>NC_137942.1:19748013-20983013 GCF_963969265.1 Rhamphochromis sp. 'chilingali' | reverse complement strand
TCCCCCCCCCTCCCCCCCTGCCTATTCTTTACCACGGGGGCCATCCATGCCCACCTATTTGTGACGTTCTCATCCAATGAGAGGGGGGTGCATGGTGGACAAGCACCAATGGGGCAACTTTTTCATCGCTATAAAACTTTTGAGGACAGTTTGCAGGGTTGCACTTTCTGTCGGTCCAGGGCTCCTAGAGGAGAGCAACAGCCCAGAGAGAGAGAGAGAGAGAGAGGGGGCAAAGAGAGAGAAAGTGTGAACGCACAGGGGGTTGCCAGTTTTTAATCCTAATCCCACTCTTCAAGAAAGTGGTGGGTAGAATTCCGCATCATTTGTTTTACGTTTCAGTGTTTGGCCAGCTGTAATTTCTCTCCATTTTTTTTCTATCCCTTTTGTCTCGAAGCCTCTCCGTTTAAGTGAGGATGGAGAACGCACACACCAAAGAGTCGGAAGACGTTCTGGCCTACTTTGGCGTCACTGAGGACACCGGGCTGTCACCTGAGCAGGTTAAGAAGAGCCTGGAAAAGTATGGCTACAACGGTGAGGGAAACAAAAAGATGGATGGGTGGCTTGATGGATGGATGGATGGAGCACTTAGATGAAGCCTTTGATACAGAGTGGAAATAAAGAGCAGTAGAAAATGATGGTGAATGACATGATGGGAAGGTCCAGGAGCACATGCATCAGATTTAGCTTGAATGAGAGGCGGCATACATACGGAGTACCTTGGAGGTTAACAAGATAAAATGGCAGGAGTAGAGACACTGAGGGAAATGGGAGGGGAAGGTGAAGGAGGACAAGTAGTGGCAGTGTCGGTTTCAAAGCTGTGTGTGACTTTGTGATGCTGGTCTAATTAAGGGAAACTATCCGACTGACACAAAGCAGGAGTTATGTTTGTGGAGCAGGTGCCTCAGGGTGTCAAGTTCCTGACAACTGCTACTGGTTTTAGTTTAGATTGAGGGTAATTTGTTTGTATTTTGAAACTGAGCGCACGAAAGTCCCTTTTTGACTCAAAGTCAAGATATTTACTTTTGTCTCAGCAGATGGAGTTCGCTGAGTTTTTACAGTCTCATTGAGCTTTATAAAGAAAGCATCAGAGGCCTTTTTTTCTTGCTTATCACAGCAGGGAAAGCATAGGCATGAATGTAACTGTACCCACATTACTGCTTGGCTTAAGGGTTCAAATAACAGGAACTGGAAAATCATGAATATTCCTACCTCTGCTTCACATTTAATTCACTGGGGGGGAAAAGTCCTACATTCAGTAAAATGAAGAGGAATCATGTTTTTTGAGAATGCATTTTGGAGTAAAGTGTTATTGTTTGTTGGAGCAGGGCCTCAGTTTGGTGAAGAAAGTGTAAATTGTGCAATGTAATGCTTCCTTTATACTGTGTATTTTGTACTTGATGGTTTTATGGTCAAATCGATTGACCTGGCTGCATGTTTCACTCTGCAAATATCAGAACGAATGTAGTAAGTGTTGTGCTTTACTAATGTTCTCTGTCTCTCATCACCAACAGAGCTGCCAGCAGAGGAAGGTGAGCCAACCCGAAACATTACACACCTGCATGCTTCCTTTAACATCCCAGCTGTTCCTTTCACTTCCTGTCATGACTGCTCCCTTGTGTGTGTGTTTATCACTTGTTACTGACTCCAGTCTAGCAATGATGTATATACACCACAGAAACTAATGGATTGTATCCACATCTGTTGTGCAATGAACTCAAACTAAAGCAGCAACAGTCTTTGCTGCTGGGTTTGGAGCAGCCCAAAGTGGTGGGAGGATATTAAAACAAAGAGTCAGCCATCATTAATCAAATATGTGTTTTCACCTAAATCACAGTCACTGCCTTTTCCATTTAATCCGGTTTGTTTATCAGACTTACATGTATAATAACAGGAATTCTTAACACTGTATCAACATTGAATTTGATTTAATAGATGGGCTATGTCTATTTATTTGAATGTGTTTATCAGGCAAAAGTATCTGGGAGTTGGTGGTGGAGCAGTTCGAGGACCTGTTGGTCAGAATCCTTCTACTGGCAGCCTGCATCTCTTTTGTGAGTTTCATGATGCAACCCCCTGTGCGACCATCCATTTATCCAATGCAAAGCACCTACTTATGTAATATTCATGAAGTGTTCAATGCAAGGAGCTTGCACAAGTTCAAAAATCATTCTTTATTATCTTGTAGTGAAAAGATGTATTTTTCTATTTGTGCAGAGGTGCCCCTTCCATCCCTGTCTTACATTTACTAACACCAGATCCATTCAAAAGGAAATGGACAAAGCAGAGGAAGACTAGCTAACACAATGAATTAATGAACAGGATATATTCTCAGCAGTACTTGTAAAAGTTGTGTTTGTAATTTCAGTGATGGACACCACATGTAGTAGATTCTCTAATCTCTTCCTATACTTCAGACACCATGTGTTTAATTAGTTTTCTTTTCACTCTTTTGCATAATTTTCCAATTTGCCTCAAAATATGAAAATTTTCTCCCAGGAATTCAAGTTTTAGATATCTGGCAGATCACGTGTTTGATGGGTTATTTAGCATTAAGCTGAGGTTGAGCAGTTAGAAAGTCTAGTTAGCATTCGTTGTCCTACAGCAGCAGTAGTCAGTGTTGAGTTGTGTTACAACGCTCTGCAGTTCCCAGAAGCCGAACACTAAAAGTCCAAGAGTGTCCGTTTGGTGCTCACACCTGAGAAGGCCTGAAACATTCTTGAACTCTGCCAGATTTGTGGGCGTATTTCCTTTACACTGTGAGAAACAGAGTGTAGCAGTATAGCAATCCTTAGGGTACATTTTCTCTCGTTTACCAGTGCTGAATATATCCCAGAGTTATGTCAAGATGTTAACATTTTTTTGCAGCTAGAGCTAACCATGCTCATGTGGATGACTCCACCTCTAATTTAAACTTAAGAATATGTGGCAACTGAAGTCAAACACCCCTGTTTTGTTGCCTTTCAGGTCTTAATTTTATGTTACTGTTTATGAATGTCGTTCTTACATAATTGGGGGCTTGTCTGGGATCTGGGGCTGCATGTCTTTTGACTCTTTACCAAACACACACACACACTTCAGCTGACAAAACATCATTCGTATCATCACGTTATTAGATTACCTTTAGTGCCATTCTCACTGACACGAAGAATCCCTCTCCCCTCCTTGTTGCTCTCGCCAGTGCAGCTTTATGAAGGCGACTAGGTTCTTCACATTGTTTTAATCTTCGATTGCTCCCCTCAGGGCTCCCTCTACAGCTGTCACTATAGCCTTAGAAGGCCTGACATGCTGCGTGTGAAATAGCGAGAGAACAAGAGAAAGACGAAAAGAGAGTGGCAGTGCATGTGCATGGCAGGACCTTTATTTTAAGAAAGTCTCAAGCCAGGACGAGAAACTATATCCTTAGACAAAGGTCAGGGATGGAAGGAACGAGGGATTGCTTGGAGCAGGAGAGAGTGAGAGACAGAGACGAGGGCGGGGGGCTGGGGATTGGATTGCACAATGGCATTGTCTGTTACAATGACAAATGAGCGCAATAGATTCAGAGTCATATATGGTTTCTAAAAGAGAGAACACTAAATACTGCAAATACATGGTCATCCTATTCATACACACAGGAATGCTTGACCACTGCAAGGTGTTGACAGGCCCTGACGCTCAGTCTGGAGATCGATTGTGTCTTTGAAGAGAAGCACAGTGAAGACAGACTGGAGAGAGCAAGCAATCAAGCCTACTTTTAAAAAAAAGGGGGGGGGGGGGGGGGGTGAGAAAACATGTGAGCTGAAAAGCAGGCGAATGGAAAACAAGGAAGACTGTGATGCTGAGCTAAATGCTAAATGCTACAAAGGAAGGATGGGAGGGCTTTACTCTTTTCTCTCCGCTTGGGTCCGTGCTCCGGTGGCCTGCAACTAATCTGTGTCAGTGTCAACACGAGGCCTTTCCGAAACACACCAGCATCAGTAACGTGTAGCTCCCGCTCACAGGGGCGCACACGTGCGCGAATATAGGTTTAGAAGAGTCACATGTGGAGAACTTCACACATAGGATAGCGTACGGCGCAACAGTGACAAAGAATAATGTCATTTGATCCTACAGCGGTGCAGAAATAGCTCCGAGCCGTGACAAATATATGTTTATGTTTATGCTACTCAGCAGTAAAAGATAATACTCTCACCCTGAGCGACAGGTGCACAACAAACGTAAAGACACTTCTGTATCACGGGCTTAGCGATAGTAACAATGTATCATTTTAACTCGAGAGGAAAGTGTCGGCGTGATGAACGGGCACCTCTGTAAAAGAAAAAGAAAACTGTCTTAGAGTTTGTTTGTTTTTTACAGATATTGTATATTTTTGGTAACACATTATAATGTGGCCAATGATTAAGCATGTAATTCCCTTGTAATTAAATATTTTCTTAGAAATTGCAGTATAATTATACTGACCTACAAATGAGAGGCACACTAAAAATGGGGGTTAAAAAGTCAGGTTATTGCAAATTATTATGGTGATAGTAACTTTAAGTCATGTATAAGTAATTTTTAGTAGTACCTACGTTGTGGGGAGAAATTATACTGTTTTTTGGAATTAATTCACTTCCCCATCTTACATTGTAAGTACACTGTATTTGTTGTGGCGTGGGCCATATAATGAAGTAGGTTAATTGTCCCATGTATTTTGCAAAAAAGGGAGATACTTCTTTCCTGTACACTCCTTTAAAATTTATGTTTGAACAGTGATTGAGAAAGAAAAAAAATAGATTCAATTAACTAATTTATTAAGTACAAATGCTAAATATTTGTTGTAATTTAAGGGTCAATTATGAGAGTTTACTATTCTGCCATTGTGATCCCTGGATTTTGAGCGTAAGATCTGCTAGTCAACTGTTCCTCAAGGAAATTTTAGGGATTTTTTGTTTTTTTAGAAATAAAGTTTCATCATAATTAGAATTTTAAGGGTTTCATTTTGACAACTTCAGTGTCTCATCATCTAATTTTAAACAACAACTCCTTCAACTTTGGACTCTGTCTGTGTGTGACTGTCTCAGGTGCTGGCTTGGTTTGAGGAAGGAGAAGAAACTGTGACTGCTTTTGTCGAGCCCTTTGTCATCCTCCTCATCCTCATCGCGAATGCTGTTGTTGGAGTGTGGCAGGTCAGTGAGCGCGCATAAATACACACACACACACACACACACACACACACACACACACACACACACACACACACACACACACACACACACACACACACACACACACACATATTCAGAAACAACTGCAATCCCAAGGCCACATACCTGCTCCTGAATACTGTCTTTTGCCCACATACACACACCTAAATAGACTCTTATACTTAGAAACAGTCACGCCCGATAAATCACGCACATCGGCGGCCTGCTCAGGCCTTGTGTCCTTTACAGAGAGCACACACACTCCTTAGATCTCAAAGATCAAGCAAAGCCAGAAAGAGAGGCATGACGTAAACAGGAGGTGAAAAGGTGAAAGGTTAAGCCAACAGGGCGCGTGGAGGGAGGCCACGGACCGGGTCCCGTTCCTGCTTCGAAGGGCCAAACTGCTGCGTTACAATCCACACTTTGCAATCCTCAGTAAAAATACAGAGGGACGATCACGTTACCGCAGGCTTGCGTTTTGTGCGTGTGTGGTTGAGAGGTTCATATCAACCCTGCAGCAGTCATTTGGAAACTATGCACAAGGATTCACACATGGGGGATGAGGAGGAGAATGGAGAGAGGGAGGGCAGCTGGCATAAGTTGGGCTTTACACTTTGAGGCAGTCGGGGGCAACCTTGGAAGAAACCACAGCCTGACATCAGGCTGTCTGACTTCTCTGCGCCGTCTGCTTTTACTGGGAAATAATTCAACATGACGAACAAGAAACGACTTCGAAAAGCTCACAGTCGTTTCTTGTTCGTCATGTTGAATTTAAGGACTTCAACCTGCTGCAGCACAAGTCCTGCAAAATTATGGTTGCACAACCTCTCTTTAAATTTGATTATTTAAGCTGATGGACTTTAATAAAATACAAACATCAGGAAAACCTCATGATAATGGACAACAATGCCTTCAACCATCAATCAGTCACTGGTATCAGCAACCTTATCCCTCATTACTAATGCCAGTGCCTGATGATTATCTGCCACAGCAACTTTGGGTGCTCAAAAAAACTATGAAAAAAAGGCTAAAAGCGCTTGTTTTTATTAGTATGTTGTCCTAGAATAAAACAAAATCTGTGCATTCTGCCCTCAAACATTACAACATATAGTGACATTCATTAATATTTATTATGGCTCAGTGGTGCAGTAGTTAGCACTGTAACCTCATACCAAAAGGTTTTGGGATTTGAATTCACTGACGCCTGTGTGAGTTTCTTTTAATAACAGGCACAGGAAACAGGAAAACCAGGGCTGAAAATGTGGGACTACAACAAAGGCAACAAAGACAACTTTTGCTTTAGGAATGTACATAAAATCAAACACATACAGAAAATACAGGATATTTTTTTAATTCATTCACTTATTTTTACCCAACTTTAGAGCTACCTCTCATTTATATTTTGCTTCTAAGATGCCAGACTTTCTTAAAATGTTTTAAAGCAACAGTTCTCTGTGCTTTCGAAGGTCTTTTAATTTTTTTCTTTGAAATTTATTTTGCTTTTACAATAATTTTCAGTCCTGTCCTTGTACGTGACCATTTTCAGGGATGATTTTTTTTTATTTTGTTATGCACCTACCTCAAGAGGTGAACCAATTTTTAACTGTCACTTTGTTACTAGCAGCCCGACACATCACACATCATACGGTCCCGTTTCTTAAGTTTTATCTGTAAAAAATATGATAACGCAGTTTCAATGGCATAAAATAGTATTTTTGTACCAACAAGGTGATGTGGACACATGCACACCAAGCTCTTCTTTGACTAAATAACTCCACAATTTCCCATTCTGGACACATTATCTAACGCACACCCAAACACTTACCCTGTTTCATTCATGCATTGGGGCAACTTGCCAAGGACACTTTGCCTGAAGACTTTGTTAAGCTTTTTTTTTGTTATCCTATCAAAATATATTATATTTAAATACATTTCTATTCAGGTCATTTAAAAAAATGTACTGAGCATCTTTTTAAAATAATGATCTTTTGATTAAAGCCTTTTTATCTATCTAAAAACTGACCTTTAACATGTCACATGTGACAACTATCATGCAAAGGACTCGAACATCAAGGAGCCGGAATGATTATGTGTTTGCTCTGTGTGCACGTTTGAAACAGGAGCGCAATGCAGAGAGCGCCATCGAGGCCCTGAAGGAGTACGAGCCTGAAATGGGGAAAGTTTATAGGGCAGACAGGAAGAGCGTGCAGAGAATCAAGGCCAGGGAGATCGTTCCTGGTGATGTAGTGGAGGTCTCTGGTAAGCTTTATCTGCTGCATTTATTCAAAGCCCATCTAGCCACTGAAAATCCATAAATGTGATCAGAATTAAGATGAGATTAACTCCCCAAAGCAGTCTACACATAAGCTTGTTCTAGTCGAATTCCAAAACCTTGTCTGTAATGTGTCATTTAAATTCAAGTGTTTGAAATCTGAACTTCTCAACTTTGCAAGTGTGTGAATACAAGACTGT
This sequence comes from Rhamphochromis sp. 'chilingali', assembly GCF_963969265.1. NCBI lineage: Eukaryota > Metazoa > Chordata > Actinopteri > Cichliformes > Cichlidae > Rhamphochromis > Rhamphochromis sp. 'chilingali'. Next base: position 20,975,376 of record NC_137942.1, on the reverse strand, counting down.
CCTTCAAAATCAACATGGCCCCTTATAAGGCAGTGACAGAGAAAAAGGAGTTGGGGGGTGAGTGAAGGAATAAGCTTGAGTATAAGCACTCACTCCTCTGTCTCTCCCCTCTGTTTGCTGTACACCTGTTCTTTTCATTTCATGATCTCCCCAAGGTCTCCCTCTCCCTCTGACTCTTACTGTGGTATCGGTTTTCAACAACAACACTATCCATCCAGAGTGCTAAAACCAGCCCCCCTTCCTCCCCACCTCCTCCAGCCAGCTGTAACACTGCAGTCAGATTGTCTTTGCACTGTAATACTGCCAAACCAATAAATCACTAAAGAAACGAATGTTAATGAAGGGCCTGCTTTTGTGTATGTGTTTGTTACGTGAACACTAGTTGGTGACAAAGTGCCAGCTGATATCAGGATCATCTCCATCAAATCTACAACCCTGCGTGTGGACCAGTCCATTCTTACTGGTATGTGTTTTGTCGCAGACAAAGAATAAATAAATGAATTAATTAATTTTTCTAATTTCCGTCGCCTTCCCTGACCGCTCATCTCTGCAGGTGAGTCTGTCAGCGTGATCAAGCACACAGATCCAGTTCCAGACCCCCGAGCCGTCAACCAGGACAAGAAGAACATGTTGTTCTCTGTGAGTCTTTTTCCTGCTTTCTCCTCTCCTTGACCTTTATATTTCCATCGGGCGTCTCAAAACCCACCTGCTGACTGATTTAACTTCCAATTCGACCTCATTATTCCATGAAAATAACCATTACAGCAGACATTTTGCATGTCATTGTTGGGAAAACCATAGGTGTAATGATGAGAAATTTTGGACGTCATTTTGGATGTCAGCACAGGTGGCACTTCATTATCACCGTCATGCTGACTTCGTGATCTGTGCTGCTTAAAAGTATTAAGCAATTAACTCTTACTTAGTGAGCCAGTTCTGACATTTCAGAATAAAAAAAAGAACCTACGTAATTAAATTAATTGCTGATTCAGTTAATTCAACACCTGCAGGGGTCTTGATACTGAGTCTGCATCAAAAACTGTCCCAAACTTAAGGTAATTTCCAATCACTGTCTAGTGCTCTATCATAAATGGAAGATAAACATTTTCTTTAGATTTTCTTTTTGTAAAGATGTTATTTTATTACATCACTACAGTAGCATTAGATCCTTTATTCACTAACATGGTTCATAACTATAAGTGACAGAAACTGATACACTGCTATACTTTAGCTAACACACTTTACCAGAGACTATATTTAACAATTGTTCAAATACAGCCATTGTAGAAAATACCAAGCTAATATCAGTCTGGTAGCATGCTGGCTATATATAAAAAATGGACATAGTCACTTGAGTCCACTCTAGAAACTGAGCAACTCCTGGCCGCTAAGGAAAATGTGTAGGTTGAGGCCAGTTGCCTTGAAATTGATTGTTAATCCTTTAAAGCCTGAACCCTGAAATAATTGTCAGAAAATTCAAATTTCCAGCACAACTGAGTGTTTATTTAACTTTGTGGCAATTTTTTTAAATGCAATATTAATTTGTATATATTAATTTTAACCTCCTAAGACCCAAACTCTTCCACGACATGCATTTTTAATTTCTCTTTGATATTTGGGCATATTGGGGCCTGACGAATGTAATAACAAAGAATTATCCCTTTTTTTTTTTACCTTATTTTTGTTTTTAAGAATAATAAGAGCTACATATGAGGATATCATTTCAAATTTTGATAGAACAGTAGCAGTATAATGTCCTCGTAAGTGGATATCAGGCCCATGTAGAACAAAATTAAGTATTTTAGTCTAAATAACCCAAAATGTGATGTCCACATATGCGGACGCCAGGTCCTAGGAGGTTAATTTGCGTAATATTTGCTACATCAAAACATATTGTTTGCATTTTGTTACTTTGAAAGGTATTGTGCAATGTATTTTGATTTTTTGATGGGGAAAAAGTATAGAAAAGTCACAAAAACCCATTGGTGAAAACTGGTCAGAGAATACTCCATACAAAACTTCCTTGTAACTTCCTTCCCTTCTTGGTCACTAGCAGATTTCTACAGAGGCTCATAGTTTGCACTGACTTTACTCTGAGCGGCAGTGAAACTGAAAAGTGTAACACAAATTAGAAGTGGAGACCATTTGCTTTCAGTGTAAAAGTTGCGCCTTTTCAAAAAATGTTGGCTGCAGCACTGAGGTACAACATTTACTTTGAATGCAGATAGTCCGATTTGCATTGCAGTTTCTCAAGTTTCACTACCGTTCAGCTAGTTAGCAAGTGTTTGCAGACAAGTTGGTGTCTTCCATGCAAACTACAAGTAATCACTGCAATCTGCTCGCAACCATAATCCTAGCAATCACTGGGGAAATACATATTTTTCCTTCATAGCCAGTGGTTGTATCAAAAATTATATGTAGAACATCAATCAAAAAACATGTGCAGGTTTGTTAATTGCTGTCATGAAGCTTCTATAGATATCTATCTACCGATATTGGATGTACTCTCATCTATAAGAGACTGTAGAACCAATAAATACACATTGCTACAGTGTACTGCAGGGGTGGGCAACTCCAGGCCTCGAGGGCCGGTGTCCCTGCAGGTTTTAGACGTGTCCTTGAACCAACACAGCTGATTTAAATGGCTAAATTAGCTCCTCAACATGTCCTGAAGTTCTCCAGAGGCCTGGTAACGAACTAATCATGTGATTCAGGTGTGTTGACTCAAGGTGAGATCTAAAACCTGCAGGACACCGGACCTTGAGGCCTGGAATTGCCCACCCCTGGTGTACTGCTAGCTTGTTTAGCAACATGGATATGGTAATCATTTTCAGAATTATTTGGATGCTAGTTTTACAAACTGAAAAAAAACCCCCGCAAAAATAAAAATAAAAGTAAAAGTAAATTTAGTTACCAGAAAAGCTGGACACTCTGCTGAATATCTGGTAAACTAAATGCAGAATAACAAAGGGTTATTGAGTGGGGAACAAAGAACATAGCCTGCGTAGTTGTCTATTTTATTATGAATGGGACCGTACTTTTCTTTGCTACATTATACTGAACAAGCAACCCGCAGATTGAGACCATTAACTCATCAAGAAAATGTTAACAAAGGTCACCAATCAAGTGAGCAGCAGCGCCGTTTTCTCATAGTAGTCCCCCTAGGTTTAAGGCATTTCTGCATTAGCATTAGCATTAGCAATTATATGGTATTGTTTATATATTCACCAACTGATTGTGTTAAGATAAGTACCCTTTGTAATTAACACTACACAAAATTCATTTTAGGTTGTTAAAAAAATCATTTGCACTTTTGAAGTTATTAATAAACCAAATTATAATAAAGAATAAATATTTGACCTCATGATGAGGATGAGTAGTGTCAAAACAAAATGTTACCACACTCATTATGTTTAACCCTTCAGTCATCACTTCTGAGTTCACTGGCAGCCTCATAGTTGTGTATTTCAGGTCCAGATTTTCCATCCATCTTTCCAGTAGTCATGTCACTCTCTTTCGAATCTCTGTTCAGGGCACCAACATTGCTGCCGGTAAAGCCATTGGCATTGCTGTTGCGACTGGTGTCTCTACCGAGATCGGCAAGATTCGCGACCAGATGGCTGCCACCGAGCAGGAGAAGACCCCTCTGCAGCAGAAACTGGACGAGTTTGGAGAGCAGCTCTCAAAGGTGGGTGAGACGGGCAGTGTTTGCAACAGTTAATTTCATGTCATGTCTTAAACATTTTAATATTGCTGGCTTGAGACTGAAAATTACAACTAATGTCATACACGTCCCCCTATTGCTGCTTGTCCTGCAGGTCATCTCCCTGATTTGTGTGGCCGTGTGGATAATCAACATCGGTCATTTCAATGACCCCGTCCATGGAGGCTCCTGGATCCGCGGCGCTATCTATTATTTCAAGATTGCTGTGGCTTTGGCTGTGGCTGCTATTCCTGAAGGTAAGCCCCCGGGATTAACTTCTATTTGATTGCTCAACCACATGAAACATTCACGTCCTGTAGCTCATCTGCGATGCTGCTTCCAGTCTGTTCAAAAGTGTTTTTGTTAAGTAATCTTTTTTGCATGTGAAAAGGAATAAATAAGACACCTTCATTCATGTTCTTCTTATTAAGACGTCGTAACGTATGTATGTATCAGTATGTATTAGTTTTCAGAGCAAGTTTGCTCATTTCAGTTCAGTTTTTATTGTATGGAAATTTCCAAATTACCAACCCTTTAAAGTCCAGTGCGTTGTTCAATCTTAATGGTTGGAAATAGGACCCTGAATCAGACACTAACAACCTTCCAAATAAAGCTGCCTTGGCTATTGCCGGTTCTTGCCACTCCCTATCCAGCAGACAGTGCAGAAGGCTTTGGAGACTCTCCATGAGCCTCTTAAGCTGAGTTTTCAAAGTTAAGGACCAGATTAGAACTGACAGAAACAGGTGTATTCCTCAGAAAGCAGCTGATGACCAGTACATCTCTGATTTGCACACTAGTTTTATTAAACTGCAAATAAAAATGTGAGATTAAAGTTTGTGTAGACAAAACCTCCTTGAATTCAGCTCTTAGTAAAACATTTGAACTTTCATATACCATCTTCTTTGTGAGGCAAGAACATTCTCATTTTGATGATGGGGACATTCTCCCCATCAGTCAGCTGTAAATTGTGCCAAAGTTAACTGGAGAGCACAACCTGATGATGCCAAAAGAACAACATAATATGCACACATAGATGCTGCGATAATGTCACTAAACTGGACAATCTCCAGACCTTGACCACACCATTGTTTTTGCCAAGAATGTGAACACAGATCACCCTCCATGTGCCGGAGTGCTGAATGACTCATACCAGCCCTTCCCTTAGGAGTAGCATTGGAGAGCACAGTATTCTGGATGCGGTCCAGCTGATGTGTTAAGGGCTGTGCAGGGACCCCCACTGTTGTCACCCTGCCAAGTGGCAGAATCCCTGAAGTCCAGCTGTTTTTTAATCCAACATTTGTCCTCATCTCTAAAGTTCAATCAAGTTTTGTCCAGCATTCAACTCGTTCTTGTTTTAAAGCAGCTCAATTTGTTCAGGGCTTCTCTGATTAAGCTCTCCCACTTCTCGTCACAGGCCTGCCTGCTGTCATCACCACTTGCCTCGCGCTGGGGACACGTCGTATGGCCAAGAAGAATGCCATCGTCAGAAGCCTGCCTTCTGTGGAGACCCTGGGCTGCACCTCGGTCATCTGCTCCGATAAGACCGGCACCCTCACCACCAACCAGATGTGTGTGACCAAGGTGGGTACACACAAATAAGCCTTCGCACGTTTGCATTCAAATAAAAGGAGATCTGATAAAATGTCGTTTTTTGCCATGTTTCCACGCAGATGTTCGTCATCGATAAAGTTGAAGGCGACAGCGTTTCCCTCTGTCAGTTTGACATTTCGGGCTCAAAGTACACCCCAGAGGGAGAAGTGTAAGAGACAGAATCAGCACGCGACTGCCATAAACGGCCTAAAAACCAAACAAAACTAACGAGTTGTGTCTCTTTTGACCAGAACAAAGAATGGTGCGTTTGTGAAGTGCGGACAGTATGACGGATTGGTTGAGCTGGCAACTATTTGCGCACTGTGCAATGATTCTTCTCTGGACTACAACGAGGTCTGTGGAGGAGGAGTTTATGCTTCCGCTTAACAGCCTTATTAAAATGCACTTAGCAATTTTTAATGAACCCCTTGTCTCGTTGATGCAGTCCAAGGGCATTTATGAGAAGGTGGGTGAGGCCACTGAGACGGCCCTGTGCTGTTTGGTGGAGAAGATGAATGTGTTCAACACTGAAGTGCGCAGCCTGTCCAAGGTGGAGAGGGCAAACGCTTGCTGTTCCGTAAGTCTGTCAAATATCTGATACAGTATGTAGCAAGTTACTCTTTATAGAGTCAGCCTACTAACCTACATGACATTTGCTTTAAAAGTAAAAAAAAAGTGAGTCAATATTGAAATTAAATATATTGGTTTGCCATGTTGCAGCATGAAATATGAACACATAAATGAGCTAACAAGTTTCCCATATCAACTTAAAGTATGATGATGTCTGGGCCTTAGCAGGATAATAAAAATTCAGCCAAAATGCAGAAGCAGTATGTGAATAACTAAGCATACGCTTACTGCTTCCATGGGAATCAAGATGGTCAGGGACAGCCAGGTGCTGCTAATCAAATGCACCTGATTAACTGATCATCAGGAAATGTGAGCACCTCTTTAAAAGCAGCAGTTTTGGCAGTTTTGGAGCATTGAGGCGTGTCTTTACAAATTTTCAAGTAGGAAACACATCGGCAATGATCTTGAGAATAGTGGATTTGGACTTCTGGAACAATGTCCTCTGAACATATGAGACCACTGTGGAGAAGTCTGGCTGTAATGCACAGCATCACATCTGCTGAAAACTAAACACAGCATATCAGCTCAAAGACCTCAAACCAACTGTCAGCACCATGGTGGAGGAGTTATGATTTTGGCTCATTTTGCAGGCATAGCACCTGGGCACCTCGTAGTCACTGAGTTGACCATGAACTTTCTGTGTACCAAAGTATTCTAAAGTCAAATGTCACAGCTAAAGATTGACTGGGATGTGCAACGGGACAATGACCTCAAGCACTGCAGCAAATCAACAAGAGAAAGACTTAAAGAGAACAGAATCAAGGTGTTACAGTTATCTATTCGAAGTCCAGACCTCAGAAAGGATGAAAGAGTACCCACAGTTATTTTTGGCTTAGGTTTTATTATAATGACACTACGTAAAAGTGACACAGATAATGACACTAAGCGCTGTGTCGTTTTTCATCTGACTTTGAGCTTAAATCATTTTAGGATTGGGACCAGTTAACTTTTTATTATATTCTGATACATAAAAGCTCCCAGATAGCCAAGAAAAAAAGCAACAACTGTATGGCAGGTGCAATATTTAAAATGTTTATGTGTAATATGCAGGGCCTGGTTTGAGGTTTCTCCAGTTCACCTTCCTCCCTTCACTTTCTGACAGGTTATCAAGCATCTGATGAGAAAGGAGTTCACCCTGGAGTTCTCCAGAGACAGAAAGTCTATGTCAGTCTACTGCTGTCCTGCTAAGTCGGCCAAAGCACCTGTGGGAAACAAGATGTTTGTCAAAGTGAGCGTGGAACATCAGCCAAAGATGAAAATAATACTTGAAAAAGTTGTTCTGAAAAAGCTCCAAAAGAGACAATTTGATGTTTAAGAATCACAAACGAATGATTGCATTTCCTGTCTTCAGGGTGCTCCAGAGGGAGTTATTGACCGCTGCACTTATGTTCGTGTGGGTACTAACCGTGTACCGCTGACTGGCCCGGTGAAAGACCACATCATGTCAGTCATCAAGGAATGGGGCACCGGACGCGACACCCTCCGCTGTTTGGCCCTGGCCACATGTGACACACCTCTGAGGAAGGAGGAGATGAACTTGGAGGACTCAACAAAGTTTGCAGACTACGAGGTTGGAGAGTGAAAACAAAAACATGAAGTCACTGTAGTCCCTAATGGAAGACTTGAGCATTTCATTTCTTGCTCAGCTGTAGCTCAGACATAGCTCAAACCTTTCTTTCTTATCCCCAGACGGACCTGACCTTTGTTGGCTGCGTTGGTATGCTTGACCCTCCTCGGAAAGAAGTCATGAGCTCCATTGAGTTGTGCAGGGCCGCCGGTATCCGTGTCATCATGATCACTGGTCAGTATACATATCAGATGCAGATCAGCAGTCTAATTTTAAAAGAAATCGAGCAAAGATTGACCTTTTCTGTCCCCCAACCCGACCACTCCAGGTGACAACAAAGGTACGGCTGTGGCCATCTGCCGCCGCATTGGCATCTTCACTGAGGATGAGGATGTCACAGGCAAGGCCTTCACCGGCCGTGAGTTTGATGACCTCGCTCCATATGACCAGAAGAAGGCCGTTCGAAAGGCTTGCTGCTTCGCCAGAGTTGAACCAGCACACAAGTCTAAGATTGTGGAGTTCCTACAAGGCTTTGATGAGATTACAGCCATGGTGAGGAGAAAAGAAATGAACCTTTGATGAGTTTATTGTGCTTGATGTGACAGGTTAAATATGCTGTTCCTCCCATTTCACCTCGACCCATCACCCAGACTGGTGATGGAGTGAACGATGCCCCCGCCTTGAAGAAGGCGGAGATTGGCATCGCCATGGGCTCTGGCACTGCCGTTGCCAAGTCTGCCTCTGAGATGGTCCTGGCTGACGACAACTTCTCTTCCATTGTGTCTGCTGTTGAGGAGGGCAGAGCCATTTACAACAACATGAAGCAGTTCATCCGCTACCTCATCTCCTCGAATGTGGGCGAGGTCGTCTGGTGAGCACATTGCGCTTCACTTAACTGACACTTAAGTTCAACGTGAGTTCTTGTCCTGCATAAGAAAGAACTTAAAACGTGATGGCAGAACTTAAAACTAGGCGAAAGATTGACTTCTGTTTTTTTCACCTCTTCAGTATCTTCCTGACTGCTGCACTCGGTCTTCCTGAGGCTCTGATCCCCGTCCAGCTTCTTTGGGTCAACCTCGTGACTGACGGTCTGCCTGCCACCGCACTGGGCTTCAACCCGCCTGACCTGGACATCATGGGCAAACCCCCCCGCTCCCCCAAAGAGCCCCTCATCTCTGGCTGGCTCTTCTTTAGATATCTGGCCATTGGAGGTACATACTGATACTGCAGACACGACCAGCAGCTTCCTTCAGTAGAGTTTTTCAAGGATTTATCGCAACATGGCATAACACACCAATCATCTTCAAGACTTTAAATGTAGACTCATAGTTTTCATGGGCATATGTTTTGTAATACTTCTTCCAGGCTATGTTGGAGCTGCAACAGTGGCAGCAGCTGCCTGGTGGTTCTTGTACAGTGATGATGGTCCAATGGTCACCTTCCACCAGCTGGTTAGTATCAAATCATCTTATTTGAGAACTTTTCTTCTAAAATACTCCTGGGACTCCTTGTGTAAAATTTCAAACTTTTCAAACATAAAGAACCATCTCAGCCTCTTTCAAAAGCGCTGCTGAAATAAATTTAAAAAAAGGCAATTTATGTTTGTTTCTCTCCATCAGTCTCACTTCATGCAGTGCAGTGAGGACAACGAAGACTTTGATGGTGTCCACTGTGAGGTATTTGAGTCTGCTCCACCAATGACCATGGCTCTGTCTGTACTGGTCACCATTGAGATGTGCAACGCTCTGAACAGGTTTGACTACACTGTGAACCCAAAAGGCATTGTGGGTGCATCGGATCCACCTGAAAACTATGATGTAGTCAAATGTGCCACCAGTTCATTAAATGTTTGGACATTTTGTAGTTTTGCCTTTGTAACCATAACAGTGGATTCCAAACCAAATAGTTTGGATGTTATTGAAGTGAAGATGTTCAGTTTTCATTCAAGCACAAAAATGTGGCATTAATTATTCATTCATCCAACAAGCAAAAGATCCCCGGTTCAATCCCAGGAGAAGATACAAATCCCTCAGAGGGTATCCGACGTAAAAATCTGACTGATCAAATAAGCTATAAGTTATCTGCTGTGGCAACCCCCTTGGAAATAAAGGCGCTTAAAAGTTTCTTCTTCTTCTTGAATTATATATAATCTCCTATTTACAGATGCTCAAAATTAAACTGACAAACTACCATCATTTTAAATGTCAGGATTGTTTGTTTGGGCTTAAACCCACTGTGGTGGTGCACAGATTATGTGCAAATTGATCCAAATGATAAAAACAGTGTGGCTATCCGAATAAGTTACGATAATTTATGGTAGCTGAGTAGTAGTGAGTGCCATTATCTACAAATAAAGAAAATTTATTATGAACCTTTTCCGGAGTGACCAGCCTACTAAAATTACTGCAAGAGTGAAATAATGACCCAGAACAACATCTAAAGAACTGCGGGAAAGGGAGTCCTGCAGTATTTATTCAGGTTATCTTTGTATAATATTAAAATTTGTTTGATGATCTGAAACATGTAACTGTAACAAATATTTTAAAAAAGACAGTGAGGTCAAATTAAATCTTCAGTCAACTCTTTTCCATTTTTAGTGTATATAAAAATATTTCCATCAGCTACTCTTAAAGGATTGAGCACTGACTAAACTGTCACGAACAGAGGTAAAATTCAAATGAGGTCCACTTTAAAAAGGAAAAATAGAAGCTGACGTTTTCATTTTGGAAAAGGTCCAATTTCGCTGCAGGCAACTGCAAGTGACAAATAAAGGCTTCATTCATTTTGACCTTTTCCAAACATGAAAGCTGTGTCGTAGCTCCCATAGTTATAATAAGGAGACAATGAAGCACTTTGCAAACACATTACTATGCAGTCGCCTCCACACATACACTTTTTCATGCCCTTTTACATTTTCAGTCTGCATTAACGTACCCCATCCGCTCTGCCTTCCTCCTATCCTCCCCCACATCCCTGCTCCCTCTACACCAGCTTGTCTGAGAACCAGTCTCTGGTGCGCATGCCCCCCTGGAGCAACGTCTGGTTGGTGGCTGCCATGAGCCTCTCCATGTCCCTTCACTTCATGATCATCTACATCGACCCCCTGCCCGTGAGTCTGGCCTCATGCAACACAGCACACATCTCCATTTATATCTCTACACACACATTTCCTCTCTCCCAGTTTCATTCCTTAAATGCTAGTTGCACATATAACTGAGAGAAACTACAGCACTGAAGAAGAAACACATGTATTTCAGGTTTGACAGATAAATAAGCTCCAGCTTAGTGGCGTTCAGTAGTTTTAACATGCCACTGCTGATTCACAGATGATCTTCAAGCTCACTCACTTGAACGTGGAGCAGTGGATGATCGTGCTGAAGCTTTCCATCCCAGTCATCCTTCTCGATGAGCTTCTTAAATTTGTGGCTCGCACATATCTGGACGGTAAGACCTGCTTGACAAACGCTGTTCCATTTTTCTGCCTCCTTTACACGCAGGGTAACAAATATTTGGAAATATTCATGATTCATGATCCAGGAAATGCCCAGTATTAGTCTCACGGGACAGCTGTTTGTAATTTAAAAATGATAATGTTGCACATTAATTACTGCAGATCAGATTAAATCTATGAATGAAACATAAACATGATGCTGCAACACACTGTAGCCAGAAACTGGGAATAGCTACATTCTCCTGTATTTTCCCTTTTTAATGAACAAAAGTGAAATTAGGAGGGATGGTTGCAGAATAATTTTCCTCCCAATTAAATGTATTTTAACATTTAACCTGTTCCCTCTTTTTTTTTTTTAATCCATGGCGATGTCTCCCACCCTTTTCCCTCTAATCTCTATTTCCTCTGATGACTTTTACCTAATCTTCTTCTCCTTGGATGCCCTTCTTCACTGTTCCCTTTCTGACAATCCAGCCTAAACCTCTTCCCCCCTCCTCCTCCATACCCCTGTAACAAAACAAGGTACTCCCCTCTGACTCCAGCTAAAGGTTTAAGCACGCTGCATCTTGCAAGACTTAAAAGACTTTCTGGACTAATGTCTGTGGACCCAGAGTGAAGCTGCATTTGCAATGAAATCAAATTTTAATGCATGATTTGTGTTTACAGCTGGAAGCTGTCGCTGCAAGCTAAATGTATTGCTTTAAGTAGCTTTTAGATTAACACAAAAAAAAAATAGTAAAATCCAGGTTAGCACATGTGGCATGCTCTGACCGTGCATTCTCCTGCAATCAGAGTTTTTTTGCATTTATGCTAAAAAGGTAAAGCATAATGCGAACATTAAAGCATTATACTGAATACTTCTCAGATCAGTCCTCGTTGTTGTGATTTTTAAAAAGAAAGGTTAGTTTTTGGCTATTGCTTACACACAAGCTAAAAAGCAAGTTGGATATTTGAGGAATAAAGCAATGCACTGTGAGAAAATTAAGTGCACATATGTGCATCATCAGAGATCACAGGCAGACGGTTTGCGTGAGAAACAGTAATTCTGGCTCAATCCTATTTCATCTACACTCAAACTTAAACATAACTACGACAGCAATTTTCTTGCCCTTAAGCAGAAAAGACCCCGCTACAAGCTTTTCTTTAAAACCATTAAACAGTCTCCATTAATCCACAGAACATATGTGCAAGAGTTAACTGCTGGATTTTAGTTTACTCCAGGAAACAAAGCAAATTGCCTTATTTCTCACAATGTCCAACTTTTGACCTCGAGCTAGCTTCAACCATTGGCCTTTTTTTAAAAACTTTAAATACACCCATTTATCCCCGATGCCTTTACATTATACCAAACAAGCCTTTGTTTGGTCCCTCCAGGCAAAGTCTAGAGGTGAAGAGAAGCGGAGAGTGGCTGAAGCAGAGAGGCACCGAGACACAGAGGATGGAGAGAAAGGCTGAGCGCTCCAACTGAATGAGAGCGTGCAACATGTCACTTGATCAAAAACCCAGAGTGGCACGAATACAAACATATAAGCCATCTGATGATACACCGAAAAAAAGCTGAAAACTATTTTTGTCTGTGTATGTACTGAAAATAATATATAGTGAAAGAATTATTAAAACTATTGTGTTGATTTTATTCTTAAAGAATAAAGATGTGTATTAAAGTAACCGTTAGTTTTCTGAATACCATCTTTTTTGAAATATTACTCTTAGTAGACGAGCAACACAAGATTATGGCTTTAAAGGGCTATTTCACCCATTTTGAGCAGACTTTGGATCATTATAAAAATACTCCCTCTATATTATTTACTGAGATCTGCCACTTCATTCCCCTGCAAAATATGCAGAATTCAGGTTCCACATGACTCCAATCCAGCCTAGAGCACAGCTTTGGAGAAGGTGAAAGACGGTGTGAATTCTGGACTTTTAACTGTATTTTCACAAGTTTTACAGCTTCTCCTGCTGGTAAAGACCTCCCACCGTCAAAGTACACTTCAGAATGGTCTCCGGTAACCCTATGTTGGGCTGGCTACATTGATGTCCTCGATTTGGTTCCCTTCATAGGGACTGAATGAATGGATGAGCCTGGAGGTCACTGGGAAGAGGGAGGTCTGGCCTTCTCTGCTTAGGCTGCCGTTCCTACGACCCAGTTCGGAATAAGTAGAATAAGATGGATGGATTTCGGATTTATAATTACAGGACAGTCTGAGCAATGAGCTATCAATGTTTTCTTGTAATTTTGTACTTTTATTTCTAAAAATCTAAGCTCAGAGATCTGTTTGACTACAGCAGCATTTCTTAAAATTGCACTTTACTTAATACGTTGTCGTGACTCAGTGCTATATAAATAAAATAGAATTGAAAAGAATCTTAAGATATCTCAGGGAATAAATGTGTAGTTAAAAGTCTTCACACTGGTCCGGCACACTTGCAGTAAGATCTAAGTGGGCTGCATGTGGCCCGCGATGTAAAAGGTACAGACAGCCAAGCACTCTGGTAGCTTTAGGACATGCCTCGCTTCCCAGTGGCGACATTTATTTTTTGCACAGGTTGTTATAAAGCACAACAGAAATAATAATGTGGTCAGTGTTTAAAAGACAACAGGGTGGCATCAATCTGGGAAACCTGCTGACTTAACATTTAGGAGCAAAGGGCTTCCGGCACAGCCAGGATGTTCGAGTAACCAAATATCCAGTTCAAGGAAGTGTAATCATTGTCAGGTAATACTCCACAGTTTTAAAATACACAGATGGTTTACATAGTTATCTGATTAAGTGTAAGTGTAGGATAGAGACTGGGCTGTGACTCTGGCTGTGCTGTCATTAATACAATAAAACAAGTCACAGTATTATCTGATCTTTGTTGGAGTATCTGGGATTTTCCTGTAGAGATGAAGGTTTAGCTTCAATTTCAAGAGCAGCAACAACTTCCAAATACATTAAATCACATTTTAAATCCTAACCTACTGCATTGTGTGCAGTTACACTGTGTAACAAGCTGATATGCATCATTCAGTTTCCAGTAAACTTGCTCTGAAGCCAAGGGTTAAGAAACTCAACCACATGATTTAATTATAAACTTAAATGTAAAAGATGTGACAACCTGCCATCAGTTTCTAATGTGCAGTCGCACCAAATAAAATGGTCAAAGTTACACGTTAATATTTCTTTACTGACACTCTCCTAATCATAAAACCCAGAATGTTGAGTCTAAAAGCTAATATGGTTTTAGTGAAAACAGGAATGTTAACGCTGAGCAAATTCATCCTTATAAGTATTAAAAGTCACATCTAAATGCTGCAGATTTAGTGGCGTCAGTTCATTATTGCACCCGATCCACTGCCAAGAGAGGTCCTTATTCACAGAGATGCAAAAATATTGATAAGTTGCATATTAATTACTGATAGTGTTGGACCCCTGAGTGTTTTACTGGAGTCGTGTCAGATATACAAACACAGAATATTTACAAATGTCTTTGTACAGGAATAAATGTGTTACTAGGCATAAGGAAAAAAAGAAAAACCATGAGCGAGTGTGAGAAGACTTTGCTTTGGTCATTAAGCACCACTTTCCTTCATTGACACCAATCCAACCTCCCCGAGACCTAATGTTTCCGTTTAGGAGTATTTCCAGTGTCGCAGCATGAGTGCTAGCAGCATCGTTCCAGCAGTCACTCCATCAGATCTTCTGTGTTTCATGTAGCCATGGTTAGCTTTCTTGGTCACTCTTGGGATGTTTCATCTCTTTGGTTCCAATGCATTTCAAGGGGTATCCACAGGTGGGGAGTTATCTTCACCATGTCCCTCTTCCAGGATTTCCTTGACTTGCTCCAGACTCTCTGCCTGCCGAATTAACTCCAGCTTCACCTTAAAGGGGAGATAAGTAGGCAGATAAAAATCAGCAAGTCGATGATGTGCAGCATCCTGATGTAAACAGTTTTCCTGTTATTCTTAGATAAGACAGATCACCACAGAAACATGGTGTCTAACCAGATAATTCATCAGCCTCCGGTTACACTGTGACGAAGCACTTTTTGACCAGGATGTCCTTCAGTGCGCTTATTAAACAAATATGTAACACTGCTTTCGTGCATCTGTACAATATCTCTAAAACTAGAAACATCTTGTCCCAGAGTGACGCTGAAAAACTAGTTTATGCATTTATTACTTCAAGGCTGGACTACTGTAATTCATTATTATCAGGATGTCCTTTAAAAACATCCTGAAAAGGCTATGACTGATCCAAAACACTGCAGCAAAAGTACTGAAGGAACTAGAAAGGGAGTCCTTCGCCCAAACTGGCTTCTCTTCATTGGCTCACTGTTAAATCCAGAATTGATTTTAAATCATCTCTACATACAGTTAGGGCTGGATCAGGTGACTCTCAGCATTCTTTTAGTTTTGCTGCAAAATTTCTAGGCTGCTGGGGGCTTCCCATGATGCACTGTGCACAGTGTTTCTTCTTCACTCACCTTTTTCACGCTCCGTTTATACACATCTCTGCATGTAATCATTAGTTATTATTCATCTCTGGTTCTCCGCCACAGTGTGGTTTTTTTGTCCCGTCTCCCTCCCCAACTGATCCTGGCAGATTAAGCTGACCACTGATGGTTGTTTCTTACCTGCAGTGACTGGGAGAGCTCAACGAAGTCTCGCTGCACAGCCTGGCTGGTGTCGACCTGAGAGCGCAGGCTGATCACCTGGCTCCGCAGTTCCAGACACTGCTGGTTCAGAGTTGCCTGACAAACACAGAAATAACAGTTACATGAAATCCCTGTTTGTTTGACTTTAATATTTCTCAACTTAAAAAAAAAAAAGGAAGCTCCTAATGGTGAATGCTGAAAATGAAAACAAACCACCAAAAGAACAACAAAGCTTATAGATCTAAAAGCAGGCTGCAATTACTTTCTCACTGCTGAGGATCTTGTTGGTGCTTTGCACATGAGAGAGCGCCACCCGGAGGGCTTCCAGTTCAGTGCGGCACGCCAGCAGCTCAGCCTGCAACTGCTCCCTCTGAGCGTGGATCTTCTCTGTCTCGGTCTTCAGACTGGAAAACTGCACTGCACATTAAAAAAAATATGTATAATAAAATACAAATACAAATACCTACTAATCTAAAGCTATAAGCTGGTCACTCACCCTCTAAAACTTCTGATGACATCAGTTTCAAGTAGAAGGAAGCAGATGGAGAATGGAAAAAAAACTTTAAGTACAAGAAAGGCAACACAGCAGATTCAACAGGTAATAAAATAATCCACAGACCGCTCTCCTCTGTCCGTGTGTCCAGCTGCTCCCTCAGGTTGACTATCTCAATGCGAAGGCGCTCTTCACAGTGCGCCCCCTGCAGGTTAGAGTTTTAAAAAATGAAGTCACACTGACGCCATCAAAAAGCAAACATTAAACGTCTTAATGCATACGGGCTAGCACACATACAACCTGACCACCACCTCTGCTAATTATACACATTAAAAAACACAGTTATTATTCTGCCAGAAAATTAAACTTCTCTCTACAATCTTAAAATGCCGGAAGTGAAAGTGAGAGGTCTGAAATATTTCCACTGATCTGCCACAACTACTCTAAATAAGGAAAGCCACTACTTCACAAAGAGGAACTCCAAACAGACAGACAAGCTTCTCGAGAGTGTGTAAAATGCCATAAACGTCCTAAAAATATTTCACTGTCTGTGCTGAATTTCACGTTTAAAAATAAAAACATCATCGAGTTTCAAGTGTTGCTTGCTGCAGCAAACTAAGCAATAAAAACTCAAAGACTGTACATGTAGTGCTGCTGAGAAGGATGAGCCAGTGTCTGGTACATCCTCCTCAACCTCTTCTCCTTTCAGTCTGGAAAGCTCATTGCACATCTTCCTCTGAGAAAGGGACAACTCCGCCTGGACCAAAAGCAAAGCAAACAAACAAATGTAAGTTGGAACCTGCCATCCTAATAACATTCACATCGCTTCATGGATAATGGTACAAACAAGCACTGGAGTCTAGAGTGTGATGGATGATTGAGTCATCGTACACTTGAGTTGTTTATGGAAATGAACGCTGCCAGTTAATTTCTGTTTAGTAAATATGTAGCTGAGTGTGTAATACTGTAAACAAAGGGAAAAAACTCGCCTGGGTCTGTTAAAAGTTGACCAAACCAACCTAACAGCAAATCTACAGCTCACTATATGTTGTTTGAGTGTTTCATGTTACTCACCAGCCGGCTCTGGACTGCATTCTGTGACTGGCTGAAAGATTTCTGCAAATCCTGGAGGAGAGACTCTGAAGCCTGGACCTGAGACTGGAGCGTTGATACCTAAGATCACACATATACATACACTCGTTAATGCACATATAGACAGTGTTGGGTAAGTTACTTTAAAATAGTAACTTAGTTACATTACTAGTTACTTCTCTCAAAAGTAACTCAGTTACTTCAAGTTACTCGTTACTTTCAAAGTAACTAGTTACTAGGGAAAGTAACTTTGGTTTGACTCAGAATTCTCTTGTTAATGTGTTGCTTCCATAACTTTGCCAGTCTTCTAGCTTGCTTACTTGCCACAAGTGCACTGTGCCACCTACCAATAGAAAGGAAAAGATAATGTGCATATTTCCACGAGAGAAATCCCACGCCTGGACCGTCATTGACTGCTGCCATGATTCTAGCCTACGTCACAGCGTCATGTGCGTCTTTTACATCCAACACAAAAACTGCAGTCGTGGTGCTTTCAATTGTACTCAGAACTCGGAAATTCTGCCTTCTGAATAGGAAGATGTAGGTAACACCAGACTGCAGATGAGCTGCATACAGGGCTGGACTGGGACAGAAAATCGTCCCGGGTATTTTGACTAGAGACCGGCCCACCATTATAGGAAAAATCATAAAGCCTTTGAATGAAAACAAACACTGCTGTGACAGTGATGTACACTGTTTTGATGGTATATATGCATCAATCTATCAATCGTTTGTTGTAAGATTCAGATAATTATTTTTTAAAAGCTAGACATTTTAAATGAGAATAAGAAAGAAAAGTATTTCTTTGTGCCCCCCTTTCCCTGTTAATGCCCTACCTTGCCCCCTGGCAACACTTTGCTAGACCCGCCCCTGCACAGTTACCAGCTGTCAGCTACCTAAAAAAGGATCCTGGTGTTATTTGTCTCTCAGAAACAGTTCATAACTTCCCTTCAACTCATTCATGTCACCTGTTCAGCTCTGATGATTCAGTAAGGACATCTCCTGGTTTCATCTTCATGTTTCCCTCTCACCAGATAACCAAACCATATCATGACCAGCAGCTTTTTTGCAGCTGTGGCTCCAGCAAACATCAGCTGATACTAGAAATTAATATTAAATAAATTCTAACAACAGCTGATCAAGCTTAAAAGTGCTGCTGTTGTTTAGCGCGACATCCGCTGGTTTCCTCTTTCGGCGCAAAGTGAGCGATAAACAAACAAGAGAGCCGATCAGCTGATCACTGATCAGTTTTCATGATTGAAGTAGAAACGGGAGAGGGAGGGGGAGAGAATGAAAGAAGAAGAGGCAGCTGTGCAGCGTAAACACAGAATAACTCCAGCTTTGTGCCTTTTTCATTGTAGCTGAATTAGGGGACACACTGTTCCTTTTCACCTCAATAAGAAACGCGTAATATTTTCTCTGAATACCAGACGGGACGGTTGGCAACTCTAATAACTTATGAACAAAATAAAGTTCAACATCATTAACTTCATAGCACCCACCCAGCTGTATAGAAACTCCGTCATGCTAGCTAGCACGCAGTACGGAAAAAGTCAGCATAACGAAAATAAACTCCACCTAAACTTGGTTTATATCTGACCCAGAGAGACTGCAGGTCATAACTTCTTACCTGAAGTTCAGTTCACACTTGGACCGGCGGCCGCCTCGGGTCTCTTTTCCTTCTGCCTCCCTTTTCCTTCATCCACCTGCTGGCTTCCACCACTTGCTAATGTTACTGAATCTGTGGAAGCTCCGCGATAGCCACCACACGAAGTAACGAGTAACGAGCCTATCTAAATCCCAGTAACGACTAACGCGTTCCTGATTTTGGCATAATAACTAGTTACCGTGCTCGTTATCACAATAATAACGTAGTTACTGTAACGCGTTACTTAATAACGCGTTAGTCCCAACACTGCATATAGATATGTACATACATACAGACACACACAGTCAGAGCGTGTTCCTGTACCTGTTTGTGCGTGTGGTTGCTCTGGGTATCCAGTTCTCTCTCCAGCTCCTCCTTCTCTGCCTGCAGGCGACTCACTTCCCCTCGCAGCTCTGACAACTGACCGAAAAAGCCACAATGCAAAGTCATTAGACCACAGGTGCTGACTGGAAGCTACTTAGACATTAAATCTGCTCACATTGGAGCTGTTACACAGCATTTTAGGGGGCTTTTTGAAGAAGTAGCGCAACAAATATGCAGAATAATTTAAAAAACGGTTAAATCCAAACCTGAGCATTGAGCGCGTCCCAGTCACTGTGTGTGACCAGCCGGTGGCCAGCTGGTGGCAGGTAAATGGCTTCAGGCACCAAAGTACCCGTGGAGACCAGCGAGTCAGTGTCGTCCTGAGCGTGGTGTTTTCTGGGCAGCGACGGCGTGTCCAAGGAGAAAGAGGACAACGAGGCTGAGTCACAGTTCCTTAGTGAAAAATATCCTTCTGTTGTAAGTGCAGCACCTTCTCCCTCCGGCACCGCCTCCAGCTCTGGTGGATGGCTGTGCGTCGATGGCGCCGATTCGTCCTCAGTCAGACTGTTGACGACTGACGCGTGTTCGGCATCCACCCTTCCCTTCCTTCCACTGATCTAACAAGTATAAAAATCACATGAAGGGAGCCCAAGACACCTGGAGGAAAAGCAACACGGGCACACACTGACCATGTGGGGTCCACTGGATCTCTTCCACTCTACAGGTTGAGACTGCAGAACAGCTATCCTGGCCTCGTACTGAGCTGCTGTCTCTGAAAACACAAGTGACAACACATAATGATAATCTGCGAGTTCAGCTTTCATCTATTGGGACATTAACACGATTACAAAATCTGTTTTTCATCACACTCAAAAAAAGAAATTCATAAAAATACATCCATTTGCGCTACTTTTGTCCAATATTTCTTAAAGCTATTGGCTCTACCTTGGAGCAAATTACTGAATAAATATTAGTGCCAGAAACTACATTTAAACTTGTTCAAAAATTTATATGGGAAACCCACGATGTCCAGTTTTAGTTTTTTGGAGATTTGATTAAAAAAAGACGAAGGAAAAACTGGGCTTTTGTGCTTATGCAATATTTTGCACCGTGCACACAAAGAAATCCAGGCCAGGCCAACGCACAACAATCACTGACCTCTGAGAGCCTCCTGCAGTGACTGGATCTCTTGATCGCATTGTTTTTGCAGCTCTGCCAGTTCCTCCTGTTTGCTCAGCTCACAGATCGTCGCCACACCCTGCCAGTGTTCGACCTGTGCTCTGCAGTCTGCTAGCTGGGCCTGCAGGCTCGTCTCTGAAAATGACAGGACATCACATTTTTGTGCTTTTCCTTTATTAAGTTAGAGCTAAACAAATTTATTAGATCACCAGCCAATGAAAGGTCTGTGCAACAGCTGCCCTAAAACAGTTTATGTTTCTGTAACGGTTAGTCCAGTGAAATGGATTATATGTTTGAGCTTTTAACTGAAAGTATAATTATTGTTGTTATCAATCATAATTTCAAGCTTACCGTTTCACAAAAATTTAAAAACAATTATTTTTTATCAACATGTCAAATTACAGTTATATACTTTCGCTTTTCTGAACAGAAGAAAATCTGTTTTAGCAGTTGGATGTCAGGGCTCAAATCTCAAATTTGGAGATACACCTTTACGCAAAGATTTGAGATAAGTTAGAAATTTTGATTTTTCTGAATCAAAACCTGAGGTTAAAAAAAAAAATAATGAAATGAAATGAATATTTCTCTTTCAGCTAGCAAATAATAAACTTAACTCAGTCATTTTTTTATTATCCTGAAAAATAAGCAGAATTTACAGGATGTGCAAAAGTTTAGACACCAGCTTTTTAACATAATATCAGATAATCATGAGCTCATTAACCTTCAGCTGAGTCACCACAGATTAAAATAAGTCAAGTAGTGTCATTAGGAACTGATAAAGTGTGCTCTAAACTTTGTGTTAACACTCAACAAACATGGGCTACTAGGTGCATGAGGATACACACACAAAACAAACAGTCATACAATATAAACATCCCTGTACCTAACCCTTCAAGTTTGCTTGTGTAGACAAATGTGACCACATTTCCGTATCTATAGTGACTAAAATGCTTTCCCCCTCCTAGTTTGAGTATTCTGTTCAGCTTTATTAACTACAATAACCTTGTTAGGAAACGGCTGATGGACTATTCATTTAAACTACATGTTTCATAATGTCTTGATCCATGCTCAATTGATTTAGGTCAAAAGCTCAAATAGGATTGCTTGTTGTAAACAAATCAGGTTGTAAACAAATCAAAAACTGTTTGGTCTGCTGTTTATCTTTTAATTTCATAATTTAATTATGAATTTATTCAATTATTTTTGTTTCTCTGGTTTTTCTGGAATCTAGTCCTAAAAGCATGGGCATTTAGAAAATGCTATATGAACGCAGGTGTAATAAGCTAAAGCTCGAGCACACAAAAATCAATCATTTGATCGATAAGATCTAGCGCTGTCACCGTTAACGCGTTAATGCCAACAGCCCTAATAAGTTCTATTCTTTGTTTTCACTTAGTTATTTTATGGACATTTTTTGGCTGTTGTAAATTTTAAAAAACTGTAAATGATGATCGATCTCATGCAGACAACTATTATTAATTAGGAAAAGCTTCGACGTGACTATAATGACTTCCAGGAAAGTTTCGCTGACACAGGGGTGGGTTATGCTGTACTGCTGCTACACAGAGCTGAAAAACATGGTCTGGAAGAGGAAAGGAAGCCTTATCTATGACGCGGTCACAAAAGCCAATGTCCGAAGTATGCAAAAAATCTCCATAAGCTGGAGTCATTTGGACACAGCTGCTCCGGACCTATTGGGTTAAACCTTATCTCTTTGGTCAAATGTCTGAAGAAACAAACAAAAAAAAAAAAAGCAGAAGCATTTTATGAAAAGGGTATTTTGACAACTGTTCAGCATAGGGTGGAAGTACACAGGAAACACTGCACAGATTTGGAATTCGAATCATTCAGTCCATCAGGGAACTGAAAGTGAAAACCAACTGGCCACAGTAACTAGTCAGCAGAGATATCTGACTTACACATTATTGGAAATCTATAGTTTGAGCCTAAAAATATCTCAGAACTTGAAATTGTCTGAAAATTACAGGACTTGGCTCCTTCTGTAACCTGTAAAATCTGTGAAATCAAAGTGGTTGTACTCAGTAAAAGACCTAAACTCCAGTACTAAACACCAGTATATTTAAGTTCATGAAATATTTGCATTAACATCTGAAGGAAGACACATGTTTAAAGTGTCTTGCTGCAGGCTTTTTACATAAAATCAACAACAAAACATCTGATTTGACCAAGGGGCTGGCTTGGACCACATCACTGATTAGTTTAGCTTTCAGTCTAACCATTTATTCTTTTATTTGTATTAAATTGCTTTCTACAACTTGCTCACTTTCACACACAGGAACTCAAACCTAAAAAGTATTTATTTAATAACTTTAAAAAAAAATGAGCAGCATTTCTCTACAATCTCTAAGACAGCTTCAGTTTACAGTATATTTTTTATTTGAAAGGAGGGAGGATGAAAAAAATATACCTCAACACATTCCTCCCCTCTACATTAGCTTCCTTTATAAATTAAAAGTATCACTCCTGGCCCTGTACTTACTTGGTATTGGGATCGATACCGAAATTTGCAGTAACTTACAGCACCACTGGAAAAGGGACGAGTGAAACTTTATACTTTGCTACTTTTAGACAATCTCATACAGGTTACAGTTATTTGTAGGACACCTGTGCTGCTTGAGAAATTTACAGCAAGCACTTGTTGCACTGACCTTTACTACTTACCCTACACCTACAAGGTGATTTGTAAACTTACTCAAATGCTGCATTCAAGGACACCAGGAGATGGGTGTACATTCATGTGAACTTCATTCCGCACGACGCCCTTTCCAAGGGCACGCACGCTGTTCATCACCACATCTATGTGACTTTGTAATGCAAAACAGCCTGTGCACTGCTGCCTCCTACTATTTATTAAATCACCTGAAAGGTAAACTCATGCTTTAATGCAAGTAATAATATTTCAGTGACATTGTGTGCACTGGATAATACGACTACTTTAACAAAATGCCAGCTAATGAAGGCTTCTTTTACTTTCAGTTACATTTTCAGTGCTATAATCATTGTTATATTTACCATTTGTCATAAATTACCTAGTGGTTTTAGCCCTAATGCTGCAATAACACCAATGTGTATGATTGAAGTGGCAACTAAACAACATTAAAACCCACTTTCCCTCTTTTTTCGAGGAGAAAAGTAAACGTTAATACAGAGCTAGCCAGCGGTTAGCATCGTCCGTTCATTTCTATGGGCAGTAATGCTAACAGGCCGTCTCCCGGCTACGTTCCCCAGCGCCCCTTCAACAACAGCAGGTTCCGGCTGAAGACAAGCAACAAGTTAAAATGAATACTTAACTACGTTTAAAGCGGAAAAGCGGCCAGTGTCGCCTCGTAGCTTACCCTGATGGTGAATGTGGTGATAGTAGCTAGCTGCGAAGCAAATTAAAGTTTTGTTTGTTTTTTAATTACCTGTGTCTTCATTCTTGGAGCTCATCTTCTCGTCTGGCAGCTCCATCATCAGAAGAGGAAGGGATGTCAGGGGAGGGGGGAAGAAAAGCTAATCAAAACAGTGGTAAATCCGTCTTGATCATTTTTGTGCAAGCAGCAGGACTTGAGTGTGGAAATGATAAGCACAGCGTCAACTTCAGGAAACAACTTTCCCCGGTCTAAGCCTGCGGAAAACACGTCAACCTCCTTCCTGTGCATAGATGCCTGTCCCTGTTTGCCTCCAGTGTTTAGTCTGTTAGTTCGGATGGTTTTTTTAAATGCGCATTAATATCAAGATGTCGTGGTGCTCAGGTTTGAGTTTTATTACTGCTGCTTCCTCCCTGGAGATTTTACTGTACATCCTGATATGCCCGGGCTTATGACCCTGGAGATCAGTGAACCATAGCTTGATCCACATTTCAGTCCATATGCAAGAATATCATCAAACACAGATTACTTATTATATTAATTAAGATTATTATCTCTTTATTGTCTTAACAAACTGACTTAGACAACTTTATTTGGAGGTGATTAAATGCTCCTTTTAATCTCACAAAAATGTATTTTTTTAGCTGCAAAAGCCACCGTGGGAGTATCTGATTCATTTTATGTAGAAATAGGAAAAAATACAAAGTAAGTGTGACTGTAAACATGAATCAGAGTTTATACAAAATAAGTATACCCTCTGCTGGAGGGATACTGGTAATGTTAGTTAACCAAAGTCAAACCAAAAAACCAGGTGTGCTTACAGAAAAGACTCAAATGAGTGAAATGAAAATAAACAGGTGATTGCTGATCTTTGTAGGCGAATTAAAAAAAAATCGAATACGTTTGGTTTACACCTGTATTGGTAAATACACTGTAGTCCTGCTCCATAACCAAATACGCCACAGCTTCGATGAAATACTCTGTCAGTTTTACACAAATCCATCAGGACTCAAACCTTCTAGAAAAGTTCAACTTTCAACTCGTTAGTCCACAGAATATTTTCCCAGAAGTCTTTGGGTCTTTCCAGACTGACAGATATCAACGATTTTCTTCCTCAGCTGTTTTATTTTCTGATTGATCTGATTTTAATGATCTGAAACCTTTAAATGTCACAAATATGAAGAAAAAAATCAGAAAGGGGAGCAAATACTTTTTTAACGTGGTGTAGCGATGAAGCTGTGAGGAGCAGAGATACTGTAGTGATGGTGGATGATTTTTAATACGTGGGGTCAACCATCCAAAGCAGCTGACAGTACAGGAGAGAAGTGAAGAAGTGCAGGCAGGGTGGAGTGGGTGGAGATGTGTCAGGGTGATTTTTGACAGAAGGAAAGAAGCAATATGCAGGGGGTTGGCGTAACTGAGGAGGAAGATACTAGGGGTAGGATGAGGAGGCAGGCCTAAAGGGAACAACCGAAAGAATAAGACTACGACCCAAAATGGTAACACTAGACTTCTTTTGAAAGGCTTACAATGTACTTATTGACATACATTATGTCAGGAAGCAACAGAAACATATTCACCGTTAGATCATGAGGCATTCATACGATTGCAAGAAACTATTTTACACTGACGAAGTGGCATTCACAGGTCAAACCAATGGTTAACCTTTTAAAAAGAGGAAATTACATTTTCTGAGCAAAACTTTGCACTCTGGTCTCCTAGCACCTGTTTCCTTTGGGTACCAAAAGCATAACTGAACAGGAAATATCCCGTGGTAGTTTCCTGTTTTTGCTTTTATTAAAAAAATAAATAAATAAATAAATAAAAAAAAAGAAATACTAGAAAAACAAGCTGGAAACCACTTAAAATGCTGATACCACACAAGTCTATGGTGTATTTATCTGGAATCCTGATGTGGTTTTGTTGCGATGATGTTTTATAACTGGCACTGTTGTTCACAGGTTCTTACAAAAACAAAACATTCAAAACCGAGACACGACATCATATCCTGACTTCCATTCAATAGAAACTGGGACTGTAAACAGAGATCATCTGTGTCCAAACTTCAAGTTCACAAGGAAAAAAGCTTTAAAACACTAACATGTCACAATATTACATAAAATCCTTAAACCTTACGCTTAAGAAGAAAAGTAAAGTAAAAAAAAGTATCATCCATTAATGTATTGAACATTGCTTTTTTATTTATTCAAGTTTAAAACATGTTCACAATGTAGAAAGAAAATACAAAAGGTTTGATTGGTCACAGGTAACACTTCTTACTGCAGCATCAAGATGCGTGCAGACATCTGGATATTCTACATATGAGCCAACCTACACAACCTGCAGACATTCATGATGGGAAATGGATTCATTAACGAGTCACAAGCACTGTAAAAAACTCTGGTAAAGGTCCTCAGAAACAGTAGCTCATAGAAAGTGACTCACACAAAACAGCGCTTTAGGTCTCATACAGAAATATTATAAATAGTTTGGAAATGTTTAAATATCTTAAAGTGGTATAAGCCTGAAATCATTTCAGAGAAGAGGCACCGATATGTGTATATAAAATGTTTACAAAGAAGTCATCAGTAACAAAAGCTCATTTCATCTGCAGGTAGTGTGTGGTTTAACAGCTTTTTTTAATATAACAAAGATAACATCATCTAAATGGGTAAAGTGGCTTTACAGTTCACAGCACCAGAACTTGGATGGTTCACCACCAAGAGGTCTGCAGAGCACGGCGGCTGGTGTGGAATCTTGGAAAAGTGATCGTCTAGTCCTTCGTGACAGTGGGGATATCTGCATGCATGCGTCTCTACAAGCCCATGTCGTGATCGCTGACGCTCTGGCGTAGGTAGTCTTCATACAGCTTTTTCTACAGGAAGAGAATCAACCATTAAAATCCCAAAATAATCCACTTCATGCCAGCAGAAGCAGTCACACTCATACAGGGATGCAAAGATCCAACTTTTTTCAGTTCTGGCACCCGTACAGATTTCTTTGCTTAGGCTTAGTGTGGTTGGAGCGGTCAGCAAACTGATATCTGATCAGTGCATCCCTATCCGCACACATACACACTACCTTTTTGGTCTTGACCACCTCCTGCACGTACTCCAGCTTCTCCTGCAGCTGCCTTTTCTGTTTGGTCGATAGAGTGGGTTGAGTTCTGCAAAGAATCAAAGGGAGAAGTGTGATGAGGTTCGCAGTGAACAAATAACATGAGGACATGCAAGTGCCTCGGGTACTGATGGATGAAAACGTCTAAAAGGCTGTGATGACACTGCGAAACTTCCTACCTGAAGATGAAGCGTGCAATAATGAGCAGGAGGAAGGACAGAAGCACCAGCCCAGCGCAGCCATAAAGCCGCTGCTCCACAGACAGGGAGTCAAATACTTTCACCGCGGGCGTCTGCACGACACAAGAGCAGCCTTATGTGAAGACCATATACAACAGTTTCAACTATGAATGACGAGCGTGCTTGGCCACTGACCAGGTAGAGGGAGAGCGCCTCTGTACCCTCTCGGCCCAGAGCCGCCTCCAGCAGGTCCTGGGACAGAGCGCCCAGCAGCAGAAACGCCATCAGAGCCAGAGGGACGCTGAAACCCAGCAGAGTCAGGAAGCAGCTCTTGCAGCGTGCGCGTCGGTTCTCAACAGTGGTCTGCCTGCGTGAACAGATGGTCAGGTTATTCTCCGAAGGCAATTCCAAACAAAAATATGACTCACACGTTCCTCTGAGCACTCCTACTGAAGGATTCCCGTCAATCTTTATGGTTACACTTTAATTCAAGGTCAATGTATGGCTATTAAAAGGCGTGAACGCACAAACTCTTAAATCGATGTTAAAATTATTGGCCAAAAGGGCACCGTGTGCAAGAAAAACAGTGTCAGGAACCTCCTGCTGTGGCAATACCTTGTGAATAAGGGAGCAGGTGAAAGTAGCCTTTCAGAGGAGGTGGTCAGTGCAGTGTGAATTACAAAGTGAGTGTCTCCTCTGTGTTACCTGTCGTTACTGAGCTTGTCTGCGATAGCCTCAACAATGAGCTCACAGTCCCTCTCCAGAGAGTTGAGCGTGTTTTGGACCGTCTGGTTGATAGTTTTCTCGATGGTGCGACAAACCTCCTCAATCTGGTTGACGCAGCGGCTTGGCTGACAGCAGGAAGACAAACAGGAGGATTGTTTTTCTTCTAAACAGTAGTCTATAACAACTGGTGAATTGTGTGTGTGTAGAAAGAGTAAGGAAGGCAGAAAGATGAGATGAAAGAATCACTTTTACCTTATTTGGATTAGGAATGTAGATGGTGGGCATGTCAAACCCACACTTGTTGAGTCCGGGCCGCTTGCAGAGCTCCTGGACAATCTGCATCATCACCCTCTGAGAGAGCAGTAACAAAAGACACAGGAGTCAGGAGGAGACAGAACAAAGATGCAATTTTTCTGCTACTGATAGGGAGATTATCGACTGTATGTGGTGCTTTTCTGTTATTTAGTCATGCAAACAAAGTTAGAAATGCACCATTCACTTACTCATGAATACTGTGACTGCACAATGTCGTGTTTAAACAAGTATTATCTTACTGCAAATTAGGAAATCCCTTTAGTTTATGGACAGATCGAAATGAAATTAGAAATTACAAATATACTCATCAAGTCTGAAATCTGTGCTCTATTAGCTACAATTTCATCAGCGTAAAACAGACTTTGCAGCATATGAGGATCAACCACAAAAACATTTATCAGTTTCCTTTTCTGTGGATGGATGAATGTATTGATGGATATTAACAAACTTTGGTAAGATACGGCTCAACAGGCTGCATATATACAACAGTTCCCTTTGGCAGGGAATCTGTGTCGCACTCACAGAAATCCCTTGGTGAAAGAAAATGTGGCACTTCAGACAGTTTTAAACCAGGCTCCAGAACAGGGAGCCACCTTTGTGACACAGAAAATAACCTGAAAGTAATCAGAGGGGTGTTCTTCAATGCAAGATTAATGAGCAAAAGCATCACTCAATCATTTTTCCATACCCAGTGCAGGTTTTGGGGGTTTTTTGTTGTTGTTTTTTTTATTCACTAGACTGGCAAAACACACCGGGTCAGCATACTTAGAAACTGCACTGCAGAGTGTGGGAAGGAATTATCTAATACAAAGAGAATGATGTAACTTTGTTTGTTCAAAGCGTTGACTCTCCTACAGAAGCTGCTGCTAGTATACGTACCTGTCTGTCCGACTCTCCTCCGGCCTCGTCAGCCTTGCTCAGGTAAAACCGCAGCCGGTCTCCATGCTTTTCATTCAGGCTCTCCACAATGTTGAGGGTGCGCTTGCACAGAGCCTGACCCATGGGGTCAAAGAAGACCAGAATTAGGTCACAAAGATCACCTGAGAGCGACAGTGAAAAGGGGCATTATTTACTACTGAGGAAACCCTGTGGATTTATTCTCATCGCATTATAAACTGGGTCGTAATCCCAACAAGTGTGGAATTTCTTTCTATTTCCCTGTTATTTAGTCAAACTAAGAACTTAAACTGCTTAAAGATGTGTCGAAGCACGCAAAGCTGACTCACAAAGCTCACTAGGGTAAATTAAAAGTACTAATGAAGAGATAAAAACTTGACTGATCATTCATTATAATGGAGAGGCCCACAAGCATCTAAATGACTCCAAATTGAGTGTGCTTTTAGTTTTGTTTGTTTCAGGTATCTTTGGTTTCACAGAGCTACCGCTCTCCTTCTGCATTACCAAAAGAAGATTGCTTAAAACTACCACAAGACAACAGCAGAAACCCACCCAGCCACAGGATGACCTCGTCCACGTCAAACGGATACTTCATATCGCCGTCCACCAAGCCTGGCGAATCAACAAACGTCACCAAGCTGAACCGTTTCTGTCGAGACGTGCAGATCTCTGTGCTCAAGTACTCTGAGACACCTGGGGAAGAATTCAGAAACACAGTTACAGTGAGTGCCTAGCATTAATAAGAACTACTACTCTAAAAGGTTTTCTCTTCCTATTCAACTGGGCGCTTTAATCATTTTTTGTTTGTTTGTTGGTACATACAAATCATTTTAAATGAATTCCAATAAAACGGCAAACTGCCAAAACACTGTCCATAGCAAATCTCTGGGCATATTAAATCTCTCACCTTTAAACTCCTGCAGAGGTTTGAAGTGTGGATACAGATGAAGGGTGGCGTTTCCCTAAAATAAATAAATAAATAAAGCAGAAGTAGATCTGTCACAGATAGTTTGCAAAAAAGGACATCAGGTACTCAAAGAACATTGAAACCACAAAAGACGAACTCATTTTAGTCCACAGTAATAAATCACTGTTACGAGGAGCAGACAGCTGACATTTTAAAGATGCAATGGCTCACGGTGGGAATGAGACGTGCCTTTTGAAAACACCCATAGCCCTGTCTCAAAAACAGAAAATGGACTGCAGCACTTACTGTGAGAGACTCTCTCTTGCGTCCACTTGTAACAAAGCTAAAGCCTTGGGTCTCAATTGCTACTCCAGTGCGCTGGATGTGCTCTTCCACGTACCTGAACAATAAGAACAGAAAGATCTTGATTATTGCTAATCTGAATAGTGTATAAAAACCAGAATGATGGGCGCAACTGAATGCTAAAGACACTGATAAAGATGGACAGGATAATTTAGTCAACTCAGATTCAGACGTGAGTCAAATGAAGATCCGAGAACATTTAGAAGTAATTGTAACTCTTTAAATACTGGTAATTTCAGAGGATACACACATGCGCTTTATTCAGTCTGACTGCTGTGCAACTGGGCAACAAATTAAAGGAAAGCCAACAGGCACCTTGGTCAGGTTTTAGTCTGATGAGGGCCTCCAGTGCCTGTTCCTTGGCACTGAGTTTACTCTGAGTTGTGCACCGATACATGGGCACATGGTTATCATGAAGCACAACATCCCCATCAGGAAAGAAATAGGATGAACACCAGGTTCCCTCTAACAGCTGATTAAAACTTCTGCAATCCATTGCTGTCATTACAATTGGTAATGATTGCAATGCTTTATATTAGGTTATGCGGTTGTGTCCCGGTGTTTTATATGCAGTGGATGCCACAACAGAAACACCTGAGACTTTGTCCCTCCTGAGTCCTACTTCCAATTTTCAGTTTTAAACATATTTGCCCGTCAAGTTCCTCCATTTTTTCACATTCCCTAATATCTATTTTAATGGTTGGGACAATCTCCTTCCAGGAAATTGCTAACATCTATGAGTCCTGAAGGTGTAGGGTTGCGGAAGGATTTTGCGGTTACGCGTACCTACGGCATAGATTTAACACAGAAGTCTCCTCATCCCAGACACCAGATTTCCATTACTTTGTCAGTTGGATAAGTGGTTAATAATCTGCCACCTATTTGCACTTGTGCAAATATTTATCCATAGTATATATTTACCAGTTGATGAAGGAGCTTTTCCCAGCAGAGTGGTTCCCCATCAGCAGCACTGTGATCTTTTTTCTGGGCGGCAGCAACTTCACACTAACCGATTCGGCCACTGTGATCAACCCTGAATATAACAGAGAGTAGGACACAGATGGTTTATTAGCTTCTGTAGGAAAGGAGAAAAATCATGGTGCTGTGTTGGGATGAGCAGATCTAAATGATAAGTGACATTTGGCATGTAAAGGACAATATCAAAGTTCTCAACTACTCAAAGGAAGCCATTTCGCTAGGTGATAGTCTTCTTTCTCTCATCATTCCCATTTTTTCACTTGGCATTTTGTCTCGTCATTATCTTTGAGATATATCAGCGAGATGTATGAGTCAACTGGCAGATCTGGTGCTGAAATGTTGCACACGTTCTCAATATACAGGATAACCCTGTGCTGCCAATACTGGAGATAGATCCAGATCCAGAAGTGTGCCTTGTAAACCTATATTAGAAGTTACATTACAACTATGCAACTGACTTATTAATAACAAACAGAGTGTCACATCAGTGGGTGACTGATTTAACCAGCATTAATGTTGACAGTCGCATCGTCAGCAAATATAAAATCCTCACTAGCTAACTCAGCTAACGGTTAGCTCCCGGGTACTTTGGGAAAGGCTAACGTTATGTACAAAGTTAGCTAGCTACCCCGCGGTGCAGCAAAGAGTTTGTTTTATCAACTTTAATATCAAACAGGTGAAAGGTGCAGGCGTCAGGTGAGATGCTGTCAGTTCCACGAGTTGTACGTCAGCCAACTCACCGCTGTCAGGATCCGTGTACAGTTCATGACAATCCCGCAAGATGCGCTCATCGCAGGACACACCGCCGGTTATCGAGTCTGAGTTTGCAGCACTTCGGCTCTTGATTTTCCCGGACATCGTTACACTCAGTGATGAATTAAAAGATTCACACAAACTTCAGCAAGCATATAAATTCCACCTCAATGAGCTAGCTGCAAACAAAGCCTGTCTGCCTCGTTTGAATCGCCCCGGTCTGTGCCTTGGCCACGTCGTCAGCTTGGGCGGCTTTTGTTGCACGGGATTATGGGTAATGAAGTTTGGAATATGTCTGAGGGGAAGCGCCAAACATTTCCTGGTTAGACAGACACAGAGGCGGAGCCAGACATTTGAAACACCCGGGGCTTAGCCCAAAAGGGTAGTATGCATGTGGGATTTTTTTTTTTTTTTTTTTTGGGGGGGGGGGGGGGGTTAGAAATGAGTGAAAGATTAATAGGCTCTGTTTTGAGTTTTGTTCAAAAAAGAATGTCTTCTTATAGGGAAAAATATATATCACATGTGCAGGACACCTTAAACTAGTTTTTTAATTAAGCAGCAAGGCAGAACAAGGTCAGGGCTGTATCAAGACATGAGGACTAAACCCCAATTCAACCAGACCCAGAACTGATCCAGAATTAAAACAGGACTACAAGAGTTCAAAATCAGGAGTACTTGGGATTTAACCAAGACAGAACCACAATCAGAACTAGATGATAGTAGCACTAAAAATCATCATAGACCTGCACTACACTTGTTTAATTCTACCAAAGTACACTATTTAGATTGAGAAAAGTTTATATAATTATTTAGCCTTGTTGTGCAAACAAGCCTGCAAAACTTAATAAATATAGAATTTGAAAAATAACAAACCTAAAAAGAAACACTAGGTACGAGATACATGAGTACCTATGATACGGTGGTACTTTTGGCAAACGACCATTTGACTAACATGTGTGTCTCACCTGCTCTTGTTCCATCTCTGTTCTGTCCTCATTCTCCATCTCCCTCTCTGTTCCTCTCTCTCCCTCTGTGTGCTGACAATCATCAAATATACAGGTGAAACCAGATATTTACAAACTCTTCAGATCAAAACACAAACACTTTTTTTAATTGCAACATCAAATCAGACTAAATGTTTATTTTTTTTGATTGATAAATATAAAAAACACATTTGTTAACTTTAAGAGTAAAGAGAGAAACTATCTGTATTTCTTAATTGTAAATGGCACCAAATTGTATTCAAAATTGAGCCACACTTATGGAGGTCCACAGTTCTTTTTCTGGTGTTTTGGTTGATATCGCTTGGTTTTCCCATTTCAAAGAAACAGGCTCTGTGTTTTGCCTTATATGCATCCACAGCTGTGCCACCACTTTACTCACATGGACTCTACGAACCTATCAGAAGCTTCTTCAGCTCAGAATGGAATCGTCTGGAGTTTTCTTATTAATTAACAATAAACTTAGTGTATATGTACTCCTAAATTTGATGAAAGTGATAAAAATAGATCTCTCTCTCTCTTTATTCTGACATTTAACTAATTCAAAATATATTTCAATATTTATCTAAAACAAAAGTTTACTCTAAATTGATGTTGTACAGTAAAAATATTTTATGTTTTCTCCCTAAAGTGTAAATATCTGGTTACAAATGTGAATATCCTGCTGTGTACTGAAACCCCTCTTGTTTTGCATAGAAATATACTGAACAACATACAAAGCATAATATAAAATAACATTTACCTGAGTTTTTTCTTTGAAAGAACCCTCTAATGTCCATTCTTATATTTCAGTACATAACTGAAACCGATTTAGTCGGGGAGGGTAAGAACTGAAAATATGAAATAAACACACGTAAGCTAAGACTCTCTTAAAAAAATAGCATTTGTTCGGCTTTTCATTTCGCCATTTGTTGATTCACTTGAAGAGCGAGTAACGTAATATTGGTCAAGTGATCAGTTTGATATCAATCTTTCATGATGCACCGTCATATTTACATTATTTGTACAGTAGGAATGATTTGCTTTGGTACCTGGTCAAACTTAAGCTCTCCTTAGTATGGCTGGCTCCGTTTCTCCAACAGCGCACTCACTGCTGGCAGCAGCTGCCCCGCCCCCTCGCTCAGTCGCTTAGTGACTGAGCTCGGATCATACCAATATCAGGGGGGATTCACGCACAGTCGTAAATTCCTACAGTGTGCACTATGTGCTTCGAATATTGTGTGTACTTTTTGTTTTATACAGTTGTCAGCCAGGCATCTAACTATGAAAAAATTACACTCCAAAAGACCCCGGGCTTCTGACAAAACAACCCGGGCTTAAGCCCAGTAAGCCACCCCCACGCTCCGCCCCTGGACAGACATATTGGATATGTAGAGCTGTTTTTTAATAAACACAACATTTCATTAGGGAAACTTTAATAATTAAACTAGATTCCCTTGTGTTTAAAATCACAGCAAGTTATATCTGCAATTTTAAAAACATAAGTAAACGAGTATTTCAAAGCCAAGGACATTTACGTTCACACATGCTGCACCTTGAATGTAAAAATAATTTGTAAGCATCATGTTAGTA
Organism: Rhamphochromis sp. 'chilingali'; assembly: GCF_963969265.1. NCBI lineage: Eukaryota > Metazoa > Chordata > Actinopteri > Cichliformes > Cichlidae > Rhamphochromis > Rhamphochromis sp. 'chilingali'. The sequence continues at coordinate 20,940,879 of NC_137942.1, read as the reverse complement.
ATAGCAGAAAAAGACTTTTAAGGATACCTGATCCCTATTTTGTGGGGCTCTGTGCAAATTAATGCAGACATGTTAGTGTATTTGTGGTCCAGACATTTTGGTTGGATTTTTAAAAACACTGTCGACTCACACCAAGAAGTTCCTTGGATTAAATCAAAGCATTGTCTTGCTGAACTATGCAAGGTCTTCTCTGAAAAGGATATCATCTGAGTGGGAGTGGGAGTACATGTTACTCTAAAAAACTGTATGCGACCTTTCCAGTGTGAAAGCTGTCAGTTTCATAAGCAATTATATACTCTTGAACTGAGTGCTGTTTACAAGCCAGATGGTACAGCTACTACTTTTAGTCCAAATGATGTAGTTTCCATGTTTTCAAAGTGAATTTTAAACTGTAATTAGTCCGAACACAGAAGACGTTTTCCACTTTGGCCCAGTCCATTTTAAGTGAGAATTGGCCCAAAGAAAAAGGCAGTATTTCTGGATCATGTTCATATATGGCTTCTTTTTAGCTTTAACCTAAATTTTTGGATAGTCTGGTGAACCGTGTTCACAGACGATGATTTCTTTCTGAACGAGTTCCTGAGCCCGTTTCATTCAAGAATTATTCAAGAATTATATCTGTTTTAAATCTAGTGCACTGAGGGCCTGAAAATCACAGGCAACCAATATTGATTTTTGGCCTTGTCCCTTGCACACAGAGATTTCTCCAGATTTTCAAAATCTTCCGATGATATCATGTACTGTCAATGATACAGTATTAAAGAATGCACAATTTTACATTGAAGAACATTTTTTCTTAAATTACTCCTTAATTTTGTAGATGCAGTTTTTATATAGATTGGTGAAACTTTAAGATGTTTTTCTTAATACAGTCTTTTTATATCCAATCACAACCTGTTGTCACTCAACCTAAATGCAAAATGTTCCTCCAGTTGCTTCTTTTTAGTTCCTCTTACTTTTCCAGTCTTTTTGTTGCCCTATCTTCTTTAGAGGCATGTTGCTGCCATCAAATTCAAAATGAGCCAATATTTTACATGAAACAATAAAATGATGCGTTGATATGTTTTCTCTGTTCTACAGTGAATGAAATACAGGTTTATAAGATTTGCAAATCATTGCATTCTGTTATTATTTACATTTTATACAGCATCCCATGTTTTTTAGAATTGGAGTCATTATTTGGCTATAGGTTTAAGCTCTAGCTCCACCCCTGAATTGGATACGTGCTTAATAAAATGGTTGGAACATCAGTTTGTACTAACCACTAGAAGCTGTGAGGGCCTGCACTACTATGCTGGTGGAAAAAGGGATCACTGCGCATACAACATAGAGTGCACACAGCAACACAGTGTGAGGCAAACACATTTAACTTGTTTAATATATGTGGGAATTTATTTTCACATGAATAGAATGCAAAGTACACATGAAACATTGGTGTAGCTCTCAATGGCACAAACAAAAACATATAAGGAAACTGTTTCTGGTGTGACTGTGTGAGCTGAAACCAGCTGACGTTGCTCACACAGTAACTACTTTATAATGGTGCATATTTAATGAGGAAACCCATACAATTGAACTCACGATTTCACAACAATGTACATTTTTAAGTTATGCAGACAAACATTTGAAAAATAATAATAATTTTAATCAGTGCAAGTTTCATAAGTAAACCCCTGTTCATTTTCACATTACACCTTATATTAAAAAAATACTTTACAGAACCTGTAAAGCTTTAAGACGAGCAATTAATGATACCAATAATTAAAGTGTTTGTGCAGAATTTTACTGCCAAAAAGCTGTCATCCAGCCCATAATTTTAGGGCTATAGTGCATCATATGCTTACTGAAGTGAAATTTAAACAGCAGAATTGGCCCTTACATGGGTGACATTGTGGTCGGAGAGCAAATAAAATAGTTTTATAGGATTTGTGGTGCCTCCTGGAACTCTTGGGGCCCTAATTTGATTAAGGTTAATGCTTGATAAGCCCAACTGATGTCCTCACCAGTTTAGTCACGGTCAGGCCTGACAATACCTTGTAAAATAAGGGAGGAGCGCTTTCGCAGATCATTCATCCCAACAGCAGTTAGACTCTATAACTCCTCAATCACGATGTCATAAGTCACTGGACACTGTGAACATCCACGGTCACCACTTCATGCATAATGGACCTTCCATGACCTTCCAAGCTATATAGTTTATGTCTTCCATATTTCCAACTATATCCATAATCACATACTGTGTATGCTACCATTGTATATAGTGTATTATCTTACTTTTTTTCATTGATTGTACTTAATTGTATTTTTGTATTTCCTTCATATATCTGTACCTGAGCTGAGGTAACGCAAAAATTTCCCCGTTGTGGGATCAATAAAGTCTTATCTTATCTTATCTTATCTGGAAAATCAATCTGAAGACAAAGCAGCTGCCACTCCTAACGGGATTTTATAAATAATTATTTTTGGTTGTTGAGAATAGAGGACATGAGTGCCAAAAAGAATGAGCTAAATAGATGAATAAATAATTATTGACATTTGTCATTAATTATTTGAAATTGAAAATAATAAACTTATTACAAAATAATCATTCAAAATAGAGTTTCATTTAAAACATGTAATAAAAACAATTAACGCATTTCCAATTTGAACCCATTATTGACATAATTAATTATGTATTTATTCGATTCATTTTGGGACCCTCCATTCTGCAGTACCTTTAAATAACAGAGGTGTTAGTGTTTGTCTCACACAGATTTCAAGATCTTTCATGCATAATTCATCACTGCCTCCCTGATAAGTATCCTGACCTGTGAGATGACACGTTTTGATGTGTACATTTGGAAAGGCAGCCTGCTGATTGCAAAATGCTGTTTTACATCCACCGTCTGTTGCCACTCGAAACCATGTCTGCTCCTGCGCATCACCATCATCATATCCTTTTCACATGTAAAGATCAAAGCCAGATTCCACTTCTTTATTCTGATTTCTCCCCTTCCATTAATTTAGTAGTACTGTTATGTTCGGGAGATCATTGTGTTTGGTTAATGTGATACTTGTTAGCATTGAATACATTAGCATAATCTGTGCTTCCTCTTGTTCTTACAGGCTTATTTTTACTATCTTGGAAGCAGTCAGTCAAAGGGTTTAATCTAAATGTACAATAGTTCTCTTTTAGTATATCAAACAGCATGCTTAGCAGGCTATCTCTTTTAAACTGCAGAGTACATCTTTGGGAGTTTTAATATAAATTAATATGTGTTAGGGTTTTGTACATCAATCAGTGTAAGTAGGCTCACATAAAATGCCATGCTACTTCAGTTGATGAGCCCTCTCACCACACCAAGGGGCTGTAAGGCTTTTAAGTTTCCTTCTCTCTTAAAGCATTCATTCGTTTTTGGCTACCAGTGCGCTTTCCTCTCTTTGGCAACAATCTCCAGGAAATGGGAGTGGTTCGCATAAAGGGGGAAAGATGAGTCAAGGTCAACCCACTGGACCTGTCCGGCGTCATCACCAGCTTCCAGTGGCAGCTCGCTCACGCTGTTACCTGATGTAAAAACAAAGAGATTTGTTTGGTATGATCTTTTCTTGTGTTTACATATGAACACAAAGCTGGTAACACACAACGAAGATGGAAACCACCTCAAGAAGACTTCAGCGATCCTACTTTACAAACATGTACAGATAGAAATGGAGGCTACAGTGCTGACTGATCATCACTGTTGAAGTTCAGGGTCTGACTGTCTGACTGCTGGGCTGGGGTCAGCATTCACTCAATTTTAACATAACTCTGGCTTTTTCACTAGCTTAGCATCAGCATGATGTATGTGCAGATTCTTGCAACTTTACCAACATCCTCTTGTCCTTTTGTGCAATAAAAACAAAACTAATCTCCATAACTTCACTCCTCAAATAATGTGAGTAATAATAATTGAAAATTAAATATAATTACTGAATTTAATGGAGTAACACGTTCTTTAATTGTTGTATTACTGAAAAATCTAATGTCATTGTAGTTTTAAGTAACATATTACACCCAACACTGGGCGCCACCAACTACCAAGTCTTAAATCCAATCTGGAAGTGCTTTAAAACCTCCATTTCTTTTTTTCTAATATACAGCAGGGGGCGACTCAAAAAGACGTTTTAGGTTTTCAAAACACGACTTAACGAACCAATGTGTGACATTAAAAGTGGCCACATTCATCTTTTATATACAGTATTACGGTCCAGTGTTTTATATTCATATACATTCATCAACTTTTTTAAAACGCTAGAAAAATGCTGACAAGCAGAGGTGAAAGAAAAAAGAAGGAATAGCATTCCTCATAATTAATGATACCTAAGTCATCGTGAAAGTTGACAGCAACCGTCTCCATCCAGGAATTGTCAGTGTTTCTGGGATCATCGACATAGCCCTTATAGACCTGAAGGAGAAAGATCACAAGCTGTCAGCCCTCAGAGAAAAAGCCTGATAGTTGACCTGACAGACCCACCTGGTGATTCAAATATGGCAGCAAACACATAAGCCACTTTACGAACCATAAATCCTGACGATTTGAAGAGATTGGTGATGCGCTGATGGATTTCCGCTCTCTCTGCTGGGGAACTCGAGAGCGAGTTCAATGCTTCTTCTGAGAACTCCCGCTGCAGTGTGAGAGAAACCTGCTCGCCTGGATCTACCATGCCCTGCAAAAACAACAACAGGACTATAACTTCTTACATATCTCCAAACCCCTCCCTTCCACGACAATGAAATCTTGTTTTTGCTGCCCTACAGCATTTTTGTAGACACCATATGGCAAGCAAGAATGGCGGGACGCCCCTGTATAGACAGAAGAAACATAAAAAACACTTACCCCAGGAATGGCCCACTCCCCACAGTCCTTCCTCTTGATAGACACAAACTGCAGAACAGGCTTTTGGGAGACTGAGTGGTGAATCTTTGCCCCTTTGACATCTACCTTCCATCTGTCAGATGGTGAAATGTGCATAAATGCAACCGGTTGTCTTTGAATTCATCGACTTTTAGCTATGATATGAAACTGTTTCAGTTGAAGTCAGCTTTCAGATGGATATCAAATTACTTGGCACTAATGTGCACTGAGATTTCCACTTTTAAATTATTCATGCGCGGTATGTGAGTGTGGATAATTGCACTGTGTAAAGCAAAAGAATAGGTACCTGGTGACTATTGGATCTGCTGCATGGTTGGGTCCCCATCGTCCTAGCAACCCTCTGCCTGCCAACCCTGTGCGTCCACAAGGATTTCTATGGGAGTAAAATTTTTTATATGGAGTTTTGAGACTTGTAAGCAATGCCTTTAACAATAACAGCTAATGAAACAGCTCTGCAGTGTGAAAGGTTTGCTAACACTGCAGTTACCAGGGCAAATTCTACTAAACTGGATGTTTTATTAAATATCGGAAAAACCATCTTAGAGGTATAACTTACAGCGGTTTTCCATTTTCCACTTTATAGCTTCCCTCAAAGCTCGTCCTGTCCACAGCACCATCCACAGTGTTAAACTTTGGAGAGGAGCTACAAAACAAGTGTAGAAAAAAAATCTATAATGCTTCATAGATCAGATTACATTACTCGCATGGCGCTACCAGAATGTACTTGATAAGCATTAAAGGTGCTATTTGTTGCTCACCCAATATCAGGATCCGCCCAGGCTGGGTTATTTAAAACTGAAGGGGCCGTGTAGCTGACTGGATTATACTCGGGCCACTTCTGAGTCCAGTCCACCTTGTCATCAGGCACAGACAAGCGCTTGATATTGGACCCTGGATACTGTGGGCATCTGGACTTTACATGAGGCCCTACTGAAGATGGCATGGTCGAGTGCCGGCGGCAGTAACTAGTGTTGTCAGCGCTGATGGTTTTACTGGTTGGGAAGGGGTAAGAAGAAGGGCAGGAAATAGCAGGCCTAAAGGAGAGAGAAGATAATGTAAGTACTCCACATGCACTCCTTTCTCTCCACATTATGAAAATGCCATTGCCCCTCAATGATGACAAGAAATATCTTCTGTCACACGCACATAGATTAAAGGAGTAGGCCGTTAATCAGTGCAGGGCAGCGGGATTACAGCTGCTGTTACACAGCTGCTTCTGCCGTGTTGAAATCTGTACAGTGATCATTCTGTATAGCTGATCTTCAGTGGTCATGTCTATAATCTCGTGCATATTAACATCTATTTTGATATCCATTGTGAATAAATTGGATTGTGCATATAACCCAAGCCACTGTACAGTACTAAAATTACCTGGTGAGCACTATTCAGTCAGACTTTATATTTCCCTATGCTTATTAGCTTGATAGCTTCAAGGTAAAGGCTTATAAGTAATGTTCCCGTCCATACCTTACTCCGGAGGTCCAGACGGTATGCGGGAGTCCGAGAAGAGTAAACGCTAAACGAATCGGTCCGACCAAGTGTCGCCGCAGGGGTAAATGTATCATTCCTCCAATCAATCAGTAGCCTAGAAAGTACAACACAACGGAAACCAGGAAGTGCAACGCCCTGCAAGGTGACGTCCGCAAAGGGGTGCGCCTACGACGGTGGCGCTCGTTTCCATAGTGATCGGCCGTTTAAAGTTGATTTTAAAAAAAAGATGACCGACAGGTAAATGAATGTCCTGTATTTGACATGTATAGCTTAGTGCAACATAAAAAAATAAATGAAAATAGTGTTGTTGTTTTTTAATGTTTTGATCGATATCTGCATAATGTGCGAACGTTTGTAAGCTTTTAGAAAACATTTCCGTGTAAGTGTCGGTAAATTGTTAAAAACGCGGAAAGAGAAAAATTAGAGAAGGGAGTCAGTTTGACCAAACAACAACCTGATGACCTTCTCTGGGTGAGCACTTGGTGACAGTGAGTAGGGAAAATTCGCTTTCAACAGAAAGAAACCTCCTGTAGAGTCAGGCTCGGGGAGGACCAGATCGACCGGGTGGTGAAGGGAAAGAGAAGAGAACCAACACAGCCAAGGTTTAATAATCACTGATGAGTAAATTCAATAGCACAATGCAGCTTAGCGTAACTAAGGGGTGGTTCAGGGTCACGTGATCCAGCTCTATAAGTTTTAACAAAAAGGAAGGCTTTTAGGTCTAATTTTGGAAGTAGATATGGTGTCTGTCTCCCAAATCCAAATTGGGTCCTGGTTCCACAGAAGAGAGAATCCTGGGGCTCTGCCTCCTATTCTACTTGTAAATACTCTTGGAACCACAATTAAGCCTAGAGTCTGCAAGCAAAGTGCTCTGTTAGGATAATGTGGTCCTATGCACGATATGATGGGGCCTGACTATATAAGTGGTTGTATGTGAGTAGACGAGTTTTAAATTCAATTCTGGATTTAACCGGGGGCCAATGAAGAGCAGCAACTCCATGGGAGAAATATGATCTCTTTTCCCCATCTCAGTTAGTACTCTCACTGCAGCAACAGTACTTGAAAGAGACATATGTTTATGATAGATAGATAGATAGATAGATAGATAGATAGATAGATAGATAGATAGATAGATAGATAGATAGATAGATAGATAGATTATTTTATGCTGTATTTTATTATTATTATTATTATTATTATTATTATTATTATTATTATTATTATTATTATTCTGGTGTATATGGAAGAAGAAACATCCTGACACTAACACTTGTATATGTTTAAATGATGTTTGATATTTACCAACAGTAGTTGCCAGCTATATACTGGTAGTATTATTGCTGTTGTAATGTATAAATAATAATGTGATGCCTTATGTAATAAACCTGACATACAATAAAGTCTGTGTACATGTAAACAAAAAAGCCTCTCCTGTGACATTATCCTGCCACGGCGTGTTCAAACCACCATTTAAAACTATTTTTATTGTTCTAAAATATTTAATATACAAAAAAACAAAACAAGCCAAAGTTCAAATTCATCAGAAACTATTTAATTTGTTTTCCATAACAGCCAGCATGCAACATATTTCGGCACGCCCACTCGCGGCTGCTGCAAGTTTAATTCTTGTATGGCCGCTTGTTTTGCCTCACTACAGCAGCGGAGTAGGCGGTGCCTGTCGTTTGGAGCCAAATGACACGCTGCCGCCCAACGGAACCATCCTTTTAGTTAAATCTAACGCAACTCTTGCACGCGCATTTACGCTGACTGCTGAGACCAAATCCCCGCTCGCGCACGAAATCCATTTACGCTCCAGTAGTAGAGAGGGCCCAGTTGCTGCGCCCCGTCAGTCACACAGTCCGCACGATTAAAGCCTCAGACGGCCGTTAAAGAGCAGCTGAAAGCGGCGGCGGGGCCTAGTGACACTCCCTGACAGTCTCGGAGCGGTTTGGAGAGGAAGAATGGCGGATACAAGCAGCACTGCGGCGGTCGCGGCCGAAGCCTCCGACAGCGCTGCTGTCGCTGCTGCTGCGCCTGTTGCGCCCGATGCACCGCCCGTAGCTCCGGTGCCCAGGACTCCAGCCGAGTCCGTGAAAGGACAGATTTTTGACGTGGGCCCCCGCTACACGAACCTGTCGTACATCGGGGAGGGTGCTTACGGAATGGTGTGGTGAGTAGTAGCGCTTGTCATCTCTTGTCGGGCTACCGTAGCGCGAAGCGAACGCGCTAGCTAACATAATGTGTTTATTAGCAAACACTGTGAGCCAGCTCGCTTTAGCGGCTGTATTCTACAAGCGGGGTCGAGTTAATGTGTGTTCAGTCACGATGATTGGCACTTAAGACACTGTTGAACCTCTTGAGCAGCCTAGCTTTACGGTGACTCGGGTTAGCCGAACAGCCACAGGCGTGGCTATGAGCTTTACAGGAAACAAGATTTGGGGAGTGTTTGCGCAGGACGTAGTTTGCTACTGCAATCAGATCTTCTTCTGCAGGCGGCGTTTGACCGCAGAGGAAAGTTGGTTATCGCTGTAGCCACGTCCGGAACCAGCCTCAAAATCGCTCCGATCTCTGTTTTAATTCTGACAGAGCTGCTGCGGAGGATGCGAGTGACATTTGTGAGCCTTGCCGAGGCCTCTCCCTCGTGTTATCGACGTATGAGAGCTGCACCTTTTCGTGTGGACGTGTCCAACCATGTTAGATGCGTTTGATTATCAGTGTCATGTCGCTGCGTTCACAGCTCGGCCTCATGAACAATCAGATGGCACAGCAGCGAGATGGATGTTGGGCCCACACATCCCACCTCAGCAGGGCGCACACACCGTGCGGCTCTCTGCCAGCTCTGATAGCATAGTGCTATATTGTTTGTGCCATCGTGGTCACGTGACTTTGCTGCTGCTGCTTTCCCTGTTTGTAAACATTGACAGCAATAACTGTTTGGCACACTGACAGCGATCCAAGTGGTCTTGGAGTGTCTGTTAAACATGCGAAAGCTCCAAAACTTACATACATCCTCGCAATATTTCAGTGTGTTGTGCAACCCAAGAATGATCTTTCACTTAGTGTTCCTGATAAAGATGAGTGTCTTTTTTTAATGCAAAACTCACCACAAGAAAGAAACCATCCTCACCTTTTTTTCCAGCCCTGCCTGCTCCTCATGCATCCTACATCTCCATCGTGCTGACACTGCACCCACACTCCGGCCTACAGCTACAGTGCTTCTCAACATATTACAGCCAAAAAAAAGCCCCATTGCTTGTTGTTAGTAGTGACAGTTTGAAGCACCCTTATGGAGCTCAGTGTCAGCCCAGTTTGTAATACCGTATCTATGCAGTGTGTAATCTGACCCCTGTCCTGTGCCTCTTCCCAGCTCTGCTCTGGACAACTTGACAAACCAGCGCGTAGCCATCAAGAAAATCAGCCCATTCGAGCACCAGACGTACTGCCAGCGCACGCTGAGGGAAATCAAGATCCTGCTGCGTTTCCACCATGAGAACATCATCGGCATCAACGACATCATCAGGGCACAGCAGCTCGACAACATGAAGGATGTGTATCCTGCTTTTTCCATACGTGTTAATTTATGGTTAAAAAAATCAAGCAGGCAGTCACACTGAGATTGAGATGTTACTAAAGGAGAGACAAGAACATGGTTACATTAAAACTGTCTCAAGAGTCCATAAACTCTAAACAGAGTTTAATACCTGAAGCAAGTTCTGCGAGGTTGTTGTTGTTTCAGGGAATATGTGAGATCAAATTTTTACTGTGAAGGAAGTGAGCCATCTTTAAGATGCTGAGAACAATGACTAATATGAAATTTGCGAGTTTATTATGCAAACGCACTGTAGCACACTATTCTTTACTGGATTTAGCCAATGAAGAAGTCATGCAGCATCATGATGGTACAGATGCTGAAGTCAACTGCAGGTTTGTGTGTTTAAAAAGACAAAGTAGGGCTGTTTGATTACAGATGTTTTTGGGGGGTGGGGCTCAAGTACAGGTTTAGCCCTCACCTGTAACATTTGTGACTCTCGCAGAACTTCAACCACCTCTGGTTTTTCTCTCTAAGCTTGTGGCTCGGATAAGTCAGCTGTGACTGCACAGTTATTAAAATTGTGTGGCTTGTGGTGAATTTAGACCAGACGAGCAAACACAAATTATTAATCCATCTTTTACTTGCTCTGTGTGTGCATAGAGTTAAAGTCAGTAGGATGGGTTAAGAAAGGAAACCTGGAAACATTAATGCTGTGGCTGGTAGAGATCAATCAAATCTATAATATCAGATTTGCTTCACAGAGCGAAACATTTTCATCAAATGGCCTCGAGAGTCAGTCATTTGACCACTTTACTCAAACGGCTTGAGCTGCTGAATCATTGCTAAGATCTCTGTTATTCAGCCACATTGGGCAGTAGCGAGCATCCTCGGAACTCGGCACTGACTGAGAACAGTTGCATTGTCTTCTGAGAAACGGAAAGGAAATGCATGAGTCGCATTTTTTGTGTATCCTGTTGTTTTATCTGCTTGGTTTGCTTTACTTAGTCACGTAGTGTTTATATGAACTCGTGAAAACTTGACTGAGTTTGCTAAGGATAATCAAATCTGTCCGCTGATGGCATCATCATTTAGTTACTACTTTCTGTGTGTAGCTCAGCTGGTTAGTGCACCGTGCACTGTGGGCCTCTTAACCCTTTAACAAGTGTCATTCAGCCTAAGTGGACTTATTTTGGACTCAGGAACCATTTAAATGTTCTCTAAAATGGTCATGTAGTCACAGTAATATTAAGCACTTGTCATAAAAATCTAGTTTGAACTATTTTTCTGTCTGTGTTCAGATAGCAAATGGTTTGTGTCACAATGATGCAGCGAATATTGCTGTAAAACTCGTCTTCTTTTCTTTCCAAAACAATTTTTGTCTTTATCACAAACTGTAACAGTTGTGATCATTTAGGAGCGTTTTTTAAATCAACCAGGACTGTGCGCACATCTACCTGTCAGACTTTCCTCTATAAACCTACTGTTAATACTTGCAATACTTGCTGATCTGGATCTAGAACAGTTGAATGATTGAAATATGTATTTATGCAGTGCTGCAAAAGGATACCGAAGTATAATGGATATTCTAAATTTGGTAAAGCCACCTGTAGGCTCTTTTGGGCTATGTACACTCCTGCTAGAGTCTGTAGTCATTTAGGTTTTCTGTTGTTTGATTTGCACAACAAAATGACTCCTGACCTGAAAGGTTTACGAAAAAGGCTTCAGCCGATTTTCACTGGATTTGAACCATATTTAGCTGCAGAAAGCATCCACGAAGTGTTCCTATCCTCCAGCATCAGTAGATACTAGCTGTTGTTGTCCTCCTTGACCCGTGCATCCTTCTAGCTACATTGTGCAGACCCTGATGGAGACCGACCTGTACAAGCTACTGAAGAGCCAAAGGCTAAGCAACGACCACGTCTGCTACTTCCTCTACCAGATCCTGCGAGGCCTCAAGTACATTCACTCCGCCAACGTGCTGCACCGGGATCTCAAGCCCTCCAACCTGCTCATCAACACCACCTGCGACCTCAAGGTTAGCTCACATGTGCATGCCGCAATCACCATTTAAAACGACAACAATTTTTTATTTTTTTTTTTCCCTCCCCTTGGTGTGGGATAGTGGATTTTACATACTTGATACAGCATATGAAGGCTCTGAGTGTAAATCTGGTCATTTGACATTTATGTGCTGCAAAGTCAGTGTTATGTGGCATTTAGGCCATTTATTTCCATGTAATTAAACATAAAAGTAGCATTGTGGGCAACAGCGGTTACATCAGCCAGCTCTCAAGAAGATTAAAAAAAAAACTTCGAAGGAATGTTTGAAGGCTCTGCCAGGAAAACCAGGTTGCTACTGTTTTAATGATACAGTCTTTGGGCCTTGTAATGTATGCTGTATTTAGAGCTTAATTGACGGCTGTGTCGCTTCCCAGCTGCAGTGTGGTTTTGGTCCATCCTGGCCACGGCTTCGGACCACATCCGGGTGTTTTATTTTGAAAACTGACCAGATGCCCAAGGCCATTCTTCTCTCTTACTTTCCTTCCTGCTCAATCGGCTCTGTGCGGTGTGATGCGGCGCTTGTCAGAAATAGACCGGGCACATATTTTTAGCTAAGCAGTAGAGCTGGGCGATAGAACGATAACGATATGTATCGCGATATAACTTTTACTCGATAGAGAAATTAAGCTATCGCGATAGACCTCGCCGCTCTTGTCCTCAAAAAAAAAAAAAAAAAAAGGTCAGCCAATCCAAATTAGGTAGCGCAGAGCCGAACCAATCACAGCCGCAGCGTCACGTCGCGTGACTTGTTACGTACAGCACAAGTGCCAAGCCGCACGTGTGTTTGTTTGGGAAGCAGCCAGCGGGTAATGGAGCCAGCGCGTAATGGAGGAAATGAGTGTGCCGAGTAGAAAAATCAACCGAGCGTGACCGAAGAGAAAACAGATGATGGTTCCAATGCCGGAGAGATTGTCGAACAGAAGAGCCAAAGAAGTTCTGTAGTGTGAAGGTATTTCGGCTATTTCAAGTCTGACAAAAAACAGAGTAGCGTGCACTGTAAATTGTGCCGAAAGCAAGTCTGGAAATACAATAAACTGGTGCATGCGTCACACTGTGCGCCACGTTATCCGGTTGTTCAGTGATGACGCGACGAATCCTACTTCCGGGTCTAAAGTAGTCTGCGTTTAATATGGCTTTTGTGTTGTTAACATGCTTAATGTTATGTATTTTCTTCTATTTGATCTCAAAAAGCTCCTAAAACAGTCAGTGATCACTGTTGACCTCCCTCGGCTTTTATTACCGCTAATCATTTATTTAAGCTCAGTTTTTAAAACCTTAGGATGTAACTACAGCCCAGCCCATGCAGCAGTATATGAATGACTGACCTCGTATTGTGGATGGATTATCTCAGTTGTTCTCCTGGCTGAAGTTTGGTCCTTTTACAGCATCCTGCCATGCGATTACATTTGTTCCTGACCACCGAGAACACTCAGGTTAACTTTTATCGAGTGGAAAAAAGTTAGCTTGTTTATATTATGCTAACATAGCTGTGTCGCTAGCGGTCACGTAGCACATCATTATATAGCAGCTAGCCCAACTTCAGTAACCCTACAAACGTTACTGCTGTTTAGTTTTCTGTCTTCATTTATGCTGGAAGTGATAACAGAGCTGTACGTTTTAATTTGTTTCCAAAACCCCGCAGTCAGGACATGCTATATTGTATTTAGATAGAAGCTAGCGAGCTAACTCCCTGCTAACTTCTAACTCCGTTAAATGTCATAAATTCCGTTTTCATGGATGCCTGGATGTTAAACTCAATTGTTACACCTGGTAGAGCAGAACGCTGATCATTTTATTAAGGATGAAAGACTTTAGACAGTTTTTCAACTCTCAGTAATGCCATAGTGATCGTTTGATATATGGACCTGCAGCGGAGTTTAGACCCAGACACTGCTAGTGACGTCAGACTGAACAACCGGATTGTTTCGGTGAAATGAATTTCTACAATACTGTTAATTCTACTCTCTGCAGTGTTTAAATGCTTACATATACACACAGTTACTGTCCCTCCACACAGACGACTCGGTTCTGCTTCTATGCCCCAGCTTTGTTTACTTTTTCCCACCGAGGCTTCTAGACTTCTGATTGGCCAACATTTCTGCACGGTTAGGAATCTAGCGCCACCTGCTGCTTTGGCATGTTCATAGCAGCGTTTTCCTTCATTTCTGCCTTTATGTGTGGACGGGATTCTTTTTTTAAAACGAAAACGGAAAATCTCCGTTTTCAAAAATACCCGTGTACGTGTGGACGTAGCCTCAGTCTCTGACTGGAAGCGCTAATTCGTCATTCGGCTTTTGTCAGACTAAAGTAACTGTTTGAAAAGCTCAGCTATACAACAAGGAGAGATTGAGAATTTCCTTTTAGTTCTCAGTTTATTTGATACTGACAAAAGTTAGTCAGTTTTGTCTGTTCTTCTGTAAAACAAACTAAGATTTATTTTTAGAATTAATATTTTGTTTCTAAGTGGAATTGACAATTTAGTCTGTTTCGTTTGTTCTATTTTGAAACTTAAACGCTTTAGCGGCTGCCTTTTGTGTAGTTTGCAATATTTGCCTTTATTTATCTGAAAAAGTCTCATGTTCCTTAAGTACATCTACCCTGTTGAACTTATTATGGGAAATAAATATTTAAATAAAAACAAGCTGCTGATTATTTCACATTTTACTTGTGAGCAACGGCACATTTAAATCTTACAAATATAGTTATTTGGCTTATATCGTGATAGATATCGTTATCGCCTGAAATGAAAAAAACATATCGTGATATGAAAAAATCTCATATCGCCCAGCTCTACTAAGCAGAGAACATCTACCTGGAAGCTTCTGAAACGCACCGCAGCACATCTGATGAGAATGACAAGTGTTCACCTCAGCTGGCTTCAGTCAAATTTTGCACTTTCAATGAATTTTAGTATGAAATGACTAGGCTCTCTAGCTCATGCTTCTTATTTTATGACAGAAAACGATCCTGAAAACGATCCTAAAAACACCTCTCATGGTGTCTAAAGTAAGTAAGGATGCAACCACACAGTGTAAACGGTGTTTCTGCGAGTGTATTGGGAATTACAGATAAATGATAGGAATATCTTATCTTTTAAGGAATCATAAAGATTTTGTAAGAAAGTGCATAAAAAGTGATGAAAAATAATTTTTTTAAAAAAACAGTAAAACTTGAATACAAGGCAAACAAAATCTCATCTCCAATCTTTTTTTTCTGTTGTTGTTGTTATTTTGAGCCATTTGTTTCAATGTTGCACAGCCTTAGAGTAGTCCGGGTGAACTATGAACCTTCAGCCATCAATCCCTGGATTAGTTGGATCATGTGGGAGGAGTAAGGAACAAAGGCAGCTCGTGTTGCTGTGGTTTTCTGAAGCCTTCCCTTCCAGAGGAATAAATGCATCTAAACGAATGTTCCTGCAGCTATATACTGGATCTGTTTCCCAACAATGTTACTTACTGTACGTTTCCATATAACAAGACCAAAATCATTTAAAATAACTGTGTTGCATGCATATTAAACAGAGAAGAAAACTACATCTAAATCTAAAATAACTTTCTGAACATGCTTCACTACTTTCAGACACTCTGGAGTTTTGTTCTGGGCCAGCTGGCAGACTGCTGTTTTTGACCTCTGACCCTCTGTGTTGTTGTCAGATCTGTGACTTTGGCCTGGCGCGGATAGCCGACCCAGAGCACGACCACACTGGTTTTTTGACTGAGTATGTGGCTACTCGTTGGTACAGGGCTCCAGAAATCATGCTCAACTCCAAGGTAAGACTGTGGGTAACTGATGAGGGGTTTTTTTTTTTCCTTTTTAATTTATTTAGTTTTCGATAAATAAAAGATAAAAATCACAGTTGGGCTAAGTGCGTGTGTTTGTGTCTCAGGGCTACTCAAAGTCCATTGACATCTGGTCGGTGGGCTGCATCCTGGCTGAGATGTTGTCCAACAAACCCATCTTCCCTGGGAAACACTACTTGGACCAACTCAACCACATACTGGGTGAGACATACTTCTCTCTTATTTCCACATTAGAGATCAGTGATGTTAATGAGCAGCCGTCTTGAGTCTCCTTGTGTTTTTTACAGGCATTCTTGGCTCTCCATCTCAAGAAGATCTGAACTGCATCATTAACTTGAAGGCGAGGAACTACTTGCAGTCCCTGCCTGAAAAACCCAAGATCCCGTGGGAAAAGCTGTTCTACAAGGCAGACCCTAAAGGTACTGTGGCATGGTTTATTTGCAGTCCTGAATACTAGCAAGGAGTGGACATTTATATACTTCAGCATTGCTAAAGATGCAGTGTTTCACTGACTTTATCAAGACGTTACCCAACAGAAATGTACAAGAAAGCGTACTTTCTTTATGACACTAAGTCATGCTCGATTAGGCCCATGTGAGAATATAACTGGTAATTTCCCCATGATTTCACAGCTGCTGAGTTTTCTTCTCTGGATATAGTTTTGATTATCAAATGAGCTAAGGTTCCCCACAGTTTTTACTGATCTAGAAAAAAAATCTTGAACTAGTAATCAGTTGTTTTTTATGCCGCCTCAGGCAGCTTCCTCACCTAACTGTGTTTTCATTGGTGCGAGTGCATCTAGGGCAGACTATTTCCTGAGCCCTGTACTTCAAATCAAGTTCAGCATAGCCAGGTTGTCTTTCTATTATCTGATTAACTTATGTCTGCTACTAGGTCGATGCCTAATTTATGATCTTGCGCAAACTGTTTTGTTTGCGTATGGATTGAGAGAGAGAGGGGGGGGGGGGGGGGGGGGGTTTGCACCCACCATAAATGTGCTCCAACATCCCAGCTGCACGTAGCTGGTCGGGGAAGACCTATGTGTTAGTCGAATGCTGATTGTTTGACAAGAGGGTTGTCGAGGCATGGGATAAGCGTAGAGAAATCATCAAAAATCATAAAATGCAGCATGGAAAGCACTGTGCAGTGGAAACATTTCATTGTTTGTAACACTGTTTCACTTCAGTTTTTTGTGGGTTAGAACTTCTCTCTTCCCCTTGGCTGGCTGTTGTACCAGCAGCACCAGTAAGAATAACCCTCAGGTCTGTTCTACCACATATTTTGTATGCTGCCTCCACTGACAGCAGATGTTCTCTACAGGTAGATGGGCAGCCCACGCACTACCAGCGAACTGCCAACTTGCTGCCGCCACTGAACTAAAATTTCAGTTTCAACCGACATGCGTATCCAAGTTAACCCCGGAGTTTTCCATGCACCTTCAGATGAAGAGGGTGGTGCTGAATTTTTACAAACCGAGATAAAACTGTTCCATAGGAAAAGAGGTTGAAGACACGACAAATAAATTAATGTTTAAAATAAGGTTTTGTTTGTTATTATCGTTTCAGCTGCACATTCTGTCACGTTTAAGTGTCCGAAAACAAGGCAGACTCCAACGCGATTGATGTGGTTTATTTGCAGTCTTGGCGTATACAAATACAAACAGGTGTTCTGTTTTAGGATCCTATATTAATGCTCATAAAACACTAAAATAGTTAATTGTTTGCAGCCAGTCAGGAGAAAGTTGCCTCTAAGGTACACACTTTATTAGGGCACAGGGGTGTGACCTCACTTCAACAGATGTGAGGTCACACCCCTCACACCCCTAAATGAGATCAGCTGTAAATCAGGATTGCTGTGAGCAACAGAGATTTCCTGTTAGCGACCAATTAGCAAACAGCAGCATCAGGAAATGATTCACATGATAAAAACCTGCACCAACGCCTTTAAATAAGCTGTGATATATTGGATAGAGAAATTGCCATATTATTATAATGCATTTGTCTCAACTAATATTTAAAAAATGGCTCATTTTGTGTGTTTGTGTGTTCTGAGTGAGTGGCAGGATTTAAGAAACTGTTGGAAACTGAAACGCATCAAACTTCTGGAAATGTTTCACGTGATGTTTGCTCGGGTCATCAGTTATCGGGTGAAAATTAAAGAAAAGCTGTAGGTTATATTTTTGCATAACCTGGCGAGTGAACTAACTAAGCTCCTTGTGACTTTAATGCAGCTCTCGATCTGCTGGGCCGCATGTTGACCTTTAACCCCATCAAGCGCATCACCGTCGAGGAGGCCCTGGCTCACCCTTACCTGGAGCAGTACTACGATCCTTCAGATGAGGTAAAATACAATCTTTGTTATGTGCAAAATGCACAAAGTGTTAAATTTGTGTGGTAAAGAGTTTTACACAACATACAAGCTACATAAGGAAGCTGGGTTTAGCCATTTTTCTACCGTAAGCTAAGATTTGATTTGATTTGCAGCTATATTGGACTGTGCTGTGAAGCCTCTTAGCAGTGTTTGGATTAAGTATTAAGTTTCCTCTCAGGTTGTGTAACTATAAGAGATTCAGTGCAGTAAACACATGTTCATTGTACTGTAGACTTTATTTTACCTGTGAGATTACTGCTGCTTTGTGTAAGTGTAATAATCGTGGTTATGGTGTGTGGTGTCGCAACAGTGTGAAACTCATGCAAGCCACCACCACACTGCGCTTCTCACTTTGCAAATGCAGAGCAGCGTTTTCACGAAATGACTCGTAACATTCTGCTGCTGTCTGTGCGTGCGTGTGTGTGAAACGTGCAGCCTGTCGCAGAGGAGCCCTTCACTTTCACCATGGAACTGGACGACCTTCCCAAAGAGAGGCTGAAGGAGCTGATCTTTGAGGAAACGGCCCGTTTCCAGGACAACTACCAGCCGCCGGTTCGCTCTTGAGACACAGGTACACAAAAAAGGCTGCTTTCTTTGCACCCAAACTCAAAGCAGCAACACAAGGTTAAAAACACAAAGTATATTATGGAAGAAGACACACACTTTTCCCCACATTAGCTAGATTTAGTACTTTTTCATAACACCTCTACATTAAGTTCTTTTGGAAATCTTTCTTCCTCACCTCATTGGACTACACAGCTACAGCTTGAGCTAGTCTTTCTAGTTTGAAGTCTTTTCTGCATTATTTGAGGCTAAAATCAGTGGGGGTTTTGGTATTGCTTGAGCTAATCTCGCACCATCTTAGGGATGATTACAAACATGCCTTGCATTGAGAAATCCTTTCAGATCAGGCTGAGATAAGCCAAAGAAAATCAGGAAAGTGAGATTTTTCAGATCTAGTCAACAAGCTGTAAGAGCTCTGGATAGATTTAGTTGTGGTGTGCATCCACTAGATGTCAGTGGAGTCAAGTGCTGCTCATGCAGACACTTAGACAAGCCACAGCCTAGAGTGCAAACTTGTTACAGATCTAAAAAACTACAGTAAATGTACAGAAGCAGTTTGCTTCCAGATTGGGGAATTTTGGTATACATTGACAGGACCTCACAAAGTAGTTGCTGATTTGTCGGCTGCACATCCATGATGTGAATCTCCCGTTTGATGAAGATTTAACTTTGAGTACAGTTTGAGGTTTTTGACATTGTGCGTTACAGTATCACCACAAGCCTCAACTATGATATGAGGCAAGAAGGATCTGTGCTTTCATGTAGTTTACCTTAAATTCTTACCCTACCAAATGTCACAGCTGAACTGAAAACTGTTGTTGTTTTTTTGTTTTTTAAGCCTCAGGTTCCTCTTCTTACCAGGAAATTAAAGAGACGCTCTTCTGCATATCCGTCTTGTAAGGCGTGGTTACTTGAGTTACTGTTGCCTTCCAATCAATTTGAAGCAGTCTGGCTATTCTCCTCCGACATCAATAAGGGATATTCACCCAGAAAACTGCCGCTCATTAGACATTTTCTCTCTTTCAGACCATTCTCTGTAAACTTTAGAGATTGTTTTGTGGGAAAATCCCAGTAGCTCAGCCCTTACCTGCTGTCATGTGATTTGATGGGTAGATATTTGTGTTAATAAGCAGATGTACCTAACAACAAAGTGGCCGGTGAGTGCAAGTGTCCACTGAAAAACGTCTTTCTTTGACCGTTTTATTCTACATATTAGGTCACATTTGGTTTCAGCTGCACTACGTCCTGCATGGAATCGGTGGTCAAATGTTACTTGGCAGGATTCTAATAATAGGATTAAATGATGTCATTATTAAAGTCTTCTGTTTCTTTTTCTTTTTTTTCTTTAGTCCTGAGGAGTGACAAAGAAGCGCAGAGGCTCGGAACAACTTGCTAAAAATAAAAGAAAAACGCATCATCAAGAAACCAACAAAAAGATAAAACCAAGAAATACAAGCATTAAATTGCTAATCTTTCCATTTCTACTGCAAAGAGAGAGCTAAGTTTAAATTTGATTTCTGTGCTTGGGTGGGATGGTAGGGTCTGTCGTACTGTTTTAGTTCTTTTTTTCTTTCTTTCTCCATTTTTATGCCTCATCTACAGCAACACGCTGTCCCTTTCCTCCTCATCAAACCTTTTCTTTCATGTCGCTAACCTGTCTGAGCTTCTCCTGTTTCTCCTCTTTGTGTAGCCTCCTCTCATGTATACACACGTACTACTGTATTAACCAACACCATAACTTTCTTGTCATGATCCATGTAAATTACGACCTTGTAAAACTGAGGGCTAAAAGAACGGGGTATGTTAAATCGGGTGTGTATGTACATACAAAAAAAACTTGTTTTTTCTTTTCTTTTTTTAATTGTGCTTGTTGCAGTTTTTGTTTGTACAACATTGTTTAAGGGTTGTTTTTTTTTCTTTTTTCTGAACACTTGATTTTGAAACAAACCGATGTTTTTACTGGCATGTTGGCAGGATTTCATTTGTTATCGGTCTTTTTCTTATAAAAGTGTATGATGTTCATATGAATGCATGCATTCCTGAAAACTTACCAAAGTGGCTGAGACATGCAAGGGACTTGGCTGGCGAGCAACATGGGAATAATAAAAGAGCAGGCAGACTTTTCCCTCCTTCTTATATGTGGACAGTCGGTTGTATCCAGGAGGCCGTGCATGACTTGGGCTAAAAGCATAAAAATAGTTTCTCTTATTATGTGTTTGTGCAGTCATAGCGTTCATACTAACGCCCATGGTGCTTTGTGCTGGGTCAAAAACGCCCAAATTATCGCCACTCTAGGAGAACTGCACGTAAACCATCAGCCTAACTGAGTTGAAACGTTTTCCTTTATTAAATGTAAAACGGTGGGGTCGCTGAACACGCTCTCAGTCTTATTTTCTGTAACCATTTTGGTGAACATGCATCCTAGAAAATGGGGTCTGGTTTTGTTTGACCCGGGGTGCCTGTCATTGAGGCCTAACTGCGAGCGAAGACTCAAATCTAGCCACCCGTTAATACAGAGTGGGATCTCCTCACCTTAAGCCACCGGGGAGACGAGAGCAAGCTCATTAAAATTCCTACTAGGAAACTAGTAAAACCTGCTTTTGGTTAATGTGAGAGCTGATTGCACGTGGCAATGACTACCTGTTTTTGGGTTTCTGTTTTTTACGACTCCTGTTGAAACCAATTGTCGGCTCAGCGCACAGCCAAGCACCCATCATCGCTCTATGGTTGTGCTGTATATATTATATTTCCAGTTACTCCTTACTGGGTTGTTTTTTGGGGGGGGCTGTGTGTAATTTTCCCAGCTTCCTTTTCTGGTTTCTCCAGAGTGTTTTCCCTTAGCTATGTCCTTGCATCTGTTTGGTGTCTGCTCCCTCCTGTCTTTGCTCTGGATGTGACTGTATTAACTGTTGTTTGGTAGATCACATACCTGAGAACAGTATAGGATGTCCCTCCCCCTCCAGAAACAGACCAACCCATGCACTGGGTCATCCCTCTCATGCAGAGCAGTGATGCTAACAGATGCACCTGCGCCTCGTGTTTTGTGCTTTGTTTTGTTTTTGTTTTGTTTTTTTTGCAGCAAACATCAGATTTGTGTCGCTCTCTGAAGCCATAGCCAGCACTCTGGGATCAGTGTGAGGCTTTTTGGTGCATGTGGTAATGCTCATTCTGGTTGTTCAGCCACCCGACTCTCACCGTGCTTTTCTCAAAGGGCTGCCTTCCACTCCTTGCTTTTTTTTTTTTTTTGTAAATGTACCCGCCTCTTTTCTGCTTACCCACAGCTGAATTGGTGAACACTGCGCGCCACCGCTGCCGCTTTCCGCCTCCCTTCTCTGGTAGCCATGTGTCCGTCTCACCCACATCATGGACGAGGGAGAAACTCGCTCCAATCACGCGACTCAATCAGCACGTCTGCACTTTGTCTCTCCAGCCTTGCCCCCGTTTTGTTTTCCCTTCCCCGCCCTGTCTAGCATCCTGCTTGTTGAGCTTTAAGTTTAAAGTGTTGCGTGTTTTCAGACTCATGGATGGTCTGCGGTGATTCGTCTATGTACAAGTGTTTGTGTATCTGCTCATCAGTAACGTAAAGCCAAGACTCCTCTCGTCATGTGCGTGTGTGAGAGATGGAACTTGTTTCTTTGCCGCCTGGGCCGTCTCCCTGCAGTTACCTGTAGTTTCAGATCTTTGAGATGACTGTCATGCAGATGTTTTGTTTCATATGTACATTTGGGCTGCCCCTCTTATTTTATTTTGTTTTTTGGTTTTGTTGTTGTTGCTTTGTTTTTCTTTTTTTTGTGGTTCAGCCATCAAATCAAACATCTCACTGGTTAATCATGAGAACAACCCAAGAGGTCCATGTTTTGCTATCCTCCTGACACACACAGACACTCCCCCTCACTCTCTATCTTAGGGGGTGTATCTGTGTGTTTATGAAAAGTTGCACTTAAACACACCATCTACATTCACACAAGTTTAAAGGCCCATCTGTCACAGGGCCTGTTTCCAGATATTGATTTTAAATGGGTCGTCTTATTATTGCTATTGTTGTTATATTGGTGAGATATTGTTTGGGGTAGGTTTTTTTTTTTTTTGTTTTGTTTTGTTTTGTTCTTTTTAACATAAAAGGGAGTTATAGTTGGGTGTTGTTGTTTTTTTTTCTTTTGTTTTTTTTTTTGTTTGTTTGTTTTTTAATTAGTATGTTTTTAATTTGTATTTTTCTTATTTCTTTTATGGGCGTGATTATTATTGACAGTGTTTTCAGTCAGGAAACTTGGTTTGGTTTGTTTTGTTTGTGTTTTTTTTGTTTTGTTTTTTTTCCCTTACAAGATCTTATAAGGAATTATTTTAAAAGAACATATAAGTAGACTGTCAAAGAGATATGAGTTGTTGAGGGTTATAGTCTGTATATTCTATGGGTATTATGAATTAAACGATTAACAAAAACACGTTATATACATACAATTGAATAAAATTTCCTGATACTGTTGAAATTGTGATGTGGTCTCGTTTTCTCTTTTTGTTTTTTTATTAGCTAATAAAAACATCAAAAGATACTTTATATTCAAAGGTCAATATTATTTAGTTTTATAGGTTTAATATTGAAATTCATCGCCAATATTGTAACCTTTGAGGAAGCACTTTGACAACAGTGCAAGGCAAGAAGAGATGTCGAACTACAGGGTGGGGGAAAGGTTACCAATGTCCAGTAATGGTTTATAAATAGTGGTCCGTATTTTGTGTGTGTGTGTGTGTGTGTGTATATAATGTGAAAATTATGGGTTCTACCACAGAACCTTGTGGAACTCCATAATCAAGACTTTTCTTGTGCCATTTCTTGTGGATTTTTATGTGATGAATCCAAGTACACTGCTAATCAGAGTATAGCATCATGTCAGTAGAACCTGTGGGAGATTGATCTGGACATTTAAGTAGCAGAGGGGGGTTGTTAATTGGTTTCGGCTGCTTTGGTGTTAATGAAATTATCAGCAGGTGCAGCAGAGGGGCAACAATGAGACACCCTCTTAAATAGGCACTGTTTTACAGGTAGAGGCCACTGACATTTTTCCCCTCATCTGTTCTGCTTGTTGTTGTTTTTCACTAGTTTTGTTTTTTCATTTGACTTGGGTCACTACAGGTAGCATGAGGCGATACCTGGACCCTACCATGGCATGGGATGGGGATTGCATATCAAAACGTACCATTGCTAGAAGGTTAGAATGTCTCCTAGCACAGTCTCAAGAGAACGGAGGAGATCCCAGGAGACAGACAGTTACTCTGAGAGCTGGACAGGGCTGTAGAAGGTCCTTAACCAATCAGGAGTGAATAAAATTTTGGCAAAATGGACTAGCCTGCCACATCTATTTTTTTTTTTTTTATTCTCCCCCCCCCCCCCCCCCCCCCCCCCCCCCCCAACACACACACTTTGATTTTGGGAGTATCTTTGAATGGAGCTCTGTGTTTTCATTTCCATGTCGATAT
Organism: Rhamphochromis sp. 'chilingali'; assembly: GCF_963969265.1. Lineage (NCBI taxonomy): Eukaryota > Metazoa > Chordata > Actinopteri > Cichliformes > Cichlidae > Rhamphochromis > Rhamphochromis sp. 'chilingali'. The sequence goes on along the minus strand of NC_137942.1, from coordinate 20,916,691 downwards.
CAACATATTTTCCCCATTGAGATCTGATGTGTTTTCAAAGTGTTCCTTTAATGTTTTTGAGCAGTGTAAAAGGAGCTGTAACACTGATCTGCCTTTGAGCTTTCACATCCTCCTTCATATCATGTCTCAGCATGACTGTAAGTTTAATATGCACACATGTATGTCTCTATATATCTCTACCACGTGTGACAGCAGGAAAACAGAAAAGTGGCAAACAGTGGGGTGTGATCTGTCTTCTGTGCGATTTGCACGTCAAAACGAGACACCTGTAAATGTAGGAAAATGCTGGAAGCTCTGATTTGCCCTGCAGTGAATGGATTTCTCTGTTCTCGTGAAAACCAGGCTTGTTGTAACACATCACTGCAGGCTTGGCCCGTCACACAATTGTTTGTCACATTCCAGCTTTGCCATTCAAGTTGAACAATATGCTGCTGCTTATCCTGCTGACTTTGGACTGTACGTGGCATGTTGTGGTGAGCACTGCTTGCAGATAGATGGTTTTCATATTTCTGGCCTGGTCAAAGCAAAGTTTACCTACTCTACATTCCACATCCCCTTTGTCAAATACAAGATAAGAAACTTGCCACGCTGCCAGCGATGCATTTGTTTCCTAAGTTATCAGCTTGTGTTTAAGCCCAGCAGCACATTACATCTGGAAAAAGCAATAGATGGCTAATTGCACTCATCTGGCAGGTAATTTGTAGTCATATGCTGTTTTAGGATATTCTGTATTATATTAGCAATACTCCAGCTGTGTAGCAGAATAAAAGTAATCATTAGAAAGGTGTTGCAAGACAGAGGTACAGGTATGATATAAACCTGAACAAAAGCATAAAAACAGCATTACCACTGGAAGGGGAGAGGCCAGAGCGAGAGCCCTGTGGGGTTGTGAGCTGGTGCTTCATTAACTGACTTTTACAGCTCTGAGGGTTCAGCTGTACCTGCTAAGAGTAAGACTGAAATTCAGGGGTGGGACTTTTTTCTCTGTCGTACCAGTCTGTCTGGATTTTTTTCTTATCTTCCCACACAACAAGCTGCTGGTTCTTCAGAAAAGTTTTTGGGTCTGGCCACTTGTGATTGGAGGGAGAAATCGAGTTGTCATTTTGAGATTGTCTTGCTGAGCAAGTTTTTTTTCTTTTGCTGGTGCTTCTGGTCAACCTGAACTGTGAGATCTTGCAGAGACTCTCTCAGGGACTCGCTGAATGTGCATGCAGGAAAGGATGATCAACTTTTTATATTTTTTCCTCCCAGTGTTGGGAGGATACACCCTCACCTCGGTTTACCTGCTAAAGAACCCACAGATTCTCCACAGGAAGAAACGCCCTGCTTTCTACTGCAAAAAGATCGCACACAGAGGAGGTAAGGATCTGCAGTCAATGTGTGGGACTCAAAGAACATGATGTGTGGAAGTGCTCATCGGACTGGGCTTGGCATGCAGTCTCGGTGCCCTGAGGTCTGAGTTTTAATCTGCCTCAAGTCCATCTGTAAAGCAGCTGCATGTCAGTCAGTAATTTAACTGGAGAGAAGCCCAAAACACTGATGCTATTGAATGTTATAGAATGCTTTTGCTTCACTTTCCAACATTTTAAATGCTAATTTCTTTCAGCAGCTGCAGATTTTAGTCCTGTGGGTTAAAGCCTTATGTATGAAGCTTTCCCATGGGGTGCCCCTGATTTTTCTTACTGCTTTAAAGATGAAGTCTTTGAACAAAAGGCCTGTTTTTTATATCTAAATCTTATTTTACTGTGCAGATACTTTTTTCTGTTCTACCACGAAGCTCAAGCTGAAAAGTTAATGTGCAATTCTAACTGATGATGTGATTTGCTGTAATGTTTAGTAGGACCAGTTTAGCAGCTCTCTATCTGAGACATTTTGAGTACTTCGTATTTTCTGACTACTGGCATAATTTCTATGAATTTTAGCATCTGGAGAGAGGATAGAGAGCACCATGGAGGCATTCACACAGTAAGTACCACACTGCCCTCTTTGAAGTGCTGTGAAAGAAGAATGCATCAATTTTTACATGATGGCAGACTTTTTAGACACCACACCCCCGACCCTCCCCATTCCCAAAAAAGGTGTATTGCTAAAAATGTGAAAGTGACGCACACACCCCTGACAAACGGTGGAGTCATTTTAATTATTCGTATCTTTTCTCTGTTGTCAGTGCGGCGGAGCAGGGCACTGAGATGCTGGAGATGGATTGTCATTTGACACATGATGGCTTTGTGGTGGTATCACATGATGAGAATTTGCTGAGGCAGACTGGCCATGATGTCACAATCTCCTCACTCAATCTGCAGGTAAGAAGCCGGATCCTGCTGGACTGGGGCAAAGGTCACAAGGCCGTACTGAGACAAGAAGTGGTAATCTTTCAGAGACACCTGCTCTGTTTCTGTTTCATAGATGAGCTTTGTTACATTCATTGTTACACATGAGACTATGTGAGTTTTATCTTGAGCACTACGTCTCAAATATACAATTTTTTGTGGCACAGATTCAACAAGGTGCTGGATACAGTACTCAGGGATTTTAGTTCATGTTGACATGATGACATGAGACAGTTACTGCAGATTTGTTGCCTGTATATAAATGAACCTCCTGTTCCACCACATCCCAAATGTGCTCGATTGGATTGGGATCTAGCGAGGCCATTTGAGTACAGGGAACTCAATTTTTGTTTTCTAGATGTTTGAGCTTTGTGACATGGTGTGCTATCCTGCTGGAATCAGTTATGAAAAGATAGGTACACAGTTCATAAAGGGATGGACATGTCAGCAACAATACACGGGTAAGATATTTTCTTGGCCCCAAAGTGTGCTAAGAAAATGTCTGACACTTGCACAAGATGGGATCATGTTATTTACACCATAATTCTGATCCTAACATTCAAATGGCACAGAAAAACATCAAGATTCACACCAGACAACATTTTTTCCAGTCTTCTATTGTCCAATTTTATTGAACTTGTGCAATATTAGTCTCAGTTTCCTTTTCTTAGCTAACAGAAGTGGTACTTGATGTGGTCTTCTACTGCTAAAGACCACCTGCTTCAAGTTTTGACATGTTTAGAAATGCTGTTCTTCATAATTTGGTTGTTACACGGGGATATTTCACTTATTGTTGCCTCATCTTGAAGCAGCTATGCTATTCTCCTCTGATTTCTGACATTAACAAGGTACTTTTACCTACTTAAATCCCCCCCACCCTGATGCTCAGTTTGAACTTCAACAGGACGTCTTGGCCATGTCCGCATACCTAAATGTAATTGCTGCCATGTGATTGGCCGATTAGATATTTGCATTTATGGGAAGCTGAACAAGTGTGAGTGTATAATACTCTAGAGCAGCGGTCTCCAACCTTTTTTGCGCCACGGACCGGTTTATGCCCGACAATATTTTCACGGACCGGCCTTTAAGGTGTCGCGGATAATAAAACAAAATAAAACTAACGGTACCGAAAAAAGATTTATTCATAACACACGTGAAAAGACCCAGGAAAACCGAGTTAACGATAAAAACGATAACAAAATAACGCTGAAAACCGATAAAAACCCTGAAAACCATACATTTCACATCTGAGCCTCAACTCTCGCGGCCCGGTACCAAACGACTCACAGACCGGTACCGGTCCGAGGCCCGGGGGTTGGGGACCGCTGCTCTAGAGTTCAATTTAGTTTTATTGTAAAATGCAGAATAACTGCTTAAAAGTCAGTTTTCACTTCCAAACAATCTGGTAGTTCCTTAAGCTCACATGAGACTGCCAGATTTGGTTGTAATGCTACTGTGAGCTACGGGGCTTTACATGGGGGTTTACATGTTATTACATGTTTTTCCATCCAGATTTAACAGCACACTTATTTACTGTAGCAACATTACTTACAGAGCTGCATGGAGGCATCTTTTAATTCTTTTAAATTCACCATAATCTTCAAAAAGGGCACGCTGCTTGCATTACTCTTGAGGTTTCCTCGGAAACAAAGCTGTAATTTCTCAGTAAGAGTTTGTTCAAGCATCAGATTACCATCAAGTGAATGTTTGCATCCGGCTTTGTTGCATGTACCAACTCAGCTGGGACAACAATACTAAGAATATCCGATGGCGTACACAAATTCTTTTCACCTTAATCACATCATAGTAAATTCACCTTATATCTCTCTGTTCAACTCTGTTTTAAAACTTTTAGGATTTGCCTTTGTATAAGGAGAGACTGGAGGTAACATTTTATGAAGGTGAGTTCCTCCTGTTATATCTAATTGTTCATTTTTAATGAAAAGACATTTGAAGAAGAAATGCATCTATAACAATAATCATCATCATAATCATAAATCAAACACTGTATGTTGAAAAATGTATAGACAAAACAATCAAACAACTACTGTTTAAAAGTGACAGAATAAAAAAAAATGAGCTTCCCCAATTTCCTCCAGCAGGACATCAGTATTAATACTCTGGATCAGAGTTGGCTAGTGATACTGAATTCATATCCAAGAGAGGGGAGCAAAATTAGAGGGACTCTGAGGAGTAACCTTAAAGCCTGAATCATTAAATAATTGCCAGACTATGAAACTTCTAATTAAAAATAAAATTAATAAATATTACTTTGTATCATATGTGCTACATCCAGCAATTTTCTTGCAATTTATTGTTTAATTCACTGTAAAAGTTATTGCCATAAGGAGAAATACAATTATCTGCAAAGAAATCATAGCTCACACTGTATTTGTTAATTACATAGCCAAATCATACGCGATCGGTTAGAAACAGCAGGAGGCCAACAATGAAACCTTGTGGAACACCGTTTCTTAGCATCACTATAGCTGACTGCACAGATTATCAGAACACGTGTAGACACAGATGAAACTAATATAAAAGCAAACCTGAAACGCAGGTACTATATTAAAAGAGTGATAAAAGCAGCAGACAGATCCCAGATGAGTAAAGCAGTGTGGTGCACCACAGTCAACTGCCATAACAAGTTAATTTCTTTCTGATATGCTCATGCATCTAATGTGACTTTACTTTTCACCCCTCCTTTTCTTTAGGCCGTTACAGCACTGGCAAGGACAGGAAGTTTGCTCTGCTGGAGGATGTGTTCAAGAAGTTCCCTGAGATGCCGATCAGCATTGAGATCAAAGAGAACAACCACGAGCTCATTAAAAGGGTACACGTTAATCGCCCCGAAAAACCAACACCAAACTTCTACCACAATTTCCTGATATATGAAAAAGCTTCAGCTTTTCAGGATTGAATCAGGCCTCTTTGAGGTGGATACATTGTCTAAATTCCAGTCAAGGTGGACAAATTATGAGTGATTTTCTAACTACAAGGCTAGGGAGCTTTTCCTGTGCAATTCTAAATATGTTGTCCACCTTATAAACAGTGTCCACAGTTTACTGCCCAAGTCTAGCACAGCAGCCTCTGTGATTGCTGTGTCTGCTGCACCACTTGCACTCTTACACCTTCGTGTCATCATGTCCTGAATGCTAATATTTGTTTCCCACTTGATTTTATGTTTTTAGGTGTCTGATCTGGTTAAACGCTACAACAGGGAGGGGATCACTGTGTGGGCTTCCGCAGACTCCACGATCATGAAGCAATGCTGGAAAATGGTACATTAACCAGCTGGAGGAGATGAGTTACCTGTATAGCATTAACACACTTTACTCATTATAACATTTTAATTGCATGCAGGAAATGCATGAAATGAAGCTATATGATGGCGTTACAGGGTTTCCTTAGCTTTTCAGTATGGTTTTCAGCATGATTCATAAACACCGCCTCTGTACCAGTGTTGTCACCCAGCATGTCTGTGTCTCTTTTCTCTCCTTCCACGTAGAACGGCTCCATGCCGTACAGTTTCACTATGAGCCGAGGCCTGCTGCTTCTGCTTCTCTTCTACACGGGGCTGCTGCCCTTTGTGCCAATAGGAGAGAGTTTGCTGCAGTTCTACCTAATGCGCATCTTCAACAGGTGTGACTGCAGGAGTGTGTTCAGTGCATGCTGAGTAAACTGTGTCCATTCATGTGCATGCACAGTCCTTTTTCTGTTAAGACGGTGACGCTTCATGTTCTTGCTATCTATGCTCACTGTGTCTGGACTGCCTAACTGAGCCCATTAACATTTTTCCTGGTTCAAAATGAGAATTTGAATGATGATGGTGAATAACAGCTAAGCATGACTGGTTTAAGTATGGTACAGGCTCTGGGTCTGTGTTGCCTTATTTGGGGGAAAAACCAGCAATTTTCCCTTTGGTTTTAAATTCTGACCGTTTACTTTGGGGGGGGGGTTGTAGTTGTGAATGTTTATGTTCTGCTTGTTCAGCTGTGGTTCATACATTTCTGTTAAACACATTCGGATTTATGATTTACTTTTATTTATAAAACTCTGGGAGCACTGAAAGTTTCTCTGTGCAATGACAATTTAATCATGTGGTTGTAAGCCTTTTTCTGCGACCTCTTGGTTTTTATTCTCTCAGATACTTTTATTTCATAAAAGTGTAACTGTGTCTTACTCTGTCTCTGTGTGCGCTGAAGGACATTCATTCCCGATGAAGCTCTCCTGAGGAACAAGCTCGTTGTGTGTTTGATAGAAAAGTAAGAGAAGTATTAAAAAGGACTATGGTAGTTGTTCCTACTCACTTATTTATTGGTCTTGAAATCTAAATTATAAATGCCAAAAATCGACAAAACATTCAGTCCTCACTACACTGAAAGATTGTTTACACTGCTAGCTTAAATCTAGCATTTTAAGCACAGTGTGCAGTTTGTGTTTTATTTTAAATTTGCTTCTTTCATGCTGTCATTGCAGAATAACTATGAGGAAGAGTCTTTTTAGGCACCTCGCTGCCCGTGGAATTCAGGTACGAAATCACATTTCTAAGTGTTTACAGCACTGTGCTTGAAAGAAGAGTTAAAGAAATGCAAAGAAAGCCAGAACTGTGGAATATAAACATATCAGAGTAAAATAAAACGCTAAATACTGAGAGGCAAATATGAAAAATATCACAAATGTTTGTTTACCTTGTCAAAGGCTCTTTGTCTTATCAGAGTTTTGTTTGCTCATTCTCATTTAGATAGAAACAGTGCAGGGACCACAAGTGTGCTCAGAAACTTTCCTGGAACAGTTTTGCTTCACCTTTTACTTTGCTCTTGTGTCTTCCATGAAAAGATGAACGGGGAATCCCCAAAATATAATTCCTGTTAAAGTCAATGGATTTGATTTTTCTCCTACTAGTCACTGCATGGTCAGCTGCATGATGCTATTCAAACTCAACAGGTTATGATCTAACACAGAAAGCACTTCAGCATGACAAATAGTTGACCTCACACAACCACTATGAGTGTCCTGAATGCATCATCTCTATCCTGATGTGATGAGATCAACCCTGTTGTCAGGACATGACTCCACTCAATAGCTGGAGAAAGTAACACTCTTTAAGCTATGTGATATTTATATTTTGTCCTTGTTGTATTTCAACACTTTTTAAAATAATGCCAAAGTAGCAACCAGGAAATGTTTCTTTCTATATCATCTACATGTTGTTTTTTAGTGTTTTGGGGAGAATTTGTGGGCATGTTAAAATCCAAGTATTTTAATCAGTGATTCAGTAACATGTCCACACGATTTACAGCTTATCAGTCCACTGAATGTCCTAATCAGTCCTACTGATATTCCCTCACTAGACTCTTTAGTAGGTAATTGGTGCCGACTACCAGGTTTGTGTCCTTTTGCCTTCAAAACTGCCTTAATTCTTCATGGCACAGATTCAACAAGGTGCTGAAAACATTCTCCAGATATTTTGGTCCATATTGACATGATGGCATCACACAGTTGCCGCAGATTTGTCAGCTGCACATCAGTAATGTGAATCACCTGTTCCACCACATCCCAAAGGTGCTCTGTTGGATTGAGATCTGTTAACCTTGGAGTCTATTTAAGTACAATGAACTCATTGTCGTGTTAAAGAAACCAGTTTAAGATGAGTTGAGCTTTGTGACTTGGTGTATTATCCTGCTGGAAAGAACTAGTGAACCAAAGGATGGGTACGCTGGTCATAAAGGGATGGACATGGTCAGCAACAATACTTGGGTAGACTGTGGTGTTTATCTGATGGTCAGTTGGTACTAAAATGCCTAAAGTGTGCCAAAAAATATCCCCCTCACCATGACCAAACCGTTGATACAAGGTGGGCTCATTTTCATGATGTTTATACCAAATTCATCATCTAAATCTTGCAAATCTTGCAGAATTCAATATTCATAAGACCAGGTAACGTCTTCTGTTGTCAAATTTTGGTGAGTCTGTGGGAACTGTAGCTTCAGTTTCCTGGTTGTAGCTGACATGAATGGCACCCAGTGTGGTCCTCTGCTTCTGTAGCCCATCTGCTTCAAGGTTCAACATTTTTTATTTGTATTCACAAATGCTCCTCTGCATGCCTTGGTTTTAAGGAATGGTTGAGTTACAGTTACCTTCCTGTCAGCAAAGCAGCCTGGCCACTCTCCTCTGACCAGAGAACTACAGCTCACTGGGTATTTTCTTCCTTGGACCATCCTTTGTAAAGCCTGGATATGGTTCTGTGGGAAAATCCCAGTAGATCAGCAGTTTATTCTTTTTTTTTTTTTTTAAGACTCATACCAGCCGTTTGGCACCAACAGCCACTTTCAAAGTCATTTCAATCACATTTCTTCCCCACTCTGAAGCTCGGTTTGAACTTCTGCAGGTCATTTTGACCACGTCTACAGGCAGCCATTCGACTGGCTGATTAGATATTTGTGTCCACGAGCAGCTGAACAGGTGTCCCTAACAAAATAGCCAGTGAGTCTCGGTGCTCACCTGTTAACCGGCTCGTTCGGCTAATAAGATTAGCTTTGCAACATGCTCCATGAAAATTTTTTCCCTTGTTTTCTCTGTTTCCTAGGATACATATTATTCTAATCAAGATGAATGTGACACTTTTGTTGCCATTGCATTGATTATCAATATCATTTTGTAATGGTTATTTATCTACACTGTAGCCTGAACAACTGTCCCATGGTGCTTCAGATTTTCTGCTGCCATACAAGGAAAAACAAAGCAGTGAAATGTCAGTTTTTAACTGAAGATAACTGTTGCAATTGCAGGTGCATTTATTTGTTTGCAACACAGAAGAAGACATAGAGGCGGCATTAGAAGTAGGAGCCACTGGAGTGATGAGTGACTATCCAACTCTTCTGTCCAGCTACTTCTGCAAAAACAGAAGTCAGGACTGAATCCAAGCACACCATCACATGATGGCAACAATGACACTGATAAAAACGGCTAATGCAACATTTGTTGAAGAATCTTTGGTCTACATAATAATCGCCATGCAGTGGGAACACAACTATCATTAATCTCTTCGGTGCTGACCTTTAATCGCTGCTGACGGAATGACTTGTTTGTCATGGGATCGTCTCTACAGCCTCCACCCACAAACAAACCACGGCATTGATTTGGTCTGCAGCACATCTAACGAGTGAATATTTAACTAGCTGGAATGTATATCTGATTAAATGTGACTTTATTTTGAATGTCTCTAATGTTACTTTCTGCCACTTTTAAGATAGGGCTTGAGAAATAAATGATTATGAATAAATCACTTGCATTTTGGCTTTTATATTCTTTTGGGCCATTAGAAGATTACAAGGTAATTACTGGCAGTACAAACATGAATACAGTACAGTGTGTTACGGAGCAATCTAGGCAGCATAGTGCGAATCTCTTTGACCGATTTTCTTGACCTAAAAGAGACTGTAGAGAGTGTACACATGCTGTAAACCTCACCTGTGTCCTTGTTTTCCCAAGCAACTATGGTCAAAGTCCAGCCACCCGGCCGTGATAATAATCAACCAGTTTGTTGGTGAAACAAAGAGGGTATTTTTCTGTGTAGGTTGGCGACGATCAAGTTAATGGGATATACCTGGATTTATGCAAAAAAATAATAACAGTAGGCACCGAGAGCAAAGTAGCAATAAAATAAGATGTCTTGGTAGTATTGAGACACTTGAGACAATTTCCCATATTTTGACTGGTTCGGGAGGACATGCAAATCAACTCAGTTTTATTTATATAGCATCAAATCACAACGAAAGTTGCCTCAAGGAACTTTACATGTAAGGTAGAGACCCTACAACAATACAGAGAAAGCCACAACAATCAAGCAACCCAGTATGAGCAAGCACTTGGTGAGAGTGGGAAGGAAAAACTCCCTTTTAACAGGAAAAAACCTCAAAACAGAACCAGACTCAAGGAGGGGCAGTCATCCACCATGGCTGGTTGGAAGTGATGGTAGGGACACGGGACTAAAACACTGTGCACTTTGCACTTTTCTAAACTCTGGTTTTAACCCAGTGCGAACGGTAGGCCTTTTATTATAGTGAGAAGAAGCTTAGCCAGTTTAACGCCATAATCATCAGGGAAAGCTACAAGTCAACAAGTTGCACACTTGAAGAAGAAAATGAAGTTCCAGTATATTCTGAATAATGTGGTGCGAAGTGACACAATATATGTGTTATAATTAAATAAAATTGCTGAACTTTTCAGATGTGGCAAAAGAAAGCTATGCAAATCTATGGATAGATTCAAACTGAAGGCCCCAAAATGCAGAAATCACAGTGAAAGTACATAAAGACTTTCCATATGCATGACTATAAGAACAAACTTCAGTTTCCCTTTATCTTTACTGTATTTGCTTAGCAAGACAGTTTGAAATATTGTTCAATTAGCCTGTACGTGCCTAGTTTATTGTTTGTTTGTTTTTATTTTTAAGTCATCATTGCTGACATGTCCCACTTTCTCCCACACAAATACCACATATGCCCTACATTTAGTTTGTTGGGATCTGCTCACCCTAGGCCTAGGTCATTGATCAACATTTAATGTTACATGTTGCTGTACCACAAAGCAAGGAAACTGCAGGAATTATAACCAAACGTTTCAAAACTAAACTAGAGATCAGTGTAATAGACCGCCTGCCTGTGTGTCATAAAAATACACACACACACACACACACACAAGAAAGGCAAAGGACATGCAAAGGAGCAGTCAAGAAACCACAACAAATAAAACCCTTCCCTCAGGCTCATATTCCAAGAACTCCTGGAAACTGTCACAGTAGCAGGTTAGCATGTTGTTCTTGCTCTTATTGGTCTGATCTCTACAGAAGCACTATGCTCGTTTTTGAAATTATTTTTAATCCCAGTCCGACAGGCCGGAGATGATAACACACTTTCAGCATTTATGAAACGCTACCAAACAGCAATCAAATCGATAGCCATAAAAGGCCCCGGTGAGATGGAATCTGATTGGTTGACCCACATTCTAACGTCACTCGGAGGCTCTGATTGGTCAGCGGGGATTTGTTTTGCACTACCCAGACTTCCTCCTATGCGTGTTTTCATAAACAAATCGCATTTTCCCTCCCGCCGAGGTCGCTGCTTTCGCTCCTTGTCAGCCTGCCAGCTTTGTCGGCGTCCAGCTCCACTTTTAAAGAAGGTCGTTTCGGAACTTTGAGCGCTGGTTCTGGTTCAAAAAACAAAAGAGAGACGCGGGTAAACGGGCTCCGCTTCAACAGCCAGAGCTGTCTGTCCTTTTTTGTGTGTCCGAACCGCCAACGCGTGGTCGATCGTTTCTCACCAAACTGACCGTTTTTCTGCCTTTTACCTGAAGTTTTTCAGCTGCCGGCCACACCTGTCCGCTGTCTAGACTGTGGGGAGCTTCGGTGTTTTTAGGTGAGTGGACGGACACCGAGAAATGTCCTGCAATGCGCTGCTGCCGCTGCTGTTGTGTGTTGACAGTGCGGAGCTAGCGGGCTAGCTAACACACTAAGCTAGGTCAAAGCAGAGCTAGTGGCCCGATATACTCCTGCAGCTGGCAGATGCACCATCAGTCCGTTTACGTTGACTGGTAGACTGACAGTGCCTGTACAGTCCTTGAATTTGGGTTAACTGCTGCATTTATCTAAGCAAGGGTTATTTGTGCCAACTATTAGAAACCAGGAAGCAAGCTGCCTGGTTAACTAACCTGTTATTTTTGACTAGTCTCAGCTAACAATGCATCCATACCTTGTAAAGTCACCCTCTGCCATCATACATTTAATCATTGAAAAGAAGATGCATGATTGAAGCTGACAAAGAGTCCAACCCAGATAGCTTTCATTCATTAAGGATGAATGACCTTAAAACCTTGATGTTAGATAGCTCAAACTGTTAGTTACAAACTCCAAATTGTTAAATACTAATGCAAAGGCTTGAGGGAGTAAGTCACACCTTTATAGTGCTGACTTTCAATTTTCACTTGGTGTATACAGTTTTTTTCAATCGCTAACAAGCGCCTACCCATACTTCAGATACTTTTTCTAAACTCTTAACACAGACTCACACCTACAAAACACAATTGGCCAAATGGATAATTTTCTTCTCAAAAATACATTTTGTTAAATATATATTAACTCTTCATTTCAAAATAGAACACATCTTTCTCTGCACACACTAACTGTACAAAAACACTATAAATCTGACTCAAAATGAAATTAGTCTGTCAAAGAATAACACTTGTTTTCACCTCACAAGGTACATGCAGTCAATCAAAGTACACCTTGTTTCAAAATACTGGCTATTATTGACATTACAAAAACTGCATAGACTTTTATGTTTCAGTTTTACAGGTATTTGCATGCGAAACATGCAATCCACCATTTTGACACCAGAAATGTCTTGGTTGGTAACTGTATGTCCACATGTACAGTAATGTTCACATTCAAAAGCATTCCAGTAAAAAGCAAACAAGTTTTTGTTTCTCTACTGTTTACTACAGGAGGTACAGTAGAAACACGGTATGATAGGACAGAGAAAGTTTTACAGTATTGCTTACAGTGAACAAAATATCCATGAAACACACAAGAGCATTCTGAACAAAAAAACAACAGCAAAAAGCCAAGATAAAAAGGGGGGAGGGGGAGGGGGGCTAAAAAAAGGCAAAAAATTTGCATCTAATCTCTGCGATCTTCAGGGTTAGGCCACATGTTTTCATCAACATCACATCTGATGTTATCCAAGTCGATGCACCTGGGATAAAACCGCCCGGTATGTCGGATCCACCCTTGGCAATCGTCAATTGTGATGTCCCTGGAGCCAGCATCCATGGCTTCAAGGAGGGACATCTGGTCATGTGGCTGATGGTCATAAACCTTCCACCTCCATGCAGAAAAAAACTCCTCTATGGGGTTGAGGAAAGGTGAATAGGGTGGACGGAAGAGACTTACCAGTCTTGGGTGGACTTCAAACCATGTTGTTATTGCTTGCGAGTGATGGAAAGCCACATTGTCCCAGGTAATTACAAAGGTCCTCATGTTTTCACCCTCCTGACCCTGCTCTGGAACCAGGCGCTGGTGGAGATCATTGAGAAAGGCAAGCAAGCGCTCTGTATTATAGGGTCCAACCTGACATCTGTGAAGGAGTAATCCTGCATTTGCAATTGCTGCACACATGGTAATGTTTGCCCCTCTCTGTCCTGGCACATCAACTGTGGCCCTTTTTCCAATTACATTTCGTCCACGTCGACGCCTTTTGGCCAGATTGAATCCTGCCTCATCGATGTATATGAATTCATGAGGGGCCTGGTTGGCCTCCAATTCCATAACTCTCTGAAACAAAGTTTATGTAAGTCATGTTATTACTGTATACCATACTGTACTGTAACCTAGTATTGTGTAGGTTACCTACTTGCAAAGTGCAAAGCTTATAGAACTGGACATTGGATTGAATATACACTATACCTGGACATATTGTCGTCGTAGCTCCTTGACCCTCTCACTGTTCCTCTCAAAGGGAACAGCGTAGAGCTGCTTCATCCGCACTCTGTGTTTGGACAATGTCCGCGTAATGGTTGTGAGGCTGATTCTATCGATATTGTCAAATATCTCATGGTCCGCCACAATTCTAGTTTGAATTTCACGCAGTTTTATTGCATTATTTGCAGTAACCATTTCTACAATGGCAAGCTCCTGATCATTACTGAGGAGCTTTCATCTTCCCCCAGAGGGTGGAAGACGTTGCATTCTTTAGAAAGACAAAAAATTCAACATATGCATTACTGTATGACCATATTGACATGTCAAGTGAGAATAGAAACAATCCATGTAAAATGCAATACTTACCTGTTGGTTTGTTGAAAGATGCGTATAATGGAGGCAACCGTTGACCGCCTCAAATTGGGCTGCACTCTTTCACCAGCCTCTCTTAGTGAAAGACCATGGTTGATTACATGGTCAATGATAGTGGCATGGATTTCATCACTGACTACTGTTCTTGCAGCCCTTGGAATGCCACCACCACGCATTCTTACACCTCTACCTTGCCCTCTCCTTGGGCCTGCTCTTCTCCCTGGGCCCCTTGCTCTTACTCTTCCTCGACCAGAAATTACAGTATTTGTCTTTTTTTTGTTTCCAAAAACATCACTCCTCAAGGTCTTGCCTTATAAACCCCACTGAGTCTAAGCCAGAATGGAAGAAGCTGTGGTTGGCCCAATTTACCCAACATAAATCAGCTGTGTGTCAATTATTCAATTGTTTGTTTATTATCAGCTGAGATATATTTTTGATATTGATATTGTTTTTGTACTGATATCATTGCAGAAGCAGAGGTTTTTATACTGTATCTAAGGTTTGGAATATTGTTTTTGCTATTGTGGGATGTTGTTTGTTAACATTCGTAGATACTACAAAAACAGTCCATAATTTTGTTGGGAGGTATAGCTTGACTGTTAAGAAAATGTAAGCATCGTGGAAATGTGTTCACTGACTGCATATTGGGTGAACACGACATGAAATGTGTGAATGGTATGGCCACAACAGACCGATGCTGTGCTAATTGTGTTTAGAGTTTTGCAAATGTGACAACTGTTTGGACAAACGCTTGTTAGCGACTGCAAAAAACTGTAATAGTAGGACTTTGGTCATAGATTTTTCTGGACCACATCTGATCAGGTGATTAACAGATTTTCTCTGGGTCCAGCCTCATTGCAGTTTGACAGTGCTCAATTTTAGTTTAGTTTTCTTTGTAGTTATTATAATACTGGGGCTACTTATCAGGGGCCTGGTTGAAGAGATTACAGTAGTAGCACTTTGTGAAGGCAGTTGAAAGTCATGTAGGCATCCTAAGTCTTAATACAAAACACCTCATCAGGCTGGTTGTGTTGACAATGGGCTTTTTATAAGATAGACTTTTACCCCCAACTGAAAAATTCACATTACATTATTATAGCAGCAAAATGAATAGAACAGGAACAAAATAAGTAGATTCAGCATTATAACATAACCTTTATTAATAATACTCTACAACAATAGAGAAAAATGTGCACTGTGCATATAGAAATATATATGGCATGGGACATTGCATAGTGCAGTGGTTAACAGCAAGATGGAATATAGACTATTGCACACAGTCTGACAGAAGATGGAAGGAACGTCCTGCTTTTGGTTTTTAGTTTGGCTTAACTTTAATAACCTTTGTGTCACATTGCGTTAGGGTGAAGCTTTATAGTCTTGTGATGGGGCTAAGGTTAATTCAAATGAGAAAGAAATCATCCTGTTTATGGTTAGTCAGATGGAAGAACTGTGTGCCAAGATCGCTAACCCATCATACAAACAATAATAAAAAAAACCTCGTCTCTCTCTGTTTTTGGTCCTGCTCAGACATGGTGAAGCTGACAAAAGCCAAGACGTTCCAGGCATATCTGGACTCCTGCCACCGCCGTTACAGCTGTGTGCACTGTCGCGCCCATCTGGCCAATCATGACGATCTTATCTCCAAGGTCTGTATGCCGCTTGTCTTTTTTGTTGATAATCATGTCAGATGCCATGCACATTTGCTTCATGGTTATTTTAGAAAGTTGCATCTGAGACATATCAGAGTTGGGTTTGCAGTCTGTCTCTAATTTATATTTTTCCTCCCTGTCTCCTAGTCTTTCCAAGGCAGCCAGGGCCGAGCCTACCTCTTCAACTCTGTGTAAGTATCAACTATTAAAAAGCAGGTTTTTCCTGTTTTCGGTTTCCAGTCTCACTTCTCCTGTAGACAGAAGAGGGAACTGTTGTTGTTTTTCACATCTCACTTGTATTCACAACAACTTTAAAGCCACTTTGTGCAAAAATGTTATTTTTTCACGCAAATCGTTTTATAAAAAGTCTATTTCTCGGTGAAAACACATTTCTAGTATCGCGCTTGTTTGATCAAACCACACTGAACGGACAACTTGATTTGCTCTAGTTTGGATTTTGAAGGTGTGTGAGCTCACGTTCTTCCGGGGTTAGTGGGTCAGGAGTACACACTGTTTGCGTCTTAAATATTAACCTACTAGCTCCACTCAGTTTAAATCTTAATTTGTTCAGGTGCAGCCCTTTTTGAATAGTAGGGTTTCATTAACATTTTCTCCTAAAGGAGGTTGTAGCTGTGCAGGAGAGGCTGTCCTTGAGTGATTACTGAAGAGAACAGTTTAATCACAGTGTGTCCATGCTTTTGTCTTCAGGGTCAATGTCGGCTGCGGCCCTGCTGAGGAGAGACTGCTGCTCACGGGACTTCATGCTGTGGCCGACATCTACTGCGAAAACTGTCACACCACGTTGGGCTGGAAATATGTACGTATATGTCCTCCAGCAAATACAGTGCAGGATTATTCATCTTTAAATCACTTAAAGGCTTTTTGTTTTTTAATTCACTGAGACGTCCACACACACTTTTCTGGTGCCATGACGAATTTTATACATATCGCACAAATCAATTGGGACATTTTTGTAAGACGCAGAATGTGCACAAAAACAACAAAGAAATGATGTAATCAAGAACATCTGGACTTTCCAGTGATTGTTATGTGAATGTCACTGTCTGCATTAATGCATGAACTGCAAAAATTGTAAAGAAATACATGAGAAAATGACCCGTTTTCTCTCTTGATTTATTACTTCTGTAAACTTTTCCCTGATGACTTTATGGTCTCTGTCGCTGTTTTAAAGCCTTCATTAAGACAACATGCTGTTCATTTAGTGAATTATTATCTCCATTAGGAGTAAACGGCAAAGTGGGGTATGTTTCGGGGTGTGGCTTCACTCTGATTGACAAACTCTTACTGTTTGTTTGTGCAGTGTTTTCACTTGGGGTTGGGCTTTGCTAAAAGTCACTCTAAGAAGTAGCAAGATGTCAGATTAGTTGTCCACTAACCAGACATCATGTCAGCTACAGCTTTCTTTCATCTGTCATCTAACTTTTTCTCTCTTTCTAACAACTCCTTTCACCTTCCTCCTGCAGGAACAGGCCTTTGAACTGAGTCAGAAGTACAAGGAGGGGAAGTACATCATCGAGCTGTCCCACATGATAAAGGACAACGGTTGGGACTGAGAGGGAAGTCTTCGTCTTTCGTCATGACTTTTTCACAAGTTGCGAAAACGGTTCCAGTGTAGCTTCTTCATCCCACGTTCGAGCCATCGCTGTGCCACACTTTCACTTCATACAGCTTTGCCAAGAATAGCATGTGATGCCATATCTTTATCTGTTCTTCGTGTTTTGTTTCCTTTTTTTTCCAGCAAGCACGACAACACATTTGCTGATAATGCTGTCCTAAGTGCTAGTTGTGCAGGAGGACATGGATTGAATGAGTGCGGGGTTTGCGCGTGAGAACTTGGAGATGTAGTCACACGGGGCACCAGTTGGTGTTACATTTTGAGCACGCCTATTAGCGATTAAACCACTGAAACGGCCTCGCCCCGTGGTGGGCAGGCCGGTGCAAGTCAAATTATCTGATCTTAAACACTGGATGCAGGTATTTGGGTTTTCCTTTTGACTTTAAGGTGCATATTTAGATGTAAATGACCCAAACTGAGTGAATTATTTAGGCTTGTTTAATCCAGAGATCCCTTCTTTTTTGATGTGAGGGTATGGGAACGCTTAGAGAAGCGGGATGGGCTTTTTTTTTTATGAGTTAATGTTTTTAAGATTAGTAAAACTTGTTCATATTTTGCCTAAAAAGCCCACAAACATCTTGTAATTCATAATCTGGGGTAAGTCTTCCGCTTGAAGGTCTACCTTTTAGTGTGCGTTTGGGTGGGAATGTGTATGAGTGCAGTGTTTGCTCATAAGTCTTAAGCTGGATAGTGTTGAGAAGCATTGATCTGGAGTTGATTCACATTTAGATTTTCCACTGCACATTCGGGATATCTTCACTCTTAATGCGGATCCTTCATATGTTTGTGACCTAACACTAAAGCAGCCCTTAGATTTCCTAGATTGTGCTAGAGCAGAGTGTGATTTGGGTAATGTAGCATATTTATGGTGATTTTTTTTTTTTTTTTAATGTCTGCTTCTTTCATTAAAGTGTTTTTTATTTTAACCTGATATTTCATTAAAATACAGTATGCCAGTAAGACTTTTGTTTGTGCTGTGGTGTTTCATCTTATCTCGCTTCTGATTTTCTCATCAAGCTTATTTCTTCTTTGTGGTCAAATCCAGACAAAACACAGCCTGAGAAAGTTTCTGTTCAAAGTGCTGAGACAACACAAAAGTGTGAGGGCCAAATTCATAAAACAGCCAAAGGTAAAAGTAGCTTTTGATTGTCTGTTTTGGTGGGAAACTAATAAAAAGGAAGAATTAAAGTACTCACTTAGGCATATTCTGTAGGTCACACATCTTGTATCGGTGTCATTTTATATTATTGATGGTAGCGAGAGACAGATCAGTCCTTTTTTTAAATCACCAGGGATTAGTTTACACTGAGTAGCTCGTGACTCTTTGATCCATCTCTAGTGCCTCCCTGTGGCTTTAAGAACAAACCTGATTTATTTATCATCTCCATAAGTGGTTCTTTACAAACTTTGGCATAAAAAGTAAGTAAATTTGTGTTTGCTCCATTATTTCTTTGTTGTAACAATGCTCTGCAATAAATCTTATATTGTTTGCAAGCCTGTTTATTGCCCCTTAAATGGTGCCACATTTGTGAGTTGTTCCCATTATAAAATAGTCAAATCTTCTCGTCAAAGCCAAACAGCTTTTTCTGCTATTGAGCTTCTGGTACTGCAGGTGGCTCATTGCTGTTTGATTAGGAGCAACTGTGAGCGGGGACCCTGCTACAGTTGGTGTCTGCTCCAACCATGGCATGTTTGACTGATCTGGATAGAGCTATGCTATAGGACAACTTCAAGCAGGTGTCCAGTCAAGGTTTGCAAAATGATCTGGCCGATGGCTGTTTACCCAGACAACCTGGAACAGACTGCACACAGCCAATCTAAGGTCTGGTCTGGCACAACCACACTGGCTGACTTCTGACGAATGCTGCTTGAAGAATGGGATGCCATCCCACAGCAGTTTGTGACCAGCATGAGGAGGAGGTGCCAGACTCTTTTGCCAATTAATACTTCTTCCCCCGCTTGTTAAATTAATAAATTGCTAACATGTTTTGTTCCTTCAGACTTCAATCATCCAATCCAATAAATAACACCAAACCAGAGTCAGTAGCAGAATGAGCTGTTTGGCATTGGCAGAGAAGATTTAGCAGGCTTTTTATTGGTCCAGCTCACATACTCATCTCTGCTGCTTAACCCACAAACAAATGTTGCACCATTTATGGACAGGAGAATAGGTTTTCCAGCAGGCTTATTATCAAAGCAGATCACTTTAAATCTGATTTATTTGCATAAAAACAGGTAGGACTCAGATTGGCCTGCATAGCTTTAAAACTACATTTTTGTAAATAATAAGTCAACAGTTTTCATTACTTTAATTTCATAAATAGTGATATTAAAATGAAAATGCAAATTTAAAAGACTTTAAATAGTTGCACCTACACTGAAAAAAATATGTTGTTGGATTTACTTAATTCAATGGTGGACATTTGTTGCACACAGATGTTTTGCTTTGGCAGCAACTTAAACCATTGAGTTAAATTAACACAATTTATTCATGTTCAATAAACCTGTGCAATTTGTGTTGATAAAATGTGACTTAAACATGTTTTGATGAAGTAATTTGAGCTCTTGGAATATTTTAATCCTTCACAATTTTCTCACGTTATCCCAACACGATTCAATAACTTTTACCCAATACTACTTGGTCACTTAAATACTACATGTTATCTTCAAATTACATTTTGCTATTATATTCTAGTATCAAATACACAATTTTCAAATGGAGGCCTTATAACAGATTGTATTGTTCTCTTCCAAGATGGTTGCTGGCATCCACCAGTAACCTTTCAAAACAACATGTCTAATTTCACTGCAGTAGGTAAAGAATTAAACTGACATTACTCCTCTACTGAATCTATATAAATCAACAGTTAAATAATGTCAGTTCTTCCATGTTCTCTGGAATCAATCGCAGCAAAGAAATTAGACTGTTTCTTTTGAAAAATGTTGGGAAAGAACAATACAAAACATTCTATTTAAGGCCTCTGACATCAAGATTCAGTTAAACAACAATTATAACTAAACAATTTGAGGCAATGTTAGTTTCCATTAACATTAAATTAGGTTACTGAATTGGCAAACACCTTCCTATTAACACTACCCATTTTACCCCAATAACTAAAGAAATTAGCACTTGCAGGTCAAAAACTTTATTCAAGAGACGCAAAAATAACATTGATACAGTGACTGTCAAAAATTACAGCACTGATCATACTGTGACATCTTGGTTCAAAACAGCACACTTAGAAATATTCAACGTTCTTTACTTCAACTGAATGAAACTGAAAATACCATTTCACACGACCCATATGGGATATTTAGACTGTATAACTGTTCACGCTACATCTCTTCACTAGTAAAAGAAAGAAAAAATACAAAGAGAAATTTAAAAATGCTGCCAAACAGACAAACAGAACTTGTACAGAGCAAAAGGAAAAACAAACAACAACAAAAAACAGCTCGTCCTCATGGCAGTTGCAGAGTATATAAAAATGAACCCTGCGATCCGTTCCTGGAATTGAGCTTCAAAAATGCAGCAGAACAAGTGTGAGATTTAAATGTCCTCTCACCTAGAGCTGATCAGCTTGCATGCATAACAGTGAGCTTCGTTGCAGGAGCAGTTTTGTCTTAGTTGTGAGCTTTTCTTGAGAGCTGAGTTGCATCCAACTCCATTACCACCCATTGAATCACCTCAAAAGTGTAGCAGAGTTGTGATGGGTAACTCATGTTGAAGGAATAAAAAAGGTCCAAACAGCATGGCTACTGCAAAGGTCACGTTATCCAGATCTTGAAGAACAACATCAGAAAAGTCATTGCCTGGCGCATCTCTGGAGACAGATGTTCATTGTGGTTTTCTCAATCTGTGCAGTGGCCTCAGGCAAGTCCTGGTTAAACACAAAACATTTCTTTAAGATTCCTTTTTAAACTCATCTCTTTTGAATCTACCAGTTCTAATGTTAGAGTAATTTAAACCAATGCAAGCAACATAGTAAATAGCTATAGCCAAAGAGTGGCCTGCCATGCTGCCATTCATGGTCTAACAGAGTTTCTAAGAGAGGGTGAAAAACATAATAATTTCAAATGCTTTACATTAGTTTTTGTTAGAAAGACACCGGCCCATCAGAAATCCAGGCTATGTCACTCAGAAGATGTTAGAATTTAGACTTTCAGCCCCACAATTTGGTTAGCTGTTGGTCAGTTGGTCTTTTTTTTTTTTTTTTTTTTTTCAAACAAAAGCTAATGTAAATACTGGTGGGATTTTCCTTTGTTCATTAGAATGACAAATTTAAAGTTTTTTCACACTGATGTGACCCCTAATACAGGGGTGGGGCCTCAAGGGCCGGCGGCCGAGTTCACTACCAGGCCTCATGTGAACTTCAAATTATTAAAGAGGACTACTGGTCCTAACCAGTCCAATGAGGATCAAGTGGATAACTAAATGCATTTTTAAAGGTTGCAAATCCACAATCTACTCATAAAACACTCACCATGAACTCCTGCACCAAGATGTTGCAATTGTCTTTCACACAGATGCGGAGCACTTTGATGAGGGACTCCGAGCATTAATGTCATCCTTGACTATTATAACAAAGAAAACAGAGATTTGTGAACTTTTCAGTAGCACAGAAGAAAATGATCCCAGACAAAAACTCTTGACTTTTTAAACCAGTCAACATGCAACACCAGCATCTACAAAGCAATATCAAAAGTTCCTGTTTGACATCAACTTTATGGATATATAGTTTCCAGAACATTTATTTTTAAAAAAAGATAAATTTTTCTCAGTGGGCCAGTAAATGCATGACGAAAATAATGGCATCCTTTTAGTGGAATCATTACTCACAGGTAATAGTTGACTGTTTCAATGGATGTAGCATAAAAATTTTACTGACCTAATGCAATACATATACACTTTGTAGTTAAAGAATTTTAAAGTTCTTACTGTCATAATGGCAGCTACATCCTTTAGCTTTGTGCCCTGTTCCCCCGATCACTTTGCAAACACTTTCAGCAGACTGTCAGAGAGAAACTCAGCTCCGTCAGAAACCTTGACTGTAAAGGCATGGTTGGGATGCACTGGAATGCTGCATTTTATCTGAAATGACATAAAATTATTTTGAAATAACAGCAGGCACTGTGCTTGGTTAATCAGTAATGTTTTGTTGAATAAAAACTGTGTTTCCAGATCTTATGGGATTAAAAAAAAATCCAAAGATGTTTGTTTCTGATTTGCAACCCAACAACCCACAAGTTACAACCTCATTTCAGTTCAAGTGTGCATTAATGCGAGTCCAGTAATCACCTTTCTGGCAATACATACAGGTATAAGTTAAACCTATGGCAGATTTTGGATTTCTCAGTTGTATTAATAGGGTGAGTATGCATGCACCTAATAATTATAAAAAACCCATTATAATTAAGTTACAGAAACGAAAATAGAATATACTTTCTTACCATAACACCTTGAACCCACAATCCATCAGCTGACTCCTGGTGAAATGCAGAATAGAGGTCGTCTCTCAATGTGCAGCAAAAAAAACAAAAACAAAAGGACAGCAGGTGAGGGCAGGAGGGGTAGGGATGTAAGCTAGCATAATGCCGCTGATGATATTAGCTAAAGCTGTTCAATGTCCAAAATCTCACTAACACCATGGTGCAGTAAATACACAATGTAACTGAAGAGTCAGTTGGCAAATCTATTCACACAGAAAACCAAATTATGTTATGAGTGCCTCGTAATTAGGTTTAATGTGATATTACGGCTCTTGTGCCAAAGACAAATTCAAATGAAAAAGCGCCAATTCTTTGACAACAGATAAAACAGCAAATAAGCTAACGGCTCTTTTTTAGCATGTTACATGGCGACACTCTAGACGTTTAACTACATTTGTCTGAAATATGGTAAATATTAATTCAAAAAATCAAGACATACCAAAAACGTAGAGTTGGCTGCTCGACTTGACTGAGATGGATGCCTTTTTTAAACCACGATCCAAAGCCCGCGAGATGAAATCACGCGTGGTTTCACGAGATTTAACGTTGCTATCTTATTGACTTACTTCACCTGAACATGATATGAACAATTTAATACACCCTTTCTGCATATCATGTAGTTTTTACACTATATAGTTACATTTAACTTTAAAACATGAGGCAATTGTGTTAAATACATGCAAGATGCTTACATAAATCCAAGAGATGGCCAGTCCCTTTTTTTCAGTGTATTAGTGATGCTGATAATAGTTGTGTTGCCTTTATTTACGGCTCAAATTCCTTTGTGTTCAGAAAACGTTCAGATGTGGCTGCATTTTTATGACATAACAGCAGCTTTTTAAGAAAATGTCTTTTTACGCATGTCAGCGGAGCTCTCGCCGTCTGTGTAACAAATCCGACTCTGTGCCAACAGATGGTGCTGGAAGTCAGCCAGCAGGTGGTGCTGTAGTGTAGTTATGTTTAGACACCAGTGCTGTGCAGAGATTTTATCACCTTTAATTCTTACCGCTCTCATTTCAGTGCCATCCGATCAGACCCAGATTTATTTTACAGCATGACAGCGAGTCCAAAAATACAGCCAGAGGCATAAAGCACTGTGTTCAGCTGTGAGGAGGAACAAGTAGCTTCATCCAGCAACAGATGGCTTGGCCTCCACAGAGCCCTGATCTCTGGGATTACATGAAGACACAGAAGACGCGGATACAGTAAATCCACAGCAGAACTGTGGCGAGCTCACAGAGGTGTTTGGAACAACCTGCGCCTGTCTCAAAAAACCAAAAATATACCTCTATGAGAGCTGGTGACATAAAATATCAGCTGGATTTATTCACTAACCTTTGTGCAAGGGGGATTCATAAAGAAACACAATGATACGAAGTATTTCTAAGAGCATCATCACTGTATTTAAGTGCCTTTAACTTCTAACCTTTAAGGCATGTTATAACTCTGCAATAAATCAATTTGTGGACACAACTGGTTTTGTAGTTTAAAATTTTTAAATTTGAATTGTTTTGCTGCAGAATTCAGACATCTATTCCATAAAGGATGTAGAATACCTAAAAATATTTGTAGACATTTACACATGTCTGTGGGCTAATTAAGTGGAGTAATTGCTGCGGTAACACACTGTTTACCTGCACATCTCAAAATAGAATACAAATGAGCAGATGAACTCAATTTAAGACACAAACTGTGTGATTAATGATTGTGTACAAAAGCCCTGATGGACTACACAAATAAGCATTAAAATGAAATCTACTCTATCAGTGAGCTAGCATTGGACCTGCCAGGGAGATCACATTTCCCTAAAGAGAATAAAAATGTAAAGAGGCGGTGATCATATGTTAAACACACACGTGTCACATGAATGGGCTCCAACAGCTAATCCTTTGCTGGAGAGGCTGCTGACAGTCATGTGTGTGCAGTACAATTTCAGCTGCTATGTGTTCACCTTTTCATGCCTGTGAGTGTTTTGTAATTTGATTCATGTGAGAAAAGTGAACAAATTCACGGATCTCCTGAATTTTCAGTTATACTGCATCATACAAGAAAAGCTGTGCAGTGGGAGGTAAGCCCACATATGAATCCACTCGCCTATCTGGAAATAATACAGGAAATAAAATACATCCTTTGGGAGACTAAATACGTTAAATCTACCTAGCAAAGTCGGGGTGGAGCTGGAAGGTGCTGGATTGACAGCTTTACAAGATGTGCACTACTCCTTTTATTTTTTTTTCTATTTATTTGTTTGTTTTAGCAAATTAACTTACAAACGGTATCTAAAAGGAATTTTAGCTGGTGCTGAATGCTGCTTGAGTCATACATCTCTTTTAGATGAGAAGGAAATCAAAATGTAACACCATGAGTTAAAAATGTTCCACCATTTAAACCGATGAATGTGTTTTTATAAAAAGGTTGAACCAAAAGTGTCAGAAGAGAATTTTAATGCCTTGCTTTTAAGACACTTATGGCTTTCAAGAGAATGAAATTCATGAGGATTTAAACTCAGCTTCAAATATGTGAACATTTACTAGTGATCGACACAGATTCATCTCTGACCCTTCAGTGGAATACAGCAGTAAAATCAGTAAAACAAGCTACTGTGATTAAGCTGATTTGATTTGGCTCAAACTTTATTATTCATCATGGCAAAGTAACAAAATATTTTGCAGAACAATCTCTCTTTAATCACAGCAAACATACATTTAATCAGGATCTGATCAAATTTAAAGATGACTAAAATCAAAGTTTGAGTAAGTCTATATTTTGGGGTGGAAGACCCCTTTAGCTGATATAAGAAACACCCATTTTCATGTTGGTGTCACCTTGAAATGACGACTCCGGGGTGCATCTTTAAGCTTTGCTTAGTTTCTTGAGTAGTTATTTGATATTTGGTCTCCCAAAGAGTTTCTGCTCTTATTTTAAATCCAAATGTCCCTGAAAGGTATTGCCCTGCAGAAAACAGCACACCACAGACATGCCCTGTAGGCTCCTGTGCTGGAGGATGGATGGATGGCGTTAATGGTTAATATGGACTCAGGGTTACTGTGTTTTCTCGCTGTGTCCACATTAAGCTGTTTATTTGTTGTTGTATTTTTAAATTATAGGGTGCAGACGCCGCTTTTGGTGGAGTCTGCTGTTTATTTTAAACCTAATAGTTAATACGCCAGCTTGCAGTGACGACTAGCGTTTCAACCGCAGTCAGTGCAGCTTGCAGCAGCAGCAGCAGAGCGTACCATATTTCATGGACGGGGCAAAAAAACTCATATAGCATGTTGTAGTAATAAATGCATTATGTGACATACAATCAATTTGAAATTCACTTTCAATTGCCTTGAATTTACAAACGATATTTTATTATGTAATATGTTTCAATGTGTATGTATTAATCAGCAGTTGTATTATTGGTTATATTATATTAGTGTCTGTTTGTGTCGAGCACCCCACTCCCTTACCCCCCGGGAAAATCTCTAAATGGAACCTTCCTGGGTGGTTGGCCACGTGACTTTTTCCGTTTCGCCATTTTCCCCTCTTCTACACCGGTCCTTTTGCTGTCCGCTACGTTGTCGCCCCCTCCTAGTGTTCTAAGTTGCCCGGAAGCCCAAGGTGGGATAGGGGAAACCCTGACGAGAAGTCCGTCTGCTCCGTAGCCGTATCGCCCCGAGGAAAAAGTGCGAGAATGTCTTCTGAGGAGAGCCCCGAGTACTCGCCATTCTTCGCCGTGATGGGTGCCTCTGCGGCCATGGTCTTCAGCGGTAACTACACCAGCTTCTTCATCTTGGCATCCTCGTTTTCGCTGTCATAACGCTAACGGCTGGTTAGCTCGGCCAGGTGTTGAGTTCGTGGGTGATGTTAGAGATCAACCAGCGGCAGGGTTTGAGCGTAGAGAATCCCCGGCGCTTTCTCGACTCGCACACCTGCCAGGGGATGCGTTGCGAAGGAGAGGCGAGGGCAAGGGGGAGGGATTCCATCGACATCAAGCCGCTGTCCTCACCTTGCTCTTGCAGGCTGCCTCCCTCTGCGTGAGCCAGGCTGTAACTATGTGTCCCGGTTGCTGCTGGTTGGTGACGCACACCCATCAACGGAGGTGGCAGCTGACCTGGTCAGGCCATCTGTAATCTGCCATAATGGGGTTATTTCACGGAAACGGGAAGGCCAGAGATCTTGATGGAAGAAACATGGCATCCTCGCTAAAGGTTGCCGAGGTTTTATTGGTTTAAATGAGCTCCTGTGTTACAGGAGGGGAGGCAGCATCGGAGGCCTAAAGAGCAACTGGAGAAATTAAAAGGGGGAAACCCACCCATTCATTTGCACCGCCTGTCGTGCAGTGTGGAGCACACCCACCGAAAGGTTCACAGTGTGCTCTTGGTGGGAGACATTTTTTTGGCCAAGTTAAGCCAATCAAGTGATGGTAATTCTTGCTGATGCAAGCGACTGTGTTCGTGACAGACTGGTTTTTGCACTGATGAAACAGCAACATATATTTAACATTAGCCCAGAAATGGCTGTAGCATTCAAACTGTGTTGTTTGGCCCTGGATGTGTGGACGTATTTAAAAAAAAAAAAAAAAAAAAAAATCTCACCCACCAAATAGGGTTTTCGGGACTCTGATTTTTAAATTGGGGGGGTTGTTATATCCAAAAATAGCAGGAGAAAGGATACACCCCTGTTATGTATAGTAACACTCTCTTTACCTTAACTGTATGCAAACAAATCCTGCTTATGTTCATAATCACCCCACCAAAAGGATCATTTTAAGCATGATCAGCCTGTTTTAATTCCTGATGTAAGCATTGAATTTTACATTGACATTCAGAAGGCAACAACATGAATGTGGACTGGTGAAGTCGTGGCCAACACCTAATCTAAATTAGTTTACAGACTTCCTCACACATTGAGGTGTGCCTGCTGCTTAAGTTGTGCATACCTGTGTGACCTTTGCTCTCTTTTAGGCTTTCACGTTTTCTGCAGGCTGCGTAAAGACAACTTGGAGCAGTATGGGGAAAATTATTAATTAAATAATATTTCTTATAAATATTAGCTCTTCAACCTTTGATGCTTTTTGGCCTGCTTTTAATCACAACTCGGTTTAATGAGCCTGACATCAAGTTTAATATTAGCTCTTTCTCAGTGACCCTTAAAATATTTAAAAGTGTTTTGGGAGGAAAAAATAACCTTGGGTGTCCTCTAACTTCAGCACAAACTGTGCATTGGTTGCACTTCAGTAACCCATCATTTTACACACCACAGGCATTTAGGAGCCCCTTCATACAGCTTCATTATTTGAGTTTGATTACTGTCACACTCAGTAAAATGCCAACTTGAGATGTATGATTGTTCTTTGTTTATCCAGTCCACGATTTATAGACACGAAGCCCCGGTGTTACTTTTAAGAAAATGGTTCACCTGTGTAGCTGAACACCCTCGTCATATCCAACACATCTCACTGCAAAAGGCGTGTGGATATTACAGAGAGGTCCATTGCCTGTAAATGTGACTGCACAGCCAAGCAAGTGGGAAGTGAGGAAAGCTGTGTGCTATTGTACCATTATTATTTATTCATCCACCCCACTGAGCGAGTCGTCTTTGCAGACATGCCGTGTTCACAGCTGCTCACTGCTCGCAGCCAGCAAAGTCACATGTAATGATGAGGAATTGCCCAGCACCGATCTGCGCACTCCAGGTGTTGAAGAACAGCGCCTGAATGCACTGGATTAAAAACATTTGAAATGTGAACGCCACCGCTCTGTGGCAGAACCTCTGCCGCCTTCTGATCAGAGGGGCTGACCTGCAAGTCACCCACTCTGTATTTAATAATAATGTTCATGCAGCTGTTTAAGTGCATGTGATGGGATTGTAAAAATCATACTGAGCACAGAATAAATATACGCATAAATCCCCTTTAGTTTAAAGATACAACCTATTAAAATACAGAACAGCTCTGTCAGTAGTTACAGCCCATTTATCACCTCTCAATCATCACAAGTAAGCATAATTTTTAGATGATGCTGCTCACTTTTCTGGTCTTCATTTGCACTGTGCAAATGAACGTTTACTGTGTTCACAGTAAACGTGTACTGTACACGTTTACTGTGAACACAAAGGGTTTTCTA
This sequence comes from Rhamphochromis sp. 'chilingali', assembly GCF_963969265.1. Classification (NCBI taxonomy): domain Eukaryota; kingdom Metazoa; phylum Chordata; class Actinopteri; order Cichliformes; family Cichlidae; genus Rhamphochromis; species Rhamphochromis sp. 'chilingali'. Next base: position 20,887,619 of record NC_137942.1, on the reverse strand, counting down.
ATGCAAAACAAATGAAATTGCATGCAAATAGTAGACAGTGATAAAGAAGCAGAGGCAGTTTGTGATCAACAGCAGCAGGAAATGCAGATAAAATAACAGGTTGAGATTCCTGCAAATGCCTGGGTGTATTGCAGAGTTGTTGTAGACGTATAAACTGTAATATTTTGGTGTGTGCAGCATTCATGGCAGTGTGACGAGCCGAGCGGGCATCAGTGAAATGCGAGGTGACAGCAGAGCGGAGGGCAAAATTGCTGGACGAGCGCCCATCGGTGGCATTATTAGTCATGAACAGAGTCATAACGTAGTGAAGTGGGCGGTGTTGTGTTGCGTAGCGAGACTTCACAGTCTAACAACTTATAACATTTTCCATGCAGTTTTTCTGAGATGGTTTGTGAGGAAAGCTAAAAAGTAGGTGAAATGCAAGAGAGAACTGTCAGTCGAATTTCTCATCCTCTCTGCAACGTGCCTCAGAAGATAAAGCTCAGAGCTTTGCTTCATTAACGCAGATTTATCGTCTCTCTTTCTCAGCGTTAGGAGCAGCGTATGGGACGGCAAAGAGCGGCACAGGCATCGCTGCCATGTCTGTGATGCGGCCAGAGCTCATCATGAAGTCTATCATTCCTGTAGTCATGGCAGGTATCATTGCCATCTACGGGCTGGTGGTGGCTGTGCTGATAGCGAACAACATATCTGAGAGAGTCTCTCTTTACAAGTAAGCTAAACTTCTCATACATAAGGATCTTTGTTTGTTTGTCATATAGTGATGCTACAGTAAAATAACAATCTGAATTTCATTGTCTGTGTCTAACGTGTCATTCAAGTCCTTAACATGCCACTTTCTGTGAAGACTTGTTGAGCAATTTGATGTAGTCCAGTTATTAATAATGCATAGAAAGATTGCAGATTTGAAACTGGGCTTGTTCTTTTCAGAATTCAGCGCTTTTATTCAGACCTTTGGTTAGAATTGCTAAAAAGCAGCAAATACAACAACAAAAACATGTAGAGTGAAACTGCTCATCTCTGCACCCTCTTTCATATTTTTTCATGCAAGTTTAAAAGGAGGAACAAGAGAGAGGAGTGAACATAGTTTCAGTGCACAACTTGATGCTACATATAAAACTCACTGAGTATTTCTAACCTATGGACAAAAAAGATGTTTCAGTTCAATTCTATAGCACCAAATCACAAAACAGTCGCCTCAAGGCCCTTTATATTCTAAGGTGAAGACCCTACAATAATACAGAGAAAACCCCAACAATCAAACTGCCACGAGCAAGCACTTGGCAACAGAGGGAAGGGGAAAAACTCCCTTTTAACAGAAGAAACCTGTGGCAGAACCAGGCTGTGAATGCTCCTAACTTCACAAAACAAGTATTTTCTACTGCTTCTCTTCAACAGGAGTTTCCTGCATCTCGGTGCCGGTCTGAGCGTTGGCCTGAGCGGCCTGGCGGCCGGGTTCGCCATCGGCATCGTGGGTGACGCCGGCGTGAGAGGGACCGCTCAGCAGCCTCGGCTGTTCGTGGGCATGATCCTGATCCTGATCTTTGCCGAGGTGCTGGGTCTTTACGGGCTCATTGTGGCCCTCATCCTATCTACAAAATAAGTGTCTCCATCATGCCACCATCTCATTCATTCCACATCAGAGCAGCAAGAACAAATAGGAGATTTTCACCTACTTCCATTACAGCCGGTGGGTCTGACAGGACAGGATGGCGACAGAAACACATTGGCGTTCGACTTTGATAGCTCTGTCCTCAGATAGGTTTCTATCCATATTGTTTAAAGCCATCCAGTTGTGTCAGGTCTTGTGCGTACAGAACGGGCATGAACATGTACTGTGTGTTGTGGGATGATGTGTGGACAGTCTGCCTGATTTATTGTCTGATCTTAAACTGTACAGTGATCCAGAGCCCCCCTGCCCCCCAGTAAATGTAGTAACCAGTCTGTGCTGTGAGTGTGAGTATCAACATTTACCCCCCTCTGCCCATTCCCCTCCTTTGGTTTATTTATGTATTCATTTATTTATTTGTTTCTTTGTTTTTTGTTGTGGTTTATATTGTCAACCTCTGTTTAAGACTGCTGAAGATATCGTGAACACCAGTATTTTATTTTTTCATGTTCTTTTCTGGGACCATTTTTGAAACTTTTTTTTTTCACTATTTATGGACAGTTATGAAGATTTTGAAGCTATCTAAATGGAGTACTGTTTATTGAATACCCTATATACATAAAAAATATATAAATTATCTGTGTATAGTTAGATTAATTGCACTGTGGGTAATTGTTATAAGTGCTTGGAATTCCTCTGGATGTAGTGTGAATATTAATGGAGGATGTCCACATGTTCATATGGAGTTGACAGTGTGTGTGCGTGTGCGTGAATGATCTGAGTACATAATGTATGCAAGTGGATTTATGTTTAATATGACGTCCTCAGACACTTGTATCGTTTACCTGTAGTGCTGCTGTCTTGATTTGTTTGTTTTATTTTGTTGAAGGTGAGCGCTCACTGTTCAGCCATGCCTGTCAGATTTCCAAATAAAACTCAACCTCCTCCAGAATCTCACTGTCCAGTATTTATTTTTAAAGTGTATCTGTTAATGAAATGTCCAAACACTGCAAAAGGAAAGCAGACAGCGGATACCTAAACATTTAAATGCAATCTAAAACTGGCCAATATGTTGGGTATTTTTACCCCAAACAGTTTCAGCTACACGTTCTTATATTGATAAAAGTAGTTATTTACTTTTGGTCTTTAGAAAGAATGTCTGTCTGGTCCGTAACATTACCTGGTCTCATGAGTCTTGACATTCAGGTGGTAATATCAGAATTTGGCATAAATAACATGAATGCATGGATCTATCCTGCATTGTATCAACAATTCAGGCTGCTGCTAATGGTGTAATGATGTGGGCGATATTTTATTGGCACACTTCAGGCCTTTGGTAATAACTGAGCATCATGTAAAACACCTACCTGAGCACTGCTGAGACTCCAGCAGGATGTTATGTCACTAAGCTCAAATAATCTCAAACTGTTTTGTTTTTTTTGTGGGGGGTTTTTTTGTGGTTTTTTACGTGATACTGAAATAATTATATTCAAATGAACTCCAGTCACCTCAATCATATAGAGCACTTTTGGGAGGTGGTGGAATAGAAGATTCACAACAAATCTGCAAACAACTCTGTGATATTGCCAAGTCAATATGGGATATATGGAGGACTGTTGACAAAATCTATGCCATGAACAATTAAGTCTGTTCTGCAGGTGACAGGGGGTTTCTAATAAAGTGTCCAGTGAGTCAGCCGGACACTTTATTAGTCCAGTGGATTTGCTAAGCAGCTGAGATGAGGCCCAACATTAAATAAATAAGGATTATGTTCAACTTCTATCACGCAAAGCTAATTTAATGAAGTCCGAGAATAAATAGTGATCCTATTGACTGTATCAATACCAGCACTGATATTGGTATTGATCAATACTAGCAGATTAGATCAATAGTTTGTTTCTATCCTCTAAGTTCAGTATGTAGCACATGTCTCAAGCATGCACCATGAAAAATGTCAGAACCTTTTTGTATTGACTGTCACATCTATTTAATTTATAACCTATAAAGTCCATTAACAGAGGCTGACCCAGAGTCCTTTAAGCGGGCACATTTACACTCAGAGTCTCCAAAAAACCCAGTTTCAAAATATGTGAAAACCTGAAATGTGTGTTTTGTTGTGTCAAATAAGTAAATAAGTTGTAGAAAGTTAAAAACTTGTGATTTATTGTTCAAAATGTGCAAATCAGTGATAATTCATCCAATAAATCATGACACAATGCATTCGCCTTCAGCTGGCTTTATGGGCGTTATTGGTATCGGCAATAAGGGCCTTCTATTTACTTGGTGTCGGATCGATACCAAAATTTGCAGTATTTTACCACGTTAATGCCCTAAATGTTCTCCACTGCGGTGGATAGCTGTTTTTACGGCTGAGTATAATGACTCCAGTCACTCCTGGCTGCTGAGATGATGACAGGAGTCTGTCATGTGTGCAGAAAACTTCCTGCGCCGCAGCTCCTCCTCAGCCTGCCTGTTATTGTTTACGGTCGCACTCATGAAAAGTAGGTCATGGAAAACAGAAGCCCGGCGCGCTGTCTTGTCTGAACTAGCTTGTAATACGAGACACTCAAGGGGCGACGTCTTTGCGGGTTTAGCGGTTTTTATGTAGAAACTGAATGTGACCAACAGTCAGGTAATAAGAACGTCTCGCTTTTATTTTTCAGCAATGGTAGAAGCGTTAGCTAACGAAAGCTAACTAGCTAGCCTAAACAGGTTTGACCGATTTCTTGATGCATGTCATCAGATAAATTGCGACCTTATGTGCCTTAGATGTATTTCCCGTGTTGCAATGTAAATACGTATCGATAATAACCAGTAAAGTACTTCTGACCTTGTTATTACCAGCTAACATGTTCATACATGCGCGGCTCTGCTGGCTAGCCACGTAGCTAGCTTTAGCTGTTTGTGTTAGTTAGTTTAAAAAAATTGCTATTTGTGAAAAATAGTCTCCTACATAAACAAGGGGGTAATAATTTTTACTTGTGATATAATTTATTTGTGGACAAAGTTAGCCTATGCTAATGGTGATGTGTGTAAGCGTTAGCCGATACAGAGGGGATGTTTCAGTGGGATACGGCTAATGCTGCTCTGAAAATGCTTTCTGAAATGTCTTAAATAACATATATTAAACATGAGATTCGAGGTCGGGTTGCAGGATTAATTTAAAATATAGTACTACAAATGCGTGGTGTAGGAAATGTTGCCATACAGACAAGCCAGGATATATGAATAATACACATTATACGTCACACGGGGTCTGCAGACAGATGCACGCCTCTGTCGTTCAGTACTAAAAGCAGCTCAGTTAATGTGAGTTCTTGTTTTTTTGTTTTTTTCAAGATAATCATATTGCATTGTTGTCTTTCAGCAGCTGGACTGATGCTGTTCTTCCAACATCTGGACTAAACCTCAGCAGACTGGCAGGTTCTTCCTACAGTGAGACTCTGCTGCCATGTCCAGGAGAAGCAGGAACAGTCGTGCATGGAGATATGTGTGGGGAGGCATACGGAGGGATGCTGATGCCCGGGCCCTTGTGTTGGCTTCTGAGAGTGAAGAATGGAACTATGATCGCCTTGAGGTTAGGGCTGGGCGATATGGCCTAAAATCCATATTACGGTATAATTTGAAACATGTGTGGTAACGATATATATCGCGATATATTCTTTTCTTCTGTATAACGTATTTTGTACACTATGAGGCACACTTAATGTCGTGTTATTCAATTATACGCGGGTCCACTGTACGATTCATAACCACACTTTATTTTCTTGTTCTTGCTCTGCCCCACATAACATAACATTCTATACAGAAACACACCGGTCTCGCCCTCTAGCTGCCATCAGCCTAACTACACTGACCGGCTGCATTAACATCTACTGTACAATGCAATTACACCACATCTCCCCTTTCTAGAATCAATGGGTAGACTACCATTGACTCACCAGACCTTAGAGGGTTATTCTGCCTCTGTGGCTGGAAGGTCTGGTCCTGCGCTTACCTGTAAGGAATACTATATAATGAAAATCTTAACTCTAATTAACCCGTTAAGTAACACAAATTCTTACATGCTAACTTGTCACACCCCCTGCATTTCCCAACTTCTGAACATGCATATTTGAAAATGACAACCTTTTAGCTTTTACACTTTTACCCATATTGTGCAAACAATACTACGAAAGAGGGGTATTCTTGTATAAAACAGTCCTTTCCATCTTATCCGTTATAAGTCCAATCTGGTTGGTCTCACAACCACTCTTCCGGATCTGGTTCTGGGTGTAGATGGAAGCTCTGGAGAAACTGTCTCTGGCATGTCCGTGGAGCACTGCTCCCCGGCTTCTGCAGATTCTGGCTCCCCATTATTGCTCTCAGTTTGGTCTGGAGAGTGTTTCATGGGAACAAGATGCCGACGATTCCGCCTAATTGTCCCACGAGGTCCCTCCACGAGATATGATCGTGGTGTGGAGTGGCTGCCAATAACGGTGCCGCTGGCTCTCTGGTCTGTTATCCACACTTCTTGGCCTGGAGTGAGCCTGTTGAGGCTGCGTGCGCGATGACGAAGGTTATATGACTGTGCCTCTTTAGTCCTCCTCTCCTTTTCCCTCCGGGTGACAATCACACTATCAGGAAGTGCGGGGTCTAGCAGAGATGGCAGTATTGGCACTGTGGTGCGAAGCCGTCTCCCCATCAAGAGTTGGGCTGGACTATAGCCATTCTGCAGTGGGGTGGCTCTGTAAGCGAGCAGAGCCAAGTGTGGATCAACAGCTTTCCGCAATAGATTCTTGACAGTCTTAACTGCTCGTTCGGCTTCGCCATTGCTTTGGGGATATTTCGGGCTGCTTGTAATGTGACAGAAGCCATACACTTTTGCAAATGTCTCAAAAGCTGCCCCTGAAAACTGTGGCCCATTATCTGTTACCAGCTGCTCGGGGATCCCATGTCGTGCAAAAATCCCTTTGAGATGATGGATCGCGTCCTCTGACCTTGAAGGTGTGAGAGGGGCAATCTCAACAAATCTTGAGGCATAATCCATGACAAGAAGGTAGGTTTTCCCTCTCAGCATAAACAGATCGGCTCCTAGCTTTTGCCACGGCCGCCCCGGATACTGTGATGGCATCAGCGGTTCTGTGTGGTTTTCTCTCACTTGGCAACATGTCCGACAGTTAAGGACAAGCTCATTTATCTGCTGGCTTAGCCCTGGCCACCAAACCGACTGTCGTGCTCGCTGTCTGCACTTAACCACTCCCTGGTGACCTTCGTGCAGTCTGGTGAGCACATCAATTCTCATAGTTGCAGGTATAACCAACCTGTCCCCTTTGATTAGCAGACCATCATGTACGGTGAGGAACGCCCGTTCTGCCCAGTACAGTCTTAGCGCTGGTTCGCTGTTGAAATGTGTGGGCCATCCTTCCTCACACAGCTGCATCACGCGAGCACATACGCTGTCCCTCTCCAGCTCTTCTCTCAGCTGCTCCAAGAAATTGTTGCTAGCTGGCAGATTATCCATCAACATGTCCACGTAAATATTTGTGCTCTCCAACAACTCCTTGTCTTGAAGTGTTTCTTTTGCTTTCACTGGAGATCGTGAGAGCGTGTCAGCTGTCCACAGGTGTTTGCCTGGTACATGCGAAATCGAGTAGGAATATCGCATGAGGCGCATCCTAAAGCGTTGAATTCTGGGAGGGAGCGCATCCAGAGTTTGTGCCCCCAGCAGACTTAGCAGCGGCTTATGGTCTGTCTCCATTTGAAAGTGTTTGCCAATAAGAAAGTTGCGGAACCGCTCACAAGCCCAGGTCAGACCTAAAGCCTCCTTTTCAACCTGAGCGTATCTCTGTTCCGTTGCAGTGAGGGAGCGTGACGCGTAGGCAACGGGTCTCCACTCCTCGTCCCATCTTTGAAGCAGCACACCCCCTAAGCCATACGATGATGCGTCCGCTGACACCTTGCAGTCACGGCTTGGGTCATACATGGCCAACACTGGCGGTGATGTGAGCGCATCTTTCAGGTTCTGAAATGCTCTAGCCTGGTCAATGTCCCATCTCCAGCAGTTTTTCTTAGACAGTAAGTCTCTTAGAGGTTTGTCCTTCTCTGCGAGCTGTGGGATAAACTTTCCAAGCTGGTTAACCATTCCCAGAAAGCTCCTTAACTCACTCACACTTTGTGGCTCCTTCATCTCCCTCACAGCCTGGGTCTTGCTTGGGTCAGGGCTGATACCGCTGGCTGAGAGAACATGCCCTAAAAACGTCACCTGCTGTTTCGCGATGTCGCACTTGTTAATGTTCAGGGTGATGCCAGCTTTTTGGATCCTGCCCAGCACAGCGTGTAGGCGAGAGTCATGCTCTTCCTGCGTTCTGCCCCAGACCAGCACGTCGTCCATGTGGCAAACCACCCCTTCCATACCATCTGTGACCTCTGTGACCATCCTGTTCTGGAAATGCTCCGGTGCTGAAGCAATCCCGAAGGGCAGTCTGTTGAAGTAATAACGCCCAAACGGTGTGATGAAAGTGGTGTATTTGGCTGAGTTTTCCGTCAGAGGTATCTGCCAAAACCCCATGTTAGTGTCCAGCTTGCTGAATATGCTGGCACCAGCCAATCTGCCCAATGTTTCCTCCACCGATGGCAGTATGTACTTCTCTCGACACACCGACTCATTGAGGTGTGTAAGGTCGACACATATGTGTACATCTTCTGTCTTCTTCGGTACCACCACCATGCCTGAGCACCAATCAGTTGGCTCCTCAATCCTGCTGATCACCCCTAGTTCTTCCATACGGGCCAGCTCCTGCTTAACTTTGTCCATCAGAGGCAACGGGATTCTCCGTGGCGTCTTCAAGGAAAAAGGTTGAGCTCCAGGTTTCAGTCTGATGTCGTACGGCTGACGTACTTCACCGAGACCACTGCACAGCTTTGGGTAGCACTTTTTTAGCGTCTCTATAGTTATGCTCTCCAGACGAGCCACAAGCTCCAGCTTGCTAATAGCAGGTCTCCCCAGCAAAGCAGTGTGCAGGTGTCTGATGACAAAGACATCCTCAAGTATTTCTTTGTCTCCCTTCCTCAGTGCAAGCTCACTGACACCAACGACATCCAAACGACTCCTCCCGGGACCCAGCAGAGCCTTGGTTGATTTGTGGAGACTGGGGGGGTGGTTGTGTCTGTAGAGCTCCTTAAACACCTTAAGGGGTAGGACTGTCACATCGGCTCCTGTATCAATTTTAAATGACACGTTTTTGTTGTTTATGCTTAAGTCGACAGTCCACGGCTCACCCTCACACTTAACACTGCCCAGGAACAAACCATGTTCATCCTCTTCAACCTCATGCACTGTTTTTGGTGCCCTGCATACACGCCTGTAATGTCCTTTCTTTCCACATGCATGGCATTTCACTTCATTCGCTGGACAATCCTGCTTTGAATGGGATGGAGCGCCACCACATTTCTGACAGGTTGGCCCTTTTCTGCCATCTTCTCGGAAACCACGTGTTTTAGCTTGACGACTATCAGTCTGGAGCAGTTTGGTTCTAACAGGCTTACGACTGATTTTATGCACTCTATCTACTGACTTAGCATCGCTAGCCTCACCTCTAGAGTCACCTCGCAAGGAGGATTGTTGTCGCTTTACCTCTTCACTTTGCCTCGCCATGTTGATAGCCCTCTGCAAAGTCAAATCTGGGTCAAGCTGCATGCGTTCTGACAGCCGTTTGTCCGTGAGACCGACAACGAGCCTATCACGTATCAGCTCATCATGTAGCACTCCATAGTTGCAATGTTCTGCTAGCGCATACAGTGCTGTCACAAAAGCATCCACTGTCTCATTGTCTCCCTGTCGGCGCATATTGAATTTGGCGCGCTCATAGATCACATTTTTCTTCACAATGAAAAAAGCCTGGAAACCATCACGTACCCCCTCGTACGTTGTCCTTTGCTCCGCTGTTAAACTCAGACCGCGAAGCACATCGTCCGCCTCATCTCCCATGCAGTAAATCAACGTGTTGACTTGGTTTTCCTCCGAGCTGACGTTCAAATTACTGGCGAGACGGAATCTCTCGAACCTCCGTATCCATTTGGACCACTCCTGCGGTTTTGAAAAGTCGAAGGATTCCGGTGGCTGGATGCTGAATGTCGCGCTCGGCCCCGCCGGTGCTCTCTGTGCAGTCTCATCCGCCATATTCTCCCCTCGTTATCCCGCGAGCTCCGCCAGACACAGGTTCGTTCAGTCGAGGTTATATGGATCAGTACAGGACTTCTGACACCATGTCGTGTTATTCAATTATACGCGGGTCCACTGTACGATTCATAACCACACTTTATTTTCTTGTTCTTGCTCTGCCCCACATAACATAACATTCTATACAGAAACACACCGGTCTCGCCCTCTAGCTGCCATCAGCCTAACTACACTGACCGGCTGCATTAACATCTACTGTACAATGCAATTACACCACACTTAAAATCCTTTAATTTTCTCAAAAATCGACAGTGCGCCTTTTGTATGAATTCTGGTTGCGCTTACTGACCTCGAAACGATTTTATGTGGTACATGGCGCAGAAATCTGTCAAAAATGTTTTAGTACGACTTTGGTAGGCTTGATGGATTGCTGGAGCATTACGGCTACCTTGCGGAGTAATCTGGCTCCAAAACTCCATCTTCTTCAGGTCCCAAAGTCAAACGAACACTGCAACATCACTGAGAGTTAAAAACTGTCTAAATTCTTTAATAATCTTTAATAAAATGATCAGCGTTGCTGCTTTACCAGGTGTAACAATTAAGTTTAACATCCAGGCGTCCATGAAAACTTAAAATTTATTAAATTCAACTGAGTTAGAAGTTAGCAGGAAGTTAGCTCGCTAGTTTCCACCTAAACATGATATGCCATGTTCTGACTGAGAGATTTCTGAAAAAATTAAGATGTACAGTTCTGCTATCACTTCCAACATAAATGAAGACCGAAAACTAAACAGCAGTGACGTTTGTAGGGTTACTGAAGTTGAGCTAGCTGGTATATAATGATATGCTACGTGATTGCTAGCAAAACAGCTATGTTAGCATAACATTAGCACAGTGAAGCTGAAGGACTAACTTTTTTCCGCTCGATAAAAGTTAACATGAGGGTTTCTGCTGGTTAGGGACAAATGCAATTGCATGGCAGGATGCTATAAACGGACCAAACTTCAGTCAGGAGAACAACTGAGATAATCCATCCACAAGGTTAGTCATTAATATACTGCAACAACATGGGAATAGAGCAGCTGCGAGAGAATTCAGCATTAATGAATCAATGGTACGGAAAGTGCTTCATCTCTTTGCTATTACTATCACCCAGCATAATTTGCAGATGATGTTGTTTGCAGCCGCTGCAATGCTTTCGACCAAAACAGGTGCAGCTTGATGACACCATCAACATGCGCTATCACGGTAGAGCGGTATAGTCAAAATCTCTACCGTTGGCCAAATTTATATAGTTTCTACCGTATACCGTTTATACCGCCCACCCCTACTCTAGATGTTTCTATGCTGAAAGGATATTGATGGAAAGCATTGTTTGCCTCCTCCAATGCAGCATCCCCATTTAGCATTTTTTCGTAGGCTGACAGTGAAGTCTGTGCATAAATAACACTGCAGACAGTTCATTTTGCTCTTTTTATTTCTTCATTGTTGCTCCAAAGTACGCAAGTGATTCAGACTCTGAGGGAGACTTTTCAGCAGTGATGGTCCCACCGGTCCCCAGCGCAGTACCCGTCACCGGAGAGTCCTACTGTGGTTGTGATTCCCAGGCAGAGACCAGCTACAACCCTCGTCTGCGAGGCTTTCTCCAGGTTAAAGACTGCCACTGTGGAGAGGATGACCAAGGTACATGACAGCTGGGGCAGGACACAGTACATCATCTTTTTTTATGCTCATTATTATTTAATAAATGACTCGTTATGTTTCAGATTTTGATTGGGTTTGGGATGCCAACAGCCGATCAACGGCAACATTACTGAGCTGCGAAAATCGCAAAGTGAACTTCCACTCTGAATACAGCTGTGGTACAGCTGCAATCCGTGGCTCCAAGGAGCTTGCAGACGGGCAGCACTTCTGGGAAATTAAGATGACGTCCCCAGTGTATGGAACAGACATGGTAAAGCTCGACTTCGTATTTTCCTTACAGTCACCAAAAATTGTCCTAGAAGCAGAAGAAATGTTTATTTGTGCCTAAATGTTTATTTCTGCGCAGATGGTTGGTATCGGTACATCTGATGTCAATCTGGACAAATACAGACATACCTTCTGCAGCCTGCTGGGAAAAGATGCAGACAGCTGGGGGCTTTCTTACACTGGTAACTTAAACACAAGTGCCCCTGATATAACGGTAGTTGCTCAAAAGGGTTTTTATATTTTAGACATCATTGGTTTTGTTCATTTTCCAGGGTTGTTGCATCATAAAGGAGACAAAATGAACTTCTCCTCACGTTTTGGTCAAGGTTCCATCATTGGAGTTCATTTGGACACGTGGCACGGCACACTTACATTCTTCAAAAATCGAAAGTGCATAGGTTTGTGGAAAATTTTCTACTGATTAGATTACATAAATACTAATTTATTTCTGATTTGTCCCTGGTCACACAGGTCTACAAAATGAGCAGCAAACGGCTTGGAACCACAAACATCCTTGCAATTGCTTTATTTGATAGCAGATTGCTTCCTTTGCCTGTAGTTTGCACAGACGATGCAGATTTATCTGCAAAAACTCACCAACTACTTTCCAAGAGGTAGTGAAAGTGGGAAAAGTTGAAAATGCTAGAAACCAAAGCAATTATAAGGAGGTTTTTGGTGACCAATCTTTGCAGCCAGTTTCACCTAGCAACTGGTGGCAACCTCCAGCAACCACTATAAGTTCATAAGCCTTTTTCCATTTTAACTGCAGGTTCCCAGTGTGTTGTGGACCAGCTTGTAAGCCTGTGTGACTCAGCCCTAATAGGTCAACTGTATGCAAAGGCGAAAGAGTTTTTATAATCATAAGAAACAGATGCTGTTTAGTGGAGACCTTGTAATATCTTACAAGAATGTGAACTGCAGTGTGCTCCTGAAACTCAATAATACAGGTTTCTCGCCTGTCTTGATCCAGGAGTTGCTGCTACAGAGCTGCAGAATAAGAAGTTTTATCCAATGGCGTGCTCCACAGCGGCAAAGAGCAGCATGAAGGTCATCAGATCCTGCTCTGCACCCACCTCCCTGCTGTACCTGTGCTGTGCTCGTCTTCGCCAGCTGGTGCCAGACTGTATAGACATCCTAGATGTGTTGCCCCTACCACCTGGCCTGCGTCATTTGCTCCACAACAAACTGGGTTGGGTGCTCAGTCTTAACTGCGGCACAATGGAAGAAACCCCAGATGGGGCTGAGCAGTCCTCACGTTTGCCTGTCCCCGCCTTGGCAGGACCGTCCTCCTCTGAGAGCGACTCAGAGGGTTGTTCGTCCGATCCGGAGGCCTGTCAGAGGAAGAGATGCCGCTGGACATGACTGGGCGACTCGCATCCTACCTCCCTGGCAGACATTAGTGTCCTTTGGCATCTGATGTAGTGTTACTGAACTGCCTCAAGCTTTCTTTATTAGTGTCGTCTGGAGAAAGTAACGAGGGCGGTCGAGCGGAGGGAACTAAACGTCGGTGGAAAACTGTGATCTTCTCTCATGCCATTCTTCATGCTCATCACATGTCGAGTATTAAAGCCAGCTTCAGTGAAAGGTGAAAATATACCATGTTATTTTGTTATGGGTGGATGTGGTGGTCATCAATATGGGGAGGGTTAAAAAAAACAGATACTGTATAGAAATTTTCTGTATTTTCATCCCGTATCCTGCATTTAATGTCTGTTTTTCTCATTTTAAATGTTGTCAGTGAGTTATCAGAGGACTTTGTTACTTGTTTCAATGGCATCTGCAAGTTTCTCCTATGTTGCTCAGAATCAGCTGATATTCTATATTTTGTAACTACTGTTCGCTCCTTAAATGCTAAAAGTTAACAGTAAATGAACCTGAGTGCACTTTGCAGCTTTTAGCCTTAAAAAAAAGCGATAACGTTTGAGCAAAGCATGCACCTCTCACGACACATCAGATAATCGTCATTTCTTGAAAAATATCTGTTATATGCTACATTCACGGAGACATCATCCATCTAGCTTCCAGCTTTTTTTTTCCTTCTAAAAAGCTGTGTGCATTATTTAGTGTAGCCTTTTAATGCTGATATTTTAACTTTTTCATTGCTGTTACTTTTTATGTTTTAAAAGTCAAAGTTTCTTTCTTTCTAGATCCATCATCAAGCTATTATTTTGGTATGTCTGTTTAAAAAAAAAGTCTTTGTCAAAGCAGCTTTTCTGGCCCCGAATTAAGTTCAAGCTCTGTGTTTTAAATCCACTCAGTGCAGTGGATGAGCAGAAAATAGGAAATATGAAATTGTGTACAGAAAGATATCCATCCTCCTGCTGTGTAATCGGCTCCCACACTATGTGTTTAATATGAATACGGTTCACTTTGTCCAAATATGGGTTTATATGGCTAAAGGTGTCATCATTGTGACAGACTCAGTGCTACTACTGCTACAATGACCATTGAGACTGAGACCATGCACAGTGAGGTCGAGGAGTCTGTGAAAAGGATTGTTTTGGCTCTGTTCACCACCACAGTCGATCTGAAGTGAAGCAGTCAAGCTGTGACTGAAGTGTAGACGTATCAAGAGACTTAATATCCTTTTTTTCTCTCATTTTCAATGGCGATCGTGGCTCAAGAGTTGGCAGTTCGTCTTGTAATTGGAAGGTTGCCGGTTCGAGCTCCGACAGTCTCGGTCGTTGTGTCCTTGGGCGAGACACTTCACCCGTTGCCTACTGGTGGTGGTCAGAGGGCCCGGTGGCGCCAGTGTCCGGCAGCCTTGCCTCAGTCAGTGCGCCCCAAGGTGGCTGTGGCTACAATGTAGCTGCCATCACCAGTGTGTGAATGGGTGGATGACTGAATGTGTAAAGCGCTTTGGGGTCCTTAGGGACTAGTAAAGCGCTATACAAATACAGGCCATTTACCATTTAAAAGTAACACGGATGGGCCTGAGATGTCTTCGCCTACATCTTATTTTCCACTCAGGCAGTGGACGGAGCAACATCACCTAAACTGCATCACTGCCCAAAAACCTGACTGTAGCCATGTTTTGATTGATTCATCGATTATTGGGACATTATACCTTTTAGAAAAGGTTATGTTTCAATAATCTCCTGGGACCATAAATGGTAAAAAAAAAAAAGATGGACATAGCGTCACCAAGAATTTCTGCTGTTGCCGTCTTGGCATTTTGGTATCCAGTGCAATGAGAAGGAGGTGGAGTTGACTATAAAAGCGCATGTGAGCATGTCCACCTTTCTTACACATGCAGTGCTTAACAAATTTACCAGACCACCAGTCATAAAAAAGTCAACCATAATATTCAACCACTAAAGCTTAAATAACTGTAATTTGGCATATTGTTAAAAATTAATTATGTGCTTTGCTATTTTTTTCTGATTTTTTAAAAATAAAACAGTAAATATTCTAAAAAAAGTCCAATCATTAGGATTTTGGTAATCCTGAGTACTGATAATTTAGGGCAGCTGTGGCGTAAACCTTTCACTGGGAGGTGATCTGAGAAATTTGCTAAGCACTGTGGAAGGAGTCAAATTTACAAAATAGATTTAATGCTCTTTAGAACATTAAATCTATTGCAGCAAAGTGTTTACAGATCTCTCAGCAGGGGGCGCATTTCCCCAGAGATTACTATGGGACCAGAAGTCTTTTAGGAACCACAGGTATCGCCCCCTGGTGGCTTCTGTTCAGACCTGAGACACTTAGTCCATCTTTTATACTGTTGATGGCTGGGACGTACCATAAAAGAGTAAACATGCATGCTGCAGCTGTGTTTTGCAGCTTGCCCTAATATATACAAACACTTTTGTATATAAATGTTTTTCAGTATAGAGAAGCTGAGAGTACTTGATGAGTATTTGAGTGTTCATGAATGACAGCCTGGGGTACGGTGAGACATGTGGGTCAGATATGTAAATAGATTCTCTGTAGTCGCAAACCATAATAATGAAACATTAGTGTTTTGCCCAGAGGTCAGACACCCGTTTCTGATGTCCTCAAAGTTCCTGGTTTCAGTACAGTGATACAAATACCTAAGGTACTATGCAACACAAGCATTCTCTGAGGCAGTGGGTGAGGTTAGGGAGTCATTATGGAGCAGCAGGGATAGTACCAGAGGACCATGCTCATCACTCACGAGCCACAGATCATTTAGTTGAGTCTTTCAGCCGCCTCGTCCTCCATATAGAGTAATGTAACCACCAGGAAGTTAATTGTGGTCCAGCAGATGAATTTGTCTTCACATTGATGCATCAAAGCACTTTTTTCTTACTGTTTTACTGTAAATTCTAAGTGTTTCTTCTATACTGTGTCATATTATTAATACTGTATGTGAGGGCCTTCACTTGCCTTTCTCTGTATCAGCATGATTTTCAGCTGAAAATAAAATGAATGCTAAATATGCAGCATGGGCTCCATTCGTTCATTTAGTAGCAGCAAATTCGTTTTTTGCTGGCCAATTGGGCGCTTGTTAAAGAGGTCGGGTTTTTGTTGTGAATGTTTCTGCAGCTGACAGCGACTCGTTGCTGTTTGTGTCTCATTTCTCACAGCACACTCATCTTCCCCATCCTCCTGTGTTCTTTAGTAATGACGATAAGTCCTTTGTTTACTGTCTGGTGTTAATCTGCACTCACAGACACTTTGTTAGGTACACCTTAGTGGTCCCAAGTTTGGCCCTCTGTTGCCTGCAGAACTACTTAGTTCATTGTGGCGTAGATTCAACATTTAACATCCTAAAGGTGCTCTGTGGTGACTGGAGAAATCTCAGCAGACGAGCATTTTCTGAAATGTTCAAAGCTCCCCCCTCTGACACTAAGAACCAAAGTTCAGAGTCACTTAAATCACCTTTGTTGATGCTCACTTTAAACTTGAGCAGGTCTCTGTCTACATGCCTAAATGCATTTGCATTTCAGAATATTGATTATTGATTATTATAAATGCACATTAAAGAAAGCTTAACAATTAATATTACATATAGTTGAAAAGAAGTTTCTTTTCTTTTGGGGGGTTTAATTTTGAAAATGACTCACAAAATATGTTTTCACCTGTCATTCATTTCAACTGCCTGTAAATTTTCTTTGCGTTTGGTTTAAGGAAAAGGACATACAGCAAGCAAAATTGGACTAAGACAGACGGGCTAGTGGCTCTTGTGGTCCTCCATAGAGGGGGACTAAACGGTGAATTATTGAGATAAGAAGGAAGGAATATCGATATTTATAACAAATAAATTAATACATAAAGTTACTTAAATGAAACGGATTTGTTTGGAAACTGAGTAAACCCACTGCATCTTAAAAACACATTAATTGGTGGTTTTGCTTTTAAAATACTTTGTATTTACTGTGTTCGTGTGTGATTGCCTGGCATACGTTTTATTGGCTAATCTAAGCTCTCTTATAAAATGATAATTTTTAATTTCTTAATTTTTTTTAAATTATTTTTTATGAAGACGGAACTTCTCCTTACACGGAACAAAAGCACGCTGGCTGTTCCCACGGACCATTTTATGCCCGGACCAAGAGCGCGTCGGAAGCTCTGCACCTTGCTTGCGGAGGTCAAGTAGCGGCAGTTCTCTTCTGGGGAGTTTTCAGGTATTTAATGTAGATATTTAATGATTTTAAACACTTTCGATAGTAGCTCACTGCTATGGGTAACAAATGTTTGGAACGACTTATAACTGGTGTTATTTAGCACGGAGCCGGGAACACCGGCTAACAGGATGCTCTCCATTTGATTGCATTTTTATTTAGTTACTCTAACAGGTCAAAGACATAATTCAAGATCAGCTATGACATGATTTATTTTTATTTTTCAGGATAATCGCTGACCCGTGTCTATCGTAGCTGTGAGGAAGACACCGCAGTTATGGTGAAGAAAAAGAGACTTCGCCTCATCGCGGAGATGGCTCGGAAGATTCGGGCGTACAGAGAGCTCAAGTCCCGGCCCCGGGAGTCCCAGAAGTACGCCTTGGACTACGAGACAATGAAACGGCCCTTCACGGGGAAGATGCTGCCGGTGTTAGCATGGCAGGACGTCCGCAGGGAGAGCCGCCTCTTCTCCTTGCTGGCCGGGATGAGGTTGTTCGGAGTGGGCCGACTCTTCACCCGCAAATCCTGGCTGGAGGACCACTCCGAGCCCAGCTACTGGCAGATCACCAAGGTCAAGGTGGACTACACATCCGAGGTGAGAGCATGGAGCCTGCACACTGTTATGCTAGATAAAAGGGAGATTCCTGTTACTAAAGGAATGGAAACTATTCCTTGTGTTTTGTAGAACATGGATCACGGCAAAGCGTGGGGCATCCTCACTTATAAAGGTAAGATTAGTTTTATCTATTAATAATAATAATAATATCACTGTTTATGGTCATTGTAGCCTGTGTTGTCTTATTTGTTTTTACTGTAACAGCCATTTTTAATCAGTATTTTATGAATACCTGTGTTGCCTGAAATGTGTGATTTGGTAAATATTCTCCAAACAAACTATCGTTTGCAGGGAAAAAGGAGAGCGAGGTCAAAGAGATGGACAAGGTGATGTACCATGACTGGCGCCTGATTCCCAAACACATGGAGCAGCAGTTTAAGGACTTTGAGCCTCTGCCCGAGCCGCCCGTCCGATACGTCGCCTACCCTCCCCTGCTCCGCGCAATGCTGCTGGCACAACAGAAGAAAGCAGGAGGCAGCAGAGCGGCAGAGGAGCCCGTCCTGCCTTTAAAGAGGGATGTTCTACTTAACAAAGACTATTTCCACACGCAGGAACAAGAGCGACAGAGGAAAGAGGGGACTGCGGTGTAATGGCCTCACTTGAATGTTTACCGATCCTGGATATTTTTGGACTAGATCATTGTTGACAAATGCTTCTCAATATCTGGCTGAATCTTCCACTCAGAATACTTCTCTGTGGGTCTGATGCAGGCCCTTGTGCGTGTGTGTGTTATTGTTGTATGCTGAATATTAAATTTGAGATGAAATGTAGCCCCTTTTAAGTTATTTCTGTTGTTTCTATGTGCAGGTAATTACAGCTGCATCACATCACAGTCCACTGCAAACTTGTAACTTTGACTTGGATATATTCTGGTTAAGATCTGAGAACTTAAAAAAAAAAGCCCAGCTGCTTTATCAGAGTATAAAAGTAAACAGTAGCCTTTAGTCATTTTCTTGTATAATAATACAATTAAAATGACTGAAGGGGACATGTGCATGATGTTGCAGTTCATACAGTGTTTTTCAACATTTGACCCCAAAGCTGCATGTGCTACCAAGCTAACCTACATAGTCACTTCGCAAATTATGTTAAACATGGAGTCACTGGTAGTTTTTAGTATACTGCTGCCATTCTGCTGGTTTATTGCATTTCCTATGATTTGTGTTTTAAGAAGGCAAACCTTTGCCAGGATATTAAAAGTACATTTTAATGAAAAGGATCTTAATCCAGTGTAGAGTGTCGTACCACTGGTCAGATTCAGACATAAATAATAAATGAAGGCATCTGTTCATCAACTATCTCAACAACTATTCATCTGATCTGCTTAAAAATGTGCATATCTATTGCTGGGGACCAAAGTGAGAACAATGTGGAGATTGGGGTCAGTACAGCTCCTGGGTGTGAAAAGTCACATCAGTGTCTTACATGAGTATAATGGCCAGCTGGCGGCACACTCCTCTAGTTAGAAAAACAATTTCAACAAAGAAAGTTGAAATGCTGAGATACCTAATTTAAAATTTCAAGATAATCTGAAAATTTGAATCATAATTGTGCAACACAATTTTTCCATAAGCTACCCATCTGTCATCACACCTGTTTGCAAAACACCTTAAAGAGCCGTAAAAATGCACAGCTTAAAAAAATAGGTGATATTAAGGTGGTGTCCATCTTCCATATACAGTCTGTGTTTCTCCCCGTTATTGGGTAAATAGGTGAAGCCTGTCAATCAGGCAGCAAGCTACGACCCCCACCCCAGCCTGTTGCCTCACCATGGGCAACTCCATCAATGTGTGTTGCTGTTCTGTTTAATTACATTTTATATACAAATGAGGACAGAAATATTAGTCCCCCTATTAAATTTCATTTACAAAAAGAAAGAAAAAAGTATCTCCCAAATAATGTTAAACTATACAAATTTTTTAACACAGATTTTCTAAACATCACAGTCTTATTTTGGATGCTTATATTATTCTATTTTGCACACAGAAACAAAATTATTTTGCAAAAAGGCCAAAAAAGGTAATTTTTTTTTAATTAAAATGATAACAACACACCATTATGAATTACTGCTCCATACATAATTCATTTCTTTTTACATATCTCAAACATATTATTCATAACCCTGTTATCATCATATTTTCACTTCAGAATATTGCAAAAAAAAATAAATTATAGGTTAGCTTTCCCCAAATGTTTCTTCCTTTATCTTTGCCCATGGATCGTTTGTGCGTCTGCATTTATGTTGGAATGAATGTCTGACTGTGTGGTCGATTATGTGTCTCTTTGTTTGAACATGTATATTTATCATGTGGTTTTTAAAACTGTGAAGCACTCTGTAACTTTGTGTTTTT
This sequence comes from Rhamphochromis sp. 'chilingali', assembly GCF_963969265.1. Taxonomy (NCBI): domain Eukaryota; kingdom Metazoa; phylum Chordata; class Actinopteri; order Cichliformes; family Cichlidae; genus Rhamphochromis; species Rhamphochromis sp. 'chilingali'. The sequence goes on along the minus strand of NC_137942.1, from coordinate 20,867,323 downwards.
AATAGTGTTGTACAAACAAAGTTAACATTTCCAGTTTAAGAACAACAGACGTCGTTCACAGAAAATAACATTATAGGAAAGCACAACCTTTGCATACACAGATACTGACAAAGTGCTTGTTTCTACTTCAATGCAGAACAACTGAATTTCGTGTGAAGCGCAAACTGGCAAACACAAAATTAACGTGGACTACTGCACATATGGTGTAGTAAACTCGGCTTTGATGTCTTTTTGTTTCGTGCTAATACTGTGGACTATCACTCTTCAGAAATTAATGTAAGATGCAGTGATGTGTAGTAAAAAACATTAACCACACCATAATCATTCAACAACTATCTTATTGTACAATTTGGCCATTTACAACACCTGTGACATAAACAGACAGAAGATTTTGTGCTGTCAGGACATCTTGTAGTTGTAGCTTGTAGACATCAGCTGGGTGATGCAGCCTGATGGAAACGTTTTCCACATGCCTGACAAGAAACAGGATGATGAGATATAAACAAATATTTTGATTTTCCACCTCACTCTGTACTGCATTTATTTGCATGTTGCTGTAGAGCTTTAGCTGGGGATGCTATACATGAACCCCTTAGGGATTTTTTCATATAGATTATGTCAGCTCAAAATGTATATGCTAATACTGAATTTAGTTCCATTTGACACATTTTTATGTTTATGTTAATGTCAGCATGTATCTGTTGTGTTTGGCACCACATATAAAACACCAGGACACAACCACAAAGTAATGAACACATAATTTACCTGCACAAGCATAAATGCTAAGAATGACATCAGCTGCTTGTTTAGGTTAAACTCTACAAAGATCCACAGCAGAAGTCTAAACCAGTCATGATGCTGCTGGTTCAGTATTAACATGAATGAAAGAATCAATTTGTGGAATCACCACTTTAAATGTCAGAAATAATTTATATTTGTGATTTGATTTTTGAATTAATTTACTTATTTTCCTTTTTTAAACAAGGGTTAAAAAAAAAGGTTTTCTGAATCTGAAAATGTTTTATTCATTCATTCATTCATTCTTCTTCTTATTGCCCATTAAATTATCTAATAATGAATTGTTATATTAATTTCTATATAAATAATGTAAATGAATGTACTAATATGCATTTTATTGCACAATTAAAGATTAAATCCCTAAATGCTTTGATGTTCTTGATGTGCCTGACTATCCTTGTCCTCCACACTTTTTACACTCAAACTCTTATCGCATTCACAAAGTTACAATAAAGAAGTCATTTGATGTAAAACCAACATTTAACAACTCAAAACTCACCTTTTAAAATTGCTTTTGGTTAATTTTTGCCTGTTTTATGACTTGTTATCCTATGTGCAGCACTTGTGATTCTCTGTCTAGAAAGGTGCTATATAAATAAAATTTTACTTACTTACTTATTTGTATTTATTCTACATCTCACTCTGGCAAAATTGATAGTATGGATAACAACTTTGGCACTGGTATCATCAGGGCTGGGAGCAGAACATGTGAACTGCCTGTCAGTTTATAAAGGAATGTAGCTACAGTTATAAAAGCGCACAAATATTTGTCTTAGACTGCAAATGCCAAACAGGAGAGACTCTCTGTGCACGATCAATGAACTTGTCACACACAAGAACAGCTCATGGTGAGCACACAATACCCTCAAACACATTACCATTCTGTTTGTTTGGCAAGGGCTGTGGCCCTTTTCAAGCAGGGCCATGCTTTCAAACCAGCTGCACAAACTGATGATGTATTTCGTTTTTAACAGACAGGAGGGATACTTCCCATAGTCTGACCCGTGCATGCCCATCTGTTCAGTGTCATCCTGGACTGCTGCAGCAACACTAAACTACTTTGAAATGATTAATTACATTGAGCTTGCACTGCAATGCCTTATTAGATTTTTGCTACCAAACTGCATGAATTACTGCAACTTATATTTAGAGTATATCAGTAGAATTCAGCTAACAGTATACTATGAAGGGATACTTTTTAACAGTGGAAAGCAAAAATCACATCATTTCGTTGTCATTAAAAGTATTCAGATTAAGCACAGCGATGTTGCAGTCATGATATGCTGCTCTCCCCTCCATAAGCTACCTTCATTGGTTGAAAGTATCGGCACTTGGTATCAGATGGAGCAAATTTTGGGAGCGGCATACCATTGGTCGTTTGCGCCACATGATTTGCAGTTTCAGCCGCTCCTCGTGAGCCCGCGTTTAAGCTACGTGCACGCGCATCCTTCTTTCCTCCTCTTTATCGTACCCGACATTGATCCCCGTCCGCTGACGACAATGATCTGCTTATTTCTGTCCATATTTGCTCAGATCTTTCAGTCAGGTTGGTAATAAACGTGCTTGTATCTGCTCCTCTGTCACTCACGGGCCTCCAGTCTGACTTTCACAGGATCATTTTCTCCCAGGAAACCCTCCGGACAGATGCCTCGGCTAGCTGCAGGCAGCGGCACAGTTAACCGGTACAGCAGTGGTGTTGTGTTGCCTTTACTAACTTTAGTTTGACAGAAGAAACTCGGACTGACTAGTGGTTAGTTTTTCTGTGACCGTGGGTGATACTGCAGTGTGGCCAGCTTGTTAACTAATCTATGCTGAGAGCCGCGTGGTCCATGTGTCGTCCTCAGCGTGAGAAAAGTTGATTCATCATCCTATTAATAGCGCGTGTGTGCGCTGATTGGCTGCTGCAGGAAGAGCTTTGCAATGGGGCCGAGAAAGAGGGGACAGCCAGACCGGTCCGAGCTCGAGGATTTGGTGGCTAAACACGCGAGAATCGAAGAATTTTGTGAGGAACACCCAGAAAGTTGTAAGCGCGAGGTTTGTGGCACGAGCAGCTGAGCGTTAGGGGCGTTAGGTTTGATCCTCCACAGGCCTCCACGGTGTGGGAAATGTAGTGTGGATGAGTGACGAAACGTCTCTCCCACTGACAACGCTACGCGCAGATGAACAGAATCAACCTTTTGGCATTTACTTATCTGGATGATTGAGCATGCATCAAGACGTAGTGTGGTTAAAACAGCAAATGCACCTAGTGCTTTCAGACGTGTGCACTTTTGCTTGCGAAGTTTTAAAAGGGGCTTTCTGTGCTTATTTTCAACTCTGTATTTCTATTGTTGGGCTCTGCACGATTAACAGTTCCAAATATTCATTGTAGACGTTTTACTGATCTGGGTGTAGCCATTCAGTTCATCCCTGTGGAAACAAGAGGTTTAAACCAGGGGTGCCAAACATAAGGCTCCAGGGACCAGAATCACCCGGCAATAAATAAACATAAATTTGGGGCTCTTAACTGTATTTAAGACCTCCCCCACAAACCCCCCCAGAAATATTTCTGGTTTTTTGTTTCCACAGTAAAATAAGTGGTAGCACTTTATAATAATGTCCCACTATTAAGCATTAGTAAAGTTTAATTAATCATTTATATCTTTACTCCTCTTTAGCATGTGTTTTATAAATACAGATGTTTATTCAGCTGTTACTGTTTCACCTTGTATTACTATCACTGCTAACAATAATCATAATCATGGTCATAATAATAAAATGTCTGTATTTAAAAATTGCATACTGAGGAGGAGTAATGCTTTGTAAATGATGAGTTCAGCACTTGCTAATACCTTAATAATGCCAATCTGTGTAACATCATTATATAGTGCTGCCAAATAAATGCACAAAATACTGTATTTACTGTGAATTAACAAAAAGTTTCCTCCTTATATTTACAGGACAGTTCGGCCAACAAGCTATGAGAACCTTTTCCGTAATTTTACACATTAACTTCTTCCAGTTTAAGCCCAAAGAGTTGTGCTGACAGCTTTCTTTCATTAACTACAACAGTGAGAAAACTGGGCTGTACTGTTGCCATCACACTTCCTTTTCTTATATTGAGAGATCTCTGGGACAAATGTGGCCCACGCTGATGTCATTCTTTGATATTTTGACCGGCTTTGATGTGAGCAGCCAACACTGTAACGGTACATATGTGACATAAAATAAGGAAATGCACAACAGGCCCCCTTTAATGTGTCTATGCGCAGAGTGCAGTGGCTACAAGCAGAATAATTGTAATTGTATTGCTCATTTAAGCTCAAGTGTAAGCAAGTTTTATTCAACTCTAGGCTGGACTGGGGTGAATGAACGCACCTTCGTTGCCGTAAAACCAGATGGCGTGCAGCGGAGACTGGTGGGCGAAATCGTGCGTCGTTTTGAGAAGAAAGGCTTCAAACTGGTGGGGCTGAAACTTGTGCAGGTATGCCTGGAGCAGCTGCGTGTTTCCAAAATATTTTGATCTGTGACCCATGAACCACGGTATTATCCATTAATCTGTCGTGTGTGTGTTTGTATACCAGGCCTCAGAGGAGCTTCTTAGGGAACACTACTGGGACCTGAGGAGCAGGCCCTTCTTCGGTGGACTCGTAACCTACATGAGCTCGGGACCAGTTGTTGCGATGGTGAGACTCCTCGACGTGATGCGCACATTGTTCCACGCTGAGGTTTTCGCAGTAGCTTGTGGGGTCACTCAGATTACAGATGTGCTGTAGTGTACCTCTCTGTGCTCCTCCAGGTGTGGCAGGGCTTGGATGTGGTCAAGACTGCACGGAAGATGTTGGGAGAGACCAACCCTGCAGACTCGCTGCCTGGAACCATCCGGGGAGATTTGAGTGTGGAGGTGGGCAGGTGAGCGATTTCACTCTACTTAAAGGAGAATTAGATTTTTATGCCATGCATTTTTATTTATTTCAATTCAAGCTGAATGTCTCAATTGATTTGTATCATTGTGATGGTACACAGAGGCAAAAACTGTCACTGACAGTTTGCTGATATTAATTGCAGAGTTCAAATGATTAGTTAATCAATATACATGGTAATTATTGAAATTTTAAGCTTTCATGCTTTTTTTGGAGCTAACAATCTTAGAAACATGTTCTGCATGGCCTCTAGTAAGTCTGTGAGGAACCTTTGAGTCTTTTTTGATCAAGATAGGTGCTGCCATTCACATTTTAAACATGCTGTCTCAGAGTGATATTCAAAAACTACTTGTTACAGCTAGACTGTTGTAATTTCTTACCATCAGGATGTCCTAAAAGCTCCCTGAAAAGCCTGCAGTTGATCCCGAATGTGGCATTGAGAGCACTGGCAGAGACTAGAAAGCCTCTATATAGCCTTTCATTTTACATGAGTCCTTAATTACACCTTCCTCTGTCTCTTTCTCCCTCTGTTGTTGGGACTGCTGTCCCTCCTCCTGCACTTCTGCACTGCTGGTGCTAGCAACAACAGCCTCCTGTGACTGCGAGAGCTTGTTATTAGTTGTTGCTGGTACTACTGTTGACTGTGCAGCTGCAGCAGCTGCCCCGACAGCTAACATGTCAAAGGACCTTATTATCCTAAGGGTGCCAGTAGAGCTGGGCGATATAAGATTTTTTCATATCACGATATGTTTTTTTCATTTCAGGCGATAACGATATCTATCACGATATAAGCCAAATAACTATATTTGTAAGATTTAAATGTGCCGTTGCTCACAAGTAAAATGTGAAATAATCAGCAGCTTGTTTTTATTTAAATATTTATTTCCCATAATAAGTTCAACAGGGTAGATGTACTTAAGGAACATGAGACTTTTTCAGATAAATAAAGGCAAATATTGCAAACTACACAAAAGGCAGCCGCTAAAGCGTTTAAGTTTCAAAATAGAACAAACGAAACAGACTAAATTGTCAATTCCACTTAGAAACAAAATATTAATTCTAAAAATAAATCTTAGTTTGTTTTACAGAAGAACAGACAAAACTGACTAACTTTTGTCAGTATCAAATAAACTGAGAACTAAAAGGAAATTCTCAATCTCTCCTTTTCTAGTCCACACGTAAATGCAAAAACTGAGTTTTCAAAAATATCCACCCTGGCCGGAGTTTTTAAAAATCTTCGTTTTCAGTGACCAAAAACGCCGTTTACGTGTGGACGAAAGGTGCAAACGCATAGAAAAATCTGTGTTTTCAAAAATACCCAGGTACGTGTGGACGTAGCCTGAGCATGCACCAGTTTATTGTATTTCCAGACTTGCTTTCGGCACAATTTACAGTGCACGCTACTCTGTTTTTTGTCAGACTTGAAATAGCCGAAATACCTTCACACTACGGAACTTCTATGGCTCTTCCGTTCGACAATCTCTCCGGCATTGGAACCATCATCTGTTTTCTCTTTGGTCACGCTCGGTTGATTTTTCTAGTCGGCACACTCATTTCCTCCATTACCCGGGCGGTACGGTGGCTGGCTGCTTCCCAAACAAATACACATGTGCGGCTTGGCACTTGTGCTGTACGTAACAAGTCACGTGACGTGACGCTGCGGCTGTGATTGGTTCGGCTCTGCGCTACTTAATTTGGATTGGCTGTTCTTTTTTTTTTCTTTTTTTTTTTTTAAGAGGACAAGAGCGGCGAGGTCTATCGCAATAGTTTAATTTTTCTATTGAGAAAAAGTTATATCGCGATACATATCGTTATCGTTCTATCGCCCAGCTCTAGGTGCCAGTATACCTTCCTCATTGGTGGCTTGCTTACTGACACAACATCATCACACGGTCACTTCTATTCATGCTCAGAAAGATAGTCGCCACTCAGACAATGCCGACGCATAAGCGCTGATATAACATCAGGCTTTAAGCCTTCCTTTTTGTTAAAATTATAGTTCACGCTGGATCAGGTGACCCTGAATCCTCCCTTGTTATAGGCTCAGACTTCTGCAGGACTTCCCATAATGCACTGAGAACTTCTTCTCCACTCACCTCTTTTCACTACTGCATGTCCAGTGTTGGGAAGGTTACTTTTAAAATGTATTCCGTTACAGAATACAGAATACATGCCCCAAAATGTATTCTGTAACGTATTCCGTTACGTTACTCAATGACAGTAACGTATTGTGAATACTTTGGATTACTTAATATATTATCATGCTTTTTACAACAACGTGAATGTACTATTGCTGTGTGATTTATTACTATTACTGAAGGTCCGCGACTCCGAACTGTAGTAAAGGGACCTCTGACTAATACGGCGGGGTCCCTGTCGGCTCGTAGCCGAAAAATAGCTTTACTTTGTTGTGTGGGTCAACTTTTCTTGCGAGAGACAGAGAGAGGCGTTGAAAGGCTGCTCCAACGGAACTTATTGTTTTCGGAGGAAAACACGAACACGGTGTACAGTCGAGTCCTAATAGCTTACTTACAACTGGGCTCGTCAGGCACTCTTATTGGCTGAAGTGGTTATTATTATATTTACATGCTTCCAGCTCCCGTTTTTCCTCGATGACAACTCGTACCTTTCCACTCGCCTTTTTCTCCCTCCTCGCGCTCACAGACACATAACGTGTATGGCAGTCCATTCTCCCTGCAACACGGACTACACTGCCCATGATGCTACATTCTTTAGAGCTATGCTTGTAGCATTCTGCCTGTTAGCTTAGCACAACAACAACAACAACAACAACGAAAAGGCGCTCTCTCACCCAGGAAACACACAGTCGCAGAGAGAGAGAGCGTCGCCCTGTAACCATGGCAACCGTAACCCTGCCGCCTGGAACAACAGAACATAGCTGTCAAGCAAAACCCAAACAGTCCTGACCCGCGACAAAATGAAACAGGAAAGTACCGCAGTGTAATCCATTTATTTCAACAAAGTAACTGTATTCTGAATACCACATTTTTAAACGGTAACTGTAACGGAATACAGTTACTCATATTTTGTATTTTAAATACGTAACGGCGGTACATGTATTCCGTTACTCCCCAACACTGTGCATGTCATAGTTTTGTCGTCCCTCTCACAAAGCTCCTGTTTTGTCCTTGTTTCCCTGTGCGCTCCGTTTCCCTTTTCTCTCGTTTTCATAAGGGAACATGTGATTGTTGGGCCTTTGCTTTGCAAAATAAAATGACCTGTTGTTGTCAATTGGTCCTATATAAATAAAGCTGAATTGAATTACTGTAAACATCTTAAATCAGACTTTTTGAGATGTCATCAACTTCAAAAAGTCTTTATTTGGAAAAATAAAGTCAATGATGAGGACAAACAGGTGAATTGTCCCTCAGACCCCTGCTTATTATTAATGAATGACTCAGTTTGTGTTTGGGGCAGATGGTATTTCGAGTCTCAGTGTTCTTTAAATGTTTGTTGGCAGAAACGTGATCCACGGCAGCGACTCTGTGGAGAGCGCGCAGAAGGAAATCTCTCTGTGGTTTCGTCAGAGCGAGCTTCACCGCTGGGAGAGCAGCAGCAGCCGCTGGCTCTACAACTGACTTTCTGCACGAACACTGTCCGATCGTAAACGTTTTTTTGTTTTTATCATATAAGGTGGATCACGTCATACCTCAGATGAACTGTTTGGCTTTAGTAGTTTGTAGATACTTGAAAGCTCATCTCTGCCGTCCTGTATTTCATCTTTTTCATACATTATTTTATATCTTAAGGGAGGTGAGACGACACTACCAAGCAAAATGCACTAAGTGAGCAATAACCTGGCTTCTGCTTTCTTTCCAGCTTTTGCTTGTTTTTTCAGTCCACAATATTAAAAAGTAAAACTCAGAACGAGTTTGAGAGGCACTGATGTAAGCAGTTCATGTATGGTACAAACATGTAATGTTTATATGAAGCGTGTCCCATAGATGAATGTTTTTTTATATTTTATTTTGGCACTTCTAACTAAACGGGAGCAGTTTACCAACACATTGTCTTTGCCTTGCACACATGTTCAGCTTCTTGTACTTTCCAAGTACAAAGATCATGTAAAAGTACTTGAATGTAAACTTTCCAGCTCCCCAAATGCATATAGCCTGTTAAAGTGATGCTGCACTAAATAATGTTTACCTGATTGGTCACGTTTATGCTTTTATTGGCTGTTAAGAAGCTTTATTTTACCACTGTCCAAAAAAAAAAAGAATAAACCTAACATACTTTTTAAAATGTTCTTCTTGTTGTGAAGTGAGACACACACACACAGACGACACAAACCCGGGTTAATTGTTCTGAGCACACATATGTTTAATATTTAATACACAGAGATGGAGATCAATGCGAGAATTTCCATACTGAACAAAGAGGATGGGTTTCAGTGGAGATTTACACAACTCCCTGTACATACGATGACAACACGCCACTGTTCACCGTCCCATCAACAGCCAGGCAGAGAAATGAGAGAGATGAGATCTGGACTGAACCCTCGACACAGTGGAACTCCTTTTGTATGTGGACACAATCTGACCTTAGAGCCCCATCAGGACTCTTATGGAGGCGACTCATTGTGACATGTGAAGCAACATGTTTTAATCAGCAGCTGGGAGAACCCAGGCTTCTGCAGGGGGTTGGAAATTAAGTAATTTGACTTCCTATTTGTTCCGTGTATGCTCATCCTGACTTGAACGCCACACTTTTGTGTGAACTTTGACCTTAAACCGAGGCCTCAGCTTTCTGCTTCCTCGCACACCGTCTAAGAATATGTAGATGCATAAAGCAGAGTCCCTGATTGTTAATGGTCTGCCAGATGGCCGTTGGTAGGACTGATGTCTACATGCCGGTGTTGCCTTTCCTGCTGCTGCTGTTCTTTTTCCTTATTTTTGTGCATTTTGGGGCTTTGCTTTAAAATGAGGTGGAGTTTTCACTGATGATTAACTAAATGGAGGAAGATGAGGAATAACTCTGGGGCAGATGCAGGACAATTGAGGTAAATATAGGAAGAGATACAGTGTGCTTACAGGGTGAATATAAGGTTGATACAGAGAAGGGAGGTAGTTATGAGGCTGGGTTACAAAGCTCATGAATCATTACAATGCCCTGCGTGGGACAGAAACAGGATGGCAGGCAGGTTTCTAGGTTTTAAGGTCTGGGACAGGAGGGGGTATAATAGTTACAAGGGACGATACACGGCTTTAATGGTCGTTTTAGAGCCAAAGGGGGGACTTTTACATGACCGGGGGAAAATTACAAGGTTTGGGTGGCTGAAAGCTTCTGGGCAGGAGAAGAGATCTCGTTAAGGAGATGGGTGGATGCGTGAGGTGTTAAAGCAGATCTCAGGTGTCACTCGGGTACATAAGACACCTGCCAGACGATGATGTGGCTCCGCTCAGCTTTGCACAAAGTAGGTTTGTTCTGCGAAGCCCCACCACCACCATTTTCTCCTTCCTCCGTCTCATCATCCTCTCCATCGCCTGAGAAGAAAGAAAAAACAAAGCAGAGCCATGAAAACATGAAAGCAAACTTTGTGCTCAAATAGTTACAAGCATTTTGTGTACTTTTTGAAACTGTTTCATTCATCATAATTTGATGTGATACTATTGTACTTTTCATGAGTCTAAATACACTCACGTTGCTCTTTCAGACAGCTAATCAGCTTTGCTGTTCAAGCAAAAACAAAGACCGTCTGCTGTTATTTACACTTAACCAACTTACCTGGATGCTGTGGTAAAGAAGCAGGCATGAGAAAGTACATAACTATGCTGGTGACATGGATTATAAAAGGCATGTCCTATTCCAGTAGGTTTCTTTAACCTTTAATTAACTAATTACTCATTACTTGCTAATGAACCATCCAAGTCCAAGACCATTACAGGACCAAACGGAAAAAGTTCCAACTTCTCAAATTAAAAAACCATGGCTGCTAGGGGTGAGTGGTTCAATCCAGGTATCAGAAACACAAGTACCAATGCTTTTATTGGTATTGGACCGATACTAGTGCCACAGGATCGATAATTTAGTTTGTGAAAATGGAAAAAAACATAAAACGTGTGTTTTGTTGTGTTAATTATTACTGTGGAAAGTAAAAACCACAGTGATTTATTAGCCCTCTCCTACATAAGCTGGCTTTAAAAGTTGTACCTTTATTAGTGTTGGGTACTTACCTTACAATATAAAGTGCCTTGAGGAAACTGTTGTTGTGATTTGGTGCTAAGTAAATAAAACTGAATTGAACTGAATAAGTTAAAAGTATGAATATCGGTATTAGTATCGGCAATACTGTATTTACTCGATATCAGATCGATACCAAAATATGCAGTATCGGATATACGCACTGGTTTCAGGACAGGTTTGAATGCTCACCTATGCGGAAGTCGATGTAACCCTCGCCTCCACTCAGCACCAACACGTTCTGAACACTCTGCGCCTCCGTCTCTGTGGGAGCGGTGGAGCCCTGTCCTTCTGATGGACTGTCCAACACACTGCCATTTAGGGTAGCCAGGACATTGCCTGTCACCAAAAGAAAAAGAAAAACAGGAAAGAAAGATGTTACTGAAAATGACATTTACGTATTGAAAGTGTCACTGATGACACCTTCACAAAGTAACAAAACACAATCTTTCTTTAACGTCAGATTAATATATCAGAAAGGTTTGGAAAGAAGCAGAGCTTAGATAATAAATAGTCACTAACATTTTGGGAGCGATGGAACAGTATTATCACAGATTTGTGATGTCTACATATGTGTCTTTTAACATTTAAGGCAAGACGTGTAAATTTAAACATGCCTATTAGTGCACAGTCCATTTAAAATTCAGAATTAAAGGGAGCAGAGATTCAGGCAGAGATTCAGGCCTACCCGGCACAGAGACGAAGAACTTGACAGCATCACGGTGTCCATGGAAACAGAGTTGGGCCTGTGCCATTGAGCAGTAGGGGATGAAGCTGCCGCTGCTCTTCTCAGAGCCATCGTCGCCGTACACATGGATCACCCCGCCAGAAGATGTAGGTGACACCTTATTGGCTGATAGAGAGAGCGTAAAGGGTAAGAGTACACGAGTAACACGTGTTTGTGAACAAATCACATTCGGTAGCATGACATCATCAAATAAAAATTAATTTTCCACAGATCAACTGAAAACAAAGGATTTTTGAAAAAAAAATCTCAGCTCGCTAAAAGACGCCCGCTGCATGCAATGGATTTGTTACGCATAAAAATAAACAAATCATAGACATGCAAAACAAATCCCAAGTAAAAAGCTGCTTTTAAAGTTCAGCAAACTGTGAAATCCTTGCACACAGTGTACCCTGTGACCTTCAGCTAAACTGTTGCACTGCTCAAAGAGCTGGACACGTACCCAGAACAAGCACATAGCAGACAAAGTTTAACAGCAAGTGACATGTTGTATCAGGAGACACGGAGGCTCGACCGGGTGAAAAGGAGGTTAGGAGCGCTCCCACTTACCCCTCAAACCCAGGAGCTGTCCTCGGTGAAGGACCACCGCTACGGGAGGCGGAGGAGAGTGGAGGGAGAGCGGGAGAAAGAGCACAGCAACAGTAACAGTTACGACGGAGAGTTTGTGAAAGGGGTGAAACCACAGAGGGAAGCAAAGAAAAACAGAAGGTGGAGAAAGTTGGGGAGCTGATGGGGAGAAGAAGAAGGAAACTAAAGAGACTGATAGAGAGTGCTGCGGTAGCGGAGAGTGTTTGTGTGGACAAATGAGCCAAATTCGGCCACCTAATGAATTTCCTTTACGGAGGACATTTGACAAGATTGGGTTCATGTTAAGTTTACTGTAGTCCTACCTGCTGAGCTTCAGATTCAGCACACATTCAGTTTGTTTGTCTTCGTTCACTGTCATCTAAATTTCATTTACACTCTTTTTTCCTCTGTCTTTTGCGTAACCTCTGTGCTGCTCCAGTCCTGCCTGTTTATTACAAAAAGAACTAGCTGAGACCAGAAACTGCATTTCCTCTAGGAGCCACTTACCACCAATCGTAGCAGCATGATTGAAAAGGACACAGATTGTGGAGCGCATGCAAGTCAGACTTTAGGAATTCTGCTACTTAAAATCATCATCTCACGAGGCTGTCCTTAACTTAAAACTTGCAAAATCAATTTCATTATAAAGTAAATAAAGTATATTTTGATGATTATGATCATGGTGTTATGTGTGATTGATTGGGAAGTGTCCCTTTCTAATGGATTATTGAACTCATGTCTGTGTGGTTCAGATCATTGCAGAGGTTTTGGTGAGTTAAAGTCCTAGTGTTTAATTATCCAGTATGGGTGTCTGTGTTACACCATGGGGAAGCTGATAAATTAGGACTCCATCACTTCAACCTCATCAGGTTAAAAAAAAAAAAAAAAAAAAAAACAACTTTAAAAGTTGAATTTTAAAAATGCAGTTTAAAAGCAGTGGGTGAGGTCACAGTGACTACATAAATATTTGATACTGCTTATAGCTGAGGGTGGAGCTGGTTTGCATGGAGATGCCTAACAAGTGCATTAAACATCTGCTTTGATAGCTTGGGCAGGGTTTCTTTGTAGTGAGTGTGGTTATTACCTCCCTTTGTGTTTATAATGGCTTGCTCCATGAGTAATATAAGTCAAGTTGTGCCCATTTGGTCAGTTTATAAGTTCTTCTTTTATTTTGTAAAGTGCTGTTGTGTTTTTGATTTACCTTTTAACATTTTGGAGGGTAAAATAAAGCCAACTTTATGAACTGTACACCTGTATCTGTATCCTTTGGGAGCCTGGTCCCGTGCATCAAATGTAACAAACATTTGCTGACAGGTTATCCAGATATTCTGCTGTGTAAACCACCTAAAACTTCAAGTATTTATGACAAATAATCACCTTTGATCCTTTAGGCACCAAAAAATAAAGAAAAAAGACTCATACTCTCTGTCAGTGGGATGGAGATGATGACACCGTTTCCAGTCCCGACCCAAAGACGATTTCCACCAATCAGAAGCGCTGTGATTCGCACAAAAGAGAATCCCAGCTTGCCGGTACCTACAAGACACAACCAGAGTGAGTGGGATGCTGCACAGATCACATGCAACTCCAAAAGTGAAACGTCACACTTCACAAAATAAACTAAGATAAACTCACCCAGCATCTTGCTGACGTATGGCTCTATGTCTACATCCTGGAGGTGCTGGTGCGTGTGCGCATGATAGAGACGCAAGGTTGAATCCAGTCGGATCGACACCCAGACTCCATCACCGATCCAGGCTAGCTGCCGTACCTGACTCTCCCTCCGAGGGTGGGCATCGAAGGACTTCTGCCAAACAGAAAGGATTTAGTGGTGTTTATTATATTATTACAACTAAAAACAACACGTTTGCAGGACTGAAGCTGCAGACGTTTCTTCAGCACAGCGATGCGACAGCGGGCTCGTGCCTCACCTCTATCTGCATGCTCTTTGGCTGAATGACGTGGATCTTGTTCTTGTAGCCGCACCACACTTTATCGTGGACGACGGCCATGCAGCGGATGGAGTGATGAGGTCGGCCGAGGTCCATGAGGTGGTAGTTGGACAAATCCCACTGGCCATCTGATGACAGAAACACACACATTAGCTAAATGTGTTTCTGTGAGTTTTTGCACATCTCTGCTTCATTAAATGAGGTAAATAAAGGGACTGTCCCTGTAACTGTCCTCTGGAAACACTTTGAATCACAGCCTGTTAGACAACTGATGAATCTCAGACAAGAGATTTCTCAAGACCTGAGCTGCCGAGCTAACCTAGCTAACAATAATACTGTGGGTTGAGGCTATTTATTTATATAAAATCAATATATGGAAGAATTAATACAAAGGTAAATAAACATACATATAAATGAAATCATCCCTACATTCCTTTCTAATGTGCATTTTTGTGCCTTTTGTGTCATATTACTGGAGTCATTTATCGACTGCTTTCTCTATCTTTGATTTTGACTGTGCACGCACATTGAACTGGTGGCAACGCTCCAATTCCACCTGCAACCATAACTTCCCCTAACAGACTAACGTCTGGTGTCTCTGTTAAAGTTCGATTACCCTCCGATCTGTGGAATATCGCGAGTGTCCCATCGGCGAGGGCAACCAGCACGCGGCCTTTCACATGCCTGCAATTACAAGGATGGAGATCACTGGACAAACTGAAACTCATAAAAATAAAATCCTCGACTCTGCTTAAAACTATATATAAAAATAAGAGATGCATTGATGTCTTTTTCTTCTTCTTACACCAGACTGAGCACTGAGTCTTTAAGTTTGATGGAGTGGAGACACTTCTTCCAGTTTCCCACAGCTGAGTGGACATAAAGCCTGGAAGGAAAAACAGAATCAGGTTACTCCCGAGCTCACAGAAACTATAAGATGCACAAGATTTATGTGTGTTTTAGCTGGAAGGCACAAGGATAAGGATAAAGTAACTGTAAAGCTGTTATGTTTATCAAAAAGCATCCATCAAATGTTGATTTAAGCTTTAACTTACTCTAGTTGACTCTAATGACTCTAATGACTCAGGGTTAAAAATGCTGAAAAACGCCATAAACTGCTGTGATAGTGGACACTGTGAGGCTTCAGCAGACGTTGTGAGTGACTCACCAGCCATTCTGGGCCCCGAGCCACATGGTGGGGGCCACGCTGGTGTAGTTTTTGGTCTCATCACCTCCATCCTCTGACTCTGGAGGGTGTGATGTTTCCTCCTTGGACTGGCCTGAGCTCCTGTGTGGAAAATTCAGAGTTTCAGGTTCCAAACAGGGAAGTTGATCCACTTTTGATGGCATGCTTACAGTAACTGTTTCCTTCCCTTGTCTGATAACGTGCTATTTAATTTATCCTAGACAATCCTGAGGACTTGTCAGACTTTGACCTCCTACCTATCAGAGGCATCTGCTGGACGAGGCTGAGGATCAGTGAAGACGTGCTCAGTAAACGGTCCCGGAGGTCCAGATCTCATTTCTGTGTTGCTGGCCGTTGACTCGGGAACTTCTGTGGCCTCCGTGGCTTCCTCGGCTGATTGGGCTGGGTGAATCTTCCCATTCATCGGTGGAGCAATGGGAGCTAAAGCAAAATGACACTATGACATCCACACCTCTCACTTTCCTTAAAAGTACATGAGTGAAGGAGTATCTATCATGCGCCCACCTTGTCCTTTGTCCATAATTGGCGTATCTGTGCGAGAGGAACAGTTGCTACGTGCAACGCTGCAGTTGGTGGCGCAGCCGACTAGAGTGATGCCGGCCAACATGCCCTCCACGCTGCCGGTGTCCTCTCCTCCCCCTGCTCCACCTTCACCTGGATCCAACACGATCTCTCCGGCTGGATAGTCGTTCTCGCTGGCAGCTGTGCACAGGCACACACCCACAGACAGACACACAGACGCACTTTAACATATGAAAATGCAAGAAACCCAACATTTACCGCAAAGCAACAAGAAGTTGAAGGCAGTCACATGTTCGAACATCTAACAAAGCAGCACTTCCACTCTCACCTGGCACGCTGGAGATGCAGAGTACATGGGCATTGCAGACATTGAACTGGTCAACCAGTGAGCCGGGCTGGTTGGCATCGATGATGACCACCTTGCTGGCAGAGTGGGTGCTGGTGAGGATCCACACTCGACTGCTCATTGTGTCTGTTTCCTGGAGCTCCTTTGACTGAGGGAGCAAAGGAAAGAGGAGACAAAGATGACAAAGAGAAAGAGCACAGATGTCTTTAAATGATCACTGCTCCCTGATTATTGTGGAAAACGTGACGAGGAAATCTCACAGAAGTGAGATGTGGATAATGTGGACCTGCTGTTGTTAAACTACGTCTCAATACCTGACAACAAAAATGGCATCTTAGACACTTTCCTTCTCTACTCTGCACATTAGATAAACATGGAAAACCCAGCAGAAAATATCACTTCATTGCCGACCAGCTGCATTACACATTTTCCTAGAGTAGCAACATGAAACAACAAGCTCTGGTTTAACTCTCGTAAAGACGACATGTGACGACCGCCCCTGGACCCTTAATGATAATTAGAACAGATTTGGATTCTTCAAATACAGCAGAGATGAAATATGATAGAAATCACTCAGTTACACCAAGTAGGTGTTCAAAGGGGGAAAGTCCTCTCCACCCCGAAGAGGAGGTGTGGCTTGTTTCCAAACAGCAGCACATGTGCCCATTGTCTCAGTGCTCTAAGAAGCCCTTAGGACAGGGATGTGAGTCGCATACACCACCCTTTTTTTAACTTATTGTAAAAAACACAAATATTTCTATAGCATGCGGTGAAAAAATAGGAACTTTTCTGTCATTTAACTGTTTTTGTATTACTTAAGTACTTATGGTCTCAGGTCTGTATCAGTAGAAAAAGATGTAAAACAGTTAAAAGACCCAAGTTAAATAGTTTTCCACATTTTCCAAAGCTGAGCAGTGGGCCAGATCTGAGGCTTTGAGATGCTTTTATTTCTTTTTGTTTCATAATCGATGGGTCAGTAAAGGAAGCACCGAAGCACCATTCATTAGTATTTGGATAACTCCGCCTGCTCCTACAATGGCTCCTGGACAGATCTTCACTTAATCCTTCTAAGCAGAATTAAATTTGCACACAGCCATGACTCGTGTATGCTATCTAGAATCGTTTTGAGCCGTTAAATGCATCTAAAGATTTTTTTTTAGACAAGAAGACAGGAAACGTGGCGAAAGACATCCAGTAAATGGCCTCACTGCACATTTGCACCCTTGTCTACTCGGTGAGTGAAACCAGCACCAGCAGAAGTATTTTTAGACATACTCTAAACGACTGAGGATAATTCTTGCACATATTAACTTATAGTGTTCTGCGTTAGCCAACATGAATGCCTGTTTTGAAAGCGAGCTGTAATCACCTTCCTCTTCTCGGGAGACGTGTGGTTCTTCTTCTTATCAGCTCCGTCCTCCTCAGCGTGCAGAGGGTCGGTGCTGCACGCTGGTGCTTTCTCTGATGTCTCCTGGCTGCTGACTCTCCATCCTGTCAAATCCACTCCTGCTGCACACCACAGCTACACACATGTGCACACACAGACACACAGGCATAATAAATACATATATACATATTATATTAATATATGTGTTTTCTAAAAGCAAGCAGATGCCTGCAATAGTGACCTTTTTAAAAATGATTTGGAGGCTTAATGTGGCTCCCGGTGCAAGAGTCATAATTTGGGTCTTATAATGTCGCCTTCAGATAGAATAATTATTTATAGCTAAATAACAGAGTTTAGCACAGAGACATTCAGCTCAAGTGCTTTATGATGACTCTGTGAGTGTGGGCTGATCATATTTGATTAGCAGTGACTGAACACCAGCTGTCACCAGATCCTCATGAAAATGTCGCTTGCAGTGAGATAGCAGAAAAGAAACACAAACAAATGTTTTCAGGGCAAAATAATCTGTATAGTCATGTGACTTTGGGTCATGAGCCAGGCTTTTGAGTGATGTGGAGTTCATGATGTGTTCTTTTGAGTCTTAGATGTCTATTATGTACAATATTATTTCCTAGTTCTGTTATATTCTTTCTTAGTTCTCGGTTCTTCCTTAGATGATGTCTGTTTAATGCTCATATGTCCTATTCTGAGTGTCAGTGTTTATGTTTCCTGTTTAGTTTTGCTAGTCTCTCATCTCCTTAGTTAGATTCTGTTCACCTGTGTTTTATTTCCCCCCGGCTGTTTCCGCTCTCTCTTTTACCTCGTGTGTATTTAAGTCCTCAGTTTTCCTCAGCTCCTTGTCGTGTCCTCCACCATAGCTGTGTGTCTCTCTGCCTTCTGTTCAACTCAAATACTTACCTAGTTTCTGAAGTTTTTTGTTATTCCTCTGAATGATCAGCATTAAAGGTTGATTTTAAGTTCACATTATGTCTCTGGAGTCCACTTTCTGCTTTTGCACAGCTAGACTTTGACATTTGAAGTTTTTTTCCCCCCAGTATTGATCATTACAAACGGTTAATTACGGGATACAACATGTCTCGAGATCTCCTTTACTGAAAAGTCTATTCTTGGTTTGTGTGACCTGTGTGCTTCATGGGCAAGTCACTAGAAAATAACTTTCCCCAAGAATGCCATCAACCTCCAGCAACCAACAATCATTGTTCCTTTACAAATGGTTGCCAGATGGTCACAGAGCAGTCTCAGGGCCCGTGTGACTGGGGTCTTATTCACCATGGTTGCCATATGTCCGAAATGGCAGGCAAGTTAATGTCACATGGTTAGTGGTAATAATTCTACAAAACCTAAACAAAAAGACATTTAACGACAGATCTGAGGTGTTTTTGTTTTTTCACAGAAAACCCTCATCCCTCCTGATTTTCTCCCACCTTCCTGTTGGGATCCTTCTCCACCAGAGGGCGACAGTAAACTGGGACGGGGACATTCTTCATGCGGTTATCCTCTTTCTCGTTGGTTGTCTAAAAGCACAGGTGGGAATTTGTCAGCAGAAAAGCAAAAGCAGTGAATTATCATCTGGTCTCCAGTTTTACTGGACACTGAAGAAAATGAAAACATTCCCAGTATGTGAATGTGCTGTAAACAGCACATACACAGCAAGCATTAAAGGAAAACTCCACTGCTTCTCTCCTATCTGCAACCCTGTAAAGCCTGAACCATGAAATAATTGCCAGACAATTTACATTTTTTAAAAATGGGAGGTTTTTTTAACCTATAGAATTTTTTTTAAAAGATATGAAATATCAGTTTGCATACATGACTTTTAAGTTGTATAAATCTTGCTACATCTGGCATTTTTGTGCAATTTATTTCTCAAAGTTTGTTAAAAAAAATCACAATGATGATGTAGATGTCTAAAAAATCTAATGTATAAAATAAAACACTTGGCATTACAGGGGGCTAACACAATCTCAACTCCTTTTTCAGTTCCCTGTTTTTCCCAGGATGCCGCAGGGCTGTCCCCAGAGAGCGTGTGCATTATGCATGAGGTGAGACACATAATTTTAGGGTAAAAGCATTTTACCACTTAGTTAAAGCACCTTTATAAGGAGGTGAAATGACTGGCACAGTAAATATACACAGGTGCAAAACAGTGCAGCTCTCTAACCGAAGTATAATCTTTACACGGCTGCTAACATTTGTAGCTCTACTTGAAAAATCGTAATATATTGATAGAATTCTGTTAGCAAAAGGAGTAAAATGAGACATCTAAACATCTCGGGTTGACAAAACTCTGCCTAATGACTTGGTGACTGTGAGTATTTTTCCAAGTGGATTTTTCCTTTAAGATATTGAGATAATGCACAGGAGTAACATCCATATGTTAAGTAGGGCAGGTTGAGACAGACAGAGGTTAGAGGTTAAAAGGTTGCAACACCACTAGCAGAGGGAGAGGAGATCAGATGGAATAAACTCCACAGGAAGGCCTTCATCAAAGAGCAAGGTGTGTAACACATGTATGTTTTCGAAATACAGCCTTTTCTGATTTGCATCATGCTGAAAAACAAAACTATTCATGCATTTCCAGAGGAACAGTGAATGTACTGTACAGTGGCAACCTTTTCCTCACAGAATAGTCTTTTTGTTAAAAGCCTTCACTTGAAGTGCTCAAAATAAAAGTCTTCCTTAAGCATCTGCACGTCTTTCCTCTGCTATTAGCTGTCCGCTGCTGTCTAGGGGTCAGAGCTTTGGTTGGAAGGTTAAAAGGGAGAGGGAGCCATAAAGGCGCATGCTGGCACTCTGTCGGTCTCACTTGCCTGCTGCCTCTTCAGCGGGCTGTCCTGAGCGCTGTCCGTCTGACCACCAGTCTGTGGGAGACCAGAGTTAGAGCCACCTGCCTACCAGCACCTTCTGCACTCTGGCCTTCAAGCTGCACAGAGCCAACCTTAAAGTCCGCTGGCCGAAATTGAAAGCACGCTTCCATGCTGCGAGCTTAAAATCAAACACTGAGGGTTGTCGGCTCGTCTCCGTGCTGATCAGTTTTAAAATCAGCAAACCTCATAAAAGCCAGAACCCAGAATAAACGGATTCCTCTAACAATTATGTATATCCTGATACTCTCACTGGCCACTTTATTAGGTACACCTGTTTCCACATGGCGGGATCTTTGTACATTTATGCATTTAGACAGACGAGCTGATCTGAGTGTTTCACAAATTGATGATCTACTGGGATTTTCCCACACAACCAACTCTAAGGTTTACAGAGTGTGGCCCTAAAAAGAGGAAATATCCAGTGATCAGATATTTTTCCATCATGTCAGTAAACAGGAAGTTTGTTAGCTAGTTCAGAGTCAGTCATGCTGTCCAGCATGTCAAGCAAATGCTCACTAAAGTACCAAATGCGTTTAAACCACAGCTGAAAATATTTCCAACCGTCTCGTTTACTTCTGTTGGGTAACTTTAAACAGCTCTGCATGCATTAGCAGACAAACTTCAAAAAGACCACATGTTCTCACTGGCTTTTGCGTACTTTTATTTCCTGTTTATACAAATGCCCCGCAGGGCCAACTAGTGATAATTTCACTTTGAAGCTTGGGTAAGCAAATTTAAAATCACTGAATGAAATCTTCTCTCACTGACAGTGTGCTGCAGAATAATGCTCAATGCCCTCAACTTTCACATATAAGAATTAGCATTAAAAAAAGAGGCATGTATAGTTTTAAATAAGATCCAGTAGCTGTTCAAAGGTTCAGAAATGACTTCATAGACTGTCTTGATGCATGCTCAGTCATCAGTCATCCAGGTAAGGATCCCAGAAAGTTGATTCTGTTCACACATCCAAGTGACAAAACGTTTCTCCGACTAAAGACGCTGCGTCCAGATGAACAGAATCAAACTTCTGGGACTTTGAATATTGGTTTTACTGAACTTTTAGTAGCAAACGTAATTGAGAACTACTAAGAAATTCATTCAAACCCAAGTAATTGGCACTCTCATTTAATATGGAGATAATGTGGAACCTGGAGTTTTTCACAACTTTACAAAAGATTTTTAAAAATTATTTTGAACGCACTTAAGTATTCACCCTCTTGCCAGTCAATGCTTTGTTAAAATCTTATGTTTCTCCTTATGTGTGTTTTCTTGTTCGCACAGGCAGCACTCTGGGTACCTGTTTGAATCGAGATGGCACGCTCCAGCCGCAGGTCTGCATGATGCCGTCATCACGGCGCACGTGCTCACGAACCTGCCGGTACTGTTCACGGCGTTGCTCTCGGCGGGCCAACATCGCCGAGTCACTGAGGAGAGACGCAACACCGTTACTGGCCAGTCTGGAAGAAGCGGGAGGCAGGGAAGGGAAGAGAAGAAAAAAGCGAAGCGTTAGCAGCCTGGCCAGCCAGCAGCAGGAGACAAAGAGAAGAGAGATGAAGAAGAGAAGGCAAGTAAAAGCAAGTGCAATAACTACCGCCAAGCAATCTTCTAAAATGACTAAAAGTAACGTGCAGTTTAGTGTTTTAAGACATAAAAGAAGAAAATTGGAGGCCTCTGTGTCTGTGTGATTGGGAGGTTGGTGTTTTTGTGGCTTTTGTGTCTTTACCAGACAAACATTTGTGGTCAAAAAACTGCGTTTAAGGGGAAATAAAAGAGGTCTGAGTGGCCACAAGCGAGCGAGCAGCGAGCTGTTTAGCAGACAAGTGTGGGGGTTTAGAGTGATGCGTGATGTGGGGAAGTTCAGCCGCCGCTCACTCTTCAGGGAAGAACTCCAGGGTACGGTTGGAGGTGGAGATCTGACACATGGTGTGGCTGCGTCTCTGAGGGAAACCGGCCGGTGAGGGAGATTTGTAATGGATGTTGACGTTGCAGAACGGCCGCTTGACGGGCGGCGGGCTGGATGATGAGCTGAAGAGACGTGCGAAGCTAGAAGATGGACAGAAAGAGAAATTTGCTTAGGATATTTCTTTTTCTTTTATATCACTATAGAAAGCTGATTAAAAGCAGAATCTCACAATTGCCAGATGGTAGACTTCTTCTTCTCTTGGATGGGAGGATTCTCACGGGATGCTCTGAGGGGGAAAGAGAGATGAAATTAAAATAATAAGACTACTTATAAAAGTTATTTATAGTACTATAATATAACACTTTTAACATTATAAATAGGGCACATGAAGTGAAAACAACTGGAAAGTATAAGAAAATGACAAAAATTGAATAAAAACAGTTAAAAATGCCATAAAAAATATGATGCCACTCAGAAAAACCACCTCAGAACAACAAGATACTGACACAGAATATGGGTTCACATTTAAGGAAAACTCTGTGTTGACTTTAAGCCCAGAAGCATTTCACTTCCTGTTCTCTCAAGTCTACCTGATCATCTCTGTCCACCGTACGGCCTCCTGCAGCTCCATCAGTCTCTCTTTGTACTGGTTTCTCTCCATCAGCACCCGGGCCATCTCCATCCGGGTAAATCGCCGCCGCTGGGTCATTGTCATGTCGCCGTCTTGCATCGGCGATGAAAACTGGTCACATGAAAGAACAGAGACCTGGTGTTAATTTGGAAATCCCTCTCTACATCAGCCTAAAACTAGCCTGTGGCATATGCATGCACTGGCCACTTTATTAGGTACACCCAATCAACTGGTTGTTAACACAAATATCTATTCAACCAATCGCGTTGCTGTATTTGAGAAAGCGGTGATCTACTGGGATTTTCTCACATGATCATCTCCAAGTTTTACAGAGAATGGTCCAAAAAAGAGAAGGTGATAGGAACAGTACTTCAAAAAGTGCTTGTATATATGGGCGAATGAGGATTGTTGTACAGAGTACTCGAGTAGAGCAGAAAAGCCTACGTGTGCTACTATTGGAAAAACTTTGACTGGTCCACTGTGTCAATTTGTCCTGAAACATTTGGATGGTGGGGTTAGAATTTGGTGTAAACAACATGAAAGCATGGATCCATCCTGGGTAACGCTGGTGCTGGTGGTGCAGCCGACAAATCTGCAGCAACTGTGTGATGTTGTCACTTCAATATGGAGCAAAATCTCTAAGGAATGTTTCCAGCACTTTGGTGAATCTGTGCCACAAAGTAATGAGACAGATCTGAGAGGATAAGATGTCCAAACCAATACTAGACATTTCAGTCTGAAAGCTAACTGAAGACTTTCTATTCTGCTTCTCATATTTGTATAGAGACATGAACGCATCAGTAGTTCAGCCTGAGGCAGGCACAGTTCTACTCACATCATCACCAACTTCATCCTTGGAGTCCCGAGAAGCCCCCAGAGCCTCTGCTCGCAACCTGCAGCCAACAAACAAAAACACAGATTACATACTCCTCCAAAGCAACTACTAAACAATAACATTTGAACTCAATAAAGTGCTAAAGATGCTTATTAGCTAACAGAAATAGAACAGTTAGATGTCGGCATGTCTCATTAAGATCATTTTAATCATTTATGTTGCTGCGGGTTGATTTGATTGTTTTACTGATGATCTTAAAGGTGGGTGTCATGTGAAAAAACCTATTAAAGTCTAAATTACACAAAAGCAAGCACAGCATCCTGCGTCTGTGCAAGGACTCAAACATTCGTTGCTATTTTTTACCTCTTGAGTTCTTCTTCGAGTTCCTTGATTCTGGCATCCACCTTGTTCTTTGACTGTCTCACCGCCTCCAGCTCCTCCCTCAGTACCTCCCTCTCCCCCGACAGCTCGTCCACTTTGGCAATAAGGTCATTTTTGACAATATTTAGAGCATTTCTGCCAAGCAAAGGACAGAAAGGGGATATAGTGGGAAACTACCAGCTGCAATTTCACATTCACATGTAGGGTTTTGGTCTAAGAACATGTTGTATAAGAAAACAGGAGGTAACCATGATCAAGTGTCTCAATACTAAAAACAAATCTTTCAGCGTTTCCTTTGAATGAAATGCAGAAAGGGTGTGACGTTAGCATCATCAGGCGCATATTAGGCTTCACCGAGTCTCTTACTTGGTCTGTAAGAGCTGTTTGTTCTCTGCCAGCATGTTCTCCCACTCCTTGCTCATCCCTGAAACAATCACATTCACATCACTGTTACTCCCCCACAACAAAAATCATAATTTATTTATAAGCCGATCTATTCAATCGACTGATTGATGAGAAAACCATTTATGTGTTAACGCTGCTTTCAAGGCAAACCAAAGTAAGTGTGGGACAAAGGATGAGTTTTCATATAAGAGGTTTAATAAGTTATTAATGATTGAAGTTCTACTATTCACAACAAGGAGAAGTCAAGCTAACAAAGGACTTATCTGTAAAATGTTGGAAACATACTGAGAAATCTTAAAAATAACTCATTGCTCTTATCATTTATGTCTTGAATGTAGACAGAGTAAAGTAGGTTATTTTCACCTTAAACACAAAATCCAAACTAGTTGCAAAATTTTTAAAATTCAGGGTTCATCTTTTAATGATTATAGTATTAGCGTTATCATGCATAAACATGTCATCGTGTTGAAAATTCAATTCTATTTATCGACGTTATTGCCCAAACTGAACTGAAACCCCCCCCCCCCCCCCCCCCCCAAAAAAAAAACCCAAACATGGAAGCAAAAGCAAAAGCAAAGCTCACATCGACTCAGAGAAACTCTGAGACATGAGAACGCATCAAAAACAAGCAAAACAAAAACGCCAATGGGTCTTTATAGGTGTTACATTTAGTGGATTATATTATACGCTGGATTAAAAGTGTAAGTTTATGTTGTGGTGTGTGATGTCACTGCAGGGATGGAAAAATAACTCCTCAGTATCAGGATGTCATGTTTTAACACTTCTGACAGCAAATTTAAAATGAGCTCAAATTAATTAAAGAATTTCATCCTGAAGAAATAAAAAGAAAGTTTTCACATCATTCGATGCAGACCTGTGAAAAAACTAAGCAGACCCCATGATTCAGTAGAAAAACCTTTAACAGCAATAACTTGAATTAATTGGTTTCTGTATGACAGTCTGGCCTACTCTTTTTTACAATGTTGCTTCAGGTCATCGAAATTTGTGAGCATTTGTTTATGCACAGCTCTCTTATGGTCCCACCACAGCATTTCAGTCAAAACCTTGAGTCTGGACTGGACTGGTTCATTGCAACACCTTCATTCTTTACTTTTTCAGCCATTCTGTTATAGATTTGCTGCTGCGCTTGGAATCACTGTGCCATGACCCAGTTTGAGCCGTCTGACAGATGCTTCACACTTGACTGTAGAATATTTTGGTTGACTCAATGACTTTAAAGGTGTCCAGGCTGAGAAACAAGCCCAAAACATCACCCCTCCACCACCGTGCTTGACAGCTGGTATGAGTTGTTGGTGCTGTGCAATATGAGAAAGTATCTCCATACTTGTTCAGTCTTTTTCTAATTGTACTGTCATTATCAGTAACATTTAACATGCCTATAGACGCCTATAGAATTTCCTGAGACATTCACTCATGGGAAGATTGGCATCTGTCTTGAATGTTTTCATCTTTCTCACTGTAGAATTAAGTTGTTTGGAAATGACCTTTTAACCTTTCCCAGATTGTTGGGCATCAACATTTACTTCTCGAAGATCATCGCTGATGTCTTTCCTCCTTAGCGTTCCTCCAGACCAGCAAACTGCCAAAACCTCTGCTTTGATGGAGGTGCTCACATTCGCCGATGGTCAGTTAGTCAAGTGCATTTGCTTGGCAGCTACTGACCCTCTTAATTCCCACTGAATCACAGGGTGATTGAATCACATAGTTCTTGAACTGCACACAGTCATATGAAAACTTTCTTTATCACATGACTGCTTTTGAGCTCATGCATTTCTTAATTTGTTATCATTGCCTGACTCTCTTTTGTTATTATATCTTCCACTATATATACATTTAGTATTTGTTTGAATAAGAGCTCTGCAACATCTCTTTAACACTGGATTATTTTAATGTTCTATAATGTCCGAAAGATTTACTGCAATTACCGAAGGATGATAACATTTCAGGCATATGAGGAATAAAAAAAATGACAGAAAATATAAATAAGAAGCCACATAACATAAACAAACAGAGGGATGTGAAAGCTAAAGCAAATGTGAGCACAGGCATGGGGCGCCTTACCTAAGAAATCATCAGGGACTGGAAGCAAAACAAGGAGAGAAGAAAAGGAGACGAGAGAAAAGAGGAAAGGGTGAAGATTAGAGATGGAAAAAAGAAAAGGAAGAACGGGAAGAGAGGAGAGAAGACGCTGATAAGCATTTATTGATTTGGTTTTTAGGCATGGCTACAGAACCAAAGGACAATCTGACCTTTATATCATCAAATCTATTAGAAAGACCCACTGAAAGGACCCACCACTGAAATCCTCACTGAAAATTAAACAGGGATGGCTTCTAGTAATAAAATATTATAAAAATAAAAAATTAACTGCTACTTCACCGCTACCTCAAAGGACTGGAACTAAACCACTGCACTGCTTGCTAATTGACACTTGTCATCTACTAGCATAGCATCACAATAACTCCAAAGTTACTTTGTTATCAATTATATCCACTGATTAGCATCTACTTTTAAAAGTGGATTTTGGAAAGTAGAGAGGAGTTGAGAGAGTTAAGAGAAAACAATACCAACCAACGTGTGTTCAGATACACACCTGAGAACTCGCCTATGGGTGTCACCGGCAGAAGCACATAAAAGGGGAAAAAAGGAAATGGGTGAGAGGTTAACAGATGGACAAGGAGACGGGGTCAGAGTGCGCTTCCTGCTTCTGTAACATAAAACTCAGGGATAGTGAGTCAATACTGATACACAAAATCTCCCAGAATCTCCCAGTGTGAATAAGCCCAAAATGGGGTGTGTGCGATAGTGGGCATCTAAACTGAGTAATGTGAACATAAGTGACAAAAACATCTGTTCAAATCTGCTCCATTTACTGTTCCTCTGCCCCTAAAACTGCTGTAAAAACAAGAGCAAAGTATAACAAAGACAAACAATGAAAGAAAAAGTGCATGGATGTGTGAGATTGTGTGTTTTTTAGGATGACTGTGTGGTGATGCAGACGTGCGCTGCAGCGCCCCATGCAAGACAAAGAATGTAAAGTTAGTGCAGCGGCAGATTCGCACAGCCTCGCATGGAGCTCGGAGCCTGCAGTGCAAAGAAAATACAAATGCTGGCTCTGTGTAACACGCGCACACAGCACATGCATCTGCCCTTATTTTCTCTATTTAGAGTGCAATAACATGGCATATTGGCCTGTTAGCTTATAGTAAAAGTCACCCTGGGAGGACGAGGTAAAGATGGCGCTTTTATTTGTTTTCAAGTATCTCCTCTGAAGTAAATCATGTGCTGCTGACCAGCATTGCACTTTCATGGGAAAATGATTTATCTTTCAGGCTTTGGGGCTCTTGGATTAGGGTGTCAATAATGAGTACATCAAAACATACTGAAACCAGAATCCTGTTCTTACCCAGCAGCTCAGCACCTGCATCCACATCCCCAATGATGTCCGACTTGGCGTCTTTGATCTCGTGGTAGAGAGAGTCTGTGTTGATGCCGAAGGCCTCGTTAACTATGCCCTGGGAGGGGCTGAAACACATGAAAACACATTTATTTTTCATATATTTATTTATTTAATAAATATATAATATAATGCTGTTGACATGCAGGACTAATCCATCAAAGCTCTGACCACCTAAAGGATTTCTAGACCTGTTTCTGTCTTTGTTTTGACAGGAAAACATGGATGTTGATATCCTTTTACACTGTGTGCTTAAAGCAGCTACACTGTTGCTTGTACCTGTTTCCTCCTCCATAAATACGGGGGTCCAGACACATATCCAGCTCTGGTGTAGAATCGATGAGCTCCTGAAACTCCGACCACTCGTCGCTGCTTCCCATACCTGGAAGAGCAGAGTACCGAGTGTGGCTGTCTGAACGTTTTGTGAGCAACTCTGCAATCTACTGACATTTTATGCAGCGTAACTTCAAACCTCTGAAGTGAGGACACGCTCAGTGACATCCTCTTACCGATGCTGACATTCCTGGTTTCCTGGGAAACCTGCACCTCCATATTCCGGCTGAGACGCTTAGCGCTTTTCCTGCGGTTTCCAGGCCGCGTGACGTCAAAGTCGTGCCCGTGGAAGCTCTCGTTGATGGGGGTGACTGTGGCGGACGGGACAGAGGAGGTGGGTGTGTTGGACTTACTTCCTGTGCTGCTGGGTGTGGCCGCCACCGAGTCCGACTCTGATCCGTCCTCCTTGGTGAGACACAAATGACATTATATGAGCATCGTGCAATGAAAGAAGGCCGGGGATGTCTCTTACTTTGCTCACTGATTGTAAAGTTGGGAATTTTCTGCTGTTTTATTTTGGGAATGGGTTTAAACATTTATCTTAGATAACAAATAGGTAAAGTGACGGGGCTAAATATGTAAGGCAAAACACATTAGACTCTTGTGGATAAAAAAAATTATGCTGAGTCATTTAAATTGTATTGAGTATATTAAAATTCTAAATTGTGTGTTTCAGACTGAGTTCAAGGAAATGGGGTTTCCTTGGATAACATATGAAGCACTGTATGCTGTCAGTTTATATGAACATTAATAAACATGAGCTTAAACTTTGCGTAAAAGCGTAAACTAAAACACGACACAAAAAGCAGCTTCACAACGCCACAGTAAAATAAGGACACAAGAAAAAACTGCATGAAGCCAAAAACAAACATCTAACGGCGGTCCCTGCTTGCTTGGGTCAACATATCGTTTATACCTAACTAATTAGATTAAAAAACAACAACTGAGATTTCCAATGCAAAATTAATTTCCTCAAAAGTGACACAAGCAGGCGTGGGAGGGGAGGTGGTCCGTGTGGGTGTGGCCGGCAGCAGTAATGCCAGCCTCTCCCCCTTTCCACTCCCCAGGCTGCTGTTATGGCCGAGGGAGGAGGACAGGGCCATTTTCTGTCCCACCTGGTAGGCAGAGCTGAAGGTAGAGTGGCCGAGCTCGCTGACCTGCCAGATGTCTTTCCCGGGAATCATCCTAGCCCCCCCGAGTCCCCCACGTACCATGCCATCAGGGTACAGGCTCAACGATGGTGGGCGCTCTGCTTTGCTGCTGGAGGAGGAGACACAGAGGTGGTGGAGATTAGGTGAGACTGCCTCTTGGTTATTTCAGTGTATCATATTCAGTGCCCTTCCCCCCCGGGGTGCTGGAGCTCACTCTGGCAGGCATATAATGCAAAGCAAAACCAGTTTTTTAAGTCTGTGCCTGGGTTAAACTATAGCCCAAGAATGTCAAACTCACTTTACACCGTGGCCACATGCAATTCACTTTGATCATACTATTGAAAACTCAACCCTTTGTCAATTTAAAGCCTTTTTACTGCACCTTTAAAAATCCAGAGATATCTTAAATATAGGAAAAAGAAGTGCACTTCAACAGTTCAATTCAGTTTTTCTACAGGATGAAATGCTAAAATGCCTAAACATAAATGCTTTTCTATCATTAACATTGAAAAAAACAAAAAACTAGTGCTGTCAAGGTTAATCTCTTTAAAATGGCGTTAACGCCATGGCTGCATTAACGCGGCAAATCTCCGTTAACGAGTTACCGCGGATCGCCCCGTGCATGGGGCTGGACAGCGTCAACGCATTAACAAGCTAACCGCGCTAACACGTTTCTGTCTTTTAATAGCTTAACTCTTACTTGTCTGCTTTAGAATAGTATGAATGGCATTTGGGGAGGTCTTTATCAGTAGGAAAAGCCCTACAAAAAGCTCTATGAATGTATAGTTAGTCCAAAATCTTTCCCCCCTCCACAGTTTGTATCCAATGGGCCAGACTGGAGTTTTTGTTGGGCCGATTCTGGCCCCGGTATCTTATGTTTGACACCCCCGCTATAGACAGTCACTCACACTCTCATTCATGACTCTTTGTTGCTGTCTCTGTACAATAAAGGTGAAGCTGTCAGTTAGCTTAGCTTAGAGTGCTATTTTGTTTCAGTCCACAGGCAAAAAGATCCACCAACTGTTTTAGCTAGCAGCAGAGGCTCCACATCATGACCTCCAAAAACTGCTAAAACAACAGACTGATGGTTTAACACTTGGCTTTTTTATAGATTTAACCCCGTACATGTAAACTAATGAGTTTTAGATGTGCTATGGCTTTGTTGCTGCCTTTGGAAATGTCCAGACTAGCTGCACCATGTGTTTGTGTGAAGCTACACTAACCTTTGGTTTAAACATCACAATTACTGCCCAGACATGACAGCATTGATCTCACTAATCCCAACAAAAAGCATCCAAAGAAAAAACAACCTCAGATCCTGATGTTTAAAATTATATATAACAAAGCAAAAGACAAGCAGGACAGGCAGACAGACAGACGGGGGACAAACTGACTGGCAGAAACACATGAGGGAGAAAGAGGAGAAGGTAGGGGGAGATATCGGGAAAATATGCTTAACATGACCCTTGATCCATTCCTTAGTCCTTAATTTAAGATTGAAGTACAACATCACTGATGCATCCAACATAATAAATAGATGTTTAAAGCATCGGTAACTAGCAAATTAAGTGCATTAGGGAATACTTTCATCCATAAAGTGTGGAAGCGCAGCAAATATAAGGGGAGGGATATTTTTAATTCAGACTCGAGGGAAGCGGAGCGAGGCAGTCGAGGAATCATGTTGGATTTACCTTTTCCTCCATGTGTGTCGTTGACTGTGCAAACAGCAGCACAGAGAGCAAGCCAGCAAGACAGACAAGACAGACACTGATTAGAGAAGGACAGGAGACAGGAACATGCCATGACGCATAACACCGCACAAACAAACACGCACTTTTACACATTTAGTTAAACTACAGTTTGTTTCGTTTTTTCTGCACATCTTCACTGTCTTGTCTTTAAAACTGCTTCGGATAATCAAATGTTCACTTTATTAATTCTGAACACCCCAGCAGGACTCCCATAACCACCTATAACACTGTCCTCATGCATTCTCCAGTAATAAGCACAGTTGATGAAGACTTGCAGGATTGAGATGCATTTCATTAGACGCTGTAGCCGAATTGACTTTAGAGATACACGATACACAGTGGCATGGAAAGCTTTGAGCACGACTGGTCAAAAGTTCTGTAACTGCATTACTTAGTGAGGAAAAAATGAGCTGAGGTGAAGATGAAATATTCTCTTTAACGTTTAAAATCTGGTGTTTTAACTTTTTGGTGTTTAACTTTTTCTAGTGTCTCAGTTTTTTGGGGCTCTGGCTTGTTCACAGTCATGGTTAAGAAAGGCCAGCGGAAGCAAAGTCCTGTCCCAGCAGCTTAATGGCAGCAAGACGATTAAAGTAATTGATGTCCAAAAAGGAGGAAAAGTCAACAAAAATACAGCAAACTCAATCAGAGCCTCGGAGAAATGGCAGCTAGTGACAATACTGGAGGTTTTGTTTAGTTCAGAAAGAAAAAGAAAACTTTCTGGAACAATTACAAATCAAACCCTTCTCTCACTTCAACCCTTCAACAAGATTTAGGAGACTCTGGAGCACAGATATAATCATCACAGGGAAGTTATTGAAGGGAAATCTTTCCTGCATAC
Organism: Rhamphochromis sp. 'chilingali'; assembly: GCF_963969265.1. Taxonomy (NCBI): domain Eukaryota; kingdom Metazoa; phylum Chordata; class Actinopteri; order Cichliformes; family Cichlidae; genus Rhamphochromis; species Rhamphochromis sp. 'chilingali'. The sequence goes on along the minus strand of NC_137942.1, from coordinate 20,835,102 downwards.
TTAACACAAAGTTGCATCAAAACTTTGCAAATGCCAAAAAAGGAAAGGGGGAAAAAAGGGTGCAGATTATCACCATGAGACCATCTCTGCAACTGTTCGGGGTTGAATCAATAATGTTTTGGATTCATTTTGCAGCCACTGACATTGGACATCCACTCGTAGAAGGACAAATGGATTCAATTAAAAACCTGCAAATATATCACTGTTTAAAAAAAAAAGAAGAAAAACCGCAAGCTGAAGGTTTTGCTACGACTTTTATGGTCATCTGTAACCTAAACATAGTCGGTCACAGTCTTTCGGTAGACTTCAAGAGAACCTGCATGCAAGAATCTCACAGTTTGACACCTTTTACAGGAAAAATAGGCTAAAAAATCGAAACTAAAACTAAAAGATAGGTACTGCTGAAAGCATGCTCATCATTTACTCAATTGATTATTTACAGTATCAGAAGTCTGGAGCAAACTTCTTGCATGCCTTTCACTGTGGGTATTTTATGAGTTAGTGGACATATTGCTAAAAGTGACTAATCTGGAGCCTAGGTAGGCAGCTACACCAGATGTCCCGCTCCTCTTCTAGCTGTCGAGCCCATGGGATTGGCCCTGGCTCAACACAACAAGCTGGCACATTAAAGTCAAACTTCCTTCGTTTTTCTAATTATTTTCCACAGAGGTTTATAATGACTGTTGTGTCTGTTTGCACATCGCCTCTCCTCTCTGTTAGCGGGACACGGCAGCTGTTCAGTGTGGCTGATGACAAACGGCGCCAGCTTCAACACAAGAAATGTGCTGCAACACGAAAAGCCTGATAGATCTGTGCAAAACATGATAGTTCAGATCCACAGAAACAGACAATTACACACACACAGAATATAAATGAAAGAAAAAACAAAACACTCACGATCGTCCACAGCCGGTGCCTTCTGATTGGCTGTTACTCCCCGCCTGCTGCATTTTGGACCGCTCTATGTGCTCGACGTACGTCTGGATCATCTGTGATCCAAGAAATCAAGAACAAAAAATCGTTTTGAGAACAACCGGAGAGCAGGGCAATATCTATCTTTCTTACACTATATTTTACACTATTTATTTATTTATTGTACTTTTGCTTATAGTATCTTGTGGTGTTATGTAACTGAATGTTGTGCATTATGAATGTAAAAGCCCAGCAAGGAATAAGAGTTAAAAATTAGCAATAGCTATAAATGTCAGTTTCATGCTCCATATTGGTAGCATGCTATAGTGCTAATGCTAAGTATTCAGTCAACCTTCCAGACTGTTGAATTCAGGTGTTCCAATCACTTCCATGTTCACAGGTGTATAAAAATCAAGCACCCAGGCATGCAGGCTGCTTCTACAAATATTTGTGAAAGAATCTGTCGTTCTCACGGGCTCAGTAAAATCCAGCGTGGTACTGTGATAGGATGCCACCTGTTCACACATGAAATTTCCTCACTACTAAATATTCCACAGTCAGCTGTTAGTGGTATTATAACAAAGTGGAAGCGATTGGGAATGACAGGAACTGAGAGCAGGGTCAGCCGATGCAGAGGCGGATAGTGTGCAGAGGTCGCCAACTTTCTGCAGATTCAATCGTTAAAGAACTCCAGACTTCATGTGGCCTTCAGATTAGCTCAGAGCAATGTGTGGAGAGTTTAACAGTTCCATGAAAACAGCTGCATCCAAGCCGAAGTGACGAATCACGCTTCACTGTCTGACAATTCAATGGATGAGTCTTGGTTTGGTGGTTGCCAGGACAACAGTACTTGTCTGACTGCACTGTACCAAGCGTAAACCTTGGTGGAGTGAGGATAAAGGTGTGGGGATGTTTTTCAGGAGTTGGGCTCAGGCCCTTAGTTCCAGTGAAACGAACTCTTAATGCTTCAGCATACCAAGACATTTTGGCCAACTTCATGCTAACGAATTTAAGGGAACAGTTTTGGGTCCCAGATGGTCCAACATGACTGTGCACCATTGCACATAGCAAGCTCCATAAAGTTGTAGATGAGGAAGTTAGGTGTGGAAGAACTCAACTAGGATGCACAGAGTCCTGACCTCAACTCAACAGAAAATCTTTGGGATGAATTAGAGCGGAGATTGTGAGCCAGACCTCGTCAGTGTCTGAACTCACAAATGTGCTTCGGGAACAATGGTCAAAAATTCCCATAAACACTCCTAAACTTGTGGAAGTCTTCTTCCCAGAAGAGGTGAACCTGTTATAGCTGCAAAGGGTGGGCCAACATCATATTAAACCCTATTGATTAAGAACAGGATGTTACTCAAGTTCAAATGCGTGCGAAGACAGATGAGCAAATACTTTGGGCAATATAGTGTATGTTGAACCACATCGTCCTCTTTAAATAAATACATTGACAATATAAAAGATTAGAGTTATTTCATGATTGACCTATAATCTACTACACACTGTGTTTTGTGAATTAATGGATAACCAGACTGATGGGGGTCAAAAGTGCTTTGAATACTTCACATATATCACACATATTTAGATACTCTGAGTTGTAGAAAACAAAAAAACACCATTCTGCTTCTTTTACTGAAACATCGCTCATGATGGCTGTATCATTCAAGCTTAGTATCATGAATATTTGAAATGACTGTGAGCATGTTTGGTGGATTATGCCGATATGGGGCCTAATGTGTAATAAATCCTAGCTAGAAATCAAAAAGAAAAGAGTAGGTGTTCAGCAGAATATCTAACTCTTGTGATTTCACAGGAGGGCCCAAGGTTTGCTCACCTCAGTGTGGCGCTGATGCAGAGCGTTGTACTCTTTCTTCATGTCTGACTCTCGCTCTTCCAGCCGAGTGACTGTGAAGCAGACGGACACAACATCAACTTCAGCAGCAACAAGAACAAAAGTACATTTAAACAGCAGTGACGTCCAGCTCACTTTATAACCTTTCACCAATTAAATGGACATGAAGTATCATTTTGGATTGCATAGTAGGAGTGCAAAGTTATGAAATTGAAATGATTGCAAATTTATGTTTGCCTGCTTGTATTTAAATTGCTGCACTATTTAATATAGTAATCATTGGGGGAGAAACAAAGAAACATTAAGGGTACAGTGGATCCCCGCAAACATACAAATAAATAAATCCCAAAGCTAACTGGATGCCTGTATTTATAATGTACAGCAAAGAAAATCAGTGTTTCATTTCAAAATCAACCAAAGTCTAAAAATACATCCTGAGCGTGTCTACTTCTCTTTCTGCCTTCCCTTCAAAACTACAGTGGAAATGTATCCTGGAGCCTCTGTGTTATCTCTCCTGCTGTCCTCCTTCTTACACACACACACACACACACACACACACACACACACACACACACACACACACACACACACACACACACACACACACACACACAGCTGTTAAACACTATTTCCAGTGTTTTGAATGAGCCTCAGCAGCCACATGTACAGCATATTCTATTAGACAGGACAGTGTAGTGTAGACAGGAAGGCAGTGGAGAAAAGCGGGAGCACGATGACCTTCAGAGGACAGCCTGGGGCGGACTCAAACCCAGGACCCTGCAGTAAGCAGTACAACCTTCGGTATAAGGGTCACCCTTTGAGCCAGGTGTCCTACATGCACTGCATATAACATGACATCTATGCACTCACTCTGGTCAGAATAGTTCTTTGCCTTCAGCTCCAGCTGTTTCCCCTGTAGCTCCAAAAACTCCACCTGTATCTGCAGGTCCTTCTTCTCGGCCTCCAGCGAATCCTCAAATTCAATAAATTTCTGATAAAAGGCAAACAAGAGAAAAAAATAGACTGAGAAATTAATTTACAGACTCTAAAAGCGAAAGGGCACATAAAATTTGCATTTTTGTTATAATTCATATGAAGGGAAACAGCATATCATTTTACTTCATATTGTCTATGAATTACATAATTGTTCATATCAGCTTCAGAGCAGTGTGTTTTCAGGATACATCGGGGCTTTTGTGCACATGTCAAAAAATGAAAACTGAACTCACTTTACATGTGGTTATATGTGCCAGTAGTATCTGTGTATTATGGTAAAAGTATTTCACAGTTTGTCTGTAATAGATTTATCTCACAATACAGGCAGAAACACAGAGCTGCCTACTCCCCCCGCCATGCTGCCTGTTCCATTTTTTTAAATAAAGCTGCTCACAATGACGTCCTTTTTTCCGCAAGTCCACAAAGTCTTAATACGGTAATCCTCTGACTGCAGACAGACCTTGGAAACACCAACGTGCAGCAGATACACGCCACACAAAATAGCAAGCACTGCAACACAACAGCACTCTGAAAATACAACCAGTGCTGATGCTGTACCTAAAGCATTAATTGCAGGGAATGAACAACACTTGTCATTGACACATGTAGAAATATCTCCACGGCTACAGGGAAAAGGTCACTAAAGAATTTAACCAAGTTTAATGAGTTACCGAATATGTGGCAAAACACACCCTGACCCACGCAGCACAGTAAACAACACTAATGCTGTGGTCTCCTTGCAGCTTTAGCAGAAGGAGAATGTGAAATTCTTGGAGAAATTGCAGAGTGATTGCTGCAGCATTCTTGTAGCTGCTGCAGTTTTTGCACTGTACTCATGGTGCAGGAAGAGCAAACCTCCAGCCTTGTCCCTGCTGAACATCCACAGCATTAACATACTATAGATTCAATGATAAACGACCGAGTTTACGCATCAAAACACTGTCTTTGTGACACACTAGATGTCTTTGTTTTTCGCTGAAACAAAACACAGCAATATCTTTCGTCCTGCCCCCCTCAGACTGGGAAGGTGCCCTTCAAGTCCATCCCTCTATCCCCCATGCCTTTATCTGCACGAGGCTCCTAAACCCGTGCAAGTAAAGGCACATCGCTTTCCATTAAAATGCAGTGTTAGTGAGGCACAGCTTGCAGTGTGCACTGGTGTAACTACAGAAGCAAGAAAAACACGGTGCATTCTCATAAATAACTTTAAACTGTGCGAACAGCACTCAGACAGGTAACGTGACACAGCGTAGGAATGAACGTTTGCGCGGTCCAGTCGGAATAATTCTCATTAAGCAATCCTGCGATGTGTGACAAGTGAAACTAAGGAGCTTTCCTGACAAACTGACTCTAAGTGTGACTGCAGTGTGGTCACACGCTCAACTGTGACCACACTGATATCTGAGGAGTTATATCTGAGTGATATCTGAGGAGGGTGTGAAGTCACAACAGCATTAGGAGGAGCAGAGGAAAATCTGAAATCTTTGAAATTATTATAAAATCTAGAGGTTAAGATAACATGTGGAGCATAGCTCGTTAATCCTTTGTATGTAAATCACATTAAGAGAGATGGGGAAAAGATGGCTGGAGACAAACACAGGATGTTTTAGCAGGAGATGCTACAAAATGGTTAAATTTGTGCTTGTGGGTATCTCGGTCGAACGCTTCATGAGTAAAAAGATGCGGCTGTTGTCTTTGTTTACCATTAGCTCTAATAACTTTGTAATGTGAGCTGCCTTTTCTGCTTGTTGTTGTCCATGTCTTGCAGGAGGAGGCATTATTGTTTTCCTCAGACTCTGTTTGCTTCTTTTTCCTCTTATTATCCTTAGACTCTTTCCGATCTGGCCTGGGCTGCCTCGCCTCTGCCATAGCTTCATAAAACCCTCAGTCTGTTTCTTTCTCTCTGCTTTTGTTATTCTCACTCTCTCTCTGCTTCTCATGAGCACAAATCAGATTACAGTCCCAGACTCCCCCAGTGAGCTCTGTGTGCTATTGATTTCCTGTGACTTCTACCCATTTGCACATCATCCCATCCCCCTCTGCACCCCAGTGATGGAGAAAACTGTCTGTTTATTTGTCATCTAAGGTCATCAAACAAGTACAGGTTTGTGCAAAAGTGTGGGCAGCCCTGCACAAAACTTCAAATCTTAAATATGCAATGTCTTCGAGACAGCTTGTGCCAGAAGTGCAAAGAGAGATTTGCATGTGCGTGACAAAAATCTAGGCAAGAAAAGAGTCCCTGCTGACGACAAAGAGAAGATCTGAGTTCTATACAGTGTTTTGGAGGTTTTTTGGCACACATATAAATAGCATGTAAAGGCATGCATTGTTGTTACAGTTTTCCTTTTCAGTTTCTGCAGAGGCACGACTGATGGCTCAGCACCTACTTTAACCTGCAGCACATGTTCATTTTCAAGTACTGGCCCTACAAAATCTCATTTTCACAATAAGCATTTTCAGTCTGTAATGATATTAAACCGAAGCTTAAATACAAGGCAGCTTAAAGTGAAAACAAACTAGATAACTAACAGAGGGGACGGCGCTGGGGAGAGCAGATGACAAAGTGGGCTAAAAGCTGAGCTAAGCTGACACCAGCAAGGCTGCCAGTGATACTCTGAGGCCTCTTTGGATGGGAGGAGGATTAAAGTTGCTTTATGATGTCTGCCTGCAGGATCTCACTGCTGTTATGACACCACTCAGGTAAAAACAGAGGAGATAAAAGTGGCTGCAGGTGGAGTTCAGTCTGTAATTTAATAGCCCCGTATTGAAACACACTTTTTGTTGTTTGTGTTCCTGTTCTTTCACTGTTTTCGAGTGCAAACGCCCACACAGAGAGTCACGCTGACTGTGCCTTTATCTTCATGCATGTCCTGCTAACATGTCCTCCCTCACTTTGTGTTTGCATACTGTGTTTGTGTTATATTTGCATATACTTCTGCTGTGTTGTGTTAAAGTTTAAGGAAGGAGCACTTAAAATTCCATGTGTGATGATGGTGGTAGCAGCACTGTTAACGGTTAGCTGGAGTACTGGCAGGAAAAAAGTGATAATAAAAATCTGTAATAGTGACAAAGCTATTAACTTTAACTTTAAAGTTAAACAGCAATATTTGGAAAACTTGTAGTAACAGAATTAATCGATGTTAGATTTTAACTTCATTTCATAAAGAATCTGATGTTGATAAACAGACAACGAGGGTAAAACTGTAAGATGTCTTTTGTTTCAATGCATGTGCTTAACTTCAAAGGTCAGAAGGGGGGCACAGGGTGGCACTGCCCACCCCCAGAAATATGATTGTCTCAGACAGTTCTTACAGTACAGATGCGAGCTGGAGTATAATGAGTGATGGTGTATTACTTGTAGCACATTTACTCAAGTATGTTACTGAAGTTTTCCTGGTTTCTATTTCCACTTCACTATATTTTCAGTACAGTTATTATCCTTGTACTCCATACCATTTAATTTACTCTAATTTAGCAGATTTTAAAATTTAAATCTATGGATCTAAAAATCTATATTATTATTATTATTAACATTATTCATAAAACTCCCCGTAGCAACATGATTAACATGATTAAAATTGTCTCCAGTCGTAAGATTAAAGTGATAAAGATATAAATGGACCAATAACTATGATCCGGTAATGCAATGCTTAGGATTCTGCCATAAACCCATATTTGGATGCAGGATTACAACTTTTACTCACCTAAAGTATCTAAATACTTATTTATCATGTTGCAAAAACATTGTTTTAAACCAAAACAATATAATAACACCATCTGCATGTGGACTCCTAATTGATAATTATGATAATTGTGCCTAGTGTTTTCAACATTGCTGTGCACCCCTGCCTTGGTCTGCCCATCCCTGGGCCCCCTGATTTCAGAAATCCCGGAAACGTCCCTGTTGTTTACCTGGTTGACCCTCTTTAAAAGAAAAAGAAACTTCCAGTGGTGTCTCTATACTGATTTAAATATCCCTAAGTAATGTAAGCAGTGTGTTTACGAGTGACTGCAGTGCATTGACACTAATAATACGTTTAGCAATCCCTGTCACGGGCCTAAACATGAGTCACATGTGCCTACAGAACAGGACGGCTGGAAGTGATGATAATGACGGGCCTGCGGTGGCCGGTGGTGCTGTGTGGGGAGCTCTTTTAACGCACCTCCTCCGCCTGCTTGCGCAGCGCTTTCTCCCTCTCATACTGGGTGATGAGCTGCTCGTTGTCCTCCTTCAGCAGCTCCAGCTCCACCTCGTGCTCCTGGTTCTCCGTCAGCACCGCGTCGAGGTTTTCCAGGACGTTTACCACAAGCGGCATCAGCTCCTTCACCACCTCCTCATCGTAGCTGTGTATCAGCCGCTCGAACTCCCGGTAGATGCTGTTTGCCAGGCCCGACACCCGCTCCGACATCACGGAGCCGGAGCCGTAGTCGTCCTGGTAGACCACCTCGTCTATCTGCAGCTCCATCATCTTGGCAGCTGTGGTCCAGATGAAGCTGCGCCTCCTCTCAACAGTTTTTCAGGCCCTCCTAAAAGGCGAGGGTGTCACCGCTTTTGAATGCGCTCAGCACGGGGGAAGGGGCACATTCAATCACAGTCTGCCTTCAAAAAGGAGAACAGTCATGCCATTTTGCAGCAGGTTTACAGAACGGAGGCAGACTGTTGTGTGCGCATAACCTTGATTCCCCTGCTGAAAATATCGGTTCTAATAAACTGATATGAATAGACCCCCTCCTCCTCCTCCTCCTCCTCCTCCCGCTCCTCCAGCCAGTTACGGGCTATCTCCTCCAGTCGCGGCCCTGTTATCCCTGTCCTCCGGCAGAAAGCATCAGATCCTGGGCGCTGTGGATGGGCACTGGGCCAGCCTGTAGATCGTCCATGCCGAGAAGCGAAACGCCTTCGTCGATGGTATTGCACCTGCCTCTCAGCAGCCGCAGCCATGGACCCCAGCCATTGCTGGCAGGGAAAATAAATAATTAATAAATAGGTAAATAAATATTCTAGTTAGTCTTCCCGATAATCGCCGATGGCCGATCCCCCACTATAGTCTCGTTTTATCCATATCTTTTCCTCTTCCGATGCTGCTGGCCAGACTCGGGCGTTTTTTGGTGATGTCTCCCTGTGGGAGAGGCTCTCTGTGCTGCTCAGATGGAGGAGCCAGCTGACCGACTCTGGCTGACGTCACACCGTCTGCATAGAGCAAGCAGAGGCAGTGCGTCAAGTCAGCGAGGCAAAACCGGAAGTTGGCTGCAAAATTTCACAATAAGCTGCATAGGTTAGAGCAGAGTGCTAGCATATAATGGGCAGGTTTTTGACAGGGCTTCCACACAAACGCAAAGCAGAAGATGAAGCAAATATGTTTCCAAACTAACTTCCTTCCAAGCCAAATACTAGAAAATATGATGAGGCATATCTTATCTTGCTTTTGGCTTCACCTGCACAAGTGCCAAGGTAGGTCTCCCCAACAGAATTAGTTCCCCCTGCGTCGGGAGCACGCGCTGGGCTGTCCAAATCACGTACAAACAGTATCCCACATTCTTGATTTTTAGTTCACAAATACTTCTTATAAACTACTCCTGACCAATGACTACAGTCATTGCTGCTGACATTTTGGAGATCTTAGCTCTTTATACAGTAAAGTTACAGTGGGACACAAATAATATCAGGCTGATCCTGCCACAAATCACGGACAAACAGTATACCACAGTTGTTTATGTTTTTGAACCCATTTTGCACAGAGAGACATGAAACATGTTACTTTGTGTCTCTGTGCAGGCCAGGGCCAATTATATGCCGCAGCCTAAAGGCAGCTGAGTTGCAGAGGCCAGAGTGATCACCTGGCTTTGTGGCATAGCTGGCTCTGGCCTTGGACTGTGTGTTTTTACTTCACAGGCAAATTGGACACTGGACTGTTTTATCTTTTACTTTTTGATCATTGTGTTAATAAATTACCTTTTAGAATTTTATTGACTGTCATCTTTTTGCCTATGGCTGCGACATTGGTCAGACCTAGAATCTTTTTGTGTGTGTACAACTGTGGCAAAAGTGTTCCCTCAATGGCAGTGGCCTTCTGCAGCAGCTCAAAACAGCTGGAGGAGCTCGAGGAACGAGCCAATAGGATGAGCCGAAAGCGGGCAACATATGACAGACGCTCACATCCTATGTCAGTACCTCACTGGATCCGAGCTCATCTCAGGGAGCTGATCGGTCTGTATGAAATGATGAATAACTGTGAGTTATTGTGCCAAGACCTGCAGTTCCTCTAATGGCCACTTGAGTCTGTCTCTCCATAGACTCTCATGTTAAAATGTGCAACTGTAAAGCAGAAATAAACACGTTTACAGCTTGACACAGGGACCTTTTTGGTTTTGTGTGACTACTTTTCTCCTTCCCAAAAACTCTACCCTGTTTATATTTTATATACAAGTGAATTTATAATGTCAGTGCCTTTCCCAAGAGTCTTGGGGATCATCAAGATGTTTTTGGTAAATGTGAGAGGGCCTTTGGGACCTTGGTTTTCTCCTTGAACTCTCCCATGGATGCCATTTTTGCCCAGTCTCTACCTGATTGTTGAATCATGAACACTGACCTGCAGTTCTTTAGATGTTGTTCTGGTTCTTTTGTGGCCTCCTGGATGAGTCATTGCTGCACTCTTGGAGTAATTTTAGTAGGCTGGACACTCCTGGGAAGGTTCTAACCCTTTAATATGATCTATGGTTTCATAATTGGATCAATACAAACACAACTGGATTGATACTTTGTTTCTATCCTCAAAGTTCAGCATGTATCCCATTGTCCATCCATCCATACATTTATTCTGCAATTGCACAATGACAGACCGCCAGTCTGTCGCAGGACTACAGATTACACCGAGACACAGCCAATCTAATCCCACTATATCCCACTGAACTGTGCATTTTTAAAAGCTTGTTTTTATTAAAAATATTTTCATTCCAAGTCTTTATAGCCTATAACAAACTTACACAACAGAAGCTGACCCAAACTCCTTTAAAGACAGCACATTTACATTTCAGGTCTCTAAAAATCCACAGTATCAATACACAAGAAAACTGTGTTAACTAGTATATTACTGTGGGTTGTTAAACTTACAACATTGTTGTGTTGGTGTTCATGAAAATGTGTTCTGAACTTGGCAAATGTACGATGATTCAGCTCATAAATAATAACACACTGCTCTCCCCTACATAAGCTCCCTTTATAGGTTAAAAGTATCGGTATCTGCAATACTGCTCTTAATTTACTCGATAACGAAATTTGCAGGATGCACAGCACTGCTGCTGATAAGTAGCAAAATAACTGAATGTCAGGAAATAGTTCACTAGATATATAAATAAGTAATTAAAATATACATTGACTTAGTTTAAAATGCTCTGTATTTCTATTTTTAAATAATTAATTACACATTTTTAATTAATTCTAGTTTTATTCCAGACCCCAATATACTGAGGGTGGGCTTGCACTTTGGGGTCCCCCAGTTGCTGCCCTATGTATTTGCATAATGATCTTAACTGCTTTCATAGAGAAACACCTTTAAAAAAGCCTTATAATTTAACTTATAACTTTCTTACAAGTGTGGTGTGTATTCTCAACATAGGAATGTACCGCATTAGGATTTAATGCCGCATTTGACCTCCGACCTTTTGTTCTGACTTGTCATACAGACTATAGTGAGGGTCAAAAAGATGATAATGTTATTTAGAGCTATGTTCCTTACTGCTTTTGGCAACATTTAGGAGATTATATACCAATATATGTGGATTCTAATATCACATATCCTGTCGTCCTGTATCTCTGTGAGGTCAGAGGTCAAATTTACAAATAAATACCTCTTATCTGTGACCTACTCCTACATAAAGTTTGTGTAATCAGAGTAAAACATCTGCCATATTTTAATACAATGGTTGCTACTAAAATGTTTGATTTTGAATAGAAGACAAGCACACATGTTCAGTCTAGGCTGAAAATGTACACATTTGTGTGACAATGAAAACATGCAATATTCACAATATAATTTTTTTTAGGACTTTATTAATGAATAAAAAAAATCAATTTGGAATGCCCAATAAGATCGCAGGGCTCGCAAAATCGCCCGTCGGGTTATCATAAAGCCCGACGGGCGATTTTGCGAGCTCGATTTTGGTCGCCCGACCGAAGATATCGCTAGCTCCGGGACATCGGGCTAGCGATTTTGCGAGCCCTGAGTTGTGTATTAGTTGACAAAAATAAAACCCCAATAATCTGACAATTCCCTCTGAGCAAGCACTCGGCGACAGTGGGGAGGAAAAACTTTCTGCAAGCTGCACTACATGAGAGACATCTTCATTAGGAGGCAAGATAAAGATCACTATTTTACATGTTTATAGTGAAATAAATTTATATTAAAAAATACTTGTATGTGCATGAATATGTTAAGAAGCATATTTGATTGTTTGTTCTACTTTTTAAAATTTATTTATACTGTAAAACTGTTCATTTTCATTTGTTGCCTCAAGGCAACACTGCGCAGTTAGCCCAATTTTTTTCAGGCAATATAATGCATTTGGATATGTGTGTAGAGATGTGTTTGTGTGCATTTATATGATCATAGTCAATGTTTTTTACTTTAGAATCTACTCATAATTACAGGACATGGATGTAAAAACTTTTTATGCAAGGAAACCAAAGGAATGTGCACTTTCTGTCCTCAGAAAGTGAGGACAGTGAGTTTTCAGGGAGTGACAGTGAAGTAGAGGAGTGGATCCCTGAATGAGGTTTGAGGGACACTTAGGAGCTCAGGGGTCAGGGGTCAGTTGGTAAAGTAACTGTGTCTGTGTGTGTGTTAGTGCCCACATACCAAGCAGGTCTGGCCAGGATCTGGTATCAAGCCGGGACTTTGAGTAATCTGGGAGAGTAGAAAAGCGCTACATAAAAATCAGTCCATTCACTGTCTGAACAGAGTTTCGGCATGTTACTTTTGCACTGTTTTGCATGTTCTGGCACATGTTGTTATTGCATGGCTTGATTAAGGTACACATTATGCTGACATCTGGGGCCAGAGCTGAAACCGTTCTGGGCCAGCACAGGGCCAGAAGTGTGTCTACAACTGGCCCGTGGCTGCACACCACCTACAGATGGCCCACATACCGCAATGAATAACGGCCCTTTGGTGGCCCAGATCATGTTTGCCAGAGGTAATCTACACATGGGCCAGCACAGGACAACCAGGGTGTCTGAAACTGGCCTTGTGCTGGCCCATGTGTGGGCCACCTCTGGCAAACCAGGTCTGGGCCACCAAAGGGCCGTCATTCTTTGCGGTATGTGGGCCATGTGTAAGCACATTGTGTGGGCCTGATCCCTGCCATACCAATATTGCTGTGTGGGTGTCAGTGTGTGTGGTCATGTATTACTTATTGTTGTGGGGACACAAATTTGTTTACACACTCATATTATGAGGTCTCGCCTACTTTATGGGGACAAATTGCAAGGTAAATCATTCAATTTTAGGGTGAAGGCTTGAGTCAGGGTTAGGGTAAGGTTCAGGCAGGGACTTGTGATGGGTAGAGTCAGGATAAGTCTCCAGGAAATTAATGTAAGTTAATGTAATGTCCCCAAAATTTTTTGTGCGTGTGCGTGTGCGAACCCTACAGCTCGACCCACAGAGGAAAAGAAGCTTCTGATGAAAGGTTCACTTTCTAATATGGTTACAGCATGCTCTTTGTAGACCCTAATAATGAGCTCGTAAACATATCTGTGGTCTAATGCCATGAATGTCAGTATTACATCTGGGTCTTTCCACTTCTCTATGAGAGAATTGTACATCATATTACTGAGGAATATCACATGTACAGCGGGGATTGGAATCCTTTTGATTCGAGGCCAGACTTTACTGAACAACTGTTTGGCGATAGTATCAGCTTTTTCAGAAGAGCAGGGTGAGTCTGCATTTTCAACAATCTGCTTCACCAAGTCCTCAATACACATTTCCACAGAAGACTTGTATTTTTGAACCTCTCCAGCTGCCCTAAGGGCAGGATTCTGCAACGATTTGATCAAGTGATTTTTAATTGTATGAACCGTCACCCTGCGCATTAAGGGGTTCCTGTCATTCAGTAACTTTAACAAAGGTTTTTCTTTGCAAAGTGTTTGGAGCTCTTGGTAAATGGCCTTATCGAGACCTTTTAATTTTTTTTCATCTACATACAGGTCTTTGATGTTGACATCAGACACCACATTGTCAAAGAGCAGCTTGTGTAGTTTAGCTGAAGGTTTGTAGCGGGACGTTTTTTCAGCATGTGAGAGTACACCATGAATAAGTGCGCTCACGTGCTCATTTTTGCCAGCATCATAAGATCTGCCAGTAACTCCAGATGATGATTTTTCTCCCGGTATTGGAAATATAATATCTTTAAATTCGTTCAAAAGTGTCTGGGAGATATTGTCAGTTTCTGGTAGCTGGTCTTCATCATCCTCTGTTTTTCCACACCATGCGAAAAACCTTGTAAGTAGGTTTCGCTTCTTTCGAAACAGGTGGTCTTTGAATATCGAAATCACCACTTGTTGGTACGGCGAAGGTACAGCCAACGCAATGATAACAAGGTTAGGTGTAATACCCAGTACCTTTGTAATGTCTTTGAAAATTGCCTTTGCAAGACTTTTGATCCTCTTTTTTTATATTTAGAGTTTCTTCTTTAAGTTGCGCCCACAGAGCTATGAAGAGACCCTGCTGAATCTCATCGGATGGCGACACATTGGCCTCTCTTGAGGCATGTGTGATTACTGCCTTTATGAGCTCTTTAACAAGCAACTGTTCCCCTGACAGTGGAGCTTCCACTGTCACATCATTACAAGGTGCAGAGGGCTCAGCCTCGCACACGTCACACTCCTTTGTGGAGTCCTTGGTGGGCTCAGGCACTGGTGCATCTTTTGGCCCCTCATGATTCAGTTGCTGGGTGCATGAATTGTGGCAACATGCACAGTGCTCCGATTTCTCCCCCAAGTTGACACCCGGCCCTTGGCCGAAACCACCCTCACAGTCCTTGATCATTGCCATGAGTTCCGTTAAGCAGATGTGAATCACCGATGATGTAATGCTGCCAAGTGAACGCATGGTGTTTTGATGTGGGCACCCTGTTTTCAGTGCACCCCACTGTTCGTCTGTCATAGTAATAAAGAAGTCCCTAATTTTGTCTTTTATATTATCCCTGGAAGAATTCATGTTTATATTTTCAGGCGTTTTCTGCAAACTATTGTGTTTGGCTGTGAAACACTAATGCTTCTTACTAAACTGAACGGGTAACTAACAGTTTCACTCAGTAGGTGGCAGCAAACTACAAACAATGGTTGCATTTTACACTCATCCGTTTTCATTAGAGGCAGAACCCAGAAGCACATCCAGGTTTAGGTCTACTGCTTGGTGCTACACGAAGGCTCAACAGACCAAAACTTACATACATTTGGATAAATCCAAGTAAGAAGAAACCATGTCAGTGAACATCCATAACCAGACATGGATTAGCCTACACCTAAACCTACTGATATGTTCACTGACTTTTTCTCTTAGTCTGGAAATGGACTTAATCAACCCATTACTCAATTGAATTGATTATCATGACCCTCACTAATATCCACTTAATAAGTTAAAAGTGATGTGCAAAACCCATCAGCCAAAGTAGTATAAATATTTTAACTTTTAGCAAACCCAGCAGGTTATTTAAGTGATTTCACATCATATTTTCAAACGGCTTGTCCATTGTTAATATATCCCACATAAGAGAAGAGCAGTCATGGAGTTGTTGCTCCTCATGATTTCTAACTAGTCAAGCTATTTAATATTTTTGTCCAGCCAGTCACTCAGAACCCATTTTTGTCATGTTTGAGTCACTTATAGCCACCACCTTCAGCTCAGGAGGACGCTAACAAGTCGAATGACCTGATAGATGTTTGCTGAACATGGTGGTTAACATCAGCACCTATTAAACCAACACAAAGACCCTGTTTTGTGTGGGCTGCTCGATACCATGAAGGAAGACCTCTGAACATCTCAGTTTTTATACATCTTAATACATTCTCAATCATCCAGGTAAGTAAATCTCCAAAAGTTGATTCTGTTCATCTGGACGTAGCGTTTTCAGTGGGAGAAAGTTTTCGTCACTTAAACAAGTGACTGCTTCGGTCTCAGCTGACTGCAGCTTTCCCCAGTCTTATACAGTACATTTGCAAAATGACTGAAACCAGCTCACTGAAGGAATAATGGGCTGGGAGGTCAGTTCCTTAATCTTAATTATGCAAATTCTCATGACCACTGATCAAAGACCACTGATCAATGGCCATGAGTACCATTCTCAGAGAGTTGGGGAATGGCTGCAATCACAGCTTTGTAAGATGGCGAAAGATGTACCCTTAGGCCCCCTCCTCGATTCAGAGATGACCTCCTTGACTCCGCTTAAACCAGCGTTCCTCCCTATCCAGGATGTTACATCCTCATCATTGAAACAGTGTCCACTGCCCTGTAGGTGTAAATAGACTGCAGAGTCCTGGCCTGATGAGGTAACTCTTCTATTTATAAGATTGAGGAAACCTGCAGTCAGCTGAGACTGAAGAAGTCACTTGTATGAGTGACGAAACGTTTCTCCCACTGAAAATGATACGTCCAGATGAACAGAATCAACTTTTGGACAGTTTTTATACACAAACACACAAGCAAACAGTGTTTTATGTGCTGTCATCTGTACCGTTGCTTCAAATAGAAATGTTTAAAAATTCTATACAGATTCTGTGGCTGCGAAGCAAAAATAAACTCCCTCCGGGCAGAAGTGGCCATTTTTGTATGTGGGGAGAAAAAAAGAAGCGGCTTCCAGAGAGTGCTGCCCGAGGACAAATTCAGACAAAAGCACCACTGTCAGTGATTCAAAATGGGACAGACAACACTGGATTGTATGTCAGATTTACACAAATCCTCATAAGCATCAACGGGAGAGACGAATTCCAGTTTAACAAAATGTACATGTTTAAATTAATCACCCCTGAGTGTTTCTCAGTTTTTAGTAGATGATGAATGCAGACACAGTAAACAAACTCTTACTGCAAAACAACCATTTTATTGCAATACACAGGATTTCTTTCTTCTGCTGCGCTCGCTGCCTACCAGGCACATCGACACGGGGGAGACAGGCTGGCACCAGAACACCACAGGTCTGCCCCGAGATGAGTGTGAAAATGTGATTATCATCGAGCCCACCTGGACTTCAGGTAGGCCGCACGCTTGTCCAGAGTTCACTTTGTCTTCAAGCCGTTTTAATTTAAAACATAAACTGAGGCCTACCCCAAGCTCAAAGAAGGCAGATTATGTTCTCAGATAAAGCAAGCAATGAGGGCGAAGCAGAGAAAGTACCTGCACAATACATTCACATAAATCAAAATGGAATTTCTTTGAGGACACAGAAACATCTGGGGAGTAAACAGCTGTTTCAATTCCTAGTCACAGATTGTGCTCTGTTGTACACGTTTTTAGTAAGGCATAATTAACAAAAAGGCTAGAGAGATGAAAGGATGCCAAGCTTATATCAGGCCTCAGTCACATGGATTGTTTCTTAAATTCTGAAATTAAGTGGTCATCCAATAAAGATCTGGCACTTCATAAATTAAACTGATGAGAGGCTGTGTTCACCCCAGAAAGCTCCCAAAAATTTGGGCAAATGTCTGCTGTGAAGTTTTTAGCCAAACCAAATTGCAGGTCAGTTTTAAATCTGAAAATTGTGCAAGTATGCCAAACTCTAAACCGTTCTTGAGATGCAGAAAAATTACACACAAAAATTAGATGATTGTGCCTCCAGACAAATTACTCTTACAAATGCTTGTAACACAAACAATGAAAACAGTAACTGCAAAGTTGAAACCAAACTGTGTTACAGTTAAAGTGATAAGGTGACAGCTAACCATTCAGCTGACTCATTGGTGATTGTAATGATTGCAGGTTTCATTATAGAAGAATATCAAGGAGAAGACAGATGGCAGGAAGTCAAAAACGAGGGATGAAAGTGCAAGATGTTGAGGACAACTTAGGAGCCCAGGCGTCAGGTGTGAACAACAACAATAACTGGGCTGTATTTAGGTGTACAGATCACATTCCATCAAAAGAGCAGTGTAGGAATGAGAGAAGATTAACAGGGGAGCACACAAAGAGGTTTATGGACACAAATTCGGAGAGGTGGCACGCTCAGCTGATCAGTAGAACACCACACTAGATTTTCCTCCAGGAGGGTTAAGGACCCTGTTGTGGGAGCGAGGCTTGGGTCCCAGGTGAGGCTCGTGGTTCTTCGGCGAAGTGTCATCAGGAAATGAGGAAGGTGTGGGTTCAGGCTCCGAGGGTGCCGAGACAGCAGCGGCAATGGCAGCGGGTGGCTCTTCCTTAGCTGGTGCATCGACTGGGGGTGCAATTTCTTCTTTCGCCTCAGGCTGACTGGCTTTGGCTTCAGGAGCTTGAGGAACTGAAACAAACACACTGACATGTGATATCAAATTGGACACAGCCACCGTGACCCGACCCCCTGGTTTTTGCACTGTATGTGTTGTGTGTAGTGTGATGGACACCACCATGTTGATTTTTTGGATTCAGAAGTGATGATCATTAGACGAGAGCATGGAGTACCAAATTATAATCTAAAGCCAGAAAGCTTGAGTTCATGTAAGACACCACAAGCCCTGCCGTTTTCAAGTGCAGTTCACTAACTAACAGAGGAGGGGGAAATCACATATTTGTTACATTTGAGATCTAAGTGAAACTAGTAAGCTTTTAAAAAAAAAAAAAAAGAATTGCAGAGATTGAGGATAGTTTATTGAGACTATCACATATTTTTATTGTTTGCATGAAGCTATATGCAGTTAAGCAGTGGAAATGCACAGATGAGAGCATAAATAGACTCAATTTATTTTTCTCTCTCATTAACTGAAGACTGATTAAAAGTTTAGGGTGTAAAACTTAGAAAACGGTACAATATGATTAAATCTGATCTGTCTGAACAGCAAGGCTTAGCAGAGGTAGTTTAATAGTATAATGCAAAGAAATTATACACAAAGAACATGTACAGTACTCACCTGGTGATTCAGGTTCAGGTCCCACACTTAGGTTGTCCTGTATTAAAAAAACAAAACAGTAAAGATAAGGAAGAAAGAAAAAAACCCCACAGGTGTTCTTGTTTCACTGCACACAGTTAAAATTGAAATTAATAATGTTAATGGGTTATGGTCAAATGGACATGAGAACAGGACAAGAAAGTGCAATTATTATACATGACTGCATACATTTCTTTAGTTTTAAAGGTCATAATGGTTATGTTTGCCACATTTTTTTTTACTTTTGCAAATAATCTGAATGACCCTCAGTACCTACAACTCAAAGGTTACCAATATCAGGACCTTTGTTGAGTCATTAAACAATGTGCTAAAGCTAGAGGTGGCTTCAGGCTTTCGTGCTGACTTAAACACACCTTTGCTGATTAGTAATCACAGACATCTACAATAACAGGCTGACATCAGCCAGGTTTGCAGTCACTATCTATGCAAATTAGAGATCATCTCTGAGGTTACCGTACCACCGGTCTCACTGGAGGCACAGACAGGTAGGTGTTAGGGTGGGGCTCAGTTAGTGTGTATTTATTAGAGATTATTATTGAAGTGCTGCCTGTCGCAAACCTATGTATTCCTCACTAAAGAGACTTTTTTTTTTGCACAGGCTTGGAATAAAAATGTTCTGCAACTCATAAAATACAAGTCAAAAAGTACCTTTGGCTTATTTGGGTGGCTTCGGCTTGGACTTTGGGCAGGTCCCGTGCCTGCAGGCCCAAATATGTTGCTGGTTGGTCCACCTGGTGGCATGGGTCTCTGTGGTTGAGCAGCAGGCTCAGATTCACCAAATATTCCACTACTCTTTCCACCTATAAAAGATTAACCAACATACCATATAGTGACACGATCTTCAGCAATGGTAAAAAAATAAAATGCAATTTCTGTGTCCATTTCATAAAGAGTCACTCTTCTGTACCAGATGTAGCACATACCCAGTTTAGTTTTGCATACTGTGTGCACTTGCTAAATGGCAAGAATGTTCTGACCATTTCAGAGAAAAATATTTATGACCATCAGGGCAATCAAGTACCCTGAACTGTAAATAAACCCAGCTATACCAGAGTAATATGAGCAGGTGTATTATGTGCAGGCACAGAGAACAGCCAACATGTTTACAGTGGAAATTTAACATTGTAGTAATAGTTTTCACACTCTGAACATGGATTTGCAGAGACAGAAAAGCCAAAGCATCAGCCACCAGCAGGTTAATCTCACCTGGAGGATTGGAGCGTTTCGGTGCACTCTGGGCTTCCTCTGGTGGAGCAAAAACTTTGGAGGCCATCTTATTGGGTCTTTTTGATGCTGCAGAGTCCTCTTCATAGCCACCAAACAGATTGCTGGAGCCACCTCCAGGAGGCTGCAACACCCTACAGATTAACATACAAGTTAAATCTTTAAATAAACAGAATGCGGATTCATGTTTACAGTCTACTGTTACTGTCATGTCTTACATTCAAAGACTTGTAGGAAACGTTAAGTAACCGGGCTATAAATATGTTAGCTGGGCCAACTGAGCTAAATAACAGGTTACTTGATTATAGACTCGGGAATGGCGCCATATACGCATGGAAACCATTGTCTGCTATAGATTATATCAGACAGACGCTTTACTTTCTTTCGTTATTGAAAGTTTGATCATTCTACTTGGGGGAGCTGATCCGGAAACTGGTGCTTTCGAGATTTAAAAAAAAAAAAAAAAAAAAAAAAGCACCCGAACCTCTTGCTATAAGGAAAGTGTGACCATAACGCCTCTGTTGGCGGATACAAAGAAGAGCCTTCCGAGGAGCATTTCACACTTCCGCAGGCGCAGTAGACAACGCCTGAATGGCTAGCTCGAAAGCTATCATGACTAACAAGTTTGCTAACTCAAACCACTGCAGCTCCACTTAAGCGTCCACCCAGACATTTAAGCTTTCTGGGAGCACTGCGTGTTCGAGATATGCTTAAAGAAATTAGTGGAAGGAAAAAAAAAACCTACGAAGTTCTGACAGGCAACGTTATACTAAATTCTGGGCTGCTAACTGTCCGAGCTCCTGGCTGCAGTCGGAATAAAACGTTACTGGCGGCTCTTATTCGCACATAACCAAGCCGCGCAGCTGTTGTCTTTACCTTGAACTCGGTTTCGAACCACTATCCAACCCTTGAAACATGTTAGTCGAAGTCATGGTGGCTCTGTTTTGACCCTTCAAGTTTCCGAAGACAACTTCTTCGTCAGTTTGCCAACTGGACGACGAGCGAGTTCCCCCCTCTGCCTGCGCGTGCCCGGCTCAACTCCGTAGTGAAGAATTTCGAGCCCACCCAACTATGACACAGCGGATTATAACTGGTCCTCTGCCAAGCTGAGGTGCGCTCGTTTCACTGCACCCAGACTCCCATTACGAGTGAAAGACTTTGGAGAAGCAACTGTGCATTGTTCCCGGAACAGCACTGAGGCTATAGTTTTCTTATTTAAATATGATTTACACGGCTGTTTAATTATGGCAATAGGTTATACACATCTTCTACAAAAGCAGGAAAGTTTCGCCTTGTGAGTCTCAAAAACGCTTTAAACAGTAGTAGACATGGACTAATTTCCACGTGTGCGCTTGTTTTATTCTTAAACAGATAAGTCTGAGATGATGATATCAACTCAAAACGTAGTGCTCAACACAGTTAGTGTTTTGTTTCAGTTCTTCTTAGACATGTGGGGTTTTTTTATACTCCAATACAAAATTCAAGCGCATCCTCTGAGTTCCGCCTACTGAATTGTTCGTCAAAATGTCAATCATTTTTTGGGCGGAACTTGTCTTACAGGACCAGAAATGTTAATTGCAGTGATAAACTATTGTTAAAACAAACAAAAAAAATTAATAGCTAAAAAAAGGGTTAGATTATATATCACCCAGAGTCGCTTAAAATGTTTAGTGTACTAGTCGGTAAACTTGGCGAGGCGTGACAGGAAGAGAATGACAATTGGTCTTTCGTTGTTAACTCTTCCACTAACAGTTGGCGGAGGTTTCTGTCAATCAAACTTTAACCGCCGACCTCGTGTTTTTTTAGCCAATCACAGTCTTTGTTTTTGTATAGTAATGGGCGTGTCTGCGCGCGCTGACAACGGGGCAGCTGGAGCTGTCATCGGTAGCAAGCTGGAGGTCTACAGTCAGCTAGCAATGCTAAATTGTGTCTCGTTTGGGAATACTACCAGCAATCTTCTGCTTTAGGTAAGCTCAGTAATATTTACCAATTCAACAACCTGTTTTGGACTCTGTACAAAATAGCCGTTATGCTAGGAGCAGTTTTATAACGTAAAATCTTGTTTGACTTGTTATACTGTTAATGTTAGCTAGCCAACAACAGCAGCCATGCTGGACATAGTAGCGGGCTATCCACGGAAGAAATATTTGACTACATTTAATATATTTTGCTATATCTACTTACTAGCAACTGCTTGTAAACACCTCAAATTATTACACCACCGCACTTCCAAATACACGTGAAGCTTCCGATATAATATTATACTCGTGATGAGACTATTACAGCTGCTAAGTAGTTTTTAATGTAACACTGCTGTGGGACGCGAGTAATGTCATTTAGTGAAGTAAAAAGAGAACCGCGGTGTCAACTCAGATTGCACTGAAAGAAAATGATAAAACAGAATAAGTACAGCTATAGCTGTCCATCACTTGAAGTTTAAAGATCTTATTAAGCTCAATTGAAACATTAAATAGCTGAATCAATTATCTAAGGCTTTCATAAATTATTAATTCGTCTCAATTTGTGCCAGAATTGCCTGATAATCAGCTGTATGCTGACACGAACTGAGAGATTTAAATGCTGTGTGGCAAAAGAAGACATTCGTGATGTTTCCCCATACTAAAGCTGCCCAGGTCTGATTTTTTTTTTTTTTTTTTTTTTTTGTCGTCCTTAAGCACTGGACATCCCCTCTCCTGATTATTCAGCAAGCATAAAATTAAGTTGTGGGAAAACAGTAGAGCACATAGGATAAGAAACTCTGCAGTGTTTACACATTTTAACACAAGTGCAGCACCCCTTCTACTCCTTCAGCTCCTTCTACTCAACGTGTACTTAAAGCCACGTCCTGATTTTCCTCACGTGCCATCGTGTGTATTTATGAGGGGCTGTAGTATTGCTGGCAATTAATAACATTATCATGGCAAAGGTTTGAGCATAAAATGATTTCTTTTGCAGGCACAATTTCTGCTTATGATGACGTAGTGTGAAGCGAAGTCCACTCACAGCCTAATAAAACTATACCTGCTTATATCAATTCAAATGAGCTCAACCGACACGGGCTTTTTGTAAATTATTATCCATCAAAATGCAGTTAAATATCTCGTATTTGCGGCTGGTTTTGTGTCATTTATGTCTCGTTGCATGGAAAGCATTGAGTAATGTTGTTGCTGATAGAAGAGACAGTTGAACTGCGCAGAGAGTTCAGCTCAGTCGAATCAGGAGCAAGGAGAGGGCATAAAAGCGGAGCGATCGCTCTCGGCTTTATTATGCTCAATTTGACCACTAATTGCCAGTCTAACCGCTCGGACCCATGGTGAAGAGAAAGAAGACATCGTCTACTACAGAGGAGCACCAAAATGGGTAAAATTAGGTTTGAAATAAACACTTTATTTAGAGGTCGAAGGCACCGAGGGGGTTTTCGTTGTCGTTTCTGCAGGGCGCTAAACTGAAAAGCGGTCGCTTTTGAATTCAGTTTAAATTAAATCGTCATTATTGGCCATTAGAGCGGAAAGCTACTCGGAAAAGCATCGCTGCCAGTCTTCTAACTGCTTCAGTTGTTAAATCTAATTTATCTCAAGGCATGAAATGCATATATTTGGTGTTGTTTTGACGGGACTGAAGAGGGGATTTGAAACAAACAGCGGCGGCCATGTTGAGAGACAGTGAACGTCGTCTTTAGAAGTTAATTTTGCACATCGCTTTGCTCCTAATGTGACGAATTTTGTGTAATTGTGTTGTGGCAGCATGACACCGGGCTCCAGGGAGGGGATCGGTGTCGATGGGAGGAGGAATCCGTCCAGAAAGCCCGACGGTTGCGACGAAGAGGAGAACGGAGAGCAGGCGAGCGAGGAGCGCAGTACAAAGGGAGAGGACGGAGTGGAAATTCTTAATCCATCAACCACGGGTCTCGGCTCCGGTTCAGCCCCGGTCCTTCCTGCTTCTGCTCCGAACCGAACCGGACCAGGCTCGACCCAGCTTCCCCAAATATCAGCTGAGCCCGGCCCTCCGGGCCCCGACCAGCATCATTTTCTCCGATCAAGCGTTCGACCTCCGAGCAAACGGATACGGAAGGATTCAATCGGCTCCTCCATCAATGGACATGGCGGGGCAAAATCGAAAGGTAAGTGAGTGACCAGCTCGGGAAAGAGTGTGTACAGGTGGGATCAGGAGAGATTGGGGGCTGCGCTGTCAGTTTTAGTTTTCTCTGTCGGTGCTTGCAGTGTGCTTGTCTGTGATGCCGTTGTGTTGCCGTGTATCCCCTGTGGGCCACTTGCTGGGTTGTACTCTGGGTACATTTTTTGGCTGCTCCAGCCCATGTTGCAACACCATCCTGTACACCACTTATGCGGGGAAAAAAGAAGCAAAAATCAGGAGAGGCCAGAAGTTAGATTTTAATTAAGATGTCACTTGATTGTTTTTGCAGTTTCTTGGAAACTGGCAGCAATAACAATAAAGGCACGGTGTTGTTATCAGCAGGAGGAATAAATCACAGGCTTAAAATGGACCTGATATCAGGACAGGAAAGGGACATTACTGAACAGGGTTGCTTACAGTTCTTTTGTCTTTTTTCTTATTATTTTCTTTTGGGACTATATAGGAAATTGGACTAGAATGGTGTTGCAGTTTTCAGCCAATCATTTCATTGACCCACAGATTTAGCCTAGGCTACCTTTGTTTTGTTTTTTTTTATCACCCCCCTTTTACAACAAATACCAGTAAAGCAGAGATTGTAATTTATTTGCCATTATTCAGTTTTGGTTTTGCAAATAATCTGAATGAGCCTCTGTAGTAACTCAGAGGGTGACTGATATCAGGAACTTTCTAAACAATGAATCAAAGCTAGAGATGACTTAAGGCTTTCAGGATGACTTTTAAACACAATGAAGGATTCCCCTGTAGGCTACCAATCACTAATAGTATTGTATTTGCTAAGTGTGAGCTGGTTGGTGTCAGTTTATCTATGCAGACGAGGCATTACCTCCTGGGTTTCCACACTACCTGTCCCTCTGGAGGCACAGACAGCTTTGGGTGGGGCTGAGACTTAGTAAGGTGGTGGTGGTTTTTGAGTTTGTTAATGAGGCTATGCCACCCAGTAATCTGTGTGTTCCTCATTGAAAAGTGGAATTTATTTGGAAAAATATTTCAGTACATTATACATCTGTGATTTTAATTTGTACATTTTTCCTTTTAAACTTGCTTTGTCCACAAAACAGCAGCCATTGATCAGATCAGAAACAATATTATTTACTTGTGTATCCTTTGACAGGTATGACTGGTGGATTTTTGTTGTTTGAAACAGAAAAGCTCTGATTGTCTCAGAAACTATATTTAGATTGAGCACAAACGTTTGACTGTCTGACTAAGAAAGCCTCACTTATTTTTATGTGATGCTATATCGGTGCACTTCTATTTTGAAGGCGACACATCTAGGTTATTGTCTGTGAACCAGTCACATGCTTGTGTTTGCAAATTAACACCCATTTGGGCTAAAAAAAAAAACAAAAAACACTTTTTTTTCTTTCTTTATTTTTTTTTATAATGTAGCACAGTACTGCAACAGCAACTCTCTGGGTGCTCCTGCTAATGTCTCCTGGTGTTGTGCACAATGCTGGGCCAGAAAACTTGGCCAGTGGAGCCCACCATGAGTTGGTTTTGGAACTGTGTAATGTAGACCTGACCATAGGGACTGATTGCTTTTCCTGTCTCCTTGCCAGAGCTTAACCACAGAGAGGGAAGCTCTGCAGGTTCTGTGCGCTGTAATGGCAGTGGGTGGCTTTGTGTGCATGTATTTTAACATCTCGCAAATCACACACCTCAGATCAGCCTTTTTTCGTTATGACATACAAAACAGCCAGGGTGGTGAGCTGATATTTAAGTTGTGCCTTTCCTCTGAATGTTTCTGTGTTAAAACAGGGGCAGAGAATGGCTCCTCTTCCCAGGGTGTGGTGGGACAGACCGGGCCTGTGGTCAGCTCCACGGGGGGAGTATCCAAGACCTCCAAGGGCCAAGGGTCTACAGAGAAGGAAGAACAAGCTGGTAACCAGAAAAGAGCCCGTCGGCAGTGGGAATCCTGGAGCGCCGAGGACAAAAACAGCTTTTTTGAGGGTCTTTATGAGGTAAAGCTTGCAACAACCTTTTACCAAGTTAAAAGTTTACCATGTGTAGATCTTTTGACGTCGTAGATTCACGGCTGCCCTCCTTTGTTCCCAGCACGGGAAGGATTTTGAGGCCATCCAGAACAACATTGCAATGAAGTACAAGAAGAGAGGCAAGCCAGCAAATATGGTGAAGAACAAGGAACAGGTCCGCCACTTTTACTACCGAACTTGGCACAAGATCTCCAAACACATCGACTTCGCTAACGGTGAGTTGCTTTTTTTCTCTCTCTCTTAATTCACCTTGGAATTTTTGATCCCCAAATATGAAGTTTGTACACTGTAATGACTTTATCGAATGACGCCTCATAAAAATGTGTACAACTCATACAACAAGGTGATGTCTTAGGCTGATCTTAATTGGTTTATTTTAGGTTTGTGTTTAGTTGTTTCAGTTATGCTACTTACTGCAGACACTGTGAATGAGAAGTAAAGAAGAGATGCTGTTAAACAGCCACATATATTATTATTTTTTCCTACAACAGAACTCAAACTGACATTTTTGTTTTTTAGCAAGCAAAACATATGTTAAAGAAGTTCACCAGATAAGCTGGAGCTCTTTTCCCCTACAAAAAGCACCCAGTGTTATTCTCATGTTATCTTTATGTAGCACGCACAGGCCTCCACCAGTGTTGTGACTTGTGCTTCCTTTCCTTCTCAGTGTACTCCAGGGTGTTAAAGAAATCTTCTCAAGAACTGTACGGCCTCATCTGCTACGCCGAGCTTCGCAAAAAAGTTGGAGGATGTAAGTGAGGGCTGTGAAAGCGCTTGGATGCAATGTAGACTGCGTGTGTTTTGCTGTTTGTTCTGC
This sequence comes from Rhamphochromis sp. 'chilingali', assembly GCF_963969265.1. Lineage (NCBI taxonomy): Eukaryota > Metazoa > Chordata > Actinopteri > Cichliformes > Cichlidae > Rhamphochromis > Rhamphochromis sp. 'chilingali'. The sequence goes on along the minus strand of NC_137942.1, from coordinate 20,808,016 downwards.
TGGTTGTGGACACAGGGGATGTGATTAAACTCCAGATGATCCCTGTGGCTCGGGGCAGTTGCCCCTGAGGAGCATGTCTTAACTAGCTGTCTTGTGTTTTGTCTTTGACAGTGATGGATGATAAGAATGTGGCAAAGCTGAACGAACTCATCCAGCAAGGGTAAGTCTGTGGCAGAAGCTTTGGCTAGTGGGTTTACGTACACATCTGGGATTGTGATACTTTAAACTGATGCACTAGATCACATTTGGAAAGATACAGATTAGCACTTTGCTAGTATGAAAAACAAATCTGAGGGCTGAGTTGACAGTATGTAGTCAGATGCTTTCTCTGTGGCACGGCAAGGTTTAGAGCTTACAACATATATGAATAAAGATTCTTCTGTTCCACCAGGGCCACCACCGTGCGCTCTAAGGGGAGGAACCTGCGGATCAAAGCTCCAATGTGCCGAGCGTTGAAGAAACTTTGTGATCCAGATGGTGAGTATGAGCCTGCAGAAACCCAGCACACGCGTTACAGAACAAGCACTGAAAACCTCACTGATGGTGAGACTGGGGGGTTCACGGGGGCGGGGCTTTTTTACAAAAACCATGGCATCAAGTGGGCTGGTGGTGTTTCCATGGTAACTTTGGGTGCAAAGTGAGGAGGATGAAGGAGATGACTGTTCTGACCAGCTGTCATCAACCCCTCTGCTCAATAACACCCACTCATCACACTTACTGAAAATATTTGCTTTCATCAAGGGTAGAAAAAGACTGTCTCTTGTCATTGTTGTATGTAAATCTGTGAATGGATCCCACTGAGATTGATGGCTGCCTTTTCATTTTGTCGTGGTTGATTAAGTGAGAGAGCATAGTTGAGTTTATAGGTTTTGGGCTTTTCTTATAGTGGCTGAATCTGTAATTTTGTGTCCTGCAGGAGTGAGTGATGAAGAGGACCAGAAGCCGGTGCGTCTGCCCTTGAAGGTGGCAGTGGAGCTCCAGCCACGCAGTAACCACTCCTGGGCCCGAGTTCAGAGTCTTGCCCACAACCCTCGCCTCAGGTCTGACATGGATAAGAACCACAATATATTTTCAAAAGCATAACATCCAAGAGTCGGAGAGATGTCATACCTTCATTAATTCATTTTCTATTATTATTTTATTTATTTATTTTATTAGTTCAAGCCATGGTGATGCAACAAAGCCTGAGCTAATTTAAGAACCTCTTCTTGGCTTCAAACTGCTTATTTCAGTTTGATGGTTTGCATGTTTTCCACCGTTTTCTGGGTCAGCTCTTTTTTTTTTTTTTTTTTTTTTTTTTGTGCAAATTAAATATGTGTGTATATGGTTTTTTTTTAAGCTAACTCGTGAAATTTGAAAAGTGTAAACACCCTCAGACATGATGCTGTTCAAAGTTTAAACTCTATTTCTTTCATTTTTAATTTTTGTTCTCAGTTCAGTTTTCAGTTAGTGTTCAGACTGGGTTTGCTTCTTTTGAGGTTCAGTTTCGTTTTTACTGGTTTCAGTGTTAGGGTTTTTTTTTGTTTTTTTGTTTAATTATTATGATAATAAGGGTTATTTATCATGGGTAGGTTGAAGAAGGGCAAAGACTTTGTGAAAATGGCTGAATTACAGCAATGTCAGTATGCATTTGTTTGCAAACGTGACAAAACAAATATAATAAAACTATACATTAATGAACATTTCTGTTTTATTTTAGTTATTTTTGGAGCACGTAGTTGGCGTTTTGATTTTTCCCACACAGGATTATTTCGGTTTTAGAAAACTCTATTAAATTTGATCCACAGTAGTCTAAGTGTAAAATGTAGAAGTAGTTTATGTCAGACGTATTCGACCTGGTAGTGTTGTATTTTGCAAAGTTGACATCAAATGTTTTTTCTGTTTTCTCAGGATGGTGGTGGAGCTCCACAGGAAAGTTTCCAGCCTCATAGAGTATCTGAAACAGAAGTGGGCTTATCATGACCAGCGGATTGTATCCTTTTTAAAAAAAAACATTACAGTGCAATATGTATGCAAAACTCTTCAGAGTGTTTTTCATTCCTAGTGTACATATTAGAAATGTACTGCTCTAACATGCTGCTTTCTGGGGCATATACCAGCTTGTGTCGAATATAAACTGGTCCTTAACGTTGAAAACTCAGCTTAAGAGTCTCATGGAGAGAGAGGCTCTAGAAGGCAACCAGACCAGCACAGCCTCTCCCAGCATAACTCAGAAGGAAGAACTTTTTCTTTTTCCAGCTGAGAGCTGCACATTGACTACACTGCCTGGGGTGGCACGTGTGGTTCACTCCAAAGCCTCCTGCACTGTCCATTGGATCGAGAGTGGCAAGAGCCGGCCTAATGCCAAGGAGTTGCCAGCTGCCCAGATCCTGGGCATCCATGCAGCTCCACAACCTCGAACTGGCAGCAAATCTGGGCGGGGAAGCGCTGCTGTTGCTGGTGCTTCACTGACTATAACGGGTGATGCTCGTCGAACTGAAACCCCCAACCCTGATCCATCAGCAGACAGTTCTGCAAAGGTAGAGGAGAAGAGACTTCAGTCCCCTTGTGTCCCAGTTTCCTCTCAGCAGACTGTCAGAGAAGAGGGAGATGGGATGGGATCTTCTGATCCAGGAAAGGCCTGCACTGGCGTTGAGGTCAGTGGTGGTTTAGCCATGACCAGAAGCACGGACAGGTCATGTAGTGGTGCCGATGGCTCCGCTGAGCAGTACAAAGAGGAGCAGAGCACCAGCGCGTCTTCCTCGGAGGCAAATCAGCCTCCTTCAGTCAAACCTTCAGTGACTGGCTCAGACGAAGCCGTGTCGCAAGCTTCCCCACCAGCGACCAAAGAACGGGTCGTTGAGCAGATCAGAGAGGAAGGCTGGAGCGCCCGTGACGCAGAGAACGTCACCCTGGCCGAGCTGTACCTGATGTTTGGGAAGCCAGGCAAGCTGCAGCTGGAGTACGAGTGGCAGCCGGTCACAGCTCCACCCAGCAACTCAGAAGAGGGACAAGCCTCAGTGCAGCCAAAGCCCGACAGGACAAATCGAGTTTTGCGCTGCTTACTCAAGCTGGTTTCCACTGAAGTCAACCCCAAACCTCTGGTAAGTTTTCCCTTTTCTGTCTTCCAAGATTGTGGCCTGGTGTGTTGTTTAAATTACAAGTTGAAAAGATGAAAAATGTGTAATTATCAGTGGCATTAAGGCTTAAAATTAAACATTTTTAAGATGCAGCAGTGTGAAGAGTTTATATTCCGTACAAAGCCAGCTGATGAAAAACATGTTACTGGTTATGTACTATGAACACCACAGGTTTTTTTTTTTTTTTTTTTTTTTGTCTTTTTCAATGAAAGTGCTATTTTGAGATAGGAGCATATCATGTGCCTTTTCCTTCAGGCTCCAGAGCTGTGCTCCACAGCCACATCACCCCTCAAGACCTATCAGGAGGAGCAAAACCAGGTCCTCACACCTCCGGCGAAGGGTCCTGTTGCAGGCGCCCGTAGCCCCAGCTGTGGGCGGCCACAGGCGTCTTTGCGCATGCCCAAGTTACAGCTGCCAAGTGCTGGAGGTATTTATGTCTCTCTCCTGCTGGCTTTTGTGATAAAGTCTTTTCTGTACTTACAGTGCTGTAGTTATTAAACAGCGAGAAGTAATTATGCAGCACCGATGCTTCCTCTTTAGAAGTTGTCTTCAAATAGCTGCCTTTCCTGATGTGGCACCACATCTGTTTCAATCCTGTTCAGGTGGGCGCAACCTTCCCCGCTCTCTGCTGGGTTCTACTGCAGTTGGCGAATCAGAAAGCAGCGTGTTCGCAGTACCCACCACGCTGCCACCCAACAGCTCACGGCACAACCGAATGTTCTCCCCTAACAAAGAGGCAGAGCTAGCCTTCAGACAGCAGCTCGACTCGATCAGTGTAAGCCAGAATAATGCATCATTTTTTGTTTATGCCAACTGTACAAAGACATAATTCATGTATTAACGAGCATTAATATGTGCTTTTTTCTTTTCTTTTTCTCACAGATGCAGTCAGATCTTTTCCTTTCTAGACAGCGAAAACCTCGGAACAGACAACTTCGCAAACCACTTGTAGTTCAGGTGAGAGCAAGATCATTATCCATTCATCAGTTCTGGGCTTGGTTGGGTGGAAGGCGGGTTTTCCTAAGTGTGTTTTTGTTTGGCCACTTCTTTCTCGTTCACAGCGAACACTGCTGCCCAGAACTACAGGAGACACTCCTCAACACGTCTGCTCCTTCTCCATCCTCTCCAACTCCTCTGCCACAGGTACTCCTCAGATGGCAGGACAGAACGATAGAATATGTCGTCAGCTGAGGCTGGAAATGTTTAGGGCGTAGTTTTACAGTATGCATTAATGAAATCACAGCTAAAAACGATTTCTTTCTCAGCAAGACCCTCTGGTAATTGTCTGCTCTCTCACTTCCTGTTTCTTCCTTCAGGAACTGGATCTTTCCGGCCGATCCATCCCCGACTAGCTCCTTCCTCTCGCTCTGTCCAAACTAAAACAACCCCAGCAACATCCAGCTCTGCGGGGGCCAGCCAGCTCTCTAGTATGGACTTCTTCTGTTATCTACTACATTTTTCTGTTTTATTGAAATATTGATAAACTCTACACCAAATATACTGCAAAAAAATTACATATTGTTGTTTTTATGGGGTCAACAACTTTGCTTTTATAAGCACCCAGTTTCACACCTTGGCTCAGGCGATTAGAGGATCATCAGGGGTCCTTTTGTCCCTCTGTGGGGGGATACTCCCACTAGGTTTAAATCTGGGACTCTCCACCATTTGACCTTAGAACTGAAGAAGCTTCTCGGATGAGAGGTGAAACGTCTTCAAGTAACTTAAAGAAGTCCAGACGCTTTTCTTTGCAAGCTCCTTTGACTACGATGACCTGGATGACTGAGAACCTTCACAGACATATTTTATAAAATTGCTTAAAAACATATTTAAGGTCCAAGTTGTATTTGTGTAAGATTCCTGTGTCAAAATCTAGAACTCTGAAAAGATCAGTGACAGACAGTATTTCTGTGCAGACGACAGAAGCAAAAACATTTTTCCAGAAGACCTTGGACCATCCTTTTTTTTTTTTTTTTTTCTTCCTGCTCTGCTCTTCACATGCTGTTGCTGTTGATGCTTATCAGGAGTGATATGACAAATCTCTCGTTTGCCTGAACTGTTAATACTTTCAGGTGCCATTGACCTGGCAGCTAAGTCTGCAGGCATCATCCCAGGCAGTCCCTGTCGGGAGGTGGATTCTTCCACTGTGGATAACAGCGCTCTTCTCGCCACCACTCCCATTGCTGATGCTGAGCCAGACTCTCAACTCCACCAGCAAAATGTTCCAGAGGTCAGAGACAGACACACACACACACACACACACACACACACACACACACACACGCTAGAAGCCTCCGTCATTTGATGTCTCCTCCTTGCCTTTGGCATGTGGCATTAGAATAAATGCTATTGCCCATTACCATCTTGGTGTTACATTTAAAACGGTCAGTTTTTGATTTATCTTACTTTAATGAAAGTTATTGCTCACTCTAATGATTTTCTGTTTATCTGTGCGGTGTAGGCCAGGTTTTGCATAATGTTTTTCTTTTTACTGTGCATCTGTCGTACAAGACTTCACAAATGATTTAGTAATTTTTATAGATTTTCTTTGTAGACATTATTCTTGCATACAGTTGTCATATTCATGATCACCTGTTTATTTGTCTGTTACGGTTTAAAAACAAGCTGCTCCAAACAGTTTGCCCTGATGGGATAAATAAAGCTGTTTGTATCGCCATCAGGGCGTTTCCTTGCTCACAGTGGACCTTTGTGAGGGAACACTTGGCTTAGTTAAAGGCAGTGAGTCTGCGTAACCTCATTTGTTTTCCAGTCGTAGCTGATCACCATTTGGTAAAGAAAATTGTCAGCTATGCTTGAATAAATGGTTTTAAAAAATGTGATGTGCTAAGTTAAATCGCTCTTTCCATAGAATGGCGTACCACCTCCGTCTCCTGGAGTCACCGGCGGGGGAGACTCACTCCTCTCTCCCCCAAGCGTTGCCTCGCTCCTTGATATCTCACTCCCAGGCCCTCCTGAAGAGGCTCTAACCCCCGGAGAACCTCAAACGCAGATCAGCGACTCCATCATCGAGCTTGCCATCAACTCCACACATTACGGTGCGTGCACGTGCAGACGTCTTACCCGAGCCATATTGACACGAAACTGCTAAATAAAGCTTGATGATGTTTGTTTAGTGAAATGGAAAGTGAGAGTAGGTTAGAAAGGTTTTGTAATTTCCACTGAGGTCAGCTTTGTGGCTCCACAGCATTAATTCCTCTGCAGGTTGTGGAAAAGAGTGCACGTTGACATCCAAGCAGCTAAACATCTGAGCCTGCTGAGTTTAATCGCTGATATCTCATTTCTGTTTGCCTGCTGCACTGCAGGTGAGGAGGCTGCTCTCTCTCCAGCCAAGCTGGGCAACAGCGACGGCTCCAAACTGCTGGCCTCGTCTCCCTCGCTCAGCCCATCCAGAGGCTGGATCCCTTCACCCAGCCACGACCCTCAGTGGTACCCCAGCGACTCGTCTGACTCCACACTGGGATGCCTCCTTTGTAAGAGTTTTTTTGCTTCCTTTCTCAAGAGTGTGTCAGAAGTTACATTTTAGGCCCAGAAGAACAGAATATTAAGTGGATGTATTTTTATCATTACTTCCCACTAAAAATGCTGCATACAGCAGCACGTGCAGTCAACATTTACAAAGATTTGTTTGTAAAATCCCCAATATTACTAACACAGCTGTATGATGAAAGGCCATTTACTCAGTCTTTTGCTCTTATTTTCCTTGCAGCCAGCATGGTCTCTCCTGATAAGGGCAGACGGACCACCCTAACCCCCACTGGCCCCTCCAGTGGCACAGCTCTACTCGGTCCTAGCCTCCTGGACTGCAATTCTCATGATTCCTTTCAATCCCGTGGCCTTCCTGATGTGGCAGAGGTAAGTAAATGCTTGTTGATTAAATGAAAGAAAGTTGTGACTGAGAAGCAACACTTGCCACAAACACAACACAGTCTGAATCTCAGCAACCAACATGTTATTAATTAGTCTCTAAAATGTAAATGTAAAAACATCACTTCCCATTTTAAAAATAACCTGCATTTATATCCACTCTGAAAATGTGGTTCTTATCCCCTTTTGGATCTGTCCTGCTGTGCAAGTGGACTCTGACCCAGAGCCGGTTGTGTTAGGGACCACATGGTACCTTTTGGATAGATCAGCTTCTGGGCTGATCCACCAAATTTTAGGTGATTTTTAATGAAAAACTTGTTGAGTCACACCCTGAGATTCAGACACCATACCTTTTGAAATGCTGACAGCATTTAATATCTGAATCTCAGTCTGTGAACACGTTTCCATTTTTAGTGCTCTCTCTCGCTCTCTTGCGTGCTTTGATAGCGACTTTATGAAGAAATGAATCGGGAGTGTCAGTTAGCTGGTTCAGGTGTGGCAGGAGGGGATGAGGCAGAGAGAAGCTCTAAGTTTGTTAAAGAAAACCTGCCAGTGAGCAGGTTTAGTTCAGATTGTGTTAAGTGATTCATCTCAGGGTTAACAAACGCAGACTTGTTAGCTTAAACCTGTTTCCTGGGATGGGGCCCAAACCTGCCTGGGAGGTGAATAGAGCCCAGTGACTGTTGCCTCCTGTGTTTGGACTAACACATCTGCTTTTTCAGTAAATAATTTAATTTCATTGACAGATATTGATGTGATGAACTTTCCCCCCCCCCTGCACTCTTGACCTAAAGTATGAAACTGTTCGAGGGATGTCTGGAAAAATCTTGTTTTTTGGTTTTTTTTTCTCCTTCTTGGATTTGCCCTTGTTGTCAGTCTGAAAGCTCTTTGGTGTTGCTTGCAGATGGATTCTCAGCTTGCTTGTATGATGAGTGAGAGCAGCATAGACTACATCGCTCGCTTCAATGATCTGGCTCAGGAGCTCGCCGTAACTGAGCCCTCCATTCCACCTCCCTGAGGAAGACTCCACCAAGCCATGGTCATCTGTACCTCTAATCTACAGCCAGTTCCAGGCATTTCCACAGTTCCAGGAGAGAGAGACACAAACTTCTGGGCCCACACTTGGAAGCAGTGACTACTGCTAGAAATTCAAAACCGATTTGCAGCCAGCAGCTGCAAATTACCCCAACTTTTACCACGTCTGGTTCTCACACCTGTCGATAAGCAGGCCGGTCCTAAAAAGAGACCAAGGCAGAACTTTGCTCATGTTGTTGGTGACAAGAGGTACTGTAAGTGAGGAGAGGAGAGGTTTCCTCTCTGTCTTCTCCCTGTTTGGAGAAAGAAGACTGGGGAGAAAGGCCAACCCCATCCCCCCTCAAAGCCATCCATGGCCTGTTTGTAAAAGTGCAATAATAGGTGGTCAACCGTGACCATTGTTCAAAAGCGAGTTGCGTTGGTTTCACTGAACTGTTCTCTAAGGAACAATTCCCTTTAAATACAAACACTTTAGATAAAACAAATGAGTTTACAAAGATACAACCTCATGTACAGGAAAATACTATGCCATATCCGAACAAAATATCTGCAACGATCTTTCATGTCTCTTCCTGCTCTCGGTGTGTGAGTGCATGAATGTATCTGTGTGTGCGTGTGTATTAAAGGCTGTAAGGCTGACCGCTCAAAATGTGCAGTTCAGATCATCAGCTGGTGGCAAACAGCCACTGGACTGTGATTTTTATTAAAAGTAATGTCGGTGAGAAAGAGATACTTGGCATAGTTCAGTAGCAAAAGTGGAACAAAACAAAGTGATGTGTAGAAGTTCATTTTTCCTGTTGGCCTCCTTTTTTCTTTTCTTTTTGTTCCTCATCTCTTATGAGTTCAGGTGTTACAGATTGTGTTGTAGTCACACGTGTTTGGAATCGGGTTCTTCATTTCTCAAACCCACATTTTAAAAAAACAAACAAAAAAAACAAAACAAAAAAAACAAACAAATACAAATAAAAAATGGCAGCTTGTTGGTTGACTTGGGTAGCTCCACAGATGCTGAAAATGTTATTGGAATTATTTTATTGTTGCATTCATTTCTCATTAGTTTTGTGTGCAGAGATGCAAGTTCAAATATTGGATTTTGTTGCATAAACAGGAATACCTTTTTAGATATTTAAGCCCTCTTCACACGTGTGGTATTTGGAGACTGAATCAGAATGTTTTAAAGAGTCTGTGCTGACAGTGCTTATAGCCACAAACAGCATAATGTGCGTAATGTACTGTTCTTCATGGTTGTTGCGTCTGAATGAAAGCCTTGAGGAACGTTCACATTAAAACGTTTCCTTTGACTCGGCGCTTTCCCAGCTCCTCATTCGCAAGCTGCAATAGGGAGAATTTCCCTCCTGTATTGTAGATGTGAGCGTGAATTGCACAGGAAGGTTTTAATGAAGGGAGATGAACAACTCAAAAAGATGCGCGTGAGCGGCAGCACTCTGATGCGTGCCTGTCTGTTAACATACATTCAGGCTTGCGCTGTTTTAAAAGGTGACCTATCCAGACCTGAAGCTGCCAGATCAACAGCAAGGAGGGCGTGTCTTTGTTTACTTTTGCTGTCGTTTTCAGTAACGCTGACACAACAGGTGGGCGCTCTCTTGCCGACGCCATCGATTACAAGGAAATCTAACAATGTTGCTCATTTACTTTCCTTAGTTCTGTTGCTTTCTTGCCGTCCTAATTAGTTCAAACAAATGAGCTGGCTGCAGCCACACATTCATTTTGTTTGACAAACTAGAATTATGAATGTCCTGGCTACTATTGAGTTCCCAGTAGAAATACACTCCATAAGAGCGAGCGGTTAATTTAATGAAACACTAAAGCCATAGTTGACTCCATTTATTTTAATTTTTGTTTTTTATTATATGCCCCCAAATTACTTTCCTCTGACTAGTGGATGCTAACAAAACACTATGACTAAAGAGTGGCTCTTGCATGTTACAGAAGCAGACATCGTTTCTCTGAATTTTTCATGCAGTACAGACTCATTGCCTTCACATTTAATTTGATCAACCAGCATCATCTCTATGCAGCTGTGTGAACCCGTTTGGTGTAAACTGTTAGACCTCTTTGTCATTCCACAAACGAGATTGTAAGACGATCTAACAAATGTAAGCGCTCCTGTGGTGTTAGTTTGTGAACATTTGGAAACGCTTGATCTTGTCACACTAGATGATTCTTAATAAGGAATCCTATTGAAGGATGTATTTGTACAAATGGAAATTCCAGTATTCACTGCGCTTTTGTAACATAATGTAAATCATTATTTGGACTATTTATTGTTAATATTTCTGAGACAAGTGTTTTTTCTGTTTTAATTTAAGGTGACATCCAAGAAAGGAGGAAAAAAAAAAAATACTGTTTTCAGTTTGTAAAAGGTGTTTTATTCTGTGCATAAAGATAGTTATAAAAACCTGCCTGTTTTCTTGTATTCACTGTGTTTGGGGGATACACAGCAGTTCATATACAAGCTTGTACAAAGTTCGGTCTTTGGCCTTGGGCTTGTTTCTGACAGGTTTGTCAGCTTCTCCAGAGATGGATGAGTGGTTTATCCGCACAGACTCCACACTGAATTCCTCGCTGCTCCCAATAAAAGTACAATCATGCTCCAATCCAGACGACACTTTAAAGTGACAAAGAATATTAGCCGGAAACAAAAACTCGACTGCACGTACGTGTGCTGAAGTGACTCATTTTCAGTGATGTGCTCTGCATACTGCATGGAAAATATGACCCAGAAACAGGTCGGGTGCTGCACCATTTTTCAATGAGAAACTGTTGGCAAACGTTGACTTTGTAACCACAGTAGATATTTTAAAGGAGAGTAAGTGACACAGTTGTGGGTAGACATTCTGCCAAAACATCAGACATGATTCCTTTACCACAGTTTGGTTTATTTAAGCTGTTCTGTTTGCATCAGGAGTCCCAAATTATGGAGTTCAAATTAAACCATCTCTTCTCACCAGCCTGCAAAATGTGATACTGCAGGCTTTTGCCAACAATTTTTGTTGTTTTTGGGTGGGAAGGGTAAAAGTTTCTCAGACATGACAGACAATATCAACATGTAAATTAGACATTAAACAATGAATAGTACAAAAACCCACTCCAGCTCTGTCCCAGATGTTATAAAACAGATCTCCTCATTTCCTCCAAAGTCTTGCTTATTTCAGGTCCTAGACCTCACCAGCTCGAACATCACTCATCCTTAGGTTTTTGCTCCTTGCGAGCGCGCGAGGACATGAGCTTGAAGAAAAGTGCAGGCCAGAGTGTGCGGAGGTATACTGCAGCAGTGGGCAGAGGGCCGGCCAAAACCACGTCTTTACTTTGCTGACGAACAGCCTTTAGGACTTCCCACGCCACGTCCCTGGGGTCCCAGCCCGTAGCTGTAGTTCTGTCCAATACTGAGCGGTAGTTGCAAAGACAAGAGACATGTTGCATCATTGATACAAGAGAGTACAGATTACTTCAATTAATTCAAATTACTTTTATTTATATAGTACCAAATCACAACAGCAGTTGCCTCGAGGTGCTTTTTAATGTAAGGTAAGAAAGACCCTACAATAACTTATAAATTACTCTGGTTATGTTGCTTCTTACTTTTATTATTTAGTTATAAAAATCCATTTGGCTTGTAGTCTTTTCCTTATGTAGTCAAAAAAAAAATCAGTAAGAAAACACAAAATCCCAGCTGGCATCAAAGATCCACACACATTCCAACACCACCTTAATAACTCTGAGATTTATCACCTGTTACCAGCTGACTCTTAAAAATGCTGCTTTTGCTACTGTTACTCTTTTGTTCCATCCTCTCACTGCCTCACCTCCATACTTGGATCCATCTCCTGTGACAGCGTTGATCGACAGGTTGGTTCGGATGTACCCGGGGCTGATCACAGTCACTGGGATCCCGTAGCGCTCCATCTCTGCCCGCAAGCAGTCGAAGTAGGCCTGGGTGGCGTGCTTGGACGCAGCATCTGACCAGCATGAGACAAATCAGAGTCTTGCTTTAGTTACCCTCCTCCTGCTGGCAAACTCATGTTGTGTTTGTTTGCATTAATCAAAGACGACTTACAGGCTGACCGGTAAGGAATGGCTATCTTCCCCTGGACGCTGCTAATCACTACAATATGGCCGCTGCGCCGGCGAACCATGGAAGGCAGGAGAGCTGTGGAGAGAGGAAAGAAATGAAAGAGAGAGGGCTGACTCATATTCATGATAATCTTCACCTAAATCTCTACATAAATGACTTATTAACTTCACATTTAGCTCGGCTCTTTCAACCACAAGCCAAAATAAATGAAAACATCCCGTACGCTGAAACCAACAAGATTAAACAAACCTTGTGTAAGAGCAACGGGCCCGAAGTAATTTGTCTCCATAACATCCCGCTGAACTGAAATGTGAGTCTCTAGTATATTGCCACGGTAACTGATTCCAGCATTATTAATGAGGATGTCCACTTGTCCGTAACATTTCAGGATCTCTTCTGCAGCTCTCTCCACCGTGTCCGTTTTAGCCAGGTCGAAGACAACAGTACAGGGAGTGTGAATCTGGTGGATAACCAAAGCGAAACAAAACGACTCTTTACAAATGGATCCTTAGAGGCTAAGCTATAGTTCAGACAGACCAGACTTTATTGTGTTACTCCTTTGTGTGTATATACATACCAGTTTCTGTGTGTTTGCTGAACTCGCTGTTAGTTCTTGGACCACCTGCTGCAGGCGAGCTGCGTCACGTCCACACAGCACAAGCCGTGCACCTGCAGCGTGGAAGACCCGCGCAGACTCTACAATGCAGAATTCTCGTTGTAGATTAGTGAGCATAAAACAGGGGTGGGTGCAGAGAGCCACACCACTAAGCTGAACTCAAATCTGCTCAGTATCTCTTTAATTCTTACCAGGAGCACTTTATAAAACTGAAATAAGCATAGAAGAAAACTGCTAACATTTTTATCATGATATAATAAACATTCCCCAAAACAATTGTGCACAAAATGTCCATATTTTTGCAAAATTTAAAAGACTTAACTTTATTTTAAAATAAGTGCTATTGCTATTTTTAATTATTTTTTCTTGCTCAGCTACAGGAATCTAGTCCGTCTTGAGTTTCTACAAGTGCATCCAGTGAATCAACAGTGCAACAAACTGAAGTTAACGGTTTTAGTTACAACACCAACAGCATGGTTCACTGACTTGCACAACACCTTCTGCTGTACGATTCAGCGGGAAAAAAAAAGCAATTTTACTTCTGGCTTCATTTCAGTCACTTTATCTTGCATCTGCTTTAAAAGTCCCACATTTTTCCCTGTCAGATTTTGACAGGTGTAAGTTGTTTACAAACAAACAAACCTTGGTAGTCCCTTTTACTGAGCCTGTGGCTGCTAAACTCTTTTCGTTGTCCCATGTAAAAAATTCATTAACAGGGCTGGGTCATCACAACTGTCATCCACAGCCACCAAGCACTCTTTGATAAACTCCTCAGAGGATGGCTTGTTTGAAATCACAAAGCTGGTCTTGCCTGCTCCATCCCTGGATGTGTGAGGCTTAGTGAAAAGTCCTGTTGCTTTTCGCAGATTTGCTAGCAACAGTCCAGCTCTTTTCTCTCTCTGTTTAGTCTCACAAAGGGGATTCAATCTGTAATCCATAAACAGAGCACTCTGCTCTCCACAAACTAAACACATGGCTTTACCTCTGACTTCAGTAATTAAATATTGAGAAGTCTACGTCCTGTTAAAAACTCTACACTCCGTATCAATCTTTCCTGTTTTTAAAGGTCAGCTGACATCTTTCGGGGCTAGAAACTCTCAGAAACAAAAGATCAGGCACACTTACAGAGGAGATGCATTCGCTCACAAACATGTGTTTGTAAAGTAAAAAAATAGCATTCATGTTCAAAATAGAAGTGACAAATTTGTAATGTGGTTTCCTACAAAAATCAGGAATCCACTCTCTGACCAGGAATTTATCAAAGAGTGTTTGGTGTCTGAAATGGGACAAAATGATTCATGTATACGTATATATGTTTAAATCCTAATTTCCCATTGATCGCACGCAGACTGGTCCGAGACAACCAACGGGCAGTACAATGTCCAAATCTGATAAAGAACTACAACTACATGTTGGCATCTGCACAACAACACTGAAGAATGAGATTGCACATTATCTAAATAAAAGCCTACTAGCACTAAAGCAGTATGGTTTAGAGAGTTTGCACATGTAAGCTGAAATGAATGAATGGAGGCTGACCTTTCCCGAGCCCAGAGCTGGCCCCAGTTATGACCACTACAGCACCTTGGACTGAAGCCCCTTTTCTGAGACGTACAAGTATCCGGTACAACAATACGACTCCCAAACCGGTTAAAACCACCGGTAGCATTCCTCCTCCCATCACACGCTCCATTACTTGGCAATCACCAGCTACCTGCAGGTAAAAAATAAACAGTAAATACCTTATAAGAAATTACTTACTGTACCTTTAAAGTCCATCTGAATGCAACTACCAACATGACAATAATAAACACACATACAGCCAAAATGGTAATTCATTGTAATAAGAACAGTAGGAGTTATGGATCTTCCTTTATCTTCTTAACCACTTAAGCCCCACCTGCTAGCAACAACCAATAACTTGATATCACCAGACTTCGGACAATCTTATTAAGCAAATGTTAACTAAATACATGCATCACTTAGCACATTAATATTCGCATGGTTAAAAAGTACAGTTCAGTATGCCAGGTGAACACCTTGCACATGCACACACTGGGTTTAGCACTAGCTTGTTCTGCGCAGGCAGTGTCAAAATAACGGCTACTGAGGCTAAAGCTAACAACAGCTAGCATCTCTAGCAAATACTAACAAGTGTTGGTTTGTAGTTCTGTTTTTTACAGGTCTCACCTGAGCCGAGCTGCTGAGCAGAGCAGCAGTAATGTGTCAATGTGTCTCCTCTTCTTTTAGCTGATCTTCTTCCTTCTGTTTTGTCTTTATTGACGGTTAGAAAAACAGCTTTTGGTCGCTTTAGCGCCACCGTCTGATCTGGAGTGTGCACTTAACAAAATGCGCTCTTTCAAATGATTAACAAATAAGGAAATAAGCTATTATTTCTCGTAAAGCTCATAATTTGATAATTTGCTATATTAATGCTTTACATTTATATTTAGAGGTCTTTTTAAACCACTAGTGCCTATTTAATCAGCTGCTATCTTCTTCATTGCTACATGATCCATTAGAAGTGTGCTCTACATCTCATTTCAGTTTTTCTTTTTAATTATTTAAAAATTCTTAGTTTTAGTTTACTTTCTTTTTATTATTTATTACAAAATGTAGGGTATTTGTCAGGGTCATATTCTTCAGAAGTTCAGAATGGAAATTGCATTACAAACACAGGAAGTTGACTCAGAGTCATGCATCCTGACTGTGAATAAATACAGCTGAGGTCAGAAGTTTACAGGGACTCACTATGGACTTTAATTTCATGATCTCTTTGAATTGTCCTGGGTGAAATGATTGTACAGCACACATTTTTAATTTCTTTAAAATGAACAAAAATTAGGTAAACAAGTTTGAACTGGTTTTGAACTTTCTCTAATCCAAGGTTACACGAGGTCAAACGTATGTACCTCTAAGGCTGTTGCAAGTTAAAATTTGTGCTTTATAAATATAATTATAAACGATTTTAATGTAACGTTTTTTTCAAGGGATGATTATACAGCGTACATCTTTAATGACTTTTAAAAAAAGACTTCTTTATTTTGGATTTTCTCTAATCCACACAGGGTCAAAAGTATATATAGGCCCAAATATATACATACACCCCCAGTAATATTTGGTTAAATGTCCTTTAGTAAGTTGCACTTCAACCAGATGCTTTTTGTAGCTATTGATGCTACCACCCTGGTTAACACTGTTACTAAGTTTTAAAGACTCAACATTACTGCCCTGAGCTTACCTCTTGTCATTGTGGCCAAACAGGTCAATCTTTGCTTCGTCTGACCATAAAACTCTGATTTATAAATCAAATCAAGGTACGATTTATCATCTCATGTGACTTCTGATGTAGTTGTGAGTTCCGGCCACATTTGAGACCTATCCAACACATTTCCCAAGGATACCAAGAATACACCGTTGTGTGGATTGTGATCTGGACTTTCAGAATCAGAATAGTTTATTGATCCCTTGGGGCAATTGTGTAGAAAGCATTATTTTTGCAAGAATTAGTTTCCAACCTGTGTGGTGTTGTAAACAGGGACTATAACTGTTTTTGTTTTTTTTAAATCATGTCTAATAGGATTCTTTTTTTGTTCTAGTTGTTGATGCATCTTTAATTAAATCTTTCCCTGCAGGTCTTCTATGGGTGGAGCCTCTAACCTGTTTGTGAGTCAGTTTTCAGTCCAAGCACAAAGTGTTTTATGTGCTGTCGTCTAAAATATTATAAAATTGCCTAAAATAGAAGTGTTTAAAACAGATCCTGTGCAGCTGCAAAGCAAAAATAAAAAACTCCCTCCAGGCAGAAGCGGCCATTTTCGTATGTGGGGAAAACCCCCACAAAAACAGAGGGGACAGGCTGGCACCAGAACACCATGGATGTGCCCCGAGATGAGTGTGAAAATGTGATTATCAACAAGCCCACCTGGGCTTCAGGTAGGCCGCACGCTTGTCCAGAGTTCACTTTGTCTTCAAGCTTTTTAATTTAAAACATAAACTGAGACCTACCCCAAGCTAAAAGAAGGCAGATTATGTTCTCAGATAAAGCAAGCAATGAGGGCGAAGCAGAGAAAGTACCTGCACAATACATTCACATAAATCAAAATGGAATTTCTTTGAGGACAAACATCTGGGGAGTAAACAGCTGTTTCAATACCTAATCACAGATGATGAGGACGAAGTCGAAGTCCTGCTGGAAACAGCAAAAGAAAAGGTGGTACGTCAGGAATTTCACAACAGCCAAGTTATTGAATTATTATTGAAACGCCACAAAGAGGAAAAAAATAAGATGCAGCAATTTTACGAGGAAAACACTAAAGAACTGGAAGACAAAGCCAATGCTGCAGACAGAAAGTTAGAAGAGGTCATGGAAATGTACACAGCAAATTCAAAAGTGTTAAATGTTTTGGTGTTAATAGTCTTCTTGCAAAAGTAGAGTTAATTTTACTCTAAGCAGAGTCACATTCTTTTAATGTAACTCTGAGGTGTAAAATGATAGTAGTTAAAATCGAGTGTTAAAAATGAGTGTTTCTCTGTCAAATCTGGAGGTGTTACAATGGAAACATTAACTCTTGACCTCTTCACTCTGAACTCCTACAGGGGCTATGACACTAATAGAGTAAATTCACAGACTCCGCCCCCAGCACGGCTCCAATCGAAGCTGAAGTGAAGCCGTTTCAGAACATTTTGCTCTACATATTTGAGTTGTTTGCCATGCTTGGTAAGTCATTTTTTCAAAGATTGTTTCAATTATTATAATTATGGAGTTAAATCAGGGTCATAATGTTTGTGTAGTTGAAAGAAAAATTTGAAATCGAAAATATGTAAACTGAAAGCAAAAGTCACATTTTTAGAGTGAACTTTGAAAAAGAAAGAGTTGATTTAAAATAAAATCAAACGTTTTGAATATTTGTATTAACTGAAAACCCAATGGTTCTTTTATCTATAATTTCTCTGAGTAAACTTTATTTAAAAATTTTCAGTAATCTTTTTTTCATTATTATTATTTTTTTAAAAATCTATTCAGTCTCAGATTACATTTTTTCAGATTCAGATCTTTTAAATTAATGTACAAAAAAAATTCTTCAGGTTCGGATTTTTCTCTCAGCTTCAATTTTTTTTTCCACTTTCAGATCTCTATTTTTCAGTTACAGACTTTTGGCCCTGTTTTGGCCTGGTGGGCGTGGCTACACAGAAAGGGGCGGGGAATCATGAGTGACAGCAGACCGCTGCAGGCTCAAGATGGTCCATTTTTCATGTTGCCTTCAGGAAACCTGGGAATGAACATAATTTATCAAACACCTCCTGCACTGTATTATTTGATAATGTTTAGAAAACATGTCATGCATAACTGCTAAAACTCAGTTACTAAAGCTCTTTCAAGCAGTAATGTGTACAAATTACGCCGTAACATCAATTATGAGACGTTTTCCCAGCCACTACGTGAGAAGTGGTCATTTCCCATGCTCTCAAAGTAGCGCGCATTGTATCGGGTGGGGGCTGCCTGTTAACTTGTCCCTCAGTGAACGATGGCGTTGTCTTCCAACAACACTGCTGGCGGGAACAATCAGGTGAGTGTTTAAGTTTGGAACAATTACACTGCAGTCTGTGAATACTACGAATTTAAGACGTGGCTATTGTTACGGTAAATTTTTTCGGCTATTCTGTTTTTTTTTATTTTATAACGATTTTTGCTGAAATGCTAGCTCAACAGAAACGCCTCGCTATCATTTTCGGCTGAAACTTACTTCGAAAGATAAAGTAATATTAACAATTTGATCCTTCCCCAAAAATATGGAAAACATTTTAAAAGACTCCATAACTAATCGGGCTTGGGATGCAGTCTTCATCACCTGCGCTACGGCAATGTTGCAAGACTCTCATCCATCCATTATCTGGTTCCGGGCTCCGCTTCAGTAAATAGACCCAGACTACCCTCTCCCCAGCCACTTTAGCCTGCTCCTCAGGAGGAATCCTTGTTTCTTCAAACAGTGTAAATGGTAAATGGCCTGTATTTGTATAGCGCTTTACTAGTGCCTAAGGACCCCAAAGCGCTTTACATATCCTGTCATCCACCCTTTCACACACTGGTGATGGCAAGCTACACTGTAGCCACAGCCACCCTGGGGCGCACTGACAGAGGCGAGGCTGCCGAACACTGGCGCCACCGGGCCCTCTGACCACCACCAGTAGGCAACTGGGTGGTGAAGTGTAGGTGAAGTGTCTTGCCCAAGGATACAACGACCGAGACTGTCCAAGCCGGGGCTCGAACCAGCAACCTTCCAATTACAAGGCGAACTCCCAACTCTTGAGCCACAATCGCCCCAGTGTGCTGGTCATTCTCGGTCTTGATGCTTAAATCTAATCAAATCAATCATTTGATTTGTTATTACTCAATAATGTACGCCTTTGCGATGCTACAAATTATCACGAGGGAAAAACGTGTCAAATTTTCACGGTTTTCCTTCAATATACATATGCGTGAGTTATAGATAAAAAGCAATAATAGTATCATGTTCTAAAGCAAGAAGTAAGAGATCTTTTTCAGAAGGCCTTTTTATATATGTGTTTTTTAGAATGTGAACTACAATTCTACAGTGGAAGCCGCTGCACAGAATCTTATTACTGTGCTCACTCAGAATCTTTCTCAGGGACAGCACCAGGCAGCACAGGGAGTAAGGCAGGAACAGGGACCTCCCTCTGTAGATCAAGAGATGGCAAGGTTTTAAATTAAATATGAAAATAAATTATTTAAAAAGTTTTTAACCTTTTTGGTGTGTTATAACTGTGCTGTCATTTTCATGTATTTTTCTAATTCCGTTCAGATCTTTCCCTGGTTTCTTTGGAAAAAAAAGTTTTCTTGGAAAACGAAAGATGCATAACCCAAGGATCCCTGTGACACCACCTTTTAAAGCATGGAAGCCTTTCAGTTTCTATGTATACTTGCTGAACTGTAATGCAGAAACAACACCTACCTCCTCTGAGGAATTTCAGCTTGCACAGGCAGGACTGGGTAAAAGACATCTCACAATGTCCAGGGACATGAACCATGAAGAGGTTAAAGGAATAAATATATAGATTTTCATAGGGCTGCTCAATTAATCGAATTTTAATCACGATTACGATCTGGGCTTTCAACGATCATTAAAAATGACTGAGCCGATTATTAGCCCCTCCCTAATTTATCCGCGACACCTTAAAGGCCGGTCCGTGAAAATATTGTCGGGCATAAACCGGTCTGTGGCGCAAAAAAGGTTGGAGACCGCTGATTAAGAGGACCCGAGGGAAGCTCGGAAAGCTAAGCAGAAGTTATTTGGAGAGTGACTGCCGTTGGTTGAAAAGAGAGGTATGTGTTATGAGCTTACTGGTTTGGTGTTGATAAAAGGTGTCAATATTATTGTCTCAAGTACACCTTTCTGTATACTATGATTTCTTTTTTGAATCATCCATCCATCCATCCATCCATTTTCTTGGCCGCTTATCCCTTGTGGGGTCGTGGGGAGTGCTGGTGCCTATCTCCAGCGGTCACAGGGCGAGAGGCGGGGAACAACCTGGATGGTTGTGTGTGTGTATATATATATATATATATATATATATCAGTATTGCCTCAAATGGAAAAAAATACTGTGATATGAAAAAAATCTAATTTCACCCAGCTCTAAATGAATGTTTTACATCGGATAATTCATAACTTTCTTCTCTCAATAGAAATGGTCGCCGGAATCGAGACTCGTTTCTTTGAAGGACCACCACACCAAAAAAGTCCACGCTATTCCCTTACTGACTTTGACAGTGGACTCTTCAGGCATGTTTATTTTAAAGAAAGGGAAAACTGTCATGTTTTATACTATAAGCAATACACTCATGCTGTTTGTATAAGTAGGACTGTTGGTGAGATTCTGGCCGTCAGTTTGGCACAAGGAGGTCCTGCCCCTACATTTTTCAGCCAGTGGGCTTACAGTTACCTCTGCAATGGGCAGATCAACCCAACACAGCTGGATAAAAATACAGTGGCAGATTCACAGTTGCGGTTACTGATTGACCAGGTGCTGTATAACTAGTAAAAATATTGCCTTAGTACACATTGCAGCTATATAATTTCATCTGTTAAATTACTTTTAGGTGGAATCTTCAACTGAGCAGTCACTTCAGGGCCTTACTGATGAGATTTTAAACTGTGGATTCACTGGAGCCATCTCGGTTCAAAAAAAGGAACCGATTGTCCGGTATGCTGTGACATGTTTTCGTTTTTCTATATGAATGTAAGAAAAATAGCATCTGAAGATGTTGTTTAATCTCTTTTTTGTACCCACAGAGCCATTACACTCCATGCTGTGCTTAGATTGCAGCCAATGTTGGAACAACTCAAGGAGGGTTTGCAGCTGTATGGCCTCCACCTGCTGATTAAGCAATACCCAGAAATCTGCCAGCCTCTCTTCGTCCTAGGGGGAGATGTGAAAGTGAGTACAAACGTATTTTCAGTTTTACATGTATGTATTACATACATTTACACATTTTGTTACATTACAGACACAAATATGAATCTATTTTATTTGAACTCTAAATGAAACACCTACACAAAGTGGTGTACATTAGAGAAGTGGAACAAAAATCATACATGATGCCAAATATTTATTACAAATAAATAACTGAAAAGTGTGGTGTGTGTAATTATTCAGCCCCCTTTGGTCTCAGTGTAGTCAGTTGCCCATAGACATTTCCTGATGATTGCTAAACATACAGTAAAGCCAGGGCAACAATAGAAAAACAAAACATTTCCATGTGTTAGAACGGCCCAGTCAACGTCCAGATCTCAATCCAATCCAGAATCTGTGGCAAGATCTGAAAACTGCTGTTCACAAAACGCTGTCTATCTAATCTGACTGAGCTGGAGCTGTTTGGCAAAGAAGAATGAGCAAGAATGTCAGTCTGTAGATGTGCAAAGCTGGTAGAAAAATACCCTAAAAGACTGGGAGCTGTAATTGCAGCAAAAGGTGTTTCTAAAAAGTATTGACTGAGGGGGCTGAATAATTACACACACCACACTTTTCAGTTATTTATTTGTAAAAAAATGTTTGGAATCATGGATGAATTTTGTTACAATTCTCAATTGTTTACCACTTTTTATTGGTCTTTTATGTTGAATTCCAATAAAATATATTCATGTTTGTGGCTATAATGTGACAAACTGTGGAAAAGTTCTAGGGCCCGAATACTGCATCCCTGAAGTAATCAAGCCGTTGGGTTGCTTTGCTTTCTAATATCATCATAGGTTAGTGCCGAGTTTGTCATGGCGTCCATTCACCCTCAGCTGAGTGAGAAGGGAGCCTCCAAGCATCAGGTTGAGCTGGACCTGGTTAACTTCATTCAGGACTTGCTTTATGAGTCAGAAGGTAAATGGTTATTTTTGTCTAGTTTATAGTTGTCACATTCCAAAATTATATTCTAAGGTTTTTGTGAAAAAAGTTACACTTGTATCGAATTCAAATATTTAGATATTTTTTTTGTCCAAAAGGCCAGGGTTCTTCAAAACGTCTTAAAATTCACTCTTATCCTAACAGAAGGTCAAGAACATGTAGCTGACGAAGATGGCCCAAGATCTATCACACCTGCCAGGTTTCTGCAATGGATCACCGGTCAAGGCCATGTTCCTCTCCTCCCCTCAGAAAAGAAGGACTTTGCTGTGGTGGTAAAATTTAATCATAATTGTGAAGCTGACTTTGGAAATCACAGCATCTGCTATCCTGTTGTGTCATCCTGTGCTAAGACCATTGTCCTGCCTGTGAAACATATGAAGTCCTATAGTCAATTCAGAATGGTTCTGCTGGAGGCTTTTCATCTTGGCCAGGAATTTAACAATGTGTAAAGCATAGCATTGTCTATCAATAGTTTTGAGGTGTAACTCAAAATGCTGCTCCTTCCATTTAATGTTCAGGAAGCACATTTCAAAGTTGGAGATTGACAGCCAGAGTTCTTTAATGAGTGGCATGAAGCACACAAAAACATACAGTTTTACTGTTGAAAAATGTGCCAGAGACAAAAAAAAAAAAAAAGTTTGTAATGTGATGTTTGAGCGTTCACATAAAAATTTCCTGGCAGGTTCATTTTACATGTATATCACATCAAATAAAAGTCTGAGCTATTCATGAACCTTCTCTGGGTTGAAAATTCAAAATAAAAATGTTGCTGCCTAGGAACGGTGAGTTAGTACAAAGTTAAGTACATCCAAATAAATGTCTCAGCCATGTGACTGAGAGGGCCTTGTTACATTGACAGTGTCTCTTAGTCTTGCCATGTCCTCCTCAGATAGAGGACATTCAACAGATGGAAGAATTACTCCAGGATTGCTCCCATCCAGCTCACCAATAGAGTTGACATCCAAGTACGCATCCTCGATTTCCTGTGATGATTTAAAAAAAAAAAAAAAAAGATATTTCAAATGACAATTCAAAAACAGTGTTGGGAAATTCAAGACAAACAGTCAGCTCCATAAATATTGGAACATGGGAATTCTACTTTTGGCTCTATATGCCACGCAATGGATTTGAAATGAAACTAACACAATTGACTATAACTGCAGAGGTATTTGAACTGTTTTCATATGTGCCTTCCACTTAAGGGACCAAAAGTAATGGAACAATTGGCTTCTCTGATGTTCCATGGCCAGGGATGTGATATTCTTGTATTTAGTGAAGCAACTCCTGACAAAAACAGCAGGATAAATTTTGAAGTGTTTTGGGCAATATATATGCTCATATTCAGCCAAATGCTTCGAAACTCATGAGGCAGCACTTGATGGTCTAGATGGACAATCACTTAAAGCATTCTGCAGAAAAAAAACAAATAGTTAAAAGAAGTGGAATGTTATGCAGTGGCCACGTCAATCACTTGACCTGAATCTGACGGAGCAGTGTTTCATTGCTGAAGACAAAATTGAAGGGCAAATGCCTCAATAATAGCTGGAAGTGAAGACAGTTGCAGTAGAGGCCTGACAGAGCATCAGCAGGTATGAAGCCCAACATCTGCTGAAGTCTGCGATCCAGTTTCAGTTATGATTAATGTTCTGTCTCATTACTTTTGGTAACTTAACAAGTGGGGGGGTACACATGCAGACTGTTGTAACTCCTACAACTTTTAACTGATTTGGATGCAAATACCCTCAACTTAAAGCTGATAGTCTGCAGTGACAGCACACAGTGTTTTTTTTCAACATCTCCAAGTGCACTTTTTGAAACTTGATTAAAGAAGGATTGTATAATTTAGATTTGTTTTAGTACCTCCACTGTGTCTGGAGTATCAACTGGATTCTGGTGGAGTCCCAGTGTCCACAGTTGTTGTGGGGACAGATTCCTCTCTGTCCTTAGAGGGTGGTTATCCCAACCCTGTCTGAAGACATCCAGATCCCTCTGCAGACGTGGAAGAAATGTATGTTGGGCACAAAACATGTGGACACCAACCATCAGTTGGATCCAGACGGCCTTCATCCTCGAGGTTGTGAAGGGTTTCATAGTGCACGCTTGAAACAGCCATCCACACATCTCGCCACAAGCGCTCTATTCTGTTCAACATCAAAATATGGCAACGTTTTCATAATTTTACCCAGAAATTCACTGAATTGAAAAATATATAAGAACATTTTTCTTATTTCCATGGGACATTTATACAAATACTACACATACCTTTGGTTGTGAACACTCTTGCCTGACAGAAAGCTTCCTCTTCCACAGCCCAGGATGGTGAACATGCATCTTGCTATTCCAACATTTTCCACCCCTTGATCCCCTCGAACTCTGAAACAAAATTAAACATCGACAGTACAATTTGTTTTAAATCTAAAAAAAAAAAACATGTCACTCTTGAAATTTATTGCAGCCTTTGTGTTTTTAATATAATTTTACTTTAGACTGGTTATTAGAAGTTTATTGTTTTGGTCATTTAACAGTGTGCAGCTCTGTATAAGCACACCTTTCAAGAACTCTAAATGTTTGAACCATTTAAACAAGTGTATGGGGATTTATAAACAACTGATCATATAGGCTACAGTATTACATATTGCATGTCAAAATAATTACACTGCTAATCAAGGGGGGGGGGGGGGGAATCATATTTACACATTTGCACAATCATTGTGAAAATTAACTTTGTGTAGATTTTACCTCAATGGAAAGCCATACTTTTGTACAGCCTCCAAGAAGAAAGCAAGTGCAGTTGATGCTCTGTTGTTGGCAGCAGCACCCAGGTACATGATCTAGAGATGTAAATATCATTAAGTGGAAACTTGGTCAAGTCAAGTTACTATAATTAAAGATAGAAACATGTTTATCAGGTATTGTAGCTTGGTACATTTATTTTATATTTATAAGTACAAGAAAAAAAAGCAGGCTACATAATTCCCAAGGTAGCAAGCTGCCATGAGATGTAGCAGTACTTGTAATCAACTATTCACCCAAATGCAAAGGGTAAAAAAAAAAAAAATCCTTTTAGCAACTTGAAGAATTAGTTTACCAAGCATTTAAAGTCACCAAATACTGACAAACATAAACAGATTAGGAACATTTTGTTCTACAGAAGGATCTCTATATTACAGTATATGGTAAGTTTTATGGTAGACCAAAACACAAGTATTTCACTTTTCAATTAACATCTCATTCAGCTCAATTTTGAAAGTGAAAAAACACCTTTCTTGAGTACCCATCTATCCCTCCGAATATCACCAGGCCAAATCTGTAAAAAGAACAACAAAAAACAACAACTAGGGCATTAACAGGTATAAAACATAATTCAGTATTTAGCAGTATTGTCAGACTTCATCCTACCTTATTAGTTTATGGTTTGTGTCTATATGCATCAAGTAAAGAGGACCTTGCACTGAATATGTCCTTCGGACCACAAATCTCAGCCTTGTCATTCTTGAGAAAATACCAGCAGAGTCCACACGGTGCATCGACGAGTACACTCTCTTCCACTGTACATGGTGGCCCATGGCTTGAAGTATCCCTTTCATCATCCTGTATCCAACATGAGGTGTTCTTGTCTTTATAGATCTTACTAAATTGTCCAGCTCTTCATCACTTGTTGTACTGTAGCACTGCTTTATGGAAATGCCATATTCATGCAAACGACGTTTCACTGTCCTCACAGATATTCCAAGAAGTTTTGCAATTTGGGTGATTGATAAGAACATTTCTGTCAGTATCTGGAGCTGTACAGGCGATACATTGTAATTTGGACGTCCCAGCTTTCCTTCCGACAGTGACATCTGGAAGGGGGTTCGTTCATTGACGTCCTCCATACTGAGCACAGTTGACAGCTCTATCAGAGCATTTATAATACTTTGAGGGATCTCAACCTGATCGGACAAAGATCTTAAAAGGACCATGGTCGATAACAAACTGCAAATAGTCCACATCGAGGGGTTGTCTGTGCATGACCTGGGAAACTTTATGCAGTAGTCGCTGAAGCATCTCTCTTTTTAGCTGCTCCTAAATTAAATACAAAGAATTTTACGTTACTTCACTAACTTTGTTGTTCTCCAAGCTTACAGATCAACTAGGACGTAAGTTTCAGCCGAAAATGATAGCGAGGCGTTTCTGTTGAGCTAGCATTTCAGCAAAAATCGTTATAAAATAAAAAAACAGAATAGCCGAAAAAATTTACCGTAACAATAGCCACGTCTTAAATTCGTAGTATTCACAGACTGCAGTGTAATTGTTCCAAACTTAAACACTCACCTGATTGTTCCCGCCAGCAGTGTTGTTGGAAGACAACGCCATCGTTCACTGAGGGACAAGTTAACAGGCAGCCCCCACCCGATACAATGCGCGCTACTTTGAGAGCATGGGAAATGACCACTTCTCACGTAGTGGCTGGGAAAACGTCTCATAATTGATGTTACGGCGTAATTTGTACACATTACTGCTTGAAAGAGCTTTAGTAACTGAGTTTTAGCAGTTATGCATGACATGTTTTCTAAACATTATCAAATAACACAGTGCAGGAGGTGTTTGATAAATTATGTTCATTCCCAGGTTTCCTGAAGGCAACATGAAAAATGGACCATCTTGAGCCTGCAGCGGTCTGCTGTCACTCATGATTCCCCGCCCCTTTCTGTGTAGCCACGCCCACCAGGCCAAAACAGGGCCAAAAGTCTGTAACTGAAAAATAGAGATCTGAAAGTGGAAAAAAAAATTGAAGCTGAGAGAAAAATCCGAACCTGAAGAATTTTTTTTGTACATTAATTTAAAAGATCTGAATCTGAAAAAATGTAATCTGAGACTGAATAGATTTTTAAAAAAATAATAATAATGAAAAAAAGATTACTGAAAATTTTTAAATAAAGTTTACTCAGAGAAATTATAGATAAAAGAACCATTGGGTTTTCAGTTAATACAAATATTCAAAACGTTTGATTTTATTTTAAATCCAACTCTTTCTTTTTCAAAGTTCACTCTAAAAATGTGACTTTTGCTTTCAGTTTACATATTTTCGATTTCAAATTTTTCTTTCAACTACACAAACATTATGGCCCTGATTTAACTCCATATTGTTTGCGGGCAAATACCACAGCCTTGAAAAAAGCTTGCATGTGAATTTTCAGTCAAACTTTTGGTCAAATACACCTAAAACAATGTCTAGAATGTGAAATGTTGGTATAATGGTGCTACTTGAAGCCTGAAAACGATCGCCCATAAAAAAAAAGAGAAAAAAAAAAAAACACGAGCAAACAGCAGTAGCTGATGTCCTGACTCGATTCTACGTTAGCATAGATCCCTCCAGAGTTTTGTGCACACGGTTTAGGTAAAAATTAAAAAGGTTGAGGTTTTACATTTAGTTCAGTATTACCTGTTGCCTGTGTCTTTGTCTTTTGGGAAAATACTTTACACAAGTAATGGCTCAAAGAGGATTCCTTTTTTTTTTTTTTTTTTTTTTTTTACTGTGCTGCAATTGTTTACTGGATTATTTGTGCCATTAATTAGTGTCAACTAATTTTTATTCGATCTCCGCACAGGATATGCTTGTGAAGATGGAATATGGGGGAGAGCAGAAGTGCGTTGAAGTTCCACAAAGGGATGAATGAAGGACATGCATATTGTATTGAAGAAATAAGTGATGAGAATGCTGTTATTTGCATTTACCAGCTCACCTATGTCAGACCTTTTGATAAACAAAATTCTAATGAAAGTGAGAACATGTATACTGTTACATCTTTCAGAAAATGTTTTGAAATTGTGGTGCGCAGTTCAGAATAAATGTTTTTCAAAAACCATTGCATCTTTTTAGTAAATGTTTATTTCCAAAAGAAATTTCTAGAAGTTCAGAACAGTAAAATTCCCGCTTTTTAGAATGAATTAGAAGATAACTCTTACGTAGTTAAACTAAAATACTCTTTGAGAGTTAATATATAAACTCTTAACACCAAGTGTTAAATTATCAACTCCAGACAGATTTGGTGTTTAACACTAAATCGGAGTTAACGTACCAACTCTCCAAAAAGAGTTAAATTAATACTCTCTGGTGTGGACCCATATAGACACTTTAATAGTGTTGAAATCAAATCCGACAGTGTTAATTTGGACATGCTGGATTTGCTGTGTATGATTCCAAAATAGAAAAGCTTGAGAGAACAGTAAAAAATAGTAGAGGTGTGGCCGTCAATGCGGTTAATTAATTTATTATTAACAATAATATAAAATTATGTACAAAAGGAATTACTAGCGTAAAAAAAAGTGGTTTTATTCATATATGTTTATTAGGGGTGCAACGATACACAAAATTCATGGTTCGGTTCGGTTCGATACTTTGGTGTCACGGTTCGATATTTTTTCGATACAAAAAAAATGTTCATGCCTTTTTAATTTGTCATTTATTAAAATTATAAATATATATTTTAACTCAAAAGTACAGTTTTTAAATTTAACCCTAACCCTTGTGCGTGTTTTTTATTTTGACAGCGAATGCGCACCTGCGGACCACTTATGTGCAGCCCTGGTTATTTAGCTCGTCATATTGCAGCCACAGAAATTATTTTGTCCATGAAACCATAAAGCTGCACTTTCTTTTTGCCTTATAGTCTGATTTGTCATAACTTTTCCGTTTTGTGGTAAGCTTTTCTTTGTCTGTCACTTCTTCACCCTGACCTGTCTTATTTGGCTCAGCAGAACTGAAATATATATCCTGCTGCTTTTACACATGCACTCACATAAGCTCAGCGATTCTCTGCGCGATCAACCTCTCACATGTTTAAGCTTGCTGCGGGAGATTTCACTTGTCATGTTTGCATAGTAAGCTAACAATTAATAAGACGATGTCAGAGGAATTGGTGCACAAATTATCATCACTCACAGATCAGTGCTGTCGCTCTCTATACACAGTTTGCGCGATTGCAAAGTGAAAGCAAAAAAACAAGCGCAAATTCAAACGCGATTTCAATATGTCACATATTGACAGTGGCTCATCGATGCCAATGACATAATTACCCAGCTACATTTCTGAAAGAATGCAAAAGCATTGACATATATTTTTCCTTCCTACAATAGCCCGACGGGCAGGGAAGAGATAGATTTTGGTAGCCCGACTGAAAAAATCGCTAGCTCCAGGACGTCGGGCTAGCGATATTGCAAGCCCTGTATCTGATTGAGGAATCACTCATCTTTGGAAAAGAGAGTTTATTACAGAGAAATGTCTCTTTCTAAAATAAAAGCTATACTATCCGCTTCTTCTGGGCTATATTCTCAGCAGCATAAGGAGAATCATGTGCTAACAGCTGTCTAAATGACTCGGCTAAAGTTAGTTGTTTTTGTCTTTGCACTAGGATGATGTCGGCGTAAATGTGCAGTCATATTCGTTGTGTTCCCACTAGTGCTTTCAGGTTCATCTCGTTGAAATGACCTTAACGCCACAACACGGCAAATCTCTGTTAACGAGCTACCGCCGATCGCCCCGTGCATGGGGCTAGACGGCCAACACGTTAACGAGCTAACTGCGCTAACACACTAGTTCCCACCCATGTAATTGAGCATTGCATGGCACATCCAACATACTGTTTTACTTTAGTCCATGACTCGCTTACCTTCAGGGTCATACGTCACATGAAAACCAAAATAATTCCAAACGCCAGATCTGAATGAGGGTGGGGGAGGTCCATGTTGCAAGGAGAGCTTAACTTCTGTCTCGCTAGCTTGCCCTGCGCTCTTCCTTCTGACTATGCTGTCTGTGTTGAGCGCTCAGTGGATCTGCGCTCGACAGTGCAGCCTAGGCGGAGTAGTCGAACGCAGATTCACTGAGCGCTCAACACAGACAGCATCGTCAGAAGGAAAGTTGATAAAATAAATTACAAATGTTGTATTGTTCGATACATATGCGTACCGAACCGAAAGCACTGTATCGAACGGTTCAATATCGATACAAATATCGTTGCACCCCTAATGTTTATATATAAATATATGCGGTGGCCCCTAGAGACAAAACACGTACAAACTTCAAAACACATTTCTAGCATGAACTGAACTTCCAAAGCAGAGCTACTAGATCACTTAAATTACACAATTGAAAGCATGTGTGTATTGTTTGTGTATTTATACACACGCACTCATATATATATTCAAATAATTTTAAAAAAAAGTTCATTTACCTGTTCCACACACCAAATCCGGTCTTTGGTACTTGCTGGCTTGTGTAGCCACTAGGTAACAAAAGCTCAACACTGCGCCTAGCATCCTGGAGCACTTCTGTTGTCTTTTGTACGTGTTTTGAGTTTTTACGTGCTTCGGAGTTTTTACGTGTTTTGGAGTTTGTACGTGCTTCAGGGTTTGTACGTGCTTCAGAGTTCATACGTGATTTGAAGTTTGTATGTGCTTTGTCTGTAGGGGCCACCGTAAATATACTTTTTATTCACTTCACATAAAATGTAATAAAAAAATCATATAATACAAAAATCAACTATTCACATTTCAACTTTTAACTATTTAAATTTTCAGCTTTTTCCTTTTACAAATTTAAAGTGAAACAACACAAAACACTGCAAACCACAAAACAATTAAATATAAATTAAAATATGAAAACAAAAAGAAGATGCATATTCTGCTGTCTTTCTGTGGTTTTCCTGCTCTGTGCTTAGGGCCTTTTTTAGGTCTTCATTTTTCTTTTTCAAAGAATCAACTTCATCTTCGACCATAGCCTTCATTTTCTTTTCCAAGGCCAGAGCTCTAATATTACTCTGACATTTCCGTTTGATCTCCATATTCTGGGCCTTTTGGTTGTCTATTACTTTGCCCATTTGATCTTTCTCGTCTGTTAATTCTTTCACGGTTTTATCCATCAATTCATTTTGGTCCTGTAACTTTGTATTACGTGTCAAAAGACCCTCAATCCAACACTGCGAGGATTGATGTTGTTCCTCGCGTTCTTTAACCGCATTGACGGCCACACCTCTACTATTTTTTACTGTTCTCTCAAGCTTTTCTATTTTGGAATCATACATTTCCATGACCTCTTCTAACTTTCTGTCTGCAGCATTGGCTTTGTCTTCCAGTTTTTTTTGTATTTTCCTCGTAAAATTGCTGCATCTTATTTTTTTCCTCTTTGTGGCGTTTCAATAATAATTCAACAACTTGGCTGTTGTGAAATTCCTGACGTACCACCTTTTCTTTTGCTGTTTCCAGCAGTCCTTGCAGGACTTCGACTTCGTCCTCATCATCTGTGATTAGGTATTGAAACAGCTGTTTACTCCCCAGATGTTTGTGTCCTCAAAGAAATTCCATTTTGATTTATGTGAATGTATTGTGCAGGTACTTTCTCTGCTTCGCCCTCATTGCTTGCTTTATCTGAGAACATAATCTGCCTTCTTTTAGCTTGGGGTAGGCCTCAGTTTATGTTTTAAATTAAAAAGCTTGAAGACAAAGTGAACTCTGGACAAGCGTGCGGCCTACCTGAAGCCCAGGTGGGCTTGTTGATAATCACATTTTCACACTCATCTCGGGGCACATCCGTGGTGTTCTGGTGCCAGCCTGTCCCCTCGGTTTTTGTGGGGGTTTTCCCCACATACGAAAATGGCCGCTTCTGCCTGGAGGGAGTTTTTTATTTTTGCTTTGCAGCTGCACAGGATCTGTATAGAAGTTTTAAACACTTCTATTTTAGGCAAATTTATAATATTTTAGACGACAGCACTGTTACGAGTTCAAAAATTGGGGATGGAGACAAGAGGAAAAACCACAATAACAACACTGGTCCGGCCGGGTTAAGTCAAACGATGATTTTAATGATCACACGCGTGGGAGATGGACACTGTATGCAGACAGCCTCAGATCTCAAAATGGTGGAGCATTGATCAAACTCTTATAGCCTCTGGTGCCCCCACCTTATCATAAAAGCCTAAACATTCACATGCTTTCTCTCACACGGCGCCTAAGCTACGACCTTGGCTCCCTGTTTATCTGCTCCTGCTGAGATGGGGCAGAAAACTCCAGCATGTTCCGTTCTCTTCTAATCAGACAAATAAGGCGATGACTTTCCTGCAAACAGTATTTCTTATAACTCAGCAGTATAATGCATCATGAAACAATATCATCCATTCACAATAAATCAGCAGTGTAATGCAAATCAGTTTAACAAATGTAATAGTTATCACCCTCTCCTAATTCAGGAGAATAATGCAAATTAAAACTACATAATAATTCACAATCTTTAATTAGGGGTCTAACATGGCATAAAATAATATTATAAATCTCACAGCACATAAAACACTGTTTGCTTGGATGTGTGTGTTTGTGTGTAAAAAGTGAGATGTTCAGAGGTCTTGCTTCATGGTATCGAACAGCCCACACAAAACAGGTTCTTTATGATTTAATTTAAGTGCTGATGTAAACCACAATGTTCAGCAAACATCTATCAGGTCATTGGACTGTATTTTTTTTAAAGCTTAAGTATGCGCACATGGGATATATTAAAAACTGACAAGCCGTTTGAACACATGATGTGAAATCACTTAATTAACCTGCTGGATTTTCCAAAAGTTAAAATATATATACTACTTTGGCACATTGCTCTTAACTTATTAAGGTGGCTATTAGTGAGGGTCATGATAATCAATTCAATTGAGCAGAAGTGACATTCTTACTTCGATTCGTCCAAATTCATGTGAGTTCCAGTCTGTTCAGCCTGTTTCTGTGTAGCACCAAGCAGTAGACCTAAACCTGGATGTGCTTCTGGGTTCTGCCTCTAATGAAAACGGATGAGTGTAAAATGCAACCCTTGTTTGTAGTTTGCTGCCACCTACTGAGTGAAAAAAGAACTGAAGTTGTAAAAAGTCACTATTCCTAATGATAGGCTTCGTTTTGTTTCAGTTTCAGTTCACTATACAGCTCATCAAACTGTTTTCCCTTTACGTTTTGATATAATAGCTTTTTAGTACTACTGAGACACATACTGCCTTTTTCTTCCGTTAGAGTAATATTTTCTTGAGCTGTGTAACTGGATTTGTTCAAACATAGAGGTAGTTTGGATTCACTGACACAGGAGCCATACGCCCTTTCTGCAGTTTCTATGCTTCCTTAGCTCGTGTATGTCGCCATTGTTAATCCTGTCCTGTGCAAAGAAAAGCCCAAGCTACACTTGTCTGACTGACAGAAGGTTCAAGAGAAGGACATTTGCTCTCAACTCTTTCCCCGTTGAAATGTTATTCCAAGGAAGTGAGTTTCCTACAGGGTATGGAGGGTTAGTATGTGTTAATGATTTCAGTGTCATGCAGGGGAAAGTAGCATTCAGTGGAAGCTTCTCGGTGATTGTTTTAAATCCAAATATGACCCTTATTTGTGGCGCATGTTAGCATACAGTCAGCTCAGGAGTTAGTATCAGTCATGTGGTTGTCACGAGGTTGCGCACAGCATCACCGGCAAGAGGGCTTGGTTTGAGAGGTTTTTGGCATCTGTGATGTGATTTACAACCATCCACCCATGTACAGTAAGAAGCTGCACTCACAACCGTGGGCATCAGCAAGTTGGTGAAATTTAAACAAAACAGCATTACATCTGAAACTCTCTTATTGTACCCAAAATACAAATTTTAGTGATTGCATGTGGCTTCATTAATTATGTTCAAAAGGATGAATACATAACGCAAGTAATAACTTTATAATCAGTCAGTGAATGAAGGAGCTCAAGAGTGCAAATATAGTTGCAATAAAGTGACAAATATGCCCTTTTATGTCAAACAAAGACCGAAATAAGTGGCATCAGTGTGAGGATGAAAATGAGCGATCCAACCTCACACTGCAGATATCAGTGCAACGCACAGTGGGGGGGCGGGGGAGGGGGGTTGCAGTCTGCGCGCACAAGAGGGCTAACAACGCTGTGAGTGACGGAATCCTCCCAAACTGAGGAACAGCTTCTTCCCCAGAGCTGAAGCCTGCACTGTTTGCACTACAATATAATATAATATAATATAATATGTTGCTATTTAATGTTTTTTGTTCGTGTTGCAGCTGCTCTGAGCCAAGCTTTCGTTGTCTAAATTCAATGGAAATATATCTCTGCACCACACGATGGCGATAGATTCTCACAGACAGTCTGTGCTCTGCTTCCGCCACCAGTCATCTTTAAATCTTTTTTTTTATTCAATGAAACCTTTATTTAACTCGCAGCATTACTTAAAAAATTCATATTTAAATACAAAAAAAATTAAATACATGAACGACAGTAGTAGAAAATTGATAAAATAACACCAAATAAATATATTTACAAATGATAGCAACATCAATGGAATAAAACCATGAACACCAGCAGAAGGAGAAAGAGGCCTGTATCTACATTATTACTCTGGCAGCTCTCAGTCTCCATACAGACAGGACACGTTGCAGCGTAATTGCAGACAGGTGCGTGGGCCTGAGCTCCGCCCAGGCAGAATGACGAGTGGAAGAAAGCAGCAACACAATAAACATATGTAACCTTGCGGAGCCGGCCGGGCAGACATCGAGACCGTGACAGAGTGCAAAACTTTTATACTTGACAACTGTTAAGAGTTCAAATATTGAGGAAGGAGAGTAAAAACAACCATGGTCCAGAAGAGCTTGGTCAAACAATTGATTTTAATGAACACACGCGTGGGGGGAGTAGTCGGAGTTTCCTGTCACTCTGACTTTGCACAGAGTGTACTCAGAATCAACAGAATCAGCACATACACACTTAAGATTATAACAAGCATTCAATCAAAAGCATTTATTATAGATTCAACTCAACAGTTTAAATTGGTTATAACTGCACCTGTAACAAAGGCTAATTGGGTGCCAATTAAACATCTGAATGCAATATCAGTGCTGTAGATTATATTATTAATGCAATGGTAATGATGATGATTATTAACAATAGCAGCAAAATAATTTCCCTGATCTCCACACTCCCTCTTTTGACCCACTTTCCCTAAAAAGAGGGTCACTACACTTTACTTGTTTCATTTCTCTGACATCCATCCTCTGGCTCAGCAAATCAGACAACCTCATGTCATCTAGGTGGTCCAATAATAAAATGCCAGCTCCCACTTGAGAACACTCCATGCGTAAGCTTAGGTTTTTTCTGCGTCCCTCTCTTGTGGTCCATCAGGCCTCGGGCCTCCAGGATCCTCACCCCCTGTGGTCGCCGAGATCTTCTGCAAAGGAAACAAAACAGCTTTTCCTGCGCCTCCCTAACTTATCATGTTTGGGACTCTTTAATCAAAAGCATGATCCTAATTATGTTCTTGACTTATTGACTTGTATTTGTATACACACACACACACACATATATACTCTTCAACGTTACTCATCCTTTTAAGCGCTGCTTTCACGTCCCTGCATGTTTCCTATTGCTCGCCTTATCTGATCATCAACATCCTGTACACAAAACTGTCGCTGCTGCAAGTGCCTTAACTCTGATCTAAAGTCACCTTTCACAAGAAAATCATTATAAGCGCCTATTCTACTAAAAGATCCAAGAGAGAACAACCATTTTAATCAATTAAGTTTAAGCATATAAGCAATTACTCATGCATACATTTTATCATAGCTAAACGCTGCCTAAAAACAACTCCTGTGTGTTAACACCAACTTCATTTTAACACTCACATTTCCTATGTTATAACCCGTTTTTGGTATAGCCTTTTTATTTCATTTTGCTCCTTTTAACCCCTGAAGGGTCTTGGGTCGATTTGTGGCTATTTTCAAATTTTGATTACATGCCATTTGCACAGTGTTGAATGGACTATAGCCAAATTCTCCAAAAAAAAAAGTTTGATATGATTTTATTTCAAAATTCAAGTCTGACTTCCTTCAATTAGCTTCAGTGGCTAAGCTACAAATAAACTTACACTATTGGGCTTAGGGTCGATTTGTGCCCCATTGAAAGCCATTATAAACGCTATTTTTCACTGCAGAATTATTACCGTTAACATCTGGGTGACGGCTTAGGTTTCGTTTTTGTTTTGGACAAGAGGCCTTAGAATTGTAATTTTTTTTATTTGTCCACCGGGTGGCGCCCTTGCTCCACATTTGACCCGGGGCTGGAAAACAGCAAGAGCAACAGCGGGCTGCTTTGACAGACCTGCGGGAAATGAAGCCTCATTTCCGGCGTCCAGCAGCGGCTTCGCCCGCTGATCGGGCGGGACCATTTTCTGTCCCTAGGACCGTTAGAGGGTGCTTTTTTTTTTTTTTTTTAGTCAACAGGAAATGACGTATTTGTTGGTGGTGTCGGGCGTGTGTGCTGGAAAAAGCGGTCCCCGGTGATCGTGCCCCGGTAATCGTCGCGACTTACCACGGCAAGACTTACCCCGGGACGATGCACTTATTTCGGCCTAGAGGAGGAGCATTTGCCGCCTGGAGACCATTTTCTGGTCCTGAGAAGAAAAAAAAAAAAAAAAAAAAAGGCGATCGAAATGACTGTTGGTGCCAATCTTTAGTCCATCTAAAGGCCTAATTATAATAACAATTGAATATTACCTCAAATGGTTTTTTTGGAAAATATTCAAGTTTTTTGTTTTTTGGGGCAAAAAAAGCAGTGCGCTCATGTGACGAAACCGGGATATAAAGGGTTAAAATCCGCGAAATGTAATTAAAACTTGACATGAATATTTCAAGGAGAAGTAGGTCTAAAAGATTGGCTAATTTAAAGTGGAATAAAATATTAATATATAAATTTTTTATAGCACTTTTTTGGGCGTGGTCGATTTGTGGCTCTAGGTCCGATAGTGTATGCATTTTTCTAGGACCCTCCAGGTTAATGTAACAATACCTTCTAATTCTAGTTTATCAGACTTAACCAAAATATATGCTTTCCTTCCTTTGGTCCTTCTTTAAAGCAAGAAACTCCTATCCAGTTCCTCTTTTCTGTCACTTGTTACAGGGCCAGCTCAAGTTCAGTTACAAGCTAAATGAATTTCAGGCCTCTGGCCTGACAGGTTTATGGATTCTATGTGTTTGTAAGCATGTGCGGCCTTCTATGCTCCAGTCACTTAGCACAATAGATTGCCTGGACATTCGCGCCAAACAAAGCTTTTGACCTTCATTTTAATAGACTGAGCCACAACTCCTTAATAAGCATCAAAATGCAATGTATATAAAATCATTTCTACGTATAAGCTCTCCCCTCTATCCTAAAAATAAATCTGTAATAACATTATAACCACTTCTTCTAGAAATCAAAAAGAACTCAAACATTTTCTACTCCTACAACTTTCACTAGTTTTCCCCAAAGCATATCTTTTTGTCAAAGTGTCCCACAATTTTCCTCTAAGATTTGTATACAGCTTTAAAAACACCGGCATTGTATCTTCTAAACAGGATTCAGTTCACTTTAATCCTTTAACCTTAACATAAAAATAACAATTTCTGCTTCAGTTTTACCATATCTAAATGATCAAAAACCCCAAAAGTTATAAAATAATCCTAAAACCCATTTCAAATTAAACCTTAAATTCCCCCTTTTTTGACACATCTCATGTGTCAAACTAAAAATGCTCCACCCAAGCTTAGGAAATTAAAAGAAAAAAAAGTTAGTCATATCATCCCTCAAAACACCTCAGCAATCCTCCTCTCAGGTATATTTGCTCCGACCCTGCAAACCTGTCTTTAAGGAATGAAATCCATTTAATCATCATGTCACATCTTTTCGAACTCCCGGCTCTATCCACAGCCTGCATCCTTGGAACTTCCTAAAAACAAAACCTGAACTTCACATTCCATACTCAGTTTTCCCCCTTATGATCCAATCTGTGTTATAAAAATAAACTTAGAACAGTTATCAGTCATGTGTTTCTTCAGTTAATGGTAACATGAGTTATATCAAAAAATGTTTCCCCTTTAGCATTCTCCCAACAATATACTATAATACCATAATCTAACCCCAGTCAATAAAACAGAAATTTTCTCAAAGCAAACATCAGCAACCCAAAATCAACATCGCCAGTATTAAGCCTTCCACTCCTTTTATTTGTCATAGTAAAATAGTTCTTTATGCTTTTGGACTGGATTGACTCGCTACAATTGTCCCGATTCGTATTTTGAAGAAAAGACAAACGACTACAAAGTCCCAATAAGGTGCGTCAAAACAAGGATTTTATTGAAATACATATGGGGGGTGGGGGGGGGGAGTCGAGCACGATCACTCAAACAGCGGCGATCTTCCCCGAACAATACTTGGGGTGTAACATTTATACATATGATGACCAGTAATATGCGTCACCGCAGATGAAAAACAACATGCATGTTCCCCCCAGTTGTTCTGCAAAGCCCACCATGGCGTCCCTGGTAAAGTTTGAGAGCCTCAGCAAATTATAATGAACATAATTAATGCGATCAACATTTTTATTTGGAGTTATCCATAGGAACACACTTTCAAATCCTGCTGCTATTTGGTTAACTAATTTATATTCATCAGGAACTCCCCTGGGAACTCCAATCGAGTCAATCCAGGTAGGCGAGTCCGTTCTCGGGTCATAAATCTGTGTACCCGTTGTGCTTCTTTCCCTCAACATGTGTCTCCTACATCTGACTGTCAATGTACGTGTGTCATGTTGTGGAATGGCTTTTACCCTACTCCCTATTAGCATCAATGGTGCTCCTAACCGCACCATAGCACATGTCCCCACACTCCCCAAAGGAACACGCACCAAAAGGGTGTGATGTCCACAGTAATAATACAACCCACCTCTAGCCCATGTACCTATTATGGTGTTTGGGTCACTTACATTATTTGTGGTCCTTCCCGTGAGCGTCCTCTCACACCAACTAGGGTCAATTTCTCCCAGAGTGTATTTCACGGCGTCCGTAGAAAATTCAAAACAGGTGTAATTATTTTGTTTAGGTATGAATGAACCTGTCTGCGTACGCTTGTCAATTGGTGGATATAAACTTGACAGTGTGATGCAGTCACCCGTGGCCACAGCTTCTCTAGTTAATCTCAACATGCAATTATAACCCCACTCATCCTCTGGATACAGAGGCGCAGGCTCAGTAAACAAACGAGGTCTAGCTGTAGCACAGGCAACACAATCATCTACATGCTGTTCCCTAGCATTTTGAGCCACCCAATCCAGCCAGAGATTGCTGTCACTGAATCCGGTGGCACGTTCAATTAAATCTTTTCAGGCGAGTGTAGTCAACTGCAACTACCTTCCTATCTGAGTTTTGGTTAATTTTTATCAGTGATGTCCCATTGTCCCTTACTACAGGCCTCATTGGTTTAGCTTTACTAAGAAAATTAACTTTTATTAACCTTTTTGGATCTATCCCTACAGTTTCCACACCCAGAACTAAATATAAGGAATTTTGACGCCACCAGTTCCCCATTGACAAGGTCAATGGGGAACTGAAGCACCAGTGAACCAGATGAACCAGATGGTCAATGGGGCCGGATTCAGAACCACCCCTGGATGTTGCCTTGCATGGAGGGAGAATAAATAACAGACTGTGACACTTGCACTTCGATTAGTTGATCAGTAGTGTATGATGATAGCAATAAATCAACAAAAGGATCAATGAGTGCATTTCTGGCTCTGGTCACACCCCTCATTCTATGATGTCATTCTAATGGTATCATGTTGTCCAGGTCATGGAGGATGCCATCAGACTGAACAATGCTGTGGACACCCATCGGGAGTATTTTAAGGATGAGGAGGAAGTGGAGGAAATTCAGGAGTCACCATAAAACGCGAGGTTTTTTCTGCCCTTTATCCCCATCCCTCTTCTCCACTGTTTCTCCCCCCTCTTCCTTTCTCCCTTTTCTTTTCCTCATTCAAGTCAGTCCCGTATCTAGCGAGTGAAAATAAAAAATAAAAATAAGATGCAGCAATTTTACGAGGAAAACACTAAAAAACTGGAAGACAAAGCCAATGCTGCAGACAGAAAGTTAGAAGAGGTCATGGAAATGTATGATTCCAAAATAGAAAAGCTTGAGAGAACAGTAAAAAATAGTAGAGGTGTGGCCGTCAATGCGGTTAAAGAACGCGAGGAACAACATCAATCCTCGCAGCGTTGGATTGAGGGTCTTTTGACACGTAATACAAAGTTACAGGACCAAAATGAATTGATGGATAAAACCGTGAAAGAATTAACAGACGAGAAAGATCAAATGGGCAAAGTAATACACGACCAAAAGGCCCAGAATATGGAGATCAAACGGAAATGTCAGAGTAATATTAGAGCTCTGGCCTTGGAAAAGAAAATGAAGGCTATGGTCGAAGATGAAGTTGATTCTTTGAAAAAGAAAAATGAAGACCTAAAAAAGGCCCTAAGCACCAGTGAACCAGATGGTTCAGCATGGCCCACAGAACCACCCCTGGAT
This sequence comes from Rhamphochromis sp. 'chilingali', assembly GCF_963969265.1. NCBI lineage: Eukaryota > Metazoa > Chordata > Actinopteri > Cichliformes > Cichlidae > Rhamphochromis > Rhamphochromis sp. 'chilingali'. Next base: position 20,767,471 of record NC_137942.1, on the reverse strand, counting down.
GTTGCCTTGCATGGAGGGAGAATAAATAACAGACTGTGACACTTGCACTTCGATTAGTTGATCAGTAGTGTATGATGATAGCAATAAATCAACAAAAGGATCAATGAGTGCATTTCTGGCTCTGGTCACACCCCTCATTCTATGATGTCATTCTAATGGTATCATGTTGTCCAGGTCATGGAGGATGCCATCAGACTGAACAATGCTGTGGACACCCATCGGGAGTATTTTAAGGATGAGGAGGAAGTGGAGGAAATTCAGGAGTCACCATAAAACGCGAGGTTTTTTCTGCCCTTTATCCCCATCCCTCTTCTCCACTGTTTCTCCCCCCTCTTCCTTTCTCCCTTTTCTTTTCCTCATTCAAGTCAGTCCCGTATCTAGCGAGTGAAAATAAAAAATAAAAATAAGATGCAGCAATTTTACGAGGAAAACACTAAAAAACTGGAAGACAAAGCCAATGCTGCAGACAGAAAGTTAGAAGAGGTCATGGAAATGTATGATTCCAAAATAGAAAAGCTTGAGAGAACAGTAAAAAATAGTAGAGGTGTGGCCGTCAATGCGGTTAAAGAATGCGAGGAACAACATCAATCCTCGCAGTGTTGGATTGAGGGTCTTTTGACACGTAATACAAAGCTACAGGACCAAAACGAATTAATGGGTAAAACTGTGAAAGATTTAACAGACGAGAAAGATCAAATGGGCAAAGTAATACACGACCAAAAGGCCCAGAATATGGAGATCAAACGGAAATGTCAGAGTAATATTAGAGCTCTGGCCTTGGAAAAGAAAATGAAGGCTATGGTCGAAGATGAAGTTGATTCTTTGAAAAAGAAAAATGAAGACCTAAAAAAGGCCCTAAGCACCAGTGAACCAGATGGTTCAGCATGGCTGGCAGCCATGCTGAACCCACAGAACCACCCCTGGATGTTGCCTTGCATGGAGGGAGAATAAATAACAGACTGTGACACTTGCACTTCGATTAGTTGATCAGTAGTGTATGATGATAGCAATAAATCAACAAAAGGATCAATGAGTGCATTTCTGGCTCTGGTCACACCCCTCATTCTATGATGTCATTCTAATGGTATCATGTTGTCCAGGTCATGGAGGATGCCATCAGACTGAACAATGCTGTGGACACCCATCGGGAGTATTTTAAGGATGAGGAGGAAGTGGAGGAAATTCAGGAGTCACCATAAAACGCGAGGTTTTTTCTGCCCTTTATCCCCATCCCTCTTCTCCACTGTTTCTCCCCCCTCTTCCTTTCTCCCTTTTCTTTTCCTCATTCAAGTCAGTCCCGTATCTAGCGAGTGAAAATAAAAAATAAAAATAAGATGCAGCAATTTTACGAGGAAAACACTAAAAAACTGGAAGACAAAGCCAATGCTGCAGACAGAAAGTTAGAAGAGGTCATGGAAATGTATGATTCCAAAATAGAAAAGCTTGAGAGAACAGTAAAAAATAGTAGAGGTGTGGCCGTCAATGCGGTTAAAGAACGCGAGGAACAACATCAATCCTCGCAGTGTTGGATTGAGGGTCTTTTGACACGTAATACAAAGCTACAGGACCAAAACGAATTAATGGGTAAAACTGTGAAAGATTTAACAGACGAGAAAGATCAAATGGGCAAAGTAATACACGACCAAAAGGCCCAGAATATGGAGATCAAACAGAAATGCCAGAGTAATATTAGAGCTCTGGCCTTGGAAAAGAAAATGAAGGCTATGGTCGAAGATGAAGTTGATTCTTTGAAAAAGAAAAATGAAGACCTAAAAAAGGCCCTAAGCACCAGTGAACCAGATGGTTCAGCATGGCTGGCAGCAGAGGTGGGACCAAGTCATTGTTTTGCAAGTCTCAAGTAAGTCTCAAGTCTTTATCCTCAAGTCTCAAGTAATGTCAGGCAAGTCAGAGTCGAGTCTCAAGTCACTGGTGTAAAAGTCCGAGTCAAGTCACAAGTCTGAAACTTTGAATTTCAAGTCCTTTCGAGTCTTTAAAAAAAAAAAATGAAAAAATAATGTTGCAGTTATATGCTAAATGTAAATATTAGACCATGTAATTTTAAAATCTGTGTTTTTCTCAACACATGACAAAATAGTGAACTTAGAAAATATACACAAATTGTGAAATTGCACCTCTTTAAAATGCAGCTCAATTAAACCTAGCTCCAATAATAATTTTCACCGACAGTTCTGAGATAAGCTGCATGTTATTCTTGGATGCGGTTGTAGGACCAGCTTTAAAATCGCATGACAAAAATATCATACACATTAAAAAAAACTGTATCACCAACGTAGCCTGGACAACATTTGCTAGTTGGATGAAGTCAGCTATCTCATCTTAGCATATTTATATGCATATTTATAATTATACGGTTCTTGGAGTGAGTGCATACACTCATGAAGTTTAGTAACTTCAGGTCACTGCAACAAGCCCAGGTACAGTTTACCGACGGATGGGTACAGGACCTTGCAATGCACCGTGTAGAACGAAAGACCATCGTACGTATCATAAGTTTACCAGTCTCACAAATTGTCGTCATAAATACACATTCCTTAACCGTTTATTAATAGGACCTTTGAGCTCAACGGTAATTAATTAGTAGTGGAAATAATTTCTGGTACCCATCACAGAAATGTAGCAGTGACAATAATACTGTATGCTGTAATCGTACTGGACAATTGGTGATACAAAAAACCTGTTTTATCCTGTGAATAAAAGTATATGTTTTTATCAGTGTACCATAATAACAGAAGCGAAACACAATATTGTGTCAGGATAATTCACTATTTATGCACAATAAACAAAGAAGCATAGCGCGACAATTTCTGTTCAGCGCCAGACTTGCTTGTAACCTATATCACCAATTATGTTATGAAAAATGACGTATTAACTACTAAAAAACACTGACCTTCGTGTAAATGCTTGGAGCAGACTAACCTGTGAGCTGGAGGGTTCTGGGACGTTATATTTGGTCTTTGAATGGCTGCAATCCAGTCGCGTCTTTGTTACTTCGGAAACATGGCTCGAACAATTTCTCTTCAACGACGTAATCCGATAACAACCGATCTCTTTACCCGTCGGCTTCCCGTGGCTGTCATGCGACCGGCTATTGCAGTTAATAATACAACAGCTTCTTGACATTTTTGTGTTTCTTTTTATCGCTGTATAACTGATTTTAATTGAAAGCCTGCGTGCGCTAGTACCGCTTGCCACGAGTTCCCAGAATCCTTTGCGGTTCTACCCGTGAATGACGTCACATTTTCAATCTCTATATAATATGCATGTTAAATTTTATATTTGGGGTAAAATATCAAGTCTTTTCAAGTAAACCGGTTCAAGTCCAATTCAAGTCCCAAGTCATTGGTGTAAAAGTCCAAGTCAAGTCACAAGTCTTAGAACATTTTTTCAAGTCAAGTCTAAAGTCATAAAATTAATGACTCGAGTCTGACTCGAGTCCAAGTCATGTGACTCGAGTCCACACCTCTGGGATATCACCAGATAAACTCGCCACATTTTAAACATTTTGTTGTTCAACAGCATCAAGACTGACGGAGTGTGTTTGAGATAACCTCACAAGTGTCACAGATGACACATTTGGCGTTTTTTTGCTGGTTTGTCGGTAGCAGCTCCTGAAACGCAAGACTACCACACATCTGTTCGACCAACGCCAGTTGATCTAAACGCCAGTAGATCTGGAACACCGGCGCGAAATTTGATTCCCTGGTAGCTGAATGCAGTTTACCGTTAGTGTATTAATGGTTTAATAAAATCACGTTTTTACATCCATTCCAAGGCCATTAACACACATGGGCAGCTGATAATAACGTTTAAAGGAAATATCTTGACGCCGCACTTGTTTAAAATATAACAAGGGTGTCGCAGCTGGGGTTTGATAGTCGCGTTTTAAGCAATGTGGGAACTTTTTCAGCATGTAATCTGAGCTTGTAATACGGTCCTGCGGGTGTTATCACTATAAGTAATCGGTCTGAAAGAACAGACGGCAGAAACTGTCGGAAATCTGGAGAAAGGAGTCACCTTAGTAGTGAATATTAACACATTACAGCATTCTAGTCTTTTTTTTTTCTTCCAAACTTGAAAGGGCACAAAAGCATGCTCAGACTCTGCTCTCCTGTGTCCAGTAGTCCCAAACAAACATCTAAATTTAAAAATGAAAACTTTGCATATCGAGAGGATTCACTCTAAAGATTTGGTTTATTTTATTTAATTTACTGATTTTTTTTAAATGAATATTTCTTTGAACTGAAAGAAGTTGTACAAAAGGTTTTAATGTGTGTGATATACGGTTTTTACCCATGTAAAAATGTGGTGATAAATATCCTTACATTGAATTTAGAGTTTGTACTACCATTTATCTTGCAGACAATGAGGTTGATGGTGACACAGTTGACTGCGGTCTTACTGAGACTATGGTTGCATACCTTTTCCAAGGATCCTTCAAAAAGCAGGTTAAATTCAACCAATTTGTGTCAAGGATGAAGGAATCTTCAGTCAGTCTGACTCTACAGACTGTCTCTCCAGAAGACTGGCAACCATCTACTTCGTCAACTTCAATAAGGTATTTTCTTATTTATAATGAAGTTAGTATGTCTGAAGCATACATGTTGGCCGTTATGCACTTTTAGGATTTAGTTAATATGATCATTGTTTCTACCATATGTATTGTTACTGTAGTGTTTTATACTTCAATTCATGCAATAAAAACAAACACTTAACTGTTTTCACAGCAATGAAAATACTTTGAGACTGCCAGCCTCTTTTGAAATTCCAAGATTTCCCAAAAATCTGCAACTAAAACTGGACAACAAAGAACCGTGCCATAAAAATCCAAGGGACAGACACACAATAATCAGAGTTCTATATGAAGCTGTGGCACAGTATACTATGTAAGTTAATCAGGGTAATGTTAGCTTGTTGCTTTAGAAAAAGCTGAATCTGTCATATTGAAAATAAACGCTACATTACTAAGAAACAAAAACTGACACTTGATAAAGTTTGTTTGTCAGCAGTTGCTCTAACACTTCTGTTTCTTCTGATATTACAGGTATCCCACAAATTCTGAATATGTGCAAGCTGTGAAGACGCTGGTAACGAAGTATCCTTTCCTCAAGGATCGTGAGGGAAATGGTTATGTAAGTTAAATTTAAAATTAGCATAAGGTTCCTTCAAGATTACAAAGTAAAAGTGAAGCTTTTTTCGATCTTGTTTTGTTAGTAAGACAATCTGTAGCCTCTCAGTAGGTTTGTATGAAGTATGTGTTACGTAAGGCCCAAAATGGCCTCCGTACAAGAAAGTAGTAGCTCTAATATTGACCAGTAACGAACCACCACACGCACACTGTAATGGGTTACACAAGATTTATTTGTTCTTTCTCCGGGTAAAACTACTGGCTGAAGACACAACTCTGGCCAGGAATCCAAGGCCCAAAGCCACCGCGGTCAGGGTTGTTAGCCTTTTCAGGCCTGACTTCGTTCGAGGCTGGGTCTCCAGATCACATCCTGGGAGCTGGAACTTCCCCAAAACTGGTCCAGTTTCCTTGTCAGGGGCACAGAGAGTCTCCAGTCCAGTGTTTGTTTTCCTGCCTTCCAGCACATCCACTCACATCCCAATAAGAATGAGTCCTCCCTCCAACATCCTCAGTTTATTTTAAAAGCAAAACCAGGCCAGGTTAAAAATCTTTTCCATTAAAATGTGCACACTTCATCCTGGATCTTCGAGGCTTCCCTGCTTCACCAGTGTCCTACTAAAAAAAACAACGACAACCCCTACTTCCTGTTTCCTCTCCCCTTTATAGAGAAGGGCTCCAATCCTCCCCAATCAGCTGCTCCCTGTATTCAACTCCAAATAGCTGGCAGCTGGACTAGAGTAGAATCTCCACTCCCACATGGGTGTGGCCCACACCTCACATCAAACACAAAAAAACACCAAAGCATGCAATTAATACAAAACAAAATCTAAAGAAATGCCAACCCAAAAGCTTAGTGGGGGATTCTCTCCATCCTTTTCCACCATGCTATACTCTGTAACACACACCCCAACTTTTTCCTAGCCCGTCCTCGGGCACTCTACTAACTATATCGAGATGGGGGTTTCCCAAAATTTTCACGGGCAGATCTCCTTAGACCCTCCTGAATTGCAGGGGCAGACTGGTAGGAGGGGGGATAGTGATCTGACCCTGGCCTCTGCTGTGCCATGCTCCATAGAAGCAACCACTGATCTGAGACTGTCGCTATGTCATGCGTGGCTGTCGTCTCTGGTTCTGGGGTGCCATCTCCTGTTTTATAGTCATCTGAAGGTAGGAAAGTACATATGCGCAGGCGATTGTGATGAACCACTCTAACAGAACCATCTTTACCTTCCGGCAGAATTCTGTAAACTGGGTTTGTAGGGTTTGGCTGACCGACTATAATTTGGATCTCTTCCTCCCAGTGTGCTGCCAATTTACCTTGTCCATCCCTTCTTGTTGTATGGACTAAAACCCTTTCTCCTGCGAGCAATGGAGCTGCCCTAGCTCCAACATCATACCTGCCCTTCATCCGGCTTGCAGCCTTCTGACTGCTCTTCTCCACCATTTGGTATGCCAGCCTCAAGCGCTCATGATGTCTCTTAACCCACTCTTGGGTGGTTGTTGGCTCTGTGGATCTCTTCGTTCCCATAGACAGCTCAACTGGCAGACGAGCATTCCATCCAAACATCAAGTAGTGGGGGGTATAACCTGTAGATGCATGGACAGAATTGTTATAGGCCTGGAGCAGTTCTGGTAAATATTGCACCCACCGAGTTCGCTTCTCTTCCTCTAGGGTGGACAACATGTTTATTAATGTCTGGTTGAAACGTTCGCAGGCCCCATTGCCCTGAGGGTGATAGGCAGTGGTTCGACTTTTCTGGCAATTATAATACTGGCAGAGTTCTTTTATGAGGGCGGACTCAAAGTTGGTGCCTTGGTCCGAGTGCAGTTGTTCTGGACATCCAATTGGCTGAATAATGTGTTTCAACAACATCTTAGCTGTGGTTGAAGCAGTCTGATCCCTGGTAGGTATTGCCCAAGCGTACTTTGTAAACATATCAGTAGCAACCAAAATGTACTGGTATGAGTCTGCCGGTCTACTTAGTGTAAGGAAATCAACCGCCACAATTTGGAGAGGTGCGTGTGTAAGAACAGGAATGAGCGGGGCCTTACCGTCACCACGGCCTTTATGACGTACACACCGTTCACAGGATGCTGTCCAGTCACGCACTCTCTTCTCCATTTGAAGCCAGTAAAAACTACGGCGCAACATTGAGAGTGTCTTTGCCACCCCCAGATGACCATTCCTTTCATGGAAAGCCTTCCATGTTAATTGCTGTTCCTGCAAAGGAACAAGGATTTGATAATAAGCCTCATATGTGTTGGAATCCACTCCCCTGCGGACCAACACACCCTCCAACAGCTCCAGCCGTGACCATTGTCTCATGTAATTTAAGACTGCAGTAGACTCCTGACGTCTCTCCTCCCCCGATGGTGTCCTTCCTTGGGCCATATAATGTCTCACTCTATACAACGTTGGGTCCTGCTCCTGTAAGCTTTTCCAGTGTCCTGGATCCCAATCAATGTTCACAGCCTGAACCCGTGCTCCTTCACCCATCCTCTGTGGGGACACCAGATCTTGGGGTTGCACCTGTAATGGCATTCTAGACAGAACATCAGCATTCACATTTTCCTGGCCGGGCCGGTACTTGATATCAAATTGATAATTTGCAAGTTGTGCTACCCACCGTTGCTCCACTGCGCCCACTTTTGCAGTCGATAAATGGACCAATGGATTATTGTCAGTATAAACTGTAAACAGAGACCCCCATAGATAGTCTTTAAATTTCTCAGTCACCGCCCATTTCAGAGCGAGCAGCTCCAATTTAAAGGAGCTATAGTTTGCATCATCTCTTTCTGTGGGTGCTAAGCTTCTGCTAGCATAGGCTATCACACATTCTTTCCCATCTTGTACTTGAGAAAGTACTGCACCAAGGCCCACTTTACTGGCATCCGTGTAGAGCTGAAAGGATAATCTGAAATCAGCAAAAGCTAAAATAGGCGCCTCTAGCAGTTTCTGCTTCAGAAGATCAAAGGACTGTTGACAATTCTCATCCCAGTTTATGGGAATATTCTGTTTTTTATTCTTAGGTACTCCCACCAGCAATGAGTTAAGAGGCCTAGCAACACTTGCAAATCCTGCAATGAACCGCCGATAGTAACCGGCAAAGCCCAAAAAGGAACGCACCTGATGAATAGTCTGCGGGGCCGGCCACTTCTGTACAGCGGCAATCTTATCAGGGTCCGGAGCCACACCCTCACTGTTCACCAGGTGACCCAGGAACTTCACCTGCTGCTGGAAAAGAACACATTTATCAGGTCGCAACTTCAGCCCATAGCCCTTCAATCTTGTAAACACTGCCTGCAGATGCTCTAGATGGCTGTTGAAATCCGGTGAGTATACTATCACATCATCCAGATATACAAAAGCAGACTCTGTGATTTGACTTCCCAAGCAACTTTGCATCAACCTTTCTTTGTGATGCACAGATCGTGTCAGCTCTAATTGTATATTTAGTCTTATGTTGGGTTTCTAATCTGTTTTGACTTTCTCTTCTCACTCTTGCTTTCTTTCAAGGGACCATGCGTCCAAGGAGAGGATTTATTATCCATAGACGCCCACTTAAAGGTCTTACAGTGCCAATATCAGAAGATGCAACCAGATACCATGGTGGTTCATAACCGTATGCAGCAAACGTTTGCTTGGCGGCAGAAAGAAATTGCAAATGGTATGCCTGTGGAAGATGTGTTGAAGAAGTACCCCTTCTTAGGGATGCCTACTGGTGTAAGTCAGAAAGCTGAATTGAACTTGGAAATAGCTGTCACATTTAACATGTTTATAGTAGTATATTTTATTTGCCCTTGACCTTGCTTTCTTCATCTGTCCCTCTTTCCTTTTTTTGTATGTTCATGTAACTTCTTACAGTATTGTTGTTAAATTCTATAAAAAAAATAATTATGCAGCACCATACATAATTAATATCAACTTTAGATTATTTCATTTTCATACACTGTTATTTTGTACTGAAAATTAATTTTTTACTTGTAGCTGTGCAACGAACTCGGGTGGATCCAACCAACAACGGGTAATGTAAGCCAGCGAAGGTGATTGGCCTTACACGAGGGAAAACCCCACTCTACCAGCTCTACCTTTTTTTTTTTTTTTTTTTTTTTTTTTTTTTGGCCTGTCCCGTTTGGCTCTTTTGCCATCAGAATTGTTGTCTAAAGGCAAAGAAAGATGCCCAACGGATTTACTTTACCAAACTGACCATCCCAGCCTTGCCGTAATGGTCCATTTGATTCACCTTTTATTGTTTATTTTATTTTCACTTACTGAATACGGGACAGACTTGACTGGGGGAAAGAAGGGGAGAAAGAAAGAGGGAAAGAGAAACAGCTGAGAAGAGGGACGGGGGAGAAGGGCAAAAGACAAAAACCAACAGAACGGGCAGAGAAAAAAAATGCATATATCAATCACCTGGATCACCTGCTGAGAAAGAAAAAAGAAAGCAAGCAGAAGAGAACAAGAGTAATAGAATAAACAACATCACAATGATATATGGGAATATGACAGTAAATACTAAATGTTAAACATTATTGTGCAGCACATAAGATCAACAGAACACAGTGTGCTTTGAGGTAGGAGCCAAAAAGGGTGTAGTTTGTGGGTGTGATCACCCGTGTGTACACCTGTGAGCATGGACGCGCTTGTTTTTTGTTTTTTTAAAAGGTTCCTTCATGTAATAATCTGCTAGAGGGTGTGGGGGGGCCACAGCCCCGTCCTCCAGGGCGTGAAGCAGGTGTGGAGGAGATCAAAACTCCAGACATCCAGAGGCCCCCAGAACACAAGAGACCAAGGAAGACCAACAGAGGGGCAGCTGCGCCACTGTCCCGGAAAGAGCTGAGGGGGCACCTAGACCCGGTTTGTAGAGTACGCTTGGGGAGTGTGATCGTGTGTACAACGTCTCTTTATGTATGTCTCCACGTTGGTTGAGTGTGGAGTAAGTGCATATGAGAGCATGAGGGTGGGAATGGATGTTTGTATCTGTGTGTGCCTGTATGTCTGTGTCTATATGTCAGGTTGGGTGTCAGGCGCCACCTCTCTGGGGACATCTCAGGCCCTCCAAGGTTTGGAGGCCTATCTCCCCCTACCACCACTTCCCCTGCCAGTGGCGGACCCCCTCAGACATCGGTGCGTTGGTGGTTCTTTGTGTCCGGGGATGGGCGTCCAGGTACACACCGGCTCACTCCTTGGCGGCCGCTTATCGGGGCCTGGAGCCTGGGGCTCGCTCGGGCCACTTCGGAGGTGGGGTGCCCCCGGCCTCTAGGCCTGGGGCTCGGTCACTCAGGCGCAGCTGGCTGCCGGCAGAGCTCACGGGCGCGTCACTGCAACTCCCCCTGGCTTCTGCTCCGCGGCTGCTGAGTGAGCCCTCATCTACCAGCTCTACCTTGATGCAAGAGAGGAGGCTCTCACTGATGACCTACCAGGTATTTGCTTTTTTTTTTAACTTCAAGGCTTCCATTTTATATAATTTTTATAGGTAACTGGAAATGCCAGATAAAATGCATGGGTGATCTTGTGTTTTGTTGTTTTTTTGGCAGATCTTGACACAAGGGCTGCACTTTTATTCCTGCCATACGTCTTCAAGGAGAAACTGGATCTCTTTGTCATACTTGGAGAGGTGTGTGTATTAAAATATTTAGTCTATATAAAAGGAAAACAAATGTATCTTTTGTTAAGAGACTAAGATATTGCTTTCCTCTACCTTCTCTTTTGACTTCAAAGGTTCATCCGAAAACCCCCTATCCAACTGTTCAGCTACTTCATGAAGACTGGAAACCAGTGTTCTCCAGAAGCGCTCCAAACATTGTGAAGTTGGATGGCAGTGAAGTGTGCAGAAGCTCGTGTATTTTTGAAGGAATCATCTCTTATTTCTGCTTGTATTTTGTCTTCAACCTTGCTTATCCAAAACATCTGAAGAACACCCTGATTTTTCTCCAAAAGTACATTGTGAAAATAGATGAGGGTGAGGACCGGCCTCTGCCAATCACAGTCACCAGACAAATAAATCTTCTGTATTGACCACCATGCCTCAGCCATATCAGTGCTCCAAATGTGGCAGAAGAACCTTTAGTTTGACAAAGCTTATTCAGCACATAGGACTTATTCATTCCCATGATGCCAATTTTGATATAACCTGTGGACTCAGTGACTGCTGTTCTTCCTTCAAAAAATATGAATCTTTCAGACGACATGTGTATAGGAAACACAGAGAGCAAGTGTTGTGTCCCCATAAAGACTTAGATGAAAATGAGCAGGAGGTAGTCAGTCCACACCCAAATGAATTTGCAAATGACATAACTGAAAATATTGAAACCCCTCCATCCTGGGATGAATTTTTGATAAATTTCAGAGACAATCTTTTCAAGTTCATTCTTAAGTGCAGAGAGAAAAATTCTTTACCAGCCTCTGTTCAGGAAGAAATTGTGGAAGACGTAAATTTTCTGATGTGTTTTTTCAAGGAGAACTACGATGCTTTTATAGCATATCATTTAGAGAAAATGGGTCTTGACGTGTCTTTGTGTCCAGAGGTTAAAAATGTCCTGCATTCAAATGAATTTTTTGAGAAGGCTTCAACAGCTATTCGATCTCCTTATTTGGTCAAAGAACATTGCAAATCAAAGATCAACATGACAGAGCCTGTTCATTGCAAATTAAGAGACTCTGTGGGTCATACAGTTGGCTCGTATCCTGTTGATAAGGTGCTAAAAAATTATCTTTCTCATGAAGACATAAAAGATCAAATTTTTTCAAGTGGCAATTCGGAAACTGATGAATTTCTAACAGATTACTCTGATGGAGAAATCTTCAGACATCATCAATTCTTCAAGGATAACCCAAATGCACTGCGACTCCATTTTTATGAGGATGAATTTGAAGTACTTAATTCCCTAGGATCTAAACGATCCAAACACAAACTTAGTGCATTTTATTACACTGTAGGCAATTTGGACAAAAGGTACACTTCTCAGCAGAGACACATTCATCTAGCGTTATTGGTACGCTATTCTTTCGTTAAGCGGTGTGGTTGGCATGTTATCCTTAAACCTTTGCTTGATGATTTGGAAAAACTTTCCACTGATGGCTTTACTTTTACCATTGATAAAACTGAACACACTATTCATGCTGCTCTTGCAACTTTATCTTGTGATAATTTATCAGCTCACATGATTGGTGGTTTTTCTATGTCATTTAACACTGGTAGAATTTGTCGGTATTGCATGGCTTCTTATGAAGATATGAAACAATCCTTTGAGGAAGAAAGCTTTGTTTTAAGAACATCAGAGGTTCACCAGTATCATCTTGCACGAATCCAAGAATTTCCGGATGATAAAACAATATATGGTGTAAATAGTTCATGTCCTTTTGACAGACTGAGTTATTTCAGTGTTACACAAGCTTTACCACCTGATGTAATGCATGATCTGTTGGAAGGTGTAGTTCCTCTAGTTATGAAACTAGTGATTTGTAAAGCCCACACTGAGAAGCATATTACAATTAGAGAGATCAATGAAGAATTGCAAAAAATGCCCATTGGTCAGAATGACAAAACAAACAAACCAGTACAGTTATCAGAAAGACTACAGAGTGTTGGTATTGTTGGATCAGCATCTCAAAAGTGGTGCCTGTTCAGATTGCTGCCATTTCTGATGGCAGACCGTGTGCCACCTAATTGTAAATATTGGCATGTTTTTCTTCTATGTCGTGAAATAACAGAGATTGTAATGGCTAAAAAAGTGCGAAAAGAGAATATTTTATTGTTGAAGTTGCTTGTCCATGAGTTTCTCACAAAACTGAAAAGTGTATTTGGGGATGTAATTACACCAAAGTGTCATTATTTAATCCACTATGCAAGACTGATTGAAATGTTCGGCCCTCTACGTTTGTTATGGTGTATGAGATTTGAAAGTAAGCACCAGTATTTCAAAACGTTGTCCCGCAATTGTAGAAATTTTATGAACATTGCTACAACTTTGAGCAACAGACATCAGTTCAGACAGTGCTGGGAGTTTTCTAACAAAAGTTTACTTGGTGAATTTGAAAATGTTTTTGGAAAAAGTGTGACTACACCATTTTTGTCATTACCACTGGAACTGCAACAAGCACTGACAGTCTATTGTGGCTTTTCTGAAGTTGATAGTGCTAAGAAAGCTTTCCAGCGTGTGTCAGAAGTAATTGTGAACAGTGTCAAATACTGTGTAAGAGATGTGTTTGTCATTGATGTACTGCATTCAGAGAAGATTCCTCTGTTCTGGCAAATTAAGTACATATTTAATATTGACACAATGTGGGTCTTTTGTGGAAAAATTCTCATTCCTCTGTTATATGACAACCATTTTCATTCATACAGTGTTAGAGTTGATAGTGAATGGACGTTGCTAAAACCTGGACAGGAAATTGATGTTGCAGCTTATGACACATACTCTGTTGATAACAGTTTGTATGTAACAGTTAAGCAATGTATTTAAGAAGGTAATAAATGTGACAAGTATTTTTGACTTTGTATCTTCAATTTTTCAAATCTTGAGAGGAAAAATATAGGAAATCTGTGTTTAGATACTGAACCTTTAGAAAGACATTTTTGTACTCCTTTTAAGGGTTCTTTTTTGTACTTTATACTAAGGGTACAACTTTGCCCTTTAAAGTACAGGTTTGACATGTAAAAGGTACAAATTACAAGGGTACAAATCAGTACCCACAGTTTAGGGTACAGAACGGTACCTTAGAGGGTACCACCCCAGTGACAAGCCATTGTACCCCTATAGGTACATTTCTGTACTTTAATTTCTGAGTGTGAATGATTGATGAAGTTGAAAAGCTTAAAACTGAGCTTGACTAGGCCTTCCCCAGAGTCTCCATCAACACCACCTTTCCTCAATTCTTATGATGTATTACCACCAATTGGAATAGGCCATTAGAAGTATACTTCATCTTGTCTCCCTCTATTCTCTTTCCATCACCCCCAACCGGTCGCAGCAGATGGCCGCCCCTTCTTGAGCCTGGTTCTGCCGGAGGTTTCTTCCTAAAGGGAGTTTTTCCTCCCCACTGTCGCCCAGTGCTTGCTCAAAGGGGATCATTGGATTGTTGGGGTTTTCTGGCTTTTTCTGTAGTGTTTTCACCTTACAGTATAAAGCAGCTTGAGGAGACTGTTGTTTTGCCATGATGCAATATAGTATTAAATATTACTAAATTTTAAAAACATCTATTATAGCATCAAAGTAAAACAAAAAAACTAAAGTATACTTCAATGAAATTAATCAAAATGTCTAATCTGGCAAAAAAAAGAAAAGAAAAAAGGTTTCACCTTTAAATAAAAATCCAAATCACAAAAATTCTGATTTTTGTTGTGTGTGGGTTTTTTTGTGTGTGTTGTCAAGTATAAAAGTTTTGCACTCTGTCACGGTCTCGATGTCTGCCCGGCCGGCTCCGCAAGGTTACATATGTTTATTGTGTTGCTGCTTTCTTCCACTCGTCATTCTGCCTGGGCGGAGCTCAGGCCCACGCACCTGTCTGCAATTACGCTGCAACGTGTCCTGTCTGTATGGAGACTGAGAGCTGCCAGAGTAATAATGTAGATACAGGCCTCTTTCTCCTTCTGCTGGTGTTCATGGTTTTATTCCATTGATGTTGCTATCATTTGTAAATATATTTATTTGGTGTTATTTTATCAATTTTCTACTACTGTCGTTCATGTATTTAATTTTTTTTGTATTTAAATATGATATCCCCAGGCTTCAGCTCTGGGGAAGAAGCTGTTCCTCAGTTTGGGTGGATTCCGTCACTCACAGCGTTGTTAGCCCTCTTGTGCGCACAGACTGCAACCCCCCCACTGTGCGTTGCCATGATATCTGCAGTGTGAGGTTGGATCGCTCATTTTCATTTGGATAACATCGCAGAACGGCTCACTGCAGCTGTGGGGTCTCAGAACCAAAAGAATGACAACACCACGGAACAGAAGCTTGATACCATCATGGGGAGGCTCGCAGCGCTCCAACGGGAAATCGAGGCCCCAGTGTCAGAGTGCTAAATTCGCTGCTCGCATAAAGGAGAAATCAACAATATTCTACATTTGGACACCACGGCGCCAGCTGCAGGCCCAAGGCTGGAGCCCACCAAAACAACTCCCTGATAACGACTGTGTGATGACTATTCTTCCCATCCCATGAAGGACACCTGGATCGGCTGGAGGACTGTTTACTTAGCCTGATACAGCGAAGGACACTGTCTCAGCTGAACTATGGACACGCACACACATACACTTACACTGATAAGCACGCACTCATCCCCCTCCCTTCCAAACGCCTTCGATGCTTGTTCCTGCGGGGGAAGGCAGCGGGTCTGCGTGCCGCGCTGAAATGGTAGCATGGTACAGGACGACTGCTGTGTTCTTTCGAATCACCCCCCACCCCCCTATCCATCCCCTGTGGCTTGTCATGTGCTCTGATGTTGTGATGTGGACATTAATGTGCTCTCTGTGCAGAGGAGTTTTTTTTTTTGTTTCCTGTTCTCATGCTGTCCTCTACGGAGCCCCCCAGGGGACATGGGAGAAAAAAAAATTACGGAGGAAAAAAAAAAAAATTAGGGAGAAAAAAAAAATTAAGACGGACTTTTGCGAGATCTCGCAAAAGTATTGCGAGATCTCGCAAAAGTCTGTACCATAGATCTCCAAATCAGCACTGAAACCTTAGAAACAACCACAGCGATGGAGGACACACACCCATTTGAGCGATTCATAGATTTTTACTTTGAGCTTGGACTAAACTATAAAGACATTAAAACTGTGCTTTGCATTAGACACAGTTTTCATATAAGCGAAAGACATCTGAAGAGAGTTCTTAGCGCAAGGGGACACACTCGCCACAAAGCGTACTCTGACCTGGCCGTCTTGGTTGAATTTATAGACAACCAATTGCAGTACTCTGGGCAGCTTCACGGATACCGATGGATGTACGCTAAATGCAGGGAACATGGACTACGCGTGAGGAAAGAGGATGTGCGCTTGGTTTTGAAGGAGCTGGATCCCCGAGGCGTCGCACTGAGGCAAGCAAGACGTTTCAGGCGGAGGAACTATTTTTCAAAAGGGCCGAATTTCATCTGGCACATGGACTCCTACGACAAACTGAAGCCATATGGCATCTGTATCAATGGTAGTATTGACGGTTTCTCGAGAAAAATAATCTGGCTTAATGCATACACAACAAATAGTAATCCGAAAGTGATCGGGGGGTATTACATAGAAGCGGTGCAGCGTTTAAAGGGCTGCCCTAGAGTTGTGAGGGGCGATCTTGGAACTGAAAATGGCCATGTTAGAGGCTTTCAGCGTTTCCTTGTGCCCGTGGCTCCTAACGACACCCCTGAGAGTTACTTGGAGGGAGCAAGTACCGCCAATCAAAGGATTGAATACTGGTGGCGTTTTCTTCGCAGCCAGTGTCTGGAGTTCTGGTTATCCTTATTTGCAGACATCAGAGACAACGGGTACTTTGATGGTGGGTTTCTGGACAAAAACCTCCTTCAGTTTTGTTGCATGGGACTCATCCAGGTGAGTTAATAAAATATGTTTTGTTGCGTGCCTGGATGCATGCGTGTGTGAGTGAGAGATAAAGGAAACTGAGGAAGTGAAACGTCTCCTGTACTCGTTTGTGGTGTTCCCATTATCACAAATGTGGAAGCCAACTGCTCAGCCTCTGTGTGGTGGTGGTGGTGGAGGACCCCCATCTTTTTTTTCGGGCCTCCACTTTTTTTCTAGTGGCCATAACGGGTCACATTTGAGCATACAGAGTAAGCAAATATGTACTTGTAATGTGCTCAGATAATTTTAATAAGTGCTTACAGAAAGACAATTAATGTAGCCTCTAACTGCAATTGATTTACATCGGACAAACAGACCAAGCACTATGGCTCATAATACAATTACACCTCACCTGTTTGGACTATATTTTTATATTTCATTTTTACTTGCTGCCAGGAACGTTTGGGGCCTGTTGGGTTGCACCTGCGCTCACATCACGTCACAAAATAAAATGTATAAAATAAAAAATAAAATATAATAAATAACGTGTTAAATGGGTGGAAATCCCTAGATCAATGTTTAAATTAACACTCACGCATTGACTCTGTCGGCTATTTTTTGCCATGCATGCTCCCTTTCTTTTGCAGCTGAGGCTGTGTTACTTTTTTTCTGCAAAATTTGCATGTTATCGGCATATGCTGCCATCAGAATTTCGGCCTCAAGCGCTGTAAAATACATTGACCGCGCCTTCTTTCCCTCCGTCTCCATGGTGACTCGCTTAATCTGTGCTCCACTAATAAGGGCTTTATGTATCCTCGTGCGCGTGCTTAACTTGGGGTTAAAGCAACTCCGCGTTGATTGAACTAATTGTTATCAGCCTTTCTGAAACCGAATATTCCGAGTTGGACAGTTCGGGGTTACTCAACCCTGAGTATCGTTTTTCACTTCCTGAAATAGGGCCCTGTACCAGGTTTAGGGAATGGAGAGACTTGCAGGAAGAAAGAGACAAGACAGGGAGAAGCGGGTGAGAGGAGCAGGGAGTAAATGAAATCAAAAATTGTGTAAATACTATAATTTAGGTTTAAGCAATTGGCCGCCTTAAGGAAGAGCTCAACAACCAAGACTACAGTAACATCTATGTTGTTTATGTTGACATGGCATATGAAATTTTCTTATCTATAATATTAACTATTTACAATTTGGAATTATTTCGATTGGGATATCAAAATAACTTACAAATACAAAATACAATGATCAGTGACATAAAACAAATTGATTATTATGAGGTGAGTAGATGAGCCAAGCAGGTAGTAATAAGACTAATAGTACTAATGTAAGATATCACAGCATAACAGTAACCGTAGTTAGTGTGTGAAACACTTGTACAGATGACATTAGGTAAAGTACATGATTACAAAAATGCACATGATTGTTTAAAAATAATAAATTGCATAAATCTAATAAACCTTCCTCTCAGTGAGTGAGTTGTCTCATCGTGATTTGCGTATATGTATATACGTACATGCGATCGCATTTCTTAAATTTCTGTATTCTTTTTAACAGGATGAGCTGGATGACACTGCACAGGTTTGGAATACACACTCCATCAGGCCATCAGCAAACATCAATATCCCCAGTGGTCGACCTAATGTAATGTATACATTACCTGAGCTCTACGGGACAAGAGACTTCCTTTGCCCCACTGAAGAAGAACATGTTGAAATGTGTAAAACTGAGTGTGTTTTTCGACTGACCAAACCATGTGACCCCGATGTATATGAACTGTGCAATATCATCATGACTGAGTCCCATCTGACTCCACCAACAGACTCATATCAGGCTGTGAACTTGTACATGCATTTAAGAGAGAACATCATGGCATTAGTGTAAATTGCATACACTGCAGCAGAGAACATTACTCAAAATTGACCTGTGATATGTGCGAAAGCTAACTTCTGGATGTTAAACAGACTGTAAACTGTAAGCTTTCTAGTACACAGTCATTTATGAGAATATCTTATATAGAAATATTTATTGTTGTGTTCCAGGAGGGTCAGTGAACTAAAGTATAAAGGGGAGTCTCTGCCTGTTAATGATATTCTGAGTGTTCTTTAGCACAAAAACACTGTAATGTTCTGTCAAATGTTATCAAGTTCCATGTCTATGTGTATTACTTCGAATTACTTTAACTGTGTATTTGGCTTGATACATGGATCAAAACATAAGACACATCTTAATTTAATGTGTTAGGAGTTTTAATGTACAGTGTTTAATCAGATAATGGTGGTTTATGTTGAGTATTTTGTAATAATTTTTAAATGGTGAGTTGGTTTTTATTTACACCATCTGTATTTGTTAATGATGGGAATGTTTAGTTGTTGATATTGGCTAGAATACTGTTTAAAATCGAAGAGATATGATATTATGCCTTGCTGCTTTATATATATTATAACGCCAACTGTCACATTGGCAGGCTACATGAAATGGTACTAAGGGGCATCATGATCTGAGAGGGGGCACCTTGGCATTTTTCTGAACTCCAGTTTCTCTGGCTAAAAATATAGTTATTTCATGTCATTTTTGCTTCTTTTTTTTTTAACTATTTATTCTGATTCCAGAAGAGCTTTAGTTTTTTAATGTTGGTTAAACAAAACTGAAAAAATAAAGAACTAAATAGAGACCTTTTGAACTCTTAGAATTTCTAATAGATATAAACATTCTTTTTTTGTCACTGAATTTATCTGAAGCTTATTTTATCAGCTGAATAACAAATTCTTTGCACCCACCTGTTCTGTTGATGAACAGCAATTTCATTCTAATGCTATTTTTGCAAAACTCACCACTTCTGAAAGGATGATATGTGTTGTTGAACTACCGGACAAATAAACTGAAATCTAATCAATTTCTAATTATTTTTGGACTATGTAGTACAGACAACTAAAAAATTGCAAATGACAAAAGCATATCGACAACATCTGTGTATTGACTGCCTGTGTTCCCAGGCACTTTAATTTCAGAGAAGGGTAGACAGAAGTGCATAATCTGTCAAAAATGTAGCAATACTTTATAATTAACCATATATACTATTTAATCTAATTAGAAATCCTGGCCTACAATCTTGTTTATCCTAGAAACTGTTAAATCTGATTATCATTGCTTGTTAATTTGTAATTATATAAGACAGTATAAAGAATTGTGAATCATCTGTATGTCACATTATGGCAAAGTCCTTTCAAAAAAAAAAAACTTGTGATGGCAATATGATTTTTAACAAAACAACTAGTAAACATTTTGGAAGCTAATCAAGGGAAAATAGGACTTATTGTTACAAGATGATGTTTATAGGCCACATCAGCTTTAAGAATTTGTAAACAGGGTCTTATCATTAACTTTCAATAACTTCTTTCGCAACCATAGTGACATTCTTTACTAATATTAATGGACTTTTCACCCTAAAATCAAATTTACAAATTTTTCTGTTCGCTAGCTGTAGTATTCCTTAATCCACATTGTTTTAGTGTGAGTTGCCCAATTTTAGAGATATTGACTGTACAAGCCTACCCCTCTCTTGTTTCACATGGTACTTAATGCTTAGTAGCAAAGTCCTTATGTAGACCTTATGTAGCTTCATGTTGTTTTTCAACAAGGAAGAGATCTCTACAGCTAATATCTCCCAAAACTAGGCAACTCACGACAAAACATTCTAGATGGATAAACAGCAAGCCAATGTGTGTCACTGCGGGGTATGCAGGTGTGTTGAGAGAACGTACCCAAAAGCAGACAAGGAGAGAGAGAGGACAATCAACTTAAAACAAAAGCGAGCCTTTATTCTGGCTGATGGCTGGAGTAAAAGAAAATAATGACAATGTGTACAGCAAATTTTGATGTGATCTGTCCCTCTAACGCTAAACACAAACCTTGTTTTCAACAGAAGTTAAAGATGTGGTCATTTTCAAAGAATTTTAAACAATAAAGAGTCCTTGTGAAATCTGACCTAACATACAACTAAACCATCAGAAAATTAAATTTGTGACTGCTTGTTATACGGCTGAATATATCAAATGCTTCAATGACAAAATGAAACAAGACAGAATTTATGAACTCAAGGATAATCATACAAATAAAAATTACAGCTCTAACCATTAGTACACTCATCAAGTTCAAATGATGTCCATTTCAAAGTAATTGCTGGAAAGGACATTGTCGAACTCTGTGCGAAATTCAGGATAAGAACTGTAAGTGCATGGCACTTCAAGGGTAGCTCCACAGGTGTGAGCAACAGGCCTTCTGTTGAGCCCAGTTTCAGCATTAAAACACACCAAAATTTTGTCAACACATATCACAGAAGATCCTGTGCAGAAGCGCAGGATTTTTTCAGCTTTGGTTTCATCAGCGTTTTTAACATAACGCTGAAGATGGTTAAACGTTGTTTGTTCTCCGTGAGACAGCATGATTTTTGTTGCTTCAAATAGCTGCACTAGTCTTTTGCCTGTGGCCTTCTTTGTCTCATACAGAGATAACACACTTTCCTTGTCTGCCAGTTTCAGCTGCAGATGTGCCATGGGTGTGGAGAAGCAATCCATTATATACTTTGGCTCTTGGAGAATGGCCTTATGAGCCATTGTTTCAATGGCAGGCTGCATGTTGTTCTTAGGTGGTAGGAAGTGGGAACCCATCCTTGTAAAAAGGTCAAGCAGGTCCTCTTCATCATTTTCATCCATTGTGCCTTGGAGAGCCTTCTCAACAGCTGATCTCTCAACAGGAGGCAGATAGTTGAGAAACGATGCAATCAGAATGTCTACATCAACTGAGTCCATTCCGTGGATGCAGGCTAAAATGAAAGCCCTTGACAGCCTCACTGGAAAGACACCATGGTCTAGTAAGCCTTTCACCCATATCTGCCCAACTGCTTGCCATTCAGCCTCACTAAAGTCTGGCCTCAGCCTTGGAACTTGTTCATTTTCACCTTCACACTGTTCCAAAAATTGCTCCCAAAATGCAGTGTAAACCTCCCTTGACACCCCAGCATCATCAACAGCATTTTCATTTACAAAGTTCATCTTTAAAGTCACATTCAGAATGCGACTGTCCATAAATACAGCCAAAAGATCATCAACAACTTTTATCCTGCGAATTGATACATGTAGGGGGCTCTGTGGGTCTCCTGAATTTGATGGGGAAAGTTGGTTGCTTGAATCTAAACGCAAACCTTGTGCGATGAAATTCAGTCCATGGTCCTGAGTAAAAGACAAAACATGCACATTCCATAAGAAATGCAAATGAATTGTACAGATTACACAATATCAATGTTCTGAAAAAGTTTGAAATTTATTTGTCTAATTTTAGTGGGCTGTACATTCCCAAACCATGGTTGCACTGACAATTTATATATAACATTAACATTGTGGCCTGATGGATGTCCTTGTATGCCTCACAGAAAATTATACAAGTGTTCTTTACATGTATGAGAAGACTCACTTATGTGCAAAATAGGTAGAGAACACAATAGTGACACCAAAACAATGTCTCACTGCTGTGTTATGTAAATAATTTGATTTCAAGACAAAATTTCCTGTTTAATCTTATGTTAATGTAAAACACTGGAATTGTCTCTCAACTGACAATATCCTTTTAATTCAAATAGACCCACAAACTGCCATATCCTCAGAAAATAGCATGACATTTTTGGCATCTCTACAGTATGTAAAGGTAGGTGTTTATGGTTGCCTGAATTGATCCATCTTACCTGTGCAATCTGGGGTGCTTCCTCTTGTATTGACTGCATATGGGGTGTGGGCAAGCCATTAGCTGAAGACAATGGTAGCAGGAAACCATCCATAGGTAATCCATTTGTGTCGGCATTCTGAGAAGGAAGTATTGCATTAATTGACAACAGACACCTTAACCCTTCAAGATTAGAAGACTCTTCTTCAATCTTCTACCTTGGCCTATTCTAAGTCATGAATGTTCTTAAAAAGTCTGCAAAATATGTCAATAGGTATTAAGAAATAGAACAAAAATACACCACTTTATTTTCAGCCTACATGTCTCACTTACAAGAGTAAAAAGACATATTACAGTGGAATCCCACAGGTTTTTATCAGATCTTGATGTACTTATTGCTACTTAAAATGTTGTATTACTGCTGCAAAAAAAATCAAGTTTTAAACAAACAAGAGATGAATTCTGATTAATAGAAATCGAGCAATTCTTTCACAGTACTGTAAGTTATTTCTTTTAAGATCCAAAAGAATATTACAGAAAATAACACACATGCTTAAATTTTGTCCAAGCAGGAATGCATGATCAGCTTTTTTAAAATCAGAACTATGCAAGTTACTGAATTTGATTATTAATAAATTTCCATATTTTGTCACACTTGAACCATATCAACCACAACTGTCCATGGTCTTACCTGTCTGAGATCCTCACTGTTGACATAATTCAGGGTTATCACGACTGTGTCATCACCATCTGCTCTGACAAGATCCTCTTCAGGATTCCATACAACCGTATCCGCTTCGTCTATGTGTGGAAAACGACATTCCAAATCTTCTGGAAGTTTGGCCAAGGACTCTAGTTTGAAGGATTTGTTAGGAACTATACTGGTCAGATCAATAATTTCAGAGCAGTGGTCAGGGAAATCATGATCACTTGAGTCAGTCTGCTGCCGCTGTCCCACGACAGTGTTTTTAATGTCTGTTGGGGTTGAATGCATATGATGGGATTTTCCTGGACTTTGTGTTGTCACTGCCTCACAGAGTGATTTCAGTTTTTTTGGATTGGGTTCCATCTGGAAATTGTGAATCTGTGAACCAGAAAACAAACACAAGACACAAACGAAAATAATTCAATTATTTTTTCAGCAGCCAGTCATTTTGTACATGTTAATGAATACAAAGCTGTAAGTCTTTCACAGATGTATTAAATGTACCTTACCACACAAGTCAACAACAAATTCCTGGAATAATTTCATCCTTCAGAAGTGCAAATATTCGTAGATGTACATAAAGCACTTGAATAAGACAACTCTTTATTGCAGTTGCACAGTCAAACCTAGTACAATAGTACAACAAAATTAGAAAATGTCGCATGTTACCACCGAGCACTACTAAACACAACAAAATACAGTAACTTTAAAGTGATCATTATTTTTAATAATAACTTTCTTATTTTAACAAACCTGTTTGCCAGTGTCACTGTCAGATGAATCCCCATGTTCAAGTAGATCTGGGACAAAATCATCTGTCTCACTGTCAAATCCAAGTAATGTCACCGGTGAATCTTCTTCAGTTATGCTGACAGAAAAATCCTCTTCAGATGAGGACTGAACTGTTAACAGTGTTTCATCTTTCGTGCAAATGTAAAATCTCAGGAGCTTCAATTTGGTTTGTTCATAAAGTTTGCCAACAGTGTCATCTAAAGCAATCGGATTTTTTTTAAAATCACAGATATCAATGACAAAGTCTTCAACTCTCCCTTTTGGCGAGTACCCATCTGGAAAAAACAGGTCCTTTCCCATTTCCAAAATCTTAGCTACAGTTGTAGTTTTTTCCACAGTTGCATGTCTTGTTCCTCCACCATTTCTGGTTCTCACTTGACGGTATTCATTACTGCTTAAATGAAGCCATCCGATTTCTATTTTTCTGCAGGTCTTCTCTGCTGCAGTATTTCTCTGTCTTGCCATCCCTTCACTTTGCTTTTGGAACACACCTGATGAACCACACAGCACTCCTTTGGTTTTTGATCTTACTTTCCGTGCCGCAATTTTATCTCTTAGGTTCTGCAGAACAGTCTCTTTATCTGTGCTGTACTTAGTTTGTTGACAGAAGGACTGGACAGCTAGTCTGTCACCATATGTCCTTATGTATTTTGCCATTTGTCCATCAGTCATGACGGACAGCACTGCCTTATCCACCTGCAGACATAAAACATTAGAGAAATGGTATTAATATACTTTTACTCTAGGAAGCCACACTAGCACACATGGAATACTAACTGTATTAGAATAGAGTTCTTAATCACTGTTCATGATCATTATCAAAAGTTACTCTGTCAACTTCTGTCTTATTACTTTACTGTTGCTGTGTTAGTATTAGTATAGTAATAGTAGTAGATATTTATATATGTTGGGAGAAAACCCTGCAAAAATAAACCCAGGAGGAATAGAGACACAATGAGACAAAGTTACTTTTTTATGCTTAACGTGTACACGGGTGAGCTGCTGGAAACAACCCACAACCATGGACAGTGGCTTGGCATTTTTATAGGCACAAATCACAGAGACAGTGAGAACAGGATAAGAAAATAATAAACAGATAAAATAAACAACTCCATATATGGTGCTAGTCTCGTCAGCAGAGAGCTGGGAGAGATAAAACAATCTGAAACAATATGTCCCCGAAACAATATGTCTTTGCTGGGAAAGTCTAAAAAGACACTTCTAAACTAATCTAACCACAGACAAAGGGCATCTTTGTACATTTAAAAGAAGGTAAAGAAACATAGAATCATTTTTCCTGTAGCAATATACTACGTTACTAAAAAATATTTTGCTAGTAAGGTATAAGTAAGGTAAGTTCCACCAAGTATTTTGTGCCATGCTGTCCATGTTACCATGGTAATGGCACAGCCAGATAACAACATCCAAATTCATGGGCTGCAACCTCTTTTTTTTTTTTAAACTGTATTTATCACATTGTCCAAATTCATGGGCTGCATCCTCCTGAGGACGCTTTTGTAGACCGATTATGTCACAGCGATGCACCGAAGGCTATCCAATTTCGTAGACTCCTTTTTTTTTATTATTTGCACAGAAATGTACAACAATTCTGGCAATCTCTACAAAGATTCTATTTTAAATTCGTAAACTCCTCCGAATGCAGCAGACAAATGCGTCCTCCTTTTCACCTATTTTTTTTTTAATTATTGAACTTTATTAAGAAACAGTATACAGAACATGTATACAACCAGAACAAAATTAACATATGCCAGGGGGTGTAATACAAAGAATTACATTCACTTTTCACCGAATTTGAAGGATGGGTCCGGTGTGTGCTTCGTGGCCCATATCCCAGAATTCAAAGTGCGGCCCAGCCAAACTCCAGTTTCCGGTAATGGCGGCCGTTAATAAGTTTTAAAATGACCGTTATTAATCTTTCTGGGTCACAAAATTTTTTTAAACACATTTCAGGGGAGAACGTGGGTGTATAAACTTGAAATATCTTCTCGGTTTATCAAGATATCGCATATTTGCAAAAGTGCTTCGACGTTTTCCTTGATGTCTGTTACCCACCAGCTCGATAGGTAGCCGAGAGCTCAAGGGTCACTAAAGCCGCCAAGAACGGCACAACTCGCGGCATATTATTTTCAGATCACCGCGGACTTTAGCTACTCAGGCTAAACTTAATATATAAAACACTTAGACAACCTAAAAATGTTAATGTTTGGCTTTTTTCAGTGTTTCATTTGTTCGTGAGTAAAACGGTTTGGCTGAGATTAAAGTTATTAGATTAAATTCGATAAAATAAAACTTTATTAATCCCCCGGGTGGGTTCCACATTGGTTTTACAGCGCTTAATCAACGTCACACAGAAAACTGATTAAACAGAAGTGCGAGATGGTCGAGAATTTACTCCAGTGTCGTCTTATATTTTAGATAGAAAGGAGCAGACGGACGAGCTTATTACACTCCACCGAGACAGCGGTGACGCTAATCAGAAGGCTAGACCGTCCAATTTCCCCAGCCGTTCTGAGAACCCGGCCCACGTAGACCACGAAGCCCGAGTCCTCGGGAGGATGCAGCCCATGAATTTGGACACGATTTGAAATTTCAAAACATATGTGCACTTAACGAGTTATGTTTAATGAACCTGAACATATTTACAAGAATTAACATTAAAGGCCTGCATATACGACCTCGGTTTTTCAACAAGTTACTCGCCTTTTGAACCGCGGTGTTTAATGCTTTGTTGTTTATACGTACTTTGTCTTGTTGCATGTGCATGATGTCGTCGTGTGGGACCTCTCTTGACCGCAAGAAATGTTCTAAATCCTCCTCCATGTCCGCACCGTATGGAGCCCCGTACCGTAGCACCGCACCCTTCAACTGAAACGCTATCAAAAAGGAGCGGGATCTTTTGCGAGATCTCGCAATACTTATTGCGAGCGCTCGCAATACTTTTGCGAGATCTCGCAAAAGTCCGTCTAAATTTTTTTTTTTCCCTCCCTAATTTTTTTTTCTCCCATGTCCCCTGGGGGGCTCCGTACGGACCACTTATGTGCAGCCCTGGTTATTTAGCTCGTCATATTGCAGCCACAGAAATTATTTTGTCCATGAAACCATAAAGCTGCACTTTCTTTTTGCCTTATAGTCTGATTTGTCATAACTTTTCCGTTTTGTGGTAAGCTTTTCTTTGTCTGTCACTTCTTCACCCTGACCTGTCTTATTTGGCTCAGCAGAACTGAAATATATATCCTGCTGCTTTTACACATGCACTCACATAAGCTCAGCGATTCTCTGCGCGATCAACCTCTCACATGTTTAAGCTTGCTGCGGGAGATTTCACTTGTCATGTTTGCATAGTAAGCTAACAATTAATAAGACGATGTCAGAGGAATTGGTGCACAAATTATCATCACTCACAGATCAGTGCTGTCGCTCTCTATACACAGTTTGCGCGATTGCAAAGTGAAAGCAAAAAAACAAGCGCAAATTCAAACGCGATTTCAATATGTCACATATTGACAGTGGCTCATCGATGCCAATGATATAATTACCCAGCTACATTTCTGAAAGAATGCAAAAGCATTGACATATATTTTTCCTTCCTACAATAGCCCGACGGGCAGGGAAGAGATAGATTTTGGTAGCCCGACTGAAAAAATCGCTAGCTCCAGGACGTCGGGCTAGCGATATTGCAAGCCCTGTATCTGATTGAGGAATCACTCATCTTTGGAAAAGAGAGTTTATTACAGAGAAATGTCTCTTTCCAAAATAAAAGCTATACTATCCGCTTCTTCTGGGCTATATTCTCAGCAGCATAAGGAGAATCATGTGCTAACAGCTGTCTAAATGACTCGGCTAAAGTTAGTTAGTTGTTTTTGTCTTTGCACTAGGATGATGTCGGCGTAAATGTGCAGTCATATTCGTTGTGTTCCCACTAGTGCTTTCAGGTTAATCTCGTTGAAATGACCTTAACGCCACAACACGGCAAATCTCTGTTAACGAGCTACCGCCGATCGCCCCGTGCATGGGGCTAGACGGCCAACACGTTAACGAGCTAACTGCGCTAACACACTAGTTCCCACCCATGTAATTGAGCATTGCATGGCACATCCAACATACTGTTTTACTTTAGTCCATGACTCGCTTACCTTCAGGGTCATACGTCACATGAAAACCAAAATAATTCCAAACGCCAGATCTGAATGAGGGTGGGGGAGGTCCATGTTGCAAGGAGAGCTTAACTTCTGTCTCGCTAGCTTGCCCTGCGCTCTTCCTTCTGACTATGCTGTCTGTGTTGAGCGCTCAGTGGATCTGCGCTCGACAGTGCAGCCTAGGCGGAGTAGTCGAACGCAGATTCACTGAGCGCTCAACACAGACAGCATTGTCAGAAGGAAAGTTGATAAAATAAATTACAAATTTTGTATTGTTCGATACATATGCGTACCGAACCGAAAGCACTGTATCGAACGGTTCAATATCGATACAAATATCGTTGCACCCCTAATGTTTATATATAAATATATGCGGTGGCCCCTAGAGACAAAACACGTACAAACTTCAAAACACATTTCTAGCATGAACTGAACTTCCAAAGCAGAGCTACTAGATCACTTAAATTACACAATTGAAAGCATGTGTGTATTGTTTGTGTATTTATACACACGCACTCATATATATATTCAAATAATTTTAAAAAAAAGTTCATTTACCTGTTCCACACACCAAATCCGGTCTTTGGTACTTGCTGGCTTGTGTAGCCACTAGGTAAATATACTTTTTATTCACTTCACATAAAATGTAATAAAAAAATCATATAATACAAAAATCAACTATTCACATTTCAACTTTTAACTATTTAAATTTTCAGCTTTTTCCTTTTACAAATTTAAAGTGAAACAACACAAAACACTGCAAACCACAAAACAATTAAATATAAATTAAAATATGAAAACAAAAAGAAGATGCATATTCTGCTGTCTTTCTGTGGTTTTCCTGCTCTGTGGTTAAGGGCCTTTTTTAGGTCTTCATTTTTCTTTTTCAAAGAATCAACTTCATCTTCGACCATAGCCTTCATTTTCTTTTCCAAGGCCAGAGCTCTAATATTACTCTGGCATTTCTGTTTGATCTCCATATTCTGGGCCTTTTGGTCGTGTATTACTTTGCCCATTTGATCTTTCTCGTCTGTTAAATCTTTCACAGTTTTACCCATTAATTCGTTTTGGTCCTGTAGCTTTGTATTGTGTGTCAAAAGACCCTCAATCCAACACTGCGAGGATTGATGTTGTTCCTCGCGTTCTTTAACCGCATTGACGGCCACACCTCTACTATTTTTTACTGTTCTCTCAAGCTTTTCTATTTTGGAATCATACATTTCCATGACCTCTTCTAACTTTCTGTCTGCAGCATTGGCTTTGTCTTCCAGTTTTTTAGTGTTTTCCTCGTAAAATTGCTGCATCTAGATTCTAGGCTGATGGTGACTCCTGAATTTCCTCCACTTCCTCCTCATCCTTGAAATACTCCTGATGGATGTCCACAGCATTGTTCAGTCTGATGGCATCCTCCATGACCTGGACAACATGATACCATTAGAATGACATCATAGAATGAGGGGTGTGACCAGAGCCAGAAATGCACTCATTGATCCTTTTGTTGATTTATTGCTATCATCATACACTACTAATCAACTAATCGAAGTGCAAGTGTCACAGTCTGTTATTTATTCTCCCTCCATGCAAGGCAACATCCAGGGGTGGTTCTGTGGGTTCAGCATGGCTGCCAGCCATGCTGAACCATCTGGTTCACTGGTGCTTAGGGCCTTTTTTAGGTCTTCATTTTTCTTTTTCAAAGAATCAACTTCATCTTCGACCATAGCCTTCATTTTCTTTTCCAAGGCCAGAGCTCTAATATTACTCTGACATTTCCGTTTGATCTCCATATTCTGGGCCTTTTGGTTGTCTATTACTTTGCCCATTTGATCTTTCTCGTCTGTTAATTCTTTCACGGTTTTATCCATCAATTCATTTTGGTCCTGTAACTTTGTATTACGTGTCAAAAGACCCTCAATCCAACACTGCGAGAATTGATGTTGTTCCTCGCGTTCTTTAACCGCATTGACGGCCACACCTCTACTATTTTTTACTGTTCTCTCAAGCTTTTCTATTTTGGAATCATACATTTCCATGACCTCTTCTAACTTTCTGTCTGCAGCATTGGCTTTGTCTTCCAGTTTTTTTAGTATTTTCCTCGTAAAATTGCTGCATCTTATTTTTATTTTTTATTTTCACTCGCTAGATACGGGACTGACTTGAATGAGGAAAAGAAAAGGGAGAAAGGAAGAGGAGGGAGAAACAGTTGGAGAAGAGGGATGGGGATAAAGGGCAGAAAAAACCTCGCGTTTTATGGTGACTCCTGAATTTCCTCCACTTCCTCCTCATCCTTAAAATACTCCCGATGGGTGTCCACAGCATTGTTCAGTCTGATGGCATCCTCCATGACCTGGACAACATGATACCATTAGAATGACATCATAGAATGAGGGGTGTGACCAGAGCCAGAAATGCACTCATTGATCCTTTTGTTGATTTATTGCTATCATCATACACTACTGATCAACTAATCGAAGTGCAAGTGTCACAGTCTGTTATTTATTCTCCCTCCATGCAAGGCAACATCCAGGGGTGGTTCTGTGGGCCATGCTGAACCATCTGGTTCACTGGTGCTTAGGGCCTTTTTTAGGTCTTCATTTTTCTTTTTCAAAGAATCAACTTCATCTTCGACCATAGCCTTCATTTTCTTTTCCAAGGCCAGAGCTCTAATATTACTCTGACATTTCCGTTTGATCTCCATATTCTGGGCCTTTTGGTCGTGTATTACTTTGCCCATTTGATCTTTCTCGTCTGTTAAATCTTTCACAGTTTTACCCATTAATTCGTTTTGGTCCTGTAGCTTTGTATTGTGTGTCAAAAGACCCTCAATCCAACACTGCGAGGATTGATGTTGTTCCTCGCATTCTTTAAAGCAACAAAACAACCCGAAGAGCCGGCTCTTTTTAGTGAGCCCAACCAAAAGAGCCGGATCTCTAAAAAGAGCCGGAAATCCCATCACTATTAGGGTGGGTTAGGTTAGGGGAATGGAAACTCCTCCCTGCACAAGGAGGGCAGGAGTAGGTGCACGCTCCGCACCATGACCCTTCCTGAGACCCGCCATCCCATCTACCGTATCCAGCAATCCCCAGGTCCGAATTGAGGTAAGTACCGTCCTTTTCTTTTTCAGGTTCAGGTAAGTACCAAATTATGTTTAATTTTTACCAAAGTTGTGTTTTATTTGTCCTGTTTTTTTAGGTTTCTAACTGTGTTTTAATAAAATTTGTCTTTGCTCAATGAATTTAGTCTCTGTGTCGTTTTTAATTCCAATTTTTAGGCTTTTAAACTGTTTTTATCCATAAATTATCCAATTTTTAGGTTATAAATTTATGATATTCCAATTTTTAGGCTTGAATTTTTAGGCCAGTAAATCAATATGTAAATGAAAAAAACATCAAAAGAAATCCCCCCCCCAAAAAAATAACAAACTAAAACAACAAACAAAAACACTTTTTAGTGCTGACGCATGGCTGTGGCTACGTTTCGGCTGGGCTGTGCCTTCTTCAGGCTGTGCACATGCGTCGCTGGCTAAATTAAAATGAAGAGACTCTTCTCTGCCCCTCCTTTTATAGTGTGCTGTGTCTCCTCCCACTCTTGGGATTTCTGTTTTATTGGTTTTTTTTGTTCAGTATCTTTAATGTTTGTGTCACGGATTGCCGGGGCAAGCCGTGTGGAATTGTAGAAAGGGACCAAAAGGCGGCAGCTCTGGTGGAGGTGAGTGTTTATTCACAGAGGTGGGTAAGTACAAACAAAGGTGGCGACAAAACATGAAACTGGAAACCTAAACTGGGTAAACTAATAAGACAAACCAGAAACGAGGAAATACATACGGGAAGACGCAGGGAGACCGAGGGGAAACAACACAGACGAACCAGCGATTACTAAGACAGAAAATACAACTTAAATACACTCAGAACACAGGGAGATTACACACAGGTGGGAGACACAGCTGGGAGTGATTAACATGACGAGACCAGGGAGGCAAACTGAAAACATTCACATAAGACGCAGACCTTCACAATAAAACAGGAACACACGGGGGGAACAGGGTAAACACCAATTAGAGAACAGAACCAAAATCGCGAAGAGAAAACACAAAACGCTGGGTCAAAAGGACCCAGGATCATGACAGTACCCCCCCCCCCTCAAAGGCTGGCTCCAGACAGCCCAACAAGAAACAAAACAGCCAGAAAAAACAGAAAACAACCCGACCAGGGTGGGCGGCGGGGGCCCAGGAAGGAGGGCTCGAAGCAAAACAAAACCGGAGCACCAGGGGCCTGTTCTTCGTACGTCGCTTACTACATCCAAGATCAAATGACACATCCAAGACCAAACCATCGCGCTAACCGTGAGCTCACTAATCCGGTTCCCCGAACACACCTGCTGTTGACGATTAGTACAGCTGGACGCAGTAATGTGACATCACTGGGTGTCGTAAAAGGGGCTACGCATCGATAGTAGAAACATTGATCGGCAACTCGCTGATTGGTCGGCGAAAATGTCGAAGGGGCGTGCACGGTATTTTCCGGCAGCAGAGCAAGAACTCATGAGTGAGGGATTCCAGGAGTTTCAGAGTTTAATTAAAACGCAAGAGAACACTGCAAAGGCTGCAAAAGCAAGGAGAGAGGGCTGGCAGAAAGTTGCTGACAAATCAAACTCGTAGGTAATTTAATAATAATAATAATAATAATGGATTGGGTTTATATAGCGCTTTCCAAGGCACCCAAAGCGCTGTACGATACCACTATTCATTCACTCCCACATTCACACACTGGTGGAGGCAGCTACGGTTGTAGCCAGGCTGCCATATCGCGCCATCGGCCCCTCTGGCCAACACCAGTAGGCGGTAGGGTAGATCTATCATATGACACTATATTATCCAATATCATATGGCATTATATTATATTATAATATGTTATATTATATCCCCTTTCACATTAGAGCCACAACAGGACCCACAAGAACATGGGAACAAGTAAAAGTGGAATACAGGAGTATTCTACAGAATGGTAATATTTATCTCTTAGATTGCTTTTCGTCTCTTGGCAAGGTAATACTGGCCTGTAATACTCTGTTAGTTTGTTCATAACAGCAACCAAGAAAAGGGCAGAGGAAAAAAAGACAGGTGGTGGTCCTGCACCCCCTCGTCAACAAGTTGGTTAAGTAAATAATACCCTCACGGGAATATCGATATCTCTCAATGAGCACACTGTCGCGCTGAGCTAAAGGATCCTGTCTATCCCGCAATATACGCTGAATTCTGAGGACTCTCCTTATCAATCTTGCACCTTCCGCAATGGGTTGGTCGCGTATACGGACAGAACATGGCTGCGACAGGCTTCCCAAATCCACCTTCGCTTTTATAGCCGTGGTCTCTCATCTTGATTACACGAAGTAATTTACAATTACTACTCTGAAATATGAATTACATCTGTAATAATCACATACATGTAATAGAATGTTAATGGTACATTTCCCTTTTTTAGGAAATGACCTGTATGTATCTGTGTGACATCAATAAAAGGATCAAGTGCTGCATTATCTTTAGTTACATTGATGTTATTTATTTATGGTGAAACAGTGGTGGAATATCGCTGTTGCTTTCGTATAAATGAAGCGGACATACCTGCGTGGCCGCGATCTAATCCTGTTTACATAAAGTAAACCTGCTCACGAGCAGGTTTACGCTTACGGCTCTGTTGCTATGACAGCAAGTCCCGGATGAGCTTCGGGGAACCGAACGATCCAGGATCACGCGAAATCGTCAACAATCTAATCCAGCTAACTTACTTAGCGAGGTACGAAGAACAGGCCCCAGAAGGCCAAAAGACAAAAACAAAAAACGAGCCCAAAACCAAAAGAAACGAAGCACACCAGAACACAGGAAAAAAACAGAGTCCAAAACAGAATTCAGGGGGCCGACAGCACAGGAGTCCAAACAGTTCAGGGGGCCGACAGCACAGGAGTCCAAACAGTTCAGGGGGCCGACCGTGCGGACGGCAACGGCGGCGACGTGGACACAGTTCGGGGGGGCCGACCGTGCGGACGGCAACGGCGGCGACGTGGACACAGTTCGGGGGGCCGACCGTGCGGACGGCAACGGCGGCGACGTGGACACAGTTCGGGGGGCTGGCCGTGCGGAAGGCAACGGCGGCCACACAGGCGATGGCGGTCCGGGGGCCGGCCGTGCGGAAGGCAACGGCGGCCACTCAGGCGAAGAGGGTCCGGGGGCCGGCCGTGCGGAAGGCAACGGCGGCGACGAGGGAGACGACGGAGCAGTTCAGGGGGCCGACCGCGCGGAAGGCAACGGCGGTGACTCAGGCGATGGCGATCCGGACCAGGCGAAGCACAGGCAGAGGCCGGACCAGGCGAAGCACAGGCAGAGGCCGGACCAGGCGAAGCACAGGCAGAGGCCGGACCAGGCGAGGCTGAAGGCTCTGAGGCTGGACCAGGCGAGGCTGAAGGCCCTGGAGCTGCAGCTGCAGCAGGCGAGGATGATGATGGAGCTACAGCAGGCGGCTGGACGGGCTGAACGGGCCCCTCGGACCCTCCAGCGGAGGCAGGAGGCTGAACGGGCCCCTCGGACCCTCCAGCGGAGACAGGAGACGAAGGCCGGAGCGGTCCCTCGGACCCTCCAGCGGAGACAGGAGACGAAGGCCGGAGCGGTCTCTCGGACCCCCCGGCGGAGACTAGAGATGAAGGCCGGAGCGGTCCTACGGACCCTCCAGCAGAAGTCACCACTAAGCCAGCAGTCATGGAGTCCTCTGGCAAACACGAAGGCAACTGGCGATGCACTGAGCACTGGCTCTGCCCAGGCAACGCTGACATGGTGCAGTTCTCAGGTGGCGGCATAAACTTCAGGGGTCCAGAATCAGCCGGGGACTGAGACCTAGCCTCTGGGGAAGCCCTGGAGCGGCAAACTGTGCCAATGGCGGCTGAACCATGAAAAGCACCTTGAGGTGAAATTAGACTTTCTCCCTGCATGGAGTGAATGAGTGAAACCGATGATACTGGAGCCAGAGCTACGGGTAGCGGGGGCACTGGAGCTACTGGGGCCTGCGCTACAGGCGGCACTGGAGCTACTGGGGCCTGCGCTACAGGCGGCACTGGAGACTGAACTGAGGGGGACACTGGAGGCTGAACTGAGGGGGACACTGGAGGCTGAACTGAGGGGGACACTGGAGGCTGAACTGAGGGGGACACTGGAGGCTGAACTGAGGGGGACACTGGAGGCTGTACTGAGGGGGACACTGGAGGCTGAACTGAAGGGGGCACTGGAGACTGAACTGAAGGGGGCACAGGAGACTGAACTGAAGGAGGCACAGGAGACTGAGCTGAGAGGAGCACTAGCTGCGGGGGAGCTAACTGAGCTGAGAATGGCTGCGGGGGAGCTAACCGAGCTGAGAGTGGCTGCGGGGGAGCTAACCGAGCTGAGAGTGGCTGCGGGGGAGCTAACCGAGCTGAGAGTGGCTGCGGGGGAGCTAACCGAGCTGAGAGTGGCTGCGGGGGAGCTAACCGAGCTGAGAGTGGCTGCGGGGGAGCTAACCGAGCTGAGAGTGGCTGCGGGGGAGCTAACTGAGCTGCCGGTAGCTGCACAGGCGATAAGCAGCTCGCGTTGACATCCGCCACACAAAATGCAGCCCCTGAATGAACAGTCATGCAGTCCGGAAATGAAAAAGAGTCCTCACTCACCACAGCCGGCGATTTAGAAGTCCGAACGTCCGGCTGTGGGGTGGCGCGCTTGCGGCGCGATGGGCGTTTCCTCCCCGCAGACGGCTCCGACGGGCCGGGCAAGATCACATCCGGCGAGTTGGGCAGCGAGGCAGGAGCGGCTGAGAGAAGGTGGGGTGTGTGCCGGAGAAAAGCCTGCACGGTCGGAGGAAGCGAAGTTAGAAGCCATGGCAGGCCGGAAAAGAGCCGTTGTAGCCGACTTTCCACGGCGCGGCGAAGCTCCTCTGGAGGGTCCTCAAGCCACAGCCCGAGGAGAATCTCCACGTTATATGTAACGTCGTCCCGGAGCTCCTCGGACGGATTTACTGCCGCTGGGTCCATGGTGGCTGGTTCGTACTGTCACGGATTGCCGGGGCAAGCCGTGTGGAATTGTAGAAAGGGACCAAAAGGCGGCAGCTCTGGTGCAGGTGAGTGTTTATTCACAGAGGTGGGTAAGTACAAACAAAGGTGGCGACAAAACATGAAACTGGAAACCTAAACTGGGTAAACTAATAAGACAAACCAGAAACGAGGAAATACATACGGGAAGACGCAGGGAGACCGAGGGGAAACAACACAGACGAACCAGCGATTACTAAGACAGAAAATACAACTTAAATACACTCAGAACACAGGGAGATTACACACAGGTGGGAGACACAGCTGGGAGTGATTAACATGACGAGACCAGGGAGGCAAACTGAAAACACTCACATAAGACGCAGACCTTCACAATAAAACAGGAACACACGGGGGGAACAGGGTAAACACCAATTAGAGAACAGAACCAAAATCGCGAAGAGAAAACACAAAACGCTGGGTCCTTTTGACCCAGGATCATGACAGTTTGTCCTGTGTTAGCTTAGGCTTTTTTTTGTTTTTATTATTTTTCTGGCACCCCCTTCTGTAATGTCTTTTCCATTATCCATCCTTATTTTTCTATTGTTATGGCACCCCCTTCTTATTTGTCCTTTCCGTTAATTTTTTCGTGATTTTGTTCCTTTCCTGTGATTGTCCTATTCGTCCTGCTCTGTCCTTGTTATGAGATCCTCCGTGACCTATGTTGCGTTTTATTGTGTTGTCAAGTGGAATTTGTGCACACTTTCCCGAGGTTTCTTCCCATCATCTGGCACCTGGGAGTTTTTCCTTGTCTTCCTAGAGAGCCAGCTTGGCCTGGGTCAGGAGCTCTATCACAGCAAAACAACAACAAAAAGACTTTTATGAAAGAACGACTTGAATTTTGTGTTATTTAAAAACACGTATTTAATTATTATTCAGTGTTGTGTGTTATAGCAAACTGCCAGCCTTAAACCTGAAAAAAACTCACGATTTTATAGAACTAGACAATGCATTTCCTGAAGAAAATTTCAATGTAATGATTATTTATTAATACGTTTTGTATTCAGTATTTAGTTTTATAAAGTAAATGCTGACCACACAAGTTTCCTTCTGGATTAATAAAGTTTTAAAAAATATCTGTAAAGTGTTATGAAATATAAAAATGTTTTTGTTGAGAATATGTCCACACAAAATAATTAAATAGGGCATTTTCTGTTATTTAACAGAGGTTTTCTGTTTTATAATTACACTGCAGTTTGGACGACGAGTTTCTGGAACGTTTTTGTCCTTTGAAAAGGCATTTCCACATGCAGGTCACTTCAGAGAAAAAGAAAAGGTGGAATTTAGGGATAAATTCCTCAACTTGAAAAAGAAATACGTAGACGGTGTGGAAGGCATCCCCTTTGTTGGAACAACGAAGGAGTTTCTTCTAGATGCAGCTTTACTAGATAAAACACGGGAGCTGGAATCATTTACCATATCATTGTACTGCTTTTTAAAGTCTTCCAAATACGCTTTATTCAAACAAAAACAGGAGCTCATTGGACCAGTGAACCAGATGATCAGAAAGGCTGGCAATGAAGAAAAAGAGATAGGTCATCTAAAATCTAGAGTGAAAGACGTTCAACTCCAGCTTAAATTAGAAAAACAGAAAGGATGGGGAGATGTTATGGGGAGACTCCGACTCCGTCTCAGATCTTTCCACAGATTAAACCTTGTCCACCTCCAGTGCAAACTAAATTTATTTTACACTCATCCGTTTTCATTAGAGGCAGAACCCAGAAGCACATCCAGGTTTAGGTCTACTGCTTGGTGCTACACAGAAACAGGCTGAACAGACTGAAACTCACATGAATTTGGACGAATCGAAGTAAGAATGTCACTTCTGCTCAATTGAATTGATTATCATTACCCTCACTAATAGCCACTTAATAAGTTAAGAGCAATGTGCCAAAGTAGTATAAATATTTTAACTTTTGGAAAATCCAGCAGGTTAATTAAGTGATTTCACATCATGTGTTCAAACAGCTTGTCAGTTTTTAATATATCCCATGTGCGCATACTTAAGCTTTAAAAAAAATACAGTCCAATGACCTGATAGATGTTTGCTGAACATTGTGGTTTACATCAGCACTTAAATTAATGTGGATGATGGCAGCGGGACGGCTGCGGAACCTGACGGCAGCGGGACGGCTGCGGAACCTGACGGCAGCGGGACGGCTGCGGAACCTGACGGCAGCGGGACGGCTGCGGAACCTGACGGCAGCGACGCTGCAGGCGGTGATGCAAATGGTGATGATGTGAATGCCGTAGGCGGTGGCGTGAATGCTGGTGATGTAGGAGTCACAGGGGATGTTTCAGCAGATGGTAGCTGAACAAACTTCCCCGGACCGCCAGCAGATGTGAGGATGTGCTGGCTGGGTCCTCCAGGACCCTCAGCTAATGAGGCGTGGTGCTGGGCGGGCTCCTCGGACCCTCCAGCAGACGTGGCTTGAGGCTGGACGGGCTCCTCGGGCCCTCCAGCAGACGAGACATGAGGCCGGCTGGGTTCCCCCGAACCCCCAGCAGACGAGACATGAGGCCGGCTGGGTTCACCCGAACCCCCAGCAGACGAGACATGAGGCTGGACGGGCTCCTCAGGCCCTCCAGCTGGAGCAGATGCAGGGCCAGAGGCAATAGGGACCCCTGACTGAGGGTGGAGATGAGAGGCTGATTTAGCAGAAGACAAAGCTAACGATTCCTGCACTAGCTGCGCTACTGACTGGGCCATGGACCGTAATAAAGTCTGCAAAAAATCTGATTGAGGTAGCGACTGAGCCATGGATAACTGAACTTGAGGTGGTAGTGGTGGTGGTGGAGTTGGTGACTGGGCTACAGGTGGCTGCTGAGCAGGTGACACTGGAAACCGAGCTGCTGGTGGCTGCTGAGCAGGTGACACTGGAAACCGAGCTGCTGGTGGCTGCTGAGCAGGTGACACTGGAAACCGAGCTGCTGGTGGCTGCTGAGCAGGTGACACTGGAAACCGAGCTGCTGGTGGCTGCTGAGCAGGTGACACTGGAAACCGAGCTGCTGGTGGCTGCTGAGCAGGTGACACTGGAAACCGAGCTGCTGGTGGCTGCTGATCAGGTGACACTGGAAACCGAGCTGCTGGTGGCTGCTGATCAGCTAACTGAGCTGCTGGTGGCTGCTGATCAGCTAACTGAGCTGCTGGTGGCTGCTGATCAGCTAACTGAGCTGAAGGTGTGGAAATGAAAACTGCACCAGTCCGTACTACAGGAGAGAATAGAAGTGTGGTTGGATGATGATGATGATGATGATGGTGAGGGTTGCATTTCTTCTTTAAAGGTGGATCGAACGACTTGGCAATGAACCTTGGTAAAACATACTGCTGACGTCGAGAGCACCAAGTGGCAAGGGCCTCCAGGAGAGCAGCAGAATCCTCCTTCCCTGGGCCGCCCATGCCAAACAGTTTAAAACAAAAACTGGCCCTCAGAGCTGTTACTATTGTTTTTAATCCGTTAATGTCCAGAAAGGTTATGGTGAAGGTAGGGGATGACAAGAAGTTGTCTAGAAACACTACCTCTGGAAGCCTCCTGTAGTCATCCACAGCGTGAATTATGCGCCAGCAATAATCCCACAGCTGTGCGAGGTACTTTCCCTCTGAGGCAAAAGGTGAGTCCGCTGGATCCATCTTGTGGTCGCGTCGTTCTGTCAAGGCTCTGTGTGCGGGCAGGCGGAGAGGAGGATCCAAACGCAGGACTCAAACATAGATTTGAGAATCAAAACCACAGCTTTATTGCTGGCCAGAAAACAAAACATAAACCAAACATGAAAACACAAGCTGGAACACACAGGCACGGTCTGAGGGTGAACAGACGTTAACGACGCGACACTGACATAAAGACACACTGGGTTTAAATACACTGAGGGAGTCATCAAGGAATTAGAGACAGAAGGGGGACACAGCTGGGAGAAATAAGACCTAACGAGACAGGGAGAGCGAAGCCGGAATACTGACATCAGACAGGAACAAGAACCTTCAAAGTAAAACAGGAAACAAAACACACTTTACTAAGACACAGACTAGACAGAGACAGACTAGACGCTGACCAAAGTCTACTAAATAATAATCATAATCACAACAGTATCAGATCATAATATAAAAAAAACACCAAGATAACAGAAACACCAAGTACCAGAGAAACATAAAGGAAAATCCATGATGCAAAAGTACCAAAACATAATGAACTCAAAATACTGGGTCCAACGGACCCAGAACCGTGACATCTGTACAGAGCCAGCTATGCGCTATTAGGGGTGCATTCCATCTGTGCTTTAAAAGAAAGAAGAAAACAAAACCTGAAATTAACAAAAGAAAAAATAAATTCAAAGGGCTTAAAGTGTTTCTTACAATGCTGGTTTTTTGTCTCCAAACAATCCTCAAACCAGTGGGGCTCTAAGGCTGTATCCCAATTTAGGGTCTGCAGCCTTAAAGGCCACATTTTAAGGCCGATTACGTCACAGCGACGCGACGAAGGCTGTCACTAGTCGTGTCCACATTCATGGGCTGCATCCTCCTGTGGACCTGTCCTTCTCAGTCTATGTGGGCTGGCCTTCAGATTTGCGTCAATGCGGTCTCTGTGGAGTTTAATAAACTCAGCTGTCTGCTCCTTCCCATCTAAAATATAACAGGACACTGGTGTAAATTCTCGACCATCTCACACTTCTGTTTAATTGGTTTTCTGTTTGACGTTTTTTCAGCTGTGTGAAAACCAAGGAGGAAAAAGTTTTTTTAAATCTAATCTAATAACTTTAATCTAATAACTTATATATTACGTTTAACCTGAGCAGCGAAAGACCGCGGTGATCTGAAAATGATGTGCCGGGAGTTTGCCGTTCTCGACGGCTTCAGTGACCCTCGAGCTCCCGGCTAGCGGTCAAGCTGGTGAATAGAATAGAATAAAATAGAATAATCCTTTAATTGTCCCACAAGGGGAAATTTGGTTGTAACAGCAGCCAGAAAGGCACACATACAAACAAACAGTACACAGGACACAGAACAGAAACATACACAATTTTTCTTACATATTTAAATTAAGGACAAGGGTTACTATAAACAGAGTACTGTACAGTTATTAAATTAAATTAACTACAGAAAAGAGGCAAACCCAGGTTGTAGTGCGAATCGGTTGATTAAATTATTGCAGTTACAGTGCAGATGTAAATATCTATGATTGTTGGGAGCAGTTCTGATTGTACAGTCTAACAGCTGCAGGGAGGGAGGACCTGCGGAAACGCTCCTTCATGTATCTAGATGCAGCAGTCTCTCACTGAAGGAGCTCTGCAGTTCAGCGATATTTCCATGCATGGGGTGGGAGACTCTGTACATCAGAGATGTTATTTTGGCCAGAGTCCTTCTGTCTCCCACCACCTGCACTGGGTCCAGGGTGCATCCCAGAACAGAGCTGGCCTTCCTGATGAGTTTATCCAACCTCTTCCTCTCAGCTGCCGATAAACTGTGGCTCCAAAACACTGTAAAAAAAGAGTCATAGAAGGTCTTTACAAGCTGACAGATAACAGATAAGCTAACGGATAACAGACGTCTCTGAAAACATCGGAGCACTTTTGCAAATATGTGATAACTTGATAAAGCTTACAAAGCTACATTCTCGCCCGAAAATATGTTAAAAGTTTATTTTGTGAACCAGAAAGAGTAATAAGAGTAATATAAAAAACTGAGGAGCGGTCGCCATTGTTGAAAACTGGAATTGGCTGAGATGCACTATGAATTCTGGGATATGGTGGGCCACGAAGGACACACTTGACCCATCCTTCAAATTCGGGGAAAAGGAGGATTCATTTGTAGACTGCATTTGGAGGAGTCTACGAATTTGGACAGTCTTTGTCGCGTCGCTGTAACGTAATAGGCCTACAAATGCGGCCTCAGGAGGATGCAGCCCATGAATTTGGACAGCCCCACATACAAGGCACCATCATTAATTCAAATTCATTTTAAGGCCAATTACGTCACAGCGACGCGACAAAGGCTGTCCCAATTTGAAGGCTGCTCGAAATGCGGCCCTCAAATGCGTCCTTCATTTCCCTGAATTTTAAGGATGGGTATGTGTATCCTTCATGGCCCAACATATCCCAGACTTCATAGCATGGCGGTGGGTGTGGATAATTTTGCCGGAAAAAACGGCAGACGGCTGAAGCTTTCAAATATACTCCGCTCAATAGTCAACCTTAGTCTTACAGAGAATTTGATGTTTTTATGGATAATTAAAGTCAGTCATATATACACAAACACAACAAGCTGAAAGTCAGTGATGCTGCTCGGTTTGCAGTCCTGAATATCACGGCGAAAGCAGGATTCACTGCACTGTTAACTTTAGCTAAGTTATATTGCTGCCTCTGTTCGGTGATGTCGAACCAAACAGACTTTAACGTGTCTTTGAACGAGCTGGCGGTTCACTCGTGAAGCTGAAAGAAAGATGCTTTAATCACAGGAGTCACACATGTGTCCACTGAATCATCTGGGAACTCTTCTTGTTTAGCACTTGTAATAACACAAACACTAAATCCTCCTTCTCTTGTGCTGTTTGTAGCAGTGTGTACACCTGAGACTGTCACCTGTCTGTCTGTCCTGCACTCTCTCTCTCTTTGTCTTTCTTTCTGATTGTGTAATAAAAGTATGAACATGTATTTATAAGTTACACTTGTGTTTGAATCCTGCAGCTTCTCACACATTTGATTTCCATGTGTGACAACTGCAGACAGACTGAGGGACCCTCTGCTGCACATCATCTGTGAGGCTTTGCACCCCTGATGATCCACCAGGACAAACTCAGCAGTGTGTGAGGAAGCAGAGGAGGAAGAGCCAGCAGCAGCTGACAGATGGAGAGAATAGACAGACTGTTCCCTGTTTGTGAAGGACTGCTAGAAAAGTTTAAAATAACTAATTGTCTGTCCTGAATCAGTCTTATTAGGTAATGTTCAAATAATTTGATCATTCCAGTGTTTTCAGTGTGGGAGAAAGTACTCAGGGCCTTCAAGTTACACACTATGAAAGGCAGCAACAAGTTTAATATTCAGAAACATAAAGTATGTATCAGCAGCAGAATGGACCTAAAAATAAATGTTTGTTTCAGTTCTATGAAGCTTTGAGTATTTTGGATTAGTAGCACTGCTGTGTTTGTTGCATCACATTACTGTAATTGTTTATATGCTTTATATATTCTGAGGTAAGGTGATCTATAGTGTTACATCATATTATATAAGGATGTTATGTGTTTGTATACTTTCTGCCCAGTTTGACCCATTTAGCAGAAGTCAGCCTGTTTAAGGCTCTGATATCTATTCTGTATGACTTGAAGCAGTTATGACATGGTCTGATTTTCTCACCCAATAAAGGATTATTTAATATATCAGTCTACTCTTCATTCTATCAGAAACAGTTATCACAGCTCGTACATTTTCTTTTTACACATTAATGTAAGCATTGAGCCAACATGTTAAAAGAACAATATTTGTCTCTTATATATAATACATGTATATATAAACTGTGAGAGATACTTGTCTTTGAGTGAAGATTTAAGGTGATAGGAAATATAAATAACTGCAACTTGAATCTTTACTGAAGCTGTAATAACTAATATTGATTAATATAATACTAACTTTAATATTGGCCATATTATATTTACATTACCAAAGTGAGATGACTTTAGTCTCATGAACAACATTAGCTAATTGTTATTTACTAACTAATCCTAAAATGACTGTTCAGTACAAACATGAAGCCCAACAATCATGTTTTACAGTCCTGTGGTCTCAGCCTCAGATACTTATCAAATCACGCAAAGCTCATGTTGACACAAACAAACAAATGAACAAAAGATTTTCTCCTTCATTTCTGTCAAACAAAGCTGTTTGAAACGTTTCCAGCAGTTAGTATCATGGTTGCTGGGCAACCTGGGCAGCGCGACAGAGGCTGGACCGTCCCATTTCACAGGCCTCGCACTTCTGGCCTTAGCGGTCTTTGAGTACGCGGCCCTTGTGGACCGTTAAGGCTGCGTACTTTAAGGCTGCAGAGTGCAGACCCTGAATTGGGATACAGCCACTGTCAAACCTAAAATGAGGATGTGGGCACACCTGAGTGAAATAAGTGGAAGCTGAATGAAGCTCCACCCCCTCATGTCACTCATCTGAGAGAAACGAGGAATCAGGCTGTTCCACTTCTTTATTAAAGACAGATGCACAGAGTGTGCAACAAGTCAATCTAGAGCATTTGCATTAAATTATTAGCAGCAAATGACTGCTTCTTACCCTTTTAATTCCCATGGAAACAGTAACAGTATAGTTTTTCACATACTGCTTCTGCATTTTGACTCAACTTTTGCTACATAAACATAGATGTAGTCAATATGTGATAATCT
Source organism: Rhamphochromis sp. 'chilingali' (assembly GCF_963969265.1). Taxonomy (NCBI): domain Eukaryota; kingdom Metazoa; phylum Chordata; class Actinopteri; order Cichliformes; family Cichlidae; genus Rhamphochromis; species Rhamphochromis sp. 'chilingali'. The sequence goes on along the minus strand of NC_137942.1, from coordinate 20,722,961 downwards.
GAGGTTGTATTTACTCATTTTACAACCAGATCACTGATACTAACTCCTGAGCTGACTGTATGCTAACATGCGCCACAAATAAGCGTCATATTTGGATTTAAAACAATCATCGAGAAGCTTCCACTGAATGCTACTTTCCCCTGCATGACACTGAAACCATTAACACATACTAACCCTCCATACCCTGTAGGAAACTCACTTCCTTGGAATAACATTTCAACAAGGAAAGAGTTGAGAGCAAATGTCCTTCTCTTGAAGGACAATATTTAAACAAATCCAGTAACACAGCTCAAGAAAATATTACTCTAATGGAAGAAAAAGGCAGTAATTAATTAACAATATGTGTATCAGTAGTACAAAAAAGCTATTATGGGGCGACCGTGGCTCTGGGGATGCCTCCATCAGTGTGTGAATATGAGAGTGAATGAATAGTGGAATTGTAAAGCACTTTGGGTGCCTAGAAAAGTGCTATATAAATGCAATCCATCATTATTATATCAAAATGTAAAGGGAAAACAGTCTGATGAGCTGAATGGTGAGCTGAAACTGAAACAAAATAAAGCCTATCATTAGGAATTTAGGAGCAACTTTGTTGTAACGTGTTTGCTTTTTACAGCTTCAGTTCTTTTTTCACTCAGTAGGTGGCAGCAAACTACAAACAATGGTTGCATTTTACACTCGTCTGTTTTCATTAGAGGCAGAACCCAGAAGCACATCCAGGTTTAGGTCTACTGCTTGGTGCTACACAGAAACAGGCTGAACAGACTGAAACTTACATGAATTTGGATAAATCCAAGTAAGAACGTCACTTATGCTCTTCAGTTTTCTCAGAAATGGATTAAGCCTACACCTAAACCAACGGATATGTTGACTGACTTTTTCTCTTAGTCTGGAAATACTTAGTCAGCCCATTACGCAATTGAATTGATTATCATGACCCTCACTAATAGCCACTTACTAAGCTAAGAGTAATGTGCAAAACCCATTAGCCAAAGTAGTATAAATATTTTAACTTTTAGCAAATCCAGCAGGTTAATTAAGTGATTTCACATCATATGTTCAAACAGCTTGTCAGTTTTTAATATATCCCATGTATGCATACTTAAGCTTTAAAAATAAAGAAAAGTGCAATGACCTGATAGATGTTTGCTGAAAATTGTGGTTTACATCAGCACCTGCATTAAAATACAAAGACCCTGTTTTGTGTGAGCTGCTCGATACCATGAAGCAAGACCTCTGAACATCTCAGTTTTTACACACACACACACACACACACACAAGCGCAAGCAAACGGTGTTTTATATGCTGTTGTCTAAAATATTATAAAATAAACCGTCTCTTTTTATATGTGGGGGGGGGCACTCAAAAAACGGAGGGGACAGGCTGGCACCAGAACACCACGGATGTGCCCCGAGATGAGTGTGAGAATGTGATTATCAACAAGCCCACCTGGACTTCAGTTAGGTCGCACGCTTGTCCAGAGTTCACTTTGTCTTCAAGCGTTTTAATTTAAAACATAAACTGAGGCCTACCCCAAGCTAAAAGAAGGCAGATTATGTTCTCAGATAAAGCAAGCAATGAGGGCGAAGCAGAGAAAGTACCTGCACAATACATTCACATAAATCAAAATTCAGTTAAAGTGATAAGCTAGCCATTCAGCTGACTCATTGGTGATTGCAATGATTGCAGGTTTCATTATAGAAGAATATCAAGGAGAAGACAGATGGAAGGGAGTCAGAAACGGGGGATGGAAATGCAAGATATTGAGGACAACTTATGAGCCCAGGCGTCAGGTGTGAACAACAACAATAACTGGGCTGTATTTAGGTGTACAGATCACATGACCATCAAAAGAGCAGTGTAGGAATGAGAGAAGATCAACAGGGGAGCACACAAAGAGGTTTATGGACACAAACTGGGAAAGGTGGCATGCTCAGCTGATCAGTAGAATACCACACTAGACTTTCTTCCAGGACGGTTGAGGACCCTGTTGTGGGGGCGAAGCTTGGGTCCAGTGTTCCCTCTAATTTTTCATGTGTCTGAGCGAACACACAAACTCTCTGAGCGGTCCCTTCGACCACTGTGAGCAACAGCAGGCGTGTGCACTGTGGTCACGTCAGCATTGAATCCATCCAAGTTACATGGTTTATTAAAATAATCAAATTACAACATTTAAATTTATGTTAGACTTTTTTTAAATTAACTCCTTTAGCCCACTTACAACAAAAATTCAATAAAAAATCTTGTTCATGACCTGTGTAGTATGTTAACACTATTGGAAGTAAAAATAACTTGAACTCCAATTTTGAAAACACAACTTTCTTTTAAAAAAACAAACAAACAAACAAAAAACTCTGACTTGTATTATGAGTATGAGTCTGTGGTCTGGGAGAGAGTCCTGTAACTCTCTGTCTGCAAAATACAGTATATAATGACCAATGTTGGGCAATTAATTATATAATTACGTCTTCAAAAAAGTAACTGATCTATGCAAACAAAGTTTTTTGCAGCTGTTTACTTAAAATGCAGCCAAGCCGTTTTTTTAAATAAACATTTCAAACTATTTACAGAACAATCAGCTGTTCTGCATCAAATTTGATGCCACACATTTGTGCCACTCCAAAAATAATTTATGTCCACTATGAGATAAAGGAGAACAACAGGAGATGTATCACTCCTGTAACACCTGTAACATTCAACAGTCGCCTCATTGTTCTGACACACACAACAAAACTATTGACTACACTACACAAGATTTGCGCTAAATGTCTCAAATCTCTCACATCTCAATGGTTTGGTTTTTGCTCACAGGCTTTTGAACGTTTTCCTTATAAAACGCAGTTTTTACTGTTTCTTCCCACAGTAAATATAAACAGCGATAGTATTCAGGAAGAAAAACAAACATTGCATATATTTTTAGCATAACTCTGGTTTTACGTGGCCTATCAACACAATTTAAAAACTAGTATGAAGTCCACACTTTTCCGTCAATTGATCTGTCTGTCCTGCTCACATCTCCAATGGTTGTACACGGTGTCATTAACGTGGTTTCACACCACATCAGCCACGCCACTTTGCTAGCTAAAACACCGGTTTTAGCCTTTGCTGCATTTTTAGGTAAAAGATTGCATGTAACTTTTGTTGTTTGCAAAACTTGTGGATACATTTTTAAATTAAAAATTTCTATTTGCATTTCAAGTTATGAAGATATTTTGTTAAAAATGTTTGTGGTGTTACAGTAAAAACGTAACTTTTTTTCTACTGGTCTGACATGGTCTGACATGGTTGCTGGCGACTTCAACCACACCAACTTAAAGACAGTCCTCCCCAGATTCCACCAACATGTCTCCTGCCACGCCAGAGGAGACAAGACTTTAGACCATGTGTATTCCAACCTGGCTGGAGCCTACAAAGCCACACCCCTCCCCCACATTGGACAATCGGACCATCTCTCCCTGTTCCTCACACCTAGGTATTCACCACTCATCCAACGTGTGAAACCTGCTGTGAGGACAATTAAAGTGTGGCCAGAGGGGACAGACGAAGTGCTCCAGGACAGATTTAAAAACACAGACTGGAATATGTTCACCCACACAGACCTGGACCAGTACGCCTCATCTGTACTGGATTACATCTCCGAAACCACAGACAGTGTCACCACCCAGAAACGGATCACCATGTACCCCAACCAGAAGCCTTGGATGAACCGGGATGTTCGTCTCCTCCTGAAGGCCCGCAACACCGCCTTTAGGTCAGGAGATGCACACGCCTACAGTACAGCCAGGGCTAATCTAAAGAAGGGCATCAAAAAAGCCAAACACCATTACAAAAAGAAGGTAGAAGAACACTTCTCCAACTCCAACCCCCGACACATGTGGCAAGGACTCCAGACCATTACAGACTACAGGACCACCAAACCCTCCCCCGCATCCTCTGATGTCTCCTTCCTCAACGAGCTCAACAACTTTTATGCTCGTTTTGAGCGAGGGAACCCCACAACCACAACCAAAGCAGACGTGACGCCAGACCACCAACCTCTGACTCTCTCCCCTACTGATGTAGGAGCGGTGCTGAGCAGGATCAATGTCCACAAGGCTGCAGGTCCTGATGGCATCCCCGGGCGTGTTCTCAGAGCGTGTTCTGGGGAGCTTGTAGGAGTGCTCACAGACATATTCAATCTGTCCTTGGCCCTCGCTGTGGTACCGGCCTGCTTCAAATCCACCTCCATCGTCCCGATACCCAAAAACTCCAACCCATCTTGCCTCAATGACTACCGCCCAGTAGCACTCACCCCCATCATCACTAAGTGCTTAGAGCAGCTGGTCCTAGCACACTTCAAATCCTGTCTCCCCCCCACCCTGGACCCCCACCAATTCGCATACCGCCAGAACAGGAGCACAGAGGATGCAGTCTCCATTGCACTGCACTCTGTCCTCTCACACCTGGACAACAACAACACCTACGCCAGAATGCTGTTTATAGACTTCAGTTCAGCATTCAATACAATCCTCCCCTCACAACTCATCAGGAAACTGACAGACCTGGGCATCAGTTCCCTCATCTGCAAATGGTTACTGGACTTCCTGACCAACCGCCCCCAACATGTCCGGCTGGATAACCGCTGCTCATCTACCATCACAATGAACACAGGGCTGTGTGATGAGCCCTTTCCTCTACTCCCTCTTCACCCACGACTGCAGACCTGCTGATGGTTCCAACACCATCATTAAGTTTGCAGATGACACCACGGTGATTGGCCTCATTAGTGACAACAATGAGGCTGCCTACAGGGAGGAGGTGGATCGTCTGGCTGAGTGATGCGACAGAAACAACCTGCTGCTTAACACCGAGAAGACCAAGGAGCTCATCGTGGACTACAGGAGGAATGCTGACCCACATCCACCCATCCACATTAAGGGGACGGCTGTGGAGCGTGTGAGCAGCTTCAAGTTCCTGGGAGTCCACATCTCCGAGGATCTCACCTGGACGACCAACTGCTCCAAGCTGGTCAAGAAGGCTCACCAGCGCCTCTTCTTCTCGAGGACTCTGAGGAAGAACCACCTGTCCTCAGACATCCTGGTGAACTTCTATCGGTGCACCATCGAGAGCATCCTGACCAACTGTATAACAGTCTGGTACGGGAACTGCTCTGCCTCGGCCTAGGCGTTGCAGAGGGTCGTGAAAACTGCCCAGCGCATCGCCGGAGCACCACTTCCTGCCATGAAAGACATCTACAGGAAGCGGTGTCTGAAAAGGGCTGGGAAAATCATCAAAGACCCCAGTCACCCATCACATGGACTCTTCACCCTCCTGCCCTCTGGGAGGCGCTACAGGAGCCTCCGGACTAAGACCACCAGGTACCGGAACAGCTTCTTCCCCACAGCTGTCAGACTCCTGAACTCTGCCTCCTGACATCTGACCCACGTTAAACTCATGGACTGAACATACACACACACACAATGGACAACTGTACACACAATAATAACATGGACTGAACCACCACTCACAACCACTAGCACTTTATATAGCCTCTGTAGGAATTATATCTCACTTATCTTAACTGCACTACTGTATAGTACTGTGTAAATAATCATTCTGTACATTCGATAATTTTTAACCCTACAACTGTTTACAACTTGCATAGTTCCCATTTCTGTATAGCTGTATATCTCAGATTTCTGTAAAGTTATTTATTTCATATTCTGTATAGTTTTTCATATTTATATCCTGTTCATATCCTGTACATAGCTTGTACTCACTACAGCCTGTACATACTTATAGTTATAGAATATTCACAACATACTTCATACCGTGTACATTATAACATACCATAATAGACCCATTTCTGTAATATACTCACATATCTATATTATTGCTAATATATATTGTAATATATCTATATCACTAAAGCACTTCTGGATGGATGCAAACTGCATTTCGTTGCCCTGTACCTGTGCAATGACAATAAAGTTGAATTCTATTCTATTCTACTCTATGACCTCAAACTCTGACAGGCGATAACTTCCAGTTCAGGTTAGACCCAATCTCTCTGATTGGTCAAAGCCAGAGTCTGCCTATCTGAAATTGCTCTATTGATCACTGTTGTTTTTTTTTCAATGGTAAAGGGTAGGGCCACCTCTAGTTTAAATTGCTTTATCGCTGGATGGAGGAGGAGCCACAGCTCAGGGTTTGCTTCGTGAGTCAACGAGATTGTCATTTTTACCTACAATGGCCAATCTGTGAAGACGCACCTGCCTCTCTTGGGGATTCTCGCTCCAATACAATCACCTCACAATGTGTTGGAGAATCAGAATCAGAATACTTTATTGATCCCTGGGGGAAATTATTTTTTGTTACAGTGCTCCATTTTAAACCAACATTAAGACAAGACAGACAATACGCTAACTAAGAATAGTACAATATATACATATATATACATACATACATACATAAGTCACTTATAAATAAATATTTGGAAAAGAAACATGTGTAGTTGTAGCAGCAAACAGTGTGTTAAGTGGATGCGTTGTACAGGGAGATGGCCACAGGCAGGAATGATTTCCTGTGTCGTTCAGTGGTGCTTTTCGGTAATCTCAGTCTCTCACTGAACGAGCTCCTGTGACTGACCAACATGTCATGGAGTGGGTGGGAGGTGTTATCCAACATTGTCTTTATCTTGGACAGCATCCGCCTCTCCGACACCACCTTGAGGGAGTCCAGCTCTATCCCCACAACATTGCTGGCCTTACGGATCAGTTTATTAAGTCTGTTGGCATCTGCGACCCTCAGCCTGCTCCCCCAGCATGCAACAGCATAGAGGATCGCACTGGCCACCACAGACTCATAGAAAATCCTCAGCATTTTCTGGCAGATGTTGAAGGACCTCAGTCGCCTCAAAAAATAGAGACGACTCTGGCCCTTCCTGCAAAGTGCTGTGGTGTTTTTAGCCCAGTCCAGTTTATTGTCAATGTGTACTCCAAGGTATTTATAGTCCTCCACAATGTCAACACTGACCCCCTGGATTGAAACAGGGGTCAAGTGTTTCCTGGTCTTCCTGAAGTCCACGATCAGTTCCTTGGTCTTTGCCACGTTGAGCTGCAGATGATTCTGCTCACACCACGTGACAAAGGAGTCGACCACAGCCCGGTACTCTGTCTCATCATCCCTGCTGATGCATGTGTAGACTGACTAATTCAGATTTTGTCATGGTCGGGTGAGTTCTGGATTTTTCCAGCGTGCCGGTTAGTGATGTGCGGATCGATCCTGAAATATCGATTCCTCCGATACCAGTCATTTATGTTCTAGAATCGATTCTCACATTAAAATATCGATATTTTAGTAATTTAGGGTAAATTTGTAGTTTATCATTAACAGGAACACAGTGGAAAGAAACTATCTGGTTGTTCAGTCTGACGTCACTAGCCGTGTCTGGGTCTAAACTCCGCTGCAGGTCCATATATCAAACGATCACTATGGCATTACTGAGAGTTGAAAAACTGTCTAAAGTCTTTCATCTTTAATAAAATGATCAGTGTTCTGCTCTACCGGGTGTAACAATTGAGTTTAACATCCAGGCATCCATGAAAACGGAATTTATGACATTTAACGGAGTTAGAAGTTAGCAGGGAGTTAGCTCACTAGCTTCTATCTAAATACAATATAGCATGTCCTGACTGCGGGATTTTGGAAACAAATTAAAATGTACAGCTCTGTTATCACTTCCAGCATAAATGAAGACAGAAAACTAAACAGCAGTGATGTTTGTAGGATTACTGAAGTTGGGCTAGCTGGTATATAATGATGACCGCTAGCGACACAGCTATGTTAGCATAATATAAACAAGCTAACTTTTTTCCACTCTATAAAAGTTAACGTGAGTGTTCTCGGTGGTCAGGAACAAATGTAATCGCATGGCAGGATGCTGTAAAAGGACCAAACTTCAGCCAGGAGAACAACTGAGATAATCCATCCACAATACGAGGTTAGTCATTCATATACTGCTGCATGGGCTGGGCTGTAGCTAGTTTTAAAAGTTACAGCTGGGCTGTAGTTAAATCCTAAGGTTTTAAAAACTGAGCCGTGGCGCTTTTTCTTTTCCAGGCAATTAGTTTTTTGTGTGAATATTTCTGTTTGCTTTTTTGTGGAGCGCAGTTGCTCTTCCAGTGAGATCTTTTCAGCCAGTGCCTGATTGTGTGCCGTTTTTACTTTATGCCTGTCCACTGCTGTCTTTCTGTGTTCTTCCTTCTCTTTACTTAGGGCCTTTTTTATGTCTTCATTTTTCTTTTTCAGAGAATCATTTTCATCTTCGACCACAGCCTTCATTGTCTTTTCAAAGGCCAGAGCCCTAATATTTCTCTGACATTTTTGTTTCATCTCCATTTGCTGGGCCGTTTTTTCGTTGATGGTCTTCCCCATTTGAGCTTTCTCGTCTGTTAAATCTTTCACAGTTTTACCTGTCATCCAGGGAAGGACGGACGTTGTTTTGCTGTGCTGTATTTTAATGTGAAGTGTACATATTTATTTTTTATACTGCATGCATTGGTTATATTTTTGTGCAGTGTTTTATTTAGTTTGCATGTTTTAGTTGCCGGCAAATTGTCCTGGAGAGACTCCGCCTTTTCCCCCGTTTTTACTAATTGGACACACCTGAGAGAAAAGAAAAGGTAATTTACAGAGTGCTCAAGGACACATAAGAGGTTTGGAGCCGATGTTCACGAGGGACACGGACAGGGAATGCGAGAAGAATGCGAGCAACACAGACAGAGGAAGAGACATGATCGGAGGGGAGATGATCAGAAAGAGAGAGAGACGATGAGAGGAAGACGATCAGCGACTGGAGAGGAGCAGATGCCCAGCGACTGAGGAGAAAGAGATTACCAGCACTTGGGGAGCAAAAGATGACCAGCGGCTGGGGAGGAAAAGATGACCAGCGACTGGGGACGAGACAGTGGCAGTCGGATGGCAATAACGATAAGAGCCAGCTTGTGTACTGCGAGAGAACAGGAGCAGTGAGACAGCGGTACCGATTCCAGTTTAAGGAAGCGGCGGGCAGAGTTGAGAGCTCTGCCCACCCGGGTAAGTCTTTGACTTATCCTTTTTATAAAGTAAACTGTCAAAGGAATAGTGACTGCCGCTCCCTCCTTTCCTTCAGTGCACCGGGACGTGGAATGCGGGGAGGAAGGCGAGGACTCCGCTCTTTGACTACTACGCTGGATTTCTTAGTTTTCTGTGACTTTTAGGCCGTGGTGGATCCCACTGGACTTTTAATGTTGTGTGTTATTGATTTTTATTGTGTCTTCCCTTGGCCAAGGTTGTTTTAATTCATTTTACATTTTTAACTATTTAAATATAATAAATTATATTTTTAATTCTACAGTTTTTGTATTGTGTGCTTTTCCCTCGGCAGCTCCACTGCTCTGCCCGCTTTGAGGAAGGTTTCCTTCCTTTTAAAAAAACACAAACCATCTTGGAAACATAATTAGCCTTTCCGCTCCGTTACATACCCATGAATTCGTTTTGGTCCTGTAGCTTCGTATTGTGTGTCAAAATGCCCTCGATCCAAAACTGCGAGGATTTATGTTCCTCCTCATGTTCTTTGACTGCATTGATGCTCACACTTTTACCAATTTCCATTTTCTTCTCAAGCTTTGCAATATATTTATCATAAATGCCTATGACGATTTTTAACTTTGTTTCTGCAGCATATGCTTTGTCTGTGAGTTTTGATGTATTTTCGTCATAAACTTGCTGCATCCGATTTTTCTCCTCTTTGTGGCGTTTCACCAGTAAGTCGACAACTTGGCTGTTGTGAAACTGCTGATGCGCAACTTTTTCTTTTTCCGTTTCCAGCAGTGCTTGCAGCACTTCAACATCTTCTTCATGTTTCCTATTAAGTTCAGCCAGAGTTTTCTCCGTCTCTGCGCGGAACTTTATGAGAGCTTCGTTGTCATCTTTTATCGAGTCCAACCTGTCTGAGATACTGGTCCTGTCGTCCACAACAGAAGACAGCATCTCATTATTCTGCCAAAGTTCTTTGTTTTCTTTAGTTAGATCCTCGATCCGTTTGTTCTTGATTGTGTCCTGTTTTTTGAAGTAGTCAAGCTCAGTTTTAAGCTTTTCAACTTCATCAATCATTGGCTGCAGTCTTTGGTCGAACTGTCTGGCATATGTTTCTTTTTCTTTTTCACTTTTTTTAACCATTGCTTTCAAGAAATTAACATTTCTGTCTTTGTTAGGTTTCGAAGTCATTTCTACTTTTTTATGTGCTGTATCACTTTTGATTTATCACTTTTTTGATTTATCACTTTTTTATGTGCTGTATCACTGTTGATTTATTGCTATCATCATACACTACTGATCAACTAATCGAAGTGCAAGTGTCACAGTCTGTTATTTATTCTCCCTTGAGTTGAATGTCTTTCACTCTAGATTTTAGATGACCTATCTCTTATACTTCATTGCCAGCCTTTTCGATAATTTGGTTCACTGGTCCAATGAGCTCCTGTCTTTACCATACCATTGTACTGCTTTTGAAACTATTCCAGCTCCCGTTTTTTATCTAGTAAAGCTGTCTCTAGATATTTGCATCTGGTACATAGACAGTTCAGCTGTTTTTCAAGAAACTCCTTTGTTATTCCAACAAAGGGGATGCCTTCCACACCGTCTATGCATTTCTTTATCAAGTTGAGGAACATATCCCTAAATTTCACCTTTTCTTTTCCCTGAAGTGAACTGCATTTGGAAATGCCTTTCCAAAGGACAAAATGCACTTTACAGTTCTTCTTGGAAGTAGTGCTCTTTCTTCTCCAGCCAATTAAACTTTGTGTATAAATTTTTCTCTTTGCTTTATTGTGGAGCACAGTTTCTCTTCGAGACCCACCTTTTCACCCAGTGCTTGATTGTGTGCCGTTTTTACTTTATACCTGTCCACTGCTGTCTTTCTGTGGTTTTCCTGCTCTGTGCTTAGGGCCTTTTTTAGGTCTTCATTTTTCTTTTTCAAAGAATCAACTTCATCTTCGACCATAGCCTTCATTTTCTTTTCCAAGGCCAGAGCTCTAATATTACTGTGACATTTCCGTTTGATCTCCATATTCTGGGCCTTTTGGTTGTCTATTACTTTGCCCATTTGATCTTTCTCGTCTGTTAATTCTTTCACGGTTTTATCCATCAATTCATTTTGGTCCTGTAACTTTGTATTACGTGTCAAAAGACCCTCAATCCAACACTGCGAGGATTGATGTTGTTCCTCGCGTTCTTTAAAGCAACAAAACAACCCGAAGAGCCGGTTCTTTTTAGTGAGCCCAACCAAAAGAGCCGGATCTCTAAAAAGAGCTGGAAATCCCATCACTATTAGGGTGGGTTAGGTTAGGGGAATGGAAACTCCTCCCTGCACAAGGAGGGCAGGAGTAGGTGCTAGTGATGGGTCGTTCGCGAACGAAATGGCTCTTAGAGCCGGCTCTTTGACGTGAACGACGCGAGCCGGCTCCTTATCGCGAGCCGTCACGTGGGTTTTTTTTTTTTTTTCTTTCTCTCAGCCTCTCTCTCGCACTTTTTTCCCGCTTCACTCTGCACGCGGGCCTTGTGCTTTACGCTGGGCAGAGGGGGGAGGGGCGGTAGTTACACTCAGTAGCACAGGAACAGAGCCAGAGAGAGAGAAAGAGAGGCAGGGACAGCAACATTAGAACGGTATAGTAATCATCCACAACTATTTTCGGTTGCAGATGATAAAGGATTGAGAAAGTTTATTCATGCAGGTCCATATGACAGAGAATATGCATGTTCTTTTAGTTTTCATATTATAATTTATATTTAATTGTGTTGTGGTTTGCAGTGTTTTGTGTTCTTTTCACTTTAAATTTGTGAAAGGAAAAAGCTGAAAATTTAAATAGTTAAAACTTGAAATGTGAATAGTTGATTTTTGTATTATATGATTTATTTATTACATTTTATGTGGAGTGAATAAATAAAAGTATATTTACAGTGGCCCCTAGAGACAAAGCACGAACTCTGAAACACGTAAAAACTCCAAAACACGTAAAAACTCCAAAACACGTAAAAACTCGTACAAACTCCGAAGCACATAAAAACTCAAAACACGTACAAAAGACAACAGAAGTGCTCCAGGATGCTGGGCGCAGTGTTGAGCCTTTGTTATCTTGTGGCTACACAAGCCAGCAAGTACCAACGACCGGATTTGGTGTGTGGTAATAACAGGTAAATGAACTTTTTTTTTAAATTATTTGAATATATATATGAGTGCCTGTGTATAAATACACAAACAATACACACATGCTTTCAATTGTGTAATTTAAGTGATCTAGTAGCTCTGCTTTGGAAGTTCAGTTCATGCTAGAAATGTGTTTTGGAGTTTGTACGTGTTTTGTCTCTAGGGGCCACCGCATATATTTATATATAAACATATATAAATAAAACCACTTGTTTTTACGTTAGTAATTCCTTTTGTGCATAATTTTATATTATTGTTAATAATAAATTAATTAAAGCAACAAAACAACCTGAAGAGCCGGTTCGGAGCCGAAAGAGCCGGCTCTTTTTAGTGAGCCGAACCGAAAGAGCCGGATCTCTAAAAAGAGCCGGAAATCCCATCACTAGTAGGTGCACGCTCCGCACCATGACCCTTCCTGAGACCCGCCATCCCATCTACCGTATCCGGCAATCCCCAGGTCCGAATTGAGGTAAGTACCGTCCTTTTCTTTTTCAGGTTCAGGTAAGTACCAAATTATGTTTAATTTTACCAAAGTTGTGTTTTATTTGTCCTGTTTTTTTAGGTTTCTAACTGTGTTTTAATAAAATTTGTCTTTGCTCAATGAATTTAGTCTCTGTGTCGTTTTTAATTCCAATTTTTAGGCTTTTAAACTGTTTTTATCCATAAATTATCCAATTTTTAGGTTATAAATTTATGATATTCCAATTTTTAGGTTTGAATTTTTAGGCCAGTAAATCAATATGTAAATGAAAAAAACATCAAAAGAAATCCCCCCCCCCCCCCCCCCAAAAAAAAAACAAAACTAAAACAACAAACAAAAACACTTTTTAGTGCTGACGCATGGCTGTAGCTACGTTTCGGCTGGGCTGTGCCTTCTTCAGGCTGTGCACATGCGCCGCTGGCTAAATTAAAATGAAGAGACTCTTCTCTGCCCCTCCTTTTATAGTGTGCTGTGTCTCCTCCCACTCTTGGGATTTCTGTTTTATTGGTTTTTTTTGTTCAGTATCTTTAATGTTTGTCCTGTGTTAGCTTAGGCTTTTTTTGTTTTTATTATTTTTCTGGCACCCCCTTCTGTACTGTCTTTTCCATTATCCATCCTTATTTTTCTATTGTTATGGCACCCCCTTCTTATTTGTCCTTTCCGTTAATTTTTTCGTGATTTTGTTCCTTTCCTGTGATTGTCCTATTCATCCTGCTCTGTCCTTGTTATGAGATCCTCCGTGACATTTTGTGCTATGTTGCGTTTTATTGTGTTGTCAAGTGGAATTTGTGCACACTTTCCCGAGGTTTCTTCCCATCATCTGGCACCTGGGAGTTTTTCCTTGTCTTCCTAGAGAGCCAGCTTGGCCTGGGTCAGGAGCTCTATCACAGCAAAACAACAACAAAAAGACTTTTATGAAAGAACGACTTGAATTTTGTGTTATTTAAAAACACGTATTTAATTATTATTCAGTGTTGTGTGTTATAGCAAACTGCCAGCCTTAAACCTGAAAAAAACTCACGATTTTATAGAACTAGACAATGCATTTCCTGAAGAAAATTTCAATGTAATGATTATTTATTAATACGTTTTGTATTCAGTATTTAGTTTTATAAAGTAAATGCTGACCACACAAGTTTCCTTCTGGATTAATAAAGTTTTAAAAAATATCTGTAAAGTGTTATGAAATATAAAAATGTTTTTGTTGAGAATATGTCCACACAAAATAATTAAATAGGGCATTTTCTGTTATTTAACAGAGGTTTTCTGTTTTATAATTACACTGCAGTTTGGACGACGAGCTTCTGGAACGTTTTTAGGCATTTGTTCACATTTTGCAATTTAAGCCCCAAGAAACATAAAGATTTTCTTCTTTTATTCCAGCAGCACTCCATTATTATGTACACTGTAAAATCTAACATTGTGTTTAATTAAAAAATGTAAGGATATACTAAACTCAATTTTTATCAGTTTGTTTAAATAAGTTACCAGTAGTTTTTATTCAAAAAGCTGATCAACCCAGTTTATTTGAGTTGTCTTGAATTGGAAAAACTAAGTAAGCTAGAAATTTTGCTTCTCAGTGCAGGCGTTTAAAAGATATGGTTTGAAAATGCCATGTCACTGCTATCCTCCTCACTTTGCACAGATCAGTCTGCATGTTCATGGCACCCACATTTTTTTTTTATTGCATTAGTTTGAGCAAACCTGGGTTCAGATGGAGCAGCTTGAGCTCAAGAGATAATTTCTGTGATTTTTTGCGTGATACTCTGGCTTGGAAGTAAACTGTTTTTGTACCTTCTTTCAGTTTAGAACCAGATTTTGAACTTGCTAGCTAGCCAGCTTGTTAGCCTAGCATTAGCCTAGCGTTGCTGCTGCTTCTCAGCTCATGTTACGTAGAAAATTAACCCCACAACTTTAAAATTCATTAAAAAATTGATATATATATTCGCTTCCGTGACTTTTTGATGGGTGAAGCAATGTAAGGGAAATTATGTCTTTTCTGTTTTTCTAATTTAAGCTTGAGTTGAATGTCTTTCACTCTAGATTTTAGATGACCTATCTCTTATACTTCATTGCCAGCCTTTTCGATAATTTGGTTCACTGGTCCAATGAGCTCCTGTCTTTACCATACCATTGTACTTCTTTTGAAACTATTCCAGCTCCCGTTTTTTATCTAGTAAAGCTGTCTCTAGATATTTGCATCTGGTACATAGACAGTTCAGCTGTTTTTCAAGAAACTCCTTTGTTATTCCAACAAAGGGGATGCCTTCCACACCGTCTATGCATTTCTTTTTCAAGTTGAGGAACATATCCCTAAATTTCACCTTTTCTTTTCCCTGAAGTGAACTGCATTTGGAAATGCCTTTCCAAAGGACAAAATGCACTTTACAGTTCTTCTTGGAAGTAGTGCTCTTTCTTCTCCAGCCAATTAACTTTGTGTATAAATTTTTCTCTTTGCTTTATTGTGGAGCACAGTTTCTCTTCGAGACCCACCTTTTCACCCAGTGCTTGATTGTGTGCCGTTTTTACTTTATACCTGTCCACTGCTGTCTTTCTGTGGTTTTCCTGCTCTGTGCTTAGGGCCTTTTTTAGGTCTTCATTTTTCTTTTTCAAGAATCAACTTCATCTTCGACCATAGCCTTCATTTTCTTTTCCAAGGCCAGAGCTCTAATGTTACTCTGACATTTCCGTTTGATCTCCATATTCTGGGCCTTTTGGTTGTCTATTACTTTGCCCATTTGATCTTTCTCGTCTGTTAATTCTTTCACGGTTTTATCCATCAATTCATTTTGGTCCTGTAACTTTGTATTACGTGTCAAAAGACCCTCAATCCAACACTGCGAGGATTGATGTTGTTCCTCGCGTTCTTTAACCGCATTGACGGCCACACCTCTACTATTTTTTACTGTTCTCTCAAGCTTTTCTATTTTGGAATCATACATTTCCATGACCTCTTCTAACTTTCTGTCTGCAGCATTGGCTTTGTCTTCCGAGTTTTTTTTGTATTTTCCTCGTAAAATTGCTGCATCTTATTTTTTTCCTCTTTGTGGCGTTTCAATAATAATTCAACAACTTGGCTGTTGTGAAATTCCTGACGTACCACCTTTTCTTTTGCTGTTTCCAGCAGTCCTTGCAGGACTTCGACTTCGTCCTCATCATCTGTGATTAGGTATTGAAACAGCTGTTTACTCCCCAGATGTTTGTGTCCTCAAAGAAATTCCATTTTGATTTATGTGAATGTATTGTGCAGGTACTTTCTCTGCTTCGCCCTCATTGCTTGCTTTATCTGAGAACATAATCTGCCTTCTTTTAGCTTGGGGTAGGCCTCACTTTATGTTTTAAATTAAAACGCTTGAAGACAAAGTGAACTCTGGACAAGCGTGCGACCTAACTGAAGTCCAGGTGGGCTTCTTGATAATCACATTTTCACACTCATCTCGGGGCACATCCGTGGTGTTCTGGTGCCAACCTGTCCCCTCCGTTTTTTGAGTGCCCCCCCCCCCACATATAAAAAGAGACGATTTATTTTATAATACTTTAAACAACAGCATATAAAACACTGTTTGCTTGCGCTTGTGTGTGTGTGTGTTGTGTGTGTGTGTGTGTGTGTGTGTGTAAAACCTGAGATGTTCAGAGGTCTTGCTTAATGGTATCGAGCAGCTCACACAAAACAGGGTCTTTGTATTTTAATGCAGGTGCTGATGTAAACCACAATTTTCAGCAAACATCTATCAGGTCATTGCACTTTTCTTTATTTTTAAAGCTTAAGTATGCATACATGGGATATATTAAAAACTGACAAGTTGTTTGAACATATGATGTGAAATCACTTAATTAACCTGCTGGATTTGCTAAAAGTTAAAATATTTATACTACTTTGGCTAATGGGTTTTGCACATTACTCTTAGCTTAGTAAGTGGCTATTAGTGAGGGTCATGATAATCAATTCAATTGCATAATGGGCTGACTAAGTATTTCCAGACTAAGAGAAAAAGTCAGTCAACATATCCGTTGGTTTAGGTGTAGGCTTAATCCATTTCTGAGAAAACTGAAGAGCATAAGTGACGTTCTTACTTGGATTTATCCAAATTCATGTGAGTTCCAGTCTGTTCAGCCTGTTTCTGTGTAGCACCAAGCAGTAGATCTAAACCTGGATGTGCTTCTGGCTTCTGCCTCTAATGAAAACAGACGAGTGTAAAATGCAACCATTGTTTGTAGTTTGCTGCCACCTACTGAGTGAAAAAAGAACTGAAGCTGTAAAAAGCAAACACGTTACAACAAAGTTGCTCCTAAATTCCTAATGATAGGCTTTATTTTGTTTCAGTTTCAGCTCACCATTCAGCTCATCAGACTGTTTTCCCTTTACATTTTGATATAATAATGATGGATTGCATTTATATAGCACTTTTCTAGGCACCCAAAGTGCTTTACAATTCCACTATTCATTCACTCTCATATTCACACACTGGTGGAGGCATCCCCAGAGCCACGGTCGCCCCATAATAGCTTTTTTGTACTACTGATACACATATTGTTAATTAATTACTGCCTTTTTCTTCCATTAGAGTAATATTTTCTTGAGCTGTGTTACTGGATTTGTTCAAATATTGTCCTTCAAGAGAAGGACATTTGCTCTCAACTCTTTCCTTGTTGAAATGTTATTCCAAGGAAGTGAGTTTCCTACAGGGTATGGAGGGTTAGTATGTGTTAATGGTTTCAGTGTCATGCAGGGGAAAGTAGCATTCAGTGGAAGCTTCTCGATGATTGTTTTAAATCCAAATATGACGCTTATTTGTGGCGCATGTTAGCATACAGTCAGCTCAGGAGTTAGTATCAGTGATCTGGTTGTGAAATGAGTAAATACAACCTCAGATTATCACATATTGACTACATCTATGTTTATGTAGCAAAGGTTGAGTCAAAATGCAGAAGCAGTATGTGAAAAACTATACTGTTACTGTTTCCATGGGAATTAAAAGGGTAAGAAGCAGTCTGTTGGAGCTATTTGTTCTTTATTTTTATTTTTGTTCTTATTTTTGAAATTAGTTAAAGTTTGTTGTTAGTTTACTTATATTTTGGGGTTTATTTGTCGGTTAATATTTTGTTTTAAATGATTTGTTTGTTTGTTGTTATTTTGTTAAATTAGTTAGTAAGAGCTGTAGGGCCATTTTGTTTCTATGAATAAAGAGACTGGTATAGGACCAGCATGCATTGGGGTGGGCCTGTGGTTTTTTACCAGAGCAGGAGAAGCAGCAGGAAGGATCTTGTTATTGCTTGCCAAGATGGATAAATAAACCAAAACTCTCAACTAAAATGTTTGGACAATGGACTTCTTTTGCCTGCGTACGAAATATTACCTCAATGTAGCAGTGGCTTGTGGACTTTAAGTTGTGGGACGTTTGATTTTTCAAAAGTAAAGGAATTGCCACTACACAAAGTAAAAAACCTTCCCGTGGACAAAGGATTAATCCTTCATTAATGGATATAAGGATTTCAAGGATCACCGTCGAACTCGAATAAAAGTTATTGGATCGTCTGGTGAGTAATCCAGACGGATTTGATGTTGAGGCCTGGATCAACATGTCACTCGTTCGTCAAAGCTGGTGAGTGATAATATTGTTTAAGCCGTAAAGGAAAACGGTGAAGCTATTGGAGTTTAAAGACATAATTTCACTACAAAGGCGGATGAACTGAGTTTTGACGTACTAAATTGGTGCAAAATTGGATCGCTAATTGAAACATGCCAACGCCCTCTGTGGAAATGTTTGTCCGCTGCAAAAGGCAGGTAAATGGATGTCATGTTTGTACTTTAGGCTATGGATTCTCAATGTGCTGTGCATCTTTATAAAGTTTGAAATAATCCAAGAGGACAATAAAAATGTCGGATATTAAGAGTAAACGAGAGGATGACACTGAGATGCAAGCAGAGAAAAGAAGCGTTAAATTTAGGCCAAAAGGTTTGGATTTGTATATAAAGACATGCCAAGAAAAGCGCAGTTCAATGTGTAAGCAAGCATCTAAGTACATGGGGAAAATTTCCGCTTTAATGACCTCATATGAGAACGTTAAGGAAGTGTCTTCTGAATTTGGGAAGTTTTATTAAATGCTATCAAGATGCAAACGTTTTGCAAGAATCCTTTTTAAGTTTGCCACTGCCAGAAGATGAAGTGAAAAGGCAAAATGCACATTTTCAGTCGAAGGTGACAGCATTCTCTGTTTTTATGGACAAAGTAAAGGTTTGGTTGCAGGAGGCGGGTGAGCCGTATGCTGAACAAAGCAATACTGTTCGTAATGATAAAGCTGTTGAAAGTTTGGATGAAATAAAACCTGAAGACAGTGTCTCTAATATCTCAAGTGTAAAACCACCTTCAAAAACCTTGTCACAGCAAAGTCGAATTTCATCAACATCTTCCGCATGCATTAAAGCTGCGGCTGACAAGGCAGCGCTCATGGAGCGACTCGCTGCATTAAAGAAAAAACATTCTATCGAAGCGCAAGAGGAAAAACTGAGAAAAGAAAAGGAGACATTATCCTTGGAAACAGAGCTGGCAGCTACTAATGCAAAGCTTCGTGTCTTAAAAATAAATTCAGCTTGTAGTTCTGAGCATTCTGATGGAATGAACTCTTTTGAAAGAGGGCACGTACAAGAAGCGCCTAGTTTAAATCCTTGTGCCGATACATTTGTTCCAACATCAAGAGATTACTCTGGTATAAATTCTGCATCTGAATCACAAGTAATCGTACCTAGACAAAGTCAAACCCAACATCAGGTTGATGATTCAGCTCAAGTGACGCAGCAAACACAGCCTCAGTCTCCTACTTTGACTGGGAATTGCACGAAGGAGATTGTAAATATTATGCAAAAACAAAATGACATCACTACTTTGCTTGTAAAACAAAACTTATCTTCTGTCCTCCCCGCCAGAAACATCCCTGTGTTTGATGGAGACCCTTTACAGTACAGATCATTTATGAATGCCTTTGAAAATAGAGTGGAAGCTAAAACTGATAACTGGAGCGACTGTTTGCATTTTTTAGAGCAGTTCACTAGGGGGCAGCCTAGGGATTTGGTGCATAGTTGTCAGCACTTACCTCCTGAGCAGGGCTATTCCACAGCCAAAGATCTTCTTGAAGAACATTTTGGGAACGGAAATAAAATTGCCTCTGCATATATGGAGAGGATTGTGAGTTTGGTACCTATTAAAAGTGAGGATGTGAAAGGTCTACAGTCATTCTCTCTTTTTCTTCAAGGATGTTCGAATCTAACACAGCAAGTTGTTTATATGAAGGAGTTGGATTTACCCTCAAATATGAGAATGGTTGTTATGAAGCTTCCATACAAATTGAGGGAAAAATGGAGAGTTGTTGCCTATGAACTGCAGGAACAAAATGGTTACCGAGCAGTATTCACTTATCTGGTTGCCTTTATAATAAAACAGGTAAAAGTAGCATCGGATCCAGTGTTTGGCAACATCCAAGACTCACAATCTGGAAGCAGCTTTAAAGCTTCAAGTTCTACCAAGCAAAGAAAAAAGGGAAGTAGTTTTGCCACTAATGTCAGTACAGTGCCAGGAATCAAAGCTCAATCAACTGGAAGCAGAACAACTTCCGCCGTTCTGCATAGTTGTTTGTTTTGTTCACACAGCAATCATTTACTAGAGAATTGTAAGCAGTTTAAAGCTAAAACGCATCAGGATAAGTTGACTTTTATCAAGGAAAGGGGAATTTGTTTTGGTTGTTTAAAAGTTGGTCACACAAGCAAAGACTGTAGGAGTCGTTTGGATTGCGACGTGTGTCACCAAAGACACCCAGGGGTTCTTCATATAGAGCGAAAGGATCCAGGGGCGTCTTCGGAACAAACTCAACAGAGGACAAACTCTAATGTCAACTTTTCAACTGCAACCACTCAGACATGTGGGTATATTGGGGCTGGTCATGAAGTTGATGCAATTTTTTTCTATAGTTCCAGTTCAAGTTAAGAGCCAAAAGAGCAATAAAATTGTGCAAACCTATGCGTTTTTGGATCCTGGAAGTTCAGGTACATTCTGTACAGAAACTCTGGCAAAAAGACTGAATGTAAAAGGTAAAAAGACCAATATCTTTTTGAGAACAATGAGTCAAGATAGGATTGTTAGTACACAAGTTCTGTCTGGTTTGGAAGTGTCTGGTTTGGAAGTGTCTGGTTTGGAAGCAAATGATTTCATGCCATTGCCAGATGTTTTGACTCAAAAGACTATGCCAGTTTCTACAGTTAATATTCCCCAGCAAAGCGACATCGATCAGTGGCCTCATCTTAAACCTATTAAACTTCACAACGTTAATGCAGAGGTGATAGGCACTGATGCTTCCAATGTTTTGGAGCCATGGAAGGTGATAAACAGTGTGGGGGGTGGACCTTATGCTGTAAAAACAAAAGTTGGCTGGGTCATAAATGGTCCCCTGCGCACTGGAAGTAACAGTGGAAATAAAACCAACTGCACTGCTGTAACAGCCAATAGGATTTCTGTTGAGCGTCTTGAAGAAATGTTGATTAAACAATACAATCATGATTTTAATGAAAGATCATCAGAGGAGCAGACTGAAATGTCTAGAGAGGATCTGTGTTTTATGGATATTGTTAGTAGTTCAATAAAGCTTATTGGAAATCATTATCACATTGATTTGCCTTTCAGGAGAGAAGGTTCCAGTTTGCCAAATAACCTCTGTGTTGCGGAGCAGCGTCTCCAGAGTCTCAGACGGAGATTCGAAAGGGATACTCATTATAAGGATGAATACACTGAATGTGTAAACAACATGCTTGAACAAGGATATGCCGAGTTTGTGCCTGTAGATGAGTTGCACAAAGATGATGGAAAGGTGTGGTACATCCCTCATCATGGAGTGTATCATCCCACAAAGGGCAAATTAAGAGTTGTATTTGACTGTGGAACAACTTATAAAGGAGCATCATTGAACAGTCAGCTTCTACAGGGACCTGATCTCACAAACTCGCTGGTTGGGGTTCTGATCAGATTTAGACAAGAGCCTGTTGCATTAATGGCGGACATTGATTCCATGTTTCACCAAGTGCACGTCTCAGAAAAACATGTCAACTTTCTCCGTTTCCTGTGGTGGCAACAAGGTGACACTTCAAGGTCTGCACAGGAATGCAGGATGAAAGTGCATTTGTTTGGAGCTGTATCTTCGCCAAGCTGTGCAAATTATGCTCTACAGAGAACTGCAGATGATAATGCACAACAGTTTCCAGCTGAAGTGGTTGATACAGTCAAAAGAAACTTTTATGTGGATGATTGTTTGAAATCTGTTGCTTCAGAAGAGGAGGCAGAGCACATGGTGAATAGACTGACAGATATCTGTGCTAAAGGAGGATTTAAGCTTTCAAAATGGATCAGCAACAGTCGCACAGTGCTCATGTCAATCCCAGAGGAAAGAAGAGCAAAGGAAATTAAGGATCTGGATTTGGACACAGATCAACTTCCAGTTGAGAGAGCACTGGGTTTACAGTGGTGCATAGCAACAGACAAGTTCCAGTTCAGAACCTCCCTGCAGGACCGTCCAACAACCAGAAGGGGAATTTTGTCTGTGGTCAGCTCACTGTATGATCCTTTGGGAATCTTGTCTCCCTTCAGTATGCCAGCTAAACTGTTGCTACAAGAGCTTTGCCGACAAAATTTGAAGTGGGATGAAGTTATTCCCCACTCTCTTTCCCAGCGGTGGCGTGATTGGCTGGAGGATCTCCAGCTGATTTCAAAGTTCAAAGTGGAACGTTGCATTAAACCAAATTGCTTTGGAAAACCAGATGGGGCACAACTTCATCATTTTTCTGATGCAAGTCAAGATGGGTATGGAACGGTGTCATATTTAAAGTTGGAAAAGAATAACGTCACGCATGTTGCTTTTATCCTGGGAAAGGCTAGAGTTGCTCCTCTCAAGCAAACTACAATTCCCAGGTTGGAATTGACGGCTGCAGTTCTTGCAGTTCGGGTGGACAGGCTTCTGCAAAAGGAGCTGCAGGTCAGGTTGGAAAAATCAGTTTTTTGGACTGATAGTACAACAGTACTGAAATACATCTCCAATGAAACCAGAAGATTCAATACTTTTGTTGCAAATAGAATTGCTGTCATTCGAGAAGCAACAGATGTGAATCAGTGGAGATACGTTTCTTCTAAGGAGAATCCTTCTGATGACGCATCCAGAGGCATGAGAGCTGGGGATTTCCTCAAATGTAGGAGATGGATAAAAGGGCCAGAATTTCTCTATAAGTCAGAAAAGGAATGGCCTAAACTGGATGTGGAGTACAGTGTAATTTCTGCAGATGACCCAGAGGTCAAAAGGGACCTGACAATGAATGCCATTGTGAAGGAATTACAAAATCCTACCAGCTATTTTTTTCCTCTACTTCTCGTCTTGGGCAAAACTTAAAATCTCTGTAGCCTGGCTTTTAAAGATGAAAGAGGTCTTGGTGTTGTTGGCACAGAAAAGGAAAGAGTTGCTTGCTGCAGGTTTGAATAAGAATGATCTGGAAGGTCAGAAAGAAATGGAGATAAGAATGGAAAGATTTAAGACCACTTTGAAGAAAGGAAATCTGACTCCAGAAGACTTGGTAAAGGCAGAACAAGCTATTCTTCAATATGCACAACAACAGAAATTTACGACTGAAATGGCTTTAATCCGCAATGGCCTTAAAGGAGTTTCTAAGGGAAATTGTCTCTACAAACTTGATCCAGTGTTGGATGCAGGAATCCTCAGAGTGGGTGGCCGATTGAATAAAGCAGCCATGCCTATGGAATTAAAGCATCCTGTAATTTTGACAAAAGATATGCATGTGTCAACACTGATTTTACGCCATATCCATCAAAGGTTGGGACATGCAGGAAGAGCACACATGCTGTCAAAACTAAGACAAAATTACTGGATACTAAATGCAAATTCTGCTGCCAGGAAAATCATCTCTCGTTGTATCACGTGTAGACGCAACAGAGGAAAGTTTGTTGAACAAAAGATGGCGGATCTGCCTGAAGAGAGAGTCCTGCCAGACATAGCTCCATTCACAAAGGTTGGAGTGGACTATTTTGGTCCTATAAGTGTTAAAAGAGGACGAAGTCTCCTTAAAAGGTATGGAGTTCTTTTTACTTGTTTCACCAGTCGTGCAGTACATCTGGAGATTGCATGTACACTTGATACAGACTCTTGTATAAATGCTGTGAGGAGGTTCATCTGTAGACGAGGCCCAGTTTCGACCATCAGATCTGATAATGCTACAAATTTTGTTGGGGCGAATCGAGAGTTGAAAGAAAGTTTGACTAAGCTGGACCATGCCAAAATTCAAAAGGCTTTTGTTCAGGATGGCATGAAATGGAACTTCAACATCCCAGCAGCTTCTCACCAAGGTGGTGTGTGGGAGCGTCTCATTCGTTCAATAAAGAATATTTTGGCCTCAGTTCTTAAGGAGCAAGTTCTGGATGATGAAGGACTCCAAACAGTTTTCTGTGAGGTTGAAGCTATAATGAACGACAGACCCATTACTAAAGTTTCAGATGACTCAAATGATCTTGAAGCACTGACACCCAATCACTTGTTGTTGCTGAAAAATAAACCAGTTTTTCCACCAGGACTGTTTCATCGAAGTGATTTGCATGTCAGGAAAAGGTGGAAACAGGTACAGTACATGGCAGAGTTGTTTTGGAAGAGATGGCTTTCTGAGTACCTACCTCTGATGCAAGAAAGATAAAAATGGATGAGGACTAAAAGATGTCTTATACCTGGAGATGTTGTTTTAATTGAAGACACTACAGCTCCAAGAGGATCATGGATGATGGCGAAAGTCTTAAATGTAAACCAGGATGCAAAAGGCTTGGTGCGTTCTGTGAGACTACAAACAAGGACCAGTGTTTTGGAAAGGCCAGTGACAAAACTTATTTTGCTACTGGAAGCCTCATCGTGAAGAAAATCCTCAATGAAAATTAAGGATTTGTTTAAGGGAATAGCTCCTCCTTTTGGGACTTTAAAGTAATTGTGATTGTATGCACAATTAGGGGCCGGAGTGTTGGAGCTATTTGTTCTTTATTTTTATTTTTGTTCTTATTTTTGAAATTAGTTAGTTTGTTGTTAGTTTACTTATATTTTGGGGTTTATTTGTCGGTTAATATTTTGTTTTAAATGATTTGTTTGTTGTTATTTTGTTAAATTAGTTAGTAAGAGCTGTAGGGCCATTTTGTTTCTATGAATAAAGAGACTGGTATAGGACCAGCATGCATTGGGGTGGGCCTATGGTTTTTTTTACCAGAGCAGGAGAAGCAGCAGGAAGGATCTTGTTATTGCTTGCCAAGATGGATAAATAAACCAAAACCAAAACTTTCAACTAAAATGTTTGGACAATGGACTTCTTTTGCCTGCGTACGAAATATTACCTCAGTGCAGCAGTGGCTTGTGGACTTTAAGTTGTGGGACGTTTGATTTTTCAAAAGTAAAGGAATTGCCACTACACAGTCATTTGCTGCTAATAATTTAATGCAAATGCTCTAGATTGACTTGTTGCACACTCTGTGCATCTGTCTTTAATAAAGAAGTGGAACAGCCTGACTCCTCGTTTCTCTCAGATGAGTGACATGAGGGGGTGGAGCTTCATTCAGCTTCCACTTATTTCACTCAGGTGTGCCCACATCCTCATTTTAGGTTTGACAGTGGCTGTATCCCAATTCAGGGTCTGCACTCTGCAGCCTTAAAGTACGCAGCCTTAACGGTCCACAAGGGCCGCGTACTCAAAGACCGCTAAGGCCAGAAGTGCGAGGCCTGTGAAATGGGACGGTCCAGCCTCTGTCGCGCTGCCCAGGTTGCCCAGCAACCATGATACGAACTGCTGGAAACGTTTCAAACAGCTTTGTTTGACAGAAATGAAGGAGAAAATCTTTTGTTCATTTGTTTGTTTGTGTCAACATGAGCTTTGCGTGATTTGATAAGTATCTGAGGCTGAGACCAGAGGACTGTAAAACATGATTGTTGGGCTTCATGGTTGTACTGAACAGTCATTTTAGGATTAGTTAGTAAATAACAATTAGCTAATGTTGTTCATGAGACTAAAGTCATCTCACTTTGGTAATGTAAATATAATATGGCCAATATTAAAGTTAGTATTATATTAATCAATATTAGTTATTACAGCTTCAGTAAAGATTCAAGTTGCAGTTATTTATATTTCCTATCACCTTAAATCTTCACTCAAAGACAAGTATCTCTCACAGTTTATATATACACACATGTATTATATATAAGAGACAAATATTGTTCTTTTAACATGTTGGCTCAATGCTTACATTAATGTGTAAAAAGAAAATGTACGAGCTGTGATAACTGTTTCTGATAGAATGAAGAGTAGACTGATATATTAAATATTCCTTTATTGGGTGAGAAAATCAGACCATGTCATAACTGCTTTAAGTCACACAGAATAGATATCAGAGCCTTAAACAGGCTGACTTCTGCTAAATGGGTCTAACTGGGCAGAAAGTATACAAACACATAATATCCTTATAGAATATGATGTAACACTATAGATCAACTTACCTCAGAATATATAAAGCATATAAACAATTACAGTAATGTGATGCAACAAACACAGCAGTGCTACTAATCCAAAATACTCAAAGCTTCATAGAACTGAAACAAACATTTATTTTTAGGTCCATTCTGCTGCTGATACATACTTTATGTTTCTGAATATTAAACTTGTTGCTGCCTTTCATAGTGTGTAACTTGAAGGCCCTGAGTACTTTCTCCCACACTGAAAACACTGGGATGATAACATTATTTGAACATTACCTAATAAGACTGATTCAGGACAGACAATTAGTTATTTTAAACTTTTCTAGCAGTCCTTCACAAACAGGGAACAGTCTGTCTATTCTCTCCATCTGTCAGCTGCTGCTGGCTCTTCCTCCTCTGCTTCCTCACACACTGCTGAGTTTGTCCTGATGGATCATCAGGGGCGCAAAGCCTCACAGATGATGTGCAGCAGTGGGTCCCTCAGTCTGTCTGCAGTTGTCACACATGGAAATCAAATGTGTGAGAAGCTGCAGGATTCAAACACAAGTGTAACTTATAAATACATGTTCATACTTTTATTACACAATCAGAAAGAAAGACAAAGAGAGAGAGAGTGCAGGACAGACAGACAGGTGACAGTCTCAGGTGTACACACTGCTACAAACAGCACAAGAGAAGGAGGATTTGGTGTTTGTGTTATTACAAGTGCTAAACAAGAAGAGTTCCCAGATGATTCAGTGGACACATGTGTGACTCCTGTGATTAAAGCATCTTTCTTTCAGCTTAACGAGTGAACCGCCAGCTCGTTCAACGACACGTTAAAGTCTGTTTGGTTCGACATCACCGAACAGAGGCAGCAATATAACATAGCTAAAGTTAACAGTGCAGTGAATCCTGCTTGTGCCGTGATATTCAGGACTGCAAACCGAGCAGCATCACTGACTTTCAGCTTGTTGTGTTTGTGGATATATGACTGACTTTAATTATCCATAAAAACATCAAATTCTCTGTAAGACTAAGGTTGACTATTGAGCGGAGTATATTTGAAAGCTTCAGCCGTCTGCTGTTTTTTCCGGCAAAATTATCCACACCCACCGCCATGCTATGAAGTCTGGGATATGTTGGGCCATGAAGGATACACATACCCATCCTTAAAATTCAGGGAAATGAAGGACGCATTTGAGGGCCGCATTTCGAGCAGCCTTCGAATTGGGACAGCCTTTGTCGCGTCGCTGTGACGTAATTAGCCTTAAAATGAATTTGAATTAATGATGGTGCCTTGTATGTGGGGCTGTCCAAATTCATGGGCTGCATCCTCCTGAGGCCGCATTTGTAGGCCTATTACGTTACAGCGACGCGACAAAGACTGTCCAAATTCGTAGACTCCTCCAAATGCAGTCTACAAATGCATCCTCCTTTTCCCCGAATTTGAAGGATGGGTCAAGTGTGTCCTTCGTGGCCCACCATATCCCAGAATTCATAGTGCATCTCAGCCAATTCCAGTTTTCAACAATGGCGACCGCTCCTCAGTTTTTTATATTACTCTTATTACTCTTTCTGGTTCACAAAATAAACTTTTTAACATATTTTCAGGCGAGAATGTAGCTTTGTAAGCTTTATCAAGTTATCACATATTTGCAAAAGTGCTCTGATGTTTTCAGAGACGTCTGTTATCCGTTAGCTTATCTGTTATCTGTTAGCTTGTAAAGACCTTCTATGACTCTTTTTTTTTTTTTACAGTGTTTTGGAGCCACAGTTTATCGGCAGCTGAGAGGAAGAGGTTGGATAAACTCATCAGGAAGGCCAGCTCTGTTCTGGGATGCACCCTGGACCCAGTGCAGGTGGTGGGAGACAGAAGGACTCTGGCCAAAATAACATCTCTGATGTACAGAGTCTCCCACCCCATGCATGGAAATATCGCTGAACTGCAGAGCTCCTTCAGTGAGAGACTGCTGCATCTAGATACATGAAGGAGCGTTTCCGCAGGTCCTCCCTCCCTGCAGCTGTTAGACTGTACAATCAGAACTGCTCCCAACAATCATAGATATTTACATCTGCACTGTAACTGCAATAATTTAATCAACCGATTCGCACTACAACCTGGGTTTGCCTCTTTTCTGTAGTTAATTTAATTTAATAACTGTACAGTACTCTGTTTATAGTAACCCTTGTCCTTAATTTAAATATGTAAGAAAAATTGTGTATGTTTCTGTTCTGTGTCCTGTGTACTGTTTGTTTGTATGTGTGCCTTTCTGGCTGCTGTTACAACCAAATTTCCCCTTGTGGGACAATTAAAGGATTATTCTATTTTATTCTATTCTATTCACCAGCTTGACCGCTAGCCGGGAGCTCGAGGGTCACTGAAGCCGTCGAGAACGGCAAACTCCCGGCACATCATTTTCAGATCACCGCGGTCTTTCGCTGCTCAGGTTAAACGTAATATATAAGTTATTAGATTAAAGTTAT
Organism: Rhamphochromis sp. 'chilingali'; assembly: GCF_963969265.1. Lineage (NCBI taxonomy): Eukaryota > Metazoa > Chordata > Actinopteri > Cichliformes > Cichlidae > Rhamphochromis > Rhamphochromis sp. 'chilingali'. Next base: position 20,694,246 of record NC_137942.1, on the reverse strand, counting down.
TAGATTAGATTAAAAAAAACAACCTTTTTCCTCCTTGGTTTTCACACAGCTGAAAAAACGTCAAACGGAAAACCAATTAAACAGAAGTGTGAGATGGTCGAGAATTTACACCAGTGTCCTGTTATATTTTAGATGGGAAGGAGCAGACAGCTGAGTTTATTAAACTCCACAGAGACCGCATTGACGCAAATCTGAAGGCGAGACTGTCCAATTTCACAGCCGTTTACTTCTGGTCGGGTAGGCCAGCCCACATAGACTGAGAAGGACAGGTCCACAGGAGGATGCAGCCCATGAATGTGGACACGACTAGTGACAGCCTTCGTCGCGTCGCTGTGACGTAATCGGCCTTAAAATGTGGCCTTTAAGGCTGCAGACCCTAAATTGGGATACAGCCTTAGAGCCCCACTGGTTTGAGGATTGTTTGGAGACAAAAAACCAGCATTGTAAGAAACACTTTAAGCCCTTTGAATTTATTTTTTCTTTTGTTAATTTCAGGTTTTGTTTTCTTCTTTCTTTTAAAGCACAGATGGAATGCACCCCTAATAGCGCATAGCTGGCTCTGTACAGACAACATTTAAGAACTGTATATTTAAAAATATGAACATGTAAAATTTAAGAGAAACACACGCCTTTGTTGTTGGGTACAGAAGGAGCCAGGTGTTCATATTTCTTGTGTGTAGGTTTCTTTTTTGTTTGTTTGTTTGGATTGTTTTTCTTTTAAAAACTAACTGCATTGGTTTGTCTTGTTAAGAAGTGCAGTACAGAGATGACCCGCACCTTAATTTGATCTTTTCCACTTTAATATCCTCAGTGCAGCAGCAGTGTACGACAACTATTCCTGTATATTGCCTTTTTGCTGGAAAATGTATGTTGAATAAATTTTTTTTATAAAAACAAATAGACGCACCTCTGCTGCTTATCCGTGCCAGTGTGCAACCTGCGATTCCCAGTATTTGCCCAAAAATTACTGCAGAAATTTAAGCTGTTATAAATGACTTGTTGACCTCAAATTTGTCAAAAAGTAGGTCAATCATATCTCTCATGAAGAATATCAAGTAATGTAGAGCCAGAAATGACAAGTGACTTTTACATATCCTTTATTTTTTTCTGGGTTAAAAGTGTCATTAACATTTAAGTGTTTTTCAAGAACAATCTAGCCAAGAGGGCAGCAGAAATTGTAAAAAATATAACCTCACACTTCTATGAACTTATCTGAAGTGACGAAAAAGGACTGGACTGATGACAATATGAGTACAATCACGCAAAGTCATAAAGATACTTCAAAAATAGGTAATTTCTCTTTTTTTATATACAACCTCCTACATAAATCCTGTTCACTACAGTCTGATTACTAATATAAGTAAAGATATTAGATGTGAAAACACATAAAAACATTGGTCCATTTCTTTTTGTTTTATTTGATATAAATCACCAAGTGGTTTATTTGAGAGAACTGGTGCAGTGGGGGCAGGAACAATATGATGAAATGAACAGAGGTGTCATTGAGAATAAGGAAAACGAAGGTTAACGGCAGAATGTGTATTAAAATATGGCAGCCCCAGTGTCATTATCAACTTTTATACTTTAAAAGTTAAGCTACTTATTTCCCCCTTTTCCTCACTGTGTTTGGTTATTAAATAACCTACAGCTGTGGACAGATGTTTACATCCATCATGCACATGAATGTCAGGGTCATTTTTGGAGTTTTAATGATTTCTCTGAACTGAACTGAACTTTTCTTAGGGAGGAAGAGCAAACATCTTTAATGACTGTGTGCACAAGTTTGAATTTATTTCTGATTTTCTTGAATCCACGTGCACATGCTCATACATATCCCCACCATGATACATCAACCTGTCATCCTATGCTACCTCCATCAACCTTCTCTTACCACTGTGGTCACTCTCTACCACTTCATCAAACTTACTCCACAATTCATCTTTCTCCTCCAGCTGATATCCAACCTGGGAAGTGTGCATGCTGACAGCCAGCGTTTTAGGTCTTTGTCAGAGGTGAGATATTTAAAATATGAGCTATTGGTGGACACTTTGTGCACACCACCAGTGACAACATAGTGGAGTCTGTGCAGGCACGTATAGAGGGGGTGGAGGGGGCTTGAGCACCTTCCTGTTTTCCTCTTGAATCCCCCAAGCGCCCTTTTTTCTTTCTAAATAAAAGGATCTGGCACATGATGCGGCAGAGCGTGCTGGTTACAAGCCGGGAGCGAGCTGGAAAAAAGCACACACATTTTTGAGAAGGAGGCGGCTGCTCAGCCCCGGCTGTGTAGTCCAGAAAGGTCAAGTCAAGTCAGAAAAACTGGTCTGTTGAGTGCAATTACCAAAGTCACCTTGAATTTGGTTTTTATTAAACCTTTATTCATCCAGGTAAAAAAATCTCATTAAAAATCTAATTCCCAAGAGAGATCTGGCATCGTGGCAACAAAAGTCAAAATACACATACGACATAAGGATAAGGTTGCTACTTTTATTATCGAGATTACGGTAAGGGTGCTGAGTAGCTGAATAAGAAGTCTGTGCTGCAATTTTGAAACTGTTAATTTATTTGCAAAAGTTTCATTCTGCTACTTAATTCAATACAGGTTTTTATAATAAATTATTATGCATACATTATAAATCATAACAAAAATGTAATGAGTCATAAATCATGTAATATGTAAATCCTTAAGAGCTGACGACAAATCTGTAAAGAAATTCCATTTTGACTTTCATTCTATCGACAATTACTATTGATTGATTTTCATTACAAAAAAGATTTAATAGGTTCCTTTAAATAATAATAATAATAATAATAATAATAATAATAATAACTTTTGACTTCTTTCCTTCTTTATCTCGATGAATTATCAGATGAGTGCGTCATAAACTTTAACTCACCAAACTAGCAGCATAAATTATGAAACATCGTAAACCAGATAAGGTTTTATCAAACTTAATTTAAATCTTTTCTTTCAGCCAATTGGAAACTGTCAATCACATGCTAGCTTTCTAAATTGCCACTCAGCCACCAAAACAAAAATGTTGTAAAAGGGCAGGGAGATGCAGAACTCAAGAGAAAAACTTTATCGCTCTGTTTCTTTTGAAGCTGATATAAAATTGTATCAAAAACTCACACAGACGCAAAAGATTTGGACGTTTTTGGAATTCTAGCAAGTGTGAAATGACTTGCTATTGTTGGGATTTCTGGTTTATATATTGGGGATTTTACCTTGCAATATAAGTCCTTTCATACAACACAATAAAACACAACAGAAATCAGAAGGTTTTTGTGATTTGGATTTTTATTTATTTATTCATTTTTTCTCTTCTTTTTTTGTCAGGTTAGTACGGTGGCCCTGAGAGGCCAAACGGACTGCAACTTAAGAAAACACCAGCGATAAGAAAAATGCTGTTTTGTTTTTCCTATTTCCGTTGTGTTTTGTGTGCTTTTGCAGCATTTTTCTTACTGCTGGTGTTTTCTTAAGTTGCAGTCCGTTTGGCCTCTCAGGGCCACCGTAGGGTTAGAGATTTTGATTAATTTGAATGAAGTATACTTTAGTTTTATTGTTTTACTTTGATGCTATAATAGATGTTTATAAAATTCAGTTATATTTAAGATTATATAGCATCATGGCAAAACAACAGTCTCCTCAAGCTGCGTTATACTGTAAGGTGAAAACATTACAGTATAAGCAAGACAAACCCCAACAATCCAAAGATCCCCTTTGAGCAAGCACTGGGCGACAGTGGGGAGGAAAAACTCCCTTTAGGAAGAAACCTCCGGCAGAACCAGGCTCAAGAAGGGGCGGCCATCTGCTGCGACCGGTTGGGGGTGGGTGGGCAATCTCAGTCCACGAGGGCCGGTGTCCCTGCAGGTTTTAGATGTGTCCTCGAACCAACACAGCTGATTTAAACGGCTAAATTAGCTCCTCAACATGTCCTGAAGTTCTCCAGAGGCCTGGTAACGAACTAATCATGTGATTCAGGTGTGTTGAGCCAAGGTGAGATCTAAAACCTGCAGGGACACCGGCCCTCGTGGACTGAGAATGCCCACCCATGATATAGGGAGACAAGATGAAGTATACTTCTAATGGCCTATTTTAGCAGTTAATTTTTAACAATCAACTGGTGGTAATCCATCATCAGAATTGAGGAAAGGTGGTGTTGATGGAGACTCTAAAGGAGGATTCACTGGGGAAGCCATACCTGCACTTCTGCCAGGGTGTCTTGGACGTACCTGAATAAATGTAGTTTTCCCTGGAAGTGGACGAGGATTAATCTGAGACGGAGTCTCCTCAGAACATCTCCCCATCATGCTTCTATGGTCCAACGATGCCAGCTTTTGTCCTTTCTGTTTTTCTAATTTAAGCTGGAGTTGAGCGTCTTTCACTCTAGATTTTAGATGACCTATCTCTTTTTCTTCATTGGCAGCCTTTTGGATAATCTGGTTCACTGGTCCAATGAGCTCCTCTCTTTGTCGGAATAAAGCGTACTCGGAAGACTTTACCATGTCATTGTACTGCTTTTTAAATGATTCCAGCTCCCGTGTTTTATCTAGTAAAGCTGCATCTAGATCCTTGCATCTGATACGTAGACAGTTCAGCTGTTTTTCAAGAAACTCCTTCGTTGTTCCAACAAAGGGGGTGCCTTCCACTCCGTCTACGTATTTCTTTTTCACGTTGTGGAACATATCCCTAAATTCCACCTTTTCTTTTCCTCTCAAGTGACCTGCATGTGGAAATGCCTTTTCAAAGGACAAAACGCACTGGCACAATTCCTCTTGGAAGTAGCGCTCTTTCTTCTCCAGCCAATTCACTTTGGATATAAATCTTTCCCGTTGCTTTTTTGTGGAGCGCAGTTTCTCTTCCAGCGCCACCTTTTCAGCCAGTGCCTGATTGTGTGCCGCTTTTACTTTGTGCCGGTCCACTGCTGTCTTTCTGTGGTTTTCCTGCTCTGTGCTTAGGGCCTTTTTGACGTCTTCAATTTTCTTTTTCAAAGAATCAACTTCGTCTTCAAGCATAGCCTTCATTTTCTTTTCCAAGGCCAGAGCTCTAATATTACTCTGGCATTTCTGCTTGATCGCCATATTCTGGGCCTTTTGGTCGTCTATCACTTTGCCCATTTGACCTTTCTCCTCTGTTAATTCTTTCATGTTTTTAACCATAAATTCATTTTCGTCTTGTAACTGTGTATTACGCGACAAAACACCGTCAATCCAACACTGCGAGGATTGACGTTCTTCCTCGCGTTCCTTAACCGCATTGACGGTCACACCTCTACTATTTTTTACTGCCGTCTGCAGCTTTTCTATTTTGGAGTCATACATGTTGATCACCTCTTCTAACTTCCTGTCTGCAGCATTTGCTTTGTTTTCCAGTTTTTTAGTATTTTCCTGGTAAAACTGCTGCATCTTATTTTTTTCCTCTTTGTGGCGTTTCAATAATAATTCAACAACTTGGCTGTTGTGAAATTGCTGACGTGCCACCTTTTCTTTCTCTGTTTCCAGCAGTCCTTGCAGGACTTGGACTTCGTCCTCGTGTTTTTCTTTAAGCTCAGCCAGAGTTTTCTCCGTCTCTGCGCGGAACTTTACCAGAGCTTCGTGGTCATCTTTTATCGAGTCCAACCTGTCTGCGATGTTTGTCCTGTCATCCAAGACCGAACCCAGCAGCTTATTATTCTGCAAAAGTTCATTGTTTTCTTTTGTTAGATCCTCGATCCGTTTCTTATTGACTGTATGCAGGTTTTTGAAGTAGTCAAGCTCAGTTTTGAGCTTTTCAACCTCGTCGATCATTGGCTGCAGTCTTTGCTCGAACTGTCTGGCATATGTTTCTTTTTCTTTTTCACTTTTTTTAACCATTGTTTTCGAGAAATTAACATTTCTGTCTTTGTTAGCTTTCGAACTCATTTCTGCTTTTTTATGTGCTGTATCACTCCAACAAAACGATAGCTTAATGAATTCCCTTTGACAGCTGTCCTCTATTTATAGACTTGAACATCAAAGGATGAAAGGACTGTCACTATGACATCACCACGTTCTGTGACGTAACAGGGCTTTGGAGCGTGATGTCACGGGGGTGGGCGTGGAAAGGATTTTGGGGGTCTAAACAAAGCGTGTCTTTTTTTTAAAACTTTATTTAACAAACAATGAGTATACAACATACGAACAGATGAAGTATACAACAGAACATGAACACAAAAAGCCAAGGGTGAAAGAAAAAGGTAACAATTATAAGAATACACGCAAAAATTCACATACATATATTGTTGTGAGAGCCTTTTTGTTGGTGCAGTCTGATATTGATTGTATGTGCATGTGCACATCCTTAAAATAATGACAGAAATATGGTGTTTTGTTAGTAAACTTACATTTATGGATAAAAAATTTAGCTAAAAGTATTAAGAAATTTATCATAAAAAACATTTCTCATACTTCTTGGGGAACTTAAAGAAACAGAATAAAACATTTTCCCATCGTAAAGAAAACTCCCTTAAAATATGGACAATAACAAAGCTGCTAAATTCCTTCCAGAATCTCTGTGTAAAAGAACAGTACCAAAAAAGATGTGTCACCGTTTCTGGATGATCCCCACAGAAAGTACAATTAGTATTTATGTCCCTTTTAAATTTGACCATGTAGTGACTGGCTGGATAACATGTATGTCGAATTTTAAAAGAGACTTCTTTCACCTTATTTACAATCAAATATTTATGGGGGACCATCCAGACTGTCTTCCGCTTGATATCTGGAACACTGATTGGAAAATTATATAGTGCAATAAAGTCGTTGTAAGTAAGTAGTTGTCCCTCTTTACTAACCAGCTGAGCCACCAATAGGATCCCATTTTGGAGCCAAGTTTCCAGGAAAAGTGATTTATTTTTCTATAAAATATCTCTGTTGTTCCAGATAAGGTATTTGTGAGGTGAGAAGTTGTGTTTATAAATGAGGGTCCACGCTAAGAGGACCTGCTTATGGAAGGATGAAAGCTTTACAGGGACTTTCTCAACATTGTAATTACAATTTCAAATAAAAGTAAAGCCACCAAAACGAGAGAAAATGTGGTATGGTATAAAGTTCCAGATAGAGGTAGGGTTTTAAGAAAATGTTTGGCCCAATTAATTTTGAAAGTGTTATTTAAAGTAGAAAAGTCTAAGACGTTAAGCCCACCTGATTCGTACTTATTCATCACAACAGTTTTTCTAATATAGTGCGTACGGTTTTTCCATATAAAATTAAAGAGCATACGGTCAATATCTTTACTACTTTTCTTATCCAGATGTAAGGAGAGAGCAGCATATGTTCATCGGGATATCCCTTCAGCTTTAGTAATTAACACTCTACCTTTCAAAGACAAGTCCCTTGTTCCAAGATGGCGCCGCCGCGTATGGATGCCCCGGTGCTTCAGTGCGTTACTTCTGTTTTGTTTTTGTGCATAACTTCTGTGTCTGGGCACTCCTCTGGATATTCTTACACTAGAGAAGAGCTTCTTAACTACAGGACTACAACACCTGTGGATTTACTTCCAATATTTGTCGCATCTGCGGCAGATTTACTGCAGACTCTGATCAGGAAAATGAGACGCCGAAAGCGAGGAAAGCGAGCCGGCGCACTCGTGCGTCTGAGGAGACGCGGACTGCGAACTGCTCTTCCTGGGATCTTCCTTTCCGACGTACGCTCACTCAGGAATGAGATGGACGAGCTGGCCCTGATGAGAAGCATGAACAGAGACGTTGCCTCCTCCTGTGTCTTGTGTTTTACGGAGTCGTGGCTCTGTGAGGACATCCCGGACAGCGCGCTCAAGCTGGAGGGCTTTCATCTGCTGCGCGCGGACCGGCAGGCCTCTCTCTCTGGTAAGACCACAGGTGGACGTGTCTGCTTCTACATTAATAGTGGCTGGTGCACAGATGTAACAGTGATTGCTCAGCACTGCTCTTCCTCTCTGGAATACCTTTTTATTCACTGCAAACCGTTTTATTCTCCGCGGGAGTTTGCTTCATTCATCTTGGCCGCTGTTTACATCCCGCCAGATGCGGATGCGCAGGCAGCTCAGTGCGCACTCGCGGAGCAGATACTGCACATGGAGCGGACATTCCCGGACTCTCTCATCATTGCTCTTGGGGACTTTTACAACACCCCCCTCCTCACCCCACACAAAAGAGGATTTCACACCACCTCCTCCCACCACAACCCTTCATATTCATGAAGCAGATGCGAGGAAGCAGTTTAAGAGTCTGAATGCTCGGAAAGCTCCCGGCCCAGACGGTGTGTCTCGTCTACTGGACGCAGCCGGAGGGTTCACTTGGTTGTTTGCTCTCAATAGAAGCTGAGCGCGTCTCCGTGTCTGTGCTGGTAAACGATACTGAGTCCCAGTGCTCAGTAAACTGTACACCTGACCGTTATTCTCCCACTGAATCCGGTGTGTCCACGGTCCAACACGTGCTCAACACGATGGTGCTGACCGGTGCCCAAACACACCAGAACACCAAATAAGTAAAATAACACAAACACGAACTTCTCCATGGCTCGTCGGGATGGCAACTGCTCCAAAAGTGACACATGAAATAGGCTGACATTTGAGTTTGACACGGGAGGTGAGGGGGTGTTTTGAATATGCTTGACTCCGTCACGAGGTTGCGCACAGCATCACCGGCAAGGGGGCTTGGTTTGAGAGGTTTTTGGCATCTGTGATGTGATTTACAACCATCCACCCATGTACAGCAAGAAGCCGCACTCACAACCGTGGGCATCAGCAAGTTGGTGAAATTTAAACAAAACAAAACAGCATTCCATCTGAAACTCTCTTATTGTACCCAAAATACAAATTTTAGTGATTACATGTGGCTTCATTAATTATGTTCAAACGGATGAATACATAACGCAAGTAATAACTTTATAATCAGTCAGTGAATGAAGGAGCTCAAGAGTGCAAATATAGTTGCAATAAAGTGACAAATATGCCCTTTTATGTCAAACAAAGACCGAAATAAGTGGCATCAGTGTGAGGATGAGAATGAGCGATCCAACCTCACACTGCAGATATCAGGGCAAAGCACAGTGGGGGGGTTGCAGTCTTCTTGGCTGGACCTTCTTCTGCAGTGTGTGATCTTCTAGGAGAGTCTTCATGCAGCATGCCTGCCAGTGTGGTCCACACTGCTTCTCTGTCAGTCTTGGGCACACTGCGTAGGTCTTTAAAACGTGGGTCCAGTGCAGTTGCGATCTGGAGCCATGCATAGTTGGTATGTTCCTGGCGGGAAGCAAGGTCTTCCTTAAACTTCTCTTTAAACCTCACCACATATGCAGGGTCCTCATCAGTTACTTCCATGACACGGCGCAGGTGGCAGAAGGCTGGTAGAACTACAGAGCAGGAGACGTAGGCCTCTCCTCCCAGCAGTTCAGTCACATATCTGCAGTGGAATACACACACACACACACACACACACACACACACACACACACACACACACACACACACACACACACACACACACACAGAGATAAGACAGCAAATTAAAAAAAGCTTTTTAATACTAGGTAATATTAATAAAATATTTGATTTCATTTATTTTTTAAATAAGACATTTTCATAATAACAAAACTGATTTAAGATGTATGTTTGATACATTTAATCTAAACCTACAATTATGGTCACAATGACAGGCTCACCTGCAGGGCTCTAGAAGTGTCTCCAGTCTCTGGAGTTTGTCCCACTCTGGAGGCGTCAGGAGGACAAGTTTATGCTTTTGTTTATCCAGAGTCGCGGTTACTGCAGTTTGGTTGCGGATCAAGCGCTTCACCATCTCCAGCGTGGAGTTCCAGCGCGTAGGCACGTCCTGGGCCAACGGCTCCTGCTTGCGCCCCAGTGACACCTGCTCTGCGTTCAGCTCTGCTGTGTTTGCTGGGCTGTGCTTAAAATGGCCAACAATTTTGCGGCATTTGGCCAGCGCAGTGACAAAGCCACTGTCTGCGAGACTCACTGTGATGCATCTCTGTAGAATGTGCGCGGTACACGGCATGTGATTGAATGGCATGATGCGAGCCGCGGCGATCATATTGCGCGCACTGTCCGTGCCTACTGTTGTCACCTTCTCCTCAATTCTCCACCTGCGAGCAACAGTCTGGAACTGCTCTGCACAAGCCTCCGCAAAGTGCCGCTCTTCCGTTTTCATTATAGTCAGCGCAAAGGATGTCAGACCCCAGGCTTCAGTGATTAAATGCGCAGTAACTCCCAGGTAATTGTCATTACTCAATGATGTCCAGTGGTCTCCTGTCAGAGCCACGCATTCTGTGTGAACTAAAGCCTCTTCTTTTTTCTTTTTCTCCGTTTCATACAGTTCGTGGATTCGAATTGTTATTGTGCTTCTCGCTGGGGGCTTGTAGGACGCGTCCTGAGATGCAACCTTTAAAACATCCGCAAAGCCCTTGTCCTCCACAATGCTTAGCGGTCTGCAGTCCTTTGCTATCCATTTGGCTATATTGTCGGTCAGTTTGTCCAAAGAAGACTTACCGAGTGGCCTGCGTTCACTAAGAGTGGTCTGACGCAGGCCGGGTGAAGCTGCTGCCCCGACAAACGCGTGTTTGGCATTAAGGTGGTATTTTAAGGTCGAATTTGAACGGTGAAATTGAAACTCTTTACTACAGTGAGTGCAAATTACAACGCGTTTGTTTATTGTCCCATCTATGTTCTTCTTGTATTTAAATTCCCCATCCAGAAGGCCATCCGCTTCCTGCTTCTCCATTTTCAGTGGCGCGGTAAACAAATCAAGTGGAATTATGGGAGCGACTTATCTGCGTGTTGCGCTAAATAGTTAAATATTCTAACGTAATTAATTCCAAAATTTAATTATCGCAATTAACGCGTTAATTTCGACAGCTATAAATATAATATAATATAATATAATTTAATATAATTTAATATAATATAATATAATATAATATAATATAATATAATATAATATAATATAATATATCATGTTGCTATTTAATGTTTTTTGTTCGTGTTGCAGCTGCTCTGTGAGCCAAGCTTTCGTTGTCTAAATTCAATGGCAATATATCTCTGCACCACACGATGGCGATAGATTCTCACAGACAGTCTGTGCTCTGCTTCCGCCACCAGTCATCTTTAAATCTTTTTTTTAATTCAATGAAACCTTTATTTAACTGTCCATCTCGCGGCATTACTTAAAAAAAATCATATTTAAATACAAAGAAGATTAAATACATGAACGACAGTAAATTGATAAAATAAGAGCAAATAAATATATTTACAAATGATAGCAACATCAATGGAATAAAAGCATGAACAGCAGCAGAAGGAGAAAGAGGCCTGTATCTACATTATTACTCTGGCAGCTCTCAGTCTCCATACAGACAGGACACGTTGCAGCGTAATTGCAGACAGGTGCGTGGGCCTGAGCTCCGCCCAGGCAGAATGACGAGTGGAAGAAAGCAGCAACACAATAAACATATGTAGCCTTGCGGAGCCGGCCGGGCAGACACCGAGACAGAGTGCAAAGATTTTATACGTGACAACATACACAAAAAAACACACACAACAAAAATCAGAATGTGTTTGTGATTTGGATTTTTATTTAAAGGTGAAACCTTTTTTCTTTTCTTGTTTTGCCAGATTAGACATTTTGATTCATTTCATTTAGTTTTTTTGTTTTACTTTGATGCTATAATAGATGTTTTTAAAATGTAGTCATATTTAATACTATATTGCATCATGGCAAAAAAACAGTCTCCTCAAGCTGCTTTATACTGTAAGGTAAAAACACTACAGTAAAAGCCAGAAAACCCCAACAATCCAATGATCCCCTTTGAGCAAGCACTGGGCGACAGTGGGGAGGAAAAACTCCCTTTAGGAAGAAACCTCCGGCAGAACCAGGCTCAAGAAGGGGCGGCCATCTGCTGCGACCGGTTGGGGGTGGGTGGGCAATCTCAGTCCACGAGGGCCGGTGTCCCTGCAGGTTTTAGATGTGTCCTCGAACCAACACAGCTGATTTAAACGGCTAAATTAGCTCCTCAACATGTCCTGAAGTTCTCCAGAGGCCTGGTAACGAACTAATCATGTGATTCAGGTGTGTTGAGCCAAGGTGAGATCTAAAACCTGCAGGGACACCGGCCCTCGTGGACTGAGAATGCCCACCCATGATATAGGGAGACAAGATGAAGTATACTTCTAATGGCCTATTTTAGCAGTTAATTTTTAACAATCAACTGGTGGTAATCCATCATCAGAATTGAGGAAAGGTGGTGTTGATGGAGACTCTACAGGAGGATTCACTGGGGAAGCCATACCTGCACTTCTGCCAGGGTGTCTTGGACGTACCTGAATAAATGTAGTTTTCCCTGGAAGTGGACGAGGATTAATCTGAGACGGAGTCTCCTCAGAACATCTCCCCATCATGCTTCTATGGTCCAACGATGCCAGCTTTTGTCCTTTCTGTTTTTCTAATTTAAGCTGGAGTTGAGCGTCTTTCACTCTAGATTTTAGATGACCTATCTCTTTTTCTTCATTGGCAGCCTTTTGGATAATCTGGTTCACTGGTCCAATGAGCTCCTCTCTTTGTCGGAATAAAGCGTACTCGGAAGACTTTACCATGTCATTGTACTGCTTTTTAAATGATTCCAGCTCCCGTGTTTTATCTAGTAAAGCTGCATCTAGATCCTTGCATCTGATACGTAGACAGTTCAGCTGTTTTTCAAGAAACTCCTTCGTTGTTCCAACAAAGGGGGTGCCTTCCACTCCGTCTACGTATTTCTTTTTCACGTTGTGGAACATATCCCTAAATTCCACCTTTTCTTTTCCTCTCAAGTGACCTGAATGTGGAAATGCCTTTTCAAAGGACAAAACGCACTGGCACAATTCCTCTTGGAAGTAGCGCTCTTTCTTCTCCAGCCAATTCACTTTGGATATAAATCTTTCCCGTTGCTTTTTTGTGGAGCGCAGTTTCTCTTCCAGCGCCACCTTTTCAGCCAGTGCCTGATTGTGTGCCGCTTTTACTTTGTGCCGGTCCACTGCTGTCTTTCTGTGGTTTTCCTGCTCTGTGCTTAGGGCCTTTTTGACGTCTTCAATTTTCTTTTTCAAAGAATCAACTTCGTCTTCAAGCATAGCCTTCATTTTCTTTTCCAAGGCCAGAGCTCTAATATTACTCTGGCATTTCTGCTTGATCGCCATATTCTGGGCCTTTTGGTCGTCTATCACTTTGCCCATTTGACCTTTCTCCTCTGTTAATTCTTTCATGTTTTTAACCATAAATTCATTTTCGTCTTGTAACTGTGTATTACGCGACAAAACACCGTCAATCCAACACTGCGAGGATTGACGTTCTTCCTCGCGTTCCTTAACCGCATTGACGGTCACACCTCTACTATTTTTTACTGCCGTCTGCAGCTTTTCTATTTTGGAGTCATACATGTTGATCACCTCTTCTAACTTCCTGTCTGCAGCATTTGCTTTGTTTTCCAGTTTTTTAGTATTTTCCTGGTAAAACTGCTGCATCTTATTTTTTTCCTCTTTGTGGCGTTTCAATAATAATTCAACAACTTGGCTGTTGTGAAATTGCTGACGTGCCACCTTTTCTTTCTCTGTTTCCAGCAGTCCTTGCAGGACTTGGACTTCGTCCTCGTGTTTTTCTTTAAGCTCAGCCAGAGTTTTCTCCGTCTCTGCGCGGAACTTTACCAGAGCTTCGTGGTCATCTTTTATCGAGTCCAACCTGTCTGCGATGTTTGTCCTGTCATCCAAGACCGAACCCAGCAGCTTATTATTCTGCAAAAGTTCATTGTTTTCTTTTGTTAGATCCTCGATCCGTTTCTTATTGACTGTATGCAGGTTTTTGAAGTAGTCAAGCTCAGTTTTGAGCTTTTCAACCTCGTCGATCATTGGCTGCAGTCTTTGCTCGAACTGTCTGGCATATGTTTCTTTTTCTTTTTCACTTTTTTTAACCATTGTTTTCGAGAAATTAACATTTCTGTCTTTGTTAGCTTTCGAACTCATTTCTGCTTTTTTATGTGCTGTATCACTCCAACAAAACGATAGCTTAATGAATTCCCTTTGACAGCTGTCCTCTATTTATAGACTTGAACATCAAAGGATGAAAGGACTGTCACTATGACATCACCACGTTCTGTGACGTAACAGGGCTTTGGAGCGTGATGTCACGGGGGTGGGCGTGGAAAGGATTTTGGGGGTCTAAACAAAGCGTGTCTTTTTTTAAAAACTTTATTTAACAAACAATGAGTATACAACATACGAACAGATGAAGTATACAACAGAACATGAACACAAAAAGCCAAGGGTGAAAGAAAAAGGTAACAATTATAAGAATACACGCAAAAATTCACATACATATATTGTTGTGAGAGCCTTTTTGTTGGTGCAGTCTGATATTGATTGTATGTGCATGTGCACATCCTTAAAATAATGACAGAAATATGGTGTTTTGTTAGTAAACTTACATTTATGGATCAAAAATTTAGCTAAAAGTATTAAGAAATTTATCATAAAAAACATTTCTCATACTTCTTGGGGAACTTAAAGAAACAGAATAAAACATTTTCCCATCGTAAAGAAAACTCCCTTAAAATATGGACAATAACAAAGCTGCTAAATTCCTTCCAGAATCTCTGTGTAAAAGAACAGTACCAAAAAAGATGTGTCACCGTTTCTGGATGATCCCCACAGAAAGTACAATTAGTATTTATGTCCCTTTTAAATTTGACCATGTAGTGACTGGCTGGATAACATGTATGTCGAATTTTAAAAGAGACTTCTTTCACCTTATTTACAATCAAATATTTATGGGGGACCATCCAGACTGTCTTCCGCTTGATATCTGGAACACTGATTGGAAAATTATATAGTGCAATAAAGTCGTTGTAAGTAAGTAGTTGTCCCTCTTTACTAACCAGCTGAGCCACCAATAGGATCCCATTTTGGAGCCAAGTTTCCAGGAAAAGTGATTTATTTTTCTATAAAATATCTCTGTTGTTCCAGATAAGGTATTTGTGAGGTGAGAAGTTGTGTTTATAAATGAGGGTCCACGCTAAGAGGACCTGCTTATGGAAGGATGAAAGCTTTACAGGGACTTTCTCAACATTGTAATTACAATTTCAAATAAAAGTAAAGCCACCAAAACGAGAGAAAATGTGGTATGGTATAAAGTTCCAGATAGAGGTAGGGTTTTAAGAAAATGTTTGGCCCAATTAATTTTGAAAGTGTTATTTAAAGTAGAAAAGTCTAAGACGTTAAGCCCACCTGATTCGTACTTATTCATCACAACAGTTTTTCTAATATAGTGCGTACGGTTTTTCCATATAAAATTAAAGAGCATACGGTCAATATCTTTACTACTTTTCTTATCCAGATGTAAGGAGAGAGCAGCATATGTTCATCGGGATATCCCTTCAGCTTTAGTAATTAACACTCTACCTTTCAAAGACAAGTCCCTTGTTCCAAGATGGCGCCGCCGCGTATGGATGCCCCGGTGCTTCAGTGCGTTACTTCTGTTTTGTTTTTGTGCATAACTTCTGTGTCTGGGCACTCCTCTGGATATTCTTACACTAGAGAAGAGCTTCTTAACTACAGGACTACAACACCTGTGGATTTACTTCCAATATTTGTCGCATCTGCGGCAGATTTACTGCAGACTCTGATCAGGAAAGTGAGACGCCGAAAGCAAGGAAAGCGAGCCGGCGCACTCGTGCGTCTGAGGAGACGCGGACTGCGAACTGCTCTTCCTGGGATCTTCCTTTCCGACGTACGCTCACTCAGGAATGAGATGGACGAGCTGGCCCTGATGAGAAGCATGAACAGAGACGTTGCCTCCTCCTGTGTCTTGTGTTTTACGGAGTCGTGGCTCTGTGAGGACATCCCGGACAGCGCGCTCAAGCTGGAGGGCTTTCATCTGCTGCGCGCGGACCGGCAGGCCTCTCTCTCTGGTAAGACCACAGGTGGACGTGTCTGCTTCTACATTAATAGTGGCTGGTGCACAGATGTAACAGTGATTGCTCAGCACTGCTCTTCCTCTCTGGAATACCTTTTTATTCACTGCAAACCGTTTTATTCTCCGCGGGAGTTTGCTTCATTCATCTTGGCCGCTGTTTACATCCCGCCAGATGCGGATGCGCAGGCAGCTCAGTGCGCACTCGCGGAGCAGATACTGCACATGGAGCGGACATTCCCGGACTCTCTCATCATTGCTCTTGGGGACTTTTACAACACCCCCCTCCTCACCCCACACAAAAGAGGATTTCACACCACCTCCTCCCACCACAACCCTTCATATTCATGAAGCAGATGCGAGGAAGCAGTTTAAGAGTCTGAATGCTCGGAAAGCTCCCGGCCCAGACGGTGTGTCTCGTCTACTGGACGCAGCCGGAGGGTTCACTTGGTTGTTTGCTCTCAATAGAAGCTGAGCGCGTCTCCGTGTCTGTGCTGGTAAACGATACTGAGTCCCAGTGCTCAGTAAACTGTACACCTGACCGTTATTCTCCCACTGAATCCGGTGTGTCCACGGTCCAACACGTGCTCAACACGATGGTGCTGACCGGTGCCCAAACACACCAGAACACCAAATAAGTAAAAAAACACAAACACGAACTTCTCCATGGCTCGTCGGGATGGCAACTGCTCCAAAAGTGACACATGAAATAGGCTGACATTTGAGTTTGACACGGGAGGTGAGGGGGTGTTTTGAATATGCTTGACTCCGTCACGAGGTTGCGCACAGCATCACCGGCAAGGGGGCTTGGTTTGAGAGGTTTTTGGCATCTGTGATGTGATTTACAACCATCCACCCATGTACAGCAAGAAGCCGCACTCACAACCGTGGGCATCAGCAAGTTGGTGAAATTTAAACAAAACAAAACAGCATTCCATCTGAAACTCTCTTATTGTACCCAAAATACAAATTTTAGTGATTACATGTGGCTTCATTAATTATGTTCAAACGGATGAATACATAACGCAAGTAATAACTTTATGATCAGTCAGTGAATGAAGGAGCTCAAGAGTGCAAATATAGTTGCAATAAAGTGACAAATATGCCCTTTTATGTCAAACAAAGACCGAAATAAGTGGCATCAGTGTGAGGATGAGAATGAGCGATCCAACCTCACACTGCAGATATCAGGGCAAAGCACAGTGGGGGGGTTGCAGTCTTCTTGGCTGGACCTTCTTCTGCAGTGTGTGATCTTCTAGGAGAGTCTTCATGCAGCATGCCTGCCAGTGTGGTCCACACTGCTTCTCTGTCAGTCTTGGGCACACTGCGTAGGTCTTTAAAACGTGGGTCCAGTGCAGTTGCGATCTGGAGCCATGCATAGTTGGTATGTTCCTGGCGGGAAGCAAGGTCTTCCTTAAACTTCTCTTTAAACCTCACCACATATGCAGGGTCCTCATCAGTTACTTCCATGACACGGCGCAGGTGGCAGAAGGCTGGTAGAACTACAGAGCAGGAGACGTAGGCCTCTCCTCCCAGCAGTTCAGTCACATATCTGCAGTGGAATACACACACACACACACACACACACACACACACACACACACACACACACACACACACACACACACACAGAGAGATAAGACAGCAAATTAAAAAAAGCTTTTTAATACTAGGTAATATTAATAAAATATTTGATTTCATTTATTTTTTAAATAAGACATTTTCATAATAACAAAACTGATTTAAGATGTATGTTTGATACATTTAATCTAAACCTACAATTATGGTCACAATGACAGGCTCACCTGCAGGGCTCTAGAAGTGTCTCCAGTCTCTGGAGTTTGTCCCACTCTGGAGGCGTCAGGAGGACAAGTTTATGCTTTTGTTTATCCAGAGTCGCGGTTACTGCAGTTTGGTTGCGGATCAAGCGCTTCACCATCTCCAGCGTGGAGTTCCAGCGCGTAGGCACGTCCTGGGCCAACGGCTCCTGCTTGCGCCCCAGTGACACCTGCTCTGCGTTCAGCTCTGCTGTGTTTGCTGGGCTGTGCTTAAAATGGCCAACAATTTTGCGGCATTTGGCCAGCGCAGTGACAAAGCCACTGTCTGCGAGACTCACTGTGATGCATCTCTGTAGAATGTGCGCGGTACACGGCATGTGATTGAATGGCATGATGCGAGCCGCGGCGATCATATTGCGCGCACTGTCCGTGCCTACTGTTGTCACCTTCTCCTCAATTCTCCACCTGCGAGCAACAGTCTGGAACTGCTCTGCACAAGCCTCCGCAAAGTGCCGCTCTTCCGTTTTCATTATAGTCAGCGCAAAGGATGTCAGACCCCAGGCTTCAGTGATTAAATGCGCAGTAACTCCCAGGTAATTGTCATTACTCAATGATGTCCAGTGGTCTCCTGTCAGAGCCACGCATTCTGTGTGAACTAAAGCCTCTTCTTTTTTCTTTTTCTCCGTTTCATACAGTTCGTGGATTCGAATTGTTATTGTGCTTCTCGCTGGGGGCTTGTAGGACGCGTCCTGAGATGCAACCTTTAAAACATCCGCAAAGCCCTTGTCCTCCACAATGCTTAGCGGTCTGCAGTCCTTTGCTATCCATTTGGCTATATTGTCGGTCAGTTTGTCCAAAGAAGACTTACCGAGTGGCCTGCGTTCACTAAGAGTGGTCTGACGCAGGCCGGGTGAAGCTGCTGCCCCGACAAACGCGTGTTTGGCATTAAGGTGGTATTTTAAGGTCGAATTTGAACGGTGAAATTGAAACTCTTTACTACAGTGAGTGCAAATTACAACGCGTTTGTTTATTGTCCCATCTATGTTCTTCTTGTATTTAAATTCCCCATCCAGAAGGCCATCCGCTTCCTGCTTCTCCATTTTCAGTGGCGCGGTAAACAAATCAAGTGGAATTATGGGAGCGACTTATCTGCGTGTTGCGCTAAATAGTTAAATATTCTAACGTAATTAATTCCAAAATTTAATTATCGCAATTAACGCGTTAATTTCGACAGCTATAAATATAATATAATATAATATAATATAATATATCATGTTGCTATTTAATGTTTTTTGTTCGTGTTGCAGCTGCTCTGTGAGCCAAGCTTTCGTTGTCTAAATTCAATGGCAATATATCTCTGCACCACACGATGGCGATAGATTCTCACAGACAGTCTGTGCTCTGCTTCCGCCACCAGTCATCTTTAAATCTTTTTTTTAATTCAATGAAACCTTTATTTAACTGTCCATCTCGCGGCATTACTTAAAAAAAATCATATTTAAATACAAAGAAGATTAAATACATGAACGACAGTAAATTGATAAAATAAGAGCAAATAAATATATTTACAAATGATAGCAACATCAATGGAATAAAAGCATGAACAGCAGCAGAAGGAGAAAGAGGCCTGTATCTACATTATTACTCTGGCAGCTCTCAGTCTCCATACAGACAGGACACGTTGCAGCGTAATTGCAGACAGGTGCGTGGGCCTGAGCTCCGCCCAGGCAGAATGACGAGTGGAAGAAAGCAGCAACACAATAAACATATCGTTAGCTTCATAGCATAAGTGCCTAAGTCATTGACTTAGTCAAATGACTTAGGCAATTATGCTATGAAGCTAACGATATGTAGCCTTGCGGAGCCGGCCGGGCAGACACCGAGGGACGATCTGATTTCCTCGTGTCAGCATTGTTCCCACATCATCATAATTAATGTTGTTCCAGGTTCAACATTGCAAGTGACCAATCACCTTCTTGTGACGTCATTCCTTTGCGACTTCGAAATACCCGCCTTCGAGTATTTCGAAATACAAGTGAAGAAGCGAAAAACCGCCGCCTGTCCGCCGAATTTGAAGTCAATTTAGGATACTTTCCTTTAATAAACGGTAAGCATTATACATATGTTCCTCACTTGGCTTGCTGTTTGTTTGCTAGCGATAGGCTACTTGACGACAGCATTAGCTAACCAGTGTTCCCCAACTTTTTGGGTGTTTCGTGGCCCGGGGGTTGGGTCAGGCAAAATTGCAGTAGCTTCCCTGATCATTTTACAAACATAAGTGAAGAGAATCTGGACTAAAAGGCCTAGACTTATGGTTGTGTGCTGAATCTATGAATCAAACTATCACCTGGAAACATAATTAACTGGTCCATAGCTGTGAAACTGGACATGAGTTCTTGATTCTATGGAGATTAACAGTAATCCAGAAATTTACAAATTTGTCCTGGTACATCGCGTAAATGTTGTCCCTGGGACATCGTGTAGATGTTGTCCCTGGGACATCGTGTAAATGTTGTCCCTGGGACATCGTGTAAATGTTGTCCCCGGGACATCGTGTAAATGTTGTCCCAGGGACATCGCGTAAATGTTGTCCCTGGGACATCGCGTAGATGTTGTCCCTGGGACATCGCGTAAATGTTGTCCCTGGGACATCGTGTAATTGTTGTCCCTGGGACATCGTGTAAATGTTGTCCCTGGGACATCGTGTAAATGTTGTCCCAGGGACATCGTGTAAATGTTGTCCCAGGGACATCGTGTGATAGCTTGTAAATAATGGAATGAAAATTATTGATTGTTATTAACTTGTGAAAAAGAAGTGTAACAAATCCACATGTTATGTTCTTACACCCTTACAGAAACTGTGACTCCTTCACAATGTCAGGTAAATGTCAACTCATGTTGAATAATCAACCAATCAAGCCTTTTATTATCACATGCAATGTTACACGTACAACTGCAATGAAAATTTCACCCCCTTCTGACCATACATATATTGCTTAAACATCACATTGGGAAGACAGGTCGGAAACAGTTAGGAAGGTCAGAAAACAATTTAATTAATAGATGAGGGGAGAGGAGGAGAAAAAAGAACTACAACCAGACAAAGCTCCTAGAAGACTGAAATGGATGATGGTTGCAGCATGCAAAAAGAAAATGATATCTGTTGACTACAGCATATGCTTTCTCACAGATTACCTTGTGGGAGTAGCTGGACCAAACTCTATTGGTATTTCAAGTTTGAAATCCCTGTTTGACCAGACTAACATTTCAGATGAGGTACCTCTTGACATAAAAATCCTTTTATGTTGTCATAAAACTAATGTTAAATTCTGCTTTAAATACACTTTATTGTACAATTTACTTAATGAATCGTGTTCCTTAGTTCTGTTTTTATTTATATGTATTTATTTATTTGTTTTATAAGGTAATAGATGGCCTAATCTATTTGCAGTGTGAGGTATGTTGAAAAGCTTGTTTGATCATAATGACATAGCATGTTTACGTTTTTTGTAATGTACTTGAAAACATAGGTGTATTTATGTTATTTTTATAGAATTTCCCTCACATTTATCCAATACCAAGCCAAATCACTGGAAAAATTTTGGATGGGTCCACAAGAGCACAAAGTGCATACTTTTTGAAGGTATGACTTGGACTGTGGTAACTATGTTCTTATCACAAAGGGTTTATAAGTTGCCACTATAAACAAACAGCATTTTCCAAAATTGAAGCCTTGTCAGAAGAACCTGAAAAATACCTTTCTGAAACCTTTTCTGTGTAAAGACTTGTTCAAAAGCAATGCACACAGATTAAAACATTTCTGTCTTGGCCAACTGATAAAGAACACCAAAAATTTAGTGGTGCGTGTTGAGTCTGTGGTCTTGATTTGTTTTGTACACACTATAGAAATTAATTAATGTAAACCAAAAATGACACTTTCTATATGTTTGTGTATCTGCAGAATTAATTACAAGTCTCACCTGACAAGCTTTTGCAGTTTTGCAGTGTCATTCTTGACAGAAAAACATACTTGTCACATTATTTTTATTTCCAGAAAAACATCTTTCAGATGTATGAGAAATTGATTGGAGCCTGTCTGGAAAACGGCAGCCACTGGACCTTGTTTGTAAGTTGCACAGATTTTGCACTCTCTAGTGCATGATACTTTTCAGTGTCCCTCATTAGGAAAGCTCAAGGCCCAAGCCTACCATATCCATCTTTTTACAAAACAGTTTTGTGACATACCCAAGAGGACCATAGTCTATATGAATTCATTTGGCGAGTCGGAGGTCAGAAAAAGTGCGGTGTTGAAAAACTGGAGGTAATTAATTAACATATTTAACATAACATATTTAATTTAATTGAAATCATTACCGAACGTGGTTATTGATTTCTCGATATGCTTTTTATTTGTAATAACTGCGATCTCTCAGCTCATTTGCTTCAGCAAGAGGCTGCGCTGGAGAGTGGACCTTGTCACATGTGAGCCACCCACATCAACAGGATGGGAACTCATGTGGAGTGCATGTCATAATGGTACTGAAAACTATAGCTTTAACCTATATAAGTAATGTTTACATTTTTGCCTATTCAGTTTTTAAAGCCTTAGAGGCAGGATGGTAAAATCTCAATTTTTTTTGTAGATTGAACCATTTCAGCAGTAATGCTTTGCTTTGGTTGCTCTGTTTTTTTTTTTGTTTTTTTTTCTCGGGGGGGGGGGGGGGTTAAAAACAAACAAACATTTCTTTGTTAATCTAATTCTTTTTGTTCTTTTTTTTTTTTTTTTTTTTTCTTCATCAATTATTAGTTTGCCCAATCTCTCATTGACGGTAAAACACAAGTGGAGGAGTACAACACTGAAATCACAAAGCTCAGGTCCCGACTTTGCCACTACTTATTTTCCTCAATAGGTAAAGATAAAATTAGCTGCCTTCTTTTTCTCTAACATTGGAAAATGTAACTTGTACTTAAACAAATTATATTTTGCAGATCGAACTAGGAAGTGCAGTCAGTGCTGGTGTGTGATTGCAGCCAAAGACCGGGTACACTATGACATGTCCTTAGCCATATAGATTGTTTATTTAATGGACTTTGTTCATTTGTTTTTTGTTTGTTTATTTCTTCTTCTTTTTTTTTTTTTTTAATTCACAGGTGCAGTGCCAGAAATGTGGTGCATACAAGCACATGCGTTGTTCAAAGTCTGTTTGTGGCATCTGTATCTTCTGTGAGAGTAAGTCACAATATAACTAAACAATGTCCAAAAATGTTTAAAGTGAATTTTTTTTTTCGTAATTTTGCCTTTGCACACCAGGACTGTGTAATTAAAGTGGACGTTTCAAGATCCAGTTTTTACACAAAACTATTTTAGACATAACTGTGTCGTATTGTGGGGATTTCTCTTCACAATTAAATTGATATAGTGCTGTTTATATCATTCTTCTTTATGTAACAGCACAGTGCAGCACAGCAGAGGGAAAGGAGTTGTGCAGCATAGTGGGTGGCTATACAGGAGGAGCAATAGAAGTAGCCAGTGAAGAATGTCATCAGGGAAAGCATCAGGCAGCGAATGACAAAGGAAAAGTTCCTAAGGGAGAGAAGATCTGCAGCAAATCGACAAGTAACAGTGAGATAGGAAGACTGACAGTCAGAGATGAAGGTACACAGACTGAAGACAAAGAAAAAGAAGCAGAAGTATACGGCACAAGTCTGAGTACAGATAATGCTGCTGCTGATGATGTTGACAGGATCGATGCAGATACAGAATTCCAAACTGATTCAGAAGGAACTAGTACAGTTTACAGAGTGCATGGTCGCTTATCTGTACCAAGCTCAAAAAAGAAAACCTACACAATAACAGAAGACGAGATCAAGCGCAGAATCAATGCAGAGAACATGTCAGTTCATGTTTTCAGAGGTTTGATTGGGGTAGGTATACATTTCGTGATTTTGATGTCACCTAAAATAAATCCGGGTTACTCGTATCAATGAAGTGACAATGTGGCTGGAAATTGTGCATTTGCTGCAACATATACACAATTACACCATGTAAACAAAAGCATTTAACTTTGTGCGCGTGTGTGTGTCTCTCTCTGCTCTTTTGGTGTTTGCACTTTTTCTTTTTTAGGGCCGTAAAGCCAAACTGCCCGCAATGATTCTTGACAGGCCTAAGAAGGCCAAAACTAAAGTAACAGTGTTTAGTGTTCTGAGTGAAGAGGAGGCTGGGGAGCTAGCCCTCGGGTTTGCCGGAAGATTGGCCTGCGATGTCACAACAGACATGGTCTGTAAAGGCATCGACCATTCAAGTGCTGATATGACAAAGTAAGTTAGTAAAACAATATGAAAGTTGTATCTTTTTTGGTATTATTTGTCATTTCCCCGTATTTGGGTTATTGGTGTAACATTGTTAATCTTACTTTCTAATAACAGACAGACTCTTCTCAAAATCCAACACAATCTTAAACATGAGCTGACTGATTCCTCAACCTTCAGTTTGCTGACACACACCTTTGGCCCCGCTGCACTGGATTCTGTCATTTCATTCCTGTGTGAAAAACTTGATCTTGTCTCTTAAATAATGAAACCTTTTGTGACTTTTGTTTGTTCTGTAAATCAGAATCTTGAAAATTGTTCACTGTTGTTCTAAGTTTGTGTTAACTATTTGGCAAAAATGATTGGTTCCTAATCCAAACAGCATAATGACTGTTCTAACACATATCTTAAAAATGCTACAAAGAAAGAAAATTATCACATATGTTTCAATATGAATGTAATTGTGTCACACTCGGTTTGTAGTAGCTTTCCTGTTTTATTTTGAGTTTTGGTATGTTTACACTGTTTTTATTTCCCGTGTGTTCGTCTTCCCTTATTAGTTTTACTGTATTTAATTAGTCTGATTTAATAACTTATAATTATTTACTTTCCAGTGTGTATATATGCTCCTCGTTTGGATTATTGTTTGTTTGAGTTCTGCCTGTCTTTTCTATTAAAGATTTGGACTTTTGGACTATTAGTGGACCTCGTAGGTTTTTATTCTGTTCAATTGGTAATTGACTGGGTTTAATTTAGTGGCCTGGAAAACAGGCCGGAGGGGTCTGGTCATTTTAACCCCCTAAGACCCGAAATCTTCCATGGCATGCATTTTTAATTTCTCTTTGATATTTGGGCCGATTGGAACCCGATGAATGTAAAAAGAAAGAATTACCAGGTTTTGTTTTTTGTTTTTTTTACCTAATTTTTGTTTCTGAGAAAAATGAGAGCCACATATGAGGACATTAATTTGAAATTTCGATAGAACAGTTGCAGTATAATGTCCTCATAACTGTATATCAGGCACTTGTTGATCAAGATTTAGTATTTTGGTCTAAATAACCCAAAATGTGATGTCCACATGTGTGGACGCCAGGCTGGAGTAAAGTGTTAGAGCTATTTATACCTATGTAAACTTTTATACACTGGTTTTTACCTGTCTTGTTTCAGAAAGGTTTAAAAGGGTAATGTCCACAGTTTATTTGTTTATTTATTTGTTTGAATTCAACATATTTTATTAAAGTAATTGAGCTTGAACACAGAAAAAACTGAATCAAATAATCATAAAATCAAATCACTTGCACTATACTGAAGTCTAATCTACTCTGAGCTAATGCCGGTTTCCAACACTAATGATCGGGTGAAGGAGAGAGATGAGGGTGTGCACGGCCACTGGTGCTCTTATCCCTGTTCTTTGTGATACAATCCAACAGGAAAGCAGTCAAACCCTTGGACATTAGCCAAGTTAACGTTCACAAATATATACACACAGAGGAACTCTGAGCCCCAATGTCAGCATTAGCACAAACATGCCACTTCATACCAAATCTCAGTGTGAGGTCAGGTGTTAGTCTCATTCCATTATTCTGGCTATATTTTCTTACTCATTACTATTAAACTTATACTTAAGACTAACTATTAACAAAATCACACCCCAATAACTCTGTTATTACACTTTGTATTTAATCATAAAAAGGCTGGATGTTGAAACCTTTTACTTCTATTTTGTATGAGCCAGGATTCTCAACAGCTGATACTCTATGTCCAAAAAGTGACAGGTATCGTTTTATGGAGCAAAAAACTTAAGAGCGCATATTTTATAAATAATACCAACAATTACAAATGCAGACCTTTAATAGTAATAAGTAATCCTTTATTTATAATGCATAGCAATATAAAAATAGTAACATATGAAAATATTACAATGGGCACAGATGAATTTGTATCAAAAACAGCAACCAAGCCAAAGTAATGAATAACACACATAAATAACAACTGCTTGAGAGACCAAACAATTTCTTTTCAACTGTTCCTTGGCAGAAAGTTAAGACAGCTATTCAGCTTTAGGTTTCAATAAACAGAAGTAATGGATGCAGTCCCTTTGAAATGTCACACAAAAGTCTACTTGTGCATATACTTAGCTTTAACTCTTCTCTTTTTTGTTTTGTATTCCAAAAGGTTTTCATTTTCTCCAGAGGATGTCTCTCTTTCAGTGGTTATCGACTGTTCACATTCATTTTCACAGACTGTTGGAATGTCGATGCTGGCCGAACGTTTCTTGCTAGAATACAATGGCCTAATTTTGCGTGCATTATCTGTCGTCTTTATTTCGTACTGGCATATACTTTTGCCTACTTGTTTTGTTTTTAAGACATTTGTATGCAGTTCATCTATCATTGGAGTAATACCCTCTGGAATGAATGCCCACTGTTTAACTGTGTCTAAAACAGCATTTCGTTTTCCAACTGCATCTTCTGTGCATTTTTTGTCTGTGCTTTCAACTACAGGAGTGTCATTCAAAGTTGATAGAGGACTTTTCAGAGAGTTTTTCATTTGTTTAAAATGGCTACAAGCCACCTTCAGGCAAGCACATGTGTTATAGTGAGAGAACGTACAACAAGTGCACTGAAGTGTTTCAGCCGATGCAAAAAAACACAGATTTCCAAACAAACTTGGCATTTTTATCACTTTCAAGTCCTCACAGTGTACAAAGTAATGCCTTTCTTTCACTGCAATTCTTGCCAAGGTAGAAATGTCTGTTTCCATGTTTGGATAGATGTCATTGTCAACCTCTGCTAATTTTGCAAGTAACACTAGATGCTTGCAAAGAAGTCCTCGTAAGCCATATGTACAGTTGCAGTAGGACTCAACAGGGCAGACATCATACACCATGTCTTCTCTTGACTCAGATGGGACTTGATATGCATTAACTCCATGGCTGTTCTTGACTGTAATTTTAAGAGCCCAACCACTTTCCATCAGTCTTGAAGCAGAGTCTGAAACTTGAGACAAGGTGTCAGCAAACCTGTTTTTCATGCGGCCCACATCTTGCAGGGTTTTTATGACTGAGAAGTAGTCGTCGGCCTTCCCTAGGAGCACTTCAATCAGATCATCCAGACGCCTATTCTTGTAGCCAGATAAAAACTGGTATTTCAGGCGGTGGAAAAATCTGAAAAACAGTTATTTGAAATGATTAGTAACTGTAATTGAAGGAATTTAAAGTTTTAATCAAGACTGTATTATTTTTTTAAAAATTGGAATACCTATTGCACACGTCTTTTATAAAGGAATGCTCTGTGCCGGTTTAGCTGATTTAGGCAAATCCACCTACTCTGTTTTTTGTTGTGATAACATAAAAAACGCTGCTAGAATTTAAAGGATTTGCCTAAAACCTGTTCTGGCAATGACATGACGAACCTACTCAGTTTAGCCTCTTGGATTAAAGCATAATATCTTTTTTTCAGCAATACAATTGAATGAGGTCAAAATAATAAATCATACCTTTCAATCACATTGTTTGTTTCAGAACGAGCGTGACTGAAGCGACGGCCGTAGTCACACCACATGTGGCCAATGCCTTCCCAGTGCTTCTGAAAATACTGGCACACCAAAGGGTATTGCTTAAATGTCTGGCAGAACTCTGCTGATGTGGCTTTAAAGTCGTCCTCCTAAGAGAATTGGATGCAACAG
Organism: Rhamphochromis sp. 'chilingali'; assembly: GCF_963969265.1. Lineage (NCBI taxonomy): Eukaryota > Metazoa > Chordata > Actinopteri > Cichliformes > Cichlidae > Rhamphochromis > Rhamphochromis sp. 'chilingali'. The sequence continues at coordinate 20,666,534 of NC_137942.1, read as the reverse complement.
AATATATTTCAATCCATTTAACAGACCTATTGAAATCTTTAATATTATGTATTGAAGCCCTTTTCCTTTTATTGAATAACATTAAGAATTTTAAGTTATTAATAATATGTCGTGTTTTTGTATTAAGAAGCAATTATTTCTTCCCTTACAATGGCTAAGAAGGAACACTAAACCTATAAGCATATTTGGTTTCAGCATCTGTCTGTGAAAGAATCCCACTCACAAGTTCTACTGCACAGTGGGTGACACAATGATGGTCTGCACAGCTTAAGTACTTGTTTTGATAAGCAAGATAAGAAGCCAGTTTTAGAAATTGTTTCAAAAATCTATTTTGTATATCTCTGTAACTTCTTTTAGCAACTGAAAGTTATTATGCTCATAGTGTAATCAAGAAATCAAAATGTGAAATAGACAAATTACACTTACAGATGTGCAAGCTTTCAGCTTACAAAAGAAAGAAATGATTTCATTTCTCTTTTGGGTGTTAGAAAGCCCATGGACCCCGGACTCTGATTTTGAAAGCCATCGATTAACAGCCTGTGAATGTAAGAGAAAAAAAGTTAATCTGGAGAGAGAGACAGAGGAGCAGCTGTACAAAAAGCATAAAAGAAAGCTGACGTCCAAAAATAACTTTGTCACTCACTGGACAAGAGGACCTGTGCATTACAGAAATCAACCAGGCAAACATATTTTTAAATGTCAAAAAGAGCTTTGAGAAGCAGCCACCAGAAGATGAGTGCACTGTGGTCTTAAATGGATGGACAAAGTCACTCAACATTTTATCCCTTTATATTCATTAACCTGAGTAGGTGAATATCACAATGAGGCAAATCATAACAACAGGACCCTGTTGTAAAAATGTGTTTCAGGTGCATCTTAGACAACGTGAAAAGAAAACAATGTGGTTTACCTGCAAGACATGGTACCAGCATAGAAGGATAGCTGACTCTGGAAAAACCTTCTGCAAAGCATTTATTTCCGCAAAGTCTTTGTCAACCATAAATGCTCTACAGAAAAAAAGAAAACACTAAATGAGATTAAACAGTATGAAAATGTTTTTGCTATCTCAAAGCACCACTTCAATGCCAAATTAAACATTTCAACTCACAAGTAGATATATAAAATACTGCATACAGCCTATAGGAATAACTTTAACAACTGGAAAGGAAAGTTTTTTGCAGCCCATGCTGCAGCTATAGCATTAGATTCTGGCATGTTATAACTTTTTTGAAAAGGAATTATTTCAAAATTAATAGCTGTCAATGTATTTTTAACCTCAGGGAAGTTGGGAAATGCTCACAAACTATTCCAAGAACAGTTTCCAGGGTTTTCTGACTTTCGTTGCTGACAATAGCATAGGCCACAGGGACTCCATGCCCATGATCATCTCTTACAACAAGTGTGAATAAGGGAAATGAATACTGGTTAACGCAGTGCGTGGTGTCAACAAATACTAACTGTTTTGCACAGTTCTCCATGTTTGATTTCATTACAGGTGTCTGCAAAACAATCATTAGTTCTTGGTCAGATGTGTATGGTTGATAGAAGAGAACATGTTCTTGATGTTTTCCATTAAGTAAGGTATGTACACTTTGACTGTCTCCACAGTTAAAGTGCTTCTTCCTCATCATGCAGGTTCTAACACTGTCAATGTCACGTGGTGTGACAAAATGCTCTCTGTTGTGAAGATCTCTGTGTCCATGTTCTTTGGCCCATTTACGACATTCGGTTAGTATGATGGCTGGCTTAGTTCCAAGGGAAAGCAGTTCCTCAATCTTCCTCCTCAAATCACTGGAAATATTGTTGAAATGTGCGTCTTTTGGGTCCGAAGGATCATGCCCATCATGCTTATCATATGTACGCTGCACGATGACTGTGTGGTCTTTCCAACATTTGAGTACTTTAAATGAAACATAGGCCTTACAGCCCACTGCTCTGTAGCTGTTTCGACTTTTTTCCCCAGCTCTGATGCAGTTGAATTTGTAATAGTCTCTTTTCCTGTCTTTACCTGAGGCAACATTTAAACATTTATAATGTCCATGAAGGGTTAATGAGTTCAATTTTTCTAACACAACACTGAATGGGTCCTCCTGGCATTGTGACACATGCACACAAAGTTGTGTGTCTTTTCCAGTTCTTTTTTTTTTTTTCGTCATTCAGAACACTTCTTCTAATTATATCGTCCATTTCTGGTGGAAAAATAACGAAGTTTTAATTAGTCAATATTCATTAATTCATTTTAACTTGTTTTGGTGTTTTTTTTGCAATACAATGTAAATATTAAAAAAAAAAAAAAATATATATATATATATATATATATATATATATATATATATATATATATATATATATATATATATATATATATATATATCAAACAGGGGCTAAAAGAAGCTAAACTTTCATATGGTATGTCTCTGGCAACTTTAACATGATGTCCCGGGGACAACATTTACGCGATGTCCCGGGGACAACATTTACGCGATGTACCAGGACAAATTTGTAAATTTCTGGATTACTGTTAATCTCCATAGAATCAAGAACTCATGTCCAGTTTCACAGCTATGGACCAGTTAATTATGTTTCCAGGTGATAGTTTGATTCATAGATTCAGCACACAACCATAAGTCTAGGCCTTTTAGTCCAGATTCTCTTCACTTATGTTTGTAAAATGATCAGGGAAGCTACTGCAATTTTGCCTGACCCAACCCCCGGACCACGAAACACCCAAAAAGTTGGGGAACGCTGGTCTAGAGAACACTGGTTAGCTAATGCTGTCGTCAAGTAGCCTATCACTAGCAAACAAACAGCAAGCCAAGTGAGGAACATATGTATAATGCTTACCGTTTATTAAAGGAAAGTATCCTAAATTGACTTCAAATTCGGCGGACAGGCGGCGGTTTCTCGCTTCTTCACTTGTATTTCGAAATACTCGAAGGCGGGTATTTCGAAGTCGCAAAGGAATGACGTCACAAGAAGGTGATTGGTCACTTGCCATGTTGAACCTGGAAAAACATTAATTATGATGATGTGGGAACAATGCTGACACGAGGAAATCAGATCGTCCGTCTGCAATTACGCTGCAACGTGTCCTGTCTGTATGGAGACTGAGAGCTGCCAGAGTAATAATGTAGATACAGGCCTCTTTCTCCTTCTGCTGCTGTTCATGCTTTTATTCCATTGATGTTGCTATCATTTGTAAATATATTTATTTGCTCTTATTTTATCAATTTACTGTCGTTCATGTATTTAATCTTCTTTGTATTTAAATATGATTTTTTTAAGTAATGCCGCGAGATGGACAGTTAAATAAAGGTTTCATTGAATTAAAAAAAAGATTTAAAGATGACTGGTGGCGGAAGCAGAGCACAGACTGTCTGTGAGAATCTATCGCCATCGTGTGGTGCAGAGATATATTGCCATTGAATTTAGACAACGAAAGCTTGGCTCACAGAGCAGCTGCAACACGAACAAAAAACATTAAATAGCAACATGATATATTATATTATATTATATTATATTATATTATATTATATTATATTATATTATATTATATTATATTATATTTATAGCTGTCGAAATTAACGCGTTAATTGCGATAATTAAATTTTGGAATTAATTACGTTAGAATATTTAACTATTTAGCGCAACACGCAGATAAGTCGCTCCCATAATTCCACTTGATTTGTTTACCGCGCCACTGAAAATGGAGAAGCAGGAAGCGGATGGCCTTCTGGATGGGGAATTTAAATACAAGAAGAACATAGATGGGACAATAAACAAACGCGTTGTAATTTGCACTCACTGTAGTAAAGAGTTTCAATTTCACCGTTCAAATTCGACCTTAAAATACCACCTTAATGCCAAACACGCGTTTGTCGGGGCAGCAGCTTCACCCGGCCTGCGTCAGACCACTCTTAGTGAACGCAGGCCACTCGGTAAGTCTTCTTTGGACAAACTGACCGACAATATAGCCAAATGGATAGCAAAGGACTGCAGACCGCTAAGCATTGTGGAGGACAAGGGCTTTGCGGATGTTTTAAAGGTTGCATCTCAGGACGCGTCCTACAAGCCCCCAGCGAGAAGCACAATAACAATTCGAATCCACGAACTGTATGAAACGGAGAAAAAGAAAAAAGAAGAGGCTTTAGTTCACACAGAATGCGTGGCTCTGACAGGAGACCACTGGACATCATTGAGTAATGACAATTACCTGGGAGTTACTGCGCATTTAATCACTGAAGCCTGGGGTCTGACATCCTTTGCGCTGACTATAATGAAAACGGAAGAGCGGCACTTTGCGGAGGCTTGTGCAGAGCAGTTCCAGACTGTTGCTCGCAGGTGGAGAATTGAGGAGAAGGTGACAACAGTAGGCACGGACAGTGCGCGCAATATGATCGCCGCGGCTCGCATCATGCCATTCAATCACATGCCGTGTACCGCGCACATTCTACAGAGATGCATCACAGTGAGTCTCGCAGACAGTGGCTTTGTCACTGCGCTGGCCAAATGCCGCAAAATTGTTGGCCATTTTAAGCACAGCCCAGCAAACACAGCAGAGCTGAACGCAGAGCAGGTGTCACTGGGGCGCAAGCAGGAGCCGTTGGCCCAGGACGTGCCTACGCGCTGGAACTCCACGCTGGAGATGGTGAAGCGCTTGATCCGCAACCAAACTGCAGTAACCGCGACTCTGGATAAACAAAAGCATAAACTTGTCCTCCTGACGCCTCCAGAGTGGGACAAACTCCAGAGACTGGAGACACTTCTAGAGCCCTGCAGGTGAGCCTGTCATTGTGACCATAATTGTAGGTTTAGATTAAATGTATCAAACATACATCTTAAATCAGTTTTGTTATTATGAAAATGTCTTATTTAAAAAATAAATGAAATCAAATATTTTATTAATATTACCTAGTATTAAAAAGCTTTTTTTAATTTGCTGTCTTATCTCTCTGTGTGTGTGTGTGTGTGTGTGTGTGTGTGTGTGTGTGTGTGTGTGTGTGTGTGTGTGTGTGTGTGTGTGTATTCCACTGCAGATATGTGACTGAACTGCTGGGAGGAGAGGCCTACGTCTCCTGCTCTGTAGTTCTACCAGCCTTCTGCCACCTGCGCCGTGTCATGGAAGTAACTGATGAGGACCCTGCATATGTGGTGAGGTTTAAAGAGAAGTTTAAGGAAGACCTTGCTTCCCGCCAGGAACATACCAACTATGCATGGCTCCAGATCGCAACTGCACTGGACCCACGTTTTAAAGACCTACGCAGTGTGCCCAAGACTGACAGAGAAGCAGTGTGGACCACACTGGCAGGCATGCTGCATGAAGACTCTCCTAGAAGATCACACACTGCAGAAGAAGGTCCAGCCAAGAAGACTGCAACCCCCCCACTGTGCTTTGCCCTGATATCTGCAGTGTGAGGTTGGATCGCTCATTCTCATCCTCACACTGATGCCACTTATTTCGGTCTTTGTTTGACATAAAAGGGCATATTTGTCACTTTATTGCAACTATATTTGCACTCTTGAGCTCCTTCATTCACTGACTGATCATAAAGTTATTACTTGCGTTATGTATTCATCCGTTTGAACATAATTAATGAAGCCACATGTAATCACTAAAATTTGTATTTTGGGTACAATAAGAGAGTTTCAGATGGAATGCTGTTTTGTTTTGTTTAAATTTCACCAACTTGCTGATGCCCACGGTTGTGAGTGCGGCTTCTTGCTGTACATGGGTGGATGGTTGTAAATCACATCACAGATGCCAAAAACCTCTCAAACCAAGCCCCCTTGCCGGTGATGCTGTGCGCAACCTCGTGACGGAGTCAAGCATATTCAAAACACCCCCTCACCTCCCGTGTCAAACTCAAATGTCAGCCTATTTCATGTGTCACTTTTGGAGCAGTTGCCATCCCGACGAGCCATGGAGAAGTTCGTGTTTGTGTTATTTTACTTATTTGGTGTTCTGGTGTGTTTGGGCACCGGTCAGCACCATCGTGTTGAGCACGTGTTGGACCGTGGACACACCGGATTCAGTGGGAGAATAACGGTCAGGTGTACAGTTTACTGAGCACTGGGACTCAGTATCGTTTACCAGCACAGACACGGAGACGCGCTCAGCTTCTATTGAGAGCAAACAACCAAGTGAACCCTCCGGCTGCGTCCAGTAGACGAGACACACCGTCTGGGCCGGGAGCTTTCCGAGCATTCAGACTCTTAAACTGCTTCCTCGCATCTGCTTCATGAATATGGAGGGTTGTGGTGGGAGGAGGTGGTGTGAAATCCTCTTTTGTGTGGGGTGAGGAGGGGGGTGTTGTAAAAGTCCCCAAGAGCAATGATGAGAGAGTCCGGGAATGTCCGCTCCATGTGCAGTATCTGCTCCGCGAGTGCGCACTGAGCTGCCTGCGCATCCGCATCTGGCGGGATGTAAACAGCGGCCAAGATGAATGAAGCAAACTCCCGCGGAGAATAAAACGGTTTGCAGTGAATAAAAAGGTATTCCAGAGAGGAAGAGCAGTGCTGAGCAATCACTGTTACATCTGTGCACCAGCCACTATTAATGTAGAAGCAGACACATCCACCTGTGGTCTTACCAGAGAGAGAGGCCTGCCGGTCCGCGCGCAGCAGATGAAAGCCCTCCAGCTTGAGCGCGCTGTCCGGGATGTCCTCACAGAGCCACGACTCCGTAAAACACAAGACACAGGAGGAGGCAACGTCTCTGTTCATGCTTCTCATCAGGGCCAGCTCGTCCATCTCATTCCTGAGTGAGCGTACGTCGGAAAGGAAGATCCCAGGAAGAGCAGTTCGCAGTCCGCGTCTCCTCAGACGCACGAGTGCGCCGGCTCGCTTTCCTCGCTTTCGGCGTCTCACTTTCCTGATCAGAGTCTGCAGTAAATCTGCCGCAGATGCGACAAATATTGGAAGTAAATCCACAGGTGTTGTAGTCCTGTAGTTAAGAAGCTCTTCTCTAGTGTAAGAATATCCAGAGGAGTGCCCAGACACAGAAGTTATGCACAAAAACAAAACAGAAGTAACGCACTGAAGCACCGGGGCATCCATACGCGGCGGCGCCATCTTGGAACAAGGGACTTGTCTTTGAAAGGTAGAGTGTTAATTACTAAAGCTGAAGGGATATCCCGATGAACATATGCTGCTCTCTCCTTACATCTGGATAAGAAAAGTAGTAAAGATATTGACCGTATGCTCTTTAATTTTATATGGAAAAACCGTACGCACTATATTAGAAAAACTGTTGTGATGAATAAGTACGAATCAGGTGGGCTTAACGTCTTAGACTTTTCTACTTTAAATAAAACTTTCAAAATTAATTGGGCCAAACATTTTCTTAAAACCCTACCTCTATCTGGAACTTTATACCATACCACATTTTCTCTCGTTTTGGTGGCTTTACTTTTATTTGAAATTGTAATTACAATGTTGAGAAAGTCCCTGTAAAGCTTTCATCCTTCCATAAGCAGGTCCTCTTAGCGTGGACCCTCATTTATAAACACAACTTCTCACCTCACAAATACCTTATCTGGAACAACAGAGATATTTTATAGAAAAATAAATCACTTTTCCTGGAAACTTGGCTCCAAAATGGGATCCTATTGGTGGCTCAGCTGGTTAGTAAAGAGGGACAACTACTTACTTACAACGACTTTATTGCACTATATAATTTTCCAATCAGTGTTCCAGATATCAAGCGGAAGACAGTCTGGATGGTCCCCCATAAATATTTGATTGTAAATAAGGTGAAAGAAGTCTCTTTTAAAATTCGACATACATGTTATCCAGCCAGTCACTACATGGTCAAATTTAAAAGGGACATAAATACTAATTGTACTTTCTGTGGGGATCATCCAGAAACGGTGACACATCTTTTTTGGTACTGTTCTTTTACACAGAGATTCTGGAAGGAATTTAGCAGCTTTGTTATTGTCCATATTTTAAGGGAGTTTTCTTTACGATGGGAAAATGTTTTATTCTGTTTCTTTAAGTTCCCCAAGAAGTATGAGAAATGTTTTTTATGATAAATTTCTTAATACTTTTAGCTAAATTTTTTATCCATAAATGTAAGTTTACTAACAAAACACCATATTTCTGTCATTATTTTAAGGATGTGCACATGCACATACAATCAATATCAGACTGCACCAACAAAAAGGCTCTCACAACAATATATGTATGTGAATTTTTGCGTGTATTCTTATAATTGTTACCTTTTTCTTTCACCCTTGGCTTTTTGTGTTCATGTTCTGTTGTATACTTCATCTGTTCGTATGTTGTATACTCATTGTTTGTTAAATAAAGTTTAAAAAAAAAGACACGCTTTGTTTAGACCCCCAAAATCCTTTCCACGCCCACCCCCGTGACATCACGCTCCAAAGCCCTGTTACGTCACAGAACGTGGTGATGTCATAGTGACAGTCCTTTCATCCTTTGATGTTCAAGTCTATAAATAGAGGACAGCTGTCAAAGGGAATTCATTAAGCTATCGTTTTGTTGGAGTGATACAGCACATAAAAAAGCAGAAATGAGTTCGAAAGCTAACAAAGACAGAAATGTTAATTTCTCGAAAACAATGGTTAAAAAAAGTGAAAAAGAAAAAGAAACATATGCCAGACAGTTCGAGCAAAGACTGCAGCCAATGATCGACGAGGTTGAAAAGCTCAAAACTGAGCTTGACTACTTCAAAAACCTGCATACAGTCAATAAGAAACGGATCGAGGATCTAACAAAAGAAAACAATGAACTTTTGCAGAATAATAAGCTGCTGGGTTCGGTCTTGGATGACAGGACAAACATCGCAGACAGGTTGGACTCGATAAAAGATGACCACGAAGCTCTGGTAAAGTTCCGCGCAGAGACGGAGAAAACTCTGGCTGAGCTTAAAGAAAAACACGAGGACGAAGTCCAAGTCCTGCAAGGACTGCTGGAAACAGAGAAAGAAAAGGTGGCACGTCAGCAATTTCACAACAGCCAAGTTGTTGAATTATTATTGAAACGCCACAAAGAGGAAAAAAATAAGATGCAGCAGTTTTACCAGGAAAATACTAAAAAACTGGAAAACAAAGCAAATGCTGCAGACAGGAAGTTAGAAGAGGTGATCAACATGTATGACTCCAAAATAGAAAAGCTGCAGACGGCAGTAAAAAATAGTAGAGGTGTGACCGTCAATGCGGTTAAGGAACGCGAGGAAGAACGTCAATCCTCACAGTGTTGGATTGACGGTGTTTTGTCGCGTAATACACAGTTACAAGACGAAAATGAATTTATGGTTAAAAACATGAAAGAATTAACAGAGGAGAAAGGTCAAATGGGCAAAGTGATAGACGACCAAAAGGCCCAGAATATGGCGATCAAGCAGAAATGCCAGAGTAATATTAGAGCTCTGGCCTTGGAAAAGAAAATGAAGGCTATGCTTGAAGACGAAGTTGATTCTTTGAAAAAGAAAATTGAAGACGTCAAAAAGGCCCTAAGCACAGAGCAGGAAAACCACAGAAAGACAGCAGTGGACCGGCACAAAGTAAAAGCGGCACACAATCAGGCACTGGCTGAAAAGGTGGCGCTGGAAGAGAAACTGCGCTCCACAAAAAAGCAACGGGAAAGATTTATATCCAAAGTGAATTGGCTGGAGAAGAAAGAGCGCTACTTCCAAGAGGAATTGTGCCAGTGCGTTTTGTCCTTTGAAAAGGCATTTCCACATGCAGGTCACTTGAGAGGAAAAGAAAAGGTGGAATTTAGGGATATGTTCCACAACGTGAAAAAGAAATACGTAGACGGAGTGGAAGGCACCCCCTTTGTTGGAACAACGAAGGAGTTTCTTGAAAAACAGCTGAACTGTCTACGTATCAGATGCAAGGATCTAGATGCAGCTTTACTAGATAAAACACGGGAGCTGGAATCATTTAAAAAGCAGTACAATGACATGGTAAAGTCTTCCGAGTACGCTTTATTCCGACAAAGAGAGGAGCTCATTGGACCAGTGAACCAGATTATCCAAAAGGCTGCCAATGAAGAAAAAGAGATAGGTCATCTAAAATCTAGAGTGAAAGACGCTCAACTCCAGCTTAAATTAGAAAAACAGAAAGGACAAAAGCTGGCATCGTTGGACCATAGAAGCATGATGGGGAGATGTTCTGAGGAGACTCCGTCTCAGATTAATCCTCGTCCACTTCCAGGGAAAACTACATTTATTCAGGTACGTCCAAGACACCCTGGCAGAAGTGCAGGTATGGCTTCCCCAGTGAATCCTCCTGTAGAGTCTCCATCAACACCACCTTTCCTCAATTCTGATGATGGATTACCACCAGTTGATTGTTAAAAATTAACTGCTAAAATAGGCCATTAGAAGTATACTTCATCTTGTCTCCCTATATCATGGGTGGGCATTCTCAGTCCACGAGGGCCGGTGTCCCTGCAGGTTTTAGATCTCACCTTGGCTCAACACACCTGAATCACATGATTAGTTCGTTACCAGGCCTCTGGAGAACTTCAGGACATGTTGAGGAGCTAATTTAGCCGTTTAAATCAGCTGTGTTGGTTCGAGGACACATCTAAAACCTGCAGGGACACCGGCCCTCGTGGACTGAGATTGCCCACCCACCCCCAACCGGTCGCAGCAGATGGCCGCCCCTTCTTGAGCCTGGTTCTGCCGGAGGTTTCTTCCTAAAGGGAGTTTTTCCTCCCCACTGTCGCCCAGTGCTTGCTCAAAGGGGATCATTGGATTGTTGGGGTTTTCTGGCTTTTACTGTAGTGTTTTTACCTTACAGTATAAAGCAGCTTGAGGAGACTGTTTTTTTGCCATGATGCAATATAGTATTAAATATGACTACATTTTAAAAACATCTATTATAGCATCAAAGTAAAACAAAAAAACTAAATGAAATGAATCAAAATGTCTAATCTGGCAAAACAAGAAAAGAAAAAAGGTTTCACCTTTAAATAAAAATCCAAATCACAAACACATTCTGATTTTTGTTGTGTGTGTTTTTTTGTGTATGTTGTCACGTATAAAATCGTTGCACTCTGTCTCGGTGTCTGCCCGGCCGGCTCCGCAAGGCTACATATGTTTATTGTGTTGCTGCTTTCTTCCACTCGTCATTCTGCCTGGGCGGAGCTCAGGCCCACGCACCTGTCTGCAATTACGCTGCAACGTGTCCTGTCTGTATGGAGACTGAGAGCTGCCAGAGTAATAATGTAGATACAGGCCTCTTTCTCCTTCTGCTGCTGTTCATGCTTTTATTCCATTGATGTTGCTATCATTTGTAAATATATTTATTTGCTCTTATTTTATCAATTTACTGTCGTTCATGTATTTAATCTTCTTTGTATTTAAATATGATTTTTTTTAAGTAATGCCGCGAGATGGACAGTTAAATAAAGGTTTCATTGAATTAAAAAAAAGATTTAAAGATGACTGGTGGCGGAAGCAGAGCACAGACTGTCTGTGAGAATCTATCGCCATCGTGTGGTGCAGAGATATATTGCCATTGAATTTAGACAACGAAAGCTTGGCTCACAGAGCAGCTGCAACACGAACAAAAAACATTAAATAGCAACATGATATATTATATTATATTATATTATATTATATTATATTATATTATATTATATTATATTATATTATATTATATTTATAGCTGTCGAAATTAACGCGTTAATTGCGATAATTAAATTTTGGAATTAATTACGTTAGAATATTTAACTATTTAGCGCAACACGCAGATAAGTCGCTCCCATAATTCCACTTGATTTGTTTACCGCGCCACTGAAAATGGAGAAGCAGGAAGCGGATGGCCTTCTGGATGGGGAATTTAAATACAAGAAGAACATAGATGGGACAATAAACAAACGCGTTGTAATTTGCACTCACTGTAGTAAAGAGTTTCAATTTCACCGTTCAAATTCGACCTTAAAATACCACCTTAATGCCAAACACGCGTTTGTCGGGGCAGCAGCTTCACCCGGCCTGCGTCAGACCACTCTTAGTGAACGCAGGCCACTCGGTAAGTCTTCTTTGGACAAACTGACCGACAATATAGCCAAATGGATAGCAAAGGACTGCAGACCGCTAAGCATTGTGGAGGACAAGGGCTTTGCGGATGTTTTAAAGGTTGCATCTCAGGACGCGTCCTACAAGCCCCCAGCGAGAAGCACAATAACAATTCGAATCCACGAACTGTATGAAACGGAGAAAAAGAAAAAAGAAGAGGCTTTAGTTCACACAGAATGCGTGGCTCTGACAGGAGACCACTGGACATCATTGAGTAATGACAATTACCTGGGAGTTACTGCGCATTTAATCACTGAAGCCTGGGGTCTGACATCCTTTGCGCTGACTATAATGAAAACGGAAGAGCGGCACTTTGCGGAGGCTTGTGCAGAGCAGTTCCAGACTGTTGCTCGCAGGTGGAGAATTGAGGAGAAGGTGACAACAGTAGGCACGGACAGTGCGCGCAATATGATCGCCGCGGCTCGCATCATGCCATTCAATCACATGCCGTGTACCGCGCACATTCTACAGAGATGCATCACAGTGAGTCTCGCAGACAGTGGCTTTGTCACTGCGCTGGCCAAATGCCGCAAAATTGTTGGCCATTTTAAGCACAGCCCAGCAAACACAGCAGAGCTGAACGCAGAGCAGGTGTCACTGGGGCGCAAGCAGGAGCCGTTGGCCCAGGACGTGCCTACGCGCTGGAACTCCACGCTGGAGATGGTGAAGCGCTTGATCCGCAACCAAACTGCAGTAACCGCGACTCTGGATAAACAAAAGCATAAACTTGTCCTCCTGACGCCTCCAGAGTGGGACAAACTCCAGAGACTGGAGACACTTCTAGAGCCCTGCAGGTGAGCCTGTCATTGTGACCATAATTGTAGGTTTAGATTAAATGTATCAAACATACATCTTAAATCAGTTTTGTTATTATGAAAATGTCTTATTTAAAAAATAAATGAAATCAAATATTTTATTAATATTACCTAGTATTAAAAAGCTTTTTTTAATTTGCTGTCTTATCTCTGTGTGTGTGTGTGTGTGTGTGTGTGTGTGTGTGTGTGTGTGTGTGTGTGTGTGTGTGTGTGTGTGTGTGTGTGTGTGTATTCCACTGCAGATATGTGACTGAACTGCTGGGAGGAGAGGCCTACGTCTCCTGCTCTGTAGTTCTACCAGCCTTCTGCCACCTGCGCCGTGTCATGGAAGTAACTGATGAGGACCCTGCATATGTGGTGAGGTTTAAAGAGAAGTTTAAGGAAGACCTTGCTTCCCGCCAGGAACATACCAACTATGCATGGCTCCAGATCGCAACTGCACTGGACCCACGTTTTAAAGACCTACGCAGTGTGCCCAAGACTGACAGAGAAGCAGTGTGGACCACACTGGCAGGCATGCTGCATGAAGACTCTCCTAGAAGATCACACACTGCAGAAGAAGGTCCAGCCAAGAAGACTGCAACCCCCCCACTGTGCTTTGCCCTGATATCTGCAGTGTGAGGTTGGATCGCTCATTCTCATCCTCACACTGATGCCACTTATTTCGGTCTTTGTTTGACATAAAAGGGCATATTTGTCACTTTATTGCAACTATATTTGCACTCTTGAGCTCCTTCATTCACTGACTGATCATAAAGTTATTACTTGCGTTATGTATTCATCCGTTTGAACATAATTAATGAAGCCACATGTAATCACTAAAATTTGTATTTTGGGTACAATAAGAGAGTTTCAGATGGAATGCTGTTTTGTTTTGTTTAAATTTCACCAACTTGCTGATGCCCACGGTTGTGAGTGCGGCTTCTTGCTGTACATGGGTGGATGGTTGTAAATCACATCACAGATGCCAAAAACCTCTCAAACCAAGCCCCCTTGCCGGTGATGCTGTGCGCAACCTCGTGACGGAGTCAAGCATATTCAAAACACCCCCTCACCTCCCGTGTCAAACTCAAATGTCAGCCTATTTCATGTGTCACTTTTGGAGCAGTTGCCATCCCGACGAGCCATGGAGAAGTTCGTGTTTGTGTTATTTTACTTATTTGGTGTTCTGGTGTGTTTGGGCACCGGTCAGCACCATCGTGTTGAGCACGTGTTGGACCGTGGACACACCGGATTCAGTGGGAGAATAACGGTCAGGTGTACAGTTTACTGAGCACTGGGACTCAGTATCGTTTACCAGCACAGACACGGAGACGCGCTCAGCTTCTATTGAGAGCAAACAACCAAGTGAACCCTCCGGCTGCGTCCAGTAGACGAGACACACCGTCTGGGCCGGGAGCTTTCCGAGCATTCAGACTCTTAAACTGCTGCCTCGCATCTGCTTCATGAATATGAAGGGTTGTGGTGGGAGGAGGTGGTGTGAAATCCTCTTTTGTGTGGGGTGAGGAGGGGGGTGTTGTAAAAGTCCCCAAGAGCAATGATGAGAGAGTCCGGGAATGTCCGCTCCATGTGCAGTATCTGCTCCGCGAGTGCGCACTGAGCTGCCTGCGCATCCGCATCTGGCGGGATGTAAACAGCGGCCAAGATGAATGAAGCAAACTCCCGCGGAGAATAAAACGGTTTGCAGTGAATAAAAAGGTATTCCAGAGAGGAAGAGCAGTGCTGAGCAATCACTGTTACATCTGTGCACCAGCCACTATTAATGTAGAAGCAGACACGTCCACCTGTGGTCTTACCAGAGAGAGAGGCCTGCCGGTCCGCGCGCAGCAGATGAAAGCCCTCCAGCTTGAGCGCGCTGTCCGGGATGTCCTCACAGAGCCACGACTCCGTAAAACACAAGACACAGGAGGAGGCAACGTCTCTGTTCATGCTTCTCATCAGGGCCAGCTCGTCCATCTCATTCCTGAGTGAGCGTACGTCGGAAAGGAAGATCCCAGGAAGAGCAGTTCGCAGTCCGCGTCTCCTCAGACGCACGAGTGCGCCGGCTCGCTTTCCTTGCTTTCGGCGTCTCACTTTCCTGATCAGAGTCTGCAGTAAATCTGCCGCAGATGCGACAAATATTGGAAGTAAATCCACAGGTGTTGTAGTCCTGTAGTTAAGAAGCTCTTCTCTAGTGTAAGAATATCCAGAGGAGTGCCCAGACACAGAAGTTATGCACAAAAACAAAACAGAAGTAACGCACTGAAGCACCGGGGCATCCATACGCGGCGGCGCCATCTTGGAACAAGGGACTTGTCTTTGAAAGGTAGAGTGTTAATTACTAAAGCTGAAGGGATATCCCGATGAACATATGCTGCTCTCGCCTTACATCTGGATAAGAAAAGTAGTAAAGATATTGACCGTATGCTCTTTAATTTTATATGGAAAAACCGTACGCACTATATTAGAAAAACTGTTGTGATGAATAAGTACGAATCAGGTGGGCTTAACGTCTTAGACTTTTCTACTTTAAATAACACTTTCAAAATTAATTGGGCCAAACATTTTCTTAAAACCCTACCTCTATCTGGAACTTTATACCATACCACATTTTCTCTCGTTTTGGTGGCTTTACTTTTATTTGAAATTGTAATTACAATGTTGAGAAAGTCCCTGTAAAGCTTTCATCCTTCCATAAGCAGGTCCTCTTAGCGTGGACCCTCATTTATAAACACAACTTCTCACCTCACAAATACCTTATCTGGAACAACAGAGATATTTTATAGAAAAATAAATCACTTTTCCTGGAAACTTGGCTCCAAAATGGGATCCTATTGGTGGCTCAGCTGGTTAGTAAAGAGGGACAACTACTTACTTACAACGACTTTATTGCACTATATAATTTTCCAATCAGTGTTCCAGATATCAAGCGGAAGACAGTCTGGATGGTCCCCCATAAATATTTGATTGTAAATAAGGTGAAAGAAGTCTCTTTTAAAATTCGACATACATGTTATCCAGCCAGTCACTACATGGTCAAATTTAAAAGGGACATAAATACTAATTGTACTTTCTGTGGGGATCATCCAGAAACGGTGACACATCTTTTTTGGTACTGTTCTTTTACACAGAGATTCTGGAAGGAATTTAGCAGCTTTGTTATTGTCCATATTTTAAGGGAGTTTTCTTTACGATGGGAAAATGTTTTATTCTGTTTCTTTAAGTTCCCCAAGAAGTATGAGAAATGTTTTTTATGATAAATTTCTTAATACTTTTAGCTAAATTTTTTATCCATAAATGTAAGTTTACTAACAAAACACCATATTTCTGTCATTATTTTAAGGATGTGCACATGCACATACAATCAATATCAGACTGCACCAACAAAAAGGCTCTCACAACAATATATGTATGTGAATTTTTGCGTGTATTCTTATAATTGTTACCTTTTTCTTTCACCCTTGGCTTTTTGTGTTCATGTTCTGTTGTATACTTCATCTGTTCGTATGTTGTATACTCATTGTTTGTTAAATAAAGTTTTTAAAAAAAGACACGCTTTGTTTAGACCCCCAAAATCCTTTCCACGCCCACCCCCGTGACATCACGCTCCAAAGCCCTGTTACGTCACAGAACGTGGTGATGTCATAGTGACAGTCCTTTCATCCTTTGATGTTCAAGTCTATAAATAGAGGACAGCTGTCAAAGGGAATTCATTAAGCTATCGTTTTGTTGGAGTGATACAGCACATAAAAAAGCAGAAATGAGTTCGAAAGCTAACAAAGACAGAAATGTTAATTTCTCGAAAACAATGGTTAAAAAAAGTGAAAAAGAAAAAGAAACATATGCCAGACAGTTCGAGCAAAGACTGCAGCCAATGATCGACGAGGTTGAAAAGCTCAAAACTGAGCTTGACTACTTCAAAAACCTGCATACAGTCAATAAGAAACGGATCGAGGATCTAACAAAAGAAAACAATGAACTTTTGCAGAATAATAAGCTGCTGGGTTCGGTCTTGGATGACAGGACAAACATCGCAGACAGGTTGGACTCGATAAAAGATGACCACGAAGCTCTGGTAAAGTTCCGCGCAGAGACGGAGAAAACTCTGGCTGAGCTTAAAGAAAAACACGAGGACGAAGTCCAAGTCCTGCAAGGACTGCTGGAAACAGAGAAAGAAAAGGTGGCACGTCAGCAATTTCACAACAGCCAAGTTGTTGAATTATTATTGAAACGCCACAAAGAGGAAAAAAATAAGATGCAGCAGTTTTACCAGGAAAATACTAAAAAACTGGAAAACAAAGCAAATGCTGCAGACAGGAAGTTAGAAGAGGTGATCAACATGTATGACTCCAAAATAGAAAAGCTGCAGACGGCAGTAAAAAATAGTAGAGGTGTGACCGTCAATGCGGTTAAGGAACGCGAGGAAGAACGTCAATCCTCGCAGTGTTGGATTGACGGTGTTTTGTCGCGTAATACACAGTTACAAGACGAAAATGAATTTATGGTTAAAAACATGAAAGAATTAACAGAGGAGAAAGGTCAAATGGGCAAAGTGATAGACGACCAAAAGGCCCAGAATATGGCGATCAAGCAGAAATGCCAGAGTAATATTAGAGCTCTGGCCTTGGAAAAGAAAATGAAGGCTATGCTTGAAGACGAAGTTGATTCTTTGAAAAAGAAAATTGAAGACGTCAAAAAGGCCCTAAGCACAGAGCAGGAAAACCACAGAAAGACAGCAGTGGACCGGCACAAAGTAAAAGCGGCACACAATCAGGCACTGGCTGAAAAGGTGGCGCTGGAAGAGAAACTGCGCTCCACAAAAAAGCAACGGGAAAGATTTATATCCAAAGTGAATTGGCTGGAGAAGAAAGAGCGCTACTTCCAAGAGGAATTGTGCCAGTGCGTTTTGTCCTTTGAAAAGGCATTTCCACATGCAGGTCACTTGAGAGGAAAAGAAAAGGTGGAATTTAGGGATATGTTCCACAACGTGAAAAAGAAATACGTAGACGGAGTGGAAGGCATCCCCTTTGTTGGAACAACGAAGGAGTTTCTTGAAAAACAGCTGAACTGTCTACGTATCAGATGCAAGGATCTAGATGCAGCTTTACTAGATAAAACACGGGAGCTGGAATCATTTAAAAAGCAGTACAATGACATGGTAAAGTCTTCCGAGTACGCTTTATTCCGACAAAGAGAGGAGCTCATTGGACCAGTGAACCAGATTATCCAAAAGGCTGGCAATGAAGAAAAAGAGATAGGTCATCTAAAATCTAGAGTGAAAGACGCTCAACTCCAGCTTAAATTAGAAAAACAGAAAGGACAAAAGCTGGCATCGTTGGACCATAGAAGCATGATGGGGAGATGTTCTGAGGAGACTCCGTCTCAGATTAATCCTCGTCCACTTCCAGGGAAAACTACATTTATTCAGGTACGTCCAAGACACCCTGGCAGAAGTGCAGGTATGGCTTCCCCAGTGAATCCTCCTGTAGAGTCTCCATCAACACCACCTTTCCTCAATTCTGATGATGGATTACCACCAGTTGATTGTTAAAAATTAACTGCTAAAATAGGCCATTAGAAGTATACTTCATCTTGTCTCCCTATATCATGGGTGGGCAT
Organism: Rhamphochromis sp. 'chilingali'; assembly: GCF_963969265.1. Lineage (NCBI taxonomy): Eukaryota > Metazoa > Chordata > Actinopteri > Cichliformes > Cichlidae > Rhamphochromis > Rhamphochromis sp. 'chilingali'. The sequence goes on along the minus strand of NC_137942.1, from coordinate 20,648,066 downwards.
TCTCAGTCCACGAGGGCCGGTGTCCCTGCAGGTTTTAGATCTCACCTTGGCTCAACACACCTGAATCACATGATTAGTTCGTTACCAGGCCTCTGGAGAACTTCAGGACATGTTGAGGAGCTAATTTAGCCGTTTAAATCAGCTGTGTTGGTTCGAGGACACATCTAAAACCTGCAGGGACACCGGCCCTCGTGGACTGAGATTGCCCACCCACCCCCAACCGGTCGCAGCAGATGGCCGCCCCTTCTTGAGCCTGGTTCTGCCGGAGGTTTCTTCCTAAAGGGAGTTTTTCCTCCCCACTGTCGCCCAGTGCTTGCTCAAAGGGGATCATTGGATTGTTGGGGTTTTCTGGCTTTTACTGTAGTGTTTTTACCTTACAGTATAAAGCAGCTTGAGGAGACTGTTTTTTTGCCATGATGCAATATAGTATTAAATATGACTACATTTTAAAAACATCTATTATAGCATCAAAGTAAAACAAAAAAACTAAATGAAATGAATCAAAATGTCTAATCTGGCAAAACAAGAAAAGAAAAAAGGTTTCACCTTTAAATAAAAATCCAAATCACAAACACATTCTGATTTTTGTTGTGTGTGTTTTTTTGTGTATGTTGTCACGTATAAAATCGTTGCACTCTGTCTCGGTGTCTGCCCGGCCGGCTCCGCAAGGCTACATATGTTTATTGTGTTGCTGCTTTCTTCCACTCGTCATTCTGCCTGGGCGGAGCTCAGGCCCACGCACCTGTCTGCAATTACGCTGCAACGTGTCCTGTCTGTATGGAGACTGAGAGCTGCCAGAGTAATAATGTAGATACAGGCCTCTTTCTCCTTCTGCTGCTGTTCATGCTTTTATTCCATTGATGTTGCTATCATTTGTAAATATATTTATTTGCTCTTATTTTATCAATTTACTGTCGTTCATGTATTTAATCTTCTTTGTATTTAAATATGATTTTTTTTAAGTAATGCCGCGAGATGGACAGTTAAATAAAGGTTTCATTGAATTAAAAAAAAGATTTAAAGATGACTGGTGGCGGAAGCAGAGCACAGACTGTCTGTGAGAATCTATCGCCATCGTGTGGTGCAGAGATATATTGCCATTGAATTTAGACAACGAAAGCTTGGCTCACAGAGCAGCTGCAACACGAACAAAAAACATTAAATAGCAACATGATATATTATATTATATTATATTATATTATATTATATTATATTATATTATATTATATTATATTTATAGCTGTCGAAATTAACGCGTTAATTGCGATAATTAAATTTTGGAATTAATTACGTTAGAATATTTAACTATTTAGCGCAACACGCAGATAAGTCGCTCCCATAATTCCACTTGATTTGTTTACCGCGCCACTGAAAATGGAGAAGCAGGAAGCGGATGGCCTTCTGGATGGGGAATTTAAATACAAGAAGAACATAGATGGGACAATAAACAAACGCGTTGTAATTTGCACTCACTGTAGTAAAGAGTTTCAATTTCACCGTTCAAATTCGACCTTAAAATACCACCTTAATGCCAAACACGCGTTTGTCGGGGCAGCAGCTTCACCCGGCCTGCGTCAGACCACTCTTAGTGAACGCAGGCCACTCGGTAAGTCTTCTTTGGACAAACTGACCGACAATATAGCCAAATGGATAGCAAAGGACTGCAGACCGCTAAGCATTGTGGAGGACAAGGGCTTTGCGGATGTTTTAAAGGTTGCATCTCAGGACGCGTCCTACAAGCCCCCAGCGAGAAGCACAATAACAATTCGAATCCACGAACTGTATGAAACGGAGAAAAAGAAAAAAGAAGAGGCTTTAGTTCACACAGAATGCGTGGCTCTGACAGGAGACCACTGGACATCATTGAGTAATGACAATTACCTGGGAGTTACTGCGCATTTAATCACTGAAGCCTGGGGTCTGACATCCTTTGCGCTGACTATAATGAAAACGGAAGAGCGGCACTTTGCGGAGGCTTGTGCAGAGCAGTTCCAGACTGTTGCTCGCAGGTGGAGAATTGAGGAGAAGGTGACAACAGTAGGCACGGACAGTGCGCGCAATATGATCGCCGCGGCTCGCATCATGCCATTCAATCACATGCCGTGTACCGCGCACATTCTACAGAGATGCATCACAGTGAGTCTCGCAGACAGTGGCTTTGTCACTGCGCTGGCCAAATGCCGCAAAATTGTTGGCCATTTTAAGCACAGCCCAGCAAACACAGCAGAGCTGAACGCAGAGCAGGTGTCACTGGGGCGCAAGCAGGAGCCGTTGGCCCAGGACGTGCCTACGCGCTGGAACTCCACGCTGGAGATGGTGAAGCGCTTGATCCGCAACCAAACTGCAGTAACCGCGACTCTGGATAAACAAAAGCATAAACTTGTCCTCCTGACGCCTCCAGAGTGGGACAAACTCCAGAGACTGGAGACACTTCTAGAGCCCTGCAGGTGAGCCTGTCATTGTGACCATAATTGTAGGTTTAGATTAAATGTATCAAACATACATCTTAAATCAGTTTTGTTATTATGAAAATGTCTTATTTAAAAAATAAATGAAATCAAATATTTTATTAATATTACCTAGTATTAAAAAGCTTTTTTTAATTTGCTGTCTTATCTCTCTCTCTGTGTGTGTGTGTGTGTGTGTGTGTGTGTGTGTGTGTGTGTGTGTGTGTGTGTGTGTGTGTGTGTATTCCACTGCAGATATGTGACTGAACTGCTGGGAGGAGAGGCCTACGTCTCCTGCTCTGTAGTTCTACCAGCCTTCTGCCACCTGCGCCGTGTCATGGAAGTAACTGATGAGGACCCTGCATATGTGGTGAGGTTTAAAGAGAAGTTTAAGGAAGACCTTGCTTCCCGCCAGGAACATACCAACTATGCATGGCTCCAGATCGCAACTGCACTGGACCCACGTTTTAAAGACCTACGCAGTGTGCCCAAGACTGACAGAGAAGCAGTGTGGACCACACTGGCAGGCATGCTGCATGAAGACTCTCCTAGAAGATCACACACTGCAGAAGAAGGTCCAGCCAAGAAGACTGCAACCCCCCCACTGTGCTTTGCCCTGATATCTGCAGTGTGAGGTTGGATCGCTCATTCTCATCCTCACACTGATGCCACTTATTTCGGTCTTTGTTTGACATAAAAGGGCATATTTGTCACTTTATTGCAACTATATTTGCACTCTTGAGCTCCTTCATTCACTGACTGATCATAAAGTTATTACTTGCGTTATGTATTCATCCGTTTGAACATAATTAATGAAGCCACATGTAATCACTAAAATTTGTATTTTGGGTACAATAAGAGAGTTTCAGATGGAATGCTGTTTTGTTTTGTTTAAATTTCACCAACTTGCTGATGCCCACGGTTGTGAGTGCGGCTTCTTGCTGTACATGGGTGGATGGTTGTAAATCACATCACAGATGCCAAAAACCTCTCAAACCAAGCCCCCTTGCCGGTGATGCTGTGCGCAACCTCGTGACGGAGTCAAGCATATTCAAAACACCCCCTCACCTCCCGTGTCAAACTCAAATGTCAGCCTATTTCATGTGTCACTTTTGGAGCAGTTGCCATCCCGACGAGCCATGGAGAAGTTCGTGTTTGTGTTATTTTACTTATTTGGTGTTCTGGTGTGTTTGGGCACCGGTCAGCACCATCGTGTTGAGCACGTGTTGGACCGTGGACACACCGGATTCAGTGGGAGAATAACGGTCAGGTGTACAGTTTACTGAGCACTGGGACTCAGTATCGTTTACCAGCACAGACACGGAGACGCGCTCAGCTTCTATTGAGAGCAAACAACCAAGTGAACCCTCCGGCTGCGTCCAGTAGACGAGACACACCGTCTGGGCCGGGAGCTTTCCGAGCATTCAGACTCTTAAACTGCTTCCTCGCATCTGCTTCATGAATATGAAGGGTTGTGGTGGGAGGAGGTGGTGTGAAATCCTCTTTTGTGTGGGGTGAGGAGGGGGGTGTTGTAAAAGTCCCCAAGAGCAATGATGAGAGAGTCCGGGAATGTCCGCTCCATGTGCAGTATCTGCTCCGCGAGTGCGCACTGAGCTGCCTGCGCATCCGCATCTGGCGGGATGTAAACAGCGGCCAAGATGAATGAAGCAAACTCCCGCGGAGAATAAAACGGTTTGCAGTGAATAAAAAGGTATTCCAGAGAGGAAGAGCAGTGCTGAGCAATCACTGTTACATCTGTGCACCAGCCACTATTAATGTAGAAGCAGACACGTCCACCTGTGGTCTTACCAGAGAGAGAGGCCTGCCGGTCCGCGCGCAGCAGATGAAAGCCCTCCAGCTTGAGCGCGCTGTCCGGGATGTCCTCACAGAGCCACGACTCCGTAAAACACAAGACACAGGAGGAGGCAACGTCTCTGTTCATGCTTCTCATCAGGGCCAGCTCGTCCATCTCATTCCTGAGTGAGCGTACGTCGGAAAGGAAGATCCCAGGAAGAGCAGTTCGCAGTCCGCGTCTCCTCAGACGCACGAGTGCGCCGGCTCGCTTTCCTCGCTTTCGGCGTCTCACTTTCCTGATCAGAGTCTGCAGTAAATCTGCCGCAGATGCGACAAATATTGGAAGTAAATCCACAGGTGTTGTAGTCCTGTAGTTAAGAAGCTCTTCTCTAGTGTAAGAATATCCAGAGGAGTGCCCAGACACAGAAGTTATGCACAAAAACAAAACAGAAGTAACGCACTGAAGCACCGGGGCATCCATACGCGGCGGCGCCATCTTGGAACAAGGGACTTGTCTTTGAAAGGTAGAGTGTTAATTACTAAAGCTGAAGGGATATCCCGATGAACATATGCTGCTCTCTCCTTACATCTGGATAAGAAAAGTAGTAAAGATATTGACCGTATGCTCTTTAATTTTATATGGAAAAACCGTACGCACTATATTAGAAAAACTGTTGTGATGAATAAGTACGAATCAGGTGGGCTTAACGTCTTAGACTTTTCTACTTTAAATAACACTTTCAAAATTAATTGGGCCAAACATTTTCTTAAAACCCTACCTCTATCTGGAACTTTATACCATACCACATTTTCTCTCGTTTTGGTGGCTTTACTTTTATTTGAAATTGTAATTACAATGTTGAGAAAGTCCCTGTAAAGCTTTCATCCTTCCATAAGCAGGTCCTCTTAGCGTGGACCCTCATTTATAAACACAACTTCTCACCTCACAAATACCTTATCTGGAACAACAGAGATATTTTATAGAAAAATAAATCACTTTTCCTGGAAACTTGGCTCCAAAATGGGATCCTATTGGTGGCTCAGCTGGTTAGTAAAGAGGGACAACTACTTACTTACAACGACTTTATTGCACTATATAATTTTCCAATCAGTGTTCCAGATATCAAGCGGAAGACAGTCTGGATGGTCCCCCATAAATATTTGATTGTAAATAAGGTGAAAGAAGTCTCTTTTAAAATTCGACATACATGTTATCCAGCCAGTCACTACATGGTCAAATTTAAAAGGGACATAAATACTAATTGTACTTTCTGTGGGGATCATCCAGAAACGGTGACACATCTTTTTTGGTACTGTTCTTTTACACAGAGATTCTGGAAGGAATTTAGCAGCTTTGTTATTGTCCATATTTTAAGGGAGTTTTCTTTACGATGGGAAAATGTTTTATTCTGTTTCTTTAAGTTCCCCAAGAAGTATGAGAAATGTTTTTTATGATAAATTTCTTAATACTTTTAGCTAAATTTTTTATCCATAAATGTAAGTTTACTAACAAAACACCATATTTCTGTCATTATTTTAAGGATGTGCACATGCACATACAATCAATATCAGACTGCACCAACAAAAAGGCTCTCACAACAATATATGTATGTGAATTTTTGCGTGTATTCTTATAATTGTTACCTTTTTCTTTCACCCTTGGCTTTTTGTGTTCATGTTCTGTTGTATACTTCATCTGTTCGTATGTTGTATACTCATTGTTTGTTAAATAAAGTTTTAAAAAAAAGACACGCTTTGTTTAGACCCCCAAAATCCTTTCCACGCCCACCCCCGTGACATCACGCTCCAAAGCCCTGTTACGTCACAGAACGTGGTGATGTCATAGTGACAGTCCTTTCATCCTTTGATGTTCAAGTCTATAAATAGAGGACAGCTGTCAAAGGGAATTCATTAAGCTATCGTTTTGTTGGAGTGATACAGCACATAAAAAAGCAGAAATGAGTTCGAAAGCTAACAAAGACAGAAATGTTAATTTCTCGAAAACAATGGTTAAAAAAAGTGAAAAAGAAAAAGAAACATATGCCAGACAGTTCGAGCAAAGACTGCAGCCAATGATCGACGAGGTTGAAAAGCTCAAAACTGAGCTTGACTACTTCAAAAACCTGCATACAGTCAATAAGAAACGGATCGAGGATCTAACAAAAGAAAACAATGAACTTTTGCAGAATAATAAGCTGCTGGGTTCGGTCTTGGATGACAGGACAAACATCGCAGACAGGTTGGACTCGATAAAAGATGACCACGAAGCTCTGGTAAAGTTCCGCGCAGAGACGGAGAAAACTCTGGCTGAGCTTAAAGAAAAACACGAGGACGAAGTCCAAGTCCTGCAAGGACTGCTGGAAACAGAGAAAGAAAAGGTGGCACGTCAGCAATTTCACAACAGCCAAGTTGTTGAATTATTATTGAAACGCCACAAAGAGGAAAAAAATAAGATGCAGCAGTTTTACCAGGAAAATACTAAAAAACTGGAAAACAAAGCAAATGCTGCAGACAGGAAGTTAGAAGAGGTGATCAACATGTATGACTCCAAAATAGAAAAGCTGCAGACGGCAGTAAAAAATAGTAGAGGTGTGACCGTCAATGCGGTTAAGGAACGCGAGGAAGAACGTCAATCCTCGCAGTGTTGGATTGACGGTGTTTTGTCGCATAATACACAGTTACAAGACGAAAATGAATTTATGGTTAAAAACATGAAAGAATTAACAGAGGAGAAAGGTCAAATGGGCAAAGTGATAGACGACCAAAAGGCCCAGAATATGGCGATCAAGCAGAAATGCCAGAGTAATATTAGAGCTCTGGCCTTGGAAAAGAAAATGAAGGCTATGCTTGAAGACGAAGTTGATTCTTTGAAAAAGAAAATTGAAGACGTCAAAAAGGCCCTAAGCACAGAGCAGGAAAACCACAGAAAGACAGCAGTGGACCGGCACAAAGTAAAAGCGGCACACAATCAGGCACTGGCTGAAAAGGTGGCGCTGGAAGAGAAACTGCGCTCCACAAAAAAGCAACGGGAAAGATTTATATCCAAAGTGAATTGGCTGGAGAAGAAAGAGCGCTACTTCCAAGAGGAATTGTGCCAGTGCGTTTTGTCCTTTGAAAAGGCATTTCCACATGCAGGTCACTTGAGAGGAAAAGAAAAGGTGGAATTTAGGGATATGTTCCACAACGTGAAAAAGAAATACGTAGACGGAGTGGAAGGCACCCCCTTTGTTGGAACAACGAAGGAGTTTCTTGAAAAACAGCTGAACTGTCTACGTATCAGATGCAAGGATCTAGATGCAGCTTTACTAGATAAAACACGGGAGCTGGAATCATTTAAAAAGCAGTACAATGACATGGTAAAGTCTTCCGAGTACGCTTTATTCCGACAAAGAGAGGAGCTCATTGGACCAGTGAACCAGATTATCCAAAAGGCTGGCAATGAAGAAAAAGAGATAGGTCATCTAAAATCTAGAGTGAAAGACGCTCAACTCCAGCTTAAATTAGAAAAACAGAAAGGACAAAAGCTGGCATCGTTGGACCATAGAAGCATGATGGGGAGATGTTCTGAGGAGACTCCGTCTCAGATTAATCCTCGTCCACTTCCAGGGAAAACTACATTTATTCAGGTACGTCCAAGACACCCTGGCAGAAGTGCAGGTATGGCTTCCCCAGTGAATCCTCCTGTAGAGTCTCCATCAACACCACCTTTCCTCAATTCTGATGATGGATTACCACCAGTTGATTGTTAAAAATTAACTGCTAAAATAGGCCATTAGAAGTATACTTCATCTTGTCTCCCTATATCATGGGTGGGCATTCTCAGTCCACGAGGGCCGGTGTCCCTGCAGGTTTTAGATCTCACCTTGGCTCAACACACCTGAATCACATGATTAGTTCGTTACCAGGCCTCTGGAGAACTTCAGGACATGTTGAGGAGCTAATTTAGCCGTTTAAATCAGCTGTGTTGGTTCGAGGACACATCTAAAACCTGCAGGGACACCGGCCCTCGTGGACTGAGATTGCCCACCCACCCCCAACCGGTCGCAGCAGATGGCCGCCCCTTCTTGAGCCTGGTTCTGCCGGAGGTTTCTTCCTAAAGGGAGTTTTTCCTCCCCACTGTCGCCCAGTGCTTGCTCAAAGGGGATCATTGGATTGTTGGGGTTTTCTGGCTTTTACTGTAGTGTTTTTACCTTACAGTATAAAGCAGCTTGAGGAGACTGTTTTTTTGCCATGATGCAATATAGTATTAAATATGACTACATTTTAAAAACATCTATTATAGCATCAAAGTAAAACAAAAAAACTAAGTGAAATGAATCAAAATGTCTAATCTGGCAAAACAAGAAAAGAAAAAAGGTTTCACCTTTAAATAAAAATCCAAATCACAAACACATTCTGATTTTTGTTGTGTGTGTTTTTTTGTGTATGTTGTCACGTATAAAATCGTTGCACTCTGTCTCGGTGTCTGCCCGGCCGGCTCCGCAAGGCTACATATGTTTATTGTGTTGCTGCTTTCTTCCACTCGTCATTCTGCCTGGGCGGAGCTCAGGCCCACGCACCTGTCTGCAATTACGCTGCAACGTGTCCTGTCTGTATGGAGACTGAGAGCTGCCAGAGTAATAATGTAGATACAGGCCTCTTTCTCCTTCTGCTGCTGTTCATGCTTTTATTCCATTGATGTTGCTATCATTTGTAAATATATTTATTTGCTCTTATTTTATCAATTTACTGTCGTTCATGTATTTAATCTTCTTTGTATTTAAATATGATTTTTTTTAAGTAATGCCGCGAGATGGACAGTTAAATAAAGGTTTCATTGAATTAAAAAAAAGATTTAAAGATGACTGGTGGCGGAAGCAGAGCACAGACTGTCTGTGAGAATCTATCGCCATCGTGTGGTGCAGAGATATATTGCCATTGAATTTAGACAACGAAAGCTTGGCTCACAGAGCAGCTGCAACACGAACAAAAAACATTAAATAGCAACATGATATATTATATTATATTATATTATATTATATTATATTATATTATATTATATTATATTATATTATATTTATAGCTGTCGAAATTAACGCGTTAATTGCGATAATTAAATTTTGGAATTAATTACGTTAGAATATTTAACTATTTAGCGCAACACGCAGATAAGTCGCTCCCATAATTCCACTTGATTTGTTTACCGCGCCACTGAAAATGGAGAAGCAGGAAGCGGATGGCCTTCTGGATGGGGAATTTAAATACAAGAAGAACATAGATGGGACAATAAACAAACGCGTTGTAATTTGCACTCACTGTAGTAAAGAGTTTCAATTTCACCGTTCAAATTCGACCTTAAAATACCACCTTAATGCCAAACACGCGTTTGTCGGGGCAGCAGCTTCACCCGGCCTGCGTCAGACCACTCTTAGTGAACGCAGGCCACTCGGTAAGTCTTCTTTGGACAAACTGACCGACAATATAGCCAAATGGATAGCAAAGGACTGCAGACCGCTAAGCATTGTGGAGGACAAGGGCTTTGCGGATGTTTTAAAGGTTGCATCTCAGGACGCGTCCTACAAGCCCCCAGCGAGAAGCACAATAACAATTCGAATCCACGAACTGTATGAAACGGAGAAAAAGAAAAAAGAAGAGGCTTTAGTTCACACAGAATGCGTGGCTCTGACAGGAGACCACTGGACATCATTGAGTAATGACAATTACCTGGGAGTTACTGCGCATTTAATCACTGAAGCCTGGGGTCTGACATCCTTTGCGCTGACTATAATGAAAACGGAAGAGCGGCACTTTGCGGAGGCTTGTGCAGAGCAGTTCCAGACTGTTGCTCGCAGGTGGAGAATTGAGGAGAAGGTGACAACAGTAGGCACGGACAGTGCGCGCAATATGATCGCCGCGGCTCGCATCATGCCATTCAATCACATGCCGTGTACCGCGCACATTCTACAGAGATGCATCACAGTGAGTCTCGCAGACAGTGGCTTTGTCACTGCGCTGGCCAAATGCCGCAAAATTGTTGGCCATTTTAAGCACAGCCCAGCAAACACAGCAGAGCTGAACGCAGAGCAGGTGTCACTGGGGCGCAAGCAGGAGCCGTTGGCCCAGGACGTGCCTACGCGCTGGAACTCCACGCTGGAGATGGTGAAGCGCTTGATCCGCAACCAAACTGCAGTAACCGCGACTCTGGATAAACAAAAGCATAAACTTGTCCTCCTGACGCCTCCAGAGTGGGACAAACTCCAGAGACTGGAGACACTTCTAGAGCCCTGCAGGTGAGCCTGTCATTGTGACCATAATTGTAGGTTTAGATTAAATGTATCAAACATACATCTTAAATCAGTTTTGTTATTATGAAAATGTCTTATTTAAAAAATAAATGAAATCAAATATTTTATTAATATTACCTAGTATTAAAAAGCTTTTTTTAATTTGCTGTCTTATCTCTCTCTCTGTGTGTGTGTGTGTGTGTGTGTGTGTGTGTGTGTGTGTGTGTGTGTGTGTGTGTGTGTGTGTGTGTGTGTGTGTGTATTCCACTGCAGATATGTGACTGAACTGCTGGGAGGAGAGGCCTACGTCTCCTGCTCTGTAGTTCTACCAGCCTTCTGCCACCTGCGCCGTGTCATGGAAGTAACTGATGAGGACCCTGCATATGTGGTGAGGTTTAAAGAGAAGTTTAAGGAAGACCTTGCTTCCCGCCAGGAACATACCAACTATGCATGGCTCCAGATCGCAACTGCACTGGACCCACGTTTTAAAGACCTACGCAGTGTGCCCAAGACTGACAGAGAAGCAGTGTGGACCACACTGGCAGGCATGCTGCATGAAGACTCTCCTAGAAGATCACACACTGCAGAAGAAGGTCCAGCCAAGAAGACTGCAACCCCCCCACTGTGCTTTGCCCTGATATCTGCAGTGTGAGGTTGGATCGCTCATTCTCATCCTCACACTGATGCCACTTATTTCGGTCTTTGTTTGACATAAAAGGGCATATTTGTCACTTTATTGCAACTATATTTGCACTCTTGAGCTCCTTCATTCACTGACTGATCATAAAGTTATTACTTGCGTTATGTATTCATCCGTTTGAACATAATTAATGAAGCCACATGTAATCACTAAAATTTGTATTTTGGGTACAATAAGAGAGTTTCAGATGGAATGCTGTTTTGTTTTGTTTAAATTTCACCAACTTGCTGATGCCCACGGTTGTGAGTGCGGCTTCTTGCTGTACATGGGTGGATGGTTGTAAATCACATCACAGATGCCAAAAACCTCTCAAACCAAGCCCCCTTGCCGGTGATGCTGTGCGCAACCTCGTGACGGAGTCAAGCATATTCAAAACACCCCCTCACCTCCCGTGTCAAACTCAAATGTCAGCCTATTTCATGTGTCACTTTTGGAGCAGTTGCCATCCCGACGAGCCATGGAGAAGTTCGTGTTTGTGTTATTTTACTTATTTGGTGTTCTGGTGTGTTTGGGCACCGGTCAGCACCATCGTGTTGAGCACGTGTTGGACCGTGGACACACCGGATTCAGTGGGAGAATAACGGTCAGGTGTACAGTTTACTGAGCACTGGGACTCAGTATCGTTTACCAGCACAGACACGGAGACGCGCTCAGCTTCTATTGAGAGCAAACAACCAAGTGAACCCTCCGGCTGCGTCCAGTAGACGAGACACACCGTCTGGGCCGGGAGCTTTCCGAGCATTCAGACTCTTAAACTGCTTCCTCGCATCTGCTTCATGAATATGAAGGGTTGTGGTGGGAGGAGGTGGTGTGAAATCCTCTTTTGTGTGGGGTGAGGAGGGGGGTGTTGTAAAAGTCCCCAAGAGCAATGATGAGAGAGTCCGGGAATGTCCGCTCCATGTGCAGTATCTGCTCCGCGAGTGCGCACTGAGCTGCCTGCGCATCCGCATCTGGCGGGATGTAAACAGCGGCCAAGATGAATGAAGCAAACTCCCGCGGAGAATAAAACGGTTTGCAGTGAATAAAAAGGTATTCCAGAGAGGAAGAGCAGTGCTGAGCAATCACTGTTACATCTGTGCACCAGCCACTATTAATGTAGAAGCAGACACGTCCACCTGTGGTCTTACCAGAGAGAGAGGCCTGCCGGTCCGCGCGCAGCAGATGAAAGCCCTCCAGCTTGAGCGCGCTGTCCGGGATGTCCTCACAGAGCCACGACTCCGTAAAACACAAGACACAGGAGGAGGCAACGTCTCTGTTCATGCTTCTCATCAGGGCCAGCTCGTCCATCTCATTCCTGAGTGAGCGTACGTCGGAAAGGAAGATCCCAGGAAGAGCAGTTCGCAGTCCGCGTCTCCTCAGACGCACGAGTGCGCCGGCTCGCTTTCCTCGCTTTCGGCGTCTCACTTTCCTGATCAGAGTCTGCAGTAAATCTGCCGCAGATGCGACAAATATTGGAAGTAAATCCACAGGTGTTGTAGTCCTGTAGTTAAGAAGCTCTTCTCTAGTGTAAGAATATCCAGAGGAGTGCCCAGACACAGAAGTTATGCACAAAAACAAAACAGAAGTAACGCACTGAAGCACCGGGGCATCCATACGCGGCGGCGCCATCTTGGAACAAGGGACTTGTCTTTGAAAGGTAGAGTGTTAATTACTAAAGCTGAAGGGATATCCCGATGAACATATGCTGCTCTCTCCTTACATCTGGATAAGAAAAGTAGTAAAGATATTGACCGTATGCTCTTTAATTTTATATGGAAAAACCGTACGCACTATATTAGAAAAACTGTTGTGATGAATAAGTACGAATCAGGTGGGCTTAACGTCTTAGACTTTTCTACTTTAAATAACACTTTCAAAATTAATTGGGCCAAACATTTTCTTAAAACCCTACCTCTATCTGGAACTTTATACCATACCACATTTTCTCTCGTTTTGGTGGCTTTACTTTTATTTGAAATTGTAATTACAATGTTGAGAAAGTCCCTGTAAAGCTTTCATCCTTCCATAAGCAGGTCCTCTTAGCGTGGACCCTCATTTATAAACACAACTTCTCACCTCACAAATACCTTATCTGGAACAACAGAGATATTTTATAGAAAAATAAATCACTTTTCCTGGAAACTTGGCTCCAAAATGGGATCCTATTGGTGGCTCAGCTGGTTAGTAAAGAGGGACAACTACTTACTTACAACGACTTTATTGCACTATATAATTTTCCAATCAGTGTTCCAGATATCAAGCGGAAGACAGTCTGGATGGTCCCCCATAAATATTTGATTGTAAATAAGGTGAAAGAAGTCTCTTTTAAAATTCGACATACATGTTATCCAGCCAGTCACTACATGGTCAAATTTAAAAGGGACATAAATACTAATTGTACTTTCTGTGGGGATCATCCAGAAACGGTGACACATCTTTTTTGGTACTGTTCTTTTACACAGAGATTCTGGAAGGAATTTAGCAGCTTTGTTATTGTCCATATTTTAAGGGAGTTTTCTTTACGATGGGAAAATGTTTTATTCTGTTTCTTTAAGTTCCCCAAGAAGTATGAGAAATGTTTTTTATGATAAATTTCTTAATACTTTTAGCTAAATTTTTTATCCATAAATGTAAGTTTACTAACAAAACACCATATTTCTGTCATTATTTTAAGGATGTGCACATGCACATACAATCAATATCAGACTGCACCAACAAAAAGGCTCTCACAACAATATATGTATGTGAATTTTTGCGTGTATTCTTATAATTGTTACCTTTTTCTTTCACCCTTGGCTTTTTGTGTTCATGTTCTGTTGTATACTTCATCTGTTCGTATGTTGTATACTCATTGTTTGTTAAATAAAGTTTTAAAAAAAAGACACGCTTTGTTTAGACCCCCAAAATCCTTTCCACGCCCACCCCCGTGACATCACGCTCCAAAGCCCTGTTACGTCACAGAACGTGGTGATGTCATAGTGACAGTCCTTTCATCCTTTGATGTTCAAGTCTATAAATAGAGGACAGCTGTCAAAGGGAATTCATTAAGCTATCGTTTTGTTGGAGTGATACAGCACATAAAAAAGCAGAAATGAGTTCGAAAGCTAACAAAGACAGAAATGTTAATTTCTCGAAAACAATGGTTAAAAAAAGTGAAAAAGAAAAAGAAACATATGCCAGACAGTTCGAGCAAAGACTGCAGCCAATGATCGACGAGGTTGAAAAGCTCAAAACTGAGCTTGACTACTTCAAAAACCTGCATACAGTCAATAAGAAACGGATCGAGGATCTAACAAAAGAAAACAATGAACTTTTGCAGAATAATAAGCTGCTGGGTTCGGTCTTGGATGACAGGACAAACATCGCAGACAGGTTGGACTCGATAAAAGATGACCACGAAGCTCTGGTAAAGTTCCGCGCAGAGACGGAGAAAACTCTGGCTGAGCTTAAAGAAAAACACGAGGACGAAGTCCAAGTCCTGCAAGGACTGCTGGAAACAGAGAAAGAAAAGGTGGCACGTCAGCAATTTCACAACAGCCAAGTTGTTGAATTATTATTGAAACGCCACAAAGAGGAAAAAAATAAGATGCAGCAGTTTTACCAGGAAAATACTAAAAAACTGGAAAACAAAGCAAATGCTGCAGACAGGAAGTTAGAAGAGGTGATCAACATGTATGACTCCAAAATAGAAAAGCTGCAGACGGCAGTAAAAAATAGTAGAGGTGTGACCGTCAATGCGGTTAAGGAACGCGAGGAAGAACGTCAATCCTCGCAGTGTTGGATTGACGGTGTTTTGTCGCATAATACACAGTTACAAGACGAAAATGAATTTATGGTTAAAAACATGAAAGAATTAACAGAGGAGAAAGGTCAAATGGGCAAAGTGATAGACGACCAAAAGGCCCAGAATATGGCGATCAAGCAGAAATGCCAGAGTAATATTAGAGCTCTGGCCTTGGAAAAGAAAATGAAGGCTATGCTTGAAGACGAAGTTGATTCTTTGAAAAAGAAAATTGAAGACGTCAAAAAGGCCCTAAGCACAGAGCAGGAAAACCACAGAAAGACAGCAGTGGACCGGCACAAAGTAAAAGCGGCACACAATCAGGCACTGGCTGAAAAGGTGGCGCTGGAAGAGAAACTGCGCTCCACAAAAAAGCAACGGGAAAGATTTATATCCAAAGTGAATTGGCTGGAGAAGAAAGAGCGCTACTTCCAAGAGGAATTGTGCCAGTGCGTTTTGTCCTTTGAAAAGGCATTTCCACATGCAGGTCACTTGAGAGGAAAAGAAAAGGTGGAATTTAGGGATATGTTCCACAACGTGAAAAAGAAATACGTAGACGGAGTGGAAGGCACCCCCTTTGTTGGAACAACGAAGGAGTTTCTTGAAAAACAGCTGAACTGTCTACGTATCAGATGCAAGGATCTAGATGCAGCTTTACTAGATAAAACACGGGAGCTGGAATCATTTAAAAAGCAGTACAATGACATGGTAAAGTCTTCCGAGTACGCTTTATTCCGACAAAGAGAGGAGCTCATTGGACCAGTGAACCAGATTATCCAAAAGGCTGGCAATGAAGAAAAAGAGATAGGTCATCTAAAATCTAGAGTGAAAGACGCTCAACTCCAGCTTAAATTAGAAAAACAGAAAGGACAAAAGCTGGCATCGTTGGACCATAGAAGCATGATGGGGAGATGTTCTGAGGAGACTCCGTCTCAGATTAATCCTCGTCCACTTCCAGGGAAAACTACATTTATTCAGGTACGTCCAAGACACCCTGGCAGAAGTGCAGGTATGGCTTCCCCAGTGAATCCTCCTGTAGAGTCTCCATCAACACCACCTTTCCTCAATTCTGATGATGGATTACCACCAGTTGATTGTTAAAAATTAACTGCTAAAATAGGCCATTAGAAGTATACTTCATCTTGTCTCCCTATATCATGGGTGGGCATTCTCAGTCCACGAGGGCCGGTGTCCCTGCAGGTTTTAGATCTCACCTTGGCTCAACACACCTGAATCACATGATTAGTTCGTTACCAGGCCTCTGGAGAACTTCAGGACATGTTGAGGAGCTAATTTAGCCGTTTAAATCAGCTGTGTTGGTTCGAGGACACATCTAAAACCTGCAGGGACACCGGCCCTCGTGGACTGAGATTGCCCACCCACCCCCAACCGGTCGCAGCAGATGGCCGCCCCTTCTTGAGCCTGGTTCTGCCGGAGGTTTCTTCCTAAAGGGAGTTTTTCCTCCCCACTGTCGCCCAGTGCTTGCTCAAAGGGGATCATTGGATTGTTGGGGTTTTCTGGCTTTTACTGTAGTGTTTTTACCTTACAGTATAAAGCAGCTTGAGGAGACTGTTTTTTTGCCATGATGCAATATAGTATTAAATATGACTACATTTTAAAAACATCTATTATAGCATCAAAGTAAAACAAAAAAACTAAGTGAAATGAATCAAAATGTCTAATCTGGCAAAACAAGAAAAGAAAAAAGGTTTCACCTTTAAATAAAAATCCAAATCACAAACACATTCTGATTTTTGTTGTGTGTGTTTTTTTGTGTATGTTGTCACGTATAAAATCGTTGCACTCTGTCTCGGTGTCTGCCCGGCCGGCTCCGCAAGGCTACATATGTTTATTGTGTTGCTGCTTTCTTCCACTCGTCATTCTGCCTGGGCGGAGCTCAGGCCCACGCACCTGTCTGCAATTACGCTGCAACGTGTCCTGTCTGTATGGAGACTGAGAGCTGCCAGAGTAATAATGTAGATACAGGCCTCTTTCTCCTTCTGCTGCTGTTCATGCTTTTATTCCATTGATGTTGCTATCATTTGTAAATATATTTATTTGCTCTTATTTTATCAATTTACTGTCGTTCATGTATTTAATCTTCTTTGTATTTAAATATGATTTTTTTTAAGTAATGCCGCGAGATGGACAGTTAAATAAAGGTTTCATTGAATTAAAAAAAAGATTTAAAGATGACTGGTGGCGGAAGCAGAGCACAGACTGTCTGTGAGAATCTATCGCCATCGTGTGGTGCAGAGATATATTGCCATTGAATTTAGACAACGAAAGCTTGGCTCACAGAGCAGCTGCAACACGAACAAAAAACATTAAATAGCAACATGATATATTATATTATATTATATTATATTATATTATATTATATTATATTATATTATATTATATTTATAGCTGTCGAAATTAACGCGTTAATTGCGATAATTAAATTTTGGAATTAATTACGTTAGAATATTTAACTATTTAGCGCAACACGCAGATAAGTCGCTCCCATAATTCCACTTGATTTGTTTACCGCGCCACTGAAAATGGAGAAGCAGGAAGCGGATGGCCTTCTGGATGGGGAATTTAAATACAAGAAGAACATAGATGGGACAATAAACAAACGCGTTGTAATTTGCACTCACTGTAGTAAAGAGTTTCAATTTCACCGTTCAAATTCGACCTTAAAATACCACCTTAATGCCAAACACGCGTTTGTCGGGGCAGCAGCTTCACCCGGCCTGCGTCAGACCACTCTTAGTGAACGCAGGCCACTCGGTAAGTCTTCTTTGGACAAACTGACCGACAATATAGCCAAATGGATAGCAAAGGACTGCAGACCGCTAAGCATTGTGGAGGACAAGGGCTTTGCGGATGTTTTAAAGGTTGCATCTCAGGACGCGTCCTACAAGCCCCCAGCGAGAAGCACAATAACAATTCGAATCCACGAACTGTATGAAACGGAGAAAAAGAAAAAAGAAGAGGCTTTAGTTCACACAGAATGCGTGGCTCTGACAGGAGACCACTGGACATCATTGAGTAATGACAATTACCTGGGAGTTACTGCGCATTTAATCACTGAAGCCTGGGGTCTGACATCCTTTGCGCTGACTATAATGAAAACGGAAGAGCGGCACTTTGCGGAGGCTTGTGCAGAGCAGTTCCAGACTGTTGCTCGCAGGTGGAGAATTGAGGAGAAGGTGACAACAGTAGGCACGGACAGTGCGCGCAATATGATCGCCGCGGCTCGCATCATGCCATTCAATCACATGCCGTGTACCGCGCACATTCTACAGAGATGCATCACAGTGAGTCTCGCAGACAGTGGCTTTGTCACTGCGCTGGCCAAATGCCGCAAAATTGTTGGCCATTTTAAGCACAGCCCAGCAAACACAGCAGAGCTGAACGCAGAGCAGGTGTCACTGGGGCGCAAGCAGGAGCCGTTGGCCCAGGACGTGCCTACGCGCTGGAACTCCACGCTGGAGATGGTGAAGCGCTTGATCCGCAACCAAACTGCAGTAACCGCGACTCTGGATAAACAAAAGCATAAACTTGTCCTCCTGACGCCTCCAGAGTGGGACAAACTCCAGAGACTGGAGACACTTCTAGAGCCCTGCAGGTGAGCCTGTCATTGTGACCATAATTGTAGGTTTAGATTAAATGTATCAAACATACATCTTAAATCAGTTTTGTTATTATGAAAATGTCTTATTTAAAAAATAAATGAAATCAAATATTTTATTAATATTACCTAGTATTAAAAAGCTTTTTTTAATTTGCTGTCTTATCTCTCTCTCTGTGTGTGTGTGTGTGTGTGTGTGTGTGTGTGTGTGTGTGTGTGTGTGTGTGTGTGTGTGTGTGTGTGTATTCCACTGCAGATATGTGACTGAACTGCTGGGAGGAGAGGCCTACGTCTCCTGCTCTGTAGTTCTACCAGCCTTCTGCCACCTGCGCCGTGTCATGGAAGTAACTGATGAGGACCCTGCATATGTGGTGAGGTTTAAAGAGAAGTTTAAGGAAGACCTTGCTTCCCGCCAGGAACATACCAACTATGCATGGCTCCAGATCGCAACTGCACTGGACCCACGTTTTAAAGACCTACGCAGTGTGCCCAAGACTGACAGAGAAGCAGTGTGGACCACACTGGCAGGCATGCTGCATGAAGACTCTCCTAGAAGATCACACACTGCAGAAGAAGGTCCAGCCAAGAAGACTGCAACCCCCCCACTGTGCTTTGCCCTGATATCTGCAGTGTGAGGTTGGATCGCTCATTCTCATCCTCACACTGATGCCACTTATTTCGGTCTTTGTTTGACATAAAAGGGCATATTTGTCACTTTATTGCAACTATATTTGCACTCTTGAGCTCCTTCATTCACTGACTGATCATAAAGTTATTACTTGCGTTATGTATTCATCCGTTTGAACATAATTAATGAAGCCACATGTAATCACTAAAATTTGTATTTTGGGTACAATAAGAGAGTTTCAGATGGAATGCTGTTTTGTTTTGTTTAAATTTCACCAACTTGCTGATGCCCACGGTTGTGAGTGCGGCTTCTTGCTGTACATGGGTGGATGGTTGTAAATCACATCACAGATGCCAAAAACCTCTCAAACCAAGCCCCCTTGCCGGTGATGCTGTGCGCAACCTCGTGACGGAGTCAAGCATATTCAAAACACCCCCTCACCTCCCGTGTCAAACTCAAATGTCAGCCTATTTCATGTGTCACTTTTGGAGCAGTTGCCATCCCGACGAGCCATGGAGAAGTTCGTGTTTGTGTTATTTTACTTATTTGGTGTTCTGGTGTGTTTGGGCACCGGTCAGCACCATCGTGTTGAGCACGTGTTGGACCGTGGACACACCGGATTCAGTGGGAGAATAACGGTCAGGTGTACAGTTTACTGAGCACTGGGACTCAGTATCGTTTACCAGCACAGACACGGAGACGCGCTCAGCTTCTATTGAGAGCAAACAACCAAGTGAACCCTCCGGCTGCGTCCAGTAGACGAGACACACCGTCTGGGCCGGGAGCTTTCCGAGCATTCAGACTCTTAAACTGCTTCCTCGCATCTGCTTCATGAATATGGAGGGTTGTGGTGGGAGGAGGTGGTGTGAAATCCTCTTTTGTGTGGGGTGAGGAGGGGGGTGTTGTAAAAGTCCCCAAGAGCAATGATGAGAGAGTCCGGGAATGTCCGCTCCATGTGCAGTATCTGCTCCGCGAGTGCGCACTGAGCTGCCTGCGCATCCGCATCTGGCGGGATGTAAACAGCGGCCAAGATGAATGAAGCAAACTCCCGCGGAGAATAAAACGGTTTGCAGTGAATAAAAAGGTATTCCAGAGAGGAAGAGCAGTGCTGAGCAATCACTGTTACATCTGTGCACCAGCCACTATTAATGTAGAAGCAGACACGTCCACCTGTGGTCTTACCAGAGAGAGAGGCCTGCCGGTCCGCGCGCAGCAGATGAAAGCCCTCCAGCTTGAGCGCGCTGTCCGGGATGTCCTCACAGAGCCACGACTCCGTAAAACACAAGACACAGGAGGAGGCAACGTCTCTGTTCATGCTTCTCATCAGGGCCAGCTCGTCCATCTCATTCCTGAGTGAGCGTACGTCGGAAAGGAAGATCCCAGGAAGAGCAGTTCGCAGTCCGCGTCTCCTCAGACGCACGAGTGCGCCGGCTCGCTTTCCTCGCTTTCGGCGTCTCACTTTCCTGATCAGAGTCTGCAGTAAATCTGCCGCAGATGCGACAAATATTGGAAGTAAATCCACAGGTGTTGTAGTCCTGTAGTTAAGAAGCTCTTCTCTAGTGTAAGAATATCCAGAGGAGTGCCCAGACACAGAAGTTATGCACAAAAACAAAACAGAAGTAACGCACTGAAGCACCGGGGCATCCATACGCGGCGGCGCCATCTTGGAACAAGGGACTTGTCTTTGAAAGGTAGAGTGTTAATTACTAAAGCTGAAGGGATATCCCGATGAACATATGCTGCTCTCTCCTTACATCTGGATAAGAAAAGTAGTAAAGATATTGACCGTATGCTCTTTAATTTTATATGGAAAAACCGTACGCACTATATTAGAAAAACTGTTGTGATGAATAAGTACGAATCAGGTGGGCTTAACGTCTTAGACTTTTCTACTTTAAATAACACTTTCAAAATTAATTGGGCCAAACATTTTCTTAAAACCCTACCTCTATCTGGAACTTTATACCATACCACATTTTCTCTCGTTTTGGTGGCTTTACTTTTATTTGAAATTGTAATTACAATGTTGAGAAAGTCCCTGTAAAGCTTTCATCCTTCCATAAGCAGGTCCTCTTAGCGTGGACCCTCATTTATAAACACAACTTCTCACCTCACAAATACCTTATCTGGAACAACAGAGATATTTTATAGAAAAATAAATCACTTTTCCTGGAAACTTGGCTCCAAAATGGGATCCTATTGGTGGCTCAGCTGGTTAGTAAAGAGGGACAACTACTTACTTACAACGACTTTATTGCACTATATAATTTTCCAATCAGTGTTCCAGATATCAAGCGGAAGACAGTCTGGATGGTCCCCCATAAATATTTGATTGTAAATAAGGTGAAAGAAGTCTCTTTTAAAATTCGACATACATGTTATCCAGCCAGTCACTACATGGTCAAATTTAAAAGGGACATAAATACTAATTGTACTTTCTGTGGGGATCATCCAGAAACGGTGACACATCTTTTTTGGTACTGTTCTTTTACACAGAGATTCTGGAAGGAATTTAGCAGCTTTGTTATTGTCCATATTTTAAGGGAGTTTTCTTTACGATGGGAAAATGTTTTATTCTGTTTCTTTAAGTTCCCCAAGAAGTATGAGAAATGTTTTTTATGATAAATTTCTTAATACTTTTAGCTAAATTTTTTATCCATAAATGTAAGTTTACTAACAAAACACCATATTTCTGTCATTATTTTAAGGATGTGCACATGCACATACAATCAATATCAGACTGCACCAACAAAAAGGCTCTCACAACAATATATGTATGTGAATTTTTGCGTGTATTCTTATAATTGTTACCTTTTTCTTTCACCCTTGGCTTTTTGTGTTCATGTTCTGTTGTATACTTCATCTGTTCGTATGTTGTATACTCATTGTTTGTTAAATAAAGTTTAAAAAAAAAGACACGCTTTGTTTAGACCCCCAAAATCCTTTCCACGCCCACCCCCGTGACATCACGCTCCAAAGCCCTGTTACGTCACAGAACGTGGTGATGTCATAGTGACAGTCCTTTCATCCTTTGATGTTCAAGTCTATAAATAGAGGACAGCTGTCAAAGGGAATTCATTAAGCTATCGTTTTGTTGGAGTGATACAGCACATAAAAAAGCAGAAATGAGTTCGAAAGCTAACAAAGACAGAAATGTTAATTTCTCGAAAACAATGGTTAAAAAAAGTGAAAAAGAAAAAGAAACATATGCCAGACAGTTCGAGCAAAGACTGCAGCCAATGATCGACGAGGTTGAAAAGCTCAAAACTGAGCTTGACTACTTCAAAAACCTGCATACAGTCAATAAGAAACGGATCGAGGATCTAACAAAAGAAAACAATGAACTTTTGCAGAATAATAAGCTGCTGGGTTCGGTCTTGGATGACAGGACAAACATCGCAGACAGGTTGGACTCGATAAAAGATGACCACGAAGCTCTGGTAAAGTTCCGCGCAGAGACGGAGAAAACTCTGGCTGAGCTTAAAGAAAAACACGAGGACGAAGTCCAAGTCCTGCAAGGACTGCTGGAAACAGAGAAAGAAAAGGTGGCACGTCAGCAATTTCACAACAGCCAAGTTGTTGAATTATTATTGAAACGCCACAAAGAGGAAAAAAATAAGATGCAGCAGTTTTACCAGGAAAATACTAAAAAACTGGAAAACAAAGCAAATGCTGCAGACAGGAAGTTAGAAGAGGTGATCAACATGTATGACTCCAAAATAGAAAAGCTGCAGACGGCAGTAAAAAATAGTAGAGGTGTGACCGTCAATGCGGTTAAGGAACGCGAGGAAGAACGTCAATCCTCGCAGTGTTGGATTGACGGTGTTTTGTCGCGTAATACACAGTTACAAGACGAAAATGAATTTATGGTTAAAAACATGAAAGAATTAACAGAGGAGAAAGGTCAAATGGGCAAAGTGATAGACGACCAAAAGGCCCAGAATATGGCGATCAAGCAGAAATGCCAGAGTAATATTAGAGCTCTGGCCTTGGAAAAGAAAATGAAGGCTATGCTTGAAGACGAAGTTGATTCTTTGAAAAAGAAAATTGAAGACGTCAAAAAGGCCCTAAGCACAGAGCAGGAAAACCACAGAAAGACAGCAGTGGACCGGCACAAAGTAAAAGCGGCACACAATCAGGCACTGGCTGAAAAGGTGGCGCTGGAAGAGAAACTGCGCTCCACAAAAAAGCAACGGGAAAGATTTATATCCAAAGTGAATTGGCTGGAGAAGAAAGAGCGCTACTTCCAAGAGGAATTGTGCCAGTGCGTTTTGTCCTTTGAAAAGGCATTTCCACATTCAGGTCACTTGAGAGGAAAAGAAAAGGTGGAATTTAGGGATATGTTCCACAACGTGAAAAAGAAATACGTAGACGGAGTGGAAGGCACCCCCTTTGTTGGAACAACGAAGGAGTTTCTTGAAAAACAGCTGAACTGTCTACGTATCAGATGCAAGGATCTAGATGCAGCTTTACTAGATAAAACACGGGAGCTGGAATCATTTAAAAAGCAGTACAATGACATGGTAAAGTCTTCCGAGTACGCTTTATTCCGACAAAGAGAGGAGCTCATTGGACCAGTGAACCAGATTATCCAAAAGGCTGCCAATGAAGAAAAAGAGATAGGTCATCTAAAATCTAGAGTGAAAGACGCTCAACTCCAGCTTAAATTAGAAAAACAGAAAGGACAAAAGCTGGCATCGTTGGACCATAGAAGCATGATGGGGAGATGTTCTGAGGAGACTCCGTCTCAGATTAATCCTCGTCCACTTCCAGGGAAAACTACATTTATTCAGGTACGTCCAAGACACCCTGGCAGAAGTGCAGGTATGGCTTCCCCAGTGAATCCTCCTGTAGAGTCTCCATCAACACCACCTTTCCTCAATTCTGATGATGGATTACCACCAGTTGATTGTTAAAAATTAACTGCTAAAATAGGCCATTAGAAGTATACTTCATCTTGTCTCCCTATATCATGGGTGGGCATTCTCAGTCCACGAGGGCCGGTGTCCCTGCAGGTTTTAGATCTCACCTTGGCTCAACACACCTGAATCACATGATTAGTTCGTTACCAGGCCTCTGGAGAACTTCAGGACATGTTGAGGAGCTAATTTAGCCGTTTAAATCAGCTGTGTTGGTTCGAGGACACATCTAAAACCTGCAGGGACACCGGCCCTCGTGGACTGAGATTGCCCACCCACCCCCAACCGGTCGCAGCAGATGGCCGCCCCTTCTTGAGCCTGGTTCTGCCGGAGGTTTCTTCCTAAAGGGAGTTTTTCCTCCCCACTGTCGCCCAGTGCTTGCTCAAAGGGGATCATTGGATTGTTGGGGTTTTCTGGCTTTTACTGTAGTGTTTTTACCTTACAGTATAAAGCAGCTTGAGGAGACTGTTTTTTTGCCATGATGCAATATAGTATTAAATATGACTACATTTTAAAAACATCTATTATAGCATCAAAGTAAAACAAAAAAACTAAATGAAATGAATCAAAATGTCTAATCTGGCAAAACAAGAAAAGAAAAAAGGTTTCACCTTTAAATAAAAATCCAAATCACAAACACATTCTGATTTTTGTTGTGTGTGTTTTTTTGTGTGTGTTGTCACGTATAAAATCTTTGCACTCTGTCTCGGTGTCTGCCCGGCCGGCTCCGCAAGGCTACATATGTTTATTGTGTTGCTGCTTTCTTCCACTCGTCATTCTGCCTGGGCGGAGCTCAGGCCCACGCACCTGTCTGCAATTACGCTGCAACGTGTCCTGTCTGTATGGAGACTGAGAGCTGCCAGAGTAATAATGTAGATACAGGCCTCTTTCTCCTTCTGCTGCTGTTCATGCTTTTATTCCATTGATGTTGCTATCATTTGTAAATATATTTATTTGCTCTTATTTTATCAATTTACTGTCGTTCATGTATTTAATCTTCTTTGTATTTAAATATGATTTTTTTTAAGTAATGCCGCGAGATGGACAGTTAAATAAAGGTTTCATTGAATTAAAAAAAAGATTTAAAGATGACTGGTGGCGGAAGCAGAGCACAGACTGTCTGTGAGAATCTATCGCCATCGTGTGGTGCAGAGATATATTGCCATTGAATTTAGACAACGAAAGCTTGGCTCACAGAGCAGCTGCAACACGAACAAAAAACATTAAATAGCAACATGATATATTATATTATATTATATTTATAGCTGTCGAAATTAACGCGTTAATTGCGATAATTAAATTTTGGAATTAATTACGTTAGAATATTTAACTATTTAGCGCAACACGCAGATAAGTCGCTCCCATAATTCCACTTGATTTGTTTACCGCGCCACTGAAAATGGAGAAGCAGGAAGCGGATGGCCTTCTGGATGGGGAATTTAAATACAAGAAGAACATAGATGGGACAATAAACAAACGCGTTGTAATTTGCACTCACTGTAGTAAAGAGTTTCAATTTCACCGTTCAAATTCGACCTTAAAATACCACCTTAATGCCAAACACGCGTTTGTCGGGGCAGCAGCTTCACCCGGCCTGCGTCAGACCACTCTTAGTGAACGCAGGCCACTCGGTAAGTCTTCTTTGGACAAACTGACCGACAATATAGCCAAATGGATAGCAAAGGACTGCAGACCGCTAAGCATTGTGGAGGACAAGGGCTTTGCGGATGTTTTAAAGGTTGCATCTCAGGACGCGTCCTACAAGCCCCCAGCGAGAAGCACAATAACAATTCGAATCCACGAACTGTATGAAACGGAGAAAAAGAAAAAAGAAGAGGCTTTAGTTCACACAGAATGCGTGGCTCTGACAGGAGACCACTGGACATCATTGAGTAATGACAATTACCTGGGAGTTACTGCGCATTTAATCACTGAAGCCTGGGGTCTGACATCCTTTGCGCTGACTATAATGAAAACGGAAGAGCGGCACTTTGCGGAGGCTTGTGCAGAGCAGTTCCAGACTGTTGCTCGCAGGTGGAGAATTGAGGAGAAGGTGACAACAGTAGGCACGGACAGTGCGCGCAATATGATCGCCGCGGCTCGCATCATGCCATTCAATCACATGCCGTGTACCGCGCACATTCTACAGAGATGCATCACAGTGAGTCTCGCAGACAGTGGCTTTGTCACTGCGCTGGCCAAATGCCGCAAAATTGTTGGCCATTTTAAGCACAGCCCAGCAAACACAGCAGAGCTGAACGCAGAGCAGGTGTCACTGGGGCGCAAGCAGGAGCCGTTGGCCCAGGACGTGCCTACGCGCTGGAACTCCACGCTGGAGATGGTGAAGCGCTTGATCCGCAACCAAACTGCAGTAACCGCGACTCTGGATAAACAAAAGCATAAACTTGTCCTCCTGACGCCTCCAGAGTGGGACAAACTCCAGAGACTGGAGACACTTCTAGAGCCCTGCAGGTGAGCCTGTCATTGTGACCATAATTGTAGGTTTAGATTAAATGTATCAAACATACATCTTAAATCAGTTTTGTTATTATGAAAATGTCTTATTTAAAAAATAAATGAAATCAAATATTTTATTAATATTACCTAGTATTAAAAAGCTTTTTTTAATTTGCTGTCTTATCTCTCTCTCTCTGTGTGTGTGTGTGTGTGTGTGTGTGTGTGTGTGTGTGTGTGTGTGTGTGTGTATTCCACTGCAGATATGTGACTGAACTGCTGGGAGGAGAGGCCTACGTCTCCTGCTCTGTAGTTCTACCAGCCTTCTGCCACCTGCGCCGTGTCATGGAAGTAACTGATGAGGACCCTGCATATGTGGTGAGGTTTAAAGAGAAGTTTAAGGAAGACCTTGCTTCCCGCCAGGAACATACCAACTATGCATGGCTCCAGATCGCAACTGCACTGGACCCACGTTTTAAAGACCTACGCAGTGTGCCCAAGACTGACAGAGAAGCAGTGTGGACCACACTGGCAGGCATGCTGCATGAAGACTCTCCTAGAAGATCACACACTGCAGAAGAAGGTCCAGCCAAGAAGACTGCAACCCCCCCACTGTGCTTTGCCCTGATATCTGCAGTGTGAGGTTGGATCGCTCATTCTCATCCTCACACTGATGCCACTTATTTCGGTCTTTGTTTGACATAAAAGGGCATATTTGTCACTTTATTGCAACTATATTTGCACTCTTGAGCTCCTTCATTCACTGACTGATCATAAAGTTATTACTTGCGTTATGTATTCATCCGTTTGAACATAATTAATGAAGCCACATGTAATCACTAAAATTTGTATTTTGGGTACAATAAGAGAGTTTCAGATGGAATGCTGTTTTGTTTTGTTTAAATTTCACCAACTTGCTGATGCCCACGGTTGTGAGTGCGGCTTCTTGCTGTACATGGGTGGATGGTTGTAAATCACATCACAGATGCCAAAAACCTCTCAAACCAAGCCCCCTTGCCGGTGATGCTGTGCGCAACCTCGTGACGGAGTCAAGCATATTCAAAACACCCCCTCACCTCCCGTGTCAAACTCAAATGTCAGCCTATTTCATGTGTCACTTTTGGAGCAGTTGCCATCCCGACGAGCCATGGAGAAGTTCGTGTTTGTGTTATTTTACTTATTTGGTGTTCTGGTGTGTTTGGGCACCGGTCAGCACCATCGTGTTGAGCACGTGTTGGACCGTGGACACACCGGATTCAGTGGGAGAATAACGGTCAGGTGTACAGTTTACTGAGCACTGGGACTCAGTATCGTTTACCAGCACAGACACGGAGACGCGCTCAGCTTCTATTGAGAGCAAACAACCAAGTGAACCCTCCGGCTGCGTCCAGTAGACGAGACACACCGTCTGGGCCGGGAGCTTTCCGAGCATTCAGACTCTTAAACTGCTTCCTCGCATCTGCTTCATGAATATGAAGGGTTGTGGTGGGAGGAGGTGGTGTGAAATCCTCTTTTGTGTGGGGTGAGGAGGGGGGTGTTGTAAAAGTCCCCAAGAGCAATGATGAGAGAGTCCGGGAATGTCCGCTCCATGTGCAGTATCTGCTCCGCGAGTGCGCACTGAGCTGCCTGCGCATCCGCATCTGGCGGGATGTAAACAGCGGCCAAGATGAATGAAGCAAACTCCCGCGGAGAATAAAACGGTTTGCAGTGAATAAAAAGGTATTCCAGAGAGGAAGAGCAGTGCTGAGCAATCACTGTTACATCTGTGCACCAGCCACTATTAATGTAGAAGCAGACACGTCCACCTGTGGTCTTACCAGAGCGAGAGGCCTGCCGGTCCGCGCGCAGCAGATGAAAGCCCTCCAGCTTGAGCGCGCTGTCCGGGATGTCCTCACAGAGCCACGACTCCGTAAAACACAAGACACAGGAGGAGGCAACGTCTCTGTTCATGCTTCTCATCAGGGCCAGCTCGTCCATCTCATTCCTGAGTGAGCGTACGTCGGAAAGGAAGATCCCAGGAAGAGCAGTTCGCAGTCCGCGTCTCCTCAGACGCACGAGTGCGCCAGCTCGCTTTCCTCGCTTTCGGCGTCTCACTTTCCTGATCAGAGTCTGCAGTAAATCTGCCGCAGATGCGACAAATATTGGAAGTAAATCCACAGGTGTTGTAGTCCTGTAGTTAAGAAGCTCTTCTCTAGTGTAAGAATATCCAGAGGAGTGCCCAGACACAGAAGTTATGCACAAAAACAAAACAGAAGTAACGCACTGAAGCACCGGGGCATCCATACGCGGCGGCGCCATCTTGGAACAAGGGACTTGTCTTTGAAAGGTAGAGTGTTAATTACTAAAGCTGAAGGGATATCCCGATGAACATATGCTGCTCTCTCCTTACATCTGGATAAGAAAAGTAGTAAAGATATTGACCGTATGCTCTTTAATTTTATATGGAAAAACCGTACGCACTATATTAGAAAAACTGTTGTGATGAATAAGTACGAATCAGGTGGGCTTAACGTCTTAGACTTTTCTACTTTAAATAACACTTTCAAAATTAATTGGGCCAAACATTTTCTTAAAACCCTACCTCTATCTGGAACTTTATACCATACCACATTTTCTCTCGTTTTGGTGGCTTTACTTTTATTTGAAATTGTAATTACAATGTTGAGAAAGTCCCTGTAAAGCTTTCATCCTTCCATAAGCAGGTCCTCTTAGCGTGGACCCTCATTTATAAACACAACTTCTCACCTCACAAATACCTTATCTGGAACAACAGAGATATTTTATAGAAAAATAAATCACTTTTCCTGGAAACTTGGCTCCAAAATGGGATCCTATTGGTGGCTCAGCTGGTTAGTAAAGAGGGACAACTACTTACTTACAACGACTTTATTGCACTATATAATTTTCCAATCAGTGTTCCAGATATCAAGCGGAAGACAGTCTGGATGGTCCCCCATAAATATTTGATTGTAAATAAGGTGAAAGAAGTCTCTTTTAAAATTCGACATACATGTTATCCAGCCAGTCACTACATGGTCAAATTTAAAAGGGACATAAATACTAATTGTACTTTCTGTGGGGATCATCCAGAAACGGTGACACATCTTTTTTGGTACTGTTCTTTTACACAGAGATTCTGGAAGGAATTTAGCAGCTTTGTTATTGTCCATATTTTAAGGGAGTTTTCTTTACGATGGGAAAATGTTTTATTCTGTTTCTTTAAGTTCCCCAAGAAGTATGAGAAATGTTTTTTATGATAAATTTCTTAATACTTTTAGCTAAATTTTTTATCCATAAATGTAAGTTTACTAACAAAACACCATATTTCTGTCATTATTTTAAGGATGTGCACATGCACATACAATCAATATCAGACTGCACCAACAAAAAGGCTCTCACAACAATATATGTATGTGAATTTTTGCGTGTATTCTTATAATTGTTACCTTTTTCTTTCACCCTTGGCTTTTTGTGTTCATGTTCTGTTGTATACTTCATCTGTTCGTATGTTGTATACTCATTGTTTGTTAAATAAAGTTTTAAAAAAAAGACACGCTTTGTTTAGACCCCCAAAATCCTTTCCACGCCCACCCCCGTGACATCACGCTCCAAAGCCCTGTTACGTCACAGAACGTGGTGATGTCATAGTGACAGTCCTTTCATCCTTTGATGTTCAAGTCTATAAATAGAGGACAGCTGTCAAAGGGAATTCATTAAGCTATCGTTTTGTTGGAGTGATACAGCACATAAAAAAGCAGAAATGAGTTCGAAAGCTAACAAAGACAGAAATGTTAATTTCTCGAAAACAATGGTTAAAAAAAGTGAAAAAGAAAAAGAAACATATGCCAGACAGTTCGAGCAAAGACTGCAGCCAATGATCGACGAGGTTGAAAAGCTCAAAACTGAGCTTGACTACTTCAAAAACCTGCATACAGTCAATAAGAAACGGATCGAGGATCTAACAAAAGAAAACAATGAACTTTTGCAGAATAATAAGCTGCTGGGTTCGGTCTTGGATGACAGGACAAACATCGCAGACAGGTTGGACTCGATAAAAGATGACCACGAAGCTCTGGTAAAGTTCCGCGCAGAGACGGAGAAAACTCTGGCTGAGCTTAAAGAAAAACACGAGGACGAAGTCCAAGTCCTGCAAGGACTGCTGGAAACAGAGAAAGAAAAGGTGGCACGTCAGCAATTTCACAACAGCCAAGTTGTTGAATTATTATTGAAACGCCACAAAGAGGAAAAAAATAAGATGCAGCAGTTTTACCAGGAAAATACTAAAAAACTGGAAAACAAAGCAAATGCTGCAGACAGGAAGTTAGAAGAGGTGATCAACATGTATGACTCCAAAATAGAAAAGCTGCAGACGGCAGTAAAAAATAGTAGAGGTGTGACCGTCAATGCGGTTAAGGAACGCGAGGAAGAACGTCAATCCTCGCAGTGTTGGATTGACGGTGTTTTGTCGCGTAATACACAGTTACAAGACGAAAATGAATTTATGGTTAAAAACATGAAAGAATTAACAGAGGAGAAAGGTCAAATGGGCAAAGTGATAGACGACCAAAAGGCCCAGAATATGGCGATCAAGCAGAAATGCCAGAGTAATATTAGAGCTCTGGCCTTGGAAAAGAAAATGAAGGCTATGCTTGAAGACGAAGTTGATTCTTTGAAAAAGAAAATTGAAGACGTCAAAAAGGCCCTAAGCACAGAGCAGGAAAACCACAGAAAGACAGCAGTGGACCGGCACAAAGTAAAAGCGGCACACAATCAGGCACTGGCTGAAAAGGTGGCGCTGGAAGAGAAACTGCGCTCCACAAAAAAGCAACGGGAAAGATTTATATCCAAAGTGAATTGGCTGGAGAAGAAAGAGCGCTACTTCCAAGAGGAATTGTGCCAGTGCGTTTTGTCCTTTGAAAAGGCATTTCCACATTCAGGTCACTTGAGAGGAAAAGAAAAGGTGGAATTTAGGGATATGTTCCACAACGTGAAAAAGAAATACGTAGACGGAGTGGAAGGCACCCCCTTTGTTGGAACAACGAAGGAGTTTCTTGAAAAACAGCTGAACTGTCTACGTATCAGATGCAAGGATCTAGATGCAGCTTTACTAGATAAAACACGGGAGCTGGAATCATTTAAAAAGCAGTACAATGACATGGTAAAGTCTTCCGAGTACGCTTTATTCCGACAAAGAGAGGAGCTCATTGGACCAGTGAACCAGATTATCCAAAAGGCTGCCAATGAAGAAAAAGAGATAGGTCATCTAAAATCTAGAGTGAAAGACGCTCAACTCCAGCTTAAATTAGAAAAACAGAAAGGACAAAAGCTGGCATCGTTGGACCATAGAAGCATGATGGGGAGATGTTCTGAGGAGACTCCGTCTCAGATTAATCCTCGTCCACTTCCAGGGAAAACTACATTTATTCAGGTACGTCCAAGACACCCTGGCAGAAGTGCAGGTATGGCTTCCCCAGTGAATCCTCCTGTAGAGTCTCCATCAACACCACCTTTCCTCAATTCTGATGATGGATTACCACCAGTTGATTGTTAAAAATTAACTGCTAAAATAGGCCATTAGAAGTATACTTCATCTTGTCTCCCTATATCATGGGTGGGCATTCTCAGTCCACGAGGGCCGGTGTCCCTGCAGGTTTTAGATCTCACCTTGGCTCAACACACCTGAATCACATGATTAGTTCGTTACCAGGCCTCTGGAGAACTTCAGGACATGTTGAGGAGCTAATTTAGCCGTTTAAATCAGCTGTGTTGGTTCGAGGACACATCTAAAACCTGCAGGGACACCGGCCCTCGTGGACTGAGATTGCCCACCCACCCCCAACCGGTCGCAGCAGATGGCCGCCCCTTCTTGAGCCTGGTTCTGCCGGAGGTTTCTTCCTAAAGGGAGTTTTTCCTCCCCACTGTCGCCCAGTGCTTGCTCAAAGGGGATCATTGGATTGTTGGGGTTTTCTGGCTTTTACTGTAGTGTTTTTACCTTACAGTATAAAGCAGCTTGAGGAGACTGTTTTTTTGCCATGATGCAATATAGTATTAAATATGACTACATTTTAAAAACATCTATTATAGCATCAAAGTAAAACAAAAAAACTAAATGAAATGAATCAAAATGTCTAATCTGGCAAAACAAGAAAAGAAAAAAGGTTTCACCTTTAAATAAAAATCCAAATCACAAACACATTCTGATTTTTGTTGTGTGTGTTTTTTTGTGTGTGTTGTCACGTATAAAATCTTTGCACTCTGTCTCGGTGTCTGCCCGGCCGGCTCCGCAAGGCTACATATGTTTATTGTGTTGCTGCTTTCTTCCACTCATCATTCTGCCTGGGCGGAGCTCAGGCCCACGCACCTGTCTGCAATTACGCTGCAACGTGTCCTGTCTGTATGGAGACTGAGAGCTGCCAGAGTAATAATGTAGATACAGGCCTCTTTCTCCTTCTGCTGCTGTTCATGCTTTTATTCCATTGATGTTGCTATCATTTGTAAATATATTTATTTGCTCTTATTTTATCAATTTACTGTCGTTCATGTATTTAATCTTCTTTGTATTTAAATATGATTTTTTTTAAGTAATGCCGCGAGATGGACAGTTAAATAAAGGTTTCATTGAATTAAAAAAAAGATTTAAAGATGACTGGTGGCGGAAGCAGAGCACAGACTGTCTGTGAGAATCTATCGCCATCGTGTGGTGCAGAGATATATTGCCATTGAATTTAGACAACGAAAGCTTGGCTCACAGAGCAGCTGCAACACGAACAAAAAACATTAAATAGCAACATGATATATTATATTATATTATATTATATTATATTATATTATATTATATTTATAGCTGTCGAAATTAACGCGTTAATTGCGATAATTAAATTTTGGAATTAATTACGTTAGAATATTTAACTATTTAGCGCAACACGCAGATAAGTCGCTCCCATAATTCCACTTGATTTGTTTACCGCGCCACTGAAAATGGAGAAGCAGGAAGCGGATGGCCTTCTGGATGGGGAATTTAAATACAAGAAGAACATAGATGGGACAATAAACAAACGCGTTGTAATTTGCACTCACTGTAGTAAAGAGTTTCAATTTCACCGTTCAAATTCGACCTTAAAATACCACCTTAATGCCAAACACGCGTTTGTCGGGGCAGCAGCTTCACCCGGCCTGCGTCAGACCACTCTTAGTGAACGCAGGCCACTCGGTAAGTCTTCTTTGGACAAACTGACCGACAATATAGCCAAATGGATAGCAAAGGACTGCAGACCGCTAAGCATTGTGGAGGACAAGGGCTTTGCGGATGTTTTAAAGGTTGCATCTCAGGACGCGTCCTACAAGCCCCCAGCGAGAAGCACAATAACAATTCGAATCCACGAACTGTATGAAACGGAGAAAAAGAAAAAAGAAGAGGCTTTAGTTCACACAGAATGCGTGGCTCTGACAGGAGACCACTGGACATCATTGAGTAATGACAATTACCTGGGAGTTACTGCGCATTTAATCACTGAAGCCTGGGGTCTGACATCCTTTGCGCTGACTATAATGAAAACGGAAGAGCGGCACTTTGCGGAGGCTTGTGCAGAGCAGTTCCAGACTGTTGCTCGCAGGTGGAGAATTGAGGAGAAGGTGACAACAGTAGGCACGGACAGTGCGCGCAATATGATCGCCGCGGCTCGCATCATGCCATTCAATCACATGCCGTGTACCGCGCACATTCTACAGAGATGCATCACAGTGAGTCTCGCAGACAGTGGCTTTGTCACTGCGCTGGCCAAATGCCGCAAAATTGTTGGCCATTTTAAGCACAGCCCAGCAAACACAGCAGAGCTGAACGCAGAGCAGGTGTCACTGGGGCGCAAGCAGGAGCCGTTGGCCCAGGACGTGCCTACGCGCTGGAACTCCACGCTGGAGATGGTGAAGCGCTTGATCCGCAACCAAACTGCAGTAACCGCGACTCTGGATAAACAAAAGCATAAACTTGTCCTCCTGACGCCTCCAGAGTGGGACAAACTCCAGAGACTGGAGACACTTCTAGAGCCCTGCAGGTGAGCCTGTCATTGTGACCATAATTGTAGGTTTAGATTAAATGTATCAAACATACATCTTAAATCAGTTTTGTTATTATGAAAATGTCTTATTTAAAAAATAAATGAAATCAAATATTTTATTAATATTACCTAGTATTAAAAAGCTTTTTTTAATTTGCTGTCTTATCTCTGTGTGTGTGTGTGTGTGTGTGTGTGTGTGTGTGTGTGTGTGTGTGTGTGTGTGTGTGTGTGTGTGTGTATTCCACTGCAGATATGTGACTGAACTGCTGGGAGGAGAGGCCTACGTCTCCTGCTCTGTAGTTCTACCAGCCTTCTGCCACCTGCGCCGTGTCATGGAAGTAACTGATGAGGACCCTGCATATGTGGTGAGGTTTAAAGAGAAGTTTAAGGAAGACCTTGCTTCCCGCCAGGAACATACCAACTATGCATGGCTCCAGATCGCAACTGCACTGGACCCACGTTTTAAAGACCTACGCAGTGTGCCCAAGACTGACAGAGAAGCAGTGTGGACCACACTGGCAGGCATGCTGCATGAAGACTCTCCTAGAAGATCACACACTGCAGAAGAAGGTCCAGCCAAGAAGACTGCAACCCCCCCACTGTGCTTTGCCCTGATATCTGCAGTGTGAGGTTGGATCGCTCATTCTCATCCTCACACTGATGCCACTTATTTCGGTCTTTGTTTGACATAAAAGGGCATATTTGTCACTTTATTGCAACTATATTTGCACTCTTGAGCTCCTTCATTCACTGACTGATCATAAAGTTATTACTTGCGTTATGTATTCATCCGTTTGAACATAATTAATGAAGCCACATGTAATCACTAAAATTTGTATTTTGGGTACAATAAGAGAGTTTCAGATGGAATGCTGTTTTGTTTTGTTTAAATTTCACCAACTTGCTGATGCCCACGGTTGTGAGTGCGGCTTCTTGCTGTACATGGGTGGATGGTTGTAAATCACATCACAGATGCCAAAAACCTCTCAAACCAAGCCCCCTTGCCGGTGATGCTGTGCGCAACCTCGTGACGGAGTCAAGCATATTCAAAACACCCCCTCACCTCCCGTGTCAAACTCAAATGTCAGCCTATTTCATGTGTCACTTTTGGAGCAGTTGCCATCCCGACGAGCCATGGAGAAGTTCGTGTTTGTGTTATTTTACTTATTTGGTGTTCTGGTGTGTTTGGGCACCGGTCAGCACCATCGTGTTGAGCACGTGTTGGACCGTGGACACACCGGATTCAGTGGGAGAATAACGGTCAGGTGTACAGTTTACTGAGCACTGGGACTCAGTATCGTTTACCAGCACAGACACGGAGACGCGCTCAGCTTCTATTGAGAGCAAACAACCAAGTGAACCCTCCGGCTGCGTCCAGTAGACGAGACACACCGTCTGGGCCGGGAGCTTTCCGAGCATTCAGACTCTTAAACTGCTTCCTCGCATCTGCTTCATGAATATGAAGGGTTGTGGTGGGAGGAGGTGGTGTGAAATCCTCTTTTGTGTGGGGTGAGGAGGGGGGTGTTGTAAAAGTCCCCAAGAGCAATGATGAGAGAGTCCGGGAATGTCCGCTCCATGTGCAGTATCTGCTCCGCGAGTGCGCACTGAGCTGCCTGCGCATCCGCATCTGGCGGGATGTAAACAGCGGCCAAGATGAATGAAGCAAACTCCCGCGGAGAATAAAACGGTTTGCAGTGAATAAAAAGGTATTCCAGAGAGGAAGAGCAGTGCTGAGCAATCACTGTTACATCTGTGCACCAGCCACTATTAATGTAGAAGCAGACACGTCCACCTGTGGTCTTACCAGAGAGAGAGGCCTGCCGGTCCGCGCGCAGCAGATGAAAGCCCTCCAGCTTGAGCGCGCTGTCCGGGATGTCCTCACAGAGCCACGACTCCGTAAAACACAAGACACAGGAGGAGGCAACGTCTCTGTTCATGCTTCTCATCAGGGCCAGCTCGTCCATCTCATTCCTGAGTGAGCGTACGTCGGAAAGGAAGATCCCAGGAAGAGCAGTTCGCAGTCCGCGTCTCCTCAGACGCACGAGTGCGCCAGCTCGCTTTCCTCGCTTTCGGCGTCTCACTTTCCTGATCAGAGTCTGCAGTAAATCTGCCGCAGATGCGACAAATATTGGAAGTAAATCCACAGGTGTTGTAGTCCTGTAGTTAAGAAGCTCTTCTCTAGTGTAAGAATATCCAGAGGAGTGCCCAGACACAGAAGTTATGCACAAAAACAAAACAGAAGTAACGCACTGAAGCACCGGGGCATCCATACGCGGCGGCGCCATCTTGGAACAAGGGACTTGTCTTTGAAAGGTAGAGTGTTAATTACTAAAGCTGAAGGGATATCCCGATGAACATATGCTGCTCTCTCCTTACATCTGGATAAGAAAAGTAGTAAAGATATTGACCGTATGCTCTTTAATTTTATATGGAAAAACCGTACGCACTATATTAGAAAAACTGTTGTGATGAATAAGTACGAATCAGGTGGGCTTAACGTCTTAGACTTTTCTACTTTAAATAACACTTTCAAAATTAATTGGGCCAAACATTTTCTTAAAACCCTACCTCTATCTGGAACTTTATACCATACCACATTTTCTCTCGTTTTGGTGGCTTTACTTTTATTTGAAATTGTAATTACAATGTTGAGAAAGTCCCTGTAAAGCTTTCATCCTTCCATAAGCAGGTCCTCTTAGCGTGGACCCTCATTTATAAACACAACTTCTCACCTCACAAATACCTTATCTGGAACAACAGAGATATTTTATAGAAAAATAAATCACTTTTCCTGGAAACTTGGCTCCAAAATGGGATCCTATTGGTGGCTCAGCTGGTTAGTAAAGAGGGACAACTACTTACTTACAACGACTTTATTGCACTATATAATTTTCCAATCAGTGTTCCAGATATCAAGCGGAAGACAGTCTGGATGGTCCCCCATAAATATTTGATTGTAAATAAGGTGAAAGAAGTCTCTTTTAAAATTCGACATACATGTTATCCAGCCAGTCACTACATGGTCAAATTTAAAAGGGACATAAATACTAATTGTACTTTCTGTGGGGATCATCCAGAAACGGTGACACATCTTTTTTGGTACTGTTCTTTTACACAGAGATTCTGGAAGGAATTTAGCAGCTTTGTTATTGTCCATATTTTAAGGGAGTTTTCTTTACGATGGGAAAATGTTTTATTCTGTTTCTTTAAGTTCCCCAAGAAGTATGAGAAATGTTTTTTATGATAAATTTCTTAATACTTTTAGCTAAATTTTTTATCCATAAATGTAAGTTTACTAACAAAACACCATATTTCTGTCATTATTTTAAGGATGTGCACATGCACATACAATCAATATCAGACTGCACCAACAAAAAGGCTCTCACAACAATATATGTATGTGAATTTTTGCGTGTATTCTTATAATTGTTACCTTTTTCTTTCACCCTTGGCTTTTTGTGTTCATGTTCTGTTGTATACTTCATCTGTTCGTATGTTGTATACTCATTGTTTGTTAAATAAAGTTTTTAAAAAAAGACACGCTTTGTTTAGACCCCCAAAATCCTTTCCACGCCCACCCCCGTGACATCACGCTCCAAAGCCCTGTTACGTCACAGAACGTGGTGATGTCATAGTGACAGTCCTTTCATCCTTTGATGTTCAAGTCTATAAATAGAGGACAGCTGTCAAAGGGAATTCATTAAGCTATCGTTTTGTTGGAGTGATACAGCACATAAAAAAGCAGAAATGAGTTCGAAAGCTAACAAAGACAGAAATGTTAATTTCTCGAAAACAATGGTTAAAAAAAGTGAAAAAGAAAAAGAAACATATGCCAGACAGTTCGAGCAAAGACTGCAGCCAATGATCGACGAGGTTGAAAAGCTCAAAACTGAGCTTGACTACTTCAAAAACCTGCATACAGTCAATAAGAAACGGATCGAGGATCTAACAAAAGAAAACAATGAACTTTTGCAGAATAATAAGCTGCTGGGTTCGGTCTTGGATGACAGGACAAACATCGCAGACAGGTTGGACTCGATAAAAGATGACCACGAAGCTCTGGTAAAGTTCCGCGCAGAGACGGAGAAAACTCTGGCTGAGCTTAAAGAAAAACACGAGGACGAAGTCCAAGTCCTGCAAGGACTGCTGGAAACAGAGAAAGAAAAGGTGGCACGTCAGCAATTTCACAACAGCCAAGTTGTTGAATTATTATTGAAACGCCACAAAGAGGAAAAAAATAAGATGCAGCAGTTTTACCAGGAAAATACTAAAAAACTGGAAAACAAAGCAAATGCTGCAGACAGGAAGTTAGAAGAGGTGATCAACATGTATGACTCCAAAATAGAAAAGCTGCAGACGGCAGTAAAAAATAGTAGAGGTGTGACCGTCAATGCGGTTAAGGAACGCGAGGAAGAACGTCAATCCTCGCAGTGTTGGATTGACGGTGTTTTGTCGCATAATACACAGTTACAAGACGAAAATGAATTTATGGTTAAAAACATGAAAGAATTAACAGAGGAGAAAGGTCAAATGGGCAAAGTGATAGACGACCAAAAGGCCCAGAATATGGCGATCAAGCAGAAATGCCAGAGTAATATTAGAGCTCTGGCCTTGGAAAAGAAAATGAAGGCTATGCTTGAAGACGAAGTTGATTCTTTGAAAAAGAAAATTGAAGACGTCAAAAAGGCCCTAAGCACAGAGCAGGAAAACCACAGAAAGACAGCAGTGGACCGGCACAAAGTAAAAGCGGCACACAATCAGGCACTGGCTGAAAAGGTGGCGCTGGAAGAGAAACTGCGCTCCACAAAAAAGCAACGGGAAAGATTTATATCCAAAGTGAATTGGCTGGAGAAGAAAGAGCGCTACTTCCAAGAGGAATTGTGCCAGTGCGTTTTGTCCTTTGAAAAGGCATTTCCACATTCAGGTCACTTGAGAGGAAAAGAAAAGGTGGAATTTAGGGATATGTTCCACAACGTGAAAAAGAAATACGTAGACGGAGTGGAAGGCACCCCCTTTGTTGGAACAACGAAGGAGTTTCTTGAAAAACAGCTGAACTGTCTACGTATCAGATGCAAGGATCTAGATGCAGCTTTACTAGATAAAACACGGGAGCTGGAATCATTTAAAAAGCAGTACAATGACATGGTAAAGTCTTCCGAGTACGCTTTATTCCGACAAAGAGAGGAGCTCATTGGACCAGTGAACCAGATTATCCAAAAGGCTGCCAATGAAGAAAAAGAGATAGGTCATCTAAAATCTAGAGTGAAAGACGCTCAACTCCAGCTTAAATTAGAAAAACAGAAAGGACAAAAGCTGGCATCGTTGGACCATAGAAGCATGATGGGGAGATGTTCTGAGGAGACTCCGTCTCAGATTAATCCTCGTCCACTTCCAGGGAAAACTACATTTATTCAGGTACGTCCAAGACACCCTGGCAGAAGTGCAGGTATGGCTTCCCCAGTGAATCCTCCTGTAGAGTCTCCATCAACACCACCTTTCCTCAATTCTGATGATGGATTACCACCAGTTGATTGTTAAAAATTAACTGCTAAAATAGGCCATTAGAAGTATACTTCATCTTGTCTCCCTATATCATGGGTGGGCATTCTCAGTCCACGAGGGCCGGTGTCCCTGCAGGTTTTAGATCTCACCTTGGCTCAACACACCTGAATCACATGATTAGTTCGTTACCAGGCCTCTGGAGAACTTCAGGACATGTTGAGGAGCTAATTTAGCCGTTTAAATCAGCTGTGTTGGTTCGAGGACACATCTAAAACCTGCAGGGACACCGGCCCTCGTGGACTGAGATTGCCCACCCACCCCCAACCGGTCGCAGCAGATGGCCGCCCCTTCTTGAGCCTGGTTCTGCCGGAGGTTTCTTCCTAAAGGGAGTTTTTCCTCCCCACTGTCGCCCAGTGCTTGCTCAAAGGGGATCATTGGATTGTTGGGGTTTTCTGGCTTTTACTGTAGTGTTTTTACCTTACAGTATAAAGCAGCTTGAGGAGACTGTTTTTTTGCCATGATGCAATATAGTATTAAATATGACTACATTTTAAAAACATCTATTATAGCATCAAAGTAAAACAAAAAAACTAAATGAAATGAATCAAAATGTCTAATCTGGCAAAACAAGAAAAGAAAAAAGGTTTCACCTTTAAATAAAAATCCAAATCACAAACACATTCTGATTTTTGTTGTGTGTGTTTTTTTGTGTGTGTTGTCACGTATAAAATCTTTGCACTCTGTCTCGGTGTCTGCCCGGCCGGCTCCGCAAGGCTACATATGTTTATTGTGTTGCTGCTTTCTTCCACTCATCATTCTGCCTGGGCGGAGCTCAGGCCCACGCACCTGTCTGCAATTACGCTGCAACGTGTCCTGTCTGTATGGAGACTGAGAGCTGCCAGAGTAATAATGTAGATACAGGCCTCTTTCTCCTTCTGCTGCTGTTCATGCTTTTATTCCATTGATGTTGCTATCATTTGTAAATATATTTATTTGCTCTTATTTTATCAATTTACTGTCGTTCATGTATTTAATCTTCTTTGTATTTAAATATGATTTTTTTTAAGTAATGCCGCGAGATGGACAGTTAAATAAAGGTTTCATTGAATTAAAAAAAAGATTTAAAGATGACTGGTGGCGGAAGCAGAGCACAGACTGTCTGTGAGAATCTATCGCCATCGTGTGGTGCAGAGATATATTGCCATTGAATTTAGACAACGAAAGCTTGGCTCACAGAGCAGCTGCAACACGAACAAAAAACATTAAATAGCAACATGATATATTATATTATATTATATTATATTATATTATATTATATTTATAGCTGTCGAAATTAACGCGTTAATTGCGATAATTAAATTTTGGAATTAATTACGTTAGAATATTTAACTATTTAGCGCAACACGCAGATAAGTCGCTCCCATAATTCCACTTGATTTGTTTACCGCGCCACTGAAAATGGAGAAGCAGGAAGCGGATGGCCTTCTGGATGGGGAATTTAAATACAAGAAGAACATAGATGGGACAATAAACAAACGCGTTGTAATTTGCACTCACTGTAGTAAAGAGTTTCAATTTCACCGTTCAAATTCGACCTTAAAATACCACCTTAATGCCAAACACGCGTTTGTCGGGGCAGCAGCTTCACCCGGCCTGCGTCAGACCACTCTTAGTGAACGCAGGCCACTCGGTAAGTCTTCTTTGGACAAACTGACCGACAATATAGCCAAATGGATAGCAAAGGACTGCAGACCGCTAAGCATTGTGGAGGACAAGGGCTTTGCGGATGTTTTAAAGGTTGCATCTCAGGACGCGTCCTACAAGCCCCCAGCGAGAAGCACAATAACAATTCGAATCCACGAACTGTATGAAACGGAGAAAAAGAAAAAAGAAGAGGCTTTAGTTCACACAGAATGCGTGGCTCTGACAGGAGACCACTGGACATCATTGAGTAATGACAATTACCTGGGAGTTACTGCGCATTTAATCACTGAAGCCTGGGGTCTGACATCCTTTGCGCTGACTATAATGAAAACGGAAGAGCGGCACTTTGCGGAGGCTTGTGCAGAGCAGTTCCAGACTGTTGCTCGCAGGTGGAGAATTGAGGAGAAGGTGACAACAGTAGGCACGGACAGTGCGCGCAATATGATCGCCGCGGCTCGCATCATGCCATTCAATCACATGCCGTGTACCGCGCACATTCTACAGAGATGCATCACAGTGAGTCTCGCAGACAGTGGCTTTGTCACTGCGCTGGCCAAATGCCGCAAAATTGTTGGCCATTTTAAGCACAGCCCAGCAAACACAGCAGAGCTGAACGCAGAGCAGGTGTCACTGGGGCGCAAGCAGGAGCCGTTGGCCCAGGACGTGCCTACGCGCTGGAACTCCACGCTGGAGATGGTGAAGCGCTTGATCCGCAACCAAACTGCAGTAACCGCGACTCTGGATAAACAAAAGCATAAACTTGTCCTCCTGACGCCTCCAGAGTGGGACAAACTCCAGAGA
This sequence comes from Rhamphochromis sp. 'chilingali', assembly GCF_963969265.1. Lineage (NCBI taxonomy): Eukaryota > Metazoa > Chordata > Actinopteri > Cichliformes > Cichlidae > Rhamphochromis > Rhamphochromis sp. 'chilingali'. Next base: position 20,605,421 of record NC_137942.1, on the reverse strand, counting down.
CTGGAGACACTTCTAGAGCCCTGCAGGTGAGCCTGTCATTGTGACCATAATTGTAGGTTTAGATTAAATGTATCAAACATACATCTTAAATCAGTTTTGTTATTATGAAAATGTCTTATTTAAAAAATAAATGAAATCAAATATTTTATTAATATTACCTAGTATTAAAAAGCTTTTTTTAATTTGCTGTCTTATCTCTGTGTGTGTGTGTGTGTGTGTGTGTGTGTGTGTGTGTGTGTGTGTGTGTGTGTGTATTCCACTGCAGATATGTGACTGAACTGCTGGGAGGAGAGGCCTACGTCTCCTGCTCTGTAGTTCTACCAGCCTTCTGCCACCTGCGCCGTGTCATGGAAGTAACTGATGAGGACCCTGCATATGTGGTGAGGTTTAAAGAGAAGTTTAAGGAAGACCTTGCTTCCCGCCAGGAACATACCAACTATGCATGGCTCCAGATCGCAACTGCACTGGACCCACGTTTTAAAGACCTACGCAGTGTGCCCAAGACTGACAGAGAAGCAGTGTGGACCACACTGGCAGGCATGCTGCATGAAGACTCTCCTAGAAGATCACACACTGCAGAAGAAGGTCCAGCCAAGAAGACTGCAACCCCCCCACTGTGCTTTGCCCTGATATCTGCAGTGTGAGGTTGGATCGCTCATTCTCATCCTCACACTGATGCCACTTATTTCGGTCTTTGTTTGACATAAAAGGGCATATTTGTCACTTTATTGCAACTATATTTGCACTCTTGAGCTCCTTCATTCACTGACTGATCATAAAGTTATTACTTGCGTTATGTATTCATCCGTTTGAACATAATTAATGAAGCCACATGTAATCACTAAAATTTGTATTTTGGGTACAATAAGAGAGTTTCAGATGGAATGCTGTTTTGTTTTGTTTAAATTTCACCAACTTGCTGATGCCCACGGTTGTGAGTGCGGCTTCTTGCTGTACATGGGTGGATGGTTGTAAATCACATCACAGATGCCAAAAACCTCTCAAACCAAGCCCCCTTGCCGGTGATGCTGTGCGCAACCTCGTGACGGAGTCAAGCATATTCAAAACACCCCCTCACCTCCCGTGTCAAACTCAAATGTCAGCCTATTTCATGTGTCACTTTTGGAGCAGTTGCCATCCCGACGAGCCATGGAGAAGTTCGTGTTTGTGTTATTTTACTTATTTGGTGTTCTGGTGTGTTTGGGCACCGGTCAGCACCATCGTGTTGAGCACGTGTTGGACCGTGGACACACCGGATTCAGTGGGAGAATAACGGTCAGGTGTACAGTTTACTGAGCACTGGGACTCAGTATCGTTTACCAGCACAGACACGGAGACGCGCTCAGCTTCTATTGAGAGCAAACAACCAAGTGAACCCTCCGGCTGCGTCCAGTAGACGAGACACACCGTCTGGGCCGGGAGCTTTCCGAGCATTCAGACTCTTAAACTGCTTCCTCGCATCTGCTTCATGAATATGAAGGGTTGTGGTGGGAGGAGGTGGTGTGAAATCCTCTTTTGTGTGGGGTGAGGAGGGGGGTGTTGTAAAAGTCCCCAAGAGCAATGATGAGAGAGTCCGGGAATGTCCGCTCCATGTGCAGTATCTGCTCCGCGAGTGCGCACTGAGCTGCCTGCGCATCCGCATCTGGCGGGATGTAAACAGCGGCCAAGATGAATGAAGCAAACTCCCGCGGAGAATAAAACGGTTTGCAGTGAATAAAAAGGTATTCCAGAGAGGAAGAGCAGTGCTGAGCAATCACTGTTACATCTGTGCACCAGCCACTATTAATGTAGAAGCAGACACGTCCACCTGTGGTCTTACCAGAGAGAGAGGCCTGCCGGTCCGCGCGCAGCAGATGAAAGCCCTCCAGCTTGAGCGCGCTGTCCGGGATGTCCTCACAGAGCCACGACTCCGTAAAACACAAGACACAGGAGGAGGCAACGTCTCTGTTCATGCTTCTCATCAGGGCCAGCTCGTCCATCTCATTCCTGAGTGAGCGTACGTCGGAAAGGAAGATCCCAGGAAGAGCAGTTCGCAGTCCGCGTCTCCTCAGACGCATGAGTGCGCCAGCTCGCTTTCCTCGCTTTCGGCGTCTCACTTTCCTGATCAGAGTCTGCAGTAAATCTGCCGCAGATGCGACAAATATTGGAAGTAAATCCACAGGTGTTGTAGTCCTGTAGTTAAGAAGCTCTTCTCTAGTGTAAGAATATCCAGAGGAGTGCCCAGACACAGAAGTTATGCACAAAAACAAAACAGAAGTAACGCACTGAAGCACCGGGGCATCCATACGCGGCGGCGCCATCTTGGAACAAGGGACTTGTCTTTGAAAGGTAGAGTGTTAATTACTAAAGCTGAAGGGATATCCCGATGAACATATGCTGCTCTCTCCTTACATCTGGATAAGAAAAGTAGTAAAGATATTGACCGTATGCTCTTTAATTTTATATGGAAAAACCGTACGCACTATATTAGAAAAACTGTTGTGATGAATAAGTACGAATCAGGTGGGCTTAACGTCTTAGACTTTTCTACTTTAAATAACACTTTCAAAATTAATTGGGCCAAACATTTTCTTAAAACCCTACCTCTATCTGGAACTTTATACCATACCACATTTTCTCTCGTTTTGGTGGCTTTACTTTTATTTGAAATTGTAATTACAATGTTGAGAAAGTCCCTGTAAAGCTTTCATCCTTCCATAAGCAGGTCCTCTTAGCGTGGACCCTCATTTATAAACACAACTTCTCACCTCACAAATACCTTATCTGGAACAACAGAGATATTTTATAGAAAAATAAATCACTTTTCCTGGAAACTTGGCTCCAAAATGGGATCCTATTGGTGGCTCAGCTGGTTAGTAAAGAGGGACAACTACTTACTTACAACGACTTTATTGCACTATATAATTTTCCAATCAGTGTTCCAGATATCAAGCGGAAGACAGTCTGGATGGTCCCCCATAAATATTTGATTGTAAATAAGGTGAAAGAAGTCTCTTTTAAAATTCGACATACATGTTATCCAGCCAGTCACTACATGGTCAAATTTAAAAGGGACATAAATACTAATTGTACTTTCTGTGGGGATCATCCAGAAACGGTGACACATCTTTTTTGGTACTGTTCTTTTACACAGAGATTCTGGAAGGAATTTAGCAGCTTTGTTATTGTCCATATTTTAAGGGAGTTTTCTTTACGATGGGAAAATGTTTTATTCTGTTTCTTTAAGTTCCCCAAGAAGTATGAGAAATGTTTTTTATGATAAATTTCTTAATACTTTTAGCTAAATTTTTTATCCATAAATGTAAGTTTACTAACAAAACACCATATTTCTGTCATTATTTTAAGGATGTGCACATGCACATACAATCAATATCAGACTGCACCAACAAAAAGGCTCTCACAACAATATATGTATGTGAATTTTTGCGTGTATTCTTATAATTGTTACCTTTTTCTTTCACCCTTGGCTTTTTGTGTTCATGTTCTGTTGTATACTTCATCTGTTCGTATGTTGTATACTCATTGTTTGTTAAATAAAGTTTTTAAAAAAAGACACGCTTTGTTTAGACCCCCAAAATCCTTTCCACGCCCACCCCCGTGACATCACGCTCCAAAGCCCTGTTACGTCACAGAACGTGGTGATGTCATAGTGACAGTCCTTTCATCCTTTGATGTTCAAGTCTATAAATAGAGGACAGCTGTCAAAGGGAATTCATTAAGCTATCGTTTTGTTGGAGTGATACAGCACATAAAAAAGCAGAAATGAGTTCGAAAGCTAACAAAGACAGAAATGTTAATTTCTCGAAAACAATGGTTAAAAAAAGTGAAAAAGAAAAAGAAACATATGCCAGACAGTTCGAGCAAAGACTGCAGCCAATGATCGACGAGGTTGAAAAGCTCAAAACTGAGCTTGACTACTTCAAAAACCTGCATACAGTCAATAAGAAACGGATCGAGGATCTAACAAAAGAAAACAATGAACTTTTGCAGAATAATAAGCTGCTGGGTTCGGTCTTGGATGACAGGACAAACATCGCAGACAGGTTGGACTCGATAAAAGATGACCACGAAGCTCTGGTAAAGTTCCGCGCAGAGACGGAGAAAACTCTGGCTGAGCTTAAAGAAAAACACGAGGACGAAGTCCAAGTCCTGCAAGGACTGCTGGAAACAGAGAAAGAAAAGGTGGCACGTCAGCAATTTCACAACAGCCAAGTTGTTGAATTATTATTGAAACGCCACAAAGAGGAAAAAAATAAGATGCAGCAGTTTTACCAGGAAAATACTAAAAAACTGGAAAACAAAGCAAATGCTGCAGACAGGAAGTTAGAAGAGGTGATCAACATGTATGACTCCAAAATAGAAAAGCTGCAGACGGCAGTAAAAAATAGTAGAGGTGTGACCGTCAATGCGGTTAAGGAACGCGAGGAAGAACGTCAATCCTCGCAGTGTTGGATTGACGGTGTTTTGTCGCGTAATACACAGTTACAAGACGAAAATGAATTTATGGTTAAAAACATGAAAGAATTAACAGAGGAGAAAGGTCAAATGGGCAAAGTGATAGACGACCAAAAGGCCCAGAATATGGCGATCAAGCAGAAATGCCAGAGTAATATTAGAGCTCTGGCCTTGGAAAAGAAAATGAAGGCTATGCTTGAAGACGAAGTTGATTCTTTGAAAAAGAAAATTGAAGACGTCAAAAAGGCCCTAAGCACAGAGCAGGAAAACCACAGAAAGACAGCAGTGGACCGGCACAAAGTAAAAGCGGCACACAATCAGGCACTGGCTGAAAAGGTGGCGCTGGAAGAGAAACTGCGCTCCACAAAAAAGCAACGGGAAAGATTTATATCCAAAGTGAATTGGCTGGAGAAGAAAGAGCGCTACTTCCAAGAGGAATTGTGCCAGTGCGTTTTGTCCTTTGAAAAGGCATTTCCACATGCAGGTCACTTGAGAGGAAAAGAAAAGGTGGAATTTAGGGATATGTTCCACAACGTGAAAAAGAAATACGTAGACGGAGTGGAAGGCACCCCCTTTGTTGGAACAACGAAGGAGTTTCTTGAAAAACAGCTGAACTGTCTACGTATCAGATGCAAGGATCTAGATGCAGCTTTACTAGATAAAACACGGGAGCTGGAATCATTTAAAAAGCAGTACAATGACATGGTAAAGTCTTCCGAGTACGCTTTATTCCGACAAAGAGAGGAGCTCATTGGACCAGTGAACCAGATTATCCAAAAGGCTGCCAATGAAGAAAAAGAGATAGGTCATCTAAAATCTAGAGTGAAAGACGCTCAACTCCAGCTTAAATTAGAAAAACAGAAAGGACAAAAGCTGGCATCGTTGGACCATAGAAGCATGATGGGGAGATGTTCTGAGGAGACTCCGTCTCAGATTAATCCTCGTCCACTTCCAGGGAAAACTACATTTATTCAGGTACGTCCAAGACACCCTGGCAGAAGTGCAGGTATGGCTTCCCCAGTGAATCCTCCTGTAGAGTCTCCATCAACACCACCTTTCCTCAATTCTGATGATGGATTACCACCAGTTGATTGTTAAAAATTAACTGCTAAAATAGGCCATTAGAAGTATACTTCATCTTGTCTCCCTATATCATGGGTGGGCATTCTCAGTCCACGAGGGCCGGTGTCCCTGCAGGTTTTAGATCTCACCTTGGCTCAACACACCTGAATCACATGATTAGTTCGTTACCAGGCCTCTGGAGAACTTCAGGACATGTTGAGGAGCTAATTTAGCCGTTTAAATCAGCTGTGTTGGTTCGAGGACACATCTAAAACCTGCAGGGACACCGGCCCTCGTGGACTGAGATTGCCCACCCACCCCCAACCGGTCGCAGCAGATGGCCGCCCCTTCTTGAGCCTGGTTCTGCCGGAGGTTTCTTCCTAAAGGGAGTTTTTCCTCCCCACTGTCGCCCAGTGCTTGCTCAAAGGGGATCTTTGGATTGTTGGGGTTTTCTGGCTTTTACTGTAGTGTTTTTACCTTACAGTATAAAGCAGCTTGAGGAGACTGTTTTTTTGCCATGATGCAATATAGTATTAAATATGACTACATTTTAAAAACATCTATTATAGCATCAAAGTAAAACAAAAAAACTAAATGAAATGAATCAAAATGTCTAATCTGGCAAAACAAGAAAAGAAAAAAGGTTTCACCTTTAAATAAAAATCCAAATCACAAACACATTCTGATTTTTGTTGTGTGTGTTTTTTTGTGTGTGTTGTCACGTATAAAATCTTTGCACTCTGTCTCGGTGTCTGCCCGGCCGGCTCCGCAAGGCTACATATGTTTATTGTGTTGCTGCTTTCTTCCACTCGTCATTCTGCCTGGGCGGAGCTCAGGCCCACGCACCTGTCTGCAATTACGCTGCAACGTGTCCTGTCTGTATGGAGACTGAGAGCTGCCAGAGTAATAATGTAGATACAGGCCTCTTTCTCCTTCTGCTGCTGTTCATGCTTTTATTCCATTGATGTTGCTATCATTTGTAAATATATTTATTTGCTCTTATTTTATCAATTTACTGTCGTTCATGTATTTAATCTTCTTTGTATTTAAATATGATTTTTTTTAAGTAATGCCGCGAGATGGACAGTTAAATAAAGGTTTCATTGAATTAAAAAAAAGATTTAAAGATGACTGGTGGCGGAAGCAGAGCACAGACTGTCTGTGAGAATCTATCGCCATCGTGTGGTGCAGAGATATATTGCCATTGAATTTAAACAACGAAAGCTTGGCTCACAGAGCAGCTGCAACACGAACAAAAAACATTAAATAGCAACATGATATATTATATTATATTATATTTATAGCTGTCGAAATTAACGCGTTAATTGCGATAATTAAATTTTGGAATTAATTATGTTAGAATATTTAACTATTTAGCGCAACACGCAGATAAGTCGCTCCCATAATTCCACTTGATTTGTTTACCGCGCCACTGAAAATGGAGAAGCAGGAAGCGGATGGCCTTCTGGATGGGGAATTTAAATACAAGAAGAACATAGATGGGACAATAAACAAACGCGTTGTAATTTGCACTCACTGTAGTAAAGAGTTTCAATTTCACCGTTCAAATTCGACCTTAAAATACCACCTTAATGCCAAACACGCGTTTGTCGGGGCAGCAGCTTCACCCGGCCTGCGTCAGACCACTCTTAGTGAACGCAGGCCACTCGGTAAGTCTTCTTTGGACAAACTGACCGACAATATAGCCAAATGGATAGCAAAGGACTGCAGACCGCTAAGCATTGTGGAGGACAAGGGCTTTGCGGATGTTTTAAAGGTTGCATCTCAGGACGCGTCCTACAAGCCCCCAGCGAGAAGCACAATAACAATTCGAATCCACGAACTGTATGAAACGGAGAAAAAGAAAAAAGAAGAGGCTTTAGTTCACACAGAATGCGTGGCTCTGACAGGAGACCACTGGACATCATTGAGTAATGACAATTACCTGGGAGTTACTGCGCATTTAATCACTGAAGCCTGGGGTCTGACATCCTTTGCGCTGACTATAATGAAAACGGAAGAGCGGCACTTTGCGGAGGCTTGTGCAGAGCAGTTCCAGACTGTTGCTCGCAGGTGGAGAATTGAGGAGAAGGTGACAACAGTAGGCACGGACAGTGCGCGCAATATGATCGCCGCGGCTCGCATCATGCCATTCAATCACATGCCGTGTACCGCGCACATTCTACAGAGATGCATCACAGTGAGTCTCGCAGACAGTGGCTTTGTCACTGCGCTGGCCAAATGCCGCAAAATTGTTGGCCATTTTAAGCACAGCCCAGCAAACACAGCAGAGCTGAACGCAGAGCAGGTGTCACTGGGGCGCAAGCAGGAGCCGTTGGCCCAGGACGTGCCTACGCGCTGGAACTCCACGCTGGAGATGGTGAAGCGCTTGATCCGCAACCAAACTGCAGTAACCGCGACTCTGGATAAACAAAAGCATAAACTTGTCCTCCTGACGCCTCCAGAGTGGGACAAACTCCAGAGACTGGAGACACTTCTAGAGCCCTGCAGGTGAGCCTGTCATTGTGACCATAATTGTAGGTTTAGATTAAATGTATCAAACATACATCTTAAATCAGTTTTGTTATTATGAAAATGTCTTATTTAAAAAATAAATGAAATCAAATATTTTATTAATATTACCTAGTATTAAAAAGCTTTTTTTAATTTGCTGTCTTATCTCTGTGTGTGTGTGTGTGTGTGTGTGTGTGTGTGTGTGTGTGTGTGTGTATTCCACTGCAGATATGTGACTGAACTGCTGGGAGGAGAGGCCTACGTCTCCTGCTCTGTAGTTCTACCAGCCTTCTGCCACCTGCGCCGTGTCATGGAAGTAACTGATGAGGACCCTGCATATGTGGTGAGGTTTAAAGAGAAGTTTAAGGAAGACCTTGCTTCCTGCCAGGAACATACCAACTATGCATGGCTCCAGATCGCAACTGCACTGGACCCACGTTTTAAAGACCTACGCAGTGTGCCCAAGACTGACAGAGAAGCAGTGTGGACCACACTGGCAGGCATGCTGCATGAAGACTCTCCTAGAAGATCACACACTGCAGAAGAAGGTCCAGCCAAGAAGACTGCAACCCCCCCCCCCCCCCCACTGTGCTTTGCCCTGATATCTGCAGTGTGAGGTTGGATCGCTCATTCTCATCCTCACACTGATGCCACTTATTTCGGTCTTTGTTTGACATAAAAGGGCATATTTGTCACTTTATTGCAACTATATTTGCACTCTTGAGCTCCTTCATTCACTGACTGATCATAAAGTTATTACTTGCGTTATGTATTCATCCGTTTGAACATAATTAATGAAGCCACATGTAATCACTAAAATTTGTATTTTGGGTACAATAAGAGAGTTTCAGATGGAATGCTGTTTTGTTTTGTTTAAATTTCACCAACTTGCTGATGCCCACGGTTGTGAGTGCGGCTTCTTGCTGTACATGGGTGGATGGTTGTAAATCACATCACAGATGCCAAAAACCTCTCAAACCAAGCCCCCTTGCCGGTGATGCTGTGCGCAACCTCGTGACGGAGTCAAGCATATTCAAAACACCCCCTCACCTCCCGTGTCAAACTCAAATGTCAGCCTATTTCATGTGTCACTTTTGGAGCAGTTGCCATCCCGACGAGCCATGGAGAAGTTCGTGTTTGTGTTATTTTACTTATTTGGTGTTCTGGTGTGTTTGGGCACCGGTCAGCACCATCGTGTTGAGCACGTGTTGGACCGTGGACACACCGGATTCAGTGGGAGAATAACGGTCAGGTGTACAGTTTACTGAGCACTGGGACTCAGTATCGTTTACCAGCACAGACACGGAGACGCGCTCAGCTTCTATTGAGAGCAAACAACCAAGTGAACCCTCCGGCTGCGTCCAGTAGACGAGACACACCGTCTGGGCCGGGAGCTTTCCGAGCATTCAGACTCTTAAACTGCTTCCTCGCATCTGCTTCATGAATATGAAGGGTTGTGGTGGGAGGAGGTGGTGTGAAATCCTCTTTTGTGTGGGGTGAGGAGGGGGGTGTTGTAAAAGTCCCCAAGAGCAATGATGAGAGAGTCCGGGAATGTCCGCTCCATGTGCAGTATCTGCTCCGCGAGTGCGCACTGAGCTGCCTGCGCATCCGCATCTGGCGGGATGTAAACAGCGGCCAAGATGAATGAAGCAAACTCCCGCGGAGAATAAAACGGTTTGCAGTGAATAAAAAGGTATTCCAGAGAGGAAGAGCAGTGCTGAGCAATCACTGTTACATCTGTGCACCAGCCACTATTAATGTAGAAGCAGACACGTCCACCTGTGGTCTTACCAGAGAGAGAGGCCTGCCGGTCCGCGCGCAGCAGATGAAAGCCCTCCAGCTTGAGCGCGCTGTCCGGGATGTCCTCACAGAGCCACGACTCCGTAAAACACAAGACACAGGAGGAGGCAACGTCTCTGTTCATGCTTCTCATCAGGGCCAGCTCGTCCATCTCATTCCTGAGTGAGCGTACGTCGGAAAGGAAGATCCCAGGAAGAGCAGTTCGCAGTCCGCGTCTCCTCAGACGCACGAGTGCGCCGGCTCGCTTTCCTCGCTTTCGGCGTCTCACTTTCCTGATCAGAGTCTGCAGTAAATCTGCCGCAGATGCGACAAATATTGGAAGTAAATCCACAGGTGTTGTAGTCCTGTAGTTAAGAAGCTCTTCTCTAGTGTAAGAATATCCAGAGGAGTGCCCAGACACAGAAGTTATACACAAAAACAAAACAGAAGTAACGCACTGAAGCACCGGGGCATCCATACGCGGCGGCGCCATCTTGGAACAAGGGACTTGTCTTTGAAAGGTAGAGTGTTAATTACTAAAGCTGAAGGGATATCCCGATGAACATATGCTGCTCTCTCCTTACATCTGGATAAGAAAAGTAGTAAAGATATTGACCGTATGCTCTTTAATTTTATATGGAAAAACCGTACGCACTATATTAGAAAAACTGTTGTGATGAATAAGTACGAATCAGGTGGGCTTAACGTCTTAGACTTTTCTACTTTAAATAACACTTTCAAAATTAATTGGGCCAAACATTTTCTTAAAACCCTACCTCTATCTGGAACTTTATACCATACCACATTTTCTCTCGTTTTGGTGGCTTTACTTTTATTTGAAATTGTAATTACAATGTTGAGAAAGTCCCTGTAAAGCTTTCATCCTTCCATAAGCAGGTCCTCTTAGCGTGGACCCTCATTTATAAACACAACTTCTCACCTCACAAATACCTTATCTGGAACAACAGAGATATTTTATAGAAAAATAAATCACTTTTCCTGGAAACTTGGCTCCAAAATGGGATCCTATTGGTGGCTCAGCTGGTTAGTAAAGAGGGACAACTACTTACTTACAACGACTTTATTGCACTATATAATTTTCCAATCAGTGTTCCAGATATCAAGCGGAAGACAGTCTGGATGGTCCCCCATAAATATTTGATTGTAAATAAGGTGAAAGAAGTCTCTTTTAAAATTCGACATACATGTTATCCAGCCAGTCACTACATGGTCAAATTTAAAAGGGACATAAATACTAATTGTACTTTCTGTGGGGATCATCCAGAAACGGTGACACATCTTTTTTGGTACTGTTCTTTTACACAGAGATTCTGGAAGGAATTTAGCAGCTTTGTTATTGTCCATATTTTAAGGGAGTTTTCTTTACGATGGGAAAATGTTTTATTCTGTTTCTTTAAGTTCCCCAAGAAGTATGAGAAATGTTTTTTATGATAAATTTCTTAATACTTTTAGCTAAATTTTTTTATCCATAAATGTAAGTTTACTAACAAAACACCATATTTCTGTCATTATTTTAAGGATGTGCACATGCACATACAATCAATATCAGACTGCACCAACAAAAAGGCTCTCACAACAATATATGTATGTGAATTTTTGCGTGTATTCTTATAATTGTTACCTTTTTCTTTCACCCTTGGCTTTTTGTGTTCATGTTCTGTTGTATACTTCATCTGTTCGTATGTTGTATACTCATTGTTTGTTAAATAAAGTTTTTAAAAAAAGACACGCTTTGTTTAGACCCCCAAAATCCTTTCCACGCCCACCCCCGTGACATCACGCTCCAAAGCCCTGTTACGTCACAGAACGTGGTGATGTCATAGTGACAGTCCTTTCATCCTTTGATGTTCAAGTCTATAAATAGAGGACAGCTGTCAAAGGGAATTCATTAAGCTATCGTTTTGTTGGAGTGATACAGCACATAAAAAAGCAGAAATGAGTTCGAAAGCTAACAAAGACAGAAATGTTAATTTCTCGAAAACAATGGTTAAAAAAAGTGAAAAAGAAAAAGAAACATATGCCAGACAGTTCGAGCAAAGACTGCAGCCAATGATCGACGAGGTTGAAAAGCTCAAAACTGAGCTTGACTACTTCAAAAACCTGCATACAGTCAATAAGAAACGGATCGAGGATCTAACAAAAGAAAACAATGAACTTTTGCAGAATAATAAGCTGCTGGGTTCGGTCTTGGATGACAGGACAAACATCGCAGACAGGTTGGACTCGATAAAAGATGACCACGAAGCTCTGGTAAAGTTCCGCGCAGAGACGGAGAAAACTCTGGCTGAGCTTAAAGAAAAACACGAGGACGAAGTCCAAGTCCTGCAAGGACTGCTGGAAACAGAGAAAGAAAAGGTGGCACGTCAGCAATTTCACAACAGCCAAGTTGTTGAATTATTATTGAAACGCCACAAAGAGGAAAAAAATAAGATGCAGCAGTTTTACCAGGAAAATACTAAAAAACTGGAAAACAAAGCAAATGCTGCAGACAGGAAGTTAGAAGAGGTGATCAACATGTATGACTCCAAAATAGAAAAGCTGCAGACGGCAGTAAAAAATAGTAGAGGTGTGACCGTCAATGCGGTTAAGGAACGCGAGGAAGAACGTCAATCCTCGCAGTGTTGGATTGACGGTGTTTTGTCGCGTAATACACAGTTACAAGACGAAAATGAATTTATGGTTAAAAACATGAAAGAATTAACAGAGGAGAAAGGTCAAATGGGCAAAGTGATAGACGACCAAAAGGCCCAGAATATGGCGATCAAGCAGAAATGCCAGAGTAATATTAGAGCTCTGGCCTTGGAAAAGAAAATGAAGGCTATGCTTGAAGACGAAGTTGATTCTTTGAAAAAGAAAATTGAAGACGTCAAAAAGGCCCTAAGCACAGAGCAGGAAAACCACAGAAAGACAGCAGTGGACCGGCACAAAGTAAAAGCGGCACACAATCAGGCACTGGCTGAAAAGGTGGCGCTGGAAGAGAAACTGCGCTCCACAAAAAAGCAACGGGAAAGATTTATATCCAAAGTGAATTGGCTGGAGAAGAAAGAGCGCTACTTCCAAGAGGAATTGTGCCAGTGTGTTTTGTCCTTTGAAAAGGCATTTCCACATGCAGGTCACTTGAGAGGAAAAGAAAAGGTGGAATTTAGGGATATGTTCCACAACGTGAAAAAGAAATACGTAGACGGAGTGGAAGGCACCCCCTTTGTTGGAACAACGAAGGAGTTTCTTGAAAAACAGCTGAACTGTCTACGTATCAGATGCAAGGATCTAGATGCAGCTTTACTAGATAAAACACGGGAGCTGGAATCATTTAAAAAGCAGTACAATGACATGGTAAAGTCTTCCGAGTACGCTTTATTCCGACAAAGAGAGGAGCTCATTGGACCAGTGAACCAGATTATCCAAAAGGCTGCCAATGAAGAAAAAGAGATAGGTCATCTAAAATCTAGAGTGAAAGACGCTCAACTCCAGCTTAAATTAGAAAAACAGAAAGGACAAAAGCTGGCATCGTTGGACCATAGAAGCATGATGGGGAGATGTTCTGAGGAGACTCCGTCTCAGATTAATCCTCGTCCACTTCCAGGGAAAACTACATTTATTCAGGTACGTCCAAGACACCCTGGCAGAAGTGCAGGTATGGCTTCCCCAGTGAATCCTCCTGTAGAGTCTCCATCAACACCACCTTTCCTCAATTCTGATGATGGATTACCACCAGTTGATTGTTAAAAATTAACTGCTAAAATAGGCCATTAGAAGTATACTTCATCTTGTCTCCCTATATCATGGGTGGGCATTCTCAGTCCACGAGGGCCGGTGTCCCTGCAGGTTTTAGATCTCACCTTGGCTCAACACACCTGAATCACATGATTAGTTCGTTACCAGGCCTCTGGAGAACTTCAGGACATGTTGAGGAGCTAATTTAGCCGTTTAAATCAGCTGTGTTGGTTCGAGGACACATCTAAAACCTGCAGGGACACCGGCCCTCGTGGACTGAGATTGCCCACCCACCCCCAACCGGTCGCAGCAGATGGCCGCCCCTTCTTGAGCCTGGTTCTGCCGGAGGTTTCTTCCTAAAGGGAGTTTTTCCTCCCCACTGTCGCCCAGTGCTTGCTCAAAGGGGATCATTGGATTGTTGGGGTTTTCTGGCTTTTTCTGTAGTGTTTTCACCTTACAGTATAACGCAGCTTGAGGAGACTGTTGTTTTGCCATGATGCTATATAATCTTAAATATAACTGAATTTTCTAAACATCTATTATAGCATCAAAGTAAAACAATAAAACTAAAGTATACTTCATTCAAATTAATCAAAATCTCTAACCCTACGGTGGCCCTGAGAGGCCAAACGGACTGCAACTTAAGAAAACACCAGCAGTAAGAAAAATGCTGCAAAAGCACACAAAACACAACGGAAATAGGAAAAACAAAACAGCATTTTTCTTATCGCTGGTGTTTTCTTAAGTTGCAGTCCGTTTGGCCTCTCAGGGCCACCGTACTAACCTGACAAAAAAAGAAGAGAAAAAATGAATAAATAAATAAATAAAAATCCAAATCACAAAAACCTTCTGATTTCTGTTGTGTTTTATTGTGTTGTATGAAAGGACTTATATTGCAAGGTAAAATCCCCAATATATAAACCAGAAATCCCAACAATAGCAAGTCATTTCACACTTGCTAGAATTCCAAAAACGTCCAAATCTTTTGCGTCTGTGTGAGTTTTTGATACAATTTTATATCAGCTTCAAAAGAAACAGAGCGATAAAGTTTTTCTCTTGAGTTCTGCATCTCCCTGCCCTTTTACAACATTTTTGTTTTGGTGGCTGAGTGGCAATTTAGAAAGCTAGCATGTGATTGACAGTTTCCAATTGGCTGAAAGAAAAGATTTAAATTAAGTTTGATAAAACCTTATCTGGTTTACGATGTTTCATAATTTATGCTGCTAGTTTGGTGAGTTAAAGTTTATGACGCACTCATCTGATAATTCATCGAGATAAAGAAGGAAAGAAGTCAAAAGTTATTAGGGCCCGAGCACTGAGAGTGCGAAGGCCCTATTGTATCTGCTCCGTTTCTTATTAGGGCCCGAGCACTGAGAGTGCGAAGGCCCTATTGTATCTGCTCCGTTTCTTATTATTATTATTATTATTATTATTAGGGCCCGAGCACTGACAGTGCGAAGGCCCTATTGTAATTGCTCTGTTTATTATTATTATTAGGGCCCGAGCACTGATAGTGCGAAGGCCCTATTGTAATTGCTCTGTTTATTATTATTATTATTATTATTATTAGGGCCCGAGCACCGAGAGTGCGAAGGCCCTATTGTATCTGCTCCGTTTCTTATTATTATTATTATTATTATTATTATTATTCAGGCAAAACAAGGGCCTTTTTGAGGGCCTAAACATGCTCAAAAACTCATGAAATTTTGCACACATGCCAGGTCTGGTGAAAAATTTTGTATTTTAATGGTTTTACATATGAGCACTGGGAAATGGCTCTACAGCGCCACCTATGCCTTGTTAAATGCAGCCCTACGACCACATCGTTTGAGCTACATGTATGAAATTTGGCACACATGTGTATCATGCCAAGACGAACAAAAAAGTCTGTGGGCCCATTGACGCAAACCCAACAGGAAGTCCGCCATTTGGAAGAGAAAGTGACATTTTGGCTCTAATTTTGCCATTTCCATGCCTCGAACTTTTGCGAACTCCTCCTTGGGGTTTGATTTCATAACTTTCATATTTGGTCAGTGTCAACTACACCCTTGTGCCATGTTAAATTGCGGAGCTTTTGAGTTTTCACAATACGGTGAGGCCGTGGCGCCATGGCGAATTACGATGACTCGCCATGAAAATCTTATTGCCTCTCATTCTGTCATAGATTTTCTGACCTTGACCAAAGTGAACACATATGATAAGGCTCCACCCCTGAACATATTTCAACTGCCATATTTGACACCAGGGACAGCGCCACCTAGTGGGAACAGGAAATGTCATGTTTTACACTTTGGGGTACAGTATAGTGATGGGTGACATCTGCAGCCTCAAATTTCTCCAGGAAAGCCTTAAGGAGTTGGTCTTGGGTTACAGTGAAAACTGTGACTTTTCGCCAAAGGGTGTGACCTCAGCGGCATGGCGAACTTTGATGTCACGCCATGAAGAAACAAATTAGTATAACTCAATGAAATCCAGTCTGATCAGTACCAGACTTTACAGTCATGATGTCAGACCCACCCTGAACAGATTGATGTGCCCATTGTCGGGAATACGTACAGCGCCACCTAGTGGCAACAGGACATGTCATGTCTTACACTTTGTTGTACTGATTTTCACAGGTTCATCGTGGCCACCTCAAAAGCGGTGAATATCACCATCAGTCCTTCGTGATGGTTCAGTGCGAAAATTGTGACTTTAAACTGAATGGCGCACCCTGGTGGCAGCGCAGTTCACCATGAAAGATGAAGTTGCTTTTGAGGGGCTTGGAAAATTTATAGAGGCTTTAAATTTGGCGCACACCTCCAATGTGACGAAGGCTTTGTTGTTATGTGACCATTTTCCTTGAATAGCGCAAAATGGCTCCATGGCGCCCCCTACAAAATTCCAAAATATCAGCCCCTGCTCTGTGTTTTATCTATGAGTCTGAAACTTGGTAAGCTCATGGAAGATATTAAGATGTACAAAAAAGCCTCTTGGAGCAATATCCCAAATCCAACAAGAAGTCAGCCATTTTAAAATGAATGTGCAATTTTGGCGACATTTTCCCATCTTTTCAGGCACCGTACTTTGACGAACTCCTCCAAGGGATTTCATCAGATTGGACCGATCTGCACCTTGTGGAATCTAAAGACCTTTGTGATGTTAAATTGCGAAGCTTTTTACGTTCAGGGAAACGGGGTGGTTATGGCGGCACTTAGAGTTTGAATCACTCGCCAAAAAGCAGTAATCTGCTGTCACTCAAAAACACAATGTCCAATTTCTCCCAAACGTCTCAGGTGTGATGAGACTCGAGCTTGGAAGTGTTTGTTATGCCATTTGTACATAATGGTTAGAGCGCCACCTAGTGGAACGACTAACTAATCATGAATGAATGAGTTGAAATGTTAGCTGGTGGTTAAATGCATGAATTCCATCAATGTGACATCAGATCGGACGTGCTGGTTTTAGGTGTTGGGCGTGGCTCGACGCGCCGGGGGTGCGAGGGCCCTCATAACGCTGCTTGCAGCTTTAATTAGGGCCCGAGCACTGACAGTGCGAAGGCCCTATTGTAATTGCTCTGTTTATTATTATTATTATTATTATTATTATTTCGGCAAATGAATTGGCCGTTTGAGGGCCTAAACATGCTCGAAAACTCATGAAATTTTGCACACGCGTCAGGTCTGGTGAAAATTTACGTATTTTAATGTTCCCAGACATGGCCAGGGAAAATTAGCTCAGTAGCGCCACCTAGAAAAATGAAAAACGCGAGCCCCCGGTATGGGTATGACCTACACATTTGAAAGTCGGTACACCTATATAACGTTCAGAGTCGAACAAAAAAGTCTATTATGGCAATGTCCTAAACCCAACAGGAAGTCCGCCATTTTGGATTGAAGGTGACATTTTGGCTCTGATTTTACCGTTTCCATGCCTCGAACTTTAACGAACTCCTCCTTGGGGTTTGATTTCATAACCTTCATATTTGGTCAGTGCCAACTACACCCTTGTGCCATGTTAAATTGCGGAGCTTTTGAGTTTTCACAATACCATGAGGCCGTGGCGCCACGGCGAATTTCGATGACTCGCCATGAAAATCTTATTGCCTCTCATTTTGTCATACATTTTCTGACCTTGACCAAAGTGAACACATATGATAAGGCTCCACCCCTGAACATATTTCAACTGCCATATTTGACATCAAGGACAGCGCCACCTAGTGGGAACAGGAAATGTCATGTTTTACACTTTGGGGTACAGTATAGTGATGGGTGACATCTGCAGCCTCAAATTTCTCCAGGAAAGCCTTAAGGAGTTGGTCTTGGGGTACAGTGAAAACTGTGGCTTTTCACGAAAGGGTGTGCCCTCAGCAGCATGGCGAACTTTGATATCTTGCCATGAAGAAACAAATTAGTATAACTCCATGAAATCCAGTCTGATTAGTACCAGACTTTACAGGCATGATGTCACACCCGCCCTGAACAGATTGATGTGCCCATTGTCAGGAATATGAAGAGCGCCACCTAGTGGGAACAGGAAATGTCATGTCTTACACTTTGTTGTACTGATTTTCACAGGTTCATAGTGGCCACCTCAAAAGCGGTGAATATCACCATCAGTCCTTGATGATGCTTTAGTGCAAAAATTGTGACTTTAAACTGAACGGCGCACCCTGGTGGCAACGCTGTTCACCGTGAAAAATGAAGTGGCTTTTGAGGGGCTTGGAAAGTTTATAGAGGCTTGAAATTTGGCGCACACCTCCATTGTGCTTAAGGCTTTGTTGTTATGTGATCATTTTCATTGAATAGCGCAAAATGGCTCCACAGCGCCCCCTACAAAATTTCAAAACATCAGCCCCAGCTCTGTGTTTTATGTATGAGTCTGAAACCTGGTAAGCTTATAGGAGATATCAAGATGTACAAAAAAGTCTCTTGGAGCAATATCCCAAATCTAACAGGAAGTCAGCCATTTTAAAATTAATGTGTAATTTTTGTGACATTTTCCCCTCTTTCCAGGCACCGTTCTTTGACGAACTCCTCCAAGGGATTTCATCATATTGAACCAATCTCCAGTGTGTGGAATCTAAAGACCTTTGTGATGTTAAATTGCGAAGCTTTTTACGTCCAGGGAAACGGGGTGGTTATGGCGGCACTTAGAGTTTGAATCACTCGCCAAAAAGCAGTAATCTGCTGTCACTCAAAAACACAATGTCCAATCTCTCCCAAACGTCTCAGGTGTGATGAGACTCGAGCTCGGAAATGTTTGTTATGCCATTTGTACATAATGGTTAGAGCGCCACCTAGTGGAACGACTAACTAATCATGAATGAATGAGTTGAAATGTTAGCTGGTGGTTAAATGCATGAATTCCATCAATGTGACATCAGATCGGACGTGCTGGTTTTAGGTGTTGGGCGTGGCTCGACGCGCCGGGGGTGCGAGGGCCCTCATAACGCTGCTTGCAGCTTTAATTATTATTATTATTATTTCGGCAAATGAATTGGCCATTTGAGGGCCTAAACATGCTCGAAAACTCATGAAATTTTGCACACGCGTCAGGTCTGGTGAAAATTTACGTATTTTAATGTTCTCAGACATGGCCAGGGAAAATTAGCTCAGTAGTGCCACCTAGAAAAATGAAAAACGCGAGCCCCCGGTATGGGTATTGCCTACAAGTTTGAAAGTCGGTACACCTATATAACGTTCAGAGTCGAACAAAAAAGTCTATTATGGCAATGTCCTAAACCCAACAGGAAGTCCGCCATTTGGAAGAGAAGGTGACATTTTGGCTCTAATTTTGCCATTTCCATGCCTCGAACTTTTGCGAACTCCTCCTTGGGGTTTCATTTCATAACCTTCATATTTGGTCAGTGTCCACTACACCCTTGTGCCATGTTAAATTGCGGAGCTTTTGAGTTTTCACAATACTATGAGGCCGTGGCGCCATGGCGAATTTCGATGACTCGCCATGAAAATCTTATTGCCTCTCATTCTGTCATACATTTTCCGATCTGGACCAAAGAGCACACATATGATAAGGCTCCACCCCTGAACATATTTCAAGTGCCATGTTTGACATAAGGGCCAGCGCCACCTAGTGGGAACAGGAAATGTCATGTTTTACACTTTGGGGTACAGTATTGTGATGGGTGACATCTGCAGCCTCATATTTCTCCAGGAAAGCCTTAAGGAGTTGGTCTTGGGGTACAGTGAAAACTGTGAGTTTTCACGAAAGGGTGTGACCCCAGCAGCATGGCGAACTTTGATGTCTCGCCATGAAGAAACAAATTAGTATAACTCAATGAAATCCAGTCTGATCAGTACCAGACTTTACAGGCGTGATGTCAGACCCGCCCTGAACAGATTGATGTGCCCATTGTCAGGAATATGAAGAGCGCCACCTAGTGGGAACAGGAAATGTCATGGCTTACACTTTGTTGTACTGATTTTCACAGGTTCATCGTGGCCACCTCAAAAGCGGTGAATATCAACATCAGTCCCTCGTGATGTTTCAGTGCAAAAATTGTGACTTTAAACTGAACGGCGCACCCTGGTGGCAACGCTGTTCACCATGAAAGATGAAGTGGCTTTTGAGGGTCTTGGCAAGTTTATAGAGGCTTGAAATTTGGCACACACCTCCAATGTGATGAAGGCTTTGTTGTCATGTGATCATTTTCATTGAATAGCGCGAAATGGCTCCACAGCGCCCCCTACAATATTTCAAAACATCAGCCCCAGCTCTGTGTTTTATGTATGAGTCTGAAACCTGGTAAGCTTATAGGAGATAATAAGATGTACAAAAAAGTCTCTTGGAGCAATATCCCAAATCCAACAGGAAGTCAGCCATTTTAAAATGAATGTGTAATTTTGGCGACATTTTCCCCTCTTTTCAGGCTTCATACTTTGACGAACTCCTCCAAGGGATTTCATCAGATTGGACCGATCTGAAGTTTGTGGAATCTAAAGACCTTTGTGATGTTAAATTGCGAAGCTTTTTACATTCAGGGAAACGGGGTTGTCATGGCGGCACGTGGAGTTTCAATCACTCGCCAAAAAGCAGTAATCTGCTGTCACTCAAAAACACAATATCCAATCTCTCCCAAACGTCGCAGGTGTGATGAGACTGGAGCTCGGAAATGTTTGTTATGCCATTTGTCAGTAATAGTTAGAGCGCCACCTAGTGGGACGACTATAATCATGGTTCAATGAGATGAAATGTTAGCTGGTGGTTAAATGCATGAATCCATCAATGTGACATCACATCGGACGTGCTGGTTTTAGTTGTTGGGCATGGCTCGCCACGCCAGGGTGCGAGGGCCCTCATAACGCTGCTTGCAGCTTTAATTATTATTATTATTATTATTATTATTATTATTATTTCGGCAAATGAATTGGCCGTTTAAGGGCCTAAACATGCTCGAAAACTCATGAAATTTTGCACACGCGTCAGGTCTGGTGAAAATTTACGTATTTTAATGTTCTCAGACATGGCCAGGGAAAATTAGCTCAGTAGCGCCACCTAGAAAAATGAAAAACGCGAGCCCCCGGTATGGGTATGACCTACATGTTTGAAAGTCGGTACACCTATATAACTTTCAGAGTCGAACAAAAAAGTCTATTATGGCAATGTCCTAAACCCAACAGGAAGTCCGCCATTTTGGATTGAAGGTGACATTTTGGCTCTGATTTTACCGTTTCCATGCCTCGAACTTTAACGAACTCCTCCTTGGGATTTGGTCCTATAAGCTTCAAATTTGGACAGTGTCAACTACACCCTTGTGCCATGTTAAATTGCGGAGCTTTTGAGTTTTCACAATACTATGAGGCCGTGGCGCCATGGCGAATTTCGATGACTCGCCATGAAAATCTTATTGTCTCTCATTTTGTCATACATTTTCTGACCTTGACCAAAGTGAACACATATGATAAGGCTCCACCCCTGAACATATTTCAACTGCCATATTTGACATCAAGGACAGCGCCACCTAGTGGGAACAGGAAATGTCATGTTTTACACTTTGGGGTACAGTATAGTGATGGGTGACATCTGCAGCCTCAAATTTCTCCAGGAAAGCCTTAAGGAGTTGGTCTTGGGTTACAGTGAAAACTGTGACTTTTCGCAAAAGGGTGTGACCCCAGCGGCGTGGCGAACTTTGATGTCACGCCATGAAGAAACAAATTAGTATAACTCAATGAAATCCAGTCTGATCAGTACCAGACTTTACAGGCATGATGTCAGACCCGCCCTGAACAGATTGATGTGCCCATTGTCGGAAATACGGACAGCGCCACCTAGTGGCAACAGGAAATGTCATGGCTTTAATTTTGTTGTACTGATTTTCACAGGTTCATCTTGGCCACCTCAAAAGCGGTGAATATCACCATCAGTCCCTCGTGATGCTTCAGTGCAAAAATTGTGAGTTTAAACTGAACGGCGCACCCTGGTGGCAACGCTGTTCAACATGAAAGATGAAGTGGCTTTTGAGGGTCTTGGCAAGTTTATAGAGGCTTGAAATTTGGCACACACCTCCAAATCGATGTAGGCTTTGTTGTCATGTGATCATTTTCATTGAATAGCGCGAAATTGCTCCACAGCGCCCCCTACAAAATTTCAAAAAGTCAGCCCCAGCTCTGTGTTTCATCTATGAGTCTGAAAACTGGTAAGCTTATGGAAAATATCAAGATGTACAAAAAAGTCTCTTGGAGCAATATCCCAAATCCAACAGGAAGTCAGCCATTTTAAAATTAATGTGTAATTTTGGCGACATTTTCCCCTCTTTTCAGGCTTCATACTTTGACGAACTCCTCCAAGGGATTTCATCATATTGAACCATTCTCCAGCTTGTGGAATCTAAAGACCTTTGTGATGTTAAATTGCGAAGCTTTTTACATTCAAGGAAACGGGGTGGTCATGGCGGCACGTGGAGTTTCAATCACTCGCCAAAAAGCAGTAATATGCTGTCACTCAAAGACACAAAGTCCAATCTCTCCCAAAGGTCGCAGGCGTGATGAGACTCAAGCTCGGAAATGTTTGTTATGCCCTTTGTCTATAGAGCGCCACCTAGTGGGACGACTATACTCATGGTTGAACCAAATGAAATGTTAACTGGTGGTTAAATGCATGAATTCCATCAATGTGACATCAGATCGGACGTGCTGGTTTCAGGTGTTGGGCGTGGCTCGACACGCCGGGGGTGCGAGGGCCCTCATAACGCTGCTTGCAGCTTTAATTAGGGCCCGAGCACCGAGAGTGCGAAGGCCCTATTGTATCTGCTCCGTTTCTTATTATTATTATTATTATTATTATTATTATTATTATTCAGGCGAAACAAGGGCCTTTTTGAGGGCCTAAACATGCTCAAAAACTCATGAAATTTTGCACACATGCCAGGTCTGGTGAAAAATTTTGTATTTTAATGGTTTTACATATGAGCACTGGGAAATGGCTCTAGAGCGCCACCTATGCCTTGTTAAATGCAGCCCTACGACCACATGGTTTGAGCTACATGTATGAAATTTGGCACACATGTGTATCATGCCAAGACGAACAAAAAAGTCAGTGGGCCCATTGACGCAAACCCAACAGGAAGTCCGCCATTTGGAAGAGAAGGTGACATTTTGGCTCTAATTTTGCCATTTCCATGCCTCGAACTTTTGCGAACTCCTCCTTGGGGTTTGATTTCATAACCTTCATATTTGGTCAGTGTCAACTACACCCTTGTGCCATGTTAAATTGCGGAGCTTTTGAGTTTTCACAATACTATGAGGCCGTGGCGCCATGGCGAATTTCGATGACTCGCCATGAAAATCTTATTGCCTCTCATTTTGTCATACATTTTCTGACCTTGACCAAAGTGAACACATATGATAAGGCTCCACCCCTGAACATATTTCAACTGCCATATTTGACCTCAAGGACAGCGCCACCTAGTGGGAACAGGAAATGTTATGTTTTACACTTTGGGGTACAGTATAGTGATGGGTGACATCTGCAGCCTCAAATTTCTCCAGAAAAGCCTTAAGGAGTTGGTCTTGGGTTACAGTGAAAACTGTGAGTTTTCGCGAAAGGGTGTGACCCCAGCAGCATGGCGAACTTTGATGTCACGCCATGAAGAAACAAATTAGTATAACTCAATGAAATCCAGTCTGATCAGTACCAGACTTTACAGGCATGATGTCAGACCCGCCCTGAACAGATTGATGTGCCCATTGTCGGAAATACGGACAGCGCCACCTAGTGGCAACAGGAAATGTCATGGCTTTAATTTTGTTGTACTGATTTTCACAGGTTCATCGTGGCCACCTCAAAAGCGGTGAATATCACCATCAGTCCCTCGTGATGCTTCAGTGCAAAAATTGTGACTTTAAACTGAACGGCGCACCCTGGTGGCAACACGGTTCAATATGAAAGATGAAGTGGCTTTTGAGGGGCTTGGAAAGTTTATAGAGGCTTTAAATTTGGCACACACCTCCAATGTGATGAAGGCTTTGCTGTCATGTGATCATTTTCATTGAATAGCGCGAAATGGCTCCACAGCGCCCCCTACAATATTTCAAAATATCAGCCCCTGCTCTGTGTTTTATGTATGAGTCTGAAACCTGCTAAGCTTATAGGAGATATCAAGATGTACAAAAAAGTCTCTTGGAGCAATATCCCAAATCCAACAGGAAGTCAGCCATTTTAAAATTAATGTGCAATTTTGGCAACATTTTCCCCGCTTTTCAGGCATGATTCTTTGACGAACTCCTCCAAGGGATTTCATCATATTGAACCAATCTCCAGTCTGTGGAATCTAAAGACCTTTGTGATGTTAAATTGCGAAGCTTTTTACGTTCAGGGAAACGGGGTGGTCATGGCGGCACGTAGAGTTTCAATCACTCGCCAAAAAGCAGTAATCTGCTGTCACTCAAAGACACAATGTCCAATCTCTCCCAAAGCTCATAGGCGTGATGAGACTCGAGCTCGGAAATGTTTGTTATTCCATTTGTACATAATGGTTAGAGTGCCACCTAGTGGAACGACTAACTAATCATGAATGAATGAGTTGAAATGTTAGGTGGTGGTTAAATGCATGAATTCCATCAATGTGACATCAGATCGGAGGTGCTGGTTTTAGGTGTTGGGCGTGGCTCGACGCGCCGGGGGTGCGAGGGCCCTCATAACGCTGCTTGCAGCTTTAATTATTATTATTATTATTCACCCCAAACAAGGGCCTTTTTGAGGGCCTAAACATGCTCAAAAACTCATGAAATTTTGCACACATGCCAGGTTTGGTGAAAAATTTTGTATTTTAATGGTTTTACATATGAGCACTGGGAAATGGCTCTAGAGCGCCACCTATGCCTTGTTAAATGCAGCCCTACGACCACACGGTTTGAGCTACATGTATGAAATTTGGCACACATGTGTATCATGCCAAGATGAACAAAAAAGTCTGTGGGCCCATTGACGCAAACCCAACAGGAAGTCCGCCATTTTGGATTGAAGGTGACATTTTGGCTCTGATTTTACCGTTTCCATGCCTTGTACTTTAACGAACTCCTCCTTGGGATTTGGTCCTATAAACTTCAAATTTGGACAGTGTCAACTACACCCTTGTGCCATGTTAAATTGCGGAGCTTTTGAGTTTTCACAATACTATGAGGCCGTGGCGCCATGGCGAATTTCGATGACTCGCCATGAAAATCTTATTGCCTCTCATTCTGTCATACATGTTCCGATCTGGACCAAAGTGAACACATATGATAAGGCTCCACCCCTGAACATATTTCAACTGCCATATTTGACATCAAGGACAGCGCCACCTAGTGGGAACAGGAAATGTCATGTTTTACACTTTGGGGTACAGTATAGTGATGGGTGACATCTGCAGCCTCAAATTTCTCCAGGAAAGCCTTAAGGAGTTGGTCTTGGGTTACAGTGAAAACTGTGAGTTTTCGCAAAAGGGTGTGACCCCAGCAGCATGGCGAACTTTGATGTCACGCCATGAAGAAACAAATTAGTATAACTCAATGAAATCCAGTCTGATCAGTACCAGACTTTACAGGCATGATGTCAGACCCGCCCTGAACAGATTGATGTGCCCATTGTCGGAAATACGGACAGCGCCACCTAGTGGCAACAGGAAATGTCATGGCTTTAATTTTGTTGTACTGATTTTCACAGGTTCATCTTGGCCACCTCAAAAGCGGTGAATATCACCATCAGTCCCTCGTGATGCTTCAGTGCAAAAATTGTGACTTTAAACTGAACGGCGCACCCTGGTGGCAACGCTGTTCAACATGAAAGATGAAGTGGCTTTTGAGGGTCTTGGCAAGTTTATAGAGGCTTGAAATTTGGCACACACCTCCAAATGGATGAAGGCTTTGTTGGCATGTGATCATTTTCATTGAATAGCGCGAAATTGCTCCACAGCGCCCCCTACAAAATTTCAAAACCACAGCCCCTGCTCTGTGTTCTATGTATGATTCTGAAACCTGGTAAGGTTATAGGAGATATCAAGATGTACAAAAAAGTCTCTTGGAGCAATATCCCAAATCCAACAGGAAGTCAGCCATTTTAAAATTAATGTGTAATTTTGGCAACATTTTCCCCTCTTTCCAGGCACCGTTCTTTGACGAACTCCTCCAAGGGATTTCATCATATTGAACCAATCTCCAGTGTGTGGAATCTAAAGACCTTTGTGATGTTAAATTGCGAAGCTTTTTACGTTCAGTGAAACGGGGTGGTTATGGTGGCACTTAGAGTTTGAATCACTCGCCAAAAAGCAGTAATCTGCTGTCACTCAAAAACACAATGTCCAATCTCTCCCAAACGTCAGATCGGAGGTGCTGGTTTTAGGTGTTGGGCTTGGCTCGACGCGCCGGGGGTGCGAGGGCCCTCGTAACGCTGCTTGCAGCTTTAATTATTATTATTATT
The DNA here is from genome assembly GCF_963969265.1 of Rhamphochromis sp. 'chilingali'. NCBI lineage: Eukaryota > Metazoa > Chordata > Actinopteri > Cichliformes > Cichlidae > Rhamphochromis > Rhamphochromis sp. 'chilingali'. The sequence goes on along the minus strand of NC_137942.1, from coordinate 20,578,979 downwards.
ATTATTATTATTATTATTATTATTATTAGGGCCCGAGCACCGAGAGTGCGAAGGCCCTATTGTATCTGCTCCGTTTCTTATTATTATTATTAGGGCCCGAGCACTGACAGTGCGAAGGCCCTATTGTAATTGCTCTGTTTATTATTATTAGGGCCCGAGCACTGATAGTGCGAAGGCCCTATTGTAATTGCTCTGTTTATTAGGGCCCGAGCACTGACAGTGCGAAGGCCCTATTGTAATTGCTCTGTTTATTATTATTATTATTATTATTATTATTATTATTATTATTATTCCGGCAAATGAATTGGCCGTTTGAGGGCCTAAACATGCTCGAAAACTCATGAAATTTTGCACACGCGTCAGGTCTGGTGAAAATTTACGTATTTTAATGTTCTCAGACATGGCCAGGGAAAATTAGCTCAGTAGCGCCACCTAGAAAAATGAAAAACGCGAGCCCCCGGTATGGGTATGACCTACATGTTTGAAAGTCGGTACACCTATATAACGTTCAGAGTCGAACAAAAAAGTCTATTATGGCAATGTCCTAAACCCAACAGGAAGTCCGCCATTTTGGATTGAAGGTGACATTTTGGGTCTGATTTTACCGTTTCCATGCCTTGTACTTTAACGAACTCCTCCTTGGGATTTGGTCCTATAAACTTCAAATTTGGACAGTGTCAACTACACCCTTGTGCCATGTTAAATTGCGGAGCTTTTGAGTTTTCACAATAGTATGAGGCCGTGGCGCCATGGCGAATTTTGATGACTCGCCATGAAAATCTTATTGCCTCTCATTCTGTCATACATGTTCCGATCTGGACCAAAGAGCACACATATGATAAGGCTCCACCCCTGAACATATTTCAACTGCCATATTTGACATCAAGGACAGCGCCACCTAGTGGGAACAGGAAATGTCATGTTTTACACTTTGGGGTACAGTATAGTGATGGGTGACATCTGCAGCCTCAAATTTCTCCAGGAAAGCCTTAAGGAGTTGGTCTTGGGTTACAGTGAAAACTGTGACTTTTCGCAAAAGGGTGTGACCCCAGCGGCTTGGCGAACTTTGATGTCACGCCATGAAGAAACAAATTAGTATAACTCAATGAAATCCAGTCTGATCAGTACCAGACTTTACAGGCATGATGTCAGACCCACCCTGAACAGATTGATGTGCCCATTGTCGGAAATACGGACAGCGCCACCTAGTGGCAACAGGAAATGTCATGGCTTTAATTTTGTTGTACTGATTTTCACAGGTTCATCGTGGCCACCTCAAAAGCGGTGAATATCACCATCAGTCCCTCGTGATGCTTCAGTGCAAAAATTGTGACTTTAAACTGAACGGCGCACCCTGGTGGCAACGCGGTTCATCATGAAAGATGAAGTGGCTTTGAGGGGCTTGGAAAGTTTATAGAGGCTTTAAATTTAGCACACCCCTCCAAATGGACGAAGGCTTTGTTGTCATGTGATCATTTTCCTTGAATAGCGCAAAATGGCTCCACAGCACCCCCTACAATATTTCAAAACATCAGCCCCTGCTCTGTGTTTCATCTATGAGTCTGACACTTGGTAAGCTTGTGTAAGATATCAAGATGTACAAAAAAGTCTCTTGGAGCAATATCCCAAATCCAACAGGAAGTCAGCCATTTTAAAATTAATGTGTAATTTTGATGACATTTTCCCCCCTTTTCAGGCCTCATACTTTGACGAACTCCTCCAAGGGATTTCATCATATTGAAGCATTCTTCAGTGTGTAGAATCTAAAGACCTTTGTGATGTTAAATTGCGAAGCTTTTTCCGTTCAGGGAAACGGGGTGGTCATGGCGGCACGTAGAGTTTCAATCACTCGCAAAAAGCAGTAATCTGCTGTCACTAAAAAACACAATGTCCAATCTCTCCCAAAGGTCGCAGGCGTGATGAGACTCGAGCTTGGGAATGTTTGTTATGCTATTTGTCAATAATGGTTTGAGCGCCACCTAGTGGCATGACTATAATCCTGGTTGAATAAGATGAAATGTTAGCTGGTGATTACAAGCATGAAATCCATCAATGTGACATCACATCGGACGTGCCGGTTTGAGGTGTTGGCAGTGGCTCGACGTGCCGGGGGTGCGAGGGCCCTCATAACGCTGCTTGCAGCTTTAATTATTATTATTATTAGGGCCCGAGCACTGATAGTGCGAAGGCCCTATTGTAATTGCTCTGTTTATTATTAGGGCCCGAGCACTGATAGTGCGAAGGCCCTATTGTAATTGCTCTGTTTATTATTATTATTAGGGCCCGAGCACTGACAGTGCGAAGGCCCTATTGTAATTGCTCTGTTTATTATTATTATTATTATTATTATTATTATTATTATTATTATTATTATTATTATTATTATTATTATTATTATTCCGGCAAATGAATTGGCCTTTTGAGGGCCTAAACATGCTCGAAAACTCATGAAATTTTGCACACGCGTCAGGTCTGGTGAAAATTTACGTATTTTAATGTTCTCAGACATGGCCAGGGAAAATTAGCTCAGTAGCGCCACCTAGAAAAATGAAAAACGCGAGCCCCCGGTATGGGTATGACCTACATGTTTGAAAGTCGGTACACCTATAAAATGTTCAGAGTCGAACAAAAAAGTCTATTATGGCAATGTCCTAAACCCAACAGGAAGTCCGCCATTTTGGATTGAAGGTGACATTTTGGCTCTGATTTTACCATTTCCATGCCTCGAACTTTTGCGAACTCCTCCTTGGGGTTTGATTTCATAACCTTCATATTTGGTCAGTGTCAACTACACCCTTGTGCCATGTTAAATTGCGGAGCTTTTGAGTTTTCACAATACTATGAGGCCGTGGCGCCATGGCGAATTTCGATGACTCGCCATGAAAATCTTATTGCCTCTCATTTTGTCATACATTTTCTGACCTTGACCAAAGTGAACACATATGATAAGGCTCCACCCCTGAACATATTTCAACTGCCATATTTGACCTCAAGGACAGCGCCACCTAGTGGGAACAGGAAATGTTATGTTTTACACTTTGGGGTACAGTATAGTGATGGGTGACATCTGCAGCCTCAAATTTCTCCAGAAAAGCCTTAAGGAGTTGGTCTTGGGTTACAGTGAAAACTGTGAGTTTTCGCGAAAGGGTGTGACCCCAGCAGCATGGCGAACTTTGATGTCACGCCATGAAGAAACAAATTAGTATAACTCAATGAAATCCAGTCTGATCAGTACCAGACTTTACAGGCATGATGTCAGACCCGCCCTGAACAGATTGATGTGCCCATTGTCGGAAATACGGACAGCGCCACCTAGTGGCAACAGGAAATGTCATGGCTTTAATTTTGTTGTACTGATTTTCACAGGTTCATCGTGGCCACCTCAAAAGCGGTGAATATCACCATCAGTCCTTCGTGATGCTTCAGTGCAAAAATTGTGACTTTAAACTGAACGGCGCACCCTGGTGGCAACACGGTTCAACATGAAAGATGAAGTGGCTTTTGAGGGGCTTGGAAAGTTTATAGAGGCTTGGAATTTGGCACACACCCCCAATTGGAGGAAAGCTTTGTTGTCATGTGATCATTTTCATTGAATAGCGCGAAATTGCTCCACAGCGCCCCCTACAAAATTTCAAAACCACAGCCCCAGCTCTGTGTTTTATGTATGAGTCTGAAACCTGGTAAGCTTATAGGAGATATCAAGATGTACAAAAAAGTCTCTTGGAGCAATATCCCAAATCCAACAGGAAGTCAGCCATTTTAAAATTAATGTGCAATTTTGGCAACATTTTCCCCGCTTTTCAGGCACCGTTCTTTGACGAACTCCTCCAAGGGATTTCATCACATTGATGCGATCTCCTGTGTGTGGAATCTAAAGACCTTTGTGATGTTAAATTGCGAAGCTTTTTACATTCAGGGAAACGGGGTGGTCATGGCGGCACATAGAGTTTCAATCACTCGCCAAAAAGCAGTAATCTGCTGTCACTCAAAAACACAATGTCCAATCTCTCCCAAAGCTCATAGGCGTGATGAGACTCGAGCTCGGAAATGTTTGTTATGCCATTTGTGCATAATGGTTTGAGCGCCACCTAGTGGAACGACTAACTAATCATAAATGAATGAGTTGAAATGTTAGCTGGTGGTTAAATGCATGAATTCCATCAATGTGACATCAGATCGGAGGTGCTGGTTTTAGGTGTTGGGCGTGGCTCGACGCGCCAGGGGTGCGAGGGCCCTCATAACGCTGCTTGCAGCTTTAATTATTATTATTATTATTATTATTATTTCGGCAAATGAATTGGCCGTTTGAGGGCCTAAACATGCTCGAAAACTCATGAAATTTTGCACACGCGTCAGGTCTGGTGAAAATTTACGTATTTTAATGTTCTCAGACATGGCCAGGGAAAATTAGCTCAGTAGCGCCACCTAGAAAAATGAAAAACGCGAGCCCCCGGTATGGGTATGACCTACATGTTTGAAAGTCGGTACACCTATATAATGTTCAGAGTCGAACAAAAAAGTCTATTATGGCAATGTCCTAAACCCAACAGGAAGTCCGCCATTTTGGATTGAAGGTGACATTTTGGCTCTGATTTTACCATTTCCATGCCTCGAACTTTGACGAACTCCTCCTTGGGGTTTGATTTCATAACCTTCATATTTGGTCAGTGCCAACTACACCCTTGTGCCATGTTAAATTGCGGAGCTTTTGAGTTTTCACAATACTATGAGGCCGTGGCGCCATGGCGAATTTCGATGACTCGCCATGAAAATCTTATTGCCTCTCATTTTGTCATACATGTTCCGATCTGGACCAAAGAGCACACATATGATAAGGCTCCACCCCTGAACATATTTCAACTGCCATATTTGACACCAGGGACAGCGCCACCTAGTGGGAACAGGAAATGTCATGTTTTACACTTTGGGGTACAGTATAGTGATGGGTGACACCTGCAGCCTCAAATTTCTCCAGGAAAGCCTTAAGGAGTTGGTCTTGGGTTACAGTGAAAACTGTGACTTTTCGCAAAAGGGTGTGACCCCAGCAGCATGGCGAACTTTGATGTCACGCCATGAAGAAACAAATTAGTATAACTCAATGAAATCCAGTCTGATCAGTACCAGACTTTACAGGCATGATGTCAGACCCGCCCTGAACAGATTGATGTGCCCATTGTCGGGAATACGTACAGCGCCACCTAGTGGCAACAGGAAATGTCATGGCTTTAATTTTGTTGTACTGATTTTCACAGGTTCATCGTGGCCACCTCAAAAGCGGTGAATATCAACATCAGTCCCTCGTGATGCTTCAGTGCAAAAATTGTGACTTTAAACTGAACGGCGCACCCTGGTGGCAACGCGGTCCACCATGAAAGATGAAGTGGCTTTTGAGGGGCTTGGATAGTATATAGTGGCTTTAAATTTAGCACACCCCTCCAAATGGATGAAGGCTTTGTTGTCATGTGATCATTTTTATTGAATAGCGCGAAATGGCTCCACAGCGCCCCCTACAAAATTTCAAAACCACAGCCCCAGCTCTGTGTTTTATGTATGAGTCTGAAACCTGGTAAGCTTATAGGAGATATCAAGATGTACAAAAAAGTCTCTTGGAGCAATATCCAAAATCCAACAGGAAGTCAGCCATTTTAAAATTAATGTGCAATTTTGGCAACATTTTCCCCTCTTTCCAGGCACCGTTCTTTGACAAACTCCTCCAAGGGATTTCATCATATTGAACCAATCTCCAGTGTGTGGAATCTAAAGACCTTTGTGATGTTAAATTGCGAAGCTTTTTACGTTCAGTGAAACGGGGTGGTCATGGCGGCACGTGGAGTTTGAATCACTCGCCAAAAAGCAGTAATCTGCTGTCACTCAAAAACACAATGTCCAATCTCTCCCAAAGCTCATAGGTGTGATGAGACTCGAGCTCGGAAATGTTTGTTATGCCATTTGTGCATAAGGGTTAGAGCGCCACCTAGTGGAACGACTAACTAATCATGAATGAATGAGTTGAAATGTTAGCTGGTGGTTAAATGCATGAATTCCATCAATGTGATATGAGATCGGACGTGCTGGTTTTAGGTGTTGGGCGTGGCTCGACGCGCCGGGGGTGCGAGGGCCCTCATAACGCTGCTTGCAGCTTTAATTATTATTATTATTATTATTCAGGCGAAACAAGGGCCTTTTTGAGGGCCTAAACATGCTCAAAAACTCATGAAATTTTGCACACATGCCAGGTCTGGTGAAAAATTTTGTATTTTAATGGTTTTACATATGAGCACTGGGAAATGGCTCTACAGCGCCACCTATGCCTTGTTAAATGCAGCCCTACGACCACATCGTTTGAGCTACATGTATGAAATTTGGCACACATGTGTATCATGCCAAGACGAACAAAAAAGTCTATGGGCCCATTGACGCAAACCCAATAGGAAGTCCGCCATTTGGAAGAGAAGGTGACATTTTGGCTCTAATTTTGCCATTTCCATGCCTCGAACTTTTGCGAACTCCTCCTTGGGGTTTGATTTCATAACCTTCATATTTGGTCAGTGTCAACTACACCCTTGTGCCATGTTAAATTGCGGAGCTTTTGAGTTTTCACAATACTATGAGGCCGTGGCGCCATGGCGAATTTCGATGACTCGCCATGAAAATCTTATTGCCTCTCATTTTGTCATACATTTTCTGACCTTGACCAAAGTGAACACATATGATAAGGCTCCACCCCTGAACATATTTCAACTGCCATATTTGACATCAAGGACAGCGCCACCTAGTGGGAACAGGAAATGTCATGTTTTACACTTTGGGGTACAGTATTGTGATGGGTGACATCTGCAGCCTCAAATTCCTCAAGGAAAGCCTTAAGGAGTTGGTCTTGGGTTACAGTGAAAACTGTGACTTTTCGCAAAAGGGTGTGACCCCAGCAGCATGGCGAACTTTGATGTCACGCCATGAAGAAACAAATTAGTATAACTCAATGAAATCCAGCCTGATCAGTACCAGACTTTACAGGCATGATGTCAGACTCGCCCTGAACAGATTGATGTGCCCATTGTCAGAAATACGGACAGCGCCACCTAGTGGCAACAGGAAATGTCATGGCTTTAATTTTGTTGTACTGATTTTCACAGGTTCATCGTGGCCACCTCAAAAGCGGTGAATATCACCATCAGTCCCTCGTGATGCTTCAGTGCAAACATTGTGACTTTAAACTGAACGGCGCACCCTGGTGGCAACGCTGTTCACCATGAAAGATGAAGTGGCTTTTGAGGGTCTTGGCAAGTTTATAGAGGCTTGAAATTTGGCACACACCTCCAATGTGATGAAGGCTTTGTTGTCATGTGATCATTTTCATTGAATATCCCAAAATGGCTCCACAGCGCCCCCTACAAAATTTCAAAACCACAGCCCCAGCTCTGTGTTTTATGTATGAATCTGAAACCTGGTAGGCTTATAGGAGATATCAAGATGTACAAAAAAGTCTCTTGGAGCAATATCCCAAATCCAACAGGAAGTCAGCCATTTTAAAATTAATGTGCAATTTTGGCAACATTTTCCCCTCTTTTCAGGCACCGTGCTTTGACGTACTCCTGCAAGGGATTTCATCAGATTGATGCAATCTCCTGTGTGTGGAATCTAAAGACCTTTGTGATGTTAAATTGCGAAGCTTTTTACATTCAGGGAAACGGGGTGGTCATGGCGGCACGTAGAGTTTCAATCACTCGCCAAAAAGCAGTAATATGCTGTCACTCAAAAACACAATGTCCAATCTCTCCCAAAGCTCATAGGCGTGATGAGACTCGAGCTAGGAAATGTTTGTTATGCCATTTGTCAGTAATGGTTAGAGCACCACCTAGTGAGACAACTATAATCATGATTGAATGAGATGAATTGTTAGCTGGTGGTTAAATGCATGAATTCAATCAATGTGACATCAGATCGGAGATGCTGGTTTTACGTGTTGGGCGTGGCTCGACGAGCCGGGGGTGCGAGGGCCCTCATAACGCTGCTTGCAGCTTTAATTAGATTTTTGTTTTTTTTACCACTTGCTGTGACAACGTGCAAAGTGAAAACCTTATCTCATCTCTGATCTCTTCAAAGCTACCAGATTTTCTTGACAAACACTTACATGAAGAAGATGATCTGCCACTTGACTTGAATGGGTGGTTTGTGGGTTTTTTATTTTTAATGCGTTTAATTAGATCTGACTTTCTGTGGACACCGTACGTACTTCACATTGCCTCAGTTAAAAATAAATAAATTTAAAAAACTGAACTGATCGGTTTTTCACCCTCCCATTTATATATGTTAAGGTAAATACTTTAAAAATATTTTTTACAAATAATTATTATTATTATTATTATTTCGGCAAATGAATTGGCCGTTTGAGGGCCTAAACATGCTCGAAAACTCATGAAATTTTGCACACGCGTCAGGTCTGGTGAAAATTTACGTATTTTAATGTTCTCAGACATGGCCAGGGAAAATTAGCTCAGTAGCGCCACCTAGAAAAATGAAAAACGCGAGCCCCCGGTATGGGTATGGCCTACAAGTTTGAAACTCGGTACACCTATATAACGTTCAGAGTCGAACAAAAAAGTCTATTATGGCAATGTCCTAAACCCAACAGGAAGTCCGCCATTTTGCATTGAAGGTGACATTTTGGCTCTAATTTTGCCATTTCCATGCCTCGAACTTTAACGAACTCCTCCTTGGGATTTGGTCCTATAAGCTTCAAATTTGGACAGTGTCAACTACACCCTTGTGCCATGTTAAATTGCGGAGCTTTTGAGTTTTCACAATACTATGAGGCCGTGGCGCCATGGCGAATTTCGATGACTCGCCATGAAAATCTTATTGCCTCTCATTCTGTCATACATGTTCCGATCTGGACCAAAGAGCACACATATGATAAGGCTCCACCCCTGAACATATTTCAACTGCCATATTTGACATCAAGGACAGCGCCACCTAGTGGGAACAGGAAATGTCATGTTTTACACTTTGGGGTACAGTATAGTGATGGGTGACATCTGCAGCCTCAAATTTCTCCAGGAAAGCCTTAAGGAGTTGGTCTTGGGTTACAGTGAAAACTGTGAGTTTTCGTGAAAGGGTGTGACCCCAGCAGCATGGCGAACTTTGATGTCACGCCATGAAGAAACAAATTAGTATAACTCAATGAAATCCAGTCTGATCAGTACCAGACTTTACAGGCATGATGTCAGACCCGCCCTGAACAGATTGATGTGCCCATTGTCGGAAATACGGACAGCGCCACCTAGTGGCAACAGGAAATGTCATGGCTTTAATTTTGTTGTACTGATTTTCACAGGTTCATCTTGGCCACCTCAAAAGCGGTGAATATCACCATCAGTCCCTCGTGATGCTTCAGTGCAAAAATTGTGAGTTTAAACTGAACGGCGCACCCTGGTGGCAACGCTGTTCAACATGAAAGATGAAGTGGCTTTTGAGGGTCTTGGCAAGTTTATAGAGGCTTGAAATTTGGCACACACCTCCAAATGGATGAAGGCTTTGTTGGCATGTGATCATTTTCATTAAATAGCGCGAAATTGCTCCACAGCGCCCCCTACAAAATTTCAAAACCACAGCCCCTGCTCTGTGTTCTATGTATGATTCTGAAACCTGGTAAGCTTATAGGAGATATCAAGATGTACAAAAAAGTCTCTTGGAGCAATATCCCAAATCCAACAGGAAGTCAGCCATTTTAAAATTAATGTGTAATTTTGGCAACATTTTCCCCTCTTTCCAGGCACCGTTCTTTGACGAACTCCTCCAAGGGATTTCATCATATTGAACCAATCTCCAGTGTGTGGAATCTAAAGACCTTTGTGATGTTAAATTGCGAAGCTTTTTACGTTCAGTGAAACGGGGTGGTTATGGTGGCACTTAGAGTTTGAATCACTCGCCAAAAAGCAGTAATCTGCTGTCACTCAAAAACACAATGTCCAATCTCTCCCAAAGCTCATAGGCGTGATGAGACTCGAGCTCGGAAATGTTTGTTATGCCATTTGTACATAATGGTTAGAGCGCCACCTAGTGGGACGACTATACTCATGGTTGAAGCAAATGAAATGTTAACTGGTGGTTAAATGCATGAATTCCATCAATGTGACATCAGATCGGACGTGCTGGTTTCAGGTGTTGGGCATGGCTCGACACGCCGGGTGTGCGAGGGCCCTCATAACGCTGCTTGCAGCTTTAATTAGGGCCCGAGCACTGATAGTGCGAAGGCCCTATTGTAATTGCTCTGTTTATTATTATTAGGGCCCGAGCACCGAGAGTGCGAAGGCCCTATTGTATCTGCTCCGTTTCTTATTATTATTATTATTATTATTAGGGCCCGAGCACTGACTGTGCGAAGGCCCTATTGTATCTGCTCCGTTTCTTATTATTATTATTATTCACCCCAAACAAGGGCCTTTTTGAGGGCCTAAACATGCTCAAAAACTCATGAAATTTTGCAGACATGCCAGGTCTGGTGAAAAATTTTGTATTTTAATGGTTTTACTTATGAGCACTGGGAAATGGCTCTAGAGCGCCACCTATGCCTTGTTAAATGCAGCCCTACGACCACATAGTTTGAGCTACATGTATGAAATTTGGCACACATGTGTATCATGACGAGCCGAACAAAAAAGTCAGTGGGCCCATTGATGCAAACCCAACAGGAAGTCCGCAATTTAGAAGTGAAGGTGACATTTTGGCTCTAATTTTGTCTTTTCCATGCCTCGAACTTTAACGAACTCCTCCTTGGAAATTGGTCGTATAAGCTTCATATTTGGTCAGTGCCAACTACACCCTTGTGCCATGTTAAATTGCGGAGCTTTTGAGTTTTCACAATACCATGAGGCTGTGGCGCCACGGCGAATTTCGATGACTCGCCATGAAAATCTTATTGCCTCTCATTCTGTCATACATTGTCCGATCTGGACCAAAGAGCACACATATGATAAGGCTCCAGCCCTGAACATATTTCAACTGCCATATTTGACGTCAGCGACAGCGCCACCTAGTGGGAACAGGAAATGTCATGTTTTACACTTTGGGGTACAGTATTGTGATGGGTGACATCTGCAGCCTCAAATTTCTCCAGGAAAGGCGTAAGGAGTTGGTCTTGGGGTACAGTGAAAACTGTGACTTTTCACGAAAGGGTGTGACCTCAGCAGCATGGCGAACTTTGATATCTCGCCATGAAGAAACAAATTAGTATAACTCCATGAAATCCAGTCTGATTAGTACCAGACTTTACAGGCATGATATCAGACCCGCCCTGAACAAATTGATGTGCCCATTGTCAGGAATATGAAGAGCGCCACCTAGTGGGAACAGGAAATGTCATGTCTTAGACTTTGTTGTACTGATTTTCACAGGTTCATTGTGGATACCTCAAAAGCGGTGAATGTCACCGTCAGTCCTTCATGATGCTGCAGTGCGAAAATTGTGACTTTATACTGAACGGTGCACCCTGGTGGCAACGCTGTTCACCATGAAAAATGAAGTGGTTTTTGAGGGTCTTGGAAAGTTTATAGAGGCTTGAAATTTGGCGCACACCTCCATTGTGATGAATGCTTTGTTGTTATGTGATCATTTTCATTGAATAGCGCAAAATGGCTCCACAGCGCCCCCTACAAAATTTCAAAACCACAGCCCCAGCTCTGTGTTTTATGTATGAGTCTTAAACCTGGTAAGCTTATAGGAGATATCAAGATGTACAAAAAAGTCTCTTGGAGCAATATCCCAAATCCAACAGGAAGTCAGCCATTTTAAAATTAATGTGTAATTTTTGTGAAATTTTCGCCTCTTTCCAGGCACCGTTCTTTGACGAACTCCTCCAAGGGATTTCATCATATTGAACCAATCTCCAGTGTGTGGAATCTAAAGACCTTTGTGATGTTAAATTGCGAAGCTTTTTACGTTCAGGGAAACGGGGTTGTCATGGCGGCACGTGGAGTTTCAGTCACTCGCCAAAAAGCAGTAATCTGCTGTCACTCAAAATCAAAATGTCCAATATGTCCCAAAGGTCGCAGGCGTGATGAGACTCGAGCTCGGAAATGTTTGTTATGCCATTTGTACATAATGGTTAGAGCGCCACCTAGTGGAACGACTAACTAATCATGAATGAATGAGTTGAAATGTTAGCTGGTGGTTAAATGCATGAATTCCATCAATGTGACATCAGATCGGACGTGCTGGTTTTAGGTGTTGGGCGTGGCTCGACGCGCCGGGGGTGCGAGGGCCCTCATAACGCTGCTTGCAGCTTTAATTATTATTATTATTATTCAGGCGAAACAAGGGCCTTTTTGAGGGCCTAAACATGCTCAAAAACTCATGAAATTTTGCACACATGCCAGGTCTGGTGAAAAATTTTGTATTTTAATGGTTTTACATATGAGCACTGGGAAATGGCTCTAGAGCGCCACCTATGCCTTGTTAAATGCAGCCCTACGACCACATCGTTTGAGCTACATGTATGAAATTTGGCACACATGTGTATCATGCCAAGACGAACAAAAAAGTCTGTGGGCCCATTGACGCAAACCCAACAGGAAGTCCGCCATTTGGAAGAGAATGTGACATTTTGGCTCTAATTTTGCCATTTCCATGCCTCGAACTTTTGCGAACTCCTCCTTGGGGTTTGATTTCATAACCTTCATATTTGGTCAGTGTCAACTACACCCTTGTGCCATGTTAAATTGCGGAGCTTTTGAGTTTTCACAATACTATGAGGCCGTGGCGCCATGGCGAATTTCGATGACTCGCCATGAAAATCTTATTGCCTCTCATTTTGTCATACATTTTCTGACCTTGACCAAAGTGAACACATATGATAAGGCTCCACCCCTAAACATATTTCAACTGCCATATTTGACATCAAGGACAGCGCCACCTAGTGGGAACAGGAAATGTCATGTTTTACACTTTGGGGTACAGTATAGTGATGGGTGACATCTGCAGCCTCAAATTTCTCCAGAAAAGCCTTAAGGAGTTGGTCTTGGGTTACAGTGAAAACTGTGACTTTTCGCAAAAGGGTGTGACCCCAGCAGCATGGCGAACTTTGATGTCACGCCATGAAGAAACAAATTAGTATAACTCAATGAAATCCAGTCTGATCAGTACCAGACTTTACAGGCATGATGACAGACCCGCCCTGAACAGATTGATGTGCCCATTGTCGGGAATACGGACAGCGCCACCTAGTGGGAACAGGAAATGTCATGGCTTTAATTTTGTTGTACTGATTTTCACAGGTTCATTGTGGCCACCTGAAAAGCGGTGAATATCACCATCAGTCCCTTGTGATGCTTCAGTGCAAAAATTGTGACTTTAAACTGAACGCCGCACCCTGGTGGCAACGCGGTTCACCATGAAAGATGAAGTGGCTTTTGAGGGGCTTGGAAAGTTTAAAAAGTCTTGAAATTTGGCACACACCTCCAATGTGGTTAAGGCTTTGTTGTTATGTGATCATTTTCATTGAATATCCCAAAATGGCTCCACAGCGCCCCCTACAAAATTTCAAAATCACAGCCCCTGCTCTGTGTTTTATGTATGAGTCTGAAACCTGGTAAGCTTATAGGAGATATCAAGATGTACAAAAAAGTCTCTTGGAGCAATATCCCAAATCCAACAGGAAGTCAGCCATTTTAAAATTAATGTGCAATTTTGGCAACATTTTCCCCTCTTTTCAGGCATCGTTCTTTGACGAACTCCTCCAAGGGATTTCATCAGATTGGACCGATCTGCAGTTTGTGGAATCTAAAGACCTTTGTGATGTTAAATTGCGAAGCTTTTTACGTCCAGGGAAACGGGGTGGTTATGGCGGCACGTGGAGTTTCAATCACTCGCCAAAAAGCAGTAATCTGCTGTCACTCAAAAACACAATGTCCAATCTCTCCCAAACGTCTCAGGTGTGATGAGACTCGAGCTTGGAAGTGTTTGTTATGCCATTTGTACATAATGGTTAGAGCGCCACCTAGTGGAACGACTAACTAATCATGAATGAATGAGTTGAAATGTTAGCTGGTGGTTAAATGCATGAATTCCATCAATGTGACATCAGATCGGACGTGCTGGTTTTAGGTGTTGGGCGTGGCTCGACGCGCCGGGGGTGCGAGGGCCCTCATAACGCTGCTTGCAGCTTTAATTATTATTATTATTATTATTATTATTATTAGGGCCCGAGCACTGACAGTGCGAAGGCCCTATTGTAATTGCTCTGTTTATTATTATTATTATTATTATTATTATTATTATTATTATTTCGGCAAATGAATTGGCCGTTTGAGGGCCTAAACATGCTCGAAAACTCATGAAATTTTGCACACGCGTCAGGTCTGGTGAAAATTTACGTATTTTAATGTTCTCAGACATGGCCAGGGAAAATTAGCTCAGTAGCGCCACCTAGAAAAATGAAAAACGCGAGCCCCCGGTATGGGTATGACCTACATGTTTGAAAGTCGGTACACCTATAAAATGTTCAGAGTCGAACAAAAAAGTCTATTATGGCAATGTCCTAAACCCAACAGGAAGTCCGCCATTTTGGATTGAAGGTGACATTTTGGCTCTGATTTTACCATTTCCATGCCTCGAACTTTAACGAACTCCTCCTTGGGATTTGGTCCTATAAACTTCAAATTTGGACAGTGTCAACTACACCCTTGTGCCATGTTAAATTGCGGAGCTTTTGAGTTTTCACAATACTATGAGGCCGTGGCGCCATGGCGAATTTCGATGACTCGCCATGAAAATCTTATTGCCTCTCATTTTGTCATACATTTTCTGACCTTGACCAAAGTGAACACATATGATAAGGCTCCACCCCTGAACATATTTCAACTGCCATATTTGACCTCAAGGACAGCGCCACCTAGTGGGAACAGGAAATGTTATGTTTTACACTTTGGGGTACAGTATAGTGATGGGTGACACCTGCAGCCTCAAATTTCTCCAGGAAAGCCTTAAGGAGTTGGTCTTGGGTTACAGTGAAAACTGTGACTTTTCGCAAAAGGGTGTGACCCCAGCAGCATGGCGAACTTTGATGTCACGCCATGAAGAAACAAATTAGTATAACTCAATGAAATCCAGTCTGATCAGTACCAGACTTTACAGGCATGATGTCAGACCCGCCCTGAACAGATTGATGTGCCCATTGTCGGAAATACGGACAGCGCCACCTAGTGGCAACAGGAAATGTCATGGCTTTAATTTTGTTGTACTGATTTTCACAGGTTCATCGTGGCCACCTCAAAAGCGGTGAATATCACCATCAGTCCCTCGTGATGCTTCAGTGCAAAAATTGTGACTTTAAACTGAACGGCGCACCCTGGTGGCAACGCGGTTCATCATGAAAGATGAAGTGGCTTTGAGGGGCTTGGAAAGTTTATAGCGGCTTTAAATTTAGCACACCCCTCCAAATGGACGAAGGCTTTGTTGTCATGTGATCATTTTCCTTGAATAGCGCAAAATGGCTCCACAGCGCCCCCTACAATATTTCAAAACATCAGCCCCTGCTCTGTGTTTCATCTATGAGTCTGACACTTGGTAAGCTTGTGTAAGATATCAAGATGTACAAAAAAGTCTCTTGGAGCAATATCCCAAATCCAACAGGAAGTCAGCCATTTTAAAATTAATGTGTAATTTTGATGACATTTTCCCCCCTTTTCAGGCCTCATACTTTGACGAACTCCTCCAAGGGATTTCATCATATTGAAGCATTCTTCAGTGTGTACAATCTAAAGACCTTTGTGATGTTAAATTGCGAAGCTTTTTCCGTTCAGGGAAACGGGGTGGTCATGGCGGCACGTAGAGTTTCAATCACTCGCAAAAAGCAGTAATCTGCTGTCACTAAAAAACACAATGTCCAATCTCTCCCAAAGGTCGCAGGTGTGATGAGACTCGAGCTTGGAAATGTTTGTTATGCTATTTGTCAATAATGGTTAGAGCGCCACCTAGTGGCATGACTATAATCCTGGTTGAATAAGATGAAATGTTAGCTGGTGATTAAAAGCATGAAATCCATCAATGTGACATCACATCGGACGTGCCGGTTTGAGGTGTTGGCAGTGGCTCGACGTGCCGGGGGTGCGAGGGCCCTCATAACGCTGCTTGCAGCTTTAATTATTATTATTTCGGCAAATGAATTGGCCGTTTGAGGGCCTAAACATGCTCGAAAACTCATGAAATTTTGCACACGCGTCAGGTCTGGTGAAAATTTACGTATTTTAATGTTCTCAGACATGGCCAGGGAAAATTAGCTCAGTAGCGCCACCTAGAAAAATGAAAAACGCGAGCCCCCGGTATGGGTATGACCTACATGTTTGAAAGTCGGTACACCTATATAATGTTCAGAGTCGAACAAAAAAGTCTATTATGGCAATGTCCTAAACCCAACAGGAAGTCCGCCATTTTGGATTGAAGGTGACATTTTGGCTCTGATTTTACCATTTCCATGCCTCGAACTTTGACGAACTCCTCCTTGGGGTTTGATTTCATAACCTTCATATTTGGTCAGTGCCAACTACACCCTTGTGCCATGTTAAATTGCGGAGCTTTTGAGTTTTCACAATACTATGAGGCCGTGGCGCCATGGCGAATTTCGATGACTCGCCATGAAAATCTTATTGCCTCTCATTTTGTCATACATGTTCCGATCTGGACCAAAGAGCACACATATGATAAGGCTCCACCCCTGAACATATTTCAACTGCCATATTTGACACCAGGGACAGCGCCACCTAGTGGGAACAGGAAATGTCATGTTTTACACTTTGGGGTACAGTATAGTGATGGGTGACACCTGCAGCCTCAAATTTCTCCAGGAAAGCCTTAAGGAGTTGGTCTTGGGTTACAGTGAAAACTGTGACTTTTCGCAAAAGGGTGTGACCCCAGCAGCATGGCGAACTTTGATGTCACGCCATGAAGAAACAAATTAGTATAACTCAATGAAATCCAGTCTGATCAGTACCAGACTTTACAGGCATGATGTCAGACCCGCCCTGAACAGATTGATGTGCCCATTGTCGGGAATACGTACAGCGCCACCTAGTGGCAACAGGAAATGTCATGGCTTTAATTTTGTTGTACTGATTTTCACAGGTTCATCGTGGCCACCTCAAAAGCGGTGAATATCAACATCAGTCCCTCGTGATGCTTCAGTGCAAAAATTGTGACTTTAAACTGAACGGCGCACCCTGGTGGCAACGCGGTCCACCATGAAAGATGAAGTGGCTTTTGAGGGGCTTGGATAGTATATAGAGGCTTTAAATTTAGCACACCCCTCCAAATGGATGAAGGCTTTGTTGTCATGTGATCATTTTTATTGAATAGCGCGAAATGGCTCCACAGCGCCCCCTACAAAATTTCAAAACCACAGCCCCAGCTCTGTGTTTTATGTATGAGTCTGAAACCTGGTAAGCTTATAGGAGATATCAAGATGTACAAAAAAGTCTCTTGGAGCAATATCCAAAATCCAACAGGAAGTCAGCCATTTTAAAATTAATGTGCAATTTTGGCAACATTTTCCCCTCTTTCCAGGCACCGTTCTTTGACAAACTCCTCCAAGGGATTTCATCATATTGAACTATTCTTCAGTGTGTGGAATCCAAAGACCTTTGTGTTGTTAAATTGCGAAGCTTTTTACGTCCAGGGAAACGGGGTGGTTATGGCGGCACGTGGAGTCTCAATCACTCGCCAAAACGCAGTAATCTGCTGTCACTCAAAAAAACAATGTCCAATCTCTCCCAAAGGTCGCAGGCATGATGAGACTCGAGCTCAGAAATGTTTGTTATGCCATTTGTACATAATGGTTTGAGCGCCACCTAGTGGAACGACTAACTAATCATGAATGAATGAGTTGAAATGTTAGCTGGTGGTTAAATGCATGAATTCCATCAATGTGACATCAGATCAGAGGTGCTGGTTTTAGGTGTTGGGCGTAGCTCGACGCGATGGGGTGCGAGGGCCCTCAAAACGCTGCTTGCAGCTTTAATTATTATTATTATTATTATTATTTCGGCAAATGAATTGGCCGTTTGAGGGCCTAAACATGCTCGAAAACTCATGAAATTTTGCACACGCGTCAGGTCTGGTGAAAATTTACGTATTTTAATGTTCTCAGACATGGCCAGGGAAAATTAGCTCAGTAGCGCCACCTAGAAAAATGAAAAACGCGAGCCCCCGGTATGGGTATGACCTACATGTTTGAAAGTCGGTACACCTATATAATGTTCAGAGTCGAACAAAAAAGTCTATTATGGCAATGTCCTAAACCCAACAGGAAGTCCGCCATTTTGGATTGAAGGTGACATTTTGGCTCTGATTTTACCATTTCCATGCCTCGAACTTTGACGAACTCCTCCTTGGGGTTTGATTTCATAACCTTCATATTTGGTCAGTGCCAACTACACCCTTGTGCCATGTTAAATTGCGGAGCTTTTGAGTTTTCACAATACTATGAGGCCGTGGCGCCATGGCGAATTTCGATGACTCGCCATGAAAATCTTATTGCCTCTCATTTTGTCATACATGTTCCGATCTGGACCAAAGAGCACACATATGATAAGGCTCCACCCCTGAACATATTTCAACTGCCATATTTGACACCAGGGACAGCGCCACCTAGTGGGAACAGGAAATGTCATGTTTTACACTTTGGGGTACAGTATAGTGATGGGTGACACCTGCAGCCTCAAATTTCTCCAGGAAAGCCTTAAGGAGTTGGTCTTGGGTTACAGTGAAAACTGTGACTTTTCGCAAAAGGGTGTGACCCCAGCAGCATGGCGAACTTTGATGTCACGCCATGAAGAAACAAATTAGTATAACTCAATGAAATCCAGTCTGATCAGTACCAGACTTTACAGGCATGATGTCAGACCCGCCCTGAACAGATTGATGTGCCCATTGTCGGAAATACGGACAGCGCCACCTAGTGGCAACAGGAAATGTCATGGCTTTAATTTTGTTGTACTGATTTTCACAGGTTCATCTTGGCCACCTTAAAAGCGGTGAATATCACCATCAGTCCCTCGTGATGCTTCAGTGCAAAAATTGTGAGTTTAAACTGAACGGCGCACCCTGGTGGCAACGCTGTTCAACATGAAAGATGAAGTGGCTTTTGAGGGTCTTGGAAAGTTTAAAAAGTCTTGAAATTTGGCGCACACCTCCAATGTGCATAAGGCTTTGTTGTTATGTGATCATTTTCATTGAATAGCGCAAAATGGCTCCACAGCGCCCCCTACGAAATTTCAAAACATCAGCCCCAGCTCTGTGTTTTATGTATGAGTCTTAAACCTGGTAAGCTTATAGGAGATATCAAGATGTACAAAAAAGTCTCTTGGAGCAATATCCCAAATCCAACAGGAAGTCAGCCATTTTAAAATTAATGTGTAATTTTGGCAACATTTTGCCCTCTTTCCAGTCACCGTTCTTTGACGTACTCCTCCAAGGGATTTCATCGTATTGAACCAATCTCCAGTGTGTGGAATCTAAAGACCTTTGTGATGTTAAATTGCGAAGCTTTTTACGTTCAGGGAAACGGGGTTGTCATGGTGGCACGTGGAGTTTCAATCACTCGCCAAAAAGCAGTAATCTGCTGTCACTCAAAATCAAAATGTTCAATCTCTCCCAAAGGTCACAGGCGTGATGAGACTCGAGCTAGGAAATGTTTGTTATGCCATTTGTCGGTAATAGTTAGAGCGCCACCTAGTGGGACAACTATAATCATGATTGAATGAGATGAATTGTTAGCTGGTGGTTAAATGCATGAATTCCATCAATGTGACATCAGATCGGAGGTGCTTGTTTTAGGTGTTGGGCTTGGCTCGACGCGCCGGGGGTGCGAGGGCCCTCGTAACGCTGCTTGCAGCTTTAATTAGGGCCCGAGCACTGACAGTGCGAAGGCCCTATTGTAATTGCTCTGTTTATTATTATTATTATTATTATTATTTCGGCAAATGAATTGGCCGTTTGAGGGCCTAAACATGCTCGAAAACTCATGAAATTTTGCACACGCGTCAGGTCTGGTGAAAATTTACGTATTTTAATGTTCCCAGACATGGCCAGGGAAAATTAGCTCAGTAGCGCCACCTAGAAAAATGAAAAACGCGAGCCCCCGGTATGGGTATGACCTACACATTTGAAAGTCGGTACACCTATATAACGTTCAGAGTCGAACAAAAAAGTCTATTATGGCAATGTCCTAAACCCAACAGGAAGTCCGCCATTTTGGATTGAAGGTGACATTTTGGCTCTGATTTTACCGTTTCCATGCCTCGAACTTTAACGAACTCCTCCTTGGGGTTCTATTTCATAACCTTCATATTTGGTCAGTGCCAACTACACCCTTGTGCCATGTTAAATTGCGGAGCTTTTGAGTTTTCACAATACCATGAGGCCGTGGCGCCACGGCGAATTTCGATGACTCGCCATGAAAATCTTATTGCCTCTCATTTTGTCATACATTTTCTGACCTTGACCAAAGTGAACACATATGATAAGGCTCCACCCCTGAACATATTTCAACTGCCATATTTGACATCAAGGACAGCGCCACCTAGTGGGAACAGGAAATGTCATGTTTTACTCTTTGGGGTACAGTATAGTGATGGGTGACATCTGCAGCCTCAAATTTCTCCAGGAAAGCCTTAAGGAGTTGGTCTTGGGGTACAGTGAAAACTGTGGCTTTTCACGAAAGGGTGTGACCTCAGCAGCATGGCGAACTTTGATATCTTGCCATGAAGAAACAAATTAGTATAACTCCATGAAATCCAGTCTGATTAGTACCAGACTTTACAGGCATGATGTCACACCCGCCCTGAACAGATTGATGTGCCCATTGTCAGGAATATGAAGAGCGCCACCTAGTGGGAACAGGAAATGTCATGTCTTACACTTTGTTGTACTGATTTTCACAGGTTCATAGTGGCCACCTCAAAAGCGGTGAATATCACCATCAGTCCTTGATGATGCTTTAGTGCAAAAATTGTGACTTTAAACTGAACGGCGCACCCTGGTGGCAACGCTGTTCACCGTGAAAAATGAAGTGGCTTTTGAGGGGCTTGGAAAGTTTATAGAGGCTTGAAATTTGGCGCACACCTCCATTGTGCTTAAGGCTTTGTTGTTATGTGATCATTTTCATTGAATAGCGCAAAATGGCTCCACAGCGCCCCCTACAAAATTTCAAAACATCAGCCCCAGCTCTGTGTTTTATGTATGAGTCTGAAACCTGGTAAGCTTATAGGAGATATCAAGATGTACAAAAAAGTCTCTTGGAGCAATATCCCAAATCTAACAGGAAGTCAGCCATTTTAAAATTAATGTGTAATTTTTGTGACATTTTCCCCTCTTTCCAGGCACCGTTCTTTGACGAACTCCTCCAAGGGATTTCATCATATTGAACCAATCTCCAGTGTGTGGAATCTAAAGACCTTTGTGATGTTAAATTGCGAAGCTTTTTACGTCCAGGGAAACGGGGTGGTTATGGCGGCACTTAGAGTTTGAATCACTCGCCAAAAAGCAGTAATCTGCTGTCACTCAAAAACACAATGTCCAATCTCTCCCAAACGTCTCAGGTGTGATGAGACTCGAGCTCGGAAATGTTTGTTATGCCATTTGTACATAATGGTTAGAGCGCCACCTAGTGGAACGACTAACTAATCATGAATGAATGAGTTGAAATGTTAGCTGGTGGTTAAATGCATGAATTCCATCAATGTGACATCAGATCGGACGTGCTGGTTTTAGGTGTTGGGCGTGGCTCGACGCGCCGGGGGTGCGAGGGCCCTCATAACGCTGCTTGCAGCTTTAATTAGGGCCCGAGCACTGACAGTGCGAAGGCCCTATTGTAATTGCTCTGTTTATTATTAGGGCCCGAGCACTGATAGTGCGAAGGCCCTATTGTAATTGCTCTGTTTATTATTATTATTATTATTAGGGCCCGAGCACTGATAGTGCGAAGGCCCTATTGTAATTGCTCTGTTTATTATTATTATTATTATTATTATTATTATTATTATTATTATTATTTCGGCAAATGAATTGGCCGTTTGAGGGCCTAAACATGCTCGAAAACTCATGAAATTTTGCACACGCGTCAGGTCTGGTGAAAATTTACGTATTTTAATGTTCTCAGACATGGCCAGGGAAAATTAGCTCAGTAGCGCCACCTAGAAAAATGAAAAACGCGAGCCCCCGGTATGGGTATGGCCTACAAGTTTGAAAGTCGGTACACCTATATATCGTTCAGAGTCGAACAAAAAAGTCTATTATGGCAATGTCCTAAACCCAACAGGAAGTCCGCGATTTGGAAGAGAAGGTGACATTTTGGCTCTAATTTTGCCATTTCCATGCCTCGAACTTTTGCGAACTCCTCCTTGGGGTTTCATTTCATAACCTTCAAATTTGGACAGTGTCAACTACACCCTTGTGCCATGTTAAATTGCGGAGCTTTTGAGTTTTCACAATACTATGAGGCCGTGGCGCCATGGCGAATTTCGATGACTCGCCATGAAAATCTTATTGCCTCTCATTTTGTCATACATTTTCTGACCTTGACCAAAGTGAACACATATGATAAGGCTCCACCCCTGAACATATTTCAACTGCCATATTTGACATCAAGGACAGCGCCACCTAGTGGGAACAGGAAATGTCATGTTTTACACTTTGGGGTACAGTATTGTGATGGGTGACATCTGCAGCCTCAAATTTCTCCAGGAAAGCCTTAAGGAGTTGGTCTTGGGTTACAGTGAAAACTGTGACTTTTCGCCAAAGGGTGTGACCCCAGCAGCATGGCGAACTTTGATGTCACGCCATGAAGAAACAAATTAGTATAACTCAATGAAATCCAGTCTGATCAGTACCAGACTTTACAGGCATGATGTCAGACGCGCCCTGAACAGATTGATGTGCCCATTGTCGGAAATACGGACAGCGCCACCTAGTGGCAACAGGAAATGTCATGGCTTTAATTTTGTTGTACTGATTTTCACAGGTTCATCGTGGCCACCTCAAAAGCGGTGAATATCACCATCAGTCCCTCGTGATGCTTCAGTGCAAAAATTGTGACTTTAAACTGAACGGCGCACCCTGGTGGCAACGCTGTTCACGATGAAAGATGAAGTGGCTTTTGAGGGTCTTGGCAAGTTTATAGAGGCTTGAAATTTGGCACACACCTCCAAATGGATGTAGGCTTTGTTGTCATGTGATCATTTTCATTGAATAGCGCGAAATTGCTCCACAGCGCCCCCTACAAAATTTCAAAACAACAGCCCCTGCTCTGTGTTTTATGTATGAATCTGAAACCTGGTAGGCTTATAGGAGATATCAAGATGTACAAAAAAGTCTCTTGGAGCAATATCCCAAATCCAACAGGAAGTCAGCCATTTTAAAATTAATGTGCAATTTTGCCGACATTTTCCCCTCTTTTCAGGCTTCATACTTTGACGAACTCCTCCAAGGGATTTCATTATATTGAACCATTCTCCAGTGTGTGGAATCTAAAGACCTTTGTGATGTTAAATTGCGAAGCTTTTTACGTTCAGGGAAACGGGATGGTCATGGCGCCACGTGGAGTTTGAATCACTCGCCAAAACGCAGTAATCTGCTGTCACTCAAAGACACAATGTCCAATCTCTCCCAAAGCTCATAGGCGTGATGAGACTCGAGCTCGGAAATGTTTGTTATGCCATTTGTACATGATGGTTAGAGCGCCACCTAGTGGAACGACTAACTAATCATGAATGAATGAGTTGAAATGTTAGCTGGTGATTAAATGCATGAATTCCATCAATGTGACATCAGATCGGAGGTGCTGGTTTTAGGTGTTGGGCGTGGCTCGACGCGCCGGGGGTGCGAGGGCCCTCATAACGCTGCTTGCAGCTTTAATTATTAGGGCCCGAGCACTGACAGTGCGAAGGCCCTATTGTAATTGCTCCGTTTATTATTATTAGGGCCCGAGCACTGACAGTGCGAAGGCCCTATTGTAATTGCTCTGTTTATTATTATTATTATTATTATTATTTCGGCAAATGAATTGGCCGTTTGAGGGCCTAAACATGCTCGAAAACTCATGAAATTTTGCACACGCGTCAGGTCTGGTGAAAATTTACGTATTTTAATGTTCCCAGACATGGCCAGGGAAAATTAGCTCAGTAGCGCCACCTAGAAAAATGAAAAACGCGAGCCCCCGATATGGGTATGACCTACATGTTTGAAAGTCGGCACACCTATATAACGTTCAGAGTCGAACAAAAAAGTCTATTATGGCAATGTCCTAAACCCAACAGGAAGTCCGCCATTTTGGATTGAAGGTGACATTTTGGCTCTGATTTTACCGTTTCCATGCCTCGAACTTTAACGAACTCCTCCTTGGGGTTTGATTTCATAACCTTCATATTTGGTCAGTGCCAACTACACCCTTGTGCCATGTTAAATTGCGGAGCTTTTGAGTTTTCACAATACCATGAGGCCGTGGCGCCACGGCGAATTTCGATGACTCGCCATGAAAATCTTATTGCCTCTCATTTTGTCATACATTTTCTGACCTTGACCAAAGTGAACACATATGATAAGGCTCCACCCCTGAACATATTTCAACTGCCATATTTGACATCAAGGACAGCGCCACCTAGTGGGAACAGGAAATGTCATGTTTTACACTTTGGGGTACAGTATTGTGATGGGTGACACCTGCAGCCTCAAATTTCTCCAGGAAAGCCTTAAGGAGTTGGTCTTGGGTTACAGTGAAAACTGTGACTTTTCGCAAAAGGGTGTGACCCCAGCAGCATGGCGAACTTTGATGTCACGCCATGAAGAAACAAATTAGTATAACTCAATGAAATCCAGTCTGTTCAGTACCAGACTTTACAGGCATGATGTCAGACCCACCCTGAACAGATTGATGTGCCCATTGTCGGGAATACGGACAGCGCCACCTAGTGGCAACAGGAAATGTCATGGCTTTAATTTTGTTGTACTGATTTTCACAGGTTCATCGTGGCCACCTCAAAAGCGATGAATATCAACATCAGTCCCTCGTGATGCTTCAGTGCAAAAATTGTGACTTTAAACTGAACGGCGCACCCTGGTGGCAACGCGGTTCACCATGAAAGATGAAGTGGCTTTTGAGGGACTTGGAAAGTTTATAGAGGCTTGAAATTTGGCACACACCTCCAAATGGATGTAGGCTTTGTTGTCATGTGATCATTTTCATTGAATAGCTCGAAATTGCTCCACAGCGCCCCCTACAAAATTTCAAAACAACAGCCCCTGCTCTGTGTTTCATCTATGAGTCTGAAACCTGGTAAGCTTATGGAAAATATCAAGATGTACAAAAAAGTCTCTTGGAGCAATATCCCAAATCCAACAGGAAGTCAGCCATTTTAAAATTAATGTGTAATTTTGGCGACATTTTCCCCTCTTTTCAGGCTTCATACTTTGACGAACTCCTCCAAGGGATTTCATCATATTGAACCATTCTCCAGTGTGTGGAATCTAAAGACCTTTGTGATGTTAAATTGCGAAGCTTTTTACGTTCAAGGAAACGGGGTGGTCATGGCGGCACGTGGAGTTTCAATCACTGGCCAAAAAGCAGTAATCTGCTGTCACTCAAAGACACAAAGTCCAATCTCTCCCAAAGGTCGCAGGCGTGATGAGACTCGAGCTCGGAAATGTTTGTTATGCCCTTTGTCTATAATGGTTAGAGCGCCACCTAGTGGGACGACTATACTCATGGTTGAACCAAATGAAATGTTAACTGGTGGTTAAATGCATGAATTCCATCAATGTGACATCAGATCGGACGTGCTGGTTTCAGGTGTTGGGCATGGCTCGACACGCCGGGGGTGCGAGGGCCCTCATAACGCTGCTTGCAGCTTTAATTAGGGCCCGAGCACTGACAGTGCGAAGGCCCTATTGTAATTGCTCTGTTTATTATTATTATTATTATTATTATTTCGGCAAATGAATTGGCCGTTTGAGGGCCTAAACATGCTCGAAAACTCATGAAATTTTGCACACGCGTCAGGTCTGGTGAAAATTTACGTATTTTAATGTTCCCAGACATGGCCAGGGAAAATTAGCTCAGTAGCGCCACCTAGAAAAATGAAAAACGCGAGCCCCCGGTATGGGTATGACCTACACATTTGAAAGTCGGTACACCTATATAACGTTCAGAGTCGAACAAAAAAGTCTATTATGGCAATGTCCTAAACCCAACAGGAAGTCCGCCATTTTGGATTGAAGGTGACATTTTGGCTCTGATTTTACCGTTTCCATGCCTCGAACTTTAACGAACTCCTCCTTGGGGTTTGATTTCATAACCTTCATATTTGGTCAGTGCCAACTACACCCTTGTGCCATGTTAAATTGCGGAGCTTTTGAGTTTTCACAATACCATGAGGCCGTGGCGCCACGGCGAATTTCGATGACTCGCCATGAAAATCTTATTGCCTCTCATTTTGTCATACATTTTCTGACCTTGACCAAAGTGAACACATATGATAAGGCTCCACCCCTGAACATATTTCAACTGCCATATTTGACATCAAGGACAGCGCCACCTAGTGGGAACAGGAAATGTCATGTTTTACACTTTGGGGTACAGTATAGTGATGGGTGACATCTGCAGCCTCAAATTTCTCCAGGAAAGCCTTAAGGAGTTGGTCTTGGGGTACAGTGAAAACTGTGGCTTTTCACGAAAGGGTGTGACCTCAGCAGCATGGCGAACTTTGATATCTTGCCATGAAGAAACAAATTAGTATAACTCCATGAAATCCAGTCTGATTAGTACCAGACTTTACAGGCATGATGTCACACCCGCCCTGAACAGATTGATGTGCCCATTGTCAGGAATATGAAGAGCGCCACCTAGTGGGAACAGGAAATGTCATGTCTTACACTTTGTTGTACTGATTTTCACAGGTTCATAGTGGCCACCTCAAAAGCGGTGAATATCACCATCAGTCCTTGATGATGCTTTAGTGCAAAAATTGTGACTTTAAACTGAACGGCGCACCCTGGTGGCAACGCTGTTCACCGTGAAAAATGAAGTGGCTTTTGAGGGGCTTGGAAAGTTTATAGAGGCTTGAAATTTGGCGCACACCTCCATTGTGCTTAAGGCTTTGTTGTTATGTGATCATTTTCATTGAATAGCGCAAAATGGCTCCACAGCGCCCCCTACAAAATTTCAAAACATCAGCCCCAGCTCTGTGTTTTATGTATGAGTCTGAAACCTGGTAAGCTTATAGGAGATATCAAGATGTACAAAAAAGTCTCTTGGAGCAATATCCCAAATCTAACAGGAAGTCAGCCATTTTAAAATTAATGTGTAATTTTTGTGACATTTTCCCCTCTTTCCAGGCACCGTTCTTTGACGAACTCCTCCAAGGGATTTCATCATATTGAACCAATCTCCAGTGTGTGGAATCTAAAGACCTTTGTGATGTTAAATTGCGAAGCTTTTTACGTCCAGGGAAACGGGGTGGTTATGGCGGCACTTAGAGTTTGAATCACTCGCCAAAAAGCAGTAATCTGCTGTCACTCAAAAACACAATGTCCAATCTCTCCCAAACGTCTCAGGTGTGATGAGACTCGAGCTCGGAAATGTTTGTTATGCCATTTGTACATAATGGTTAGAGCGCCACCTAGTGGAACGACTAACTAATCATGAATGAATGAGTTGAAATGTTAGCTGGTGGTTAAATGCATGAATTCCATCAATGTGACATCAGATCGGACGTGCTGGTTTTAGGTGTTGGGCGTGGCTCGACGCGCCGGGGGTGCGAGGGCCCTCATAACGCTGCTTGCAGCTTTAATTAGGGCCCGAGCACTGAGAGTGCGAAGGCCCTATTGTATCTGCTCCGTTTCTTATTATTATTATTATTATTAGGGCCCGAGCACCGAGAGTGCGAAGGCCCTATTGTATCTGCTCCGTTTCTTTTTAGGGCCCGAGCACTGACAGTGCGAAGGCCCTATTGTAATTGCTCTGTTTATTATTATTAGGGCCCGAGCACCGAGAGTGCGAAGGCCCTATTGTATCTGCTCCGTTTCTTTTTATTATTATTATTCACCCCAAACAAGGGCCTTTTTGAGGGCCTAAACATGCTCAAAAACTCATGAAATTTTGCACACATGCCAGGTCTGGTGAAAAATTTTGTTTTTTAATGGTTTTACATATGAGCACTGGGAAATGGCTCTAGAGCGCCACCTATGCCTTGTTAAATGCAGCCCTACGACCACATCGTTTGGGCTACATGTATGAAATTTGGCACACATGTGTATCATGCCAAGACGAACAAAAAAGTCAGTGGGCCCATTGACGCAAACCCAACAGGAAGTCCGCCATTTGGACGTGAAGGTGACATTTTGGCTCTAATTTTGCCATTTCCATGCCTCGAACTTTTGCGAACTCCTCCTTGGGATTTGGTTGTATAAGCTTCATCTTTGGACAGTGTCAACTACACACCTGGGCCATGTTAAATTGCGGAGCTTTTGAGTTTTCACAATACTATGAGGCCGTGGCGCCATGGCGAATTTCGATGACTCGCCATGAAAATCTTATTGCCTCTCATTTTGTCATACATTTTCTGACCTTGACCAAAGTGAACACATATGATAAGGCTCCACCCCTGAACATATTTCAACTGCCATATTTGACATAAGGGCCAGCGCCACCTAGTGGGAACAGGAAATGTCATGTTTTACACTTTGGGGTACAGTATAGTGATGGGTGACATCTGCATCCTCAAATTTCTCCAGGAAAGCCTTAAGGAGTTGGTCTTGGGTTACAGTGAAAACTGTGAGTTTTCGTGAAAGGGTGTGACCCCAGCAGCATGGCGAACTTTGATGTCACGCCATGAAGAAACAAATTAGTATAACTCAATGAAATCCAGCCTGATCAGTACCAGACTTTACAGGCATGATGTCAGACTCGCCCTGAACAGATTGATGTGCCCATTGTCAGAAATACGGACAGCGCCACCTAGTGGCAACAGGAAATGTCATGGCTTTAATTTTGTTGTACTGATTTTCACAGGTTCATCGTGGCCACCTCAAAAGCGGTGAATATCACCATCAGTCCCTCGTGATGCTTCAGTGCAAAAATTGTGACTTTAAACTGAACGGCGCACCCTGGTGGCAACGCTGTTCACCATGAAAGATGAAGTTACTTTTGAGGGTCTTGGCAAGTTTATAGAGGCTTGAAATTTGGCACACACCTCCAATGTGACGAAGGCTTTGTTGTCATGTGATCATTTTCATTGAATATCCCAAAGTGGCTCCACAGCGCCCCCTACAAAATTTCAAAACCACAGCCCCAGCTCTGTGTTTTATGTATGAATCTGAAACCTGGTAGGCTTATAGGAGATATCAAGATGTACAAAAAAGTCTCTTGGAGCAATATCCCAAATCCAACAGGAAGTCAGCCATTTTAAAATTAATGTGTAATTTTGATGACATTTTCCCCCCTTTTCAGGCCTCATACTTTGACGAACTCCTCCAAGGGATTTCATCATATTGAAGCATTCTTCAGTGTGTAGAATCTAAAGACCTTTGTGATGTTAAATTGCGAAGCTTTTTCCGTTCAGGGAAACGGGGTGGTCATGGCGGCACGTAGAGTTTCAATCACTCGCAAAAAGCAGTAATCTGCTGTCACTAAAAAACACAATGTCCAATCTCTCCCAAAGGTCGCAGGTGTGATGAGACTCGAGCTTGGAAATGTTTGTTATGCTATTTGTAAATAATGGTTAGAGCGCCACCTAGTGGCATGACTATAATCCTGGTTGAATAAGATGAAATGTTAGCTGGTGATTAAAAGCATGAAATCCATCAATGTGACATCACATCGGACGTGCCGGTTTGAGGTGTTGGCAGTGGCTCGACGTGCCGGGGGTGCGAGGGCCCTCATAACGCTGCTTGCAGCTTTAATTATTATTATTATTATTATTATTATTATTTCGGCAAATGAATCGGCCTTTTGAGGACCTAAACATGCTCGAAAACTCATGAAATTTTGCACACGCGTCAGGTCTGGTGAAAATTTACGTATTTTAATGTTCTCAGACATGGCCAGGGAAAATTAGCTCAGTAGCGCCACCTAGAAAAATGAAAAATGCGAGCCCCCGGTATGGGTATCACCTACATGTTTGAAAGTCGGTACACCTATATAACGTTCAGAGTCGAACAAAAAAGTCTATTATGGCAATGTCCTAAACCCAACAGGAAGTCCGCCATTTTGGATTGAATGTGACATTTTGGCTCTGATTTTACCGTTTCCATGCCTCGAACTTTAACGAACTCCTCCTTGGGGTTTGATTTCATAACCTTCATATTTGGTCAGTGCCAACTACACCCTTATGCCATGTTAAATTGCGGAGCTTTTGAGTTTTCACAATACCATGAGGCCGTGGCGCCACGGCGAATTTCGATGACTCGCCATGAAAATCTTATTGCCTCTCATTCTGTCATAGATTTTCTGACCTTGACCAAAGTGAACACATATGATAAGGCTCCACCCCTGAACATATTTCAACTGCCATATTTTACATCAGGGACAGCGCCACCTAGTGGGAACAGGAAATGTCATGTTTTACACTTTGGGGTACAGTATTGTGATGGGTGACATCTGCAGCCTCAAATTTCTCCAGGAAAGCCTTAAGGAGTTGGTCTTGGGTTACAGTGAAAACTGTGACTTTTCGCGAAAGGGTGTGACCCCAGCAGCATGGCGAACTTTGATGTCACGCCATGAAGAAAGAAATTAGTATAACTCAATGAAATCCAGTCTGATCAGTACCAGACTTTACAGGCATGATGTCAGACCCACCCTGAACAGATTGATGTGCCCATTGTCGGAAATACGGACAGCGCCACCTAGTGGCAACAGGAAATGTCATGGCTTTAATTTTGTTGTACTGATTTTCACAGGTTCATCGTGGCCACCTCAAAAGCGGTGAATATCAACATCAGTCCCTCGTGATGCTTCAGTGCAAAAATTGTGACTTTAAAGTGAACGGCGCACCCTGGTGGTAACGCGGTTCACCATGAAAGATGAAGTGGCTTTTGAGGGGCTTGGAAAGTTTATAGAGGCTTGAAATTTGGCACACACCTCCAAATGGATGTAGGCTTTGTTGTCATGTGATCATTTTCATTGAATAGCGCGAAATTGCTCCACAGCGCCCCCTACAAAATTTCAAAACAACAGCCCCTGCTCTGTGTTTCATCTATGAGTCTGAAACCTGGTAAGCTTATGGAAAATATCAAGATGTACAAAAAAGTCTCTTGGAGCAATATCCCAAATCCAACAGGAAGTCAGCCATTTTAAAATTAATGTGTAATTTTGGCAACATTTTCCCCTCTTTTCAGGCTTCATACTTTGACGAACTCCTCCAAGGGATTTCATCATATTGAACCATTCTCCAGTGTGTGGAATCTAAAGACCTT
The DNA here is from genome assembly GCF_963969265.1 of Rhamphochromis sp. 'chilingali'. NCBI lineage: Eukaryota > Metazoa > Chordata > Actinopteri > Cichliformes > Cichlidae > Rhamphochromis > Rhamphochromis sp. 'chilingali'. The sequence continues at coordinate 20,547,527 of NC_137942.1, read as the reverse complement.
TGTGATGTTAAATTGCGAAGCTTTTTACGTTCAGGGAAACGGGGTGGTCATGGCGGCACGTAGAGTTTCAATCACTCGCCAAAAAGCAGTAATCTGCTGTCACTCAAAAACACAATGTCCAATCTCTCCCAAAGCTCATAGGCGTGATGAGACTCGAGCTCGGAAATGTTTGTTATGCCATTTTTACATAATGGTTAGAGCCCCACCTAGTGGAACGACTAACTAATCATGAATGAATGAGTTGAAATGTTAGCTGGTGGTTAAATGCATGAATTCCATCAATGTGACATCAGATCGGACGTGCTGGTTTTAGGTGTTGGGCGTGGCTCGACGCGCCGGGGGTGCGAGGGCCCTCATAACGCTGCTTGCAGCTTTAATTATTATTATTATTATTATTTCGGCAAATGAATTGGCCGTTTGAGGGCCTAAACATGCTCGAAAACTCATGAAATTTTGCACACGCGTCAGGTCTGGTGAAAATTTACGTATTTTAATGTTCTCAGACATGGCCAGGGAAAATTAGCTCAGTAGCGCCACCTAGAAAAATGAAAAACGCGAGCCCCCGGTATGGGTATGACCTACATGTTTGAAAGTCGGTACACCTATATAATGTTCAGAGTCGAACAAAAAAGTCTATTATGGCAATGTCCTAAACCCAACAGGAAGTCCGCCATTTTGGATTGAAGGTGACATTTTGGCTCTGATTTTACCATTTCCATGCCTCGAACTTTGACGAACTCCTCCTTGGGGTTTGATTTCATAACCTTCATATTTGGTCAGTGCCAACTACACCCTTGTGCCATGTTAAATTGCGGAGCTTTTGAGTTTTCACAATACTATGAGGCCGTGGCGCCATGGCGAATTTCGATGACTCGCCATGAAAATCTTATTGCCTCTCATTTTGTCATACATGTTCCGATCTGGACCAAAGAGCACACATATGATAAGGCTCCACCCCTGAACATATTTCAACTGCCATATTTGACACCAGGGACAGCGCCACCTAGTGGGAACAGGAAATGTCATGTTTTACACTTTGGGGTACAGTATAGTGATGGGTGACACCTGCAGCCTCAAATTTCTCCAGGAAAGCCTTAAGGAGTTGGTCTTGGGTTACAGTGAAAACTGTGACTTTTCGCAAAAGGGTGTGACCCCAGCAGCATGGCGAACTTTGATGTCACGCCATGAAGAAACAAATTAGTATAACTCAATGAAATCCAGTCTGATCAGTACCAGACTTTACAGGCATGATGTCAGACCCGCCCTGAACAGATTGATGTGCCCATTGTCGGGAATACGTACAGCGCCACCTAGTGGCAACAGGAAATGTCATGGCTTTAATTTTGTTGTACTGATTTTCACAGGTTCATCGTGGCCACCTCAAAAGCGGTGAATATCAACATCAGTCCCTCGTGATGCTTCAGTGCAAAAATTGTGACTTTAAACTGAACGGCGCACCCTGGTGGCAACGCGGTCCACCATGAAAGATGAAGTGGCTTTTGAGGGGCTTGGATAGTATATAGTGGCTTTAAATTTAGCACACCCCTCCAAATGGATGAAGGCTTTGTTGTCATGTGATCATTTTTATTGAATAGCGCGAAATGGCTCCACAGCGCCCCCTACAAAATTTCAAAACCACAGCCCCAGCTCTGTGTTTTATGTATGAGTCTGAAACCTGGTAAGCTTATAGGAGATATCAAGATGTACAAAAAAGTCTCTTGGAGCAATATCCAAAATCCAACAGGAAGTCAGCCATTTTAAAATTAATGTGCAATTTTGGCAACATTTTCCCCTCTTTCCAGGCACCGTTCTTTGACAAACTCCTCCAAGGGATTTCATCATATTGAACCAATCTCCAGTGTGTGGAATCTAAAGACCTTTGTGATGTTAAATTGCGAAGCTTTTTACGTTCAGTGAAACGGGGTGGTCATGGCGGCACGTGGAGTTTGAATCACTCGCCAAAAAGCAGTAATCTGCTGTCACTCAAAAACACAATGTCCAATCTCTCCCAAAGCTCATAGGTGTGATGAGACTCGAGCTCGGAAATGTTTGTTATGCCATTTGTGCATAAGGGTTAGAGCGCCACCTAGTGGAACGACTAACTAATCATGAATGAATGAGTTGAAATGTTAGCTGGTGGTTAAATGCATGAATTCCATCAATGTGATATGAGATCGGACGTGCTGGTTTTAGGTGTTGGGCGTGGCTCGACGCGCCGGGGGTGCGAGGGCCCTCATAACGCTGCTTGCAGCTTTAATTAGGGCCCGAGCACTGACAGTGCGAAGGCCCTATTGTAATTGCTCCGTTTATTATTATTATTATTATTATTATTTCGGCAAATGAATCGGCCTTTTGAGGACCTAAACATGCTCGAAAACTCATGAAATTTTGCACACGCGTCAGGTCTGGTGAAAATTTACGTATTTTAATGTTCTCAGACATGGCCAGGGAAAATTAGCTCAGTAGCGCCACCTAGAAAAATGAAAAATGCGAGCCCCCGGTATGGGTATCACCTACATGTTTGAAAGTCGGTACACCTATATAACGTTCAGAGTCGAACAAAAAAGTCTATTATGGCAATGTCCTAAACCCAACAGGAAGTCCGCCATTTTGGATTGAATGTGACATTTTGGCTCTGATTTTACCGTTTCCATGCCTCGAACTTTTGCGAACTCCTCCTTGGGGTTTCATTTCATAACCTTCAAATTTGGACAGTGTCAACTACACCCTTGTGCCATGTTAAATTGCGGAGCTTTTGAGTTTTCACAATACTATGAGGCCGTGGCGCCATGGCGAATTTCGATGACTCGCCATGAAAATCTTATTGCCTCTCATTTTGTCATACATGTTCCGATCTGGACCAAAGAGCACACATATGATAAGGCTCCACCCCTGAACATATTTCAACTGCCATATTTGACACCAGGGACAGCGCCACCTAGTGGGAACAGGAAATGTCATGTTTTACACTTTGGGGTACAGTATAGTGATGGGTGACATCTGCAGCCTCAAATTTCTCCAGGAAAGCCTTAAGGAGTTGGTCTTGGGTTACAGTGAAAACTGTGAGTTTTCGCCAAAGGGTGTGACCCCAGCAGCATGGCGAACTTTGATGTCACGCCATGAAGAAACAAATTAGTATAACTCAATGAAATCCAGTCTGATCAGTACCAGACTTTACAGGCATGATGTCAGACGCGCCCTGAACAGATTGATGTGCCCATTGTCGGAAATACGGACAGCGCCACCTAGTGGCAACAGGAAATGTCATGGCTTTAATTTTGTTGTACTGATTTTCACAGGTTCATCGTGGCCACCTCAAAAGTGGTGAATATCACCATCAGTCCCTCGTGATGCTTCAGTGCAAAAATTGTGACTTTAAACTGAACGGCGCACCCTGGTGGCAATGCTGTTCAACATGAAAGATGAAGTGGCTTTTGAGGGTCTTGGCAAGTTTATAGAGGCTTGAAATTTGGCACACACCTCCAAATGGATGAACGCTTTGTTGGCATGTGATCATTTTCATTGAATAGCGCGAAGTGGCTCCACAGCGCCCCCTACAAAATTTCAAAACCACAGCCCCTGCTCTGTGTTCTACGTATGATTCTGAAACCTGGTAAGCTTATAGGAGGTATCAAGATGTACAAAAAAGTCTCTTGGTGCAATATCCCAAATCCAACAGGAAGTCAGCCATTTTAAAATTAATGTGTAATTTTGGCGACATTTTCCCCTCTTTTCAGGCTTCATACTTTGACGAACTCCTCCAAGGGATTTCATCATATTGAACCATTCTCCAGTGTGTGGAATCTAAAGACCTTTGTGATGTTAAATTGCGAAGCTTTTTACGTTCAAGGAAACGGGGTGGTCATGGCGGCACGTGGAGTTTCAATCACTCGCCAAAAAGCAGTAATATGCTGTCACTCAAAGACACAAAGTCCAATCTCTCCCAAAGGTCGCAGGCGTGATGAGACTCGAGCTCGGAAATGTTTGTTATGCCATTTGTCTATAATGGTTAGAGCGCCACCTAGTGGGACGACTATACTCATGGTTGAACCAAATGAAATGTTAACTGGTGGTTAAATGCATGAATTCCATCAATGTGACATCAGATCGGACGTGCTGGTTTCAGGTGTTGGGCATGGCTCGACACGCCGGGGGTGCGAGGGCCCTCATAACGCTGCTTGCAGCTTTAATTAGGGCCCGAGCACTGACAGTGCGAAGGCCCTATTGTAATTGCTCTGTTTATTATTATTATTATTATTATTATTTCGGCAAATGAATTGGCCGTTTGAGGGCCTAAACATGCTCGAAAACTCATGAAATTTTGCACACGCGTCAGGTCTGGTGAAAATTTACGTATTTTAATGTTCTCAGACATGGCCAGGGAAAATTAGCTCAGTAGCGCCACCTAGAAAAATGAAAAACGCGAGCCCCCGGTATGGGTATGACCTACATGTTTGAAAGTCGGTACACCTATATAATGTTCAGAGTCGAACAAAAAAGTCTATTATGGCAATGTCCTAAACCCAACAGGAAGTCCGCCATTTTGGATTGAAGGTGACATTTTGGCTCTGATTTTACCATTTCCATGCCTCGAACTTTGACGAACTCCTCCTTGGGGTTTGATTTCATAACCTTCATATTTGGTCAGTGCCAACTACACCCTTGTGCCATGTTAAATTGCGGAGCTTTTGAGTTTTCACAATACTATGAGGCCGTGGCGCCATGGCGAATTTCGATGACTCGCCATGAAAATCTTATTGCCTCTCATTTTGTCATACATGTTCCGATCTGGACCAAAGAGCACACATATGATAAGGCTCCACCCCTGAACATATTTCAACTGCCATATTTGACATCAAGGACAGCGCCACCTAGTGGGAACAGGAAATGTCATGTTTTACACTTTGGGGTACAGTATAGTGATGGGTGACATCTGCAGCCTCAAATTTCTCCAGGAAAGCCTTAAGGAGTTGGTCTTGGGTTACAGTGAAAACTGTGACTTTTCGCAAAAGGGTGTGACCCCAGCAGCATGGCGAACTTTGATGTCACGCCATGAATAAACAAATTAGTATAACTCAATGAAATCCAGTCTGATCAGTACCAGACTTTACAGGCATGATGGCAGACCCGCCCTGAACAGATTGATGTGCCCATTGTCGGAAATACGGACAGCGCCACCTAATGGCAACAGGAAATGTCATGGCTTTAATTTTGTTGTACTGATTTTCACAGGTTCATCGTGGCCACCTCAAAAGCGGTGAATATCAACATCAGTCCCTCGTGATGCTTCAGTGCAAAAATTGTGACTTTAAACTGAACGGCGCACCCTGGTGGCAACGCGGTTCACCATGAAAGATGAAGTGGCTTTTGAGGGGCTTGGAAAGTTTATAGAGGCTTGAAATTTGGCACACACCTCCAAATGGATGAAGGCATTGTTGTTATGTAACCATTTTCCTTGAATAGCGCAAAATGGCTCCACAGCGCCCCCTACAATATTTCAAAACATCAGCCCCTGCTCTGTGTTTCATCTATGAGTCTGACACTTGGTAAGCTTGTGTAAGATATCAAGATGTACAAAAAAGTCTCTTGGAGCAATATCCCAAATCCAACAGGAAGTCAGCCATTTTAAAATTAATGTGTAATTTTGATGACATTTTCCCCCCTTTTCAGGCCTCATACTTTGACGAACTCCTCCAAGGGATTTCATCATATTGAAGCATTCTTCAGTGTGTAGAATCTAAAGACCTTTGTGATGTTAAATTGCGAAGCTTTTTCCGTTCAGGGAAACGGGGTGGTCATGGCGGCACGTAGAGTTTCAATCACTCGCAAAAAGCAGTAATCTGCTGTCACTAAAAAACACAATGTCCAATCTCTCCCAAAGGTCGCAGGTGTGATGAGACTCGAGCTTGGAAATGTTTGTTATGCTATTTGTCAATAATGGTTAGAGCGCCACCTAGTGGCATGACTATAATCCTGGTTGAATAAGATGAAATGTTAGCTGGTGATTAAAAGCATGAATTCCATCAATGTGACATCACATCGGACGTGCCGGTTTGAGGTGTTGGGCGTGGCTCGACGTGCCGGGGGTGCGAGGGCCCTCATAACGCTGCTTGCAGCTTTAATTATTATTATTATTATTATTTCGGCAAATGAATTGGCCGTTTGAGGGCCTAAACATGCTCGAAAACTCATGAAATTTTGCACACGCGTCAGGTCTGGTGAAAATTTACGTATTTTAATGTTCTCAGACATGGCCAGGGAAAATTAGCTCAGTAGCGCCACCTAGAAAAATGAAAAACGCGAGCCCCCGGTATGGGTATGACCTATAAGTTTGAAAGTCGGTACACCTATATAACGTTCAGAGTCGAACAAAAAAGTCTATTATGGCAATGTCCTAAACCCAACAGGAAGTCCGCCATTTTGGATTGAAGGTGACATTTTGGGTCTGATTTTACCGTTTCCATGCCTCGAACTTTAACGAACTCCTCCTTGGGATTTGGTCCTATAAACTTCAAATTTGGACAGTGTCAACTACACCCTTGTGCCATGTTAAATTGCGGAGCTTTTGAGTTTTCACAATACTATGAGGCCGTGGCGCCATGGCGAATTTTGATGACTCGCCATGAAAATCTTATTGCCTCTCATTTTGTCATACTTTTTCTGACCTTGACCAAAGTGAACACATATGATAAGGCTCCACCCCTGAACATATTTCAACTGCCATATTTGACATCAAGGACAGCGCCACCTAGTGGGAACAGGAAATGTCATGTTTTACACTTTGGGGTACAGTATAGTGATGGGTGACATCTGCAGCCTCAAATTTCTCCAGAAAAGCCTTAAGGAGTTGGTCTTGGGTTACAGTGAAAACTGTGAGTTTTCGCAAAAGGGTGTGACCCCAGCAGCATGGCGAACTTTGATGTCTCGCCATGAAGAAACAAATTAGTATAACTCAATGAAATCCAGTCTGATCAGTACCAGACTTTACAGGCGTGATGTCAGACCCGCCCTGAACAGATTGATGTGCCCATTGTCAGGAATATGAAGAGCGCCACCTAGTGGGAACAGGAAATGTCATGTCTTACACTTTGTTGTACTGATTTTCACAGGTTCATCGTGGCCACCTCAAAAGCGGTGAATATCAACATCAGTCCCTCGTGATGTTTCAGTGCAAAAATTGTGACTTTAAACTGAACGGCGCACCCTGGTGGCAACGCTGTTCACCATGAAAGATGAAGTGGCTTTTGAGGGTCTTGGCAAGTTTATAGAGGCTTGAAATTTGGCACACACCTCCAATGTGATGAAGGCTTTGTTGTCATGTGATCATTTTCATTGAATATCCCAAAATGGCTCCACAGCGCCCCCTACAAAATTTCAAAACCACAGCCCCAGCTCTGTGTTTTATGTATGAATCTGAAACCTGGTAGGCTTATAGGAGATATCAAGATGTACAAAAAAGTCTCTTGGAGCAATATCCCAAATCCAACAGGAAGTCAGCCATTTTAAAATTAATGTGCAATTTTGGCAACATTTTCCCCTCTTTTCAGGCTTCATACTTTGACGAACTCCTCCAAGGGATTTCATCATATTGAACCATTCTCCAGTGTGTGGAATCTAAAGACCTTTGTGATGTTAAATTGCGAAGCTTTTTACATTCAGGGAAACGGGGTGGTCATGGCGGCACGTAGAGTTTCAGTCACTCGCCAAAAAGCACTAATCTGCTGTCACTCAAAAACACAATGTCCAATCTCTCCCAAAGCTCATAGGCGTGATGAGACTCGAGCTCGGAAATGTTTGTTATGCCATTTGTACATAATGGTTACAGCGCCACCTAGTGGAATGACTAATTAATCACGGATGAATGAGTTGAAATGTTAGCTGGTGGTTAAATGCATGAATTCCATCAATGTGACATCAGATCGGACGTGCTGGTTTTAGGTGTTGGGCGTGGCTCGACGCGCCGGGGGTGCGAGGGCCCTCATAACGCTGCTTGCAGCTTTAATTAGGGCCCGAGCACTGACAGTGCGAAGGCCCTATTGTAATTGCTCTGTTTATTAGGGCCCGAGCACTGACAGTGCGAAGGCCCTATTGTAATTGCTCTGTTTATTATTATTATTATTATTATTATTTCGGCAAATGAATTGGCCGTTTGAGGGCCTAAACATGCTCGAAAACTCATGAAATTTTGCACACGCGTCAGGTCTGGTGAAAATTTACGTATTTTAATGTTCTCAGACATGGCCAGGGAAAATTAGCTCAGTAGCGCCACCTAGAAAAATGAAAAACGCGAGCCCCCGGTATGGGTATGACCTACATGTTTGAAAGTCGGTACACTTATATAATGTTCAGAGTCGAACAAAAAAGTCTATTATGGCAATGTCCTAAACCCAACAGGAAGTCCGCCATTTTGGATTGAAGGTGACATTTTGGCTCTGATTTTACCATTTCCATGCCTCGAACTTTGACGAACTCCTCCTTGGGGTTTGATTTCATAACCTTCATATTTGGTCAGTGCCAACTACACCCTTGTGCCATGTTAAATTGCGGAGCTTTTGAGTTTTCACAATACTATGAGGCCGTGGCGCCATGGCGAATTTCGATGACTCGCCATGAAAATCTTATTGCCTCTCATTTTGTCATACATGTTCCGATCTGGACCAAAGAGCACACATATGATAAGGCTCCACCCCTGAACATATTTCAACTGCCATATTTGACATCAAGGACAGCGCCACCTAGTGGGAACAGGAAATGTCATGTTTTACACTTTGGGGTACAGTATAGTGATGGGTGACATCTGCAGCCTCAAATTTCTCCAGGAAAGCCTTAAGGAGTTGGTCTTGGGTTACAGTGAAAACTGTGACTTTTCGCAAAAGGGTGTGACCCCAGCAGCATGGCGAACTTTGATGTCACGCCATGAAGAAACAAATTAGTATAACTCAATGAAATCCAGTCTGATCAGTACCAGACTTTACAGGCATGATGGCAGACCCGCCCTGAACAGATTGATGTGCCCATTGTCGGAAATACGGACAGCGCCACCTAATGGCAACAGGAAATGTCATGGCTTTAATTTTGTTGTACTGATTTTCACAGGTTCATCGTGGCCACCTCAAAAGCGGTGAATATCAACATCAGTCCCTCGTGATGCTTCAGTGCAAAAATTGTGACTTTAAACTGAACGGCGCACCCTGGTGGCAACGCGGTCCACCATGAAAGATGAAGTGGCTTTTGAGGGGCTTGGAAAGTTTATAGAGGCTTGAAATTTGGCACACACCTCCAAATGGATGAAGGCATTGTTGTTATGTAACCATTTTCCTTGAATAGCGCAAAATGGCTCCACAGCGCCCCCTACAATATTTCAAAACATCAGCCCCTGCTCTGTGTTTCATCTATGAGTCTGACACTTGGTAAGCTTGTGTAAGATATCAAGATGTACAAAAAAGTCTCTTGGAGCAATATCCCAAATCCAACAGGAAGTCAGCCATTTTAAAATTAATGTGTAATTTTGATGACATTTTCCCCCCTTTTCAGGCCTCATACTTTGACGAACTCCTCCAAGGGATTTCATCATATTGAAGCATTCTTCAGTGTGTAGAATCTAAAGACCTTTGTGATGTTAAATTGCGAAGCTTTTTCCGTTCAGGGAAACGGGGTGGTCATGGCGGCACGTAGAGTTTCAATCACTCGCAAAAAGCAGTAATCTGCTGTCACTAAAAAACACAATGTCCAATCTCTCCCAAAGGTCGCAGGTGTGATGAGACTCGAGCTTGGAAATGTTTGTTATGCTATTTGTCAATAATGGTTAGAGCGCCACCTAGTGGCATGACTATAATCCTGGTTGAATAAGATGAAATGTTAGCTGGTGGTTAAATGCATGAATTCCATCAATGTGACATCAGATCGGACGTGCTGGTTTTAGGTGTTGGGCGTGGCTCGACGCGCCGGGGGTGCGAGGGCCCTCATAACGCTGCTTGCAGCTTTAATTATTATTATTATTATTATTCCGGCAAATGAATCGGCCTTTTGAGGGCCTAAACATGCTCGAAAACTCTGGAAATTTTGCGCACGCGTCAGGTCTGGTGAAAATTTACGTATTTTAATGGTTTTACATATGAGCACTGGGAAATGGCTCTAGAGCGCCACCTATGCCTTGTTAAATGCAGCCCTACGACCACATCGTTTCAGCTACATGTATGAAATTTGGCACACATGTGTATCATGCCAAGACGAACAAAAAAGTCTGTGGGCCCATTGACGCAAACCCAACAGGAAGTCCGCCATTTTGGATTGAAGGTGACATTTTGGCTCTGATTTTACCGTTTCCATGCCTTGTACTTTAACGAACTCCTCCTTGGGATTTGGTCGTATAAGCTTCAAATTTGGACAGTGTCAACTACACCCTTGTGCCATGTTAAATTGCGGAGCTTTTGAGTTTTCACAATACTATGAGGCCGTGGCGCCATGGCGAATTTCGATGACTCGCCATGAAAATCTTATTGCCTCTCATTCTGTCATACATGTTCCAATCTGGACCAAAGAGCACACATATGATAAGGCTCCACCCCTGAACATATTTCAACTGCCATATTTGACCTCAAGGACAGCGCCACCTAGTGGGAACAGGAAATGTCATGTTTTACACTTTGGGGTACAGTATAGTGAAGGGTGACATCTGCAGCCTCAAATTTCTCCAGGAAAGCCTTAAGGAGTTGGTCTTGGGTTACAGTGAAAACTGTGAGTTTTCGTGAAAGGGTGTGACCCCAGCAGCATGGCGAACTTTGATGTCACGCCATGAAGAAACAAATTAGTATAACTCAATGAAATCCAGTCTGATCAGTACCAGACTTTACAGGCATGATGTCAGACCCGCCCTGAACAGATTGATGTGCCCATTGTCGGAAATACGGACAGCGCCACCTAGTGGCAACAGGAAATGTCATGGCTTTAATTTTGTTGTACTGATTTTCACAGGTTCATCTTGGCCACCTCAAAAGCGGTGAATATCACCATCAGTCCCTCGTGATGCTTCAGTGCAAAAATTGTGACTTTAAACTGAACGGCGCACCCTGGTGGCAACGCTGTTCAACATGAAAGATGAAGTGGCTTTTGAGGGTCTTGGCAAGTTTATAGAGGCTTGAAATTTGGCACACACCTCCAAATGGATGAAGGCTTTGTTGGCATGTGATCATTTTCATTGAATAGCGCGAAATTGCTCCACAGCGCCCCCTACAAAATTTCAAAACCACAGCCCCTGCTCTGTGTTCTATGTATGATTCTGAAACCTGGTAAGCTTATAGGAGATATCAAGATGTACAAAAAAGTCTCTTGGTGCAATATCCCAAATCCAACAGGAAGTCAGCCATTTTAATATTAATGTGTAATTTTGGCAACATTTTCCCCTCTTTCCAGGCACCGTTCTTTGACGAACTCCTCCAAGGGATTTCATCATATTGAACCAATCTCCAGTGTGTGGAATCTAAAGACCTTTGTGATGTTAAATTGCGAAGCTTTTTACGTTCAGTGAAACGGGGTGGTTATGGTGGCACTTAGAGTTTGAATCACTCGCCAAAAAGCAGTAATCTGCTGTCACTCAAAAACACAATGTCCAATCTCTCCCAAACGTCTCAGGTGTGATGAGACTCGAGCTAGGAAATGTTTGTTATGCCATTTGTCAGTAATGGTTAGAGCTCCACCTAGTGGGACAACTATAATCATGATTGAATGAGATGAATTGTTAGCTGGTGGTTAAATGCATGAATTCCATCAATGTGACATCAGATCGGAGGTGCTGGTTTTAGGTGTTGGGCGTGGCTCGACGCGCCGGGGGTGCGAGGGCCCTCATAACGCTGCTTGCAGCTTTAATTAGGGCCCGAGCACTGACAGTGCGAAGGCCCTATTGTAATTGCTCTGTTTATTATTATTATTATTATTATTTCGGCAAATGAATCGGCCTTTTGAGGGCCTAAACATGCTCGAAAACTCTGGAAATTTTGCGCACGCGTCAGGTCTGGTGAAAATTTACGTATTTTAATGGTTTTACATATGAGCACTGGGAAATGGCTCTAGAGCGCCACCTATGCCTTGTTAAATGCAGCCCTACGACCACATCGTTTCAGCTACATGTATGAAATTTGGCACACATGTGTATCATGCCAAGACGAACAAAAAAGTCTGTGGGCCCATTGACGCAAACCCAACAGGAAGTCCGCCATTTTGGATTGAAGGTGACATTTTGGCTCTGATTTTACCGTTTCCATGCCTTGTACTTTAACGAACTCCTCCTTGGGATTTGGTCGTATAAGCTTCAAATTTGGACAGTGTCAACTACACCCTTGTGCCATGTTAAATTGCGGAGCTTTTGAGTTTTCACAATACTATGAGGCCGTGGCGCCATGGCGAATTTCGATGACTCGCCATGAAAATCTTATTGCCTCTCATTCTGTCATACATGTTCCAATCTGGACCAAAGAGCACACATATGATAAGGCTCCACCCCTGAACATATTTCAACTGCCATATTTGACCTCAAGGACAGCGCCACCTAGTGGGAACAGGAAATGTCATGTTTTACACTTTGGGGTACAGTATAGTGAAGGGTGACATCTGCAGCCTCAAATTTCTCCAGGAAAGCCTTAAGGAGTTGGTCTTGGGTAACAGTGAAAACTGTGAGTTTTCGCGAAAGGGTGTGACCCCAGCAGCATGGCGAACTTTGATGTCACGCCATGAAGAAACAAATTAGTATAACTCAATGAAATCCAGTCTGATCAGTACCAGACTTTACAGGCATGATGTCAGACCCGCCCTGAACAGATTGATGTGCCCATTGTCGGAAATACGGACAGCGCCACCTAGTGGCAACAGGAAATGTCATGGCTTTAATTTTGTTGTACTGATTTTCACAGGTTCATCTTGGCCACCTCAAAAGCGGTGAATATCACCATCAGTCCCTCGTGATGCTTCAGTGCAAAAATTGTGAGTTTAAACTGAACGGCGCACCCTGGTGGCAACGCTGTTCAACATGAAAGATGAAGTGGCTTTTGAGGGTCTTGGCAAGTTTATAGAGGCTTGAAATTTGGCACACACCTCCAAATGGATGAAGGCTTTGTTGGCATGTGATCATTTTCATTGAATAGCGCGAAATTGCTCCACAGCGCCCCCTACAAAATTTCAAAACCACAGCCCCTGCTCTGTGTTTTATGTATGAATCTGAAACCTGGTAGGCTTATAGGAGATATCAAGATGTACAAAAAAGTCTCTTGGAGCAATATCCCAAATCCAACAGGAAGTCAGCCATTTTAAAATTAATGTGTAATTTTGGCAACATTTTCCCCTCTTTTCAGGCTTCATACTTTGACGAACTCCTCCAAGGGATTTCATCATATTGAACCATTCTCCAGTGTGTGGAATCTAAAGACCTTTGTGATGTTAAATTGCGAAGCTTTTTACGTTCAAGGAAACGGGGTGGTCATGGCGGCACGTGGAGTTTCAATCACTCGCCAAAAAGCAGTAATATGCTGTCACTCAAAGACACAAAGTCCAATCTCTCCCAAAGGTCACAGGCGTGATGAGACTCGAGCTCGGAAATGTTTGTTATGCCCTTTGTCTATAATGGTTAGAGAGCCACCTAGTGGGACGACTATACTCATGGTTGAACCAAATGAAATGTTAACTGGTGGTTAAATGCATGAATTCCATCAATGTGACATCAGATCGGACATGCTGGTTTCAGGTGTTGGGCATGGCTCGACACGCCGGGGGTGCGAGGGCCCTCATAACGCTGCTTGCAGCTTTAATTATTATTATTATTATTATTTCGGCAAATGAATTGGCCGTTTGAGGGCCTAAACATGCTCGAAAACTCATGAAATTTTGCACACGCGTCAGGTCTGGTGAAAATTTACGTATTTTAATGTTCTCAGACATGGCCAGGGAAAATTAGCTCAGTAGCGCCACCTAGAAAAATGAAAAACGCGAGCCCCCGGTATGGGTATGACCTACATGTTTGAAAGTCGGTACACCTATATAACTTTCAGAGTCGAACAAAAAAGTCTATTATGGCAATGTCCTAAACCCAACAGGAAGTCCGCCATTTTGGATTGAAGGTGACATTTTGGCTCTGATTTTACCGTTTCCATGCCTCGAACTTTAACGAACTCCTCCTTGGGATTTGGTCCTATAAGCTTCAAATTTGGACAGTGTCAACTACACCCTTGTGCCATGTTAAATTGCGGAGCTTTTGAGTTTTCACAATACTATGAGGCCGTGGCGCCATGGCGAATTTCGATGACTCGCCATGAAAATCTTATTGCCTCTCATTTTGTCATACATTTTCTGACCTTGACCAAAGAGCACACATATGATAAGGCTCCACCCCTGAACATATTTCAACTGCCATATTTGACATAAGGGACAGCGCCACCTAGTGGGAACAGGAAATGTCATGTTTTACACTTTGGGGTACAGTATAGTGATGGGTGACATCTGCAGCCTCAAATTTCTCCAGAAAAGCCTTAAGCAGTTGGTCTTGGGTTACAGTGAAAACTGTGACTTTTCGCAAAAGGGTGTGACCCCAGCGGCGTGGCGAACTTTAATGTCACGCCATGAAGAAACAAATTAGTATAACTCAATGAAATCCAGTCTGATCAGTACCAGACTTTACAGGCATGATGTCAGACCCGCCCTGAACAGATTGATGTGCCCATTGTCGGAAATACAGATAGCGCCACCTAGTGGCAACAGGAAATGTCATGGCTTTAATTTTGTTGTACTGATTTTCACAGATTCATCTTGGCCACCTCAAAAGCGGTGAATATCACCATCAGTCCCTCGTGATGCTTCAGTGCAAAAATTGTGACTTTAAACTGAACGGCGCACCCTGGTGGCAACGCGGTTCACCATGAAAGATGAAGTGGCTTTTGAGGGGCTTGGAAAGTTTATAGAGGCTTGAAATTTGGCACACACCTCCAAATGGATGTAGGCTTTGTTGTCATGTGATCATTTTCATTGAATAGCGCGAAATTGCTCCACAGCGCCCCCTACAAAATTTCAAAACATCAGCCCCAGCTCTGTGTTTCATCTATGAGTCTGAAACCTGGTAAGCTTATGGAAAATATCAAGATGTACAAAAAAGTCTCTTGGAGCAATATCCCAAATCCAACAGGAAGTCAGCCATTTTAAAATTAATGTGTAATTTTGGCGACATTTTCCCCTCTTTTCAGGCTTCATACTTTGACGAACTCCTCCAAGGGATTTCATCATATTGAACCATTCTCCAGTGTGTGGAATCTAAAGACCTTTGTGATGTTAAATTGCGAAGCTTTTTACGTCCAGGGAAACGGGGTGGTTATGGTGGCACTTAGAGTTTGAATCACTCGCCAAAAAGCAGTAATCTGCTGTCACTCAAAAACACAATGTCCAATCTCTCCCAAACGTCTCAGGTGTGATGAGACTCGAGCTTGGAAGTGTTTGTTATGCCATTTGTACATAATGGTTAGAGCGCCACCTAGTGGAACGACTAACTAATCATGAATGAATGAGTTGAATTGTTAGCTGGTGGTTAAATGCATGAATTCCATCAATGTGACATCACATCGGACGTGCTGGTTTTAGGTGTTGGGCGTGGCTCGACACGCCGGGGTGCGAGGGCCCTCATAACGCTGCTTGCAGCTTTAATTAGGGCCCGAGCACTGACAGTGCGAAGGCCCTATTGTAATTGCTCTGTTTATTATTATTATTATTATTATTTCGGCAAATGAATTGGCCGTTTGAGGGCCTAAACATGCTCGAAAACTCATGAAATTTTGCACACATGCCAGGTCTGGTGAAAAATTTTGTATTTTAATGGTTTTACATATGAGCACTGGGAAATGGCTCTACAGCGCCACCTATGCCTTGTTAAATGCAGCCCTACGACCACATCGTTTCAGCTACATGTATGAAATTTGGCACACATGTGTATCATGCCGAGTCGAACAAAAAAGTCTGTGGGCCCATTGATGCAAACCCAACAGGAAGTCCGCCATTTGGAAGAGAAGGTGACATTTTGGCTCTAATTTTGCCATTTCCATGCCTCGAACTTTTGCGAACTCCTCCTTGGGATTTGGTTGTATAAGCTTCATCTTTGGTCAGTGTCAACTACACACCTGGGCCATGTTAAATTGCGGAGCTTTTGAGTTTTCACAATACTATGAGGCCGTGGCGCCATGGCGAATTTCGATGACTCGCCATGAAAATCTTATTGCCTCTCATTTTGTCATACATTTTCTGACCTTGACCAAAGTGAACACATATGATAAGGCTCCACCCCTGAACATATTTCAACTGCCATATTTGACACCAGGGACAGCGCCACCTAGTGGGAACAGGAAATGTCATGTTTTACACTTTGGGGTACAGTATTGTGATGGGTGACACCTGCAGCCTCAAATTTCTCCAGGAAAGCCTTAAGGAGTTGGTCTTGGGTTACAGTGAAAACTGTGAGTTTTCGCAAAAGGGTGTGACCCCAGCAGCATGGCGAACTTTAATGTCACGCCATGAAGAAACAAATTAGTATAACTCAATGAAATCCAGTCTGTTCAGTACCAGACTTTACAGGCATGATGTCAGACCTGCCCTGAACAGATTGATGTGCCCATTGTCGGGAATACGTACAGCGCCACCTAGTGGCAACAGGAAATGTCATGGCTTTAATTTTGTTGTACTGATTTTCACAGGTTCATCGTGGCCACCTCAAAAGCGGTGAATATCAACATCAGTCCCTCGTGATGCTTCAGTGCAAAAATTGTGACTTTAAACTGAACGGCGCACCCTGGTGGCAACGCGGTCCACCATGAAAGATGAAGTGGCTTTTGAGGGGCTTGGAAAGTATATAGAGGCTTTAAATTTAGCACACCCCTCCAAATGGATGAAGGCTTTGTTGTCATGTGATCATTTTTATTGAATAGCGCGAAATGGCTCCACAGCGCCCCCTACAAAATTTCAAAACCACAGCCCCAGCTCTGTGTTTTATGTATGAGTCTGAAACCTGGTAAGCTTATAGGAGATATCAAGATGTACAAAAAAGTCTCTTGGAGCAATATCCAAAATCCAACAGGAAGTCAGCCATTTTAAAATTAATGTGCAATTTTGGCGACATTTTCCCCTCTTTTCAGGCTTCATACTTTGACGAACTCCTCCAAGGGATTTCATCATATTGAACCATTCTCCAGTGTGTGGAATCTAAAGACCTTTGTGATGTTAAATTGCGAAGCTTTTTACGTTCAAGGAAACGGGGTGGTCATGGCGGCACGTGGAGTTTCAATCACTCGCCAAAAAGCAGTAATCTGCTGTCACTCAAAGACACAAAGTCCAATCTCTCCCAAAGGTCGCAGGCGTGATGAGACTCGAGCTCGGAAATGTTTGTTATGCCATTTGTGCATAAGGGTTAGAGCGCCACCTAGTGGAACGACTAACAAATCATGAATGAATGAGTTGAAATGTTAGCTGGTGGTTAAATGCATGAATTCCATCAATGTGACATCACATCGGATGTGCTGGTTTTAGGTGTTGGGCGTGGCTCGACACGCCGGGGGTGCGAGGGCCCTCATAACGCTGCTTGCAGCTTTAATTATTATTATTATTATTCAGGCAAAACAAGGGCCTTTTTGAGGGCCTAAACATGCTCAAAAACTCATGAAATTTTGCACACATGCCAGGTCTGGTGAAAAATTTTGTATTTTAATGGTTTTACATATGAGCACTGGGAAATGGCTCTACAGCGCCACCTATGCCTTGTTAAATGCAGCCCTACGACCACATCGTTTGAGCTACATGTATGAAATTTGGCACACATGTGTATCATGCCAAGACGAACAAAAAAGTCAGTGGGCCCATTGACGCAAACCCAACAGGAAGTCCGCCATTTGGAAGAGAAGGTGACATTTTGGCTCTAATTTTGCCATTTCCATGCCTCGAACTTTTGCGAACTCCTCCTTGGGGTTTGATTTCATAACCTTCATATTTGGTCAGTGTCAACTACACCCTTGTGCCATGTTAAATTGCGGAGCTTTTGAGTTTTCACAATACGGTGAGGCCGTGGCGCCATGGCGAATTACGATGACTCGCCATGAAAATCTTATTGCCTCTCATTCTGTCATAGATTTTCTGACCTTGACCAAAGTGAACACATATGATAAGGCTCCACCCCTGAACATATTTCAACTGCCATATTTGACACCAGGGACAGCGCCACCTAGTGGGAACAGGAAATGTCATGTTTTACACTTTGGGGTACAGTATAGTGATGGGTGACATCTGCAGCCTCAAATTTCTCCAGGAAAGCCTTAAGGAGTTGGTCTTGGGTTACAGTGAAAACTGTGACTTTTCGCCAAAGGGTGTGACCTCAGCGGCATGGCGAACTTTGATGTCACGCCATGAAGAAACAAATTAGTATAACTCAATGAAATCCAGTCTGATCAGTACCAGACTTTACAGTCATGATGTCAGACCCACCCTGAACAGATTGATGTGCCCATTGTCGGGAATACGTACAGCGCCACCTAGTGGCAACAGGACATGTCATGTCTTACACTTTGTTGTACTGATTTTCACAGGTTCATCGTGGCCACCTCAAAAGCGGTGAATATCACCATCAGTCCCTCGTGATGCTTCAGTGCAAAAATTGTGACTTTAAACTGAACGCCGCACCCTGGTGGCAACGCGGTTCATCATGAAAGATGAAGTGGCTTTTGAGGGGCTTGGAAAGTTTATAGAGGCTTGAAATTTGGCACACACCTCCAAATGGATGAAGGCATTGTTGTTATGTAACCATTTTCCTTGAATAGCGCAAAATGGCTCCACAGCGCCCCCTACAATATTTCAAAACATCAGCCCCTGCTCTGTGTTTCATCTATGAGTCTGACACTTGGTAAGCTTGTGTAAGATATCAAGATGTACAAAAAAGTCTCTTGGAGCAATATCCCAAATCCAACAGGAAGTCAGCCATTTTAAAATTAATGTGTAATTTTGGCGACATTTTCCCCCCTTTTCAGGCCTCATACTTTGACGAACTCCTCCAAGGGATTTCATCATATTGAAGCATTCTTCAGTGTGTAGAATCTAAAGACCTTTGTGATGTTAAATTGCGAAGCTTTTTCCGTTCAGGGAAACGAGGTGGTCATGGCGGCACGTAGAGTTTCAATCACTCGCAAAAAGCAGTAATCTGCTGTCACTAAAAAACACAATGTCCAATCTCTCCCAAAGGTCGCAGGTGTGATGAGACTCGAGCTTGGAAATGTTTGTTATGCTATTTGTCAATAATGGTTAGAGCGCCACCTAGTGGCATGACTATAATCCTGGTTGAATAAGATGAAATGTTAGCTGGTGATTAAAAGCATGAAATCCATCAATGTGACATCACATCGGACGTGCCGGTTTGAGGTGTTGGCAGTGGCTCGACGTGCCGGGGGTGCGAGGGCCCTCATAACGCTGCTTGCAGCTTTAATTATTATTATTATTCACCCCAAACAAGGGCCTTTTTGAGGGCCTAAACATGCTCAAAAACTCATGAAATTTTGCACACATGCCAGGTCTGGTGAAAAATTTTGTATTTTAATGGTTTTACATATGAGCACTGGGAAATGGCTCTAGAGCGCCACCTATGCCTTGTTAAATGCAGCCCTACGACCACATGGTTTGAGCTACATGTATGAAATTTGGCACACATGTGTATCATTCCAAGACGAACAAAAAAGTCTGTGGGCCCATTGACGCAAACCCAACAGGAAGTCCGCCATTTGGAAGAGAAGGTGACATTTTGGCTCTAATTTTGCCATTTCCATGCCTCGAACTTTAACGAACTCCTCCTTGGGATTTGGTCCTATAAACTTCAAATTTGGACAGTGTCAACTACACCCTTGTGCCATGTTAAATTGCGGAGCTTTTGAGTTTTCACAATACCATGAGGCCGTGGCGCCATGGCGAATTTCAATGACTCGCCATGAAAATCTTATTGCCTCTCATTTTGTCATACATTTTCTGACCTTGACCAAAGTGAACACATATGATAAGGCTCCACCCCTGAACATATTTCAACTGCCATATTTGACATCAAGGACAGCGCCATCTAGTGGGAACAGGAAATGTTATGTTTTACACTTTGGGGTACAGTATAGTGATGGGTGACATCTGCAGCCTCAAATTTCTCCAGGAAAGCCTTAAGGAGTTGGTCTTGGGTTACAGTGAAAACTGTGAGTTTTCGCGAAAGGGTGTGACCCCAGCAGCATGGCGAACTTTGATGTCACGCCATGAAGAAACAAATTAGTATAACTCAATGAAATCCAGTCTGATTAGTACCAGTCTTTACAGGCATGATGTCTCACCCGCCCTGAACAGATTGATGTGCCCATTGTCAGGAATATGAAGAGCGCCACCTAGTGGGAAGAGGAAATGTCATGTCTTACACTTTGTTGTACTGATTTTCACAGGTTCATAGTGGCCACCTCAAAAGCGGTGAATATCACCATCAGTCCTTGATGATGCTTTAGTGCAAAAATTGTGACTTTAAACTGAACGGCGCACCCTGGTGGCAACGCTGTTCACCATGAAAGATGAAGTGGCTTTTGAGGGTCTTGGCAAGTTTATAGAGGCTTGAAATTTGGCACACACCTCCAATGTGACGATGGCTTTGTTGTCATGTGATCATTTTCATTGAATATCCCAAAATGGCTCCACAGCGCCCCCTACAAAATTTCAAAACCACAGCCCCAGCTCTGTGTTTTATGTATGAATCTGAAACCTGGTAGGCTTATAGGAGATATCAAGATGTACAAAAAAGTCTCTTGGAGCAATATCCCAAATCCAACAGGAAGTCAGCCATTTTAAAATTAATGTGCAATTTTGGCAACATTTTCCCCTCTTTTCAGGCATCGTTCTTTGACGAACTCCTCCAAGGGATTTCATCAGATTGGACCGATCTGCAGTTTGTGGAATCTAAAGACCTTTGTGATGTTAAATTGCGAAGCTTTTTACGTCCAGGGAAACGGGGTGGTTATGGCGGCACTTAGAGTTTCAATCACTCGCCAAAAAGCAGTAATCTGCTGTCACTCAAAAACACAATGTCCAATCTCTCCCAAACGTCTCAGGTGTGATTAGACTCGAACTCGGAAGTGTTTGTTATGCCATTTGTACATAATGGTTAGAGCGCCACCTAGTGGAACGACTAACTAATCATGAATGAATGAGTTGAAATGTTAGCTGGTGGTTAAATGCATGAATTCCATCAATGTGACATCAGATCGGACGTGCTGGTTTTAGGTGTTGGGCGTGGCTCGACGCGCCGGGGGTGCGAGGGCCCTCATAACGCTGCTTGCAGCTTTAATTATTATTATTATTATTATTATTATTATTATTATTATTTAAAGGAACCTATTAAATCTTTTTTTAATGAAAATCAATCAATAGTAATTGTCGATAGAATGAAAGTCAAAATGGAATTTCTTTACAGATTTGTCGTCAGCTCTTAAGGATTTACATATTACATGATTTATGACTCATTACATTTTTGTTATGATTTATAATGTATGCATAATAATTTATTATAAAAACCTGTATTGAATTAACTAGCAGAATGAAACTTTTGCAAATAAATTAACAGTTTCAAAATTGCAGCACAGACTTCTTATTCAGCTACTCAGCACCCTTACCGTAATCTCGATAATAAAAGTAGCAACCTTATCCTTATGTCGTATGTGTATTTTGACTTTTGTTGCCACGATGCCAGATCTCTCTTGGGAATTAGATTTTTAATGAGATTTTTTTACCTGGATGAATAAAGGTTTAATAAAAACCAAATTCAAGGTGACTTTGGTAATTGCACTCAACAGACCAGTTTTTCTGACTTGACTTGACCTTTCTGGACTACACAGCCGGGGCTGAGCAGCCGCCTCCTTCTCAAAAATGTGTGTGCTTTTTTCCAGCTCGCTCCCGGCTTGTAACCAGCACGCTCTGCCGCATCATGTGCCAGATCCTTTTATTTAGAAAGAAAAAAGGGCGCTTGGGGGATTCAAGAGGAAAACAGGAAGGTGTTCAAGCCCCCTCCACCCCCTCTATACGTGCCTGCACAGACTCCACTATGTTGTCACTGGTGGTGTGCACAAAGTGTCCACCAATAGCTCATATTTTAAATATCTCACCTCTGACAAAGACCTAAAACGCTGGCTGTCAGCATGCACACTTCCCAGGTTGGATATCAGCAGGAGGAGAAAGATGAATTGTGGAGTAAGTTTGATGAAGTGGTAGAGAGTGACCACAGTGGTAAGAGAAGGTTGATGGAGGTAGCATAGGATGACAGGTTGATGTATCATGGTGGGGATATGTATGAGCATGTGCACGTGGATTCAAGAAAATCAGAAATAAATTCAAATTTGTGCACACAGTCATTAAAGATGTTTGCTCTTCCTCCCTAAGAAAAGTTCAGTTCAGTTCAGAGAAATCATTAAAACTCCAAAAATGACCCTGACATTCATGTGCATGATGGATGTAAACATCTGTCCACAGCTGTAGGTTATTTAATAACCAAACACAGTGAGGAAAAGGGGGAAATAAGTAGCTTAACTTTTAAAGTATAAAAGTTGATAATGACACTGGGGCTGCCATATTTTAATACACATTCTGCCGTTAACCTTCGTTTTCCTTATTCTCAATGACACCTCTGTTCATTTCATCATATTGTTCCTGCCCCCACTGCACCAGTTCTCTCAAATAAACCACTTGGTGATTTATATCAAATAAAACAAAAAGAAATGGACCAATGTTTTTATGTGTTTTCACATCTAATATCTTTACTTATATTAGTAATCAGACTGTAGTGAACAGGATTTATGTAGGAGGTTGTATATAAAAAAAGAGAAATTACCTATTTTTGAAGTATCTTTATGACTTTGCGTGATTGTACTCATATTGTCATCAGTCCAGTCCTTTTTCGTCACTTCAGATAAGTTCATAGAAGTGTGAGGTTATATTTTTTACAATTTCTGCTGCCCTCTTGGCTAGATTGTTCTTGAAAAACACTTAAATGTTAATGACACTTTTAACCCAGAAAAAAATAAAGGATATGTAAAAGTCACTTGTCATTTCTGGCTCTACATTACTTGATATTCTTCATGAGAGATATGATTGACCTACTTTTTGACAAATTTGAGGTCAACAAGTCATTTATAACAGCTTAAATTTCTGCAGTAATTTTTGGGCAAATACTGGGAATCGCAGGTTGCACACTGGCACGGATAAGCAGCAGAGGTGCGTCTATTTGTTTTTATAAAAAAAATTTATTCAACATACATTTTCCAGCAAAAAGGCAATATACAGGAATAGTTGTCGTACACTGCTGCTGCACTGAGGATATTAAAGTGGAAAAGATCAAATTAAGGTGCGGGTCATCTCTGTACTGCACTTCTTAACAAGACAAACCAATGCAGTTAGTTTTTAAAAGAAAAACAATCCAAACAAACAAACAAAAAAGAAACCTACACACAAGAAATATGAACACCTGGCTCCTTCTGTACCCAACAACAAAGGCGTGTGTTTCTCTTAAATTTTACATGTTCATATTTTTAAATATACAGTTCTTAAATGTTGTCTGTACAGAGCCAGCTATGCGCTATTAGGGGTGCATTCCATCTGTGCTTTAAAAGAAAGAAGAAAACAAAACCTGAAATTAACAAAAGAAAAAATAAATTCAAAGGGCTTAAAGTGTTTCTTACAATGCTGGTTTTTTGTCTCCAAACAATCCTCAAACCAGTGGGGCTCTAAGGCTGTATCCCAATTTAGGGTCTGCAGCCTTAAAGGCCACATTTTAAGGCCGATTACGTCACAGCGACGCGACGAAGGCTGTCACTAGTCGTGTCCACATTCATGGGCTGCATCCTCCTGTGGACCTGTCCTTCTCAGTCTATGTGGGCTGGCCTACCCGACCAGAAGTAAACGGCTGTGAAATTGGACAGTCTCGCCTTCAGATTTGCGTCAATGCGGTCTCTGTGGAGTTTAATAAACTCAGCTGTCTGCTCCTTCCCATCTAAAATATAACAGGACACTGGTGTAAATTCTCGACCATCTCACACTTCTGTTTAATTGGTTTTCCGTTTGACGTTTTTTCAGCTGTGTGAAAACCAAGGAGGAAAAAGGTTGTTTTTTTTAATCTAATCTAATAACTTTAATCTAATAACTTATATATTACGTTTAACCTGAGCAGCGAAAGACCGCGGTGATCTGAAAATGATGTGCCGGGAGTTTGCCGTTCTCGACGGCTTCAGTGACCCTCGAGCTCCCGGCTAGCGGTCAAGCTGGTGAATAGAATAGAATAAAATAGAATAATCCTTTAATTGTCCCACAAGGGGAAATTTGGTTGTAACAGCAGCCAGAAAGGCACACATACAAACAAACAGTACACAGGACACAGAACAGAAACATACACAATTTTTCTTACATATTTAAATTAAGGACAAGGGTTACTATAAACAGAGTACTGTACAGTTATTAAATTAAATTAACTACAGAAAAGAGGCAAACCCAGGTTGTAGTGCGAATCGGTTGATTAAATTATTGCAGTTACAGTGCAGATGTAAATATCTATGATTGTTGGGAGAAGTTCTGATTGTACAGTCTAACAGCTGCAGGGAGGGAGGACCTGCGGAAACGCTCCTTCATGTATCTAGATGCAGCAGTCTCTCACTGAAGGAGCTCTGCAGTTCAGCGATATTTCCATGCATGGGGTGGGAGACTCTGTACATCAGAGATGTTATTTTGGCCAGAGTCCTTCTGTCTCCCACCACCTGCACTGGGTCCAGGGTGCATCCCAGAACAGAGCTGGCCTTCCTGATGAGTTTATCCAACCTCTTCCTCTCAGCTGCCGATAAACTGTGGCTCCAAAACACTGTAAAAAAAAAAAAAGAGTCATAGGTCTTTACAAGCTAACAGATAACAGATAAGCTAACGGATAACAGACGTCTCTGAAAACATCAGAGCACCTTTGCAAATATGTGATAACTTGATAAAGCTTACAAAGCTACATTCTCGCCTGAAAATATGTTAAAAAGTTTATTTTGTGAACCAGAAAGAGTAATAAGAGTAATATAAAAAACTGAGGAGCGGTCGCCATTGTTGAAAACTGGAATTGGCTGAGATGCACTATGAATTCTGGGATATGGTGGGCCACGAAGGACACACTTGACCCATCCTTCAAATTCGGGGAAAAGGAGGATGCATTTGTAGACTGCATTTGGAGGAGTCTACGAATTTGGACAGTCTTTGTCGCGTCGCTGTAACGTAATAGGCCTACAAATGCGGCCTCAGGAGGATGCAGCCCATGAATTTGGACAGCCCCACATACAAGGCACCATCATTAATTCAAATTCATTTTAAGGCTAATTACGTCACAGCGACGCGACAAAGGCTGTCCCAATTCGAAGGCTGCTCGAAATGCGGCCCTCAAATGCATCCTTCATTTCCCTGAATTTTAAGGATGGGTATGTGTATCCTTCATGGCCCAACATATCCCAGACTTCATAGCATGGCGGTGGGTGTGGATAATTTTGCCGGAAAAAACGGCAGACGGCTGAAGCTTTCAAATATACTCCGCTCAATAGTCAACCTTAGTCTTACAGAGAATTTGATGTTTTTATGGATAATTAAAGTCAGTCATATATCCACAAACACAACAAGCTGAAAGTCAGTGATGCTGCTCGGTTTGCAGTCCTGAATATCACGGCACAAGCAGGATTCACTGCACTGTTAACTTTAGCTAAGTTATATTGCTGCCTCTGTTCGGTGATGTCGAACCAAACAGACTTTAACGTGTCGTTGAACGAGCTGGCGGTTCACTCGTTAAGCTGAAAGAAAGATGCTTTAATCACAGGAGTCACACATGTGTCCACTGAATCATCTGGGAACTCTTCTTGTTTAGCACTTGTAATAACACAAACACCAAATCCTCCTTCTCTTGTGCTGTTTGTAGCAGTGTGTACACCTGAGACTGTCACCTGTCTGTCTGTCCTGCACTCTCTCTCTTTGTCTTTCTTTCTGATTGTGTAATAAAAGTATGAACATGTATTTATAAGTTACACTTGTGTTTGAATCCTGCAGCTTCTCACACATTTGATTTCCATGTGTGACAACTGCAGACAGACTGAGGGACCCACTGCTGCACATCATCTGTGAGGCTTTGCACCCCTGATGATCCATCAGGACAAACTCAGCAGTGTGTGAGGAAGCAGAGGAGGAAGAGCCAGCAGCAGCTGACAGATGGAGAGAATAGACAGACTGTTCCCTGTTTGTGAAGGACTGCTAGAAAAGTTTAAAATAACTAATTGTCTGTCCTGAATCAGTCTTATTAGGTAATGTTCAAATAATGTTATCATCCCAGTGTTTTCAGTGTGGGAGAAAGTACTCAGGGCCTTCAAGTTACACACTATGAAAGGCAGCAACAAGTTTAATATTCAGAAACATAAAGTATGTATCAGCAGCAGAATGGACCTAAAAATAAATGTTTGTTTCAGTTCTATGAAGCTTTGAGTATTTTGGATTAGTAGCACTGCTGTGTTTGTTGCATCACATTACTGTAATTGTTTATATGCTTTATATATTCTGAGGTAAGGTGATCTATAGTGTTACATCATATTCTATAAGGATATTATGTGTTTGTATACTTTCTGCCCAGTTTGACCCATTTAGCAGAAGTCAGCCTGTTTAAGGCTCTGATATCTATTCTGTGTGACTTAAAGCAGTTATGACATGGTCTGATTTTCTCACCCAATAAAGGAATATTTAATATATCAGTCTACTCTTCATTCTATCAGAAACAGTTATCACAGCTCGTACATTTTCTTTTTACACATTAATGTAAGCATTGAGCCAACATATTAAAAGAACAATATTTGTCTCTTATATATAATACATGTATATATAAACTGTGAGAGATACTTGTCTTTGAGTGAAGATTTAAGGTGATAGGAAATATAAATAACTGCAACTTGAATCTTTACTGAAGCTGTAATAACTAATATTGATTAATATAATACTAACTTTAACATTGGCCATATTATATTTACATTACCAAAGTGAGATGACTTTAGTCTCATGAACAACATTAGCTAATTGTTATTTACTAACTAATCTTAAAATGACTGTTCAGTACAAACATGAAGCCCAACAATCATGTTTTACAGTCCTCTGGTCTCAGCCTCAGATACTTATCAAATCACGCAAAGCTCATGTTGACACAAACAAACAAATGAACAAAAGATTTTCTCCTTCATTTCTGTCAAACAAAGCTGTTTGAAACGTTTCCAGCAGTTCGTATCATGGTTGCTGGGCAACCTGGGCAGCGCGACAGAGGCTGGACCGTCCCATTTCACAGGCCTCGCACTTCTGGCCTTAGCGGTCTTTGAGTACGCGGCCCTTGTGGACCGTTAAAGCTGCGTACTTTAAGGCTGCAGAGTGCAGACCCTGAATTGGGATACAGCCACTGTCAAACCTAAAATGAGGATGTGGGCACACCTGAGTGAAATAAGTGGAAGCTGAATGAAGCTCCACCCCCTCATGTCACTCATCTGAGAGAAACGAGGAGTCAGGCTGTTCCACTTCTTTATTAAAGACAGATGCACAGAGTGTGCAACAAGTCAATCTAGAGCATTTGCATTAAATTATTAGCAGCAAATGACTGTGTAGTGGCAATTCCTTTACTTTTGAAAAATCAAACGTCCCACAACTTAAAGTCCACAAGCCACTGCTGCACTGAGGTAATATTTCGTACGCAGGCAAAAGAAGTCCATTGTCCAAACATTTTAGTTGAAAGTTTTGGTTTTGGTTTATTTATCCATCTTGGCAAGCAATAACAAGATCCTTCCTGCTGCTTCTCCTGCTCTGGTAAAAAAACCATAGGCCCACCCCAATGCATGCTGGTCCTATACCAGTCTCTTTATTTATAGAAACAAAATGGCCCTACAGCTCTTACTAACTAATTTAACAAAATAACAACAAACAAACAAATCATTTAAAACAAAATATTAACCGACAAATAAACCCCAAAATATAAGTAAACTAACAACAAACTAACTAATTTCAAAAATAAGAACAAAAATAAAAATAAAGAACAAATAGCTCCAACACTCCGGCCCCTAATTGTGCATACAATCACAATTACTTTAAAGTCCCAAAAGGAGGAGCTATTCCCTTAAACAAATCCTTAATTTTCATTGAGGATTTTCTTCACGATGAGGCTTCCAGTAGCAAAATAAGTTTTGTCACTGGCCTTTCCAAAACACTGGTCCTTGTTTGTAGTCTCACAGAACGCACCAAGCCTTTTGCATCCTGGTTTACATTTAAGACTTTCGCCATCATCCATGATCCTCTTGGAGCTGTAGTGTCTGCAATTAAAACAACATCTCCAGGTATAAGACATCTTTTAGTCCTCATCCATTTTTATCTTTCTTGCATCAGAGGTAGGTACTCAGAAAGCCATCTCTTCCAAAACAACTCTGCCATGTACTGTACCTGTTTCCACCTTTTCCTGACATGCAAATCACTTGGATGAAACAGTCCTGGTGGAAAAACTGGTTTATTTTTCAGCAACAACAAGTGATTGGGTGTCAGTGCTTCAAGATCATTTGAGTCATCTGAAACTTTAGTAATGGGTCTGTCGTTCATTATAGCTTCAACCTCACAGAAAACTGTTTGGAGTCCTTCATCATCCAGAACTTGCTCCTTAAGAACTGAGGCCAAAATATTCTTTATTGAACGAATGAGACGCTCCCACACACCACCTTGGTGAGAAGCTGCTGGGATGTTGAAGTTCCATTTCATGCCATCCTGAACAAAAGCCTTTTGAATTTTGGCATGGTCCAGCTTAGTCAAACTTTCTTTCAACTCTCGATTCGCCCCAACAAAATTTGTAGCATTATCAGATCTGATGGTCGAAACTGGGCCTCGTCTACAGATGAACCTCCTCACAGCATTTATACAAGAGTCTGTATCAAGTGTACATGCAATCTCCAGATGTACTGCACGACTGGTGAAACAAGTAAAAAGAACTCCATACCTTTTAAGGAGACTTCGTCCTCTTTTAACACTTATAGGTCCAAAATAGTCCACTCCAACCTTTGTGAATGGAGCTATGTCTGGCAGGACTCTCTCTTCAGGCAGATCCGCCATCTTTTGTTCAACAAACTTTCCTCTGTTGCGTCTACACGTGATACAACGAGAGATGATTTTCCTGGCAGCAGAATTTGCATTTAGTATCCAGTAATTTTGTCTTAGTTTTGACAGCATGTGTGCTCTTCCTGCATGTCCCAACCTTTGATGGATATGGCGTAAAATAAGTGTTGACACATGCATATCTTTTGTCAAAATTACAGGATGCTTTAATTCCATAGGCATGGCTGCTTTATTCAATCGGCCACCCACTCTGAGGATTCCTGCATCCAACACTGGATCAAGTTTGTAGAGACAATTTCCCTTAGAAACTCCTTTAAGGCCATTGCGGATTAAAGCCATTTCAGTCGTAAATTTCTGTTGTTGTGCATATTGAAGAATAGCTTGTTCTGCCTTTACCAAGTCTTCTGGAGTCAGATTTCCTTTCTTCAAAGTGGTCTTAAATCTTTCCATTCTTATCTCCATTTCTTTCTGACCTTCCGGATCATTCTTATTCAAACCTGCAGCAAGCAACTCTTTCCTTTTCTGTGCCAACAACACCAAGACCTCTTTCATCTTTAAAAGCCAGGCTACAGAGATTTTAAGTTTTGCCCAAGACGAGAAGTAGAGGAAAAAATAGCTGGTAGGATTTTGTAATTCCCTCACAATGGCATTCATTGTCAGGTCCCTTTTGACCTCTGGGTCATCTGCAGAAATTACACTGTACTCCACATCCAGTTTAGGCCATTCCTTTTCTGACTTATAGAGAAATTCTGGCCCTTTTATCCATCTCCTACATTTGAGGAAATCCCCAGCTCTCATGCCTCTGGATGCGTCATCAGAAGGATTCTCCTTAGAAGAAACGTATCTCCACTGATTCACATCTGTTGCTTCTCGAATGACAGCAATTCTATTTGCAACAAAAGTATTGAATCTTCTGGTTTCATTGGAGATGTATTTCAGTACTGTTGTACTATCAGTCCAAAAAACTGATTTTTCCAACCTGACCTGCAGCTCCTTTTGCAGAAGCCTGTCCACCCGAACTGCAAGAACTGCAGCCGTCAATTCCAACCTGGGAATTGTAGTTTGCTTGAGAGGAGCAACTCTAGCCTTTCCCAGGATAAAAGCAACATGCGTGACGTTATTCTTTTCCAACTTTAAATATGACACCGTTCCATACCCATCTTGACTTGCATCAGAAAAATGATGAAGTTGTGCCCCATCTGGTTTTCCAAAGCAATTTGGTTTAATGCAACGTTCCACTTTGAACTTTGAAATCAGCTGGAGATCCTCCAGCCAATCACGCCACCGCTGGGAAAGAGAGTGGGGAATAACTTCATCCCACTTCAAATTTTGTCGGCAAAGCTCTTGTAGCAACAGTTTAGCTGGCATACTGAAGGGAGACAAGATTCCCAAAGGATCATACAGTGAGCTGACCACAGACAAAATTCCCCTTCTGGTTGTTGGACGGTCCTGCAGGGAGGTTCTGAACTGGAACTTGTCTGTTGCTATGCACCACTGTAAACCCAGTGCTCTCTCAACTGGAAGTTGATCTGTGTCCAAATCCAGATCCTTAATTTCCTTTGCTCTTCTTTCCTCTGGGATTGACATGAGCACTGTGCGACTGTTGCTGATCCATTTTGAAAGCTTAAATCCTCCTTTAGCACAGATATCTGTCAGTCTATTCACCATGTGCTCTGCCTCCTCTTCTGAAGCAACAGATTTCAAACAATCATCCACATAAAAGTTTCTTTTGACTGTATCAACCACTTCAGCTGGAAACTGTTGTGCATTATCATCTGCAGTTCTCTGTAGAGCATAATTTGCACAGCTTGGCGAAGATACAGCTCCAAACAAATGCACTTTCATCCTGCATTCCTGTGCAGACCTTGAAGTGTCACCATGTTGCCACCACAGGAAACGGAGAAAGTTGACATGTTTTTCTGAGACGTGCACTTGGTGAAACATGGAATCAATGTCCGCCATTAATGCAACAGGCTCTTGTCTAAATCTGATCAGAACCCCAACCAGCGAGTTTGTGAGATCAGGTCCCTGTAGAAGCTGACTGTTCAATGATGCTCCTTTATAAGTTGTTCCACAGTCAAATACAACTCTTAATTTGCCCTTTGTGGGATGATACACTCCATGATGAGGGATGTACCACACCTTTCCATCATCTTTGTGCAACTCATCTACAGGCACAAACTCGGCATATCCTTGTTCAAGCATGTTGTTTACACATTCAGTGTATTCATCCTTATAATGAGTATCCCTTTCGAATCTCCGTCTGAGACTCTGGAGACGCTGCTCCGCGACACAGAGGTTATTTGGCAAACTGGAACCTTCTCTCCTGAAAGGCAAATCAATGTGATAATGATTTCCAATAAGCTTTATTGAACTACTAACAATATCCATAAAACACAGATCCTCTCTAGACATTTCAGTCTGCTCCTCTGATGATCTTTCATTAAAATCATGATTGTATTGTTTAATCAACATTTCTTCAAGACGCTCAACAGAAATCCTATTGGCTGTTACAGCAGTGCAGTTGGTTTTATTTCCACTGTTACTTCCAGTGCGCAGGGGACCATTTATGACCCAGCCAACTTTTGTTTTTACAGCATAAGGTCCACCCCCTACACTGTTTATCACCTTCCATGGCTCCAAAACATTGGAAGCATCAGTGCCTATCAGTAGCTCCACCTCTGCATTAACGTTGTGAAGTTTAACAGGTTTAAGATGAGGCCACTGATCGATGTCGCTTTGCTGGGGAATATTAACTGTAGAAACTGGCATAGTCTTTTGAGTCAAAACATCTGGCAATGGCATGAAATCATTTGCTTCCAAACCAGACACTTCCAAACCAGACAGAACTTGTGTACTAACAATCCTATCTTGACTCATTGTTCTCAAAAAGATATTGGTCTTTTTACCTTTTACATTCAGTCTTTTTGCCAGAGTTTCTGTACAGAATGTACCTGAACTTCCAGGATCCAAAAACGCATAGGTTTGCACAATTTTATTGCTCTTTTGGCTCTTAACTTGAACTGGAACTATAGAAAAAAATTGCATCAACTTCATGACCAGCCCCAATATACCCACATGTCTGAGTGGTTGCAGTTGAAAAGTTGACATTAGAGTTTGTCCTCTGTTGAGTTTGTTCCGAAGACGCCCCTGGATCCTTTCGCTCTATATGAAGAACCCCTGGGTGTCTTTGGTGACACACGTCGCAATCCAAACGACTCCTACAGTCTTTGCTTGTGTGACCAACTTTTAAACAACCAAAACAAATTCCCCTTTCCTTGATAAAAGTCAACTTATCCTGATGCGTTTTAGCTTTAAACTGCTTACAATTCTCTAGTAAATGATTGCTGTGTGAACAAAACAAACAACTATGCAGAACGGCGGAAGTTGTTCTGCTTCCAGTTGATTGAGCTTTGATTCCTGGCACTGTACTGACATTAGTGGCAAAACTACTTCCCTTTTTTCTTTGCTTGGTAGAACTTGAAGCTTTAAAGCTGCTTCCAGATTGTGAGTCTTGGATGTTGCCAAACACTGGATCCGATGCTACTTTTACCTGTTTTATTATAAAGGCAACCAGATCAGTGAATACTGCTCGGTAACCATTTTGTTCCTGCAGTTCATAGGCAACAACTCTCCATTTTCCCCTCAATTTGTATGGAAGCTTCATAACAACCATTCTCATATTTGAGGGTAAATCCAACTCCTTCATATAAACAACTTGCTGTGTTAGATTCGAACATCCTTGAAGAAAAAGAGAGAATGACTGTAGACCTTTCACATCCTCACTTTTAATAGGTACCCAACTCACAATCCTCTCCATATATGCAGAGGCAATTTTATTTTCGTTCCCAAAATGTTCTTCAAGAAGATCTTTGGCTGTGGAATAGCCCTGCTCAGGAGGTAAGTGCTGACAACTATGCACCAAATCCCTAGGCTGCCCCCTAGTGAACTGCTCTAAAAAATGCAAACAGTCGCTCCAGTTATCAGTTTTAGCTTCCACTCTATTTTCAAAGGCATTCATAAATGATCTGTACTGTAAAGGGTCTCCATCAAACACAGGGATGTTTCTGGCGGGGAGGACAGAAGATAAGTTTTGTTTTACAAGCAAAGTAGTGATGTCATTTTGTTTTTGCATAATATTTACAATCTCCTTCGTGCAATTCCCAGTCAAAGTAGGAGACTGAGGCTGTGTTTGCTGCGTCACTTGAGCTGAATCATCAACCTGATGTTGGGTTTGACTTTGTCTAGGTACGATTACTTGTGATTCAGATGCAGAATTTATACCAGAGTAATCTCTTGATGTTGGAACAAATGTATCGGCACAAGGATTTAAACTAGGCGCTTCTTGTACGTGCCCTCTTTCAAAAGAGTTCATTCCATCAGAATGCTCAGAACTACAAGCTGAATTTATTTTTAAGACACGAAGCTTTGCATTAGTAGCTGCCAGCTCTGTTTCCAAGGATAATGTCTCCTTTTCTTTTCTCAGTTTTTCCTCTTGCGCTTCGATAGAATGTTTTTTCTTTAATGCAGCGAGTCGCTCCATGAGCGCTGCCTTGTCAGCCGCAGCTTTAATGCATGCGGAAGATGTTGATGAAATTCGACTTTGCTGTGACAAGGTTTTTGAAGGTGGTTTTACACTTGAGATATTAGAGACACTGTCTTCAGGTTTTATTTCATCCAAACTTTCAACAGCTTTATCATTACGAACAGTATTGCTTTGTTCAGCATACGGCTCACCCGCCTCCTGCAACCAAACCTTTACTTTGTCCATAAAAACAGAGAATGCTGTCACCTTCGACTGAAAATGTGCATTTTGCCTTTTCACTTCATCTTCTGGCAGTGGCAAACTTAAAAAGGATTCTTGCAAAGCGTTTGCATCTTTTTTTTTTTTGAAACGATGATTTATTGATTTTGTCAGAACAACACGAACAGCAACAAGTCAGCACAGCCAAGCACAAAAAAAAAAAAAAAAAAAAAAAAAAAAATAACAAAGCAAATGCAGGTATATGAGTTACCAGTACACACGCCTGGGACAAAATATGTAAAGCGTTTCACATTCGAAGTCAAGGGAAACAATAAATAAAAATAAAAAATAAAAAAATAAAAAAAAGGGGGGGGAAACACAGACATTAATCAGTGTGTTTAAAAACAAACTGCGAGTCCCCTTTATGTAATAGCACAGTAAGGTCATGAGGTAGGTGATCAAGCAGAGGCTGCCATATGCTACAGAATGCATTACAATTGCCCTTTATGATGGCACTGAGGCGCTCCATCGGCAGCACCCTGAGCAGTTCTCTGTACCACTGTGTAACAGTAGGAGGCCGTCTCTGAATCCATTGAAACAGTACACATCGCCTCGCCAAATGTAAAAGTTTACTTAACAAAAGCATCTGTACAGAAGACAGAGAGAGCCCTTCTATAGATAGACCCAGAACGAACAGCATAGGGTTCAGTGGGATCGTTCGGTGGAAAATAGAGCAAAGCTCTATAGCAATATTCTTCCAAAATCTAGTAATTAAAGGACATTGCCATATGCAGTGGTAATAGGTCCCTACAGCCGTATTGCACTTCACACAAAGAGCAGAAATCTGAGGGTGAATTTTATTTAGGAACTCCGGCGTACGCTGTAGTCTATGTAAGATTCTGTACTGGCTTTCCTTTAGTCTGTTACAGGGAAACAATTTCATGGCAGATCTGAAAGTTTTGGACCATGCTTCCGCACCAACCTGAGCTTCGAGGTCGGTTTCCCACCGAACCCTGGCCTTATCAGTGGTTATAAAGTTCAAAGACAACAATTTCCCATAACAAAGAGAAATAAATTTCTTTTTTGTAGTCATTTCCTCGTTAACTTTGAGAAGAAAGCTTTCAACAGGGTTCAAAACTGGTTGA
Organism: Rhamphochromis sp. 'chilingali'; assembly: GCF_963969265.1. Classification (NCBI taxonomy): domain Eukaryota; kingdom Metazoa; phylum Chordata; class Actinopteri; order Cichliformes; family Cichlidae; genus Rhamphochromis; species Rhamphochromis sp. 'chilingali'. The sequence goes on along the minus strand of NC_137942.1, from coordinate 20,512,451 downwards.
TTGGCTGGAAATTTAAGGGAGTTCACATAATGCCTTACTTGCAGGAATCCAAAGAAGTGTTTCTGTGGTAAATTATACTTAACTTGAACTTGATTAAAGGCCATAAAACTACCCCTTTCGAACAGATCACAAATAAATCTTATACCTTTGGAATACCAATCATCAAATATATTAATGCCAATACCCGGGGGGAAAGCTTTATTCCTAGTTAGAGGCTGCAGTGCACTAGAGAAACCTCTTCTTCCGACGTGGGCAGTAATATCACGCCAAACCTTTAAAGTGGGCATCAAGACGGAATTAGTTCTGACACCAAGAGGGAGGTCCGCCAGGTCAGTGGATAAGAGACTAAGAGGTGAGAGAGGGTCACAGCACCAGGCATCTACCGATGGTTCGCCCCGGTGAAGGAAGGAATGTAACCACCCTGAGATTATTTGTGCATGGCAAGCCCAGTAGTAATATAAAAAGTTAGGCAGTGCCTGACCCCCCTCATCCGTGGGCAGTTGTAAAATCTGTATCTTTAGTCTAGATTTCTTCCCACGCCATATGAATTTAGAAAGACATCCCTCAATCTCTATGAATGTTTTTCTGTTGATCCTGAGAGGCAACATTTGAATGGGGTATAATATTCTGGGTAGCACATTCATCTTGATTAAACTTATTCTACCCGTCCAAGACAGGGGGAGGTCAAACCACCTATTGAGGTCATTCTTGATTGAGGCCACAATCGGCTTGAAGTTCAACTTGTACAACTCCGCTGTGTCTGCGGACACCCTGATACCTAAATATGTGAAACCCGTGGTCGACCACCTGAAAGGGAAATTAGGAGGAGCGTCCCACCTCCCCCCGTCACCCAGTGGCAAAGCTTCAGATTTATCATAATTTATCTTATACCCTGAGAAGAGGCCAAATTGGTTGATGATATGTGTCAGTGCAGGAATAGAAGTTTCTGGCTTAGTGAGAAAGAGCAACACGTCATCTGCATAAAGGGAAATCCTGTATTCAGTATTCGACAAGGTCACCCCACAGATCTCAGGATCAGTTCTTATAGCCTCTGCCAGTGGCTCCAAAGCAAGTGCAAACAACAGGGGAGAGAGGGGGCATCCTTGCCGCGTTCCCCTACCCAGTGGGAAGACATCCGAGACCGAGCCATTAACCAAGACCCTTGCAGCTGGGGCCCCATACAGCAGTTTGACCCACTTGACAAATTCAGATCCCAAACCAAACCTGTCCAAAACATCAAATAGATATTCCCACTCCACCCGATCAAATGCTTTCTCAGCATCCAAAGAGATCGCAAGAGCCCTATAATTGGTGTTCTGAGAGAACTGCGCAACATTTATGAGTCGGTGGACATTGGAGCGGGAGTATCTATTCTTGACGAATCCCGTCTGGTCAGGCTTTATCAGAACCGGCAGAACCTCCTCCAAACGTCTGGATAAAATTTTGGACAGAATCTTACAATCCACACTAAGTAGACTTATAGGTCTGTAGGATGTACACAGATCCGCGGGTTTATCCTTCTTTAAGATCAGGGATATATGGGCAAGGTTTAGGGTGGGTGGAAGCACGCCCCTCTCAAGAGATTCTGTATACATTCCCAACAAAGGACCCGCCACATGTTTGGCCATTTTTTTATAAAACTCTGGCCCAAACCCATCAGGGCCCGGAGCCTTCCCACTCTGTAAGGATTTAATTGCATCCAAGACCTCCTGCACCCTGATAGGGCTGCAAAGATCCAATCGACTTTCCTCTGACAGTATAGGGAGGTTAACAGTGTCAAGAAACAGTTTCCTGGCGTCTACAGTATTTTGACACTCAGGGGAATATAAGTCTTGATAGAACTCTTTCATTATTTTGCTGATAAGTTTAGCCTCAAACTGTAAGACACCTGCCTTATCTTTTAGAGAGGGTATTGCATAAGAGCCCCGTTTCCCTTGGGCAAGTCGGGCGAGCAAGCGTCCAGGTTTGTTGCCTGATTCAAATAATCTATGCTTCGCATAGAATATTGCAGTTTCCGCTTTCTGAGTTAACAGTTGGTCCAGGGCCGATCTAGCTGCATCCAACTTCCGAAGCACAGAAATAGACGAGGATTTCTTAAACTCCCTCTCCAAGTCAGTGATATCGCGTTCAAGCACTAATTGTTTGGCTAAGTTGCTCTTCTTTTTTGCCGAGGTAAAAGAGATAACGGAGCCCCTGAGAAATGCCTTACCCGCCTCCCATAGAGTAGAAGCACTAACCCCCGGTAAGTCATTTGTAGAAAGATAGAGTTCCCACTGATCTTCTAAATACTTTACAAATTTAGGGTCACTAAGGAGAGCTGGGTTTAGCCGCCAATGTCTAGACGAAGGGTCATAATAAGGTGGTGATAGCTCCATTGAAACTGATGAGTGGTCCGAAAGCGCACATGTGCGGATCAAACAGCCCCGAGTTCTGTCAAGGACAGATCCAGAAACAAACATGTAGTCAATCCTGGAAAAGGAAAAATGGGGGCATGAGAAAAATGTGAAGTCCTTCACATGTGGATTACAAACTCTCCAAGCATCAAAGAGACCAAGATCTGAACAGAGGTCCGTTGTAGCCTTTGCCATTTTTGAAGATGGTTGAGATTTTGGTGGATTATAATCAGTTTCAGGATTCAAGCCACAGTTAAAATCCCCACCAATTATTACGTGGTTCGGACACACAGGGGAGGTTTTTGCCAGAAAATTTGAATAGAACGATCTATCAAAAGTATTTGGTGCATAAACACTTCCCAATAGAATTAATTCCCCATATAGAAGCCCAGTAATCAAAATAAATCGTCCGTCCGTATCCCTTACAATAGTATGTAGCGTGAATGGTAGATTTTTATGGACCAATATTGCGACGCCTCTACTTTTAGAGTTAAAGGAGGAATAATAAATTTGTCCCACCCAATCACGTTTGAGTTTTAGGTGTTCGGAATCTGTGAGGTGAGTCTCTTGCAGTAATGCAATCTGCACTCTATCTTTTTTGAGTAAGGAAATTATCTTGCGCCTCTTAATGACGTGGTTAATTCCCTTGACATTAAGAGTAATAATTTTAGTGTTACTCATTGCAAAAGTAATCTGTCATTGGACAAGAATCGTCAACCCAAGGCAAACAGAAAGAGCCATCATAATAAAAGACATGTGAAAGACTTAACCCATGGCCTGAACCGGCCGTGCTGACATGAACAAAACCATCACAAAAAGATGGCAAAGGAACCTTCACCCACACAACAAATTGCATACAATAACAGAATTAAGATAAACGTCAAGGTATCACGGACTAAAAACAGACAAACAAGAAACAAACAAAAATGAAAATGCCACCCACCGGGTGGTGTCACAAGCCCAGTGCAGCCAAAAGAAGTTTCACTCCACGGGAGAGAAGGAGAGAGAAGACAAGAAAAAGAAAAAAAAAACAAAGCAAAACCCCGCCCCCGCTCCCCAAACCTGAATGGAATCGAGTTACTGTCAGTTGTGAATCAAAATTAGAGACTGAGTAAACAATTAGGCTATTTTCCCCGTTAAACCGTCTCTGCCTCCTCAAACTGCGTTAAACGCTGCGGACTCAGGCGTCCAATGACACGGTCCCAGTTAAGTCCGGCAGTGCCACAGTTTGTACGGGGCAAGCATCTATTAATCCAGCGCATTGATGAAACTTTGTGCATCTTTAGGTGATTCAAACTTGTGCTCATTGCCATTGTAAGTCAGCACAAGCGTCGCTGGATAGCGCATCCTAAAGCGGATGCCCTTGTCGATTAAGGCACGGCAAGAAGCATTAAATCCCCGTCGTTTCTCACGGATCGCGTAGGAGAAATCCTGATGTATGAAGATCCGCTGCCCGTCGTGGTGGAGTTCGGGGGCCGCTTTCACTGCAGCCATAATCCGCTGTTTATCTCCGGAGTTGTGGAGCTTGATGATCACCGGCCTGGGGTGAGCACCCCGCGGGCCGAGGCCCCGGTGTGCGCGGTCAACTTTAATGCGGGCTTTACCCGCGGAGCTGTGTCTCAGCCCGAGTGTGGCAGGCAGCCAAGCCTCAAAAAACTGAGTAGGGCTCTCACCCTCCGCACCTTCTTTCAGGTTAATGATACGAATATTGTCGCGCCTGCTGCGGTTCTCTAAGTCGTCCAAACCTTTTGCCATAACCTTAATCCTCCCCTCCGCTTCAGCCAGCCTCCCCGCGAGGTCAGTCACCCCATCTTCCATATCTGAGATTCTCTGCTCTGCCTCCGTGACGCGTTTGGAGACGTTTTCCAGCGAGGACGAAATTTTCTCCAGTGTCCCCGACAGTGCAGACAGTTTTTGGTCAATTACCTCACTGATGCTATCGGTCACCTCACGGACGAGAGTTGCGGTGTCCACCGGGGGCGAGGGCTGGTCGCCCATTGCTACTAGCATGTCAGTTTGGCTAGCATTGTTCATCACGACGGCCGTGGTCTTTCGAGATTGTATCTTCGTCTGCTTCGACATTATTTAACTTCCAAAAAGCGTATTTAGGACTGCTGAGTATTCCCAAAGCTCTCAGTCACTAGTTTAGGTAAAAATATAGACAGTAGTGCGCATTACACTGTGATAAGTACAGGTGGGAGCGGGAGCACAGTGAAAGCACGTCTTCTAGCCTACCATATTCACCGGAAACCCAGCGTTTGCATCTTGATAGCATTTAATAAACTTCCAAAATTCAGAAGACACTTCCTTAACGTTCTCATATGAGGTCATTAAAGCGGAAATTTTCCCCATGTACTTAGATGCTTGCTTACACATTGAACTGCGCTTTTCTTGGCATGTCTTTATATACAAATCCAAACCTTTTGGCCTAAATTTAACGCTTCTTTTCTCTGCTTGCATCTCAGTGTCATCCTCTCGTTTACTCTTAATATCCGACATTTTTATTGTCCTCTTGGATTATTTCAAACTTTATAAAGATGCACAGCACACTGAGAATCCATAGCCTAAAGTACAAACATGACATCCATTTACCTGCCTTTTGCAGCGGACAAACATTTCCACAGAGGGCGTTGGCATGTTTCAATTAGCGATCCAATTTTGCACCAATTTAGTACGTCAAAACTCAGTTCATCAGTCGTTGTAGTGAAATTATGTCTTTAAACTCCAATAGCTTCACCGTTTTCCTTTACGGCTTAAACAATATTATCACTCACCAGCTTTGACGAACGAGTGACATGTTGATCCAGGCCTCAACGTCAAATCCGTCTGGATTACTCACCAGACGATCCAATAACATTTATTCGAGTTCGACGGTGATCCTTGAAATCCTTATATCCATTAATGAAGGATAATTCCTTTGTCCACGGGAAGGTTTTTTACGTTATGTAGTGGCAATTCCTTTACTTTTGAAAGATCAAACGTCCCACAACTTAAAGTCCACAAGCCACTGCTGCATTGAGGTAATATTTCGTACGCAGGCAAAAGAAGTCCATTGTCCAAACATTTTAGTTGAGAGTTTTGGTTTATTTATCCATCTTGGCAAGCAATAACAAGATCCTTCCTGCTGCTTCTCCTGCTCTGGTAAAAAACCACAGGCCCACCCCAATGCATGCTGGTCCTATACCAGTCTCTTTATTCATAGAAACAAAATGGCCCTACAGCTCTTACTAACTAATTTAACAAAATAACAACAAACAAAACAAATCATTTAACCCTTGTGTGGTGTTCATATCTTTATTACTCAGCCAGTGTTCATGGGTCTGGTGGACCCGCTAGAGTTTTGGCTTTCCAAATTAACACTATCAAACAATTTTATGTTAAATTACTCAACAGATGTTTACTTCATCCCAATTACAAGCCATATGAACAGCAAACATGGTTAATTTTTTCCCTTTACCTTTGTTAGATCACATTTATGAATTAATGTGCTTCTCTTTTTTCTTTCTTTCTTTTTTTTATAAAATGTTATAAAAAGCCCCTCTCTCTTCCAAAATCAATTGGATGGCCCTCGCCATCTTTTGCCATCTTGTTCAGTTGTGATAAAGAACCACACTGGCAAAGTCTTATTTATAATATTTATGCCCCTAATTTGCCAGTGTGGGACAGGGTATGAGAGAATAAAATTTGGATCCCTCAAGAAAGAGGGTAAAATGTGTGAGGTGTAAGAGCAGACGGTGTTGATAGTTGAATTTTCAACAATGTTGCAACTTTGTGCGGGAGCAGGAGGGGAAGAAAACACTATCAGCAGCACCAGAAAGGAGGAAGACAGAGTGTGGGAACACAGGACCTGCACTTTCAACACTTTTATTAGACCTGGGTCCAGTGGACCCGAACACCTTGTATGTAATGTAAATGTGTGGGGGGAGGTACAGTATGAGGCCATTGAAAATTAGTTCGGATTTATGTTCTTCACAGAAAATAAGCCAAAGCCAATGAATTTCAGGTTGAAAAAATAATTAATTGTTTAATTTTTCTTTTGAAAAAAACTGAAAATGGGTCTCACAGACCCGAACACCATACAAGGGTTAAAACAAAATATTAACCGACAAATAAACCCCAAAATATAAGTAAACTAACAACAAACTTTAACTAATTTCAAAAAAAATAAATAAAGAACAAATAGCTCCAACAATAACAAAAATGTAATGAGTCATAAATCATGTAATACGTAAATCCTTAAGAGCTGACGACAAATCTGTAAAGAAATTCCATTTTGACTTTCATTCTATCGACAATTACTATTGATTGATTTTCATTACAAAAAAGATTTAATAGGTTCCTTTAAATAATAATAATAATAATAATAATAATAATAATAATAATAATAATAATAATAAAGAAGGAAAGAAGTCAAAAGTTATCTCGATGAATTATCAGATGAGTGCGTCATAAACTTTAACTCACCAAACTAGCAGCATAAATTATGAAACCAGATAAGGTTTTATCAAACTTAATTTAAATCTCTTCTTTCAGCCAATTGGAAACTGTCAATCACATGCTAGCTTTCTAAATTGCCACTCAGCCACCAAAACAAAAATGTTGTAAAAGGGCAGGGAGATGCAGAACTCAAGAGAAAAACTTTATCGCTCTGTTTCTTTTGAAGCTGATATAAAATTGTATCAAAAACTCACACAGACGCAAAAGATTTGGACGTTTTTGGAATTCTAGCAAGTGTGAAATGACTTGCTATTGTTGGGATTTCTGGTTTATATATTGGGGATTTTACCTTGCAATATAAGTCCTTTCATACAACACAATAAAACACAACAGAAATCAGAAGGTTTTTGTGATTTGGATTTTTATTTATTTATTTATTCATTTTTTCTCTTCTTTTTTGGTCAGGTTAGTACGGTGGCCCTCAGAGGCCAAACGGACTGCAACTTTAGAAAACACCAGCGATAAGAAAAATGCTGTTTTGTTTTTCCTATTTCCGTTGTGTTTTGTGTGCTTTTGCAGCATTTTTCTTACTGCTGGTGTCCGTTTGGCCTCTCAGGGCCACCGTAGGGTTAGAGATTTTGATTAATTTCATTGGAGTATACTTTAGTTTTATTGTTTTACTTTGATGCTATAATAGATGTTTAGAAAATTCAGTTATATTTAAGATTATATAGCATCATGGCAAAACAACAGTCTCCTCAAGCTGCTTTATACTGTAAGGTGAAAACACTACAGAAAAAGCCAGAAAACCCCAACAATCCAAAGATCCCCTTTGAGCAAGCACTGGGCGACAGTGGGGAGGAAAAACTCCCTTTAGGAAGAAACCTCCGGCAGAACCAGGCTCAAGAAGGGGCGGCCATCTGCTGCGACCGGTTGGGGGTGATGGAAAGAGAATAGAGGGAGACAAGATGAAGTATACTTCTAATGGCCTATTCCAATTGGTGGTAATACATCATAAGAATTGAGGAAAGGTGGTGTTGATGGAGACTCTGGGGAAGGCCTTCGTCTGCCAGGGTGTTTTGGAGCCACTTGAATAAATTTAGTTTGCACTGGAGGTGGACGAGGTTTAATCTGTGGAAAGATCTGAGACGGAGTTGGAGTCTCCCCATAACATCTCCCCATCACGCCTCTATGGACCAACGGTGCGAGCTTTTGTCCTTTCTGTTTTTCTAATTTAAGCTGGAGTTGAACGTCTTTCACTCTAGATTTTAGATGACCTATCTCTTTTTCTTCATTGCCAGCCTTTCTGATCATCTGGTTCACTGGTCCAATGAGCTCCTGTTTTTGTTTGAATAAAGCGTATTCGGAAGACTTTACCATATCATTGTACTGCTTTTTAAATGATTCCAGCTCCCGTGTTTTATCTAGTAAAGCTGCATCTAGATCCTTGCATCTGGTACGTAGACAGTTCAGCTGTTTTTCAAGAAACTCGGTCGTTCCAACAAAGGGGATGCCTTCCACACCGTCTACGTATTTCTTTTTCAAGTTGAGGAATATATCCCTAAATTCCACCTTTTCTTTTTCTCTGAAGTGACCTGCATGTGGAAATGCCTTTTCAAAGGACAAAACGCACTGGTACAATTCCTCTTGGAAGTGGCGCTTTTTCTTTTCCTGGCAATTCGTTTTTTGTGTGAATATTTCTGTTTGCTTTTTTGTGGCGCGCAGTTGCTCTTCCAGTGAGATCTTTTCAGCCAGTGCCTGATTGTGTGCCATTTTTACTTTATACCTGTCCACTGCTGTCTTTCTGTGTTCTTCCTTCTCTTTACTTAGGGCCTTTTTTATGTCTTCATTTTTCTTTTTCAAAGAATCAACTTCATCTTCGACCATAGCCTTCATTTTCTTTTCAAAGGCCAGAGCTCTAATATTTCTCTGACATTTCTGTTTGATCTCCATATTCTGGGCCTTTTGGTTGTCTATTACTTTGCCCATTTGATCTTTCTCGTCTGTTAATTCTTTCACGGTTTTATCCATCAATTCATTTTGGTCCTGTAACTTTGTATTATGTGTCAGAAGACCCTCAATCCAACACTGCGAGGATTGATGTTGTTCCTCGCGTTCTTTAACCGCATTGACGGCCACACCTCTACTATTTTTTACTGTTCTCTCAAGCTTTTCTATTTTGGAATCATACATTTCCATGACCTCTTCTAACTTTCTGTCTGCAGCATTGGCTTTGTCTTCCGAGTTTTTTTTAGTATTTTCCTCGTAAAATTGCTGCATCTTATTTTTTTCCTCTTTGTGGCGTTTCAATAATAATTCAACAACTTGGCTGTTGTGAAATTCCTGACGTACCACCTTTTCTTTTGCTGTTTCCAGCAGTCCTTGCAGGACTTCGACTTCGTCCTCATCATCTGTGATTAGGTATTTAAACAGCTGTTTACTCCCCAGATGTTTGTGTCCTCAAAGAAATTCCATTTTGATTTATGTGAATGTATTGTGCAGGTACTTTCTCTGCTTCGCCCTCATTGCTTGCTTTATCTGAGAACATAATCTGCCTTCTTTTAGCTTGGGGTAGGCCTCAGTTTATGTTTTAAATTAAAAAGCTTGAAGACAAAGTGAACTCTGGACAAGCGTGCGGCCTGAAGCCCAGGTGGGCTTCTTGATAATCACATTTTCACACTCATCTCGGGGCACATCCGTGGTGTTCTGGTGCCAGCCTGTCCCCTCTGTTTTTGTGGGGGTCTTCCCCACATACGAAAATGGCCGCTTCTGCCTGGAGGGAGTTTTTATTTTTGCTTTGCAGCTGCACAGGATCTGTATAGAAGTTTTAAACACTTCTATTTTAGGCAAATTTATAATATTTTAGACGACAGCACTGTTACGAGTTCAAAAATTGGGGATGGAGACAAGAGGAAAAACCACAATAACAACACTGGTCCGGCCGGGTTAAGTCAAACGATGATTTTAATGATCACACGCGTGGGAGATGGACACTGTATGCAGACAGCCTCAGATCTCAAAATGGTGGAGCATTGATCAAACTCTTATAGCCTCTGGTGCCCCCACCTTATCATAAAAGCCTAAACATTCACATGCTTTCTCTCACACGGCGCCTAAGCTACGACCTTGGCTCCCTGTTTATCTGCTCCTGCTGAGATGGGGCAGAAAACTCCAGCATGTTCCGTTCTCTTCTAATCAGACAAATAAGGCGATGACTTTTCTGCAAACAGTATTTCTTATAACTCAGCAGTATAATGCATCATGAAACAATATCATCCATTCACAATAAATCAGCAGTGTAATGCAAATCAGTTTAACAAATGTAATAGTTATCACCCTCTCCTAATTCAGGAGAATAATGCAAATTAAAACTACATAATAATTCACAATCTTTAATTAGGGGTCTAACATGGCATAAAATAATATTATAAACCTCACAGCACATAAAACACTGTTTGCTTGGATGTGTGTGTTTGTGTGTAAAAAGTGAGATGTTCAGAGGTCTTGCTTCATGGTATCGAACAGCCCACACAAAACAGGTTCTTTATGATTTAATTTAAGTGCTGATGTAAACCACAATGTTCAGCAAACATCTATCAGGTCATTGGACTGTATTTTTTTAAAGCTTAAGTACATGGGATATATTAAAAACTGACAAGCACATGGGATATATTAAAAACTGACAAGCCGTTTGAACACATGATGTGAAATCACTTAATTAACCTGCTGGATTTGCCAAAAGTTAAAATATTTATACTACTTTGGCACATTGCTCTTAACTTATTAAGGTGGCTATTAGTGAGGGTCATGATAATCAATTCAATTGAGCAGAAGTGACATTCTTACTTCGATTCATCCAAATTCATGTGAGTTCCAGTCTGTTCAGCCTGTTTCTGTGTAGCACCAAGCAGTAGACCTAAACCTGGATGTGCTTCTGGGTTCTGCCTCTAATGAAAACGGATGAGTGTAAAATGCAACCATTGTTTGTAGTTTGCTGCCACCTACTGAGTGAAAAAAGAACTGAAGTTGTAAAAAGTCAGTATTCCTAATGATAGGCTTCGTTTTGTTTCAGTTTCAGTTCACTATACAGCTCATCAAACTGTTTTCCCTTTACGTTTTGATATAATAGCTTTTTAGTACTACTGAGACACATACTGCCTTTTTCTTCCGTTAGAGTAATATTTTCTTGAGCTGTGTAACTGGATTTGTTCAAACATAGAGGTAGTTTGGATTCACTGACACAGGAGCCATACGCCCTTTCTGCAGTTTCTATGCTTCCTTAGCTCGTTTATGTCGCCATTGTTAATCCTGTCCTGTGCAAAGAAAAGCCCAAGCTACACTTGTCTGACTGACAGAAGGTTCAAGAGAAGGACATTTGCTCTCAACTCTTTCCCTGTTGAAATGTTATTCCAAGGAAGTGAGTTTCCTACAGGGTATGGAGGGTTAGTATGTGTTAATGATTTCAGTGTCATGCAGGGGAAAGTAGCATTCAGTGGAAGCTTCTCGGTGATTGTTTTAAATCCAAATATGACCCTTATTTGTGGCGCATGTTAGCATACAGTCAGCTCAGGAGTTAGTATCAGTCATGTGGTTGTCACGAGGTTGCGCACAGCATCACCGGCAAGAGGGCTTGGTTTGAGAGGTTTTTGGCATCTGTGATGTGATTTACAACCATCCACCCATGTACAGTAAGAAGCTGCACTCACAACCGTGGGCATCAGCAAGTTGGTGAAATTTAAACAAAACAGCATTACAGGATGAATACATAACGCAAGTAATAACTTTATAATCAGTCAGTGAATGAAGGAGCTCAAGAGTGCAAATATAGTTGCAATAAAGTGACAAATATGCCCTTTTATGTCAAACAAAGACCGAAATAAGTGGCATCAGTGTGAGGATGAAAATGAGCGATCCAACCTCACACTGCAGATATCAGGGCAACGCACAGTGGGGGGGCGGGGGAGGGGGGTTGCAGTCTGCGCGCACAAGAGGGCTAACAACGCTGTGAGTGACAGAATCCACCCAAACTGAGGAACAGCTTCTTCCCCAGAGCTGAAGCCTGCACTGTTTGCACTATAATATAATATAATATAATATAATATAATATGTTGCTATTTAATGTTTTTTGTTCGTGTTGCAGCTGCTCTGTGAGCCAAGCTTTCGTTGTCTAAATTCAATGGAAATATATCTCTGCACCACACGATGGCGATAGATTCTCACAGTCTGTGCTCTGCTTCCGCCACCAGTCATCTTTAAATCTTTTTTTTTTATTCAATGAAACCTTTAACTCGCAGCATTACTTTAAAAAAAATCATATTTAAATACAAAAAAAATTAAATACATGAACGACAGTAGTAGAAAATTGATAAAATAACACCAAATAAATATATTTACAAATGATAGCAACATCAATGGAATAAAACCATGAACACCAGCAGAAGGAGAAAGAGGCCTGTATCTACATTATTACTCTGGCAGCTCTCAGTCTCCATACAGACAGGACACATTGCAGCGTAATTGCAGACAGGTGCGTGGGCCTGAGCTCCGCCCAGGCAGAATGACGAGTGGAAGAAAGCAGCAACACAATAAACATATGTAACCTTGCGGAGCCGGCCGGGCAGACATCGAGACCGTGACAGAGTGCAAAACTTTTATACTTGACAACTGTTAAGAGTTCAAATATTGAGGAAGGAGAGTAAAAACAACCATGGTCCAGAAGAGCTTGGTCAAACAATTGATTTTAATGAACACACGCGTGGGGGGAGTAGTCGGAGTTTCCTGTCACTCTGACTTTGCACAGAGTGTACTCAGAATCAACAGAATCAGCACATACACACTTAAGATTATAACAAGCATTCAATCAAAAGCATTTATTATAGATTCAACTCAACAGTTTAAATTGGTTATAACTGCACCTGTAACAAAGGCTAATTGGGTGCCAATATGTTTAAACATCTGAATGCAATATCAGTGCTGTAGATTATATTATTAATGCAATGGTAATGATGATGATTATTAACAATAGCAGCAAAATAATTTCCCTGATCTCCACACTCCCTCTTTTGACCCACTTTCCCTAAAAAGAGGGTCACTACACTTTACTTGTTTCATTTCTCTGACATCCATCCTCTGGCTCAGCAAATCAGACAACCTCATGTCATCTAGGTGGTCCAATAATAAAATGCCAGCTCCCACTTGAGAACACTCCATGCGTAAGATTAGGTTTTTTCTGCGTCCCTCTCGTGGTCCATCAGGCCTCGGGCCTCCAGGATCCTCACCCCCCTGTGGTCGCCGAGATCTTCTGCAAAGGAAACAAAACAGCTTTTCCTGCGCCTCCCTAACTTATCATGTTTGGGACTCTTTAATCAAAAGCATGATCCTAATTATGTTCTTGACTTATTGACTTGTATATACACACACACACACACACACACATATATACTCTTCAACGTTACTCATCATTTTAAGCGCTGCTTTCACGTCCCTGCATGTTTCCTATTGCTCGCCTTATCTGATCATCAACATCCTGTACACAAAACTGTCGCTGCTGCAAGTGCCTTAACTCTGATCTAAAGTCACCTTTCACAAGAAAATCATTATAAGCGCCTATTCTACTAAAAGATCCAAGAGAGAACAACCATTTTAATCAATTAAGTTTAAGCATATAAGCAATTACTCATGCATACATTTTATCATAGCTAAACGCTGCCTAAAAACAACTCCTGTGTGTTAACACCAACTTCATTTTAACACTCACATTTCCTATGTTATAACCCGTTTTTGGTATAGCCTTTTTATTTCATTTTGCTCCTTTTAATGTAACAATACCTTCTAATTCTAGTTTATCAGACTTAACCAAAATATATGCTTTCCTTCCTTTGGTCCTTCTTTAAAGCAAGAAACTCCTATCCAGTTCCTCTTTTCTGTCACTTGTTACAGGGCCAGCTCAAGTTCAGTTACAAGCTAAATGAATTTCAGGCCTCTGGCCTGACAGGTTTATGGATTCTATGTGTTTGTAAGCATGTGCGGCCTTCTATGCTCCAGTCACTTAGCACAATAGATTGCCTGGACATTCGCGCCAAACAAAGCTTTTGACCTTCATTTTAATAGACTGAGCCACAACTCCTTAATAAGCATCAAAATGCAATGTATATAAAATCATTTCTACGTATAAGCTCTCCCCTCTATCCTAAAAATAAATCTGTAATAACATTATAACCACTTCTTCTAGAAATCAAAAACAACTCAAACATTTTCTACTCCTACAACTTTCACTAGTTTTCCCCAAAGCATATCTTTTTGTCAAAGTGTCCCACAATTTCCCTCTAAGATTTGTATACAGCTTTAAAAACACCGGCATTGTATCTTCTAAACAGGATTCAGTTCACTTTAATCCTTTAACCTTAACATAAAAATAACAATTTCTGCTTCAGTTTTACCATATCTAAATGATCAAAAACCCCAAAAGTTATAAAATAATCCTAAAACCCATTTCAAATTAAACCTTAAATTCCCCCTTTTTTGACACATCTCATGTGTCAAACTAAAAATGCTCCACCCAAGCTTAGGAAATTAAAAGAAAAAAAAGTTAGTCATATCATCCCTCAAAACACCTCAGCAATCCTCCTCTCAGGTATATTTGCTCCGACCCTGCAAACCTGTCTTTAAGGAATGAAATCCATTTAATCATCATGTCACATCTTTTCGAACTCCCGGCTCTATCCACAGCCTGCATCCTTGGAACTTCCTAAAAACAAAACCTGAACTTCACATTCCATACTCAGTTTTCCCCCTTATGATCCAATCTGTGTTATAAAAATAAACTTAGAACAGTTATCAGTCATGTGTTTCTTCAGTTAATGGTAACATGAGTTATATCAAAAAATGTTTCCCCTTTAGCATTCTCCCAACAATATACTATAATACCATAATCTAACCCCAGTCAATAAAACAGAAATTTTCTCAAAGCAAACATCAGCAACCCAAAATCAACATCGCCAGAATTAAGCCTTCCACTCCTCCTGCTTATGGCAAAAGCAAAGCAAAGCATACCCTTTCTCTTGCTGGCATGGCAAGTGGTTTGTCCACATTTATTCATCCCCACCTTCATCCAGTCACACACATCCACACCATGTATTCACACCAGGTATTGCTAATAGTGGAGCCTCCCGCGCAAGTAATCAGATTCTCCACTCTCAGCAAAATGAGCTCATTCATTTGTTTTATTTGTCATAGTAAAATAGTTCTTTATGCTTTTGGACTGGATTGACTCGCTATTATTGTCCCGATTCGTATTTTGAAGAAAAGACAAACGACTACAAAGTCCCAATAAGGTGCGTCAAAACAAGGATTTTATTGAAATACATAGGGGGGGTGGGAGTCGAGCACGATCACTCAAACAGCGGCGATCTTCCCCGAACAATACTTGGGGTGTAACATTTATACATATGATGACCAGTAATATGCGTCACCGCAGATGAAAAACAACATGCATGTTTCCCCCCAGTTGTTCTGCAAAGCCCACCATGGCGTCCCTGGTAAGGTTTGAGAGCCTCAGCAAATTATAATGAACATAATTAATGCGATCAACATTTTTATTTGGAGTTATCCATAGGAACACACTTTCAAATCCTGCTGCTATTTGGTTAACTAATTTATATTCATCAGGAACTCCCCTGGGAACTCCAATCGAGTCAATCCAGGTAGGCGAGTCCGTTCTCGGGTCATAAATCTGTGTACCCGTTGTGCTTCTTTCCCTCAACATGTGTCTCCTACATCTGACTGTCAATGTACGTGTGTCATGTTGTGGAATGGCTTTTACCCTACTCCCTATTAGCATCAATGGTGCTCCTAAACGCACCATAGCACATGTCCCCACACTCCCCAAAGGAACACGCACCAAAAGGGTGTGATGTCCACAGTAATAATACAACCCACCTCTAGCCCATGTACCTATTATGGTGTTTGGGTCACTTACATTATTTGTGGTCCTTCCCGTGAGCGTCCTCTCACACCAACTAGGGTCAATTTCTCCCAGAGTGTATTTCACGGCGTCCGTAGAAAATTCAAAACAGGTGTAATTATTTTGTTTAGGTATGAATGAACCTGTCTGCGTACGCTTGTCAATTGGTGGATATAAACTTGACAGTGTGATGCAGTCACCCGTGGCCACAGCTTCTCTAGTTAATCTCAACATGCAATTATAACCCCACTCATCCTCTGGATACAGAGGCGCAGGCTCAGTAAACAAACGAGGTCTAGCTGTAGCACAGGCAACACAATCATCTACATGCTGTTCCCTAGCATTTTGAGCCACCCAATCCAGCCAGAGATTGCTGTCACTGAATCCGGTGGCACGTTCAATTAAATCTTTTCAGGCGAGTGTAGTCAACTGCAACTACCTTCCTATCTGAGTTTTGGTTAATTTTTATCAGTGATGTCCCATTGTCCCTTACTACAGGCCTCATTGGTTTAGCTTTACTAAGAAAATTAGGAGTTGGCCGTCCGACTGCGGTCTGGGGCCTCCCTGCTGCTGCGGAGTCGGGGTGGTCTGCCTCTCCCCACCGCAGGGAAAAGGGTAACACCACCTGGGTCTGGGTGCAATTCCCCCCTCCAGGGGCAAGGGTACCTAGACCCGGTTTGTAGAGTACGCTTGGGGAGTGTGATTGTGTGTACAGCGTCTCTTTATGTCTGTCTCCACGTTGGTTGAGTGTGGAGTGAGTGCATATGAGAGCATGAGGGTGGGAATGGATGTTTGTGTCTGTGTGTGCCTGTATGTCTGTGTCTATATGTCAGGTTGGGTATCAGACGCCACCTCTCTGGGGACACCTCAGGCCCTCCAAGGTTTGGAGGCCTATCTCCACCCACCACCACTTCCCCTGCCGGTGGCGGACTCCCTCAGGTGTTGGTGTGTTGGTGGTCCTTTGTGTCTGGGGGTGGGCGTCCGGGTACACACCGGCTCACTCCTTGGCGGCCGCTTGTCGGGGCCTGGGACCTGGGGCTCGCTCGGGCCCCTTTGGAGGTGGGGTGCCCCCGGCCTCTCGGCCTGGGGCTCGGTCACTCAGGCGCAGCTGGGGGCCGGCGGAGCTCACGGGCGCATCACTGCAACTCCCCCTGACTTCTGCTCCGCGGCTGCTGGGCGAGCCCTCATCTGGGACTCTCCTCAGCTCTTACTGGAACAGTGGCGCGGCTGCCCCTCTGTTGGTCTTCCATGGTCTCTTGTGTTCTGGGGGCCTCTGGATGTCTGGAGTTTTGATCTCCTCCATACCCGCTTCACACCCTGGAGGACGGGGCTGTGGCCCCCCCACACTCCCTAGCAGATCATTACATGGAGAAACCTTTGGAATGCAAGCATGCTGATCCACACAGGTATGCACACATGGGTATTCACAGACGCGGACTAAAGCTTTCTTGGCTGCTGCCTCAAAGCACACTGTGCGCTGTCTATCTTGCGTGCTGCACAATATCGTTTATTATTTAGTAAATATTGATATCTATGACTAGCTAGTTTATTGTGATGGTGCTTTGTTTTCTCTATTATTATGTTGCTCTTTGTTGTTTGCTGTCTCCTCTGTTTGTTTTTTTTGTTTGTTTTTTTTTTTTTCTCCATACAGGTGACCCAGGAGTTCTTTTTTTTTTCTCTCTCTCTTCCCCCCCCTTCTCACCGTCTCTTCTCCCCTTTGGTTTTCTTTCTTTCTCTCCCCCTCTTTCTCTCATTCATTCCCCCTGTCCTATTTATTAAAAAAAAAAAAAAAAAAAAATGACAAAGGATGAACTGAAGCTCTGCCATCACGTAATGTCGCATACTGCTGTTTCTGATGTCATTTAGAAAAAAAAAAAAAAAAAAAAAAAAAAAAAGAAAATTAACTTTTATTAACCTTTTTGGATCTATCCCTACAGTTTCCACACCCAGAACTAAATATAAGGAATTTTGACGCCACCAGTTCCCCATTGACAAGGTCAATGGATTCTGGGCCGGACTATAATCTCTCTGAAGTTTTAGCTCATTCTCTGGCCCCTGCTCTGACGCCTCCCAATCTTCCCCAGTGTAACCTTTTACCTGATCCCAGTTCCGACACCAATTGGCATAAGGACGACTTCCCCTTTCACAATATGTGTTCACAGCATAATCCCAACACACCCACACATTAAATCCCCTCCAGCTACTGTCAGCTCCCTTACAGATAAAAACGTTGCACAAATCAAACGTGAATGAAGTGGTGGACCCATTAACATAGTCTAATTCTAGTCCACCATATATGCTGAGGCACTCATCCCTTTTACCTGAGACTTCACGCTTAACCTTCCTTGGCAACGCAATCAATTTGGACTCTGAAGCGGGTAGACCTCTGCGTCTGGGCAATTCACCTGTCTGCCAAAAAACAAAGAAACATTAGAACACTCACGCACGCCAACACCCCAGTTATTTTCCAATCTCCCCACAAGCCCATGGTTTTGGTTCCCCTACTCTCCTCTAACTCTAGACTGGAGCCCCAGCCTATCACGCTTCACGCCTCTTTGGCACCTCCTCTTTGAGTGAAGAGACGCCCCGGATCCTTCTCTTCTTTCTTCGACTTCCCAGGTAGACTATTTGGGGATGAGCTTGTCTCCACCAAGCTCTCGTCTGCCACTGCACATTGAGACCAATGGAACCAGGTCTCGCCTTTCCCCTTCAACTGGACCGCTGTTGTGGTACGAGCGTTCACTTCAAATGGCCCCGTCCACCTCGGGTCTTTCCACTATACTCTCTTCAGCCGGGACTGCCGTCCAAGGACCTGGAAACTGTCGTCCTGTCAACAGCTTGTACGGCGTGAAGCCTGTGGATTGGTTAACAGAACATCTTATGATCATTAATGCAATGGGCAGGGATGCGACCCAATTTAGCCCCGTCTGAGCACAAATTTTGTTCTTCAAATTTAGATTCATCCTTTCTACTTTCCCTTGGGACTGAGGATGATACACAGTTCCAAACGTGTGTTGCACCCCCAGCCTCTGTTCTGCCTCCGCCAAATCTTTGTTTTTAAAATGGGTCCCATTATCTGACCGAATTCGCTTGGGGAACCCATACCTCCTTTTAGACAGGGACTTTCAATCTGATCAGGTCCCCACTGGTAGCCTTCTCCTCAGCCAGTTGTAATCTGGAAAGCCCACCTTATATTTGCTCTCCCGAGAATTTGTCACCGCTGTTATTCACTGTTGCAGGCCTGCTTAGAACAAAAATGAGAAAAAAAAGAGAGCTGATTATTAGCTCATCAAAGCACCTGACAGGTTTTCTTTAAGCGCACTGTTACAAAAATAATGGGCCCCTTCTTAGACATGTCCATGTTTAATAAAACTCCCTCTATTAAAAACAAAAACAACCCAAACCTAACTGACAGAATCAACCCATCTCCACAACAACCTCAAAAATCTTAAACAAAAAGTTGTGCCACCAGAGTCCTGACACTCCCAGGTCAACTCATGTAATTTCACCTCCTCAATACACCGAAAGTCTTGTTAAAACCACACAATTTGCACACAACAATCGCCCCCTTTATGCACTTTAACATACTTAGATTCAGCATAAGATAACCCCATTACAACAACGTATCAACACTAAACTATAAATTTCCTATCCAAATCTGCACTTCTGCAGTCTGCTATGCTTCCTCTCCTGAAAGAGACACACACACACACACACGAAGCCTCTTCGTCACCACTCACTCCAGCTAATTTGCATACGGAGTCATCTCTCAATAAGTTGCTGTGACAAGACAAATACATGTTCAAACATTACCACCTTGTTAAATTATTTTATTTCTTTCTACAGTGATCACTGGTTTTGATCACTCAGTACGAGGGCACTCCTAAGTCACTCTTTTAAAACTACTTCAATCACTTTTTCTTTTTTCCATAATTCACTCCCTTGTCATATAGCTTCTTTTGAGTTATTCCTCAACTTCAAACTCAAGTGTATTTTATTCATTTTTTTTTTGCCTGTCCCGTTTGGTTCTTTGGCCATCAGAATTATTGTCTGAAGGCGAGAAAAGATGCCCAATGGATTTACTTTACCAAATTGACCATCCCAGCCTTGCCGTAATGGTCTATTTGATTCATCTTTTATGGTTTATTTTCACTCGCTTTGCCCATTTGCTCTCTCATCTGTTAATTATTTCACAGTTTTATCCATCAATTCATTTTACTCCTGTAACTTTGTATTACATGTCAAAAGACCCTCAATCCACACTGCGAGGATTGATGTTGTTCCTCGCGTTCTTTAACCGCATTGACGGCCACACCTCTACTATTTTTTACTGTTCTCTCAAGCTTTTCTATTTTGGAATCATACATTTCAATGACCTCTTCTAACTTTCTGTCTGCAGCATTGGCTTTGTCTTCCAGTTTTTTAGTATTTTCCTCGTAAAATTGCTGCATCTTATTTTTTTTATTTTCACTCGCTAGATACGGGACTGACTTGAATGAGGAAAAGAAAAGGGAGAAAGGAAGAGGGGGGAGAAACAGTGGAGAAGAGGGACGGGAATAAAGGGCAGAAAAAACCTCGCGTTTTATGGTGACTCCTGAATTTCCTCCACTTCCTCCTCATCCTTAAAATACTCCGGATGAGTGTCCACAGCATTGTTCAGTCTGATGGCATCCTCCATGACCTGGACAACATGATACCATTAGAATGACATCATAGAATGAGGGGTGTGACCAGAGCCAGAAATGCACTCATTGATCCTTTTGTTGATTTATTGCTATCATACACTACTAATCAACTAATCGAAGTGCAAGTGTCACAGTCTGTTATTTATTCTCCCTCCATGCAAGGCAACATCCAGGGGTGGTTCTGTGGGCCATGCTGAACCATCTGGTTCACTGGTGCTTAGGGCCTTTTTTAGGTCTTCATTTTTCTTTTTCAAAGAATCAACTTCATCTTCGACCATAGCCTTCATTTTCTTTTCCAAGGCCAGAGCTCTAATATTACTCTGACATTTCCGTTTGATCTCCATATTCTGGGCCTTTTGGTCGTGTATTACTTTGCCCATTTGATCTTTCTCGTCTGTTAAATCTTTCACAGTTTTACCCATTAATTCGTTTTGGTCCTGTAGCTTTGTATTACGTGTCAAAAGACCCTCAATCCAACACTGCGAGGATTGATGTTGTTCCTCGCGTTCTTTAACCGCATTGACGGCCACACCTCTACTATTTTTTACTGTTCTCTCAAGCTTTTCTATTTTGGAATCATACATTTCCATGACCTCTTCTAACTTTCTGTCTGCAGCATTGGCTTTGTCTTCCAGTTTTTTTAGTATTTTCCTCGTAAAATTGCTGCATCTTATTTTTATTTTTTATTTTCACTCGCTAGATACGGGACTGACTTGAATGAGGAAAAGAAAAGGGAGAAAGGAAGAGGGGGGAGAAACAGTTGGAGAAGAGGGATGGGGATAAAGGGCAGAAAAAACCTCGCGTTTTATGGTGACTCCTGAATTTCCTCCACTTCCTCCTCATCCTTAAAATACTCCCGATGGGTGTCCACAGCATTGTTCAGTCTGATGGCATCCTCCATGACCTGGACAACATGATACCATTAGAATGACATCATAGAATGAGGGGTGTGACCAGAGCCAGAAATGCACTCATTGATCCTTTTGTTGATTTATTGCTATCATCATACACTACTGATCAACTAATCGAAGTGCAAGTGTCACAGTCTGTTATTTATTCTCCCTCCATGCAAGGCAACATCCAGGGGTGGTTCTGTGGGCCATGCTGAACCATCTGGTTCACTGGTGCTTAGGGCCTTTTTTAGGTCTTCATTTTTCTTTTTCAAAGAATCAACTTCATCTTCGACCATAGCCTTCATTTTCTTTTCCAAGGCCAGAGCTCTAATATTACTCTGGCATTTCTGTTTGATCTCCATATTCTGGGCCTTTTGGTCGTGTATTACTTTGCCCATTTGATCTTTCTCGTCTGTTAAATCTTTCACAGTTTTACCCATTAATTCGTTTTGGTCCTGTAGCTTTGCATTACGTGTCAAAAGACCCTCAATCCAACACTGCGAGGATTGATGTTGTTCCTCGCGTTCTTTAAAGCAACAAAACAACCCAAAGAGCCGGCTCTTTTTAGTGAGCCCAACCAAAAGAGCCGGATCTCTAAAAAGAGCCGGAAATCCCATCACTATTAGGGTGGGTTAGGTTAGGGGAATGGAAACTCCTCCCTGCACAAGGAGGGCAGGAGTAGGTGCTAGTGATGGGTCGTTCGCGAACGAAATGGCTCCTAGAGCCGGCTCTTTGACGTGAACGACGCGAGCCGGCTCCTTATCGCGAGCCGTCACGTGGGTTGTTTTTTTTTTTCTTTCTCTCAGCCTCTCTCTCGCACTTTTTTCCCGCTTCACTCTGCACGCGAGCCTTGTGCTTTACGCTGGGCAGAGGGGGGAGGGGCGGTAGTTACACTCAGTAGCACAGGAACAGAGCCAGAGAGAGAGAAAGAGAGGCAGGGACAGCAACATTAGAAAGGTATAGTAATCATCCACAACTATTTTCGGTTGCAGATGATAAAGGATTGAGAAAGTTTATTCATGCAGGTCCATATGACAGAGAATATGCATGTTCTTTTAGTTTTCATATTATAATTTATATTTAATTGTGTTGTGGTTTGCAGTGTTTTGTGTTCTTTTCACTTTAAATTTGTGAAAGGAAAAAGCTGAAAATTTAAGTAGTTAAAACTTGAAATGTGAATAGTTGATTTTTGTATTATATGATTTATTTATTACATTTTATGTGGAGTGAATAAATAAAAGTATATTTACGGTGGCCCCTAGAGACAAAGCACGAACTCTGAAGCATGTACAAACTCCAAAACACGTAAAAACACGTACAAACTCCAAAACACGTAAAAACTCCAAAACATGTAAAAACACGTACAAACTCCGAAGCACGTAAAAACTCAGAAGCACATAAAAACTCAAAACACGTACAAAAGACAACAGAAGTGCTCCAGGAAGCTGGGCGCAGTGTTGAGCCTTTGTTATCTTGTGGCTACACAAGCCAGCAAGTACCAACGACCGGATTTGGTGTGTGGTAATAACAGGTAAATGAACTTTTTTTTAAAATTATTTGAATATATATATGAGTGCCTGTGTATAAATACACAAACAATACACACATGCTTTCAATTGTGTAATTTAAGTGATCTAGTAGCTCTGCTTTGGAAGTTCAGTTCATGCTAGAAATGTGTTTTGGAGTTTGTACGTGTTTTGTCTCTAGGGGCCACCGCATATATTTATATATAAACATATATAAATAAAACCACTTGTTTTTACGTTAGTAATTCCTTTTGTGCATAATTTTATATTATTGTTAATAATAAATTAATTAAAGCAACAAAACAACCTGAAGAGCCGGTTCGGAGCCGAAAGAGCCGGCTCTTTTTAGTGAGCCGAACCGAAAGAGCCGGATCTCTAAAAAGAGCCGGAAATCCCATCACTAGTAGGTGCACGCTCCGCACCATGACCCTTCCTGAGACCCGCCATCCCATCTACCGTATCCGGCAATCCCCAGGTCCGAATTGAGGTAAGTACCGTCCTTTTCTTTTTCAGGTTCAGGTAAGTACCAAATTATGTTTAATTTTACCAAAGTTGTGTTTTATTTGTCCTGTTTTTTTAGGTTTCTAACTGTGTTTTAATAAAATTTGTCTTTGCTCAATGAATTTAGTCTCTGTGTCGTTTTTAATTCCAATTTTTAGGCTTTTAAACTGTTTTTATCCATAAATTATCCAATTTTTAGGTTATAAATTTATGATATTCCAATTTTTAGGTTTGAATTTTTAGGCCAGTAAATCAATATGTAAATGAAAAAAACATCAAAAGAAATCCCCCCCCCCAAAAAAACAAAACAAAACTAAAACAACAAACAAAAACACTTTTTAGTGCTGACGCATGGCTGTAGCTACGTTTCGGCTGGGCTGTGCCTTCTTCAGGCTGTGCACATGCGCCGCTGGCTAAATTAAAATGAAGAGACTCTTCTCTGCCCCTCCTTTTATAGTGTGCTGTGTCTCCTCCCACTCTTGGGATTTCTGTTTTATTGGTTTTTTTTGTTCAGTATCTTTAATGTTTGTCCTGTGTTAGCTTAGGCTTTTTTTGTTTTTATTATTTTTCTGGCACCCCCTTCTGTACTGTCTTTTCCATTATCCATCCTTATTTTTCTATTGTTATGGCACCCCCTTCTTATTTGTCCTTTCCGTTAATTTTTTCGTGATTTTGTTCCTTTCCTGTGATTGTCCTATTCATCCTGCTCTGTCCTTGTTATGAGATCCTCCGTGACATTTTGTGCTATGTTGCGTTTTATTGTGTTGTCAAGTGGAATTTGTGCACACTTTCCCTAGGTTTCTTCCCATCATCTGGCACCTGGGAGTTTTTCCTTGTCTTCCTAGAGAGCCAGCTTGGCCTGGGTCAGGAGCTCTATCACAGCAAAACAACAACAAAAAGACTTTTATGAAAGAACGACTTGAATTTTGTGTTATTTAAAAACACGTATTTAATTATTATTCAGTGTTGTGTGTTATAGCAAACTGCCAGCCTTAAACCTGAAAAAAACTCACGATTTTATAGAACTAGACAATGCATTTCCTGAAGAAAATTTCAATGTAATGATTATTTATTAATACGTTTTGTATTCAGTATTTAGTTTTATAAAGTAAATGCTGACCACACAAGTTTCCTTCTGGATTAATAAAGTTTTAAAAAATATCTGTAAAGTGTTATGAAATATAAAAATGTTTTTGTTGAGAATATGTCCACACAAAATAATTAAATAGGGCATTTTCTGTTATTTAACAGAGGTTTTCTGTTTTATAATTACACTGCAGTTTGGACGACGAGCTTCTGGAACGTTTTTAGGCATTTGTTCACATTTTGCAATTTAAGCCCCAAGAAACATAAAGATTTTCTTCTTTTATTCCAGCAGCACTCCATTATCATGTACACTGTAAAATCTAACATTGTGTTTAATTAAAAAATGTAAGGATATACTAAACTCAATTTTTATCAGTTTGTTTAAATAAGTTACCAGTAGTTTTTATTCAAAAAGCTGATCAACCCAGTTTATTTGAGTTGTCTTGAATTGGAAAAACTAAGTAAGCTAGAAATTTTGCTTCTCAGTGCAGGCATTTAAAAGATATGGTTTGAAAATGCCATGTCACTGCTATCCTCCTCACTTTGCACAGATCAGTCTGCATGTTCATGGCACCCACATTTTTTTATTGCATTAGTTTGAGCAAACCTGGGTTCAGATGGAGCAGCTTGAGCTCAAGAGATAATTTCTGTGATTTTTTGCGTGATACTCTGGCTTGGAAGTCAACTGTTTTTGTACCTTCTTTCAGTTTAGAACCAGGTTTTGAACTTGCTAGCTAGCCAGCTTGTTAGCCTAGCATTAGCCTAGCGTTGCTGCTGCTTCTCAGCTCATGTTACGTAGAAAATTAACCCCACAACTTTAAAATTCATTAAAAAATTGATATATATATTCGCTTCCGTGACTTTTTGATGGGTGAAGCAATGTAAGGGAAATTATGTCTATTCTGTTTTTCTAATTTAAGCTTGAGTTGAATGTCTTTCACTCTAGATTTTAGATGACCTATCTCTTATACTTCATTGCCAGCCTTTTCGATAATTTGGTTCACTGGTCCAATGAGCTCCTGTCTTTACCATACCATTGTACTTCTTTTGAAACTATTCCAGCTCCCGTTTTTTATCTAGTAAAGCTGTCTCTAGATATTTGCATCTGGTACATAGACAGTTCAGCTGTTTTTCAAGAAACTCCTTTGTTATTCCAACAAAGGGGATGCCTTCCACACCGTCTATGCATTTCTTTTTCAAGTTGAGGAACATATCCCTAAATTTCACCTTTTCTTTTCCCTGAAGTGAACTGCATTTGGAAATGCCTTTCCAAAGGACAAAATGCACTTTACAGTTCTTCTTGGAAGTAGTGCTCTTTCTTCTCCAGCCAATTAGCTTTGTGTATAAATTTTTCTCTTTGCTTTATTGTGGAGCACAGTTTCTCTTCGAGACCCACCTTTTCACCCAGTGCTTGATTGTGTGCCGTTTTTACTTTATACCTGTCCACTGCTGTCTTTCTGTGGTTTTCCTGCTCTGTGCTTAGGGCCTTTTTTAGGTCTTCATTTTTCTTTTTCAAAGAATCAACTTCATCTTCGACCATAGCCTTCATTTTCTTTTCCAAGGCCAGAGCTCTAATATTACTCTGACATTTCCGTTTGATCTCCATATTCTGGGCCTTTTGGTTGTCTATTACTTTGCCCATTTGATCTTTCTCGTCTGTTAATTCTTTCACGGTTTTATCCATCAATTCATTTTGGTCCTGTAACTTTGTATTACGTGTCAAAAGACCCTCAATCCAACACTGCGAGGATTGATGTTGTTCCTCGCGTTCTTTAACCGCATTGACGGCCACACCTCTACTATTTTTTACTGTTCTCTCAAGCTTTTCTATTTTGGAATCATACATTTCCATGACCTCTTCTAACTTTCTGTCTGCAGCATTGGCTTTGTCTTCCAGTTTTTTTAGTATTTTCCTCGTAAAATTGCTGCATCTTATTTTTATTTTTTATTTTCACTCGCTAGATACGGGACTGACTTGAATGAGGAAAAGAAAAGGGAGAAAGGAAGAGGGGGGAGAAACAGTTGGAGAAGAGGGATGGGGATAAAGGGCAGAAAAAACCTCGCGTTTTATGGTGACTCCTGAATTTCCTCCACTTCCTCCTCATCCTTAAAATACTCCCGATGGGTGTCCACAGCATTGTTCAGTCTGATGGCATCCTCCATGACCTGGACAACATGATACCATTAGAATGACATCATAGAATGAGGGGTGTGACCAGAGCCAGAAATGCACTCATTGATCCTTTTGTTGATTTATTGCTATCATCATACACTACTGATCAACTAATCGAAGTGCAAGTGTCACAGTCTGTTATTTATTCTCCCTCCATGCAAGGCAACATCCAGGGGTGGTTCTGTGGGCCATGCTGAACCATCTGGTTCACTGGTGCTTAGGGCCTTTTTTAGGTCTTCATTTTTCTTTTTCAAAGAATCAACTTCATCTTCGAATTTTGTACGTGTTTTGGATTTTGCACGTGTTTTGGATTTTGCACGTGTTTTGTATTTTGTATGTGTTTTGTATTTTGCATGTGTTTTGGAGTTTGCACGTGTTTTGGATTTTGTACGTGTTTTGGATTTTGCACGTGTTTTGTATTTTGTACGTGTTTTGGATTTTGCACGTGTTTTGGATTTTGTACGTGTTTTGGATTTTGCACGTGTTTTGTATTTTGTACGTGTTTTGTATTTTGTAAGTGTTTTGGAGTTTGCACGTGTTTTGTATTTTGCACGTGTTTTGTATATTGTACGTGTTTTGTATTTTGTACGTGTTTTGTATTTTGCATGTGTTTTGTATTTTGTACGTGTTTTGGAGTTTGCATGTGTTTTGGATTTTGCACGTGTTTTGGAGTTTGCACGTGTTTTGGATTTTGTAAGTGCTTTGGAGTTTGCACGTGTTTTGGATTTTGTACGTGTTTTGGATTTTGCATGTGTTTTTTATTTTGTAAGTGTTTTGGAGTTTGCACGTGTTTTGGATTTTGTAAGTGCTTTGGAGTTTGCACGTGTTTTGTATTTTGTACGTGTTTTGTCTTTTGCATGTGTTTTTTATTTTGTAAGTGTTTTGGAGTTTGCACGTGTTTTGGATTTTGTAAGTGCTTTGGAGTTTGCACGTGTTTTGTATTTTGTACGTTTTTTGGATTTTGCATGTTTTTTGTATTTTGTACGTGTTTTGTCTTTTGCATGTGTTTTTTATTTTGTAAGTGTTTTGGAGCTTGCATGTTTTTTGGATTTTGTAAGTGTTTTGGAGTTTGTACGTGCTTTGTCTCTAGGGGCCACCGTATTAGACCCCCAAAATCCTTTCCATGCCCACCCCCGTGACATCACGCTCCAAAGCCCTATTACCACAGAGCGTGGTGCCGTTTAATGACATTACGTCACAGAACGTGGTGATGTCATAGTGACAGTCCTTTCATCCTTTGATGTTCAAGTCTATAAATAGAGGAAAGCTGTCAAAGGGAATTCATTGAGCTATCGTTTTGTTGGAGTGATACAGCACATAAAAAAGCAGAAATGACTTCGAAACCTAACAAAGACAGAAATGTTAATTTCTTGAAAGCAATGGTTAAAAAAAGTGAAAAAGAAAAAGAAACATATGCCAGACAGTTCGACCAAAGACTGCAGCCAATGATTGATGAAGTTGAAAAGCTTAAAACTGAGCTTGACTACTTCAAAAAACAGGACACAATCAAGAACAAACGGATCGAGGATCTAACTAAAGAAAACAAAGAACTTTGGCAGAATAATGAGATGCTGTCTTCTGTTGTGGACGACAGGACCAGTATCTCAGACAGGTTGGACTCGATAAAAGATGACAACGAAGCTCTCATAAAGTTCCGCGCAGAGACGGAGAAAACTCTGGCTGAACTTAATAGGAAACATGAAGAAGATGTTGAAGTGCTGCAAGCACTGCTGGAAACAGAAAAAGAAAAAGTTGCGCGTCAGCAGTTTCACAACAGCCAAGTCGTCGACTTACTGGTGAAACGCCACAAAGAGGAGAAAAATCGGATGCAGCAAGTTTATGACGAAAATACATCAAAACTCACAGACAAAGCATATGCTGTAGAAACAAAGTTAAAAATCGTCATAGGCATTTATGATAAATATATTGCAAAACTTGAGAAGAAAATGGAAATTGGTAAAAGTGTGAGCATCAATGCAGTCAAAGAACGTGAGGAGGAACATAAATCCTCGCAGTTTTGGATCGAGGGCCTTTTGACGCATAATGCAAAGCTGCAGGACCAAAACAAATTAATAGGCAAAACGGTGAAAGATTTAACAGATGAGAAAGCTCAAATGGGGAAGACCATCAACGAAAAAACGGCCCAGCAAATGGAGATGAAACAAAAATGTCAGAGAAATATTAGGGCTCTGGCCTTTGAAAAGAAAATGAAGGCTGGGGTCGAAGATGAAAATGATTCTCTGAAAAAGAAAAATGAAGACATAAAAAAGGCCCTAAGTAAAGAGAAGGAAGAACACAGAAAGACAGCAGTACACAGGCATAAAGTAAAAACGGCACACAATCAGGCACTGGCTGAAAAGATCTCACTGGAAGAGCAACTGCGCGCCACAAAAAAGCAAACAGAAATATTCACACACAAAACGAATTGCCTGGAAAAGAAAAAGCGCCACTTCCAAGAGGAATTGTACCAGTGCGTTTTGTCCTTTGAAAAGGCATTTCCACATGCAGGTCACTTCAGAGAAAAAGAAAAGGTGGAATTTAGGGATAAATTCCTCAACTTGAAAAAGAAATACGTAGACGGTGTGGAAGGCATCCCCTTTGTTGGA
This sequence comes from Rhamphochromis sp. 'chilingali', assembly GCF_963969265.1. NCBI lineage: Eukaryota > Metazoa > Chordata > Actinopteri > Cichliformes > Cichlidae > Rhamphochromis > Rhamphochromis sp. 'chilingali'. Next base: position 20,483,189 of record NC_137942.1, on the reverse strand, counting down.
ACAACGAAGGAGTTTCTAGAAAAACAGCTGAACTGTCTACGTACCAGATGCAAGGATCTAGATGCAGCTTTACTAGATAAAACACGGGAGCTGGAATCATATAAAAAGCAGTACAATGATATGGTAAAGTCTTCCGAATACGCTTTATTCAAACAAAAACAGGAGCTCATTGGACCAGTGAACCAGATGATCAGAAAGGCTGGCAATGAAGAAAAAGAGATAGGTCATCTAAAATCTAGAGTGAAAGACGTTCAACTCCAGCTTAAATTAGAAAAACAGAAAGGACAAAAGCTCGCACCGTTGGTCCATAGAGGCGTGATGGGGAGATGTTATGGGGAGACTCCAACTCCGTCTCAGATCTTTCCACAGATTAAACCTCGTCCACCTCCAGTGCAAACTAAATTTATTCAAGTGGCTCCAAAACACCCTGGCAGACGAAGGCCTTCCCCAGAGTCTCCATCAACACCACCTTTCCTCAATTCTTATGATGTATTACCACCAATTGGAATAGGCCATTAGAAGTATACTTCATCTTGTCTCCCTCTATTCTCTTTCCATCACCCCCAACCGGTCGCAGCAGATGGCCGCCCCTTCTTGAGCCTGGTTCTGCCGGAGGTTTCTTCCTAAAGGGAGTTTTTCCTCCCCACTGTCGCCCAGTGCTTGCTCAAAGGGGATCATTGGATTGTTGGGGTTTTCTGGCTTTTTCTGTAGTGTTTTCACCTTACAGTATAAAGCAGCTTGAGGAGACTGTTGTTTTGCCATGATGCAATATAGTATTAAATATTACTAAATTTTAAAAACATCTATTATAGCATCAAAGTAAAACAAAAAAACTAAAGTATACTTCAATGAAATTAATCAAAATGTCTAATCTGGCAAAAAAAAAGAAAAGAAAAAAGGTTTCACCTTTAAATAAAAATCCAAATCACAAAAATTCTGATTTTTGTTGTGTGTGGGGGTTTTTTGTGTGTGTTGTCAAGTATAAAAGTTTTGTACTCTGTCACGGTCTCGCTGTCTGCCCGGCCGGCTCCGCAAGGTTACATATGTTTATTGTGTTGCTGCTTTCTTCCACTCGTCATTCTGCCTGGGCGGAGCTCAGGCCCACGCACCTGTCTGCAATTACGCTGCAACGTGTCCTGTCTATATGGAGACTGAGAGCTGCCAGAGTAATAATGTAGATACAGGCCTCTTTCTCCTTCTGCTGGTGTTCATGGTTTTATTCCATTGATGTTGCTATCATTTGTAAATATATTTATTTGGTGTTATTTTATCAATTTTCTACTACTGTCGTTCATGTATTTAATTTTTTTTGTATTTAAATATGATTTTTTTAAGTAATGCTGCGAGTTAAATAAAGGTTTCATTGAATAAAAAAAAGATTTAAAGATGACTGGTGGCGGAAGCAGAGCACAGACTGTGAGAATCTATCGCCATCGTGTGGTGCAGAGATATATTTCCATTGAATTTAGACAACGAAAGCTTGGCTCACAGAGCAGCTGCAACACGAACAAAAAACATTAAATAGCAATATATTATATTATATTATATTATATTATAGTGCAAACAGTGCAGGCTTCAGCTCTGGGGAAGAAGCTGTTCCTCAGTTTGGGTGGATTCCGTCACTCACAGCGTTGTTAGCCCTCTTGTGCGCGCAGACTGCAACCCCCCTCCCCCGCCCCCCCACTGTGCGTTGCACTGATATCTGCAGTGTGAGGTTGGATCGCTCATTTTCATCCTCACACTGATGCCACTTATTTCGGTCTTTGTTTGACATAAAAGGGCATATTTGTCACTTTATTGCAACTATATTTGCACTCTTGAGCTCCTTCATTCACTGACTGATCATAAAGTTATTACTTGTGTTATGTATTCATCCTTTTGAACATAATTAATGAAGCCACATGCAATCACTAAAATTTGTATTTTGGGTACAATAAGAGAGTTTCAGATGGAATGCTGTTTTGTTTAAATTTCACCAACTTGCTGATGCCCACGGTTGTGAGTGCAGCTTCTTACTGTACATGGGTGGATGGTTGTAAATCACATCACAGATGCCAAAAACCTCTCAAACCAAGCCCTCTTGCCGGTGATGCTGTGCGCAACCTCGTGACAACCACATGACTGATACTAACTCCTGAGCTGACTGTATGCTAACATGCGCCACAAATAAGGGTCATATTTGGATTTAAAACAATCACCGAGAAGCTTCCACTGAATGCTACTTTCCCCTGCATGACACTGAAATCATTAACACATACTAACCCTCCATACCCTGTAGGAAACTCACTTCCTTGGAATAACATTTCAACAGGGAAAGAGTTGAGAGCAAATGTCCTTCTCTTGAACCTTCTGTCAGTCAGACAAGTGTAGCTTGGGCTTTTCTTTGCACAGGACAGGATTAACAATGGCGACATAAACGAGCTAAGGAAGCATAGAAACTGCAGAAAGGGCGTATGGCTCCTGTGTCAGTGAATCCAAACTACCTCTATGTTTGAACAAATCCAGTTACACAGCTCAAGAAAATATTACTCTAACGGAAGAAAAAGGCAGTATGTGTCTCAGTAGTACTAAAAAGCTATTATATCAAAACGTAAAGGGAAAACAGTTTGATGAGCTGTATAGTGAACTGAAACTGAAACAAAACGAAGCCTATCATTAGGAATACTGACTTTTTACAACTTCAGTTCTTTTTTCACTCAGTAGGTGGCAGCAAACTACAAACAATGGTTGCATTTTACACTCATCCGTTTTCATTAGAGGCAGAACCCAGAAGCACATCCAGGTTTAGGTCTACTGCTTGGTGCTACACAGAAACAGGCTGAACAGACTGGAACTCACATGAATTTGGACGAATCGAAGTAAGAATGTCACTTCTGCTCAATTGAATTGATTATCATGACCCTCACTAATAGCCACCTTAATAAGTTAAGAGCAATGTGCCAAAGTAGTATAAATATTTTAACTTTTGGCAAATCCAGCAGGTTAATTAAGTGATTTCACATCATGTGTTCAAACGGCTTGTCAGTTTTTAATATATCCCATGTGCGCATACTTAAGCTTTAAAAAAATACAGTCCAATGACCTGATAGATGTTTGCTGAACATTGTGGTTTACATCAGCACTTAAATTAAATCATAAAGAATCTGTTTTGTGTGGGCTGTTCGATACCATGAAGCAAGACCTCTGAACATCTCAGTTTTTCAGTTTTTTTCATCTCAGTATTCGCTGTTTAAATCTTTTCCCATGGGTGCTGGGTGCGTCAAGTAACCCCAATAAATGTAGAAAATCTTTGACTGAAAAACTGCTTCTTAACCTGTCTGCACCTTCAAGTGTGTTATCAGTTTATATTGTTACTAAACTTTTTTCCCCTTTAGACTTGGCTCATGTGATCAGGTAGAGGATCATTAGGGGGTCCATTGTCCCTCTTGGGGGGGACGATCCCACAGGGTTTAAATCTGGGACTCTCCACCATTTGACCCTAGAACTGAAGACATTTCTCGGATGAGAGGTGAAACATCTTCAAGCAACTTAAAGAAGTCCAGATGCTTTTCTTTCCAAGCTCCTTAGACTACGATGACCTGATTGAGAACCTTCACAGACATCTTAAATATGCAAACTGCTGTTGGAAGCAGCTGGTACCAGTATCAGGTCAGCTGACAAATAATTAGCCTGCTCTGGTCACAAACCTGCAAACTAATGAGGTTATCTCAGACCACTTGCCTGCTGTCTCCTCATTTCATTTCTTGCCCTTCCAACAAGTTATAGAAATTTAGGTTCAAGCTGAGCAGGTTAAGGGCTATGATTTGGAAATGGTTATTGTTTTTCCAGACCCAAGAGCGAAAACACATCAAGGCTGAGTTTGAAAAGTCTGTATGAATAAAAACCTTGCTAACTGACTCTCCCTGACCTTCCAAGCATTTAGGTCTCAGTTGTCTGAGGCATTTTCATCCACTCTGTACAACACTTAAAAAACAAAACAAAAACAAAAAGAACACAATTTAGCAAAGCACCATCCTGACATTTGGAAAAACAAGCAATTTTAGGATAACTTCCTTAGGTACACCAGTGTAACTGCTCATTAACGCAAATATTTAATATCCAAAGACATGGCAGCAACTTAAGGGATGGAGACGTGCTCAACACAACCTGTTGAAGTTCAAACTGAGCATCAGAATGGGGGAGAAAGGTGATTTACTTACTCTGAATGTGGCATAACTGTTGGTTCCAGATGGTCTGAGTATTTCAGAAACTGCTGATCTATGTAGATTATTCCACATAACCATCTCTAGGGTTTACAGAGAACAGTCTGAAAAGGAGAAATGGCTTGTTGTGGTCATAGAATGGCCATTCTGATAGGAGGGCATCAGTAACTGAAATAACCACTTGTTACAACCAAGCTATGCAGAAGAGCATCTCTGACAACATGTTGAAACTCTTGCATTACAGCAGCAGAAGACCACTCTGGTCCGCTAAGAACAGAAAACTGAGGCTAAAGTTCACACAGGTCCAATAAACTGGACAACAGATTGGAGAAATGTTGATGCTATAAATCATGGATTCATCATGCCCTATATTAACAATTCAGCCTGCTGCTGGTGGTGTAATGGTGTGAGAGTTATTTTTTTGGACACACTTTGAGGTTTTCTTAGTACCAAGTGAGCATTATCTAAATGCCACAGCTTACCTGCTGTTGAGCATGTCCATCCCTTGAAGTTTTTTCATTTTCTGATGGCTGCTTCCAGCACGACTAACAGTTCATTTCACAAAGCTCAAATCAAATCATCTCAAACTGGTTTCTTAAACATGAGAATAAGTTATTTGTTCTCAAATGACCTCTTCAGTGACTCGATCTCAATCCAATAGAGCACATTTGAGATATGGTGGAGCAGGAGATTCTTTTGATGGAGTGGAACCAACAAATATTCAGCAACCGTGTTATGTTATCAGATCAATATTAGAAACAAACTAAAGAAATTTATATTCTGAAAAGCTTCCAAATTTACTTTTGTCTCCAGAAAATTTAAGAACACAGGTACATTATTATTATTAAACAGTTTAACATAAAATCTCCTTTAACAAACTGTCACTTAATATTTAACTGCATTTGCCTTATACAGTTACAATTTCTGCTTCACTTCATGTTATTATTTATTTTTATTATAGGATAAATAGACAGATGGCAAATTTTAAAAAAAATTAAAAAAAAATGCACACAGCAAGCTACTTTATTAAGTGCCACTTATTAAGGTGTTGGGCCACTATGTGCCACCAGAGGAGCCTCAATCCACCTTATACTTGAGTCTCAAGCTCTCTGAAACTCTACAGGTGGGAATACCTTTAGAGTTAATGTTTGCAACATTAACTGTTTCCAAAACAAAAAGTTCCATTATATGACTTTCTGGTGTGTCAGTTCTGTGTCCGTCCAAAATGTCACACACATTGTTGAAATGGGTTGAAAGGTGGTGACTGCAAAAGGAACATACGATCATTTCCATCCTCCTGACGTTATTTGGAAACTGGAAATCTTTCATCAGTAGGACAGTAGGGTGATCACTCACAAAAACTTTGTATTGATTTACAGGGATCGGTATTTCTAAGGAACCCAAACCGTGACAACACACATAAACTTGGCTTCATTTTATCTGTTGACTCAAACAGTCTTAATTTCAGAATCAGAATCGTGTTTATTGGCCAAGTATATGTGCAGACACATACAGGGAATTTGGTTCCGGTAGATGGTGGCTCTCAAGCACAGCAATTTTGTCTTTTAATTATTTAATGTAGACACTACTGGTCAAAAGTTTTATAATACCCCAGTTCTTCTAGTTTATTAACTGAAATTCAAGCAGTTCAAGTCCACATGAATAGCTTGAAATGGTATAAAGGTAAATGGTGACCTGCGAGAGGTTCTGCAGCAATCGAAGTTGATCAAGACTTGAAAGTTGGTTCCTACAGGTGTCCCAACTTTTTCTTGATTACTGACAACCTCCCGAGTCTACAAAAAAATAGTGTTGGAACACACTGTGGCATCATACACTTGTGAGCATTGTTCAAACAGTATTGTATTAAAGAAAGTAACTTTTTGACCAGAAAAATAGTGAGGAAAAAGGCAATTAACAATAGAAGAGACAAACCATCATAACATAAAAGTGTAGGTTTTTCCTTCAGAGAAATTGTGAAGAAAGGCAATGTATCAGGGATTACAGTCTCTTTTACTATCAAAAGGCACTGAGGGAATCTGACAGGAAGAGGTCTGCAGAACCCAAAGCCACAACAAAATCAGAAGGCAAGATAGACTCAACAGCTAGAGTGATAGGTGGCTCACGGGACCACAGCTTAATAGTAAGCAAGTCTCAGTTTCAACTGTAAAAAGCAGACTTTGAGATACAGGACTGACAGATCAAGTTGCAGCAAGGCAGCCATAGCTTTGGCGTGAGAATAAGAAAAAAAAAAAAAAAAGCCTTCCCTGGGCCATGAAACACCACCAATGGACCACTGAAGACTTTCAAAATTTGAAATCTTCCGTTCATCATTCAGGATTTTTGTATGCCATTGAGAAGGCGAAAAGGAGGTTCCTCAGTCTGTGACATCAAATGTCAAACATGGCAGAGGAAGTGTGATGTTCTGGGGCTGTTTTGTTGGATCCAGGGTGAATGACTAGTACAGATTGAGACTAGTACAGAACCAACAGCTACAACGAGATTCTGCATCAACATGCAGAATCTTGGTATGTACCAAGTCAGGGGTTCATCCAACAGCAAGATAATGACTCAAAACATACGTCCAAGGTATGGCAGACTTACCTTAGGAAAAAAACAGAACAAGATGGTAAGCTTGAAAAAGAAAAAAAAGAAGAAAAAAAATAGGGTTGCTGGTAGGGATGGGTATCGAAAACAGGTTCTTGTTGAGAACCGGTTCCCACTGTTTCAATTCCTTGGAATTGTTTGCCATTTTTGCAAACGATTCCCTTATCGATTCCAGTCGCCCCGAATGACGTCACCACGTTGCGGAGCGTCATTTACCTGGCAGGAAACACGGCGCGTAAGCGGCTCAAACGCTCAAAAGTTTGGTTACACTTTACTGGAACGGATGACAACAGGGCAACTTGCAATACTTGCAAAGTAGATACTTCATTTAAGGGAAGAAACACTACGAATATGCAAAAGCATTTGCTCAGAAAACACGTGATAACCTTAAATGAATGTCGTGTTTTTAATTCCGCTCCGGACTCGTGAATCTCAACCCAGCAGCAGCGGTAACGTTTGCACGTCCTCTCCCGTTAATGCGGCAGGTAAATAATCAACTAACAGTGCATATTATGTTAGCGCGATCTGCCTTATTACAAAACCTGCCATTACTGTGCATTTAGGTGACCATGATGAGAGAGACAGACAGAGTCTGGCTGGCTCAGATGCTGGCAGTTCTCGCTGCAGTCTACCGGTAGCGTCTCCTTTCAGGCCAGGATAGACGAATGTCACCGAGCAGTGACTCAGTTTGTGGTAAAAGGCTTGAACCCATTTGCCACAGCAGATGCCCCCGATTTTAGGTAAGTGAATGTGTTTAATTGTAGGCAGGGACATTACTGGATATTCTTGTATAATTGCTACTGAATAATTTATGTTATACTTTGTTATTGCTACAGAAGAATATTTATTTTATTATTTTACATTTACAATTTTTTTCCTGGGGACCCTGTGACACCCATTAAAGAGCCGTAGGCTGGATCTCTTAAGATCTCACTGTTGGGTTTGTAAGGCCATGTTACTCTTAAATTTCTATTTTGTTCAAAGAGAAGATATAAAACGAAGTTCCAAGCTAATCGAACTTAGTGTTCTCCTTTCTTATAAAGAATCGATAAGAGAATCGATAAAGAATCGAATTGTTAAACAGAATCGAAAATGGAATCGGAATCGTGAAAATCTTATCAATACCCATCCCTAGTTGCTGGTTTGTTTTAAGTTAACTGGTCAGAAGAATAAAAGGAAAGCAACACGTAAATGCCACACATTTGTGGGAACTTCTAAAACAGGGTTGGGAAGAATATTTGATTTCCATTGTAGAGGAAACTGCCACAAGCTGTTATATCTGCCAGAGGTGGATGCTTTGATGAATCAAAGGTTTAGGAAACATTTTGATTTATAAATGATTTCCGATATTTTCTTTAAAAAAAAATAAAACTTCAGTTGTTTATTTGTTTTCATTCAAGAGTACAATGACACATTATACTGCCTGAATTTCAATAAAAACAGGAAAAGGTGTTCTAAAATTTTTGACCAGTAGTGTACATAGTTAGTGTGCATGGGTTTTTGTTTAAAAAAAAAAAAAAAAAAAAGAAGAAAAAAAAAAAGATATTGATCCCCATTATTAATATGATAAGACCTTACTTGCACTCGTTCAAATCAAACATGAACAAGACACAATCTCAAAGAAGTTGGATCTACTTGCTCCTTCCCAGACATCGTGTTGAATCCATTTAATGTAAAAAGCAAAATACAGAAAAGTGAGTTTGAAATATCCTAATGTTTAATGAAATGGTGATGTACTGATCAGCAAGAAAGGGGTACAGTAAAACTACGAGGAAAACAGGGAAAGAACTTGGTACACAAAACATGTCTGTCCATTGTCATTCCAATACACCTCTGTCCGGAGGAACTGCTGCCATACCCTTGTGCGCTAACTTGTTGTGTGTCAAGGATGGAGAAAGTGGGGGAGAGGGTGAGAGTGTACTACAGAGATAAGTGTGCAGTTGTTGTCACATAGAAGTAAAGGAAATGTAAAAGGGGAAAAAAAAACAATTCCTTCTAGTTTTAACTATATCCCTCTGATCAAAGTTCAAAAAAGAGGCACCCACCACACGTGGAGCTGACTGCTGAACTTGATTGTGACTTCTTTTTCCTTACATGGGGGGTGGGTAGGTTCTGTTTTTTTTTTGTTTGTTTTTTTCTCGGTTTTCCTTTTTTTTCTGTTGGTTCTTAAATCCTCTTCAGAGTGCACTCATACCACATAGAGTTCGTAGATCTTCTTGGCGCAATACGCCAGGGCAGCCAGTGCTATCGTATTATGGAGTCTCTTTCTGTGGATGTCATCCCTGCGTACCAATACCACGGGCGTTGAGGAGGTCAGTGTATGCAGGGGCAGCCGCGAGAGTTTTTGGCTGTCATATTCCACCTGGTACTTGCAGCAGGGGTCAAACTGCCACGAAATCCCATAGAGGGCGGCACAGGCCACGCTGAGGGCGCCAGCGGGCAACGCCACATAGCGCAAGTACTCGACAGGCAGCGAAAGTGGCGTCAGGAGGCAAGCAGCACCTGACAACACGGCTGTCTTGTGCAGGCAGTTGCCAACAGTAATCCAACGGGCCGTCTCGTCTCCGATCCGCGTGGGCTCGATAACAATGTATTTATACTGGGCCTCCAGCGCCTGCTCCAGCTCATACTCAAACTGGTCCTGTGCATTCTCCCCATTGTAGATCTCGTGCACGATGTAGCAGTCTGACGCCGCCATCACACCCCTGTGCAGAAACACAGGAACAGGCAGGCAACAGTGAGTGTAAGAACAGATGACATTAAACACACTTTAATTAAGCAAAGACTGTATTTCCCCTTTTCCTGCCTGCTGAAATGTCCACTCTATCACCATCTAACAAACATAAAAGGGAAGGATATTTCTCTAACCAATAGCCAGAGGCTCATTCACCCACTTCTAACAGGTGGGTCATATGATTGTTGGGTTTTTCTCTGTATCTATGAAGCGCCTTGAGGCGACTTTTGTTGTGATTTGGCGCTATATAAATAAAATTGAATTGAATTAACACCGTTTTAAGTCGATAACAGGAGTGTAAGCATGGTCATGTCTATACAGCCCGCAACTGTTCTGACTGCTCCATCAAGTATGGTTGATTCATTCAGTGCTTTTCCAGCTCAGTAACTGAATGCATCTTTGCAGGACTAATAATCAGAAGCCTCAATATAAGCACACAAAGGTGGCAGGCAAATTCCTGGAGGGAGATTGCTGAGAGAACATACAGAAAAAACCTTTCGGGACCAATATAATTGCCTTTGAAATCAACTGACCACAGCAAAGGAGGAAAAGAAGTCTCAGAACGTTATTTGTTTCTATCATGGCTGCCTTTGCATCGAAAACTCCAGGACACAACTGCACAGAAGGTGTTGGCAACAGCGTTGGCCACATACATAGGAAACATTGTAAGCTTTACAAAGATTCACTGCAAAACTCTAAATCGGATGTTGGAGTAAGAATGAGAGCAAGACCATGTGGCTAAAAGCAGTCTTATGTGTGGTTACGCTTTTCGAAATTCCACGCAGACAACACAAAATTCACAGACAGCCAATGACATACAACAGCTGAAAACTGGATTCAGCAGACCTGCAGCTAACTAGCACATTTGTACCCAACGCATAAGATGTTGAATGCTATTATCTTTTTCTAGTAATTAATTAGACAGCTGGACAAACTGTTGTCCGAGAAACCGCACTGTTCAGGTTGATGTTTTAGTCGGGACTTTTACACTGACGGCACTAAAGTTTCACCACGTTAAACTGACTAATCCTATAGCAGTTAGATTAGGTTAGGTGTTCGAAATGTTGTGTATAAATAACAAAATGTTTCAATCAAAAGTGTGGACATTTTGTGTGCGTGAAAGTGTTGAATTTATGATTTCAAAAGAAGTTAAAGACCAAAAATCCACCACCCAATCGTTGTAATTAGGGATCATAACATCATAATGGTGTCCAAACAGCACACAGATCTTAACATGTGTATGACCACATTTAAAAACATAGGACTTGGGGAAGCTGCTTTCCATAAAGTCCCAATTAACCAATGCTAAAAGTACCAAATGGTCACAATATAAGGCCTTCTTTTAGACGAACAAACAAACATTAAAACACTAAACACTATGCTTCTCACACCAGAGGTGTGAAGTTTTATGACATATTAAGATACTAGGGAAAATCGACTGAGCCTCACGGAGCAAGGGGAAAGTTGTACTTCAGTTAGGTGCAACAGAAAACTCGCTTGACTGGCAGAAAGTTGGAGGACCGGCCAGCTAAGTTACAGAGCGAGCAGGTCGACCAACGAGGCGGTCAACACTCCGAACCGAGCCAATACCGTGAGGCACATCGACAGTCACATACAGCACTGCTGTTTGCCCCAACGAGCGGCAAAACCAAACTTTTCCCAGTCAATCACTTGCTGTGAAATAATCAAAACATCACATGAGCTGCTCGTTAGCGACAGCTAGCCGTGTGCGTTAGCCCGCTAACATGAGCTAACCCTGGGTTAAAAAAAAATCCAGACTTCTCCCGTTGACATTTAACTCTGAATCCCAAACGAGAAGCACGTTCGGAACCTGACAAGTAGTGTCATCGACCAAACAATACTTCATATTAAAACACGTTCTTTTAATGGCCAAGATGTGGAGTAACTGACCTCTCCCTGCTTACTGGGACACCGCGCCTCCTTCCCAGCGACGCCATGTTGGAGATACAACTGTGATTGCGGTTGACGTAAGACAGGGCCCAGTTTTATGGGTATTGTAGTGTGTAAAAAAAATACAGTTTCTGTTCGACTCACCAGTTGAATTCGAATGCAGACTACTATTCCCATGATGCTGTTCGGACAGAGTACCTGCCTTTACGTATTTTATAATGGTACATAGACGTTGGGGAGGTCAGAACACATTCTGAAAAAATTTAACAAACTGAATGAAGGTATGTTTATTTAAATTTGGCGAGCCATGAAGTTAGCACAGCCAAACTAAGCAGGAAAAATACCGGCTCCATTTAAATATTTAAACCCATAATAATCCAAACAGACTACATGCATAGTCAGGTCTGTTATAATATATGACACATTGTTCCGTCATCTCGTTTTGTAATAGGATTTATGTGGAGACCTTTGGGTACTCACCCATAATGTGTCCTCGCGTGCTCTGGCTGTGTTCGTGCGCGCTGCCTGTCCGCGTGCTGAAACCTGACGCGCGCTGGCTGTCACAAGTATAATGGCTACGTTCAGGAATGTGAGATGGTTGGGAACAAATGCTGTGCCAGCACGAATCACATCAACCAAGGCTATTGACAGCTGTGGCTTTCAAATGATATTTAAGCCTGGTAATTTTAAGAATTTAGTGAGGAATTGTCTATTCCGATAAGGACTGTAGGCTATTTAAAGGTGCATTTTTATTTATTTATTTTTTAGCTTAAAACACATGTAGACATGTTAAATAAATTAATGGATTTATCAATTTAAAAGAAGTCAAGAGAAAGAAAGTAGTTCCAGCCACACATTTTGAGTTATTAGCAAGTACCATGCTTTTTCAGTGTACCAATTACCTTTTTTGAATATATTTTTTAAATTAAATGTATTAGGTCAGTGACACCAACACCACCAGGAATAAACCATCAACTTGAAGCTGTGAAACAGGACTTCTCAAACGTCTGTCTTTTACACAGTCCACGAGTTTTAACTTGTTAGCAATGGAGAGCATTTATATCTAATAACTTCAATTTGCCACTGGATGGCGCCAATACATACATATATACGTACAGATATTTGTCATCAGTAATCTAGAACACGAATCTACTCCATCACTAGCTGTGACGTGTGGGACTGATAAATATATTCAGTGGAGGGTAAAAATTCCACCTTTTCTTTCATTTTAAGTCTTACACTATTACTTTTACACTGTGCATCTACATGTTAGAAGATCAAGTATTTAAAAAAAATACAGCAGTCCTCACTCTGTATTTTGAAACTATTCTGCCACCTCGATTTTCTACATTTACTCTAATTGAATAATAAGCGAAAGCCCATACCATTAACACTCTGGTTTGCCAGTGTAAAAATAGTTTAGCTTAAGTATTGAAGGAGTTTGCATGCTGAAACTATTAACAGCACAAGACGAACTGCATTGTAGATAATTATTATCAGTGTATGACCACCGTAGTGACGACTGCACAGTGGTTATAAAAAGTATATTGTACACAATCACATGTTTTCTCCATAAATAATCACAAATGTTCCTCTGCTCCTGCCAAGGTACATAAAGCATTAGTCATCTGATGTGTGTTTGATTTATTTATGCATTTATTGACAGCAAGTACAGAAAAAAAGTCCAAATCACAAAACAGTGTAATATGGATTGGATTTTGATGCCTCTGTGAGAGCCACTCGCTCAAATGAAACATTTGCTTCCTTCCAAGGAAACACACAAATTTAGACAAAACACATACACAGAATGAAATAGTACCTCGAATACCTTGGCCTATCCTTAGGTGTGTTGCACCCAAAGGGAAGTTTAACAAAAGGGAAATTCCTGCAATTAACTCAAGGTGAGCTCAGCAGAAAGAATCTGCACTGTCCTGCCAGAGTGTGTCGAGTTACCTGAGGTATCTTTTTCTCCTCAACCCTTAAGATTGTCAACAGCAAAACCTCCTGAAGAGTACAAAAAAAACAAGGGGTGGGTGGGGGGGATATTTTACTTTTTAACAGAGATCTTTATCATTTTGATATCAGCTGAGCAGAGTAGCCTTGTGGGCAAGAGGAAATATGGATCAAATAACAAAACAGCCACAGCCACCCAGTGCAATTCCTCAATGACAGGACAATGGGCCATCTGACACCACATAAATGTGAATGCCCTGAAAAGAACAGTGCCGTTTTTGTTTGCTGGTTCGAACAGAGACATCTATACATACACACACTGATGTGTCACACCACACCAGGACCCCGTTCATCAGCAATGTCTGTAACATTTAATGTACGATGGAAAGAGCAGGAGTTATCTTGAGGCTCAGTCAGACATCGTCACTGTTTTCTACACCTTTGATCGCTCGGTGAATTGATATACGACTGGAATAACTTCATTTTTGTTATGTGGAGGAGGAATGAAAGTAGATGGAGTGATGTTTAAAACAAGGCTCTCTGAGGAGGAATATTGGTCAAATTCAGATTCGGCTTTCCCACTTTGACACTTACAAAACAAATTTATATTTGTGTTGTTGTTTTTAAGCCTTTTTGCATACATAACCTTCTACACTAGCATATCAGTTCTAAGAAACAGAATTTCTAAAAACTTGAGAAGAAGGGGTTAAATTGAATTATTTGCAAAGAATAAGAAAAAAAATGAAAAAGAGAGGTTGCAATTTACATAACACAAAAAAAAGAGTATTTGAGCATCAGTGGAGTCATCAAAGACAAAAACACCAGGGGTGGTCACCTTGTAGTGCTGCTCATGACCAGTGAGTCCAGTTGAGGACAGAAATCTGCAACACACTGTAACATTTGACTCAAATCTGCTCTGTCAGTGTTGGGTCCTGGAAGTTTCTGTCTGAGGTAACAGGCTTCACCTTTGGTTGCTTTGTTTGTACAAGTCGTGATAGGCTGATTCCCCTCCTGCCTGTGGCGAGTGTGTATCCTCATGTTTATGCAGAGAGCTATCAGTCGATCAAACGGTCAACTCACAGGCGTCTATGGTCCGAGATTCAGCTATTTCTCTGGATTCAGTCACTGTTGTGTTTAACCATGCCTAGAAGATCCTTTGTCGCGTGTTCTCCTGTAACTCCAAAGCATGCCGCCACGCAGTATTTCTCTCCTTGGAGTCCATTTTGCCACCTTCCTTCGCTGCCATGCAGGATCATTGATAAATATGTTCAAAGTATTGAGGCTGAGGATTCTCTTTCACGTATTTCTGAATGTACCAGCAGGTCAGGTGAGCTTTCAGGTCCTCTTCCACCACAAAATCCATGGCTGCCTGCAATGACATGGTGCATAACAGCTCACATCAAAATCATCTGGCCTTTCCTAGGACAACAATTTAAGTGGAAACATTTTCGATTCTCAATGTATGGTACACTTTTTTAGCTGCTCATAAATGCAAATATCTAATCAGCTAATCACATGGCAGAACCTCAAAAAGGAATGTAAACATGATCAAGGAAACCTCCTGAAATTCAAACCATGCATGAGAATAGAGGAGAAAGGTTGATTTAAGAGACTTGGAATGTTCCTGGTGTCATATTAGCTGATCTGAGATTTTCAAAAACAAGCTGATCTACAGGGATTTTCCAACACAGCCATATTATGGGTTTACAGAGAATGGCAATAATCGAGAAACTTGCTTGTGAGGAGAATGCACAGACTGTTTTAAGCTGATTAGAAGACAATAGTTACAACTTAGATAACCAGTAATTAAAACTCAAGTATGAAGAAGACCGTCTCTGAATTAAGACCATGTCAAACCTTGAAGGAGAAGCGCTACAGCAGCAGAAGACCCCACTACGTGCCACTCCTATCAGATAAGAACAGGAAACTGACGCTACTATTTGCACAGGCTCACAAAATTGGACAACAGAAGATTAGTAAAACATTGAGTCTTAAGCTCTGATGTGACATTCAGAAGGTAGGGTCAGAATTTAGTGTAAACAATATGAAAGGATAGCTCCACCCTGCTTTACGTCAACAATTCAGCCTGATGGTGGTTTAATGGTGTGGAGGATATTTTCTCGGCACACTTTTGGCACCTTAATACCAACTGAGCATTGCCAGAGCCTACCTTCTTGTTTCGTGAACAAACGCAAAATCTGGGTTTAAAAAATTACTTTGGCAAGGTGTTTGGCGATTCCTCTCCCTCTGTAAGCATCTGGAACTTCGGTGTGCTGCAGGTCCACCGTCTTTTTCCCAACATACTCGTACAGAAGAACCGCACGATCATGGGATCCTAAGAGCAAACACAAATATTATCTCTGGCAGAGGTTGGTCTTCACCTCCACTATTGCTAGGATTTACTAATTATCGGAAAAAACATGACCCCCCCCCCCCCCCCCAAAACAAACAAACAAACAAAGAACAGAACCTGCAGAAGCCTGCCACCCTGCTTGTGCACACTACAAGTTTCATCCCACAATTACTTCAACGTTTCAGCATTTTAAAGCTGACTCTAAGTGCCCCAGTTACATTATTAAGGTGTGGTAGCAGATTTTAATTTGCATGTAGCGCTGCAACATGGCTGCAGGGAAAGACGAGGCACGAGTGGCCAGGTGCAGGCATGCCCTTGTGGAGGAAGGGTCGTGTTGCTGGGTGAAGAAAAGATAAAGATCTCCATTCAGCACAACAATGGCATCCACCATTTTCCTCTTAACAGCTGACCCACAACTGACCAGGACAAACACGACTACTGACACACTTAAAACAGTAATATTAGTGTGTCGTAAAGGATTAATATATATAAAACGAAGAAGACTGTGTAAAACTTTAAAATATGTTTAAAGCACTTGAACTGAACGTTTGAAAGGAAGTAGCACAGCACATTTGGAGGCCTGGCAGATAAAATGCTGACTCTGGAAAGCTGAAATGGTGTTTGAATCTTAATATAACCGTAGGGGAAGGTATTTTGCTACAAATGAGTTTTACTTGGAAGATTAATACTGGAATTTGTGTATTTGGGATTGTGTGCTTTTCAAATTTGCGTGCTTGGTTTGAGGTCTGGAGGCCAAATACATTGGTCTCGCCGAAAAGAAAGAAAAGTAAAGCACCGGTACTGGTGGTAAAGTCAGAAGACAGGCTCCGTCTATATGTGAGCAGCCATCTGTGTCTGAAATGGCAGCTGTAGGTATCAATAAAGCAGCGACGACGTTAGCAAGAGCGAAAGCTAACACTAGCATCAGCTGGCACGCTAATGTTTACATGTTGAACTCACCATTCAGCCTGATGACAAACTGCCGACGTTTCTTATCGTGTTCCACCCTGATTGGAGAGTTGTTTGCATCAAAGGCATTAGTCTGTGCCGCCTGTGCCATAGTAGCGCCGTTAAAAAGTCACAACAATGACTGCTACGCTACCCTACGGGATTGCTAACCAGAAATGGCTACAAAAGCAAAACACTTCATCCAACGAAATCAGCTGTGAGGTCACGTGACGCGCGGCCAATCGCAGGCGTCGTCTTTAGAGAGGCGAAAACAGAGCGGCTTTGTAAGATAACTCCCCTCGAGATCATAAACTCTAAACGCCTGCTGAGAAACGATAAAACCAACTGTCTGACTCCGAACGCAAACGTTTCACATGCTGCATTCACGTGACGTGGGATCATAAACAATTATGTCCGTTAAAGACCTGTTAAAGTGGGTCTTATAAAAGGAACTTGCTGCTTACACGGGGGGGTTTTTTGTACCTTTTCTGCTCATTTTGTATTTTTTTACAATCCCTGTGAATTATTATATCTTTGCTACTTTATTTCTTTATTATTATTTTAAAATAAAGTTTAAGAGAATTGAAATGTAAGTTTTGTTGTTTAATTCTGGTAGGAATAGGTATAGTATAAAGTCTCTAAATACAATTGCTATAAAATATATTGATTTGTTCATCCGTCAGTTTGAACTGATAAATGATCGGCCCTGTCCCTAACATCTTCATCTGTCACACCAGCCCTCTGCATGTCCTCATTCATGGATGAGGTCTCTGAGGTATTTTCTTTTCCTCCTGCCTGTCAGCCCCATTTTGCACTATCCCTCCTCTGCACATGTCCAAAACAGCTCAGCCTTGCCTCTCTAACTTTGTGTCCAAACCACTCGGCCTGAGCTGTCTCTCTCATATACTCATTTCTAATCCTGTTCATCTTGTCCTTCCGAGTCAGTGCCAACATCTCTAAACCACACATCATAGCTACACTAATACCTTAAATCACCCCTGACACTTGTCCTCACCTACTCCACCTTGGCTTGCACTCTCTTCTTCACATTTCTTATGCACTGTCTATTGCTTTGGATGCCTGGTCACAGGTATTTAAGCTCATCCACCTTCACCACCTCTGCTCCCTCCAGCTTCACTATTACACCTGTCTACCTATCAGTCACACACGCATTCTGTCTTGCTTCTACTGACTTTCATTTCTCTTCCCTCCAGTGCAGAGAAAACAGGTTTGTAAAAGTGTGTCGGAATTGCATATTCAATATCATACACACATATATGTATGATATATGTGATATATGTGATATATATATATCAGAATGTGAGACAGAATGTGAAAAAAAAATCCATGAATCCACATGGTAGGATTTGTAAAGAATTTATTCGTAAATCAGGGTGGAAAATAAGTATTTGGTCACCTCAAACAAGGAAAATCTCTGGCTCTCACAGACCTGTAACATCTTCTGTAAGATGCTTTTCTGTCCCCCACTCGTTACCTGTATGAATGGCACCTGTTTGAACTCATCATCTGTATAAAAGACACCTGTCCACAGCCTCAAACAGTCAGACTCCAAACTCTGCCATGGCCAAGACCAAAGAGCTTTCGAAGGACACCAGGAAAAGTATTGTAGACCTGCACCAGACTGGGAAGAGTGAATCTACAATGGGCAAGCAGCTTGGTGTGAAAAAAATCAACCGTGGGAGCAATCATCAGAAAATGGAAGACATACAAGACCACTGATAATCTCCCTCAATCTGGGGCTCCACGCAAGATCTCATCCCGTGGGGTCAAAATGATCATGAGAACGGTGAGCAAAGATCCCAGAACCACACGGGGGGACCTGGTGAATGACCTGCAGAGAGCTGGGACCAAAGTAACAAAGGTCACCATCAGTAACACACTACAACGGCAGGGAATCAAATCCCGCAGTGCCAGACGTGTTCCGCTGCTGAAGCCAGTGCATGTCCAGGCCCGTCTGAAGTTTGCCAGAGAGCACATGGATGATACAGCAGAGGATTGGGAGAATGTCATGTGGTCAGATGAAACCAAAGTAGAACTTTTTGGTATAAACTCAACTCGTCGTGTTTGGAGGAAGAAGAATACTGAGTTGCATCCCAAGAACACCATACCTACTGTGAAGCATGGGGGTGGAAACATCATGCTATGGGGCTGTTTTTCTGCCAAGGGGACAGGACGACTGATCCGTGTTAAGGACAGAATGAATGGGGCCATGTATCGTGAGATTTTGAGCCAAAACCTCCTTCCATCAGTGAGAACCTTGAAGATGAAATGAGGCTGGGTCTTCCAACATGACAATGATCCAAAACACACCACCCGGGCAACAAAGGAGTGGCTCCATAAGAAGCATTTGAAAGTCCTGGAGTGGCCTAGCCAGTCTCCAGACCTCAACCCCATAGAAAATCTGTGGCGGGAGTTGAAAGTCCGTGTTGCTAGGCGACAGCCCCAAAACATCACTGCTCTCGAGAAGATCTGCATGGAGGAATGGGCCAAAATACCAGCTACTGTGTGTGCAAACCTGGTAAAGACCTATAGTAAACGTTTGACCTCTGTTATTCCCAACAAAGGTTATGTTACAAAGTATTGAGTTGTATTTTTGTTATTGACCAAATACTTATTTTCCACCCTGATTTACGAATAAATTCTTTACAAATCCTACCATGTGGATTCATGGATTTTTTTTTTTTCTTCACATTCTGTCTCTCACAGTTGAAGTGTACCTCTGGTGCAAATTACTGACCTCTGTCATCAGAGGTCTGAGATTATCACTTTTTTGCCCCAGTGTGTGTGTGTGTGTGTATGTATGTATGTATGTATATGTATATATATATATATATATTAGGGGTGCAACGATATTCGTATCGATATTGAACCGTTCGATACAGTGCTTTCGGTTCGGTAGGCATATGTATCGAACAATACAACATTTGTAATTTCTTTTATCAATTTTCCTTCTGACGTCTGTGTTGAGCGCTCAGTGAATCTGTGTTCGACTACTCCGCCTAGGCTGCACTGTCGAGCGCAGATCCACTGAGCGCTCAACACAGACAGCATAGTCAGAAGGAAGAGCGCAGGGCAAGCTAGCGAGACAGAAGTTAAGCTCTACTTGCAACAGGCAAATTGAACCTCATTCAGATCTGGCGTTTGGAATTATTTTGGTTTTCATGTGACGTATGACCCTGAAGGTAAGCGAGTCATGGACTAAAGTAAAACAGTATGTTGGATGTGCCATGCAATGCTCAATTACATTGGTGTGAACTAGTGTGTTAGCGCAGTTAGCTCGTTAACGTGTTGGCCGTCTAGCCCCATGCACGGAGTGATCGGCGGTAGCTCGTTAACGGAGATTTGCCGTGTTGTGGCGTTAAGGTCATTTCAACGAGATTAACCTGAAAGCACTAGTGGGAACACAACGAATATGACTGCACATTTACACCGACATCATCCTAGTGCAAAGACAAGTGGAAGCAGACAAAAAAAAAAGCAAGCATGCTACTAACTTTAGCCGAGTCATTTAGACAGCTGTTAGCACATGATTCTCCTTATGCTGCTGAGAATATAGCCCAGAAGAAGCGGATAGTATAGCTTTTATTTTGGAAAGAGCCATTTCTCTGTAATAAACTCTCTTTTCCAAAGATGAGTGATTCCTCAATCAGATACAGGGCTTGCAATATCGCTAGCCCGACGTCCTGGAGCTAGCGATTTTTTTCAGTCTGGCTACCAAAATCTTTCTCTTCCCTGCCCGTCGGGCTATTGTAGGAAAAATATATGTCAATGCTTTTGCATTCTTTCAGAAATGTAGCTGGGTAATTATGTCATTGGCATCGGTGAGCCACTGTCAATATGTGACATATTGAAATCGCGTTTGAATTTGCGCTTGTTTTTTTGCTTTCACTTTGCAATCATGCAAACTGTGTATAGAGAGCGACAGCACTGATCTGTGAGTGATGATAATTTGTGCACCAATTCCTCTGACATCGTCTTATTAATCGTTAGCTTACTATGCAAACATGACAAGTGAAATCTCCCGCAGCTTACACATGTGAGAGGTTGATCGCGCAGAGAATCGCTGAGCTTATGTGAGTGAGCGTGTAAAAGCATTTCAGTTCTGCTGAGCCAAATAAGACAGGTCAGGGTGAAGAAGTGACAGCCAAAGAAAAGCTTACCACAAAACGGAGAAGTTATGACAAATCAGACTATAAGGCAAAAAGAAAGTGCAGCTTTATGGTTTCATGGACAAAAGAATTTCTGTGGCTGCGATATGATGAGCTAAATAACCAGGGCTGCACATAAGTGGTCCGCAGGTGCGCATTCGCTGTCAAAATAAAAAACACGCACAAGGGTTAGGGTTAAATTTAAAAACTGTACTTTTGAGTTAAAATATATATTTATAATTTTAATAAATGACAAATTAAAAATGCATGAACATTTTTTTGTATCGAAAAAATATCGAACCGTGACACCAAAGTATCGAACCGAACCGAACCGTGAATTTTCTGTATCGTTGCACCCCTAATATATATATATATAAAAAAAAAAAAAAAACACCCAGCACGCCCCTGCGGGCGGTTTATCCTTCAAGCTCGGGTCCTCTACCAGAGGCCTGGGAGCTTGAGGGTCCTGCGCAGTATCTTAGCTGTTCCCAGGACTGCGCTCTTCTGGACAGAGATCTCCGATGTTATTCCCGGGATCTGCTGGAGCCACTCGCCTAGCTTGGGAGTCACCGCACCTAGTGCTCCGATTACCACGGGGACCACCGTTACCTTCACCCTCCACATCCTCTCGAGCTCTTCTCTGAGCCCTTGGTATTTCTCCAGCTTCTCGTCTTCCTTCTTCCTGATATTGCTGTCATTCGGAACCGCTACATCGATCACTACGGCCGTCTTCTTCTGTTTGTCTACCACCACTATGTCCGGTTGGTTAGCCACCACCATTTTGTCCGTCTGTATCTGGAAGTCCCACAGGATCTTAGCTCGGTCATTCTCCACCACCCTTGGGGGCATCTCCCATTTTGACCTTGGGACTTCTAGGTTATACTCGGCACAGATGTTCCTGTACACTATGCCGGCCACTTGGTTATGGCGTTCCATGTATGCCTTGCCTGCTAGCATCTTGCACCCTGCTGTTATGTGCTGGATTGTCTCTGGGGCATCTTTACACAGCCTGCACCTGGGGTCTTGCCTGGTGTGATAGACCCCAGCCTCTATGGATGTTGTGCTCAGAGCTTGTTCTTGTGCTGCCATGATTAGTGCCTCTGTGCTGTCTTTCAGTCCAGCTTTGTCCAGCCACTGGTAGGATTTCTGGATATCAGCCACCTCCTCTATCTGCCGGTGGTACATACCGTGCAGGGGCCTGTCCTTCCATGATGGTTCCTCGTCTCCCTCCTCTTTCTTGGGTTTCTGCTGCCTGAGGTATTCACTGAGCACTCGGTCAGTTGGGGCCATCTTCCCAATGTATTCTTGGATGTTCCTTGTCTCATCCTGGACTGTGGTGCTGACACTCACCAGTCCCCGGCCCCCTTCCTTCCGCTTAGCGTACAGCCTCAGGGTGCTGGACTTGGGGTGAAACCCTCCATGCATGGTCAGGAGCTTTCTTGTCTTTATGTCAGTGGCTTCTATCTCCTCCTTTGGCCAGCCTATTACCCCAGCAGGGTACCTGATCACGGGCAGGGCGTATGTGTTGATGGCCCGGATCTTGTTCTTACCATTCAGCTGACTCCTCAGGACTTGCCTGACCCTCTGCAGGTACTTGGTGGTTGCAGCCTTTCTAGCGGCCTCTTCATGGTTCCCATTCGCCTGTGGGATCCCCAAGTACTTGTAACTGTCCTCTATGTCTGCAATGTTTCCTTCTGGTAGTTCAATCCCCTCAGTTCTGACTACCTTCCCTCTCTTTGTTACCATCCGACTACACTTCTCCAGTCCGAACGACATTCCAATGTCATTGCTGTATAGCCTGGTAGTGTGGATCAGTGAATCGATGTCTCGTTCACTCTTGGCATACAGCTTGATGTCATCCATGTACAGGAGG
This sequence comes from Rhamphochromis sp. 'chilingali', assembly GCF_963969265.1. Taxonomy (NCBI): domain Eukaryota; kingdom Metazoa; phylum Chordata; class Actinopteri; order Cichliformes; family Cichlidae; genus Rhamphochromis; species Rhamphochromis sp. 'chilingali'. The sequence goes on along the minus strand of NC_137942.1, from coordinate 20,460,442 downwards.
TGGCTGACAACTGCTCCGTTCTGTAGTCGGTATCCGTAGCCAGTCTTGTTAATGATCTCACTGAGGGGGTTCAGGCCTATGCAGAACAGCAGTGGGGACAGAGCATCTCCTTGGTAGATCCCGCACTTGATGGTGACTTGTGCTATGGGCTTGGAGTTGGCCTCTAGTGTTGTACGCCACATCCCCATTGAGTTCCTGATGAAGGCTCTTAGGGTCCCATTGATCTTGTACAATTCTAGGCATTCCAGTATCCAGCTGTGGGGCATTGAGTCATAGGCCTTCTTGTAATCAATCCAGGCAGTGCACAGGTTGGTCAGTCTGGTCTTGCAGTCTCGGCTGATTGTTCTGTCTACCAGTAGCTGGTGTTTTGCGCCTCTGGTATTCTTGCCAATTCCTTTCTGTGTCCCGCTCATGTATTGACCCATGTGCCTGTTCATCTTAGCCGATATGATGCCTGACAGGAGCTTCCATGTAGTACTGAGGCAGGTTATTGGTCGGTAGTTGGAGGGGACCGGTCCCTTCTTGGGGATCAGGACCGTCCGGCCTTCAGTTAGCCATTCCGGGTGTCTCTCGTTAACTAGCAGCTGGTTCATTTGTGCTGCCAGACGCTCGTGGAGTGCAGTCAGCTTCTTTAGCCAGTAGGCGTGAACCATGTCGGGCCCTGGTGCTGTCCAACTCTTCATACTGGAGACCCTTTCTTGGATATCTGCCACTGTGATGGTTACTGGACCCTGTTCAGGGAGGTCGCTGTGGTCAGCCCTCAGATCCTCTAGCCACTGAGCATTGCCGTTATGGGTTGCATCCTTCTCCCATATGCTCTTCCAGTATTGCTCCGTCTCCAGCCTTGGTGGTGCTGTTCTCTTATTGTTCCCTTGCCACTGAGAGTACACCTTTGCTGGTTCATTCTCCTGCCTTCTATCTCTCTGGTGTACCTCCTCAAGCGGCTGGCCAAGGCTGTGAGTCTTTGCTTGGCAGTTTCCAAGGCCTCAGGTATGGACAGCTTGCTGTATTTCTTAGGCACCTTATTTGTCGCACCTTTCTGCAACTCCGTTAGTTGGCTAACCTCCCTCCGTGCTACTTTGATCTTGCCCTCTAGCCTCCTTCTCCATGGAGGGTACTGCCCCTTGTCGCTGTTCAACTTGTAGCCAAGCATCTCACTGATCACTGTTGCCGTATTGTAGATCAGCTTGTTAGTGTCGGTAATCGTGGTTGTAGGTATTGCCCGTAGTGCTGCATTAACATCATCTAGCAGACCTTCTGAGGGAACTTCACGTAATCTTGGTAACCGGCTACGCGGGATCCAGGTTTCAAGTTTGGCCATGATCCTATTTTTCAGGTCAGTTCCTCTCGCACTCAACGATCCTTCTCCTATCGCACTTGGGGCTATGTACCCAATCTCGGGTGGGGGTGATGATATCTCCCCCCTGACCTGGCGTCCTGACTCCTCCTTGCCGTAGCATTTGTGTTGGAGTCCCTTCTTTCGAATGTTGGAACACTGAGCTACTAGTTGTTTCGCCGTCATTGTGGATGTTGGGTATCGAAGAATCCATAGGTCCCTCATCCTATTCATGTAGCCCCTTCCGCCGGGGTTACTTGCATAGTAGCATTCCAACAACGCCCTGTTTTCGTCTCTTGCCCACCGATGCCTTCTTGTTCCAGTAGCCCACTTTTCGTCAGGGTGCCCTGGTTCCTCAACACCTGACGCGGACCTTGTTGATCCGGGCGACATCCGAGCCGGCATGCCTTCATATTTATCTGTCTCGCTCATGTCTGCGGTAGGCTTGCTTAGCATAGGGGGTCTAGCCTTAGGACCCTTACTGGATACAGATGCCCCAGGCAGGAATCGAACTTGCGATCCTCTGTTCCAAAGGCGTGTAGTCTAACCACTACGCTATCCAGCTGCTATATATATATATATATATATATATATATATATATATATGTATATATATGTATGTGTATATATATGTATGTATAGATAGATATAGATATATCTATAGATATATCTATAGATATATATATATATATATATATATATCTATATATCTATATATATATATATATATATATATATATATATATATATATATATATATATCCTAAATGTGTGATTTCATGCAAACTGTGAAGCGCGAGCTGTTTTTAAAAAAGTGCCGTACAAATAAAGATATTATTATTATTATAACTGTATCACAGTTACACCTTTCCCCCCGTACGACTAATTTATGGCACTTTAGCTTTCATTTCATGGTGTGATATTTTAAAATATGTTTAACAGATATAGAATTTGTCTTAAAGAGGGAAATGGCACATTTGCACACAAGAAGGGATTTTATCCAGACAGGTGTTTGTGTCTGAGAAATTGCTCTTGATAGCTCAGGTCAGGTCACAGCTCAGGGATTCGCAGTGGCAGGCGCGTCTTCAGCACATCAAGCGTACAGTCAGCGGACGATAACCCAGGACACAAACTGAGCTTGTGTGTTTTTCTCCACTATACACTTGTGCCTATGTGAGAGGAATACTTGACAGACATCAGGAGTAGGCTATAAGGACAATGTAAGTCTACATTAACTTCACTAAAATTACTGTGTAGTAATCCAGTTAAGCTGTTGACCTAATCCTGCAAAACTCTAATGGAGTTTGCCAACTCGCTGTGGGATTACGTGTGCGTGTGTCTCTCTGTGATTTGCTCTCTCTCTCTCTCTCTCTCTCTCGCTCTCTCTCTCTCGCTCTCTCTCTCTCTCTCTCTCTCTCTCTCTCTCTCTCTCTCTCTCTCTCTCTCTCTCTCTTGCCAGAGTAAAACAGAGCTCACATCTACCAAAAGTTCTTGCGTTTAGTTAGTCTCTGTCAGGGTGTTAACCTTGTATGACTGAAAATGATGTCCAAGAAGCCAAGGTAGGTACCTATTTACTTATTTATTACATTAAAACAAGTCGATATGAAGACAGGTATAAACTAAATGTACCTTATACAACAGTTCTTCTAATTTTTGGCTTTTTTTCTCAGTTAAAGTAAAAACTTTAGCAGATTGTTACATCATTATGCTTGTTAACCTCATAGTCTTTCATGAATCAAACCTAGTTTGATGTTTGCTGTTTACTTGGCATGTGAGCCTCATCGTTATGTTTTCATGAATAAAAGTATCTGCGCAGGTTATCATTTTGACCAGCAGCAGTCATCACTGGCTGTGTGCTGTTGGGTTTATTTCACAAGCTCTCTTACAAGTAAAATATAATATCAATGCAGCTGTTGTGAAACTAGTAATATGAAAAAGAAAGGTAGTATCTTTATCTTTGTAACCAAATAAAACAATAACATTAAATAAGTGTTTTGGGAAAGTTCAGGTTGTCTGTTGCCAGGATTTATGTGAAGCTGCCTTAATCTTATCTATCGCAGGTGGCAGGAGACCCCAATGAACACTAAGACCAACAATCCCACACAGAAGAAAGGGGGAAAGGTAAGTGCAGGTTTAAAACTCTCAGTAAAATCATTTAGTGTTGCTTTTATAGATGTAATTACGGGGATTATTATATGTTAAAATATGTTTACAGATTATACTCCAACAAGTTATTTTCAAACATCTAAATATTGTAATTTAGGTTTGACAGGACACTGGTCTCATCCTTTTTAAACTCTTCCTAACATACCTTAGATCAGGGGTAGCAAGCCTTAGGCCTGGAGGCTAGAAGTATCCCGGAAAATACTCGAATCCAGTCCACTGGATGTTTTTGGAAAATTTAAAGGAGCACATAAATGAATGAAATTGCAGAAAAGTTCCTGTTTTTCACTATCTACAATAGAATTTTTTTTAAAATGTGTTCACAGTAAAATAAATAAATCTAATAAGAAATTTTCTGTGAATTACCAAAATGTTTTGTTTTAAAATTACAGGGTTGTCTTGACAACAAGCTAGCTTTAACATTTATTTCTTACAATTTAAGCCTAAAGAGTCGTGCTAACAGATGTATTTCATTAACTACAGCAACATTTCTTTATCATGTAAAAAAAACGAGCCGTTCTGTTGCAAGTGCACCTCTTTTTTGTTCTATTTAGATAACTCGGGGATTAAATGTGCAGTTTAACTACTTTACACTGATGGAAAGGGGTGTTTCACTGGGAGGTGTGGGCTGTATGTGGGCCACAATGTAAATGAGTTTGACATTAAACCGCACTGCCAAGCTTTTAGTGAAAGAATGTGCTGTGTTATGCTCACAAACAAAACAAAACAAGTATTTCCTTTTATGATTTGTATTGATCATCTGCAGCAGATACACATTACAGTTGAAACAGCACCCCTTTCTTTAGTCTCAGACTGTGTAACCACGCACAGTTCCCTCAGACTGAGTGCATGTTTTTTGTTTTTTGTGAGATTTTCACGCATTTGATTTTGATTTACGTAGCCATTAATGGCTAAAGATCAACATGGTGCAGTTAAAACCTGCACATATCGCCAAGTCAGGACTTAGTCGAGCATCTTCTAATTGATTTCTCTGTCGTGAGATCCAGCCGCAGATTCATTACCTCTGCAGTTAGTGAGGGTGCATCTACTGAGACTGGAATAGATTTGCTGGCTCTCTGAGTGCGCTCAAGCGCTCAAGTGTGATTAAGTTTACAGCTTGTGTGTGTGTGTGTGCGTGTTCATGGTTGCAGTGTCGTCAGATGGTTCTTAAGCAAATTAAGAGCTCCGATCAGGATTAAATTGTGCTCTTCATTGTGTGTGTCAAAGACGGGAAGTTAGGATGGGAGGGTGAACATGAGATATAAGTGAAAAACATGCAGAACTTCATCATTTTGTGATTGATTTCTCCTCACACAACCACTGAGGCTCCGTTTTCTCTCTCTATCACTTACGTAGGACCTCACATCACTACCAGCACCTGGAGGGAAGCAGGCCGGCAGCAGTGTGTCTAAAGCCGGTGTCAGCAGCGGACGGAGCAGCAGCCTGGGCAGAGGCAGCAACTTAACTGCAGCTGTTAGTAAAGTTGGCGGGAGTTTGAAAAGAGGCAGCCTCAGCCACCCGGGCTCTGCTGGTCACCCGGTTGCCAGACAAGCATCCCACACAGCCAGAGCAGGTCCCCGCCTCTGCAGCAGCCGAAGCTTTTCATCCCTCCACACCACCTCCCTCTCTGCTGTTCCCTTCATGAGAAGCAGCCGCTCTCTCAACAGGCTCGACCAGAAATCTGCCGGAGAAGGTAACTCCACGCATGTTTCATCTTTGTGTCTAGTTTTCTAGTTTTAAAATAAATATTCAGACTATCCATTAAGGCTAACTTCCTAAATAGTTTTCTTAATCTAAAGATGAAGAAGTTGCTGATTTAGAAAGAAAATAATGATAAATACACTGAAAAGGACTCACAGATTGTTTTTTATCTTCACTGCTGCCTTTATGTCAGAGTCAGACGGTGCATTAGGGAAGTCACAAGCTAAGAAAGGACAAGCCTCTGGGAAGAAGACCCTGAACTCTAGTCGGTTGTCTTCCTCTTTGGAGAAAATCAGGTTTGGTTAAATTCGTTTAAAACGCTGAAATGCTGCTGTTTTTCTAATGAAAAATAAATGTTACATATGGTCTGCAGTCAGTATTTCCTGTTTTGTCCATCTGCTTTTATGTTTTTAATCAGAGGTAGCAAAGAGCCATGCCATGGAAATAATGCTGACAGAATGAAAACAAGCAGCTCCCCTCAGCTAGCAGAGCCTTCCTCCTCTTTGGTTTCCACCAGTGCACAACACCATCACTGCATCAAAGCAAAGAAACTGGTACTGTTAATTTTGAGATCTTATTTATGTATATATGACAGTTTTCTGTTTAAATCTTAACACGCTCATGCTGATGAGCTACAGACCATTCTGTAAATATCTTATGATAGTGGGTTGAAAATCACTCCACATAAAGGCAAACCCAAGAATTTAAATATCCATATTTATATATTTAGACAGTAGGAATGGTCCTGGCTGGAGTTATTCAGGTTATTAAATCTGTGCCACAGGCATCTGTCATTGGCTTTGCACCATTCACTATTTTTGAGAAAGGACAACACCTTTATTACACTACAACTCCCATTACTGCCCTTAAATGTGGGTGATTGTGGCTCAAGAGTTTGCAGTTCGTCTTGTAATCGGAAGGTTGCTGGTTCGAGCCCCGGCTCCGACAGTCTCGGTCGTTGTGTCCTTGGGCCATTTACCATTTAAATGAGCAGTTACTGCATAAAACAAAACTGACAATAAAGGGCAAGCATCTGTGCATTAGTGCATGGGCTGGGTAGCAAGAATCCAGCTTGTTATTTGCTTCCTTCTTGATTTTTTTAATACATTTGTAATACTTTAATGTTTCAGATCATTAAACAAATTTTAATATTAGTCCAAGATAAGTTGAGGAAATATTAAATGCAGTTTTTAAGTGATGATCGTTTATTTCGAGGAAAACTTGTTTGATATTAAACATTAAAGTGTGACAAATATGCAAAAACCCAAATTTATCACAGCCCTGTAAGTTTTCTAGAAAAATAACAAAGTCCTCCAACATTTTAAGTAAAGATACTGGTGTCACTGCAGTGGGAAACCGTTTTAAGCCAAAAAAAATCCTTAAAGGTTCGGTGATAAAAACTGTGTCCACTTTCACAGACCACAGACGGGGTGTACACGCTGTGTGCAATGACTGCTGGGATGAAACGGAACTGGGTCCACGCAGTGTTCAAGAACGTGCGGCCCAGTTTTACACATGACAACACAAGGTAGACTTTTTTAAAAGATAAGTGCTGCATCATTGGAGTGCTGCATTATATTAATATATATTCTAGTGGGTATGGGATGATTTTTGGAAGGTTTATGATAGTCTAAATACTTATAATCAAGCTTAGTAGATGAATTTACTTAAATTGTACTCACAGCTCTCTTTCAGAGCCGGAGACTCAGCAGCTGCAAGAACATGGAATGAGCAACCAGAGAGAAGTTTCACATCAGCAGCAGGAAAAAGAGGACTCCAAAGTGCAGGTAGAAAGAGTGCAGAGCTCAGTCAATGGAAACGCTTCATTGTCTCTTCTCCCTGGCTCACCTGGTGCTCCAGCTCCTACCGATTCTCCATCCCAGGTGGAGGAGGAGGGCACAGCTGCTCACCAATGCTCATTTCTTAGTGGAACCACACAAACTGGTGAGCCATTAAACGAACTCAGACTTAGGTAACTTATTCAATGATCTGCTGTGAAATCTAAAATCATATCTAGTTATACTGACACATGCCATAAATATGAATCTAACAGAATGTATGTTAACATATTATATATATATACTTTTCTTTTTTAAAAAAAACAAACAAGCATGTGGTCTTCTGTGCAAAGGGTGGGAAGAATGCCAAAGTCTCAGCTCAGTGGTGCTGCCAAAGGACGTGGTGAATGACAGTTTGAACATGCAGACTGCAAGTGAATATCAGACTAAACAGAGTCTCCAGAGGGAAGACCAGCAGGTAAACAGCACCTGTGATTGCACAAAAGTTGAGGAAACTCTGGCATGTGAGCAGCAAACTGGGCAACTTGTCAAAGAGGTGAGATTGTATTTGCATTTCCACCACAATAACAAGAACACACGTGATATATTTTCTTATGCATCAAACCAAAAAGCAGAGTCCAACTTATATAGGTACAAAAGTCTGATCTTTGGTCTGCATTTTTAGGAAACATCAATACAGATATCTTTAATCTACTAAAGAAAAATGAATGAATGAATCAGTCGAATAAATGAACACATCCAGTTTATTACTCTTTTTTATCAGCTGGAACAAACTCAGAGGGAACTGTCTCGACTCCAGCAGTTAAACAGGAATCTGCAGGACGAGCTGCAAAGAGAGAAAGAGATCCATTCAAGGGATTGCTTTGGCGCACAGGTATAATGCATGAGACTCCTTAAGTCTTCTATTTAAATCTAGATTATATCAATTTTCTCCCAGAATCCACACGAGTCAGCTCACCACACCTGACTCCGTGCACAGGGACAGACTGTTGAATATAACAATAATTCCAAACTGTAACAAGAGCAAGAGTAGAGCTTCACTGTCTGCTTTCAAGGCAACAACCCAGCAAGACTAACCCACTGTTGCTTCCTTATGAAGCTGCCCAAAGAAGCTCATCAGAGCAATGCGGAAAGGCCAGCACACACACACACACACACACACACACACACACACACACACACACACACACACACACACACACACACACACACACACACACACACACAAAGAAAGAGGGCGAATGGAGACAGACATGGGTACATGACCTGGGACACAACTGGGTTACAGGATATTGAAAGGAGGCACAAAAGATGAAACTAAACTCACAGAAACTAGAACAAAGAACATAAACAGCAGACTGAAGCTCAAACACAAAACTTATCATAACTTAGAAAACAACATATTCAGACAGACATCGTTATATTACACTTTCAAAAACGCAAGTCCAGAAGTCAAAATCTGACTCCGGGACCGTGACATATATCTAGTCCGATGGCAGACTTTCCTTCAGAGAGCATATTGAGCACTTGAAAAAAGGGAAGGTTAGGCTGAGTTTGAAATAGGGCCTGTCTTAATGTATCTGTTAAGAAAACACATGTACAAGCTGCTTTTTTAAATGCGCTTGATTACAGTTAAATAATTTACATGCAGGCAGCTTGTTCTGTAAAATATGTCAATCCAAACGTGCTGAGCTGTGTGCTGTGCTGACTGTTCATGAATAATGCAACAGTCGAAAGTAGCTTTTTACTTGTTGACTTCCTTTCATACTGGTGTGGATTCTTTGGCAGGTCTCCTTTGAAAAATAAAAGGTAAAGATTAAATTAAAATAAATAAACAAATAATAAATAACTAAATAAATAGTGATTTCCCTCTTTGTTGGAACAAAACCAGGGAAGTTTAGCAGTTAACCATCAGCCATGGACACTGATAAATGCCATGATAGTATCAATTAGCAAGGGCATTGTTGGCTAGTAGTGATATTCAGTTTATATTCCGGTGCATCCTTAAATGTTGAGCAAATTTCCAAGTTAAAATGCTTTAAAGCAGCAGATTCCATCCATGAAACGTTAACTTTTCTTTTCTGTCAGAGTTTCTAGCCCTAATACAATACAATACAATACAATACAATACAATATAAAGTTTTCTCTTAATCAAAACCTTTTGTCTTGTAGAATAACACCAACTCATCTTCACAGCAATCTTTGGCTCTACAGCGACTGCAGAAGATAAATCAGGACCTTCGCTTTGAGCTGGAAGCACAAAAGAGAAGTCAGGAGGAAGCCAGAGAGGCAGAACTACGGCGAAGAGTAGATCTCTTAGCCCAGCAAGCTCAGCTGCTGGTTACGGGTGACGCCACTGCACTCGCACAAGCCCATATCGAGCAAGATCGCCAGAGGTTTGAGGAGCGGCAGGTGGAGTGGGAGCGCTGTGTGACCTCACTGAAGTCCCAGCTGAACATCAGCGAGGAGCAGAGGAGGGAGTCCGAGTCTCGCTTGACACAGCTTCAGCAGGAATTAGATAGCTACCAAAACCTTCAGCTGGAGGCTGAGAAGCTGCGGAAAAATCTTGATGAGGTGTCAGCAAAGCTTCATAACTATGAAGAGACTCAGGCTCAAAAAGATGCTCGGCTACAGAAGCACCTCATGCTTCTTCAAGCAAGTCAGGAGAGGGAGCGACGGAGCTTGATGGCAAGCCTGGCGCAGGCTGAGCAGCATTCACAAGATCTCCAGGAGAAACTGGACAGGTCTGAGCAGCAGGTGGAGAGTCTCACTAAGACCCAGACGTGGACGAGAGAAATCGAGGTGGCACAACGGCAGCTTCAGGAAGAGCTGGCACGTACAATATCTGCCATACAGCGACTCCAGGAGGAAAGGGAGCAACTCGATCGTCGCTGCCTTGAGCTGCAGGATCAGTTAGCAGAGGCAGACAGGGAGGTGGGCAAGCTGCAGGAGCGCTTGAAAACAGAAGAAACGCACTACTACAACCTGGAGCACACGTATGAGAGAGTCTGTGAGGAACTGCAGGTGGCACTGGGAAAACTGCAGCAAAGGGAGTCTGATACGCAGGACATAAGAGAAGGATATGAGAGACAACTTGATAGGAAGGAGCAAGAGCTGAGTGAAGTTTTGCTAAAGATGGAAGTCTTGGGTAACAGCTTGGAGGAGACGGAAGTGAAACTGAATGAGGTGCTGAAAGCATGCACCTGTGCCTCTTCTCAGCTGCAGGATAACTCAGCAGAGACTATTCAGCATAACAAGAGGCAACAGCAAGCAACACAGCATATCAATGTGGAAAAGGATATAGACAGTTACCAGTTGTCTAACAGGTCCAATATCGCAGATGTCAGCCTGATGAATTCTAAAGAACCTGCAGAAAATGGCCCAAAATCACTGGATGAATCATATCAATACCTCATCACTGCAGGAGATGACCCAGAGCGCTTTATGTCTGTAATCCAGCTGCTTGAAACCAAGCTTTATGTAACGGAGGAGAAGCTAAGAGACATCACACAAAGGCTGGAGGAACACCAGAGTCACATCAGCTGCCGGGACCCCCAGCTTTGCTCCCAGCTGACCCAGAGTCGAGCGACTACCCAGCACCTCAGTCTACTTCTTCACAATCAGGCCAAGAAGAGCCAGCGCTTTGCCCAAGAGACAGAGAATCGCTGCAGGATGCTAGTCGGCAGGTTTCAGGTGGCTCAGAACATCATACAGGCCTGCAGAGAGAGACTTCATGCTAGTCCCCTCGATATTCCAGACTTGGAGAAACAGCTGGCTACGGTCGCTGCCTGTCTTCAGCAAGGAGAGAAAGATGCAGTGAAACACCAGCATGAATCATATAATGTCAGCAAAGGAGAGGGCAAGATCCTCAATGAAGAGAAATCAGCCGGGGCTAAGAGTAACATGAGTAAACCGACTAATACTTGGTCCTCTTTGGATGAGGGTGGAAGTGTTGAGAGGTGCTTAATGAGGGAAATATTCGTAGTAGAAAAAATCGTGTCTGTCCTTCAGAGCCAACATGGTCAGATAACCTCAATATCAAGAAACGATGAGGGGGATGTGGCACAAAGGTACAAAAACATAATCGCTCGAAGAATAGCGTTAAAAGCACAAGAAAGGATGCGATCTGAGAGAACAGGGTGTGACAGCGATGAACTTTTAGAAAGTTTAATCTGTACAGTTTGTGCTGAAGAGGAGCTAATTTATGCTGCCTTAAAAATTCATCAACAGTACGAGGGTGTGACTCCAGTAAACAGCAAAGACGCTGAGGACCGAATGACGGGTCTGGCAGATATCAGTCCCTCGGAGTTGGCTTCTTATGAGGAGAGACTGCAGGAAGATGCCAGGGGCTTGGAAGAACCAGAAGAAGAGGACCAATCAGATAACAAAAAAATGGAGGAAAAGAAAAAGCCAGACTGGTTAGAGAGGCTAATATCCCGGCTGCAGAGAAGGGCTACATTTTTACACCAGCTCTGCCTGGTAAACTCTGGTGACAGCAGACCTGTCGGTGGTGATGACATGGAGCATAGAGGGAAGGAAGCTGCTGCCTTTGACTTAAAATGTATGCTGGACCACGCAAAGTTAATTTATTTGTCAGAGCGGATGTACATGGATTTAAAGCAGGAGTTTCAAATTGACGTGAACAAACTGGAAGAGCAGCGCAACGATGGAATAGAGGAGCAGGAGGCCTTAAATGACACAATATGCCAGCTTCAAGAAGACAACGGCGCGCTGAGAAAAGAACTGGAGCTGGCTGAAAAGAAGATAATATCAGTAGAGACCGGGAACCAGAAACTCCTAGAAGACATACAGAAGATTGAGGATTATCATGCAGAACGAGTGGAAAAACTGGAAGGCGAGTTTCAGGAGAAGATAAAGGAACTGCAGCAGATCCACGAAGAGGAGATGAAGCACTTACATGGCTACTACACCAAGTCCTGTGTTTCCAGAGAGAAACAGAGCAAATCCCGCACAGAGGCACCTCTTTACATCCCAAATACATCTTGTCTACCAGAGCAGAGTGTGATGGAGCGGGAAACAGAGGAGGACTTTGGGATCCAAATGAATTACAAGAAAGATTTGGAAAACATTCAGGTAACCAAGACTTTGCATCACGTGAGATAATTAGTCTTAAAGTATGTATTTTTAAAATTCATTTTACAGATTTATTTTTCTCTATCAAGTTCAAATTCTACTTTCATCACTTTATTCATTACTTTACTTAGTTGAAGCCTTAAATCAATTAGGGTTACATCAGAATTAGCAAGGCTACAATGTAACTATGGAACAAACACTATTCCTAAAAGTAAAAATACAATCACTCAATCAGCCACAACTGTAAAACCACCTGCTTGATTTTGGTTTCCCTCCTCCTGGGAAATCAGCACTGACTTCTGCCTTCCCCTCAATTCATGCTTACTCCATCTGCCATTACCTATTAGAAATGCTGTTAAATCTAAATGAGGATGTGGTCCCAGCTAGTCAATGAATATACCGCAGCATCCATGATTTCTCAGCAGAACATTGAATTCTAAATAAATAAATGATACTGATTTTACCTGTTGCTGGTTTCAGTGTTATGGCTGCTGGTGTAGATTTCTCTACACTTTACATATATAATAATCAGCCACTTTGTTAGTACCCCAGGCTGGTACAGAGTTGGGCATGCTTTTGCCTTCAGACCTGCCTTATATCATGGCACAGATTCACAGTGATGTAAATTTAGTCCCTATTGATGTGACAGCATCACACATTTCCTGCAGATTTGTCGGCTTTACATCCATGACACGAATCTCCTGCTTCACCAAATCCCAAACTAATTATAGGGTATAAAAATTTGTATCTTGGTAGATTTAAAAAAATGTATTTAATGAGATTTTTCCAATGCCTGACTAAAGCTGGCAAGGAAACAAAAAAATTGTCTGCAGTTTGTGGAAAATTGTTTTTTACTATAATTTATAGTACACTATAATTTTATTTATTTATTTATTTTAACGGGTTGTACAGAAGCTCCAAACGCAATTTCATTGTTCTTTGACAATGACAATAAATAAATACTTGATACAAAGGTGCTCTGCTGGATTGAGATGTGGCGATTGTGGAGGCCATTTGAGTACAGTTAACTCTTTGTTATGTTTAAGAAAGCCGTTTTGAGTGTATATAGACTATATCAAGCACAAAAGTTATTTTTGGCTGCTCTCTTATTCACAAAGGTCGTCGCAGCAGCTACCTCCCCCTCCTGACACACCACCCGATGGATTTGGGTATCCTCCTAAAATTAAACCTATTAGGCAAATGTGAAAACCGTCACACCACAGAGCCACTCATATCGCACAACAACCACCTTTAAATATCATTATAGGCTTCCTGTGAACAGGAGTTGACTGCTGTGGAGGAAATGCACAGGGATCTGATAGAAGACTTGCAGCAGCAGCATCAGAAGGAGGTGGCTGAACTTCTGAAGGAGAAAGAGCAGCTCCTGCAGGAGGAGACAGCCGCGACAATGGCAGGCAAGCAAGAAAACATGGAACATAAATGCACTGTTGTCAAAACATTTTTATTGCTAAGTTGTGTTTAATACTAATTAATAATACATTTGATTAATTAGTTGTAAGAATGCTATATTAGAGTTATGCCTGATAGGAATAATTCCACCAAGGCAGTACTGAAAGTAAGTTCTGCTTCTCGACAGCTATTGTGGCAATGAGGAGGGCTCACAAACTGGAGCTAGAGAAAAGCAGACAGTCCCAGCGCATCATGGAAAGCGATGATGTCACGCTGCTCCACGGCGAATACGAGTGAGTGACGTGTGGTTTCAAAATGTTTGCCAACCCCCCCCCCCCCCAAAAAAACCAGCTTGTATTTTATTGCAGCATTTACTGTAGAGGTGTTGTACTGCATTTGTACTTGTTACCTGTACTTCATATCGTGAGCAGGTAACTGTTAATGGTATGAAATGTTTCTAGAACTGCAGGTTAATTCGTGCTATTTTTTCCCTCTGTGTGCAACATCATTTTCATTTACAGTTTTTTCTGAATGCTTAAACCCTAACTGTGATTCCTGTAGCACAATCTCTAAAACTATTCAGACTTATAGCAAAACCACTCACTGAGTTTGCAAAACTAAAAGCACAAAAACTGCTTTGCACTCAGTTTGCAATTTTGTAACACACACTTTGCAAAACGGTAGGCACAATTCACTGCACAACACTCAATTACCAAATTTCCAACACACTCCTAGCAAAAGTATACACATGTATGGCTATCATTAACACTAACTTGCCAACTGTCTGGCACACTTTCACATGTGAAAACTTTTTTAGATAATTAGTTCACTTTGCAATCAGCCTAAGCACTATAATACAGGTAAGCTGTGTGTGCGGAGTACAATGGAGGGAGCAGAAAGAGTGAGAAGTAGAGGAGGCCGAGGAAGAGGACGTGGAGGTGAAGAAGTAGGATGAAGAGGACGACAAGGACAAGGAGGAGCAAGAGGAAGACGAGGAGGGGGGAGAGGAAGATGAGGAGGGGGGAGAGGAAGGGTAGGAAGAGTAAGAAATAGAATTGCTGATGACATCAGAGCTACAATAGTGGACCATGTAATCAACCGTGGAATGACCCTGAGGGTAGCTGGCCAACGGGTCCAGCCTAACTCGAGCCGCTACACTGTAGCAAGTACCATAGGGACATCTTGAAATGAGAATCGGTTAGTACAGTCACTTCGCACAAAGATTTGTAGCACTGCCATATGCCAATGAGAAACACACCAATACCATTGATGTAAAAATACTGAAATTGTTACTTTACAGAATTGCTAGATGACCAGATGCTGGGGGCAGAGGAAGCATGTTCACTGCAGACCAAGTAACCCATATAGTCATTATGGCGATTGCAAATAATCCTATACTTGGAAATAAACACTTGTGTTTGTTTTGATGTGTTTGAATAAACACCAGTACTTGAAGTTTGGATCCCTCTATGCTTATGGATCTATGACAGAAGTAGCTCAAACTGACATAGCCTACCTTGTGCACAGAGAAAGCAAAAGCCAGATGTGTTTTGTATTCATACCATCAGTGTGCAGTTGGCGCATTGTGTGCTTAGTAGATGATGGCTTGTGTGTACTGTTTGATACGGAAACACCATTTTTACGAAGGTGTGAAGGGTTAATCTAGCTGTGTTTGCTTTTGCAAGAGAACTACAATGTTTTGATTATTGGGTGACAGGTTTTCTTATTTGTGTGAAGAGTTTTGCAAAATTAGCCAATAGTTACAAAAAATGTGCTTAAGCAATCAGAAAAAACTGTAACAAGATTGTAAATCTGTGGGATGTAAACTGCATTTTTAGATTTAAAATATGTTTCAATAAAATATTGCTGTTGAATTTTGCTGTCTTTTTAAGTTTTGCATTGTGTTATTGTTTTGGCCATAAGTTTAACAGTTTTGAAAACAGTATGTAAGTACATGCAAAATGTCCTGTACGTACAAAGATTTTTGGCAGTTGTTGTGTCTGAGTGAGAAAATAATTCATGAAATTTGAGAGATGTAGTCATTGAATGCATTTTGTGCCAAAACAATGATAACTGATCCTCAGTTTAGCCCACATAGACTTCTGTTGTGCTCACCGTGTGAGGAGTTTTGCAAAAGTGACCTAAGTATTGAGAAATGTGTCCTAGCGTCTGTAAAAAACTGTAATGAGAGTGGTCATCATTGGAAATCTGTTAAACACAGACGGCAAATGACAAATACACATTCTTTTATAATAGCTGTTTTAAAACACAATCTTTACTTGCAATAAGATTCATGAATTAATAAACCAGCGCAGATCATGGAGGAAGAGACAACTGCTTGCTTTCCCGTTCGTCATCATCTGTGCTTTGCTTTGTCATCAAAGGAAGGAGATCCAGTTATTGCAGAAGGAGCTGGAGATGCTGTCGGTTCAGCACACCGAGAAATGCCTGGAAAACTCTCAGCTCAGAGAGGAACTGCAAGATGAGAGAAAATCAATGATGCAGTGCCAAAAAGAAAACCAGGAACTCAAAAAGAAACAGGTAGACAGACTTCTTTTCACTGAGCTTATATCAGCATCTCAGGAGAGATGCACAGAGAGGGAGTGCTCCCTGCTGTCCATACAACAGAGTCCAGAAAATACAGCTCCTGTATGTTTAATTATTCCAAACAGGCATCAGCAACAGCAATAGTCCAGTTCCTTATCTGCTCATCTCATTTATATTTAATATAGTTAGACGGAAATTATAGGCTGTGTGTGTGTGTTGATACGATTAATCTATGTTACAGGTGATTCTGAGGTCGAGGGAGGCAGAAATTCAGTTTCTCAGACAGGAATCTCATTCTCTCAGAGAAGAGTTGAAGATTGCTCAGATGGTAGTAATTTTAATTTATTATTATCTTTTTTAACTTTGTTAGACTAGACTTTTGTCATATGTCAACTTTTATGTCGTGCTTTATATTTACTTATTTACTGGAATTAGTGGATAAATATAACAGCAAAAAAACAAAAACAAACCCCCCCCAAAAAAACAAGTGATCCACATCAACCATGTTTAATTTACAATTTAACCTAATATCCTGTATGTAGTAATATATATAACCTAATCCAAAGTGTGTGTGTGTGTGTGTGTGTGTGTGTGTGTGTGTGTGTGTGTGTGTGTGTGTGTGTGTGTGTGTGTGTGTGTGTGTGTGTGTGTGTGTGTGTGTCACACAGGACAAAATATATGCTGAGAATAGGCTCAAGACCCCCTATACAAACAGCCAAGGTGAACCCCACCAACATGTCGATAGGCTTGGTGAAGATTTTAAGTTCTCCACCTGGTCTCCAAGAAGAGTCACTGCAGGGCCAAGCCACGGTGAGACACGTTTCACAATGTGAAAGTGTGAAGTGTGTGACATTCATACAAAGTGTGCTGCCTCAGTGTGAAGCCTGATATCATTTATCAGCACATAGGTAATAAAGTCAAACTCAAGTATAGACTGTTTTGTCTTTCCTCTTTCCCCCCCTCAGATGACTCTGAGGGAAAGACAAACACTGCTACTTTTCCAAAGAAATCATCCCTCGTGCGACAAATAAGAGATGTCAGATCGAAGGTAAGAGCTGATGCGTCTTCAGTTTGACCAGAAAGCAAAAGTATCAGTTTTAAAATCTTTAAAAAGTAGATTCTACTGTTGCAATCTTGTCTGCAAACACTTTAAAAAAGCGCACTTACAGATTCCTCTTATTAATTCCATAGAAATGAAGAAGGTAAGTAGCAGTCAGAAGCTGCTAATCAAAGCTTCTGGCTGCTACTTACCTGATCATCAGCAAGAGTGAGCAACTCCATGTAATCAGAATTTGTCTCAGTTTGCTGGTCTGCAGGATTCAGGTGTGTTATAGCACAATGCCACAATCTTCCCAGGAGTGGGCGTCCAGCGTGGACTCCTGGCAGCTCAGTTTAGGTTTGCAAAGATGTATCTAAACAAACCACAAGACTTCTGGGACACCAAAATTGAGATGTTTGGCCGTAATGCAGAGCACCAGAAAACCAAACAGAGCATATAATCGTAAACACCTCATACCAACTGCCAGCACGGTGAAGGAGGGATGAGGAGTTTGGCATCTTGCACTCATTGATTCTACCATGAACTATTCTAAGGTGAAATGTAAGGCCGTCTCTCTGGCAGCTAATGTTTGGCTCAAACTGGGTCCCGTAACTGGACAATGATCCGAGGCACAGCAGGAGATCCAAACCTCAACTTGGCCAAAGAGCTGTGGAGACAAATTAAGAAAAAGCTGTGTATAAAAAAATACTCCCCCTCAAAAAACCTCAATGAACTGAGGCAATGTTGTAGAGAAGAGTGGGCTAAAATTGCTCCACAACAACGTGAGAGACTGATAAAGTCATGCAGAGACTGATTACTTCAAGTTATTGCCGCTAAAGATGGTTCAAGTAGTTAAATGAAGAGGTGTAGTCAGGTTTTTTTTTATAGGGGTTCACTTTCTCTATCACATGACTACAACTTTTGCCCTCTATCATGACAAAAGACATTTAACAGATAAGATTTATTATTTAAATCATTTTTGTGCATCTCTTCATTCCTCAGAGTTTAAAAGAGGGCCTTTCTGTCCAAGAAAGGATGAAGCTGTTCGAGTCATTCTGATCCAGAGAAGATGACCAGCTGACATCAGAGCTTTTCAGAAATCTGTTTTATTATAACCTTTTTGTGTGTTGAATGATCAGAACAGGACACTAGAGGGCGCAACAAACACAGGTCATTTTACACATGCATTCAGTGCATTACACAGAGGTTTTGTAACTTAAAGACAAACTGTATTTTTATTGAAACACAGCTCACATAAGCGTATTGGATCACTTGTATTTGACATTATAGGCCACATAACGCAACATTTACCCTTCCAGCAGAGGAAATACATTCCTGAAAGAGAAGAGATGCTACTGTACTTTTATTACCTTCATATTTATTCGAAACAGCTGCTTTATGACTTCAAATAAATGAGCTTTCAAGTAAAACAAGGTTGGTCAAAAATAATGTGGATCTCTGTTTTCTTATTTTTTAAACAACCATTAACTAAAGTCAGTGTTTCTGTGCTTGTTTTGATTTTTCCTACAAACAAAATAACACTGACTGGATTTCACACAATGTACACAATCTTACGCTTTCAGGAAGAAAAAGGGACTTTAAAATCATAATTACCCTGCAAAAGGAAGAAAAACAGTTTAGAATGGGGTAATATCATTTAACATAAACTCTGGTAATGAAAGGAGGAAAGGGAAACATGGTTTCCTTGTATGATCTGTTAAACAGTACACCAAAGCACAGTGTTTACACCTTACTATAATTTGTTGCTTATATATTGCTTAGATCTTATGTGTCTCCTTGTCTATCTGACTTACCTTTTGTGACAGCGACACATCATCTATTTTTGTGACTCGCTGTGTTATGACAGCTGAACTAAAACTATTAGTCACTTATAATCAGTGAATTTGTTGATTTTATCAGTGATTTATTAAATTGTTTGATCAATCAGAAAAAAGAAAATGATGGCCTTAAACAGACAAATTAAAACAAGTGGAGAGCAATAAAGATTTACTTATATTTAACTGATGTAAAGTACAGCCCAATTTTTTTTTTAAAAAGCAAGAAAATTGTGTAAAATGTGATTAAAAACAGAATGCAGAGATTCTCTGTACTGATGATGACATATTCACAGTCATTGTAATCTTACATTGAGACACATTATTCTGAAAAGGTTCCATAATTTGTAGACGTAGGGTTTTTTTTGCAGTTTAATGAAACTCTGCCTCTCTTAAGACGGTCTTTTTTATACCCAATCACTAATTTAACCTAATGATCCTCAAACTTCCTCATACTGCTGAATTTTTTTTTTACCACCACTTAATTTTCCAGCCGATTTTCCCAGTCCTGTCACAACATTTTAGAGACGTGTTATTACCATCGAATTAAAAATTACCCACTTAAACATTTAAACTTCTAATGTTTTTATGAGATTTCATTGCATTATGTTTTTATTTACGTTCTTACACACAGTGTCCAAACCTAAACAGAAACCATTAGAGGCATCTGACCTCAGCATGTAAAATGTGACTCTAGTGATCTTATAATGTTACCTGGAAACTGCCCCTTGAGGACAAATGACGCAAAAAAATAAAGTTAACTGAACTCATTTTAGGCCCACATACAGACCACTTTACACTTAAGTGGACCGGATGAGTGAAATTCCACTTCCTGTCAGTGAAAAGACATTTAACTACATATTCAATAAATTATGATGTCCTAATATAAGATAAAGAAGTATAATTTCAACAGCATGTCTCAGTTTTTCCGCATGATAAATGTTTGAAACACAGAAAACATTCTGGTCGCTCAATGGCCAGACTCTTCCATGTTTATAAAACATAAAGTTTTAGTTGATTGATGTTTTTTTTTCTTTTTTCTAAACAAAATTTAGTATACAATGAAAAAAAGGAACTTTTGTGTCATTTAATTGTTTATCTGTTGATTAACTATTTCGATGTAGTGTGAATGACTGAGGGGAAGCTAAGTATCAGAAGAAAAAGCTGTAAAACTTGTAAAAATAAATTTAAAAGTCCAAAAATTTATGCCCTCCTTTATATTTTCCAATTTATGCCTTTGCTGGGCTACCTCTGCCCCCCGGGATTTATATTTGACGCCCCTGCTAGTCTGGATCAGGCAACATACCGGTAGCATACATTACTCCAGAACAAAAAAAATCTTTCCAAAGCATAAAAAAGTTGACTAGACTTTATGTTTATGCAGAAATGTTCATTTAACTACTCACAGGACATCCCGTGTGTAGATATAGCCGAGCTGTTAGGGTTACAGGATGAAGCCAGGGTGTCTGGTCACCAAAAACCTGCTGCTGCACAGCTCAGGATCAAACTGTGTGTCTCTTCCAAGGTAGAAACAGTCTTCTAATTACTTCTAAAATAACTGTCTTACTAAACAGACTTGGTTCATATTACTCAAACACAGCTCAGATAGCTCCTGAAGATTTATGTATGCTAAAATGTATTTATTAATTAATTAGTGTAATCAGCAGAGCATTTCTAAGGGCTTTTTAAAACATGTTTTTAAGCTTTATTTTTGGGAAACACTGACCCACATCTCCAGAGATCACATTTCTGTCTAGGTCACAGCTCTCAGTGCTTTTGCAGAGCACATAACTTTGAAGGTACCCTGTTCTTTGGAGTCGCATTTCCAAAAAGGAACATCGCACCTCATTAAAACCCAACACCCATCTTTCCTTCCCTGTGACTGCCTGTGAAACTCCAGTCATGGTAGTTGACACTTTGAAATACCAAAGCTGATTCTTTGTGTTATGCATCATGGATGTAATTTGTAAGCTGGTGTGTGAACATCCATGTTCGTTTTATTTTTGGACACAAAGTAAGATTTTGCGTCCTAAAGTGACAAATATGCTTTCTTACTGAAAAGTTAAGTATTTGCTGCAACTCTCATGTGGCATTTCAGCAAGTGCTGTTGGCAAAACTGATGGAATTGAATGCAGAAAAGTACCATCAGATAAACATTAACTGAATTTCTTTGTAATTTAAGCATTTTATTCCAGATCCTAATGCCCCGTTTCTTTTTGTATCAGCAGGGTGACAGAGTTCCTGGTATATATAATTTTTGAGTTTATATTGCTGCATTAATTAAAGCTCATAAAGTAGATGATTCATGACAGTCCTCTAAATACTTCTACATCTACTCAGTTTTCTTCTTTTGGCTGCCAAAGCAGATGATCTCCATGTTCTCCATCACTGTGGTCATCCTCTTTTCCTCCTGCTCTTTTCCTCTCCACGTGTCCAAACCACCTCGGCTTTGTCCCTCGAACTTTCTCTCCAAAGGGCTGAACCTGAGCTGTCCCTTTGATGCATTCATTCCTAATCTTCTCCATCCTCATCATTCAGAACAGTTACTAGACACTCAGTGTCAACCAAGAACTGAATTTAAATACAAAACCTGTTTAGAAATCATTCTTCATGGCAATAAAACCATTACCATGTACTTTTTAAAATGATCCTCTCTTCAAATAACTATGTAAAATGTATTCAAATTGCTACATCAGAGTAATAGTGACTGGAAAACATAAAGTTTCCTCACTGTATTTGTGTGTGTGTGTTTTCATGTGCACCTGCAGGGTTTGTTCTTAGTCCTGCCCCACAAACTCACCAGGCCCTCATGACTGATCAGCAACTGGTGAAGAAACACCAGTACACAGGTGCACCTGCTCGAGCTGTAAAAATAAGTGGCCCATTTAGCCATGCAAAGATCAATTACTGCAACTGGCTTGGAGACCTGCACAGTCCGCTTCTCCAGTGATACACTTCAGTGCTGCTGACGGGACCACGGCTTTGATTATTTGTGCGACGGGAGCCCAAGTTTGTGTTCTCAAATCGGCACAGAGCTGCACAAACTTCATATCCACTTTGATTTGAACCACACTGTTATAAAATCAGGTCTAGAGGCGTGTGACCTACATGCAACTTAACTCAAACTCGTCAGCGTTTCCATGACAATGGATAAATCCTTCGTTGTTCACCTGAGCATACCAGCCTTGGGACCAGGGGTGGTGATGCGGCTGATGGGTGTTTGTGCTGTAAGGAAAATATACCAAGAACAAACTAAACAAGTTTGGTTCATGAGATCTGTTTGTGATTTGACAGACCAGACCGTGGTTTATTTATTTATTTATTTATTTATTTATTTATTTATTTTATATCTAATGACTGATGGAAATAATGTGATTTAAAAAAATCCACACTCTTTCATTATTCACTTGTATAGGGCAGAATAAGGGAAACAAAGATTTAATTAGGCTTTTGACTGAGTACAGTAAAGAGTGACCTGGATTCAACCTCCAGTGTGGAGCTATCATTGCCTCTATGTGTTACTGGAACTGAGAGTGCTTTATTATTATGTTCATTATGCAGGTCTGAAGCATATTCACTAACTGGAACAGGGAGGTTGGAGAACAGCTACTTTCATGTATCTTGTGTATGTTCAGCTTTTTGTTTCTGTCAGTTGGGTGAACAACGCCTCTCTTCCCCACTCACGAACAGTTTGTGTTGGCTGCCAACAGATATTTTGTACTGCATCTCATCCTTCATGTTTGCGCTCTCTCTTCCTTGATCACTGCTGCATGAAACAAGCTTGTCTTGGAGCTTTGCAAAGTTTACACCCTAACTACTCTGACTTCGTTTCTCCCTGCTGTTTTTAACAAGGAGCACATTACAAGCTACCACCAGTACAGCAGTATAGAGTATTGCTGGGTTATTACTGCATAATAGCAGTAATAGTTTTGTTTAACGGAGCTTGAGTAAAAACCGTGTGCCCTTATCCACACAGGGATAACCACAACATGGTGAAACACCTGAAATGAAAGTGTAGTGTGCTGATCAGCATTGAGCTGAGAATCTTAAAGG
The DNA here is from genome assembly GCF_963969265.1 of Rhamphochromis sp. 'chilingali'. Classification (NCBI taxonomy): domain Eukaryota; kingdom Metazoa; phylum Chordata; class Actinopteri; order Cichliformes; family Cichlidae; genus Rhamphochromis; species Rhamphochromis sp. 'chilingali'. The sequence continues at coordinate 20,437,465 of NC_137942.1, read as the reverse complement.
TGATCAAACACTTGTATGTTTATCAGTGCAGTCGAGCCTGGCCCACTTTATCCTGCTGCAGAGAAGGGCTCTTTAAATAACTCGCTGGGTATGAAGTATAGGCCGGGCACTGGACACACTTTGTCCTGATAGCACACTCCACATCCCCATCTGGGGCCGCCATCCCCTAACTGAACCCATAACCTATTTACAGGTCTGACATCATAGTAAGACTTCATAGTGTACATGTACAGTAATAATTATGAGCACTTAGAGAGCTAAGATCTGTAGTGCTTGTGTTTGTCTGTAGTCTGGCCAATTCTTCATGAATGTTGTTTTTTTGTGTGCATTATCTTGTATTCGAGCCAGTGAATCACATGCAAGATGCTTGCACCCAAAACAGATCCAGTGGGACTAACACTCACAAAGGTCAAATATTATTTCCTATTATATTTAGAAAACTGATACCGAAGCCATCTCGCCTTAGCTTCCTTGCAGGCCATCATAGTGGCTCGTTGCACGTAAACCTTCCACCGATCCCTCTGCTCTGTGACGTTCTCCAGTGAACCTGGGTTAGGCTAGCACTGGAAAGATAATCCTGTTTTTGTCTTGTTTGAGAATTGCAAAGTGCTGGACAGCTACACACAGCTTGTAGATAACCCATGTTCAGTCCAACCATGCAATTTTTAACACAAACACACGTAAATTGTGTTTAAATACATTACAATCACAATATTTGTAAAAAAAAATTTATACATGTACAAGCACACGTTTACCCCTGTGTTGCATCATCTTCCCTTTCAGTAGCACTCTGCAAATTTTATAGAACTTGGAGGAGCAGCTGCTGCAGTTTTGGAAGCCAAATGTTTTGCAGTTCTTGCATGTTATAAGATTTCAGCTGCCCAGCAGAGATGGGCTTCCTTTGCTCTGTTTTCTTTCATAATCTCTAAATGTTTTCACTTGCTCACATCTGTGGACTAGAGGCAGACTGCTGAGCCACACTTTGTAATATGTGAAAATTCCAGTTTAGCAAATAAGTGAGGCCTTACCTGAAAAGATACCCTCTGGAAGACAGCATATGTTGCTCTAAGATTTGCATATATTCAGTAATTAGACGTTCACATAGGTGCAGGCTATCACTGCCTTGGGCACTAATGCACCGCTCATAACATGCTGGCTTTTAACCTGTAACCTCCACAGACTCTCCTCCTACAGAGGACGCAGCGACCAGAATTACCAGAATTTCAGATTTTCATTAGTCAGACCATAAGAGGTCATCCAGTCATGAAGGTCAGTGCTGCTTTTCAGGTTTCTCTGATTCTTTTAATGGCTCAGAAAATGAAACCCCCAATTTCCAGAAGTTGATTTTGTTTTTTAAAGCCATCCAAATCATCTAAACCATTTGTCAGTCTGAACATCAGATATTCTTTTTTTGAACTATAAATATACCTTAAATGATTTGAAGCCCAGTCTATTTTTATTTAGAACTTAGACAGTCAATTGAATTTTTTCTAGATATGTTTATGTAAGCATGGTTGTGCTGTGGTTAGCAGTGCTGCTGGTTAGCAGTCCTGGCTTTGCTGGTTCAAACCCAGTCTGTGTGGCATCTACGTGATCTCCCGGTGTCTGCGTGGGTTCACTCCAGTTACTCCAGTTTTCTCCCACAATCACAACACCAGTCGTGTGAAGGCATTTTATACTGTAAGATAACAACCTTGCAAACTCACGTGACTCATCATATGACCATCATTTCAAAATGCTGCTTTGTCTAATCATGGTTACACACCTTTAAAAACATTGATATTCCTGTTGGGATTAGCGGTTTGAGTTCAGTTGCTAAGTAATGAATGAATCACCCAAACACACTGAATTCAAATGGTAACTATTGTAAGAAATTCGCAACATAGTCTCATTTCAACTTCGTAGGCATGCTGATACCATCCATAGGTATAACTGCTTTAAGCTTCAAGTGCAACCTTTAACAACTTCTCAGTGGCCTTGCAATGTACAAGACGCTGACAGACGTCCTCATTCACTCAGGCACGCACACAAAATTCAGAAACTGCCTACATGGTCTCTTCAAAGTCCAGCATATTCAACAAGAGCTGCTCTGCTTTCTCACTGAGTAAAAATGGAGACTACCCACTCGGTGATCTGCTAGATTCTAGTTAGAAAATAGGGTATACATATGAAGTATAATCTATATTTGGAAATAAGAAGTTTACTCATGCAGAAGCAGTGTGGTGTGTTCTTTAGGCGATTCTGCCAAAGTATAATCAAATACATTGTCATAAAAAAACACAACCCAAAGAAACCAGTGTGTCCCCCATCGCTCTGTGGTACACAACAGCCCTGAATAAGCCAGTCGGTTCTTTCAACGCCACTGATGATCACCTGACTGTCAACACTTTGTAGGGGAAGCGCATGTAGTCTCCAAATGCCAAGTATCTACAGTGACACTGTGGAAGGGAGGGGGAGGATTGGAGCTGAGCAGTGAGCAATAGTTCACTAGATGTGGGATACAGAGTGGGATCTGCAGCAGAACGAGATCAGATAGCAGATATACTCAGAAAGTGTGAGACACGTGGAAGAAGAGAGACTGTCGACTCTCCCAAGACTCTAAAATAAGCTGTGAAGAATTGACTTTTTTGATTGGACTGGACTCAACAGGCCACGTGACCACTACATTCATTTGATTTGGGATGACTGCCATCAAGGTGCCGTTCGGTTTTTGAAGATCACAATTACAACTTCCCTGCTTCACGAAAACCATTTTGTTATTTCTGGTCTGTTCCCAATCAACTGGATATCAATCCGGGGGTGACCCTGGAGTATTTTAGAGCACGAGTGATTGCTCTCCTCATTCAGTGGAGAAAGAGATGAAGACACTCTGTGGCTATTTACTTTTCTACCTCAGGAGGATAGAAGAAGAGAAGAACTGAAGGAAGCCAATCATGAAGCAGCTTGGCTAAAAAGCTTGGAGATTTGGAAGAAAAGGAAAGTTGGAAATCAGCGTTTTCTTGCGAATAAGGTAAGCCGCTTGCCTCTTGCTGCTGTTTTCGGTGAAAACAGTTTCTGCTGTGATAAATGCCAGCAGATAAAAAGACTCATCGCTGCTCCTGAGTTAAGATCACAGCCCAGCAGGCAGAGTGTGGCTCCTGAGAGAGCCAAGGAGCAGTCGCACAAATAATTAGATATTAATATCCCTTGGACACTCAACATCCTGCTTCCTAGCAACTAGACCTTCGAGAAACACTCACTCACAGGGGAAATATGGTCAGATTTGTTATTATAAGTGTCATCCTTGATCCTGAACTTTAAGCTCTAACAAATACATCCCTTCTTGACTTCTGTGTGGTCTGTTATATGTACTGGGTATTAATGTCTAACTACCCATGGTGTGGTCAGCTTCTATTTTTAACTTTTGTTTTTTAATGTATCTTTTATACCCTTATCCTATTTATCACCTGACAAGCCTCCTGTAATGTTCTCAGACATACCAAAGAGAGTCCAAACAACATAAAGCATGATAAAAATATCTGAAAGTAAGCAGGACACAGCTTGTGCAAACCTGTAGTTGAGGTGTTTTCCACTGAATCTCTTCTGTTTCCAGGGCAGTGATGTGACTGCCTCCTATTTAAGGGCTCTTTGAATTCAGATTATTTAAGGTACAACAGACCAGAATGCAGCCACATCATTCAATTCAGTGGAAACCAAAAAATAAATAAAATTAGTAATAATAATAATAATAATAATAATAATAATAATAATAATAATAATAATAATAATAATATTTCCTAGATGTTTCTAGAAGTCTCTCTACTCAACAATTTGGGCATTTACGTGGGCAGTTATTTTAAAGCAATACCTTAAAATAACTTTACCTTCAGTAGTCACCAGGACATTGGAAAAGCACAATCAAATGCACAAAAATTCATAATCATCATTTAAATTTGATGAAAACTGCTTCACAAGTTAGCTGACTCTGACAGCAAAAAGAGATTTAAAAACATATTTTACCTCCGTGGAATTTATATTCCTAACATCATCTTTTACGTCACATAAGTTTGCATTCAGGGTTTCTCTGATCATGGCTCACACAACACAGTAACACATTTTTGTATATTAACGTGAAAAACGAAACAATCACCAAGTCAGCAAGATGATGTTAGCATTTAGCTCCAAGCCCTGCCTTGCATAGCCGAGTCTTGAGTTTAATAAAATTGTGCCGGTGGTATAGTCTTAAAATTACATCATGATATGGCAAGAATATTTACAATAACAATATTTCTGACAATAGAAAAACATGGTGGTTGCAGCCTTCTTTTCCAATGAGCTACTTTCAATAGATTTAGGCAGCAGCAGTAGCATTATATAGTGTACTAGTAGTAAAACATCATAAATCAAATGCAAGCATAAAAGTAGCCTAGGTGGTGTTTCCCCATGAAATTTAAAGTAAAGGTGTAAAATAACTGTTTAACACTTTGTCGCACAAGAATGAAAAACATTTTCTACCTGGGATGTTTAATCTTGGGTCGAGGTTTTTGACCAGCTGCCTAAACTCCTGCTGTTCCATTGTGTCACCGTTTGCTCTTCCTGTCACATGGAAAGCAGCTAGCATTGCTAGGTTGAGTTGTTTGTTTACATTTGGGTCGCACTAGAATCTCGTCCTTCACAACCTGGTTGCACTCTACAGCACATTTTTTAGCATTGAGTGGTGAAACGAGTTTGTTATTTCCATCTTGACTAAAAACAATGTTCTTTTTCTGCTTACTTTACAAAGCACAGACACGTCCGGGCTTGTTGCATTGTTGTTCACACTGGGGAGTGTAAACTGATGACACAGCTATAACAATAATGTCGCAATGTAACATTTTAATATCACATAAAACCTTACACCAGTCTTATGGCAAACAATTCGATGTGACACAGACCTAATCACAGGTGCAGCTACGCTTTAGCCACATGTAAAAGAAGCGCAGAGGCTTTTACCTTTTCAGTGTGCTCTCAAAACATGCATTTTAATAGGTGTTTTTTAATACACATATATATTTTTGTGTTTTTTAGCCTTTATAGGACAGTAGGCATAAGATAAGAAAACTAAAACAAAGAAAATGTGGTTAACAGCGTCGGAGCAAATTCAAACCCAGGCCTCAACATTAGCTTTACTGTATATGAGTTACCTGTTCAAACCAGTAACCTATTTCAGATACCTCAGAACTTGAAGTTAAAACTCAGGAGTGACGTCACTCATGAGTTAGCACCTTCCAGAAAAAGTGAGGGCAAACAGGATTTGTTTTGGTTTTTAGCTAAGCCATTCAGTTATCACTAGCAATACAGTATAATACTTATTTTGTGCACACATTCATGAATAAAGCCTGATCAGTGCTCTGTGTATGGCTTATTTAGTGAGTGAAAAATACACAACAGTAGCAGAAGAGATGCTACTGGTTACGTTCAGTGCCGCCATCTTGGCTTGCTAATTCGGGGTATGTTGGTCTGTTCCGACTCTCCGAGTGGGAAATCCGAGTTGAGGAGGTGTTCCATAAAAAAATTACATCTGGAAACTCAGAATTTCCGACTTCTAAATAATTAAGGAACCTACACCATGTTGGCCATTATTAAAAACAAGATGTCAGCTGCAGATTTGGCCAGAGCGTGCGCGCCCTGTTTCAAAACAACAGAGAATCTTTTTTTAAAAATCTACCAGTCTGCAAATTTTCATGCTCTCTTCAGATTTTTTTTAACTAATCAAACAAAACTTTGCACAAATGTTGTCAAACATACAGCGATGATTCATATCTATATTTTTTTTTCTATTATAATCTATTCCACTATAAATCCTTACTTTGTATATATTATGTTCATTTTATCATCCCCCTGTGAATGCTGTGTTGTGTTCTCCATTTCCGTTTGGTTCAAGTGTCCAGCTAAACGTACACCGCCCGAACATAAATTAACAGTCACCAAAATTTTTGTCCACAGCAGAATTTTGTTTAAGTCAGCACCAAATATGAAATGAAAACTCTCTACAGTTATTACATTTTGGGTAAAACATTTCAAAAAATGAGGTGTGGGTAGATCATTCCAACACATTTACTCATTTTGTTGAAAAGAAACTTTTATATGCACCTTTGCATGCATATTGCGCAACTGAAGGTGTAATACAGTTAAGAAAATAAGAGAGCAAAGATTATTTTTAACACTGAATCACAGTAAGTTGAAGGGTTTTTCGTTGGTTGGGAAGGAGGTGCAATGTCATACAAAAGCTTTGTAAAACTTTGCTTTGAAAATCTACTTTCTGCATGCTGTAAAACATTATTACTTAGTCCAACACACATGTGAAAAAAGGGTTTACTCCACATAAAGTGCACCTTTTTCAGAAAGAAAAATCCCATTAAGTGCCTGAAGTGATGCCATTGATTTCTGCCATCAAACCATTTCTATCTCCATGGCACCCGCTGTTCTGCCCCATCTTTTTCAGCCCATATTACTTTTCAGTTCAGCCTCACAAGGGAATCACACAGCCTCATCACTGTACTCCAGTGACTCTAATAGTTTTGCCAGCTGGAAGAAACAGAAGACACGTCACATAAAATGGCAGGGCATTGGATTAGCTGGCTATTTCTGTACCTTGTTGAACAGTGAAACATTCATTGTATATGCCGCAGAATTTCTGACAGAAGAGGTGGAATGAAAGCAAAGCAGAGTTGTTGTTTTTTTAATTGGATACCATTAAAAATCTTTTATCTATTAAATGTCTGTTTTATTTTACTTCAGCAACATATAAGCAACTTAAAAAAAACCCTGAAGATGATCATTTTAGCTACGTGGAGAGCTGAACCGAAATCAGCAGTGACACATTTATAAGTGTAGACGTGCTTTGGTGGAGAAAGAAATGTAATATCTGTAATGTGGATGGCAGAAGACATCAAAATGAATAGAGAAAAATTAATGCAATCATGCCAAAGGTACTTCAGGAAGGGGAAATTGAAGTAGAAAAGAGCATCATTTTCACTGGGCTTGACTAATGAATCTGATACACAATGCTGATAACCATGTGACCTTCTGAAGCTGTATGATTATCTCAGTTCTTTGCTTAAATGAAGGAAAATACAATTCTCTTTGTTTCCCTATTATTTGATGTTGTGTATTAATATTCTGCCTGTGTTTCCTTTACAGCGACCTTCACAGTGCTGGGCACTTCCCCTGAGCCTGGTCAGTTTTGTATGAGCCAGGCTGATAGCGTGAAGCCCTGTGGCTGTGCACCACTGAGGCATGAGTGTGGGAAGAGCCCACCACCACCACCACAGCTTCTTGTCCTGTGAAGAAGAAGGCTTTAGACTGAGCACTATGCCTGCTGTGGGCAGTTTTGGCAATGGAAAGATCCACACACGACGCAAACAGCACAGCCGGTTTGTCGGCAAGACCGGCCAATGCAACATCCATTTCACAAACATGGATGAGAAGTCACAGCGGTACATATCTGACATTTTCACTACTTGCGTGGACATCCGCTGGCGATACATGTTCCTGCTGTTCAGCTTGGTGTTTGTGGTGTCCTGGTTAATGTTTGGCTTTGCATTCTGGGTCATTGGCCTGCTCCATGGTGACATGGACAATCAAGGAAGGGACGAGAGTTTTGTTCCTTGTGTCATGAACGTTCACACCTTTGTGGCAGCCTTCCTGTTCTCCGTTGAGACCCAAACAACCATTGGGTACGGAGCTCGCTTTGTCACAGAGGAATGCCCAGCAGCTGTCTTCATGGTGGTCTTTCAGTCTATTATGGGGTGCATCATTGATGCCTTTATGATTGGCGCCATCATGGCAAAGATGGCAAGGCCCAAAAAGCGTGCAGAGACGCTACTTTTCAGCCACAATGCAGTAATTGCTATGCGCGATGGGAAGCTGTGCCTCATGTTCAGAGTTGCAAACCTAAGGAAGAGCCACATCGTGGAAGCTCACGTGAGAGCCCAGCTGGTGAAGCCCCGCTACACAGAGGAAGGCGAGTACATCCCCCTGGATCAGATCGACATGAACGTCGGATACGACAAAGGCACGGACCGCCTGTTTCTGGTTGCCCCGCTCACCGTCATACACGAAATTGATGAAGAAAGTCCACTCTTTGGCATCAGCAAACAAGATCTCGAAGCAGCCGACTTTGAGATAGTAATTATACTTGAAGGGATGGTGGAGGCCACAGCCATGACGACGCAAGCACGCAGCTCATACCTGCCCTCGGAGATCTTGTGGGGTCACCGCTTTGAGCCCATCATTTTCGAGGAGAAGAACCAGTACAGGATAGATTACGCCTACTTTCACAAAACATTTGAAGTACCATCCACCCCTAGGTGCAGCGCCAAAGACATGGAGGAGAGAAAATTCCCAACATCTGCCGCCAACTCTTTCTGCTATGAGAATGAGCTGGCCTTCATCAGCAGGGATGAGGAGGACGAGGGAGACATGGAGAAAGAGCAGGACAGAGAGTGTCCATCTGAGTTAGTGAATGAGTCGTCATTTACCGAACACGAAACGCCCTCTCGTAGAGAATCTGAGATTTAACCTTTGATGCTTGTTTTGAACATCGCCACATGAAGTGACCTATGACTGTCATCCTGCTGATATGAGGACACCGCTGAGGCAGGTGGAGGACCAGCAGTACAGAGTAGTGAAGCTCGTCCGTGGACGTTTCAGGCTCTCCAGAGATGATCACTGAGTTTTATGGAAAAACAGCTGTCATGTTACAATTGCAGTTCCTAGTAATAAAATGCATGACAATAGCATAGTTTTGTATAAATATTTTGAGAAATGTTTCCCAGTCATGGCGGGACTATCTGTAGGTTCCTCAAATTTGCAGCGAGGTGTGCAGTGAATTTGACTGAACTTGAAGTTATTGTTTAGGAAACTAAACCTGGAGAATACTTCTCCGAGCTCAACTGATAAAAACTAAAGTGCAAATCAAAAGTGGATGAGAGACAGATTTTCATTCTAAGCAAACGTAACACTTCTTTGAATGACAACAACATTAAATGCTCTTCATTAAACACCGTTAGCGACTGACTTGGCTGGTTGGCACAAATGCAGTTATGAGCACAAGAAAAGGTAGAGTTATACATATTTCTATCACAAAGGGGAAACAAATTATGTCAAATCATTTGTAAGTTTTGTATATAGCAGGGAAAACTATTCATCTCTGTTTATTTCAGCCAGTGACAAATGTTGGATCTTAAATTTACATTTGAATTACTTGCATTTACTAGAAACTCAGTGGCATTACGAGTAGGAGTGAGACAAAATATGGATAAGGCAATATCTTGTATAGCTCTCCTGTACAGCTTGTTACATTGCTGGAAATTATGATAATCTTGGAGCTCCAAACTGTTTCCCCTGCTAGTTTGATTTACCCGGGACACCAAGTCATGACACTTCATAGTGTGTATTAAATTAAATTTATTGCAAGAAGCTTACACAGAGAAAGTGGTGCTAGACAGCAGGGGAACGAGTGGGATAATTAATTGAATTTAGAAATGTTTATAAAATCAATTATTCTTGTTATGTACTATATATTACAATATTGACACATAGAAACAAACTAACACCACATTACAGTGAATAAACACATGATTCCTTTTCCCTTTTTGGTTGTTTTCCTTTCTGCGCAGAACTGTTTTACTATGTATTAAGTATTCCAAGTATGCTGTAACCTGATATCACTTGTTTTCATTGCTAATATACCATTGAAGAACTAGTTTGCTCACTTCTGTTGGTAACTATTACTATCATTGTCAAACTTTCCACTGCTACTGCACACATTATGCAGTTTACTCTCATAATAGAAGCTCCAAACAAAGGCTCCTTAATTAGAGACAGTTCCCGATAAACAGGATCAGCTTTTCCAGGTTGGGACTATCGGTTTTGTCTGGCTAATGATTTTAACTGCTCTGCCTAGCTGCTTAGTCAAGGTATTGTTAGTTTCGCGATCTGACTGAAAAGGCTGTGTCCAGCTGACTTTGTGAAGTCTTTAAAACAAGAAAAGGGTTCTTAAATATAGAAATTCTTGTGACTATCATGATACAAAGACTAAGGCTAAAAGCCTCAAGCCCAAAACGTGCACTCTCACAAGTTGCAGAACCAGTGCATAAAACCTTCTAATAAAGAAAGTGCATTGATCTTGTACATAAATAGGTATTTGTAACACTCAAATTCTAGGTCTGAGCAAAAGCCATCTATGAGAAAAAAGATCACTTCAGGGAATTATTAGACAAACACTTAAATCAGAATGAAACAATCCCAGCTACAGTATTTTGTGCTTAAAAGTTGGGGGGTGGGAGGGACAGAGTCCAACTTGCAAAATGGATACAAAACACAGTCCTGAATGCTTGAAAATAAGGCAACTGGACTCCTCTAAGCTCCTGAGAACATTTTGCCTATCACCCAAGAGGCTTCTTCAGTTTTAAAACAAGTGGTGGAGAATCTCAGGTATCTAACCCCTAGTATGGCTGTGCCCTTGGGAGTGGTCCTGTGGAAAGTATTAATCACAGTTATCCTGCTAGATCAACGACCACCCCATCCTCAGCAAGCCAGAGAAAAAGAAAAAAATATGCAGCATTGTTTGCTCTGTGGAGTATAAGTAGACTAGAGTGGAAGCACAATCAAATATACCTGCTTTCAATTAACCCAACAAAAGCACAGTCGTTGCCTCGTAGCAATTGTAAAAACACACAGACCCACAAATCCACTCCAAAATCAGCGCCGATGCCCCACAACAACTGTGGAGGTAGATTATAGTGCAGAACAGCCCATGTCCCCTATCACAGATTTCACTCCTCCATATAACTATGATAAGAAAAAGTAGAAGTTCTTTTGTTGAGGAAACGTGGCATAGCTTATAAACTACGATCAAGACAGAGATTATATTTTTATTAGTGGGCCTTTTGTATCCTCCACAGATTAAAAATGCAGAGAAAAGGCTTTTACAATCAGTATTACAGTAAATGTTGCAACTATAGCTTGGCTGGTGATGAAACTAGACCATGGAAAATGAACCACAGATATGCTAACATGCTAACATTAGCTTACAATGGATTTGATCTGAGCACGTCCTTTATTATCTTCTGCTAAACCAGGGACTGCACAAAAAAGATCATTTCTTTGGATGTTTGAACCCTGTAATAATGTAAAGTAAGCATGTTTGCTAGGTTTACCTAGATAACTTCACCTGGTGTTACTACCAAGGTCAGCAATGTTTCAGACATGCTTTGCTCACTTACAGCCCCTGAGCTACGATTGTACATTTCGCAGTTTGAGTCAGAACTTAGAAAACTCTCATTGGAAATAAATCTGTCCGTTCTTCTCAGAGGCAACAGACTATGAAAATAAAAATAAAACCGCCCACTCTTCTCCTTATAAATGTTATCCTGCAAATCAAAATGTCAACTTGAGCTGTGTGGATGTGAAAAAATATATTTAGAAATAAGCAAAGACTAATAAGATCTAACGACTCACTGGTTAAAAAAAAACAAAACAAAACAAAACTTGAAAGTTAATTTTGGAGGGACCCCATTGGCAACAGAAGAGTCTAATTAAAGTCATCTGAAATGAAGCACTGTGCCATATGTGACCCATGGGACACAGAGTGGGCTAATACTGTGGCACATCTGAGCCCTTTATGAGGACAAATCCAAAAGGGGATGCCTGACACAACAACTATGTTTATATAAAGTCTGTTGATTCATAGAGTCTCAGATCAGAGGGGATTTTCAGAAGATATGTCATATTTTTTTCTGCAAAACAGGTATTTAGAGTAAAATCAGAACATTTTAATATTCACAATCAGTGCAAGCTAATCAAATCTTGTGCAAGATACCTTGAACTGTTTATTCACTGAGATTAATGAATGTGAAAAAAAGCTAAGCAAAGCAAAGTGACCCTGAGCGTCCCAGTTTTACTCTGACCTGCTCATCTGGTGGAAGACTACATGCAGGGCTAAAAAAAAGACATGATAACAGCCACTGAACAGATGCACTTTATTAATTTTTGTTCTGCTATTTAATCTATTTTTAACAGTCTGATGCTTTTCCTGAGGAGGAAATACTGTCTTAATCTTCCTTTTCGTCTTAATAAGAATAATAGGTCAGACTGTGTTTTATCTCAGGAGAGACAAATTAGTTTCCCCTCCATATTCATCAAACCAAAAACTCCATGTGGGTTAACTTAGGCGTCTAACTGCCATTTCAGCACATTCCAACACATTTGTATATCTCTATATATTGCTGACTCGCGCTGAAACTATCAGAATAGGTTTGCTCTAGAAAACGAATGTTGGTTCAAATGCACCAAGAGTTTGATCAAAGAGTTTTTCCATGTAAAACAGCAAAAAGTTTAATATATCTGTCAGTGTATTGTAAATACATTTTTTGCTTCTGATCTGTCAGGCTGAATGCTCATAATTATAGACAGAGAGATATATACACTCACTAGCCAGCTGTCCAGCTCTCTTAATCAAATGTCTCATCAGCCAATCACATTGCAGCCACTGGGGAAGAAAAGAACATAGCACGGTTGTTGATGTTGGTATGAGTCTTTCAGAAACTGCTCATCTACTGAGATCTTCCCACACAACAGAAGAAAATATTCAATGAGCTCCCTGAAAAAACGCTCTATTGATGGTAGAGGTCAGAAGAGAATGGCCAGACCGCTTCAAGGAAAGCATCATATAATCATTTGTTACACCCAAAGTATGCAGAAGAGCATCTCCAAATGCAAAACACGTGAAATCTTATAGCAGATGGGCTAAAGCAGCACAACGCCAGACTAGGTGCCGCTCCTGTCAGCTAAGAACAGGAAACCGAGGCTACAGATTGCACAGACTCACCACAATTAGACAGTGGAAGATTGGAAAAAGGTTATCTGGTCTTGTAATGTCAGAATCTGGCATGAACAGCATGAAAGCATGGATCCATCCTGCCTTGTTTGAACCATTCAATCAGGTGTTGATGGTCTAATGTTTCGGGTGATCTTCTGGTGGCAGGTGAACACACTGTTTACCTAATAAAATGGGGGGTGAGTGTAAGTTGGCACACGGTTTTATAAAAGTAAGGGATTGGAATTTTTAGTGTCTTGAGAAATAAATAAACTGGAAATACTCTTTTTGCCTAAAGGATTGAAATGACATCTAATGAACTGAACATCTCTGACCTCATTTTGCTCTTTTCCACTAAATGCATTTGAAGCCACACTTTTTTTGTTTCCTTGCAGAGTTTCGTTTGTTGTGTGAGACAACACCTTAAAAGTGGGAGATGCACTAAAAAAAAGAAGAAAAAAGAAAGACTCCTCCTCTCATTACCACAATAAAATTGTCTGATAAAGCCAAGCTTTCCTTCTTTTTTGCCCTTTGTGGTAGTCAGACACTAACGACATGAATAATCCTACAATAAGCATCTGATGAGTGCGTATGGTGTAGCATGACTGAGGAAAGTAAGTGAGCCGTTTGATAAGCAGAAAGGAATGGACTTTGATTTATGGCTGTGATTTGGTTTGAGGGTATCTGGTTGGGGTCAGAGGTTTCTTCTTTCGCTCTTATGCAACCAATCAGTCACGTCTTTGCATACACACACGCAAGACTTGGCAGTTCTTTTGGATTTCGCTGCCCTGTAACCTTGAGCACTTGTAGAGGGATCACATGCACATATACTCACACCACAGAAATCTAATGTAGAGCCTTCGTCACTGTTCCTGCTGTTGTTTAACAGGTTATTTTCACTCTCTTTAGCTCTCTTTCACAGTCACAGAAAGTCTCCACTGATAGAAAACACTCCACATTTGGTTAAAATGTGCAAATATTTTATTGCCCCTATGTGCTGGTGGTACCTCTGTCTAATCGTAATTCTACCCAGATCTACTTTTACTCAATTACCAGCTAATGTGACCTGGCATATCAGTGAGGCTGTGAGAAATATTAAACTCGTGGCAAACTGTTCTGTGTTTAATTACATTTGACTTTCATGCTATTAGTGCCAAATGAAAGCACAATCTCTTACTTTTATCCGTCTGTATCCTCTGAGATGTGCTGTGTGTGATGGAAGGAGCACTGAGAATAAACCTGGGATCCTTCCCACCCACTCTGCACTGTTGTGGAGGATGAGAAGCCGTTGAGGGTCAGTCTTCAAACATGCAGAGTGGGTTGCTGAAAGGCAAATTCAGCCTTAATTGGACCAGCTCTATTCTTTACTTCAGCTCCTAGAAGGAGGTGGAGTGTGGAAAAAAGAAAATAACATGATGCAGCACTAACAGCTGCATTTCCGTTCCTCAAGCAATAACTCCGGACATTTTAGACCTAGATTATATTCTATAAAATCACGCATAGAGTTCAATTTGTGGAACTTACTAAACGCTGCAAACTCATTGTTTCTGGAGCTTTTGGTCAAGAAACAAACAAACAAAATAAAACTTAACCCCAAAATATGACACACTCTCTCTGTGCAAGAACATATATGGCATGGGTGCTTCTTAACACTTTGCTTCCTGTTCCTGTGTGTTCTATCTGTTGTTAAAATGCAACACATTGTTTTTAAAAAAGGTTAAATGTTACGAGACAGTATTTGAAACACGTTTAAAAAAGGCAAAAAACCCAGAAGGATTGCTAATTTTGCTAATAAGCCAAAAAGTGCCAAAAAGTCAAACCACTGCCACGGCTGCTATACCCCCTTACAAAATGCCCAGTGTAGATGAGTTAGTGAAACAACTAGTCTTATTGTGTCTTGTGATACAACATACCCCCTCTATACTGCTCAAGGGTGTAACCATCGATATCCTTGCATCTGTCCATTGCCAACTATTACATCTTGCACAAATCCAGCCGACTCGTCCAGCTTTCTGCACACTCTGTTCAACGTCTGTATACTCGTCACCACACCATGTCTATGTGCTAAATAGTATTTTGAGTTTAATCTCAAAACGGACAAATTCTTAAAAAAAATTATTCTATGTGGCCCTTTTAGAGAAGACAAAAATAGCACTGTTGTTGCCTCCTCATTTCAGTTTAGTGGAGTTGAAAATGTTTAGGACAGGTTCAATAACAAAAACAGCCTGGAGCTTAACGTAGCTCCCATGTCGTTAATCATCACTTCAGAAAAACCTTAAAAGTTGATTTGAGGTCTCTGCATTTAGATCCTAGTTCAGCTTGATATAAATCCTAGTTAGCCAACGTTCATGTCCTAATAATCAGGCTCTGGGTAATGAGTCTTCACGTTGATAACGAAACCATTAAAGCTCTCGCTGGCCTTCCAGTGTCACTTCTAACCAAGACTGAACATGTCACGGAAACCAGCGTCTTCTTGCTATTATTATATTATATTGCAGCTTTTCCTTCCATTAACAGCAACACCGAGCAGCTAAGGCGGCGTCATGCTATTCTTTTGAGGGGTGTGAGCAGCTTAAAGGTTAGAGTAGTGCACTCGTGAACGTAACATAGCTGGTAAGAAAAACACCACCCTGTCTGGGAAAGACTGTGGGAGGAAATCAGGGCGTTTTTGACTGCAGTGTAAACTATGATCAAATTCTAATAGAGGCTGTGCTAAAGAAGCCTGCTTGGATATCATTATGTAATAAAGAAAAGGGGGAAAAATCTAAAATGTGAGAAATGTGACTGTACACAACAGGTGCAACCACACTGACCTGTCAGGAAACTCAAGCTACAGTTTGCACAGGCTCACCAAAATTGGGATACAAAAGTTTGGAAAAAATGTCACCTGGTCTGATGAGTTTTGTAAGAATTTAAGTAGCGTGAAAGCAGGGACCCATTCTGCCTTGTAGTTGAATCCATCTTCTAATGGCTGCTTCCAGTAAGATTTACCACAAATCAACTCAAACTGGTTTTGGTGAGTTCACAGTCACCAGATCTCAATCCAGCAGAGCATCTTTAGCATGTGATGGAACAAGAGAGTCACATCATGGACGTGCAGACAACAAATCTGCAGCAGCTGTGTGATGCTGTCATGTCAACGTGACATAGACCAAATTTTTGAGGCAAGTTTCCAGCACCTTATTGAATCTATGGCATGAAGAATGGAGGCAGTTCTGCTGACCAAACGAGATCCAACTAAGTTTAACAAGGTGTAACTAATAAAATGGCCAGTGAGTATATGTATACTTTCCTTCCTTCCACTGATTTTATTGCTAATTGTTGTTTTTAATAGTTGGGGAAACAAAAGCATTTAAACGGGCAGCACGGTGGTTAACACTGTTGTCGCACAGCAAGAAGGTGCTGAGTTCAATGCCACCATCAGGTCTTTCTGTGTGGGGTTTGCATGTTCTCCCAGTGTTTGCGTGGGTTCTCCGGCTTCCTCCCACCGTCCAAAGACATGCAGTTTGTGGGGATAGATTAATTGATGAATCCAAATTGCCCATAGGTGTGAAAGTGAGCGCGAATGATGATCTGTCTCTGTGTGTTGGCCCTGCGACAGACTGGGATAGGCTCCAGCACCCCCTGTGACCCTGAAAAGGATAAGCAGAAGCGAATGGAAATGTTTAAACCAGTCTTTATCAAAACATGATTATAATCAATAAAATTTTATACTGTCTTTTTTTAAATTCAGGCAACCAAACAAGTTATGCTGAGAACTGACAGAGGTCCAACCTAACCCTGTAACCAAGTCTCGACCCTAAAACATCTCTTGTTGCTAAAATGAAGACGAAAACTGTTGTTGCATGATTCAGCAAACATCCCCAGCAGGTTTAAACACAACTGAACCACATTCAGCATTAAGTGTTAACACACAGCCAAGGTTTGTATCAATGAAACATACTACGGTTTTCAGTCTGGTCATCTGTGTCTGTCTCGCAGAGGTAACTTTGCTCATGGAGATGTTTACCCTCCAGCTGAGCACATCACTCAGTAGTACTTGCTGCTCCAGCCTCGATTCCTGCAGACATACAGTATTTGATTACAGCACGGAGCTGATTGGATTACAGGAGGCACTGACTCAAATACCGACAGCAAACATGGAGCAACTGGAGCGCGTCCTTCTGGGAATGAACGAGCAGAGGGACACCGACTGCTCAGTGCACACTGAGGTCAGGCTGGCTGAGACCTGCTGCTAAAGTCGAACACTGTCACCATCCAACAGCTATGAAACAATCATCCCATTAATCTCATTTGATGCACATGGTTGTTTGGTTATGTTAAAAAAAAAAACAGTTTTTCTTAACCTGAAAAATTTGACCTGCAGTATCGACTCTTTTTTGAATGAGTATTTGGGTGAGTTTTATACACTGTATGCACCCACCGTTTAATGTAAACGTTACTTATCCTCATGTTAGTTAGTAGTTCATTTGGTTGGCCTCTGCTTTTAAAGAAACTTCACCCTCAGCCTCCACCTTTGCTCAAATCAGGGAGGATGGGTGCAGCACACATGTAACTGAAGAAAACAAAGAAAAACAATCATGAATGCTCCTTAAAGGACCTTAAAAAAGTCTAAAGAGCTATTGCTCAAAGATTGGCTCCTATTGTGGGATGTCGACTTTTTCACATTGCTGAGCATCAAACTGTTAATGAGGTGGCTCGGTAAAATCCTGCGTTTTCAGTGTGTTATATCTCATAAACGATACAACAGACTTTGACTCTTTGATGAGGAACTTCTTTGCTGCCCTCCTGTGGCTTCTTAATCTTTCTACACACAGGGATACTGTTTGTGCTGTGCAGTCATGTTGTGTAAAATATAATTGTAAGTGACCGACTCGAGGAGACTTTCCTAAAAATACAATAAAACATAGCTTTAAATGAATGAATTTTCTGCATTAGTAGTTTTATTTATTTTTTACCAAACTATAAATGTTCCCATTTAGGGAAATGTCCATAATGTAGTAGGAGAAAATTACCAGGAAATTTTCTTCTTTTTAACTTTATTGATTTTTAATTTTTTTTGCAGTGAATCCAAAGCAGTTATTTACTTTTGTCAGCGATCATGTTGGTTAAAAAATAAAATAAATCTTCTCTGCAGCATCTGTGTTGTTTTAACAAGCACATGAATACACGAGCAAGTAGCACAAAACAAAGGAGGCGGTTTTATTATTAAATACATTTTATTACATAAATGACAATGTTGACTGACAGTGGAACATCACAGGTGTTTTAGTCAGGCGCACCTGCACAACAGAGCCATGCGTTTTTGCGGGTCCTCTCCTGAATCCTGTTCATCTGTGTGTGTTTATGTATTGTTCATTTGTATTTCTAGAATTATTTGATCTGACCAGACACAGACAGCCACACATTCACCCTCCTGCCTGACACACCCCCTCAACCCACTCCATCCGTGAGCCCAGCCCTCTGCAGAGGCCCTCCTCAGCCCCAGTTACACTGGTCTTCATCTGTAGTTGTCATAATCTCTGTGACCAGCCCGGTGCCGATGGTCCTGTTTCCGTCTCTAAGAGTGAACCTCTGGCCTTTCTCCAGAACCATCGGCTGGCGGAGAGTGAGCGTCAATGAGGTGTCCTCACCTGGCATCACCATTTCCTAAAGGAAAGTAAAAAAGAGCAAGAAAACCATCAGTTTCCTCTGAAATCCGTGTTTATAAATGCAGAAAGCAGTAAATGAGAGGCAACACCAGCTTTAATCACCACTCAATGCTTCAAACAACACTTGAAAGGTTTAAGATGTCTTACAACACTTACAACTACACACACAGACACACACCTTGTCAGCAGGTAAAGTGACCCTGCAGGCCATGTCCCAGGTGAGAGAAAACATGACGGGCATGAAGTTGGTGACAAACGGCTTGTGTCTGCCTCCCTCCTCCTTACTCAGTACATAGACCTGTAACACAGAGCGCACACAGACACACACAGCAGAGTTCCAGTTATATATAAACACGTACTACTGCTTATAAAACTGTGATAACTGTAGAAAACTCATGAAATTTTTTTTTTTAAATCTCAATAAAAGGTGGTGCTATTCCTGATCTGTCCACTGAGTGTCACACTGCCCCAATTTAAATAATTAAAACCCTCTGTAGTCAAACTCTGTGGCTCTCACACCTGAGCTCTGACTTTCTGGTGAGGCATGATGCACCCTGGCTTGCACATCACCATCCCTCTCCTTATGTCCTCCCTCTTCAGGCCTCGGACCAGAGCGCCCAGGTTATCTCCTGCCTCTGCCCGGTCCAGAGACTTGTGGAACATCTCAATACCTGCACCCAAGAAAAATAAAAACAAACAAATCCAAATAAAGGGGATGCACACTTCAAGATACATTTCATTTGCAAGCTGTCATGTTTTATCCATGATTTCATATCTTAACATCATAGGAGGTTCCTCACCTGTCACTACAGACTTGAAGCTGCGGTTGTGACCCACAAACTCACAGTCGTCTCCTTTCTTGATGACGCCCCTCTCCAGAGTGCCCGTCACAACCGTACCCCTGCCTGCAACACAAGCAGGAACCTTCAGACTCAAAGTACACGACGCTTTCGCTCTCAGATCAGAAACAGAGTCAGAGATCTGCAATCTTCTTACTGCTAATTGGTAAAATCACTAATGAGTTGTGCTACTGACGCTCCAAAGCTGTGACTGCATCATGACAAAATTAACTTTGAAGACGTCCTTGGTGGGATATGAAAAACAAAAACACCGTACAAATGTTTCTTTGGAGCTTTGCTGGAAGCTGCACTGTTCAGTACAGCAAAGCTCTGCAACATGTGACAAAACTGCACAATACATCACTGGAGCATCGCTCTCTATGCCAAAGTTGACACCCAGATTTTCAAGCTCAGGTCCTTTTGACTGATTTTACTGTTTGCATATTAATTTCTTTTATAAATTTCTTTAAATCTTTATTTGTACTTTGCCTAAAATATTTAGAATTGTTGTGCATGAAGACCGTCTGACAAAGTAACGGAGCCAAGGATGGTTAAAAATTCAGCCTTATTTCTTAAAAGAGTGAATCTTGATTTGGATGTTTAGATTTTTGGGGTCTGCATCCTGGTTTAAAAACAGTTTATCGTTTTCTTTTGTTTTTCCATTTGCCTACAACTTTACATGATGCAACCAATGGAAATCAAGAGAAATCACCATTATTTCTACCCAACTAGCTTCAGACTGACAATATCAGATAGTGTTTTCTCCTACCTGGGATTGAATAAACCCCTTCAATGGGCAGAAGGAAAGGTTTTTCCAGCTCTCTTTTGGGCAGAGGAACGTAAGAGTCCACAATCTCCAGCAGTTTCATCACTGCATTCACCCCCAGCTCAGGAGCTTTGTTCTGAAATAGAGCGGGAAAAATCTGATTAAAACACATCACATTCTAGTTTGAAACTTGTTCTCCACCACTGAGGAAAATAAAATAAATGAAAATACAAACTTGCCTGAGGTCACCTCAAAATTTTGACTTGACAGCTTTAAAATTCAATTTATTTTCTCAGAAGCTGAATATTTGAGATCACCTAAAATTTTGACTTCTGGATGTCAAAATTAAATTGCTCTGAAATTTCTTTGACTGACAAAGTGTTTCTCCTCACCTCCAGAGCACAGAGTGCAGAGCCAATCACAACGGGTGTGTTCTCGCCGTCGTAGCCAAACTCCGTGAGCAGCTCGCGGATCTCGATCTCCACCAGCTCCAGCATCTCCTTGTCCTCCACGGCGTCTGCCTTGTTTATGAAAACAACCACGTGCTCTACACCGATCTGCCGGGCCAACAGCAGGTGCTCACGTGTCTGAGGCATCTGGCCGTCAGTGGCTGCCACCACCAGAATGCAGCCGTCCATCTGAGCTGTGCCTGTGATCATGTTCTGAAAAAGAAAAGCAGACACATTTCTAATATGATCAAACAAACAGGCAGGATTACAACCTGGTAACATCAGGCTGCATCCAGGTAAAAAAAAAAAAAGGTAAAAAAAAAAAAAAAAAAAGAATACCTTGACATAGTCAGCGTGTCCAGGGCAGTCTGTGTGAGCATAATGTCTGTTGGCTGTGGTGTATTCTACATGCGAGGCGTTGATGGTAATTCCTCTGGCTTTCTCCTCAGGGGCATTGTCAATGTCCTCATACTTCTTGTAGCGGGCACCACCAGCATCAGCGAGCACTGGGGAGGATCGAATTGAGTGATAGAAATTCACCTTACAAAATTCACTAAACAAAGTTATTACACACATTAACACCAGACTGTGTCCAGACCGGTGTGACAGCAGCAGCTTGAGTGGGTCTACCTTTTGTGATGGCTGCCGTCAGGGTGGTTTTGCCATGATCGACGTGGCCGATCGTCCCGATGTTTACGTGGGGCTTGTCTCTGCTGTATGTCTTCTTCGCCTCCGCAGCGAAGGTTCGCCGGCTCAGAGGCACAGCACACTGCGTGACAAAGAAGAACCCAATAATTTAACCACTGCAAAAAATCTGTGCTTCGCAGCGTGCAGCATGCCGTTTCATGCAACTACTTACCAATTTGAAGGAGCTGTGCAGGAGGCTTGGTGAAGAAAGCTGAAGGGCTGAGAAGAGGGAATAAAAAAAAACTTACATAAAGAGTGACTATTTGGTGCCACAACACAATAATTAAAACATTGCCAAACATATTTAAACTATGTATCTTTCTAAAATGCGGAAATATGTATTAATTCTGTGTCAGTGAACATTTAGGTGTCCATGCCCTTATTTCCCTTTCAATCAGTGCAGTCGTGCCCTCACATAGATGAGATTAGCACTGACTGCCACACACATTTTTCCTCAAAATCTCAGCCAGCATGTCTGCACAGCTCCGGATGTATTGCACTCGCACCGGCCGTGATGCTTCTGTGCCATATAGAGCGCTAATAAAAAGAGTTTTGCATAAACCAGGCAGGTTATATCATGCTAACAGCTGCAGCTAACATTAATCAATTTTGATGACTTTAGATCCAAAAAGGACGGCGTCACCTCTCTTTAAAGACTACCTATATCAACAGTATGTTTTCCTTCGTTTCTGGTTACCAGGTGCTGATTTTAGTAATCATTCTTCATCCTCGGTTAGTCTTATTGTTAGCTAACCGTCACTGGTAACGTGACCTTGCTCTGCTGTCGGAAGACACAGCATCACATTTTATTTTCATATTCGTGTACTTCTAAATGTCCGAACAGTGTTTGATATTATGTATAAATCAATAAAGGTGGTGTAAATCAATTAACTGTCAGAAATGCAAGCAGAGTCACATAGTTTAAATGAATTAAACAATATTTACCGGACAAACACGCACGCAGCCCCACAAGCGCCGCCATCTTTCCTGGCTTGACAAACCTAAGACGATCGGAATTCAAGAAAATAATCTCCCAGCCCCAACGATGTCGTTCCTTTACGTACATGCACATGCGCATGTTTAAGTTGGTGCGTAAAATGTTCACATTGCAAAACAGTAACTATTAATGTAACTACTACTAATACTACTATTGTATGTTATTATATTAGACTAAGCAAAAGACTGAAACCCATTTAAAGAAAGTATGAGTTATGTAGCTAATATTAAAAAAAAAATTAAGAGAGCAATCCCAAGTAACCTGAACTTAATGTTTGTTAATAATATGTTTGCTGATATCTAAAAGGCAAATATTATTTTTTACATTCATTATTAAGGTGTGTGTATTTTATAACAGATATATAAATAATACCAAACATATCGCAATCGATATGCCTTAGTTTCTTCTGACACGTTTCTTCTGGGATTTGCATATATTTATTTTGACGTAATTAATTCTCTTTGTAAATTGTGCGTACCAGCGTTACTGGATTACCGTAACTATACTAGTATAGGAAAAAATTGCGTCTATGAATTTTTAAATATTGAGGTAATACTGTCAGTCAGATGTTCAGCATTATAATTTTGAAAAGCTGACTTTAAAGCAAAAAATGGAAAGTCTAAAATGACGTTGATTTGAGAGCAAAGAGTATCCAAAAATTACTTTGCTTGCCCGTTTGGTTTACTTTTTACGGTAAAACATGGCGCCCCCCTTGCCACTCGTGAGCTCTTGCTCGTGAGATGAAGAGCTAGCTAGAACGTTCCAGCGCTTCACGTTTCTGTGTTTATAGAGGGAGAGAGCTGTATTTGAGCTCAGAGAGAAACTTTGTCTGTTACCTTTACGTTGATTTGGAGTCAGTTTAAAGGTAAGTGGGCAATAATACCCTTTGTTATAAGAGGCTAGCAGCAGGTTTTGCATTATTAGCAGAGCTGTATGTTTGTAGTAAAGTATGATCCTGGTATATAAACTGTGGGGCTTTACCTGGTACCACTGCTAGTACACTTAAATTAATCTGAGGTTATTTTGAAATATTCCTTTAGTTGTCTTGTTGATTTTTTTTTCTTTTCTCCACTTTACCCTTTAGCTGTTAACACCATGTCAGAAGACAGGCAGACCAGGAGACATCCCCAGAACCTCCAAGGGGTCCTTCAGCTCGCAGTGGAGGCTGGATCCGCTGCAGAGGGTCCTGCCCCTCCTGAACCCATGTCAGAAGAGGTACGTACTTGTACCCTAAGCAGGATCAGGCCAGATGACCACACAAACTGTTGGGTGTCGACTTTGTAGCTCACACCAGGACACACATGCTTGTAGCATAGCTTCACAATGTGGCTTTGACAGAACTACGGCTTAAATAAGTAGAATGAGCAACTAGTCAACTAAAAGCCTTATTTGCATGAGGATATAATAATAATATAGTAGAGTAGATCCAAAAATGATAACAACAACAATAATAAATATTTTTGTTTTTACAGTAGCAACATGTGTTGCTCCGCTTTGCAAAACATCCCACCATAAACTATTGATATATCACATTTTCATAGTTTTCAGAGTGCTTTGAGAGACAAAAGTATAATACTGCATTCAAACAGAAAGCCGGACATTGTGGCCAGAAATGAACAGGACAAAACTGGATCACAGAAAACTTTTAATTTAAGTAGTGAACAAGGTATAGAAATTATATCAATCAGAACTGCTGGCAGCCCCCCACCCCACTTAGTCCTCAGTATTTTGGTAGGAAGGGGATATCTTTGACAACACTTTTAAATTTGATAAGTAAATAAATGCCATTGCCATCAATGATGTTCTCTCTTAGCTTGATTTATCACAAATGTTTTTATTCAATTGTCAGCCAATAACTGATACTACTTAGGGGCTTGATATCTTAAACCTACAGTGCTATGTATACTGTTAATTTGCTGTAGATAGTTTTTCAGGCGTGCTACTTCCTCTTGTGTCCTCCCTTTGTGCAGTTTCCGCAAATTCAGGAAACCTTGCACACCATGCAGCTCTCTGGGAATGACCGTGTTGGCTCTAAAACACTGTTTCAAACTATTAAAAACTTTGACATTTTTTTTAATTTCAATTAAAGAAATTGTAACAATGTTTAAAGATAAAATGTTAAACTGTTTTTTGCTAAGTTTTCTGTCTTGTGTAGACACAGCAATGGCCTTGTCTCTTAAGTTTGATGCCTTTTTTGTGCTTGAATGTCAAGTGGTTCAACAGACAAACAAAGAAGCATTCTTCTAAAAATGGTCAGGTAGAAGGACTGGACTGAAAGTCAGTTTTTTAAAAAAGAAGCCAATGTTGAAAGAAAAACTTTGAAAGACCTTTGGAAATCCTGGAGAGTTATTGCTCAACTATTGCTTAAAAATTCAAAGAAAGTCTTTCTTGGAAGTCAAATATAAAGAAATGAGGAGTGACTCAAGACTTTCGTACAGTAATATATAATTGCACATCACTTGAAATCTCATGTGTCTGAGTAAGACACTGATGTCCACATACGTTATTTTTATTTTTTTTTCTTAATGCGTGCTTGGAGGTATCACATCAGAGAATTTGAATTCAGCATGACAAACTACTTCAGGCTCTTTTTTGTGCCTTTCTTCCAGAGGAAAACATGGCTGAGAGAAGCTCTTACAGAACTGTGCAAAGGGCAGAT
This sequence comes from Rhamphochromis sp. 'chilingali', assembly GCF_963969265.1. Lineage (NCBI taxonomy): Eukaryota > Metazoa > Chordata > Actinopteri > Cichliformes > Cichlidae > Rhamphochromis > Rhamphochromis sp. 'chilingali'. The sequence goes on along the minus strand of NC_137942.1, from coordinate 20,412,576 downwards.
GGATGAAGTGGAGCAGATGAAGCAGTGCTTGGCTGTTCTGTGCAAAGAAGGAAGTGAAAGGGAGAGGGGTGGAGAGGAAGATAGGGAAGATGATGATGAGGACGGTGAGCGGGAAACGGCCTTTGAGATGCTGTCCGAGCTGTGTGAGAATCTGGACAATGCCAGAGGTAATAAATGGTATTAGAGCAGAGGGCACGCTAAAGACAGCGTGTGTTCACTGTACGCTCACTGCATCCTGTCCTCTGCAGACCTGATGACCCTTGGTGGGCTGGAGTTGTGCGTCTCCCAGTATCTTAATCATGCTCAAAGTGGGTTGAGGTGGCGTGCTGCCCAGCTCATTGCCTCCTGTGCCCAGAACATGCCACAGCTGCAGTTCCACTTGCTTAGCATCGGGGCGCTGCCGAAGCTTCTGCAGCTGACAGATTCTGACCCAAACCCCACCGTCAGGGTGAAAGCTCTTTACGCTGTCTCATGTGAGTAGAGCCATAATGCACGCATGCTTCAAAACTGAGCTTCATGACAACAAGCCTGCAACCAATTGCTGCACATCAGTCATTTCACATACATGATCCAGAACCTCGGATTGTCCATGTGACAGTCTGCGAATTTTAGTGCGGTCAACAGTTGGTTCCCATAGTTGATGTTTTAGATGGACAGGCTATTCAACAGCTATTTTTAGTGGCCAGCCTCCCAACTGTATCGCCTGTGTTTATGATATTGTTATATCTCATGTTTCCTGTCAATTCAACTTTAAGCCTAAATTATCTGTTGCTTTCTTCTTTAGTGCCAAATGACACATGGCACCGTCTTTTTGTCCCAGCTCTGTGCTTCACAACCCTCAACAAAACTGTGTCCTGTCGTAATCATAGGTCTGGTTCGAGAGCAGGAGGCAGGTCTCCAGGCCTTCCTGTCCCACGATGGATTCTCAGTGCTGATGCGAGGCATGCAGTCAGAGAACGAGAAGCTCAGAACCAAGTCGGCTTTCCTGTTGCTCAATCTGCTGATGTCGCATCCCGAACAGAAAGGTATGGATGGGAAGGACATTCAGACAGGATAGCGCTGTAAACCTGCACCAGTACCAATACAACACTTTGTAGCCTTTTATTAAGACACAACATGGTTTAATAATGTCTCTAAAAGCTTATAGAGACACCTTTTCTGTGGAAAATGAAGATATTTTATTTGCAGCTTTGCTCTTCATCCATGATTAGTCGCCAATATGGCAAGTTCTGCAGTTAAAGGGTAAAATAACATAAAAAGTTTTTAAACGATTTTTTTTAGCAATTAAATCTCGTGTTAAAACTTTTATACTTTCTCCCTTTTAGTTTTATCCTTGCAGTATGTGTGTTTCTCACTGATCTTGCTACCTTTGTCTGGGGAAAACATGGAAAAACTATTTTAATCTTAACTACACATACATAGTAGACCATAACAAGAAGAACTACAGCAGATTTTTTACTTTGGATATTTAATTGGTTTACTCTTTAAACATCTATCTAAAGTTTTTGCAAGCTTTCCTTAAAAAATGGCTTGACTCAATATAAACTCAGGCATATTCCTGATTATTTCCCCCCGCAGACACGCTTGTTGCCATGGGTATGGTACAGCAGCTGGTATCAGTTCTCCGTACACCGCATTCACCCGTCCATGAACATGTGCTTGGTGCCCTTTGCTGGTAAGAAACATTCATTATGATACTGAAAATCTGACATTATTTCATGGATGGTTTTAGTAACTGTACCCGTCCTTGTTACTGATGGTGGTGTAGTCTGGTCGAAGACTTTCCACAAGGGCTCAATGACTGCAGGAATCCTGCTCTGGGCCTGGAGGAATTACTCAGACAGAGATCCAAAGAGCTCCAAGGCAAAGAAGAAAGTCAGGTAATTCATGTGCCTGAGAATCAGATCGTAAAACTCGATAGAAATGTTGTGATTATGCTACAAAATTTCATTTCAGTCATGAAATGTGTTTTTTCCATGTAAAACTAGAGGTGATTGTGGTTAAAGGCTAACTAGTTGTAAACAATAAAGAGATATATGACTGCTTTTTTTTTTAAGTTTAAAAGATTGAAAATTAAAAAAATAAGCTGAATCTTATTTTTCTTCCTCTTAAAGTCACATGTTTGTTTCCAACAGGAAGAACTTGATTTCTGTGAGCGACTCAGGGTTATGTGTTTCTCCAGGCAGCAGTCAGATGACACTGGGATGGATCGTTGATTTTTTAATTCTTTCTTTGTTTGCTTGTTGTTGTTTTTTTTTACCCTGACATGTTTTGGCATCAGTATGAAAAGATAACAGAACATTCATGAGCTGGGACATGTTTTTTGTTGTTGTTGTTGTTGTTTGGTCTGTTAAGACAGTTGCACATGATCCAGTACCTGGATTTCACTGTGTAAATAATTGTACTGTATATTGTAATGTATAAAACAACTATTTCAGTCCAATGTTTGCCATTCTTAATATCTTAACTGTCATCCCAAGCATCTCCATTAAAGGTAGTATGTATAGTACTCTATTTTAATTGGCAGAACACAAATGCTGAATTTAGTTAAATCTATTTTATTTTATTATAGTATGCTTTACTTTTACATTTCCTGTCTCTTTTCAGTTTTTCTTGAAACAAAACTCCCAGTTGTTGACATAATATTTATTACTGTTAATAAAACATGGGATTGCGTGTATAAACATACAGTATAATGAGCAGTTCACATCATGCCACCATATGCACAATCTACATGTAAACATGCATGTCAAAGAAAATATTTTGATCATTAAATCACAGAATATAAATATTATAAACTGAAGTTTACTGAATGTTTTTCCATTTCATTTGGAAATAAATTCTTTCATTTTTAGAACATTGCAAATTGAATGTATTTCCTTTTCTTTGTTTCTTTCTTCTTCTTTTTTAACCACTTACAACAAATATTTATGGAAATGGAGAGCTAATGTAGTACAAGCTTTTGGAGTACAACAGGGATACTGGTTAGGACCTCTTCCATTTTGAAAACTCATCCGTGTCCTCTACTGCTTGCATGTCACCCACAGCGATTAGAAGCTGTGCCAGATAATAGGTCACCATTACAACAGTATTACCGTGCTGCATTGGTGCCACCACCTTAAAAACTTGCAGAGACAGCGTTGCGTCGGATACCATGAAGCTCAGACTTCCCAAAAGTGTTGCTACGTTGCTAGTTCTAGCTGCTAATAGACCCATTAGAGTAATTAAGACAAAGTAGACTCCAACAGCTGGAGTTAGCACTTCAGAGTTTGGGTCCTTTTGCAGAAATGGAAATAAAAATGTGTAATAACCTCCTCCAACCATAAACAGGATCAGATAGAGAAAACGGCTCCAGCAGGAAGAGGAGTTTTTTGTGTAACGACTGGACAGGAAGGAAACTGAGTACAACAGATGAGCCACAGCAAATGCACCCATTCCTGAAACAGATATTGAGGACATAATGGGCATGTGATTTGCAATTTATGAATCCTGGAGTGTTAAATTTACTCTCTGAAAGTAACTATTACAAATACTTCTTACAATAATGAGGCATGTGCGAGCAATAGACATTTCATAAAAGAAAAAAATGCTCAATTTTTTGAACTCATCCACCTCCAGCGCTTACCATGCAGGAAAAGCTCAGGCCACACCAGGCAGCAGTCACCAACAGCAGAGAAGACCAGTCCTCCCACCACACCTAGGACACTCTGACCTCCATTCCAGCTCAGCACCACTGCAGCCAATAGGAGTACTGGTGCAGATTTGACACCTGCAGACATGATGGACGGGGGCGAAGCAGGAGTCCAAAGGTAGAAGTACAGAGCTGCAGACAAAAAGAAAGGCAAGAGAGACAGAAAGAGAGCACAGGACTGATAGAAATGGACGAAAAGAAAGAAAAGGGAGAGATGCATCAAGTTTTTGTACAGAAGTAGATTCAAGTTATGATTTCAAACATTTCCTTTCCATCTGGTTTCACTAAGCAAAGTGCTGCTAGAAATAAAGAAATACTGGCTGTAAATAGAGGTGAACTGTACCTTATTTCTCCTCTGCCGCCTGTGATAGGCGTGAGTCTCAAGGATGTCCATCTTCTCTCAAACAGCACTGCTGTGGGCAGACGTCTCAGAAGGATAAAAGTGTCTTTACTGTCTTGTTTGCCAGCGATCCTCAGCTCCAACGATCCTCAGCTCCTGTACCCCTCGCCTTGAACCTCTGTCGTGTCTTTCAATCTGCCTGCATTTCATGTCGATGAACTTTAGACCGATCCTCACTGTCTGATTGCGCTCTGATAATCAATTCGCTCCCTGTTTTGAGTTCTGCTGGTCAAATTGCTCACCCTTGACCTCACCAGCAGGATTACGTTGGTGACATCAGCACAGAAGGAGCAAAGTTGAACTGTGCAGGTGTTATCACTGTGAAATGTAAACTTTAATATCAGGAAACTGACAAAACCTGATGATTGTTGTTGTTGAGACTTTTTTATGTCTCAATGTTTCATAAAACAAATGTGTAAAAAAAAAAAGTTCATTTTACAGGAAAGGATTGGATTCTTTGATAAACAGCTGTAAATTTGTTATAACAATACTGGGGGTTTTTTTGTGGCAACTGTTCAAAAAAATGTGGATGGTTATGAAAAACACGCTATGCCAAAGCCCCATCCAGTTTCCAGTGCTTCACATTTAAAGTAAAGGAAAGGGCTCGTTTGCTCATAGATACTGATGAATATGACACATTTCTTTTGTTTGTGATCAAAGAAAGTATGACACACATTCTGACATAGAAGAAGAATAAAATGCTTTGTATGTTGAATGATGTTCAGTGCTCGTCTTGACTGGATTTTGTTTTGAAAATTTCAAACAATTACATTTTTCTGAAGCTGAGATTTAAGTTCAAGCAGATGGAGGAGGAGCCCTGCGTGTAATAATTTCACAGAACTGCAACAATGATTAACTACAGGCTACTCTGAGTCAAACTTTGTGCTTTGCCTGAACACAGTTCTTGCAGCTCTGGGCTGGTTATTGAAATTCAAGGTGTGGGACAACGCTGGAGGGGGTGTAAGTTTACTGGGTGTATAGAGTAATAAATGCAGTAACTGTGCAAGAAGGGGTTGATATCAGGTATGGCTTAAGGTCAATATAGACATGTATATGTGTGCATGTGTATTGGTTTGCTTTGCGACTGCACTCTGGGCTTTTATCTGCTTTGTTTGCTTCCTTTGTACAGCTATGGCGACCGATTCTTCCTCTTTAAGGATTGGAGTCGTAGGATTTGGACATCTAGGTCGGAATTCCCCTTTTAAATCCCAGGCAAACACTCTTTAAATTGCTGTATATTATTTCCTGAAAGCATGTGCATGTGTGTGTATGTGTGTGCAATTTAGGTCAGTACCTAGTGGAGAGGATCAATAAAGATGGACCTGCCCTCGGTTTGACTCTGGGTTTTGTCTGGAACAGGAATTCTGGCAAGCTCAGTGGTTTAGTCCCCTCTGAACTCATACTCGGGGATCTATCGTCCTTTGCAGAAAGGTGCAAACATGTGCATAAGCATTAAAAACCCACGTGCACACAGCATGATTGTTCTGTGCACACGTGTTTTTATGTATTAAATCAGGAACGCTATAAACGTACTGTATTTATCTTCGGGAATTTCCCTTCTGAACTTTGAAGAATAATCATTGTGTGTTTTGCAGGCGATGCGATGTGATTGTTGAGGTGTGCCATCCTCAAATAGTTAAAGAATTTGGGCTCCAGTTTCTGTCTCAGTCTCATTTCATGGTGAGCTACTTCTGATTTTGCTATTTCAGTGAAACAGCTAGTACATTTCTTTGTTTGTTTTTTTGATAGATTCTTCCAATGTTATATTTTATTTATAGTACTTGACAGATTTTATTTTAATTGACTGATACAGTTTGATTTAAATCTGTCATTTTTATGATTTCATACCATTAAATCATTATCAGGCTGAACCACTGATACGAGGCAGAATGGGTCCATCCTTTCATGTTGTTTACAACAAAATTGGACCCTACCATCTGAATGTCACAGCAGAAATCAAACCTCATCTGACCAGGCAGCATCTTCTTTTGACTAATTTTGGTGAATATGTTCAAACTGTGGCCTCAGTTTCCTGTTCTTAGTTGACAGGATGTGGTCTTCCGCAGCTGTAGCCTGTCTGCTTCAAAGCTGTGCATTGAGAGATGCTCTTCTGCATATCTTGGTTTTAACGAGTGGTCAGTTGAGGTACTGTTTCCTTAAGGTACTGTGAGCGTACATAAAATGGACAGAATATCATGTCATTCGACTGTAAACAATCGCAATCTCGGTCCAGCTGAAGGTTATTAAATGTTCTCCTCCTTGGAGAAAAGTCCTCCACTGTCCTCTTCACGGACCCCTCAAAAGTATCTGACTGTTAAGCACAATTCTTTCTCACAAACTACTCATTCCTCACATAGAGAAACAAACTGTTAATGTTAATCATAACTTTTACTCAACCATCAGAAATAGGATGGCAGAGAGAGCATCTGGCTATTTAAATTGGCTATTTGCTTTGCAAATAAGGAAAATGCTCATTTCTATACTTCAATGTTCACTTTTTTGCAGACAATAGTCTTTCATATGCTTCAGGATTAACCCCAGCAAAGTCTTAATTCACCCTCATCTGTTTTTGATACTTTCCAATTAACACTTCTCAGTCACAGACTGGATTTAAATGCATAAAAGACCAAGCACATGGTATCTCCACTGCAGCTGCGACTATGAAGCATTCTGCAAATCACATTTTAAATATATCTCCACATTAATGTTTGAAGAGTTTCGCATGTACACGGGCGTTTGGTTTGATAGCGTTTGCTTTGTAGATTTAAATTCAATAACAGGTTCAAAATTCAGAGTCGACAGACGGTCATCCTAACCCACAAACACTTGAGAAGTCAATGACACTTCATCATTTGTTTTGCACCTTTGTTTTTCGTTTTTTTCCTCCTCTAGGTGGGCTCTCCATCTGCCCTCGCTGATCCTGATCTGAACCAGAAGTTGAGTCAGGCTGCTCAGAAGTATGGCAGGACTCTCTACGTCCCCAGTGGTGCATTATGGGGAGGCCAGGACATCCAGAGGCTGAATGACAGTGGGAAAATAAAGGTAAAACAAGGATAGTCCAGTGTTTAAAACCATGGAAATGAACATAAGAGATTTAATGTTGCTTTTTCCTTTCATGGTTTATTTTTAGGCTTTGTTCATCAGAATGTCCAAGCATCCCTCCTGCTTTCGGCTGACAGGAGACGTCCTCACTGACTGGACGGAGGGAGAAGGCAGGCGTGTTTTGTTCAGAGGCTCCGTTGCAGAGTTGTGCCCACTCGCTCCTAACAATGTGAACACCATGGCAGCAGCAGCAGTGGCAGCAGGGACACTGGGCTTCACTGGTGTCCAGGGAGAGATTGTGTCAGATACAGCGTGAGTGCTTCTAAAAGTCGGATTGTTTGTTTGAAACCATCCTGCCTGCATCTTCCAGCTTCATGTACCTTCATGCCGCAGGTTAAGAGACTACCATGTGGTGGAAGTGGAGGTGACTGGGCCTGATGGTTTCTCAGTACACACAGTGAGGAGGAATCCAGCCAAACTCGGGGCTGTTACTGGCAGCGCAACTTACAGCTCTTTCTGGAATAGTTTACTCAGTAAGTCCTAAATGACTGCCAAACACTTTCTCAGTGAATCTGATGTAAAGCACTCTGTGTCACCCTTTTAAGGTATCTATCATGTCAACACAAACACCTCCAAATTGTACTTAAGCACAGCAAACTCCTTAAAGTAGTTATAAACAGGGATGAAATGCTCAGAGCTATTTTTAGACCTGGTGCAGTGGGCCTTGTGTTCCTCGTGGTGCAAGACAATGCCTGACCTCATGTGTGCAGAGCGTGCAGGCAGTTCCTGGATGATGAAAGCGGTGGTGATTTCATTTTTTGTTGTAATTTTAAATTCAGGCTCCAAATGATTAATGGCTGGTTTCCGGTGACCGTTGTTGAATCATTTCGCTCTCACTCAATTACTCATATTAATATCTTATGTGTGGTTTAAGTGTTTCATTAATTTATTCCATAATACACACACACACACACACACACACACACACACACACACACACACACACACACACACACACACACACACACACAACACTATTACAATGGTGAGTGCTCATATTAAAGTATAAAACTGTAAAAGTATTCAGTTTTACAGTTTTTTCGATGGCTTTTTATGACGCTAGTAAATGCACATATATTTATTATAGTCATCTCCAGCACATGCACCATGAGAATAAAGGATTTCAAACCCATGATGACACCTGCTGCTCAAAGCTTTCCTTTCCAAGAGGAAAAGAAAGAAAGAAAACTGGCTCACAGATGCCCTTAAAGGCCCTAAAGGAAGTTTCTCTTAGTTTATGAACTTGGGAGCTGCGCCGAGGCCAAACATAAGATATATGGGGATTATATTAAGTGTGATAGCATCATAGGTCCTCTTTGAGTGTGGAGTACGGTGTGTTTCAGTATGTTTTTCATGTGAAGACTCAGATTTTTACATTCTTGTTTTTCTCAGTTTGCAAAGGTCACGGGGGCAGAGTTTACCTGTGCTGAAACAGCCAAGCACTTTGGAGGATTACCTACAACGGAAGAAGAGGATTCACTGCAACATTTCAGCTGATCTGAATGATTTATGAAGGAGATGCTGTGTAGATAAGATCAGTATGTTACAAAGAAGCAAATCTTTGGATATATTTGTTCCAATAAACTGCACAAACACAATGAAAGAAGAGCCCGTTACTGTTTATAAAACACCAAACAGGTGTATATAGATATTTAAATTTTATTATATGTTCATCTGGTGCAAGATTGTGAGAAATGGAGTGATAGTGACAGTATACGGCTGGCAAAACCATTTCCTTTTTTCCAAAACAAATACTCAAGACATACAGTAGCTTGTTTTTCAGCCCTTTCTCTCTGTCAGGTCTTCTACCTGTAAACACAGTTTCCATCTTAGGACACAGTACCCTTTCCCCTCTGTCTTACCTCTTTTCATTTCACAAATAAATACTTGCTGAAACAGGCGAACCAAGGAATAATCTCCACACACAAGCGCGCACAAACACAGTAGGAGTACAGTGGACACACTGTGATACTGTAAGGCACACAAACAAAATGAGAACACACTCACACACAAGGCGATACCATTCTCCGAACGAGAGCGTTTTCAGCATTATCAGTGTGTGCTCTTCATTTTGTTTCTATTTTGAGAGGTTATGCAAAAAACAAGGCGCGTGAAAGAAAGAAAAGAAAAAAAAATGCTACAAAAAGGTAGAAAGTCAAGTGTGAAGCACTGTATGGTTGTCACATCATGTGGGGCACGAGTGAAAACGACAAAAAGAACAGATGCTCTTTCTGGCTCTTAATGCATAATATTGCTATGTGGGCTTTTTCACAGGAAGCTTCCCGTTTTGAACTTGTAGAGATGGTAAGCTGGTAAAAAAAAAGGAGAGATAAGCTGTTCTCCCAGCCCTGACCTACGTTTGAATGAAGTATAAAATCCGACTCCACAGTTTGCTGTTAATATTAATGATCCTCTGTTAGATCCACGTTACTCACTGTTAGTATTCTACAAAAATCCAGCAATCCTGATTTGTTTTCCTATGTGTTGATCTGTCAGTTAACCTTTTTCCTTTTAAGTTGCTGCATTTACTTCACAAAGCAAACTACCGGTCACACTGCTGGTGTAACTGAAACAATACCAAAATATATCAAACTGACAGATACTGTTTTTAAAAATTCTGAGGTACGCACAGGTTGGGAAGACACTGACAGTAATGCATTTTGTCACAACATGCCAATATTAAATTCGTCACACGCGTTCACGCAGCCACAGTCGTCTACACGGACAACTTGAACCACAGATAAGAGTTTCACTAGTGAGGTTTAGCAGTAGTGCATCGGTCTCAGTTTTTCTCGCTCGTCACCTCGTCGCCATTCCCGTTGGCCCCGATGATGGCGATGGACTTGTTTTTCATAGGCAGCGTGTAGGGCTGGCGGATGTTCACCTTGTCCTTTTCGGCCTCCAGGTCCTCGTCGTAGCACTCGTCATCTTCGTTGTCTTCAGCCTCGCTGTGGTGCGGGGAGGAGTGGCGGGACAGGGCTGGAGATGGTGGCACTGAGGCTGGTCGGGGGTAACGGAAACCGGCGGTCTGAGGACAGGAGTGAAAGTATTAAAAACATAAACAGGAAGAGGACCCTTCAAAAAAAATAAAAAATAAAAAAAACCTCACATTTGTTTTAAATACTGTGTCTATTAAAAAAAAATACAAGTTAACTTACTTGGGCTGTATCCTGAGGTTCATATATGAAGGTGTCAGGGAAGGCTTTAGCCAGGGCCATGTGGCGGGCAGCTATATAATACTAATGAAGAAAAGAAGGAGAAATTAAAAATAAATAAATAAATAACTGTTGTAAAGATTTTATCTGTGAGACTCGTTGTTGCAAATAGTAGAGAAATACACAAGAAACTCCAAAGAAGGAGTTTCTTTCAATAACTAAAGAACTTTAAGTAAAATCTAGAGCAAGGATCTGATCTGATGTTAGATGGTGGGCAACACACAGCCCACTGAGCTCAAGAAGGCCGATGAGTGAAACTCTCCTGTCTGTCAGTCTAAAGAATTTTAATTACACATTTAACTCCTGAGACATAAGAAAGAGAAGTGCAATTTCAACAATACATCTCGTGATAAACAAAAGCCTGTCAGTGCGTCTCTTTGGATTAAACCATAAGATATAAATGTGCAAAATCACAGAAAAAGTTCTGTTCATTCATTGTGTAGACTGTTCAGTTTTGTTTTTTTAAATGTGAACCAAACGTAGAAGCATACATTTCTATAGTAGATAGTTCCTTTTTTTTTTCTCCTTTTGTCATTTAATTGTTTACAGTGGGGCAAAAAAGTATTTAGTCAGCCACCGATTGTGCAAGTTCCCCCACTTAAAATGATGACAGAGGTCAGTAATTTGCACCAGAGGTACACTTCAACTGTGAGAGACAGAATGTGGAAAAAAAAAATCCATGAATTCACATGGTAGGATTTGTAAAAAATTTATTCGTAAATCAGGGTGGAAAATAAGTATTTGGTCACCTCAAACAAGGAAAATCTCTGGCTCTCACAGACCTGTAACGTCTTCTGTAAGAAGCTTTTCTGTCCCCCACTCGTTACCTGTATGAATGGCACCTGTTTGAACTCATCTGTATAAAAGACACCTGTCCACAGCCTCAAACAGTCAGACTCCAAACTCCGCTATGGCCAAGACCAAAGAGCTTTCGAAGGACACCAGGAAAAGTATTGTAGACCTGCACCAGACTGGGAAGAGTGAATCTACAATAGGCAAGCAGCTTGGTGTGAAAAAATCAACTGTGGGAGCAATCATCAGAAAATGGAAGACATACAAGACCACTGATAATCTCCCTCGATCTGGGGCTCCACGCAAGATCTCATCCCGTGGGGTCAAAATGATCATGAGAACGGTGAGCAAAGATCCCAGAACCACACGGGGGGACCTGGTGAATGACCTGCAGAGAGCTGGGACCAAAGTAACAAAGGTCACCATCAGTAACACACTACAACGGCAGGGAATCAAATCCCGCAGTGCCAGACGTGTTCCGCTGCTGAAGCCAGTGCATGTCCAGGCCCGTCTGAAGTTTGCCAGAGAGCACATGGATGATACAGCAGAGGATTGGGAGAATGTCATGTGGTCAGATGAAACCAAAGTAGAACTTTTTGGTATAAACTCAACTCGTCATGTTTGGAGGAAGAAGAATACTGAGTTGCATCCCAAGAACACCATACCTACTGTGAAGCATGGGGGTGGAAACATCATGCTATGGGGCTGTTTTTCTGCCAAGGGGACAGGACGACTGATCCGTGTTAAGGACAGAATGAATGGGGCCATGTATCGTGAGATTTTGAGCCAAAACCTCCTTCCATCAGTGAGAACTTTGAAGATGAAATGAGGCTGGGTCTTCCAACATGACAATGATCCAAAACACACCGCCCGGGCAACAAAGGAGTGGCTCCGTAAGAAGCATTTGAAAGTCCTGGAGTGGCCTAGCCAGTCTCCAGACCTCAACCCCATAGAAAATCTGTGGCGGGAGTTGAAAGTCCGTGTTGCTCGGCGACAGCCCCAAAACATCACTGCTCTCGAGAAGATCTGCATGGAGGAATGGGCCAAAATACCAGCTACTGTGTGTGCAAACCTGGTAAAGACCTATAGTAAACGTTTGACCTCTGTTATTGCCAACAAAGGTTATGTTACAAAGTATTGAGTTGTATTTTTGTTATTGACCAAATACTTATTTTCCACCCTGATTTATGAATAAATTCTTTACAAATCCTACCATGTGGATTCATGGATTATTTTTTTTTCACATTCTGTCTCTCACAGTTGAAGTGTACCTCTGGTGCAAATTACTGACCTCTGTCATCATTTTAAGTGGGGGAACTTGCACAATCGGTGGCTGACTAAATACTTTTTTGCCCCACTGTATATATTACTCAATTACTTTTGTAGTATGAATGGCCACGGGGAGGACTTTAACAGCAGGAAAAGCTCAGAAATGTATGCCCCCCTTCACATTTTCCAAACCTGCCAAAAAGGCTGAACTGGAGCCTTTGGCGGGCCGATTCTGGACCGTGGGCCTTATGTTTGACACCCCTGATCAAGAAGGAAAACAACAAAGACAATGAAGGCCGAGGGGTCCAGAGATGTGCAACAGGATTTGTAATGTTACCCTGCCGAGGTATTTCCAGTCCAAGAGATCGCTCAGACGCTCAGTGCGGTTCCTCTGGATGATCCGTTGGCGGCGGCTCTGCTTGCAAAACTGGAACAGGAAGGAAGTGAGCTGGTTGCATGACTCGTCCACTCCCCGACACCTGCGGTCCAGGATGTAGATACCTGCAAAGCGAAAAAGCAGCAGTTTTTCCTGATTATCTTAAAAAGAGGACTTCTTTTGAAAAACAGTAGAATTTAGAAGAGAAGGCATGAAGATGCACCATATGCCGTTGGGTCTGCTATGTGTTCCTCCATGAAACAGCCAAAACCTGACAGGTTAGTGGAGATTGATGGAATTCCCATGACAGTGCACTCAGCTGATAAACAGGGAAACAATAATTAGTACTTTTATATTAATACACACATAGATGCATCTTGTCAGCATGAATGAATCATACCAGGTGTGTAGCCCCAGGGCTCATAGTAAGAGGGAAAGACGCCAAGGTGGCAACCTCTTACAAACTCCTCGTAGTCCATTGGAAGAAGAGGAGAGGTGGATGAAAGGAACTCGGGATGGAAGATAATCTAACAGATGAAGAAGAAATTCAGTGTTACAGACAGATAGGGCACACTGCCAGAACCAGCAGCATGAGGGGTAATTCAGATTGAGGAAAAAATAAAATTACAGAATCATTCTCACAACACTTTTTTCTTTCAGGTGCGACTATGATACCTCACAAACTAAAAAAAATAAATCAAAATAAATTAACAACTTAAATCCCAGAAAGGCGACAGGGAATCTTCCAGCGGTCACCTCCTGTCACGTGACCTACCTTGACCCGGTCAGCAGAGCTGTTGAAAAGGCCAATGCGGCGAACACAGTTGAGGATGGGGTCGCTGCTGTCCTCCAGCATGTTGTGAGTGCAGATCGGAGGCTGGCACTGTCTCTGAGTGGCAAAGATGGCACGCTTCATGATAGTGAAATCCTCTTTGTCCAGCATCTTCGACACATCTGGCAGCTGCCCACTGAAGAAAAAGCTCGAGTTAATGTTAAAACGAAACTCACAGCACAAAAAAAACAAAAAATCAAATAATTAGCAGGTTTGAATTTAATAAAACCAATAAGATTTCAACATTTTTACAAATTCAGGTATATCCAAGTTTAATGCATACCTTTATTGGGGACTATTTATTAGGAGATATTTGTTGTAATAAGCTGGGTGTCTAATACTTTTTACATCTTACAGTTTTTAAGAGGCAGGATTAAAAAGGGGTCGACTTACACCAGAAGTGACTCATAAAGTTTCTTTCCAAAGCGCTCCTTCACAGTCTGAGCAGTATCCCTGCCAGGGACAAAAAAATTAAAAAAATAAAATAAAAATTCAAATCCATTACTCCTTTAAGTTCAAAATGAATAACTACATCTTTAAAGAACCTCACCAGAGCTGCTTCCTGACTGCTTGGCCCTTCAAGGTCTCCACATTGAAGTTGTTTGTCCGAGCTGGCATGATGAAGAATGCGATCACTGTCACGTCACTGTGGTTGACCTTTGATGGACCATACAGACACTGGAGTTAGATTTTGTTTTATCTTTTTAAAAAAAACAAAAAAAAAAACACCTAGGATTGACCTTTCTCCTTCCACATCTGTGAACACATGTGCACATCTGTGAACACAGCCACACATACGTACTCTCAGTAGATAATTGAGTCTGGCTAAAGCCTCCAAGAAGATGTCGGCTCCTTTGTTGGAGAATTCGTACCTCCCAGCGATGAAGAGGAACAAACACTTGTCCAGGTTGAAGTCGAGGTGTCTGATGGTCAGATGGTCACCAACATACAATTTAAAAAAAAAAAAAAAATACACAACTTGATTTGTCACTTCCCCTTTCTGGCTAAATTCATTAACTTTTAAGCACTTTACACACGCTGTGACGTGCGGACTAACCCATAGAAGTGTCCCCTGACAAACTCCTGAATCCGACTCTTGCTCTGAGCGTGGAGGTTTTGAAACTCGTGCATAGCTGAGAACTTCTTCACGTTGAGCCCGTTGGGAGTCACGATATCTGTGGAAGCAGGCAAAGCATAAGCATGCAGTAGAGAAAAGGTGATGATTTGATAGTCAGGTAGATTAAAAATCTCCAAAGCATAATTAATACTCGATATGTATAGTTCAGGCTGAAGTAGTTTTAAAAGAGTGAGTAATTTAAAGTGGAAAAAAATATTACTATGTAACATTTTTAAAGTGGTTTTTGGGAAGCTGTTACTTTTTTGTTCTTAAGACAAAATGAGTCATGATTTTTAAGGATTTTCTAAGGGTTAATTTAAAATAATACTACACTGAAAGCATTATATTATATATATTATATTTTACATATTCAGACTTCTATATTCAGAGTATTGCAGGGGGAGCTGGAGGCATGCTGCCGTCTTACACACACCAGTCCACTGCTACACACCTGGTTTCCTCTTGAGCAGGTGTTCAGCCTCAATGGCAGTAATTTGAGACACTGTGGTGAAGACGTGGGCACAGTGTGCCGCTGCACGCTCTATACAGTAGCGATGGTAGATTTGTCGATCGCCCGCTTCCTTGTCTACATTGAACTGAACACAGACAGACCACAGAGAGTCTATAATGTAGTCAGCTATTTTTTGAAATAGTTCATATTTATATTCATATAAATCACACATTCAAAGCCAACAACTGTTTGATGGCATCTTTATTTATTGAACTGATACTTAATAAAAAAGCAGCTACATACCTCTGCTAGGTTGTTATAGAAGTCCACGTTTCCAGCACACAGGTAGCGCCCCAGGAGTGTAGCATGTGTGGTGAAGATGGTTGCCACTGGAAGCTGTCTCTGTCTACACAACACCAGCCCCAGCCCTGCCAGCCACTCATGGAAATGGGCCACAATGTGCGCAGGCTGCTCACACTGGGCTGCAAACTGTGATTTGGAAGGAAAGAAAGGGTTC
The DNA here is from genome assembly GCF_963969265.1 of Rhamphochromis sp. 'chilingali'. NCBI lineage: Eukaryota > Metazoa > Chordata > Actinopteri > Cichliformes > Cichlidae > Rhamphochromis > Rhamphochromis sp. 'chilingali'. The sequence continues at coordinate 20,396,814 of NC_137942.1, read as the reverse complement.
AGATTAGTTTAATATGCTGCTTTAAAGAGCCCTTTAAACTGCTGGAGGACCTACAGATAATCCATCTTTATGTTTTATGCCCGTTCTCATCAGCTGTGTAGTATTAAGTCTGAGCTGCTGACCTCTCCCAGAAGCCAAGCGGTCAGGAAACCAAACAGCACCGCATCGTTGGCCTCACGGTCAAACCATGGCACGCCAATGGAACAAAGCTCCCACAGCTCGCTCTTCCAGGAGTCTAAAGACCAGGCGGTGAACGCGATATCAATGAGCACAACGTAGGGACTACCTTCAATAAGCCAGCGGCCAAAGTAGACCTGTAAGAAAACAGACAAGGGCGAAAGGGAGAAAAAAAAACTGGTTAGTCCTTCTCTCTCTAACATAACGTAAGTGAATGACTTCTATGTCTTTACAAAAATGTATTCCAGTCTAAGAAAGCCTGGATTGAGTATTTCTCGTTGTTAGAATTGCAATTCATGCTGCTTAGAACGCAACTAAAGTGGAATAGTTTAATACACTAATGCCAAAACTAATGATCTAAAATTTGTACCAGCAATGAATAAACCTTTAAAAACACATCATCTGGTAATCAAATCACCATCTTCAATTCTTAAAATGACATTGAGGTTCTTACGTTCCTTCAGCCTTATTTAGGCTGCACAGAACCATGAACAGGCAAATTATTTCCCCTCCTCCCACTTTCCACTGCTGGCACCCTGCCCCCACACCACTTGTGCATCTGTAAGCAACCCTGGGCCCCATTCATTCAGTGTCCACAACTACTACCACTACTACAGTCTTTAGCAGGTCTGAAAAATTTGTTATTTAACAAAGGTTGCATGAAAGTGCATGAAAAACAAAGACATTGCATGGGAATTGATAGGATAACTTTAAATTAGTCAATCAAATGATAATTAACTGTGAGCAGCTCTATAAAAGCAGACGTTTTGCCAGTTTTGCTTGTCTGGAACATTCAGGTATGTGTTAACAATCCCTCAATCATCCCATGAGTGGAAAAGCAAATTCACCTCAAGGTCAAACTGTTCAATGAGCCATATTTGTTGAAAACCAAACACAGCACGTCAGCACAAATACCTCATACTGACTGTCAAGCACGGCAGTGGAGGACTGATGATGTGGGCTTATTTGCAACCCCAGGACTGGGGCACCTTGCAGTCATGAAGTCCACTATGAACCCGTGTGTATATCAAAGTATTAAGGGGTCAAATGTGAGCCCAAATATCCGATAACTAAAGCTTGGTAGAAAATGGGTCCTGCAACAGGACAATGATTACAAGGACGGCAGGAAATTTGTGGCTGAAAAAGAATAGAATCAATGCATTTTCTTAGCCCAGTCAGAGTCCAGACCTGAACATGATGGAAATACTCTGGTGGGACATTAACAAAGAGCTGCATGAACTGAGGCAACCGTTTAAAGAAGAGTGGATCAAAATTCCACCACAACCATGATCAGAGACTGATAATGTCAAACAAAAAACAAAACAATCCCTAAAAGTTACTGCTGCTGTTTCTACAAACTACTGAGTCACGGGGTGCACTCTTTCCCCCCCCCACACTGCTTCTGCAAAATAACAATGGCACAGTGAATATGTCATGCACTGTTGTTCATCAGGTTGTATATAAATTATTTCAGTATTTAGTAAGAATCAATAGATTTTTATTATGTTCTGATACCGGTACATAAAACCTTAGACGTTTTGTTTGAAAATGGGAGGGTCCTGGGATGATACCTGTAATCCACTGGGCAAAACTAAACAAAACTATCATTACAAACCAAACTTTCAGACACACCGAGTGTTGCTGGGACACCCTTATTAGCAATGTAACATAAGTAATGTTATCTTCAGATGCCTCTGCTGTTGAACCACATGTGCACACAGAAACAAAGAGCAGAGGAGAGGGAAGGAACTAGTAACATAATATGAAACATGCAAATTCAGTGTTGCTGCAGCCTGCTTTTGCTCTCTTCTTGTCCCATCAATTGTGGCTGAAAGTAAACCATACAGGCTTTACTGACCTGGCTGCACTAACCCCTTTAAAAGCGTACCGCTACCAGTCCTAACCTTTTCCCACAACTCCACATTACACTCAGAATGACACAGCACAAAGCTTTAGAAGTATCACACTCCGTCATCTATTTCTGGAGCGCATTTGTGAGAAAGAGAGAGACAGAGAGACATCGATACAACTTCTAACCTTTGCGGGGGAAATGTCACTGGGTTTTGAGTTGTGGTCAAGGACAGAAGGCTGGGCAGAGTGGGAGTGTGTCAGATGTAAAAGATGAGTGAAAGATGAACTCTAATTGGGCGTTAGAGCGCACATTCACTGCATGCATACACAAATAAACTATTAGTACCTCAGCCACGAGTTGTTAGGATGACTGCCCGTCAGTGGATCGTATAAATTTAACTCCGTGTCTGTGTGTGTGTGTGTGTAGGGGTGTTTGTGTTTTAGTTTACATATGGTAGTACCTTACACCCACTGGAGTTCATCTTGTCAATGGTCCGCCTGAGTGCGGGGTTTGTGGGCTCGATCAGCTCCACCTGAGTGCGCACGTTGCTCTCCACATAGGGACCCACCAGGAAATAGTTCTCCCCCCATTCCTCTGAGGTCAGACGGGCTTTGGTCTGGATGACGGTGTAGATGCCTCCAACTTCACACATAGAAAGATATAATGTGATTCAACACAAACGACATTGTCTTTTGGCATAATTTTTTTTAATTATCTTCAAAAACCACCAAACACTTGCCTTTGTTAGCAACCTCCCAGGCTATTTCAAAAAGGACGGCATCCTCTAAATCAAACTCCTCGTCCCATTCCTCCAGTCCTGACAGGGACGTGACAGACAGGCTTCGAGCCAGCGGCATGCTGGGTAAATATAGAAGACACTCCGCTGAGACGGGGACACCTTACAACCACACACACACAGACACTAAACTCCTCATCTTTGATAAAAGCATGTCAAGTTTTTTAATACGTTGTCTAAATCATAAACAAAAGCCACTCTTAATCTTTAAACTTCACCAGGTTAACCTCAAGCGGCTTCAATGAGCAATTTCCTCTTAACCAACATCTCCTCACATAGCTATATGAAACCTTTACGCTTTCATTAAACAACACACCCGGTTGCATCATTCTTACGACATTACACAACTGGAATCCAAACTCAACATATCTCACTTCTTTTCACAAGTCTCATTTCCACACATTTCACCTCTTTCCCTGATATAAGATAAACCTGCAGCTGCTCTCACAGGAACCAAGCGCCTGGTCAAACAAACGCACTAAAGTGTTGAGTAACAGTAGTCTATCTTCAGGTTTCCTTGGGTCACCATCTAATAGAACCACAGGGCTTCTTCTTCACACATGCACAGAAATGCACATCACTTTGACAGAACATTTTATTTCCAAGCACTCCTGCACCTGCATCATTAGTACTGGACATTTAAAGGTTAGTCCTCTACTTTGAGTTCAAAACCGGGTGTTCTGTTCCTGCTTGTAGATCTGATGAAACTTCTGGCACAAATAATAATAATAATAATAATAATGGATTGGATTTATATAGCGCTTTTCAAGGCACCCAAAGCGCTGTACAGTTCCACTATTCATTCACTCTCACATTCACACACTGGTAGAGGCAAGCTACTGTAGTAGCCACAGCTGCCCTGGGGCAGACTGACAGAAGTGAGGCTGCCATATCGGCCCCTCTGGCCAACACCAGTAGGCGGTAGGTGAAGTGTCTTGCCCAAGGACACAACGACCAGGACAGAGAGCCCCACAAAGTGGGGAGAGCCATGAGAACGGATAAACAGATAAGGACACTGATCAGGTATAAACTTGATCCTGTAGCAAATGTTGCTGATGATGTTCATGCATGCAAACCAATAGCCTCTTCCACATGTTACAAAAATCCTGTCTGCGCTTTGATTTTTTTTTAAGGTAATTTTTTTTTTTACTGTAAGGAAGAAGATGATACTCAAATTCCAGCGTGTTTGCGCTGAGCTGCTACTGATAGCACTGAACACAAGGCTGACCCCGGGCACTCACAGACGGAGAAGCCTTCAAGTTGATGACAAACCAAACACTTAAGCTTTGCATAAATTTGCCTTCTTATTTTTTGGATGTAGCCCCTCGAAGATTCTGTTCTGATTGTGTTTTTATAGCGAGATATGAAAGGTCCTCAGTCCATCATCACCATGCTTTACACCGATCCTGAGCGTAAACACCTTACTGCTGAATTAAACTTTCTCTGGAAATCCACATGGGATTCCCCCCGGCTCTGTGAAGGGGTTCCTATCTGCCTCATTAGGATTTCATTGTAAACCATCATCATCATCATCATCATCATCATCATCATCATCATCATTACCATCGTGACCTTGCTGACGTCCCTTTTAGTGAATAGAGTGGTTACTGCTCAGCAGGTCCACATTGCTGGGAAAAGGGCACAATGTCCCAAGACAGGCACGTCTTGAGACCCCAGGGAGCAACAACACGCCTGTGTGCGTGTCTATCGTGAGTTTCGGGGCGAACGTGACATGAAGCACCTACTGCATCACTGCTGCGGAAAAACACAGACGCCGCGTCCTGAACCGATACGCGCACGCCTAGGATGTATTCTATTATCACCGGGCAGGCTGAAATAAAGATGTTCACTTACCCTTCAGTTTTGTCCCAACTTCACGAAGATGAAGCACGCATTGGCAGCTGTCGCAGTCCGTCCATAAAAATAATAACAGCGCAGAGTGAGAAGAAGAAGGGGGCGGCGGCGTTGGTTAAATGTCAGCGATTCACATTGGCCCGGTGCGCTCGGGTCGTGCGGAGGGACGGGACGCTCATGGCCTGCGATGCAGGAAGGAGGCTGGGTTGGTGAGCTTGGAGTCTCCGCCCACACATTATTCATGAGCTGCACTCCTATTGGCCCCTGGCTTCTCCGTGTCTCCGCCTTTTACATAAAACACCACAGGAACTGGGTGTTTTCCTCGGCGGGGACGTGCGATTGGCTGGGAAGTGGTTAAAGAGCTGCTGTTATTGGTGAACGAATGTTTTAGCCGTACACAAGAGGGGAGTCACGTACAGCAGGGAGCTTTTTCTAGTTTCCTGTGAGAAGGGGGAGAGCCAGAGCTATTTATAAGCTTCCCAGAGGGCTATAGTTTTAAAAAAAATACAGTATGACTAGAGACATTCGTGGACTATCCTACCTATGGAGCTACTTAGAGGTATCAGATTAAAGTCAAACCTTGACCTCTCCATCCCTACAGTGAAGAGATCCAGTGGCTCTGTTATGCTGCGGGCGGATATTTGCTGGCATGTTGTTGAGAGAGGGGTCAGGGCAAACGGACACAGAGTAGTTCTGAGTGATCACATTGAACTTACTAAAAAGCATTTATAGTCTGATAGGAGTGGTCTTTTCCTGGACAGCAGTGCTCCTCCACAGGGAGTCACTGAATGGTGTGATGAGAATGTGAATCATATGCTATGGCCTCCACTAGATCCCAGCCACCACCGAACCCCTGTGGGAGACACTGGACCAGTGTGACGGTGTTCTCCACCACGCCGAAAATGATCTCTGCTGCCACTCTATAAATGTTGCTGCACACAATGAAGGATCTCAGCTTTCTTTAGGAATGCTGTTTTCCTATGTGTACAGTAAGAAACCGTACTATATGTATAGAGTATATTACTCTAACTGCAAAAGATTATTGGAAAATATTAAATCACTGCTATAATTCTTCTTTTGTAACTTCATTTAAAATAGTACACAGTAGTAGTGTATTGTAAATGCGAATACAGTAATAATACTGTAAAAGATGCATTTAAATGCCAGTACTTTACTGTAAGATACAACAAATTCAAATTTTATTTGTCACGTACACAGTCATACACAGTACGATATGTAGTGAAATGCTTGGACAACTGCTCGTGACCTAAAGAAAACAAAAAAGGAAAAGGCTATGAATAAGATAGGAAATAAATATGAAAAATTAAAAAGGGTAAATTTAACTAGGAAGGAATAAAATATAAATTAAGGTTAAAATGAAATAACTGTACAACACAAATTAGAATGAAGGGTAAATTTAACTGGGAAAGAATAAGATAAAATATATAAATTGAAAATAAGTTGAAAATAAAATAACTGTACAACAAAATACACAATATAGAACTATATAAGAATGTATGAAGAAATATAAATATATATATACACAATAACAGCAGCTGTACAAGTATTAACTGGAAATGAAGAATGTAGTGACCAGTGTTGTGCAATCCATAACCTTTTCCCAGCACAAAATCATCAAACCACCAAAATGGAGAAAATATTTTGACTATAATGTTCATATTTTTTAGCAGAGCTCCGAGGACGCTGGAAGAACCAGTACTAAAAGTGTTCTGCTGGCACGTGGTAACCTTACCCTTTACGAAAGCCACTTTACGTTTTTCTTTCATCTGTAGATTAGTACACTTCCTCTTGTCAACTCCAAATTGTGCAAAACAGCTTATCTCCAAACTATATTCTATTGCTCAATAATACATCTGCAGCAGTCATAGTTTAGAAAGTATAGTCTTGATTTAGTCCAGTCCATCACGTATTCGCTGGATGAGACTGTTGAGTTCAGATACAAGTGCAGACACTTTATCAGCCATTTCCTCCTGCCATGAGGATTTAACAGTTTTTATTAAAAGTGAAGTCATTTAAAGTGACAACACATATTATATATTCAGTCTGTTCTTATGAGTATATAAGAAAAATAAAGTAATTTATATCCATAGGCATGCATTAACTATTTAATACGTGTATAAGCATGCATGAATAAACAATTAACTAATTTGCCAATTCTAACTCAATTATACTACTTAAATGAATGAAGCATGCCAAATATCTATTTATCTGTCTATCTAAAAAAAACAAAAAACAGGAAAGACGGTTAAAAAAAAGCAAATTTCCCTCCATTACTACTACGTACTATCCGACGTCATTTTGCCGGGAAAACACCGTCTTTTTCTTGCACTGGGTTTAGTCGAGTCGCGCTCAACTTCCTCTTTTATGCCGTTAGGTTTCCGCCCATTCTGTGACGTGGTTGGCCATTGCTTTATTTCTTAGCCTGGTATCTAGACGCAAAATTTCCGCGCGTTCGTCGGTGAAAGTTTGCAAATCAAAGAAGGGTGGCGGGAGCAGTTCTCAGTCCGGTTCTGTTGTGAGGAAGTGCCATTGTTAGGCGTTTAGAAGTTAGAAACGCAGCAGCCACTGATAAGTTTTCGTGGCAGATTTCACGGAAGGATTGCTTCTACAACTGGGTAAGATTAGCCCGAGGGCGCGAGACCTGTATGTGTTTATACCCGCGCGCTAGCTTACTGCCTTAGCTCTTACAAAGAAAAGAAACGTCCGTGTACCTTGTCATGAGGCTTTACTGCTCCATTATTGAGTGTCATATAATTTCATACCTTCCAGTCAAATGTTACATTTGAAAGTACGCCACTGACACGTGGATGAATTATCACAAATGTAGAGGTGAAGGGGACAGAGACCTGCACTGTTTGGATGTTAGGCTAACTGTGTAGTGTGCTGTGTGGAGCTACAAGGTGTGCGACAGCACTCACAGTAACATGGCAACAGGCTGTGCGGTGGGAAGGTTGTGGATGATTACTACTAGTCCCATGACTAATAAGCACCAGTTTGTTTTACTGTGTTTTTGACGGTCGGTGTCGAGACTGCATGTGTTCCCTTTTAAACTGTGTTCTGATATCGCTCCTTCTTATTGTAACTCTGTACATTCTACCTTTCACTTGTAAATACCCTCCAGTGCAGCTATAATGAGTTATTACTGAAAGCATTGCACTAATTTTATCTGTCACTGGCCTACATTACATATTTACTCATTATATGAGTATACTGATACAGATCAGGAGTAATATAGACTGAGCAAAGAGTCATACTTACAGGATTTTCCTTGCATAAACAATTTTGGTTCATTTCTGTTTAGAAAATGGTTAGAAGAATATGTTAAGTTAACTAAAACTCATTTTCCTAACTACACTTTGACCGCATGAGCTTGCACATTTAAGTGCTTAAACATATTACAGACTTTTAACCTCCAAGTTTGTTCCATAGATTTTTACCAAGTTTTCTTTAAATCAGCTTGCAGGCATGGATCATAAACGACACAACGGCAGCCGTCTCATGGGTGGTCCATCCCAGGCCAAACGGGGTAAAACAATGGGTGAATGGGAGGACAGTCCTTCGCAGTTTGAAGAGGAGTTGTCCATGTTTGAAGAAGCAGATATGGATGCAGAGGAAATGGAGGGGCAGGCGGGACACGATGTTATTCCAGTAGGTGAGTATTAAACTGCAAAGCGCACATTCACAGGTGATGTAAATGTTCTCATCACACAGGAGGAATTTAATGAGTTATTTAGTGACCTGTAGTAAAGTTACAGATCCCTCAAGCATGATAATTTAATTTCTTCTTCCATCCTGTCAGGTGACCTTTTCTCAGCAGACCTAAACCCTCGCTGGCGACGTCCTCCTGCCCCCTCACTGGACCCATCATCTGATACTCTGGTGTTCCAGCAGATTGATCTGGACTACTATTTGGGTAATTATCAAATATAATGTTTGTCAAAGCTGCTTTTGCTCTAAATTTGAGTCCCAGAAATATCGACCTGGCGAGCTTGTAGCATGATATGAAAACATCCGAGCTGACTTAGTTATATCAACCTTTCAGAGCATATTCGTTGTTGCTTATGAATATTGTGGTGTGTAATTTGGCTTTCAATGGTTTTGTGTCATGCAGGGGAAACGGTAGCGGGCATGCCCGGTCAGTCGCAAGGAAAAGTGCCAATCATTCGCATGTTTGGTGTAACAGACAATGGCAACAGCGTGTGCTGCCATGTTCACGGCTTTGCCCCTTACTTCTACGTCCCTGCTCCAAATGGTGAGTGCTTGTCATCATGTTGACTTTGCATTTATGTGGTATACTATGTTTCCTCACTATAAATAGCTTTAAAGTAGCTGTTACAGTTGTAACCTCTTCTCTTTGTTCTGAGCTGTCTAATTTCTGCTTTTAGGGAGAAAATAATAAAAATGTAATTCATGCTCTAAATCTAATGTTGCCCTCTGGTTGCTTTAATTGAAAAGGGTTCATGTCTGCTCACCTGGTGGAATTTAAAAAGGAGCTGAACTCTGCTGTCCTGAAGGACATGCGCTCCAATAAGGACAATATCTCAGTCACAGTGTTGGCTGTGGACATCACCCGCAAAGAGAGTGAGTACAAGTTTATTATTAAGTGGAAAAAAAACAAAAAAACAGAGTCTGTGAAGACAAGCACAAATGCAGATGTGTATTGTGATCAAGGTCTTGAACCTTGTTGGATAGCAACATTCAGTAATACATTAACTTTTATACTTTATTACTGTGTGTTACAATCTTATACGATTATAAAACAAAATGGTGTTCATTTGAGATGAAAACGTCACTTATCCCTCTTTTTGTTTTTGTTTTTTGTTTCTTTCTCACAGGCATGTATGGTTACCATGGGAAACGCATTATCGATTTCTTGCGGATAACCATGGCGATGCCTCGTCTCATCGCCCCCGCAAAGAGACTGCTGGAACAGGGCTTTAAGTTTGCCCATTTCCCTACCAGCAATTACCAATCCTACGAGGCCAACATAGACTTTGAAATCAGGTGTGTGTGCTTAAGAAAAAGGTACAAAATAATTTGGAAAACATGGTGGAGAGATGAAAATGACCGTTATCGTTTAAATACACAAAAGGAAGCTGTATCCTTTTTTGAAAATACCAAAAGAAACCGAAGGTTAAACCTATACTCACTGTAGCGTTTTGTTGATGCAAAAACACTGTTGAAATCCCAGCATTGTTAAAGTGTTCAAAGGAAGCCATTTATTGTAATTAACGAAGTTATGTGGATAAATGTTGTATGTAGAAAACTGCCAGTAAATTTAAAAAAACAACAACATTGTGTCTCTTTAGACTGTGTGTGTATATGTTCATGCATGTGTATGTGTTGTCAGGTTTATGGTGGACAGCAACGTGGTGGGTTGCTGTTGGATTGAGCTCCCAAAAGGGAAGTACAGAGTGCGCGAAGAGAAGAGCACGGGTAACACGAGTTCTCAGTCCCCAGGAAAGGTGGGTGTACAATCTCTCACGATGTTACCTTGGTCACTAGTTTAATTTCATGTTCGATCGTGCGGTTTTAATGTTTTTGTATAGGTAAATGGTGTTTGTGAACTTTGCCACTCTTGTTCTTTTCCTCCAGGCCTCCTTGTGTCAGTATGAGGTGGATGTGGGATGGAAGGATCTGATAAGTCACCCCGCAGAGGGAGAGTGGCAGAGGATTGCACCACTCAGAGTCCTCAGCTTTGACATAGAGTGCGCAGGAAGAAAAGGTGCTTTGTTTACACAAGAATTCTCTGGAGTTCTTACTCCGCGTTAGAATAACTGTTAAAACGTTATTTAAGCGCATGACCAAGGCTGGTCTAACTTGATGAAAATCAAATGACTCTGGTGTTGCCTCTTTACTTCCAGGAATCTTCCCTGAACCGGACAAAGATCCTGTGATTCAAATTGCATCTATGGTGCAGCGTCAGGGTGAAACGGAGCCCTTCATTCGCACAGTCTTCACCCTGCAGTCCTGCGCCAGCATCGTTGGCTCTCAGATACTGTGCTTTACACAAGAGACGAAGTTACTGCAGGTATACACGTGTACACTTAAAGCAGTGAAATGCATACATAGTTTGATATGGTTTCTTTGTTTCCTTTCAAGTCATATTTTTTTTGTTTTGTGTCTGTATGAGCAGAGCTGGGCTGAGTTTTTGAGGACTGTTGATCCGGACATTATTACTGGCTACAACATCCAAAACTTTGACTTTCCGTACTTGCTCAACAGGGCAGCTGCTTTAAAGGTTAGATGGAGCTTCATTTATTTTAGTCCACTGACAAAGCCTGAAATATTCTTGAAAGATGAAGCTTCAACATGTATATTGACGATTTAATGGAAAAACCTAATTGCTCACTCATTCCCGTGTTTATCCACTAGGTGATAAATGTTCTCTCATTTTCAGGTGAATTATTTTCCGTACTTGGGCCGAGCGCGAGGCATCAAATCAGTTTTGAAAGACTTGAATTTTCAGAGCAAGCAGATGGGCCGCAGAGAAAACAAGACCATTAACATGGAGGGCCGTGTTCAGTTCGACCTGCTGCAGGTCAGTACTTTCTCTTTCTGTGCAGGTCAACAAAGACATGCGGTACATTTTGTATTTGGGAATGTTGTTAGGGGAAGACTGAGCTTTGAGTTGGTGCCTTTTCTTTCAGATTCTTCTCAGGGATTATAAGTTGCGCTCATACACATTGAACGCTGTGAGTTTCCACTTTTTGCAAGAGCAGAAGGAGGATGTGCAGCACTCAATCATCACTGATTTGCAGGTAAGATCAAGACAGCCTTGTTGGGAATTTAAAAAAAACTATCTAATATTAATTTGTTTTTCCCTTTCTTCCTCTGTCACAGAATGGAAATGAACAGACGCGCCGTCGTTTGGCAGTCTACTGTCTGAAAGATGCCTATCTGCCCCTGCGCCTGCTGCTGAAGCTAATGTGTGTGATTAACTACATGGAGATGGCCAGAGTGACCGGTGTGCCTCTCACGTACCTGCTCTCACGAGGCCAGCAGATCAAAGTAGTCTCTCAGCTGCTGCGACAGGTAACAATGCCGAAGCGAACATGGCTCCTGCATTTGCATACCTGGGATTTGGAAACTGAGTGCGTGTTTATGTTTAGGCCACAAAACAGGATCTGGTAATGCCCGTTGTAAAGACAGAAGGAGGCGAGGACTACACTGGAGCTACTGTCATTGAGCCAGAGAAAGGGTAAATGCATCTATGTTTGTGTCAGTCCACTGTTGTCTTCACGTGTTACATCTGCAGCCTTGTCATGTAATTTTCTACCCTGCTCTCTTCCGTGTAGATATTACAGCCTTCCCATTACCACATTGGATTTCTCCTCCTTGTATCCGTCCATCATGATGGCTCACAATCTGTGCTACACCACTCTGCTGCAGAAAGGCTCAGTGGAGAAACTGGGGTAAGCAATTTTCTTTTTAGGTGATCCTGTGGTGTAATGGTTTATGCATTCTCCTAACAAGCAAAACTCAGGATTCAGAGATTCTGAGATTTGCATCCCTTTGGGGTTGTCTCAGGACAGAGAACCAGCGTTAAAAGTCAGCCAAATAAAGCATGCAGACAAACAAGCTTAATGTGTTTTGTCTACTTCCATTGAAAACTACAAAAATTATATTGAACAGTATTCAAAGGGTCATGTGAAACTAACAAAGCAATTGAATTTATAGGTAGGCTTCTTTAGCTAGTTTAAGGCCATTAACCAAGTTAAGATCAGAACAGTTGTGCACGATGTGAATTCACTTTATTCATGCACTGTTTATATTATATTTGAGTGAAAGCTGAGTCATTAACCGATTGTATGTGTTCAGCCTGGCTCCCGAGGACTTCATCAAGACTCCAACAGGCGATCTCTTTGTGAAGAGTTCTCTAAGAAAGGGACTTCTCCCAGAGATCCTGGAAAACCTGCTGTCTGCCCGAAAGAGGTTTGAATTGTTTAAAATCAATCACAGAAACTGTTTGGACTGGAATGACGATCTTCCAAAAGCTGTAGAAGAAGAGTTGAGTTGGAAATAGTTGATCTATGAGTTCACAACCTGTGTGATCCCACCGTCTGTCTGCAGGGCCAAAGCAGAGCTAAAAAAGGAAACAGACCCCTTCAAGAAGCAGGTGCTGGACGGCCGACAGCTGGCCCTCAAAATCAGCGCGAACTCTGTGTATGGCTTCACGGGGGCCCAAGTGGGCAAACTGCCCTGCCTAGAGATCTCACAGGTCAGCGCTTTAGATCGGATGACTTGTTTTGGACATCAAATGTTCACAATTCAGGATCTGCAACACTGCATTTGTCAGTCTAAACCAGGTTGCCTTCATTAAACTACTTTGCACAGTACTTTGTATTGTGCACAGATGTAAACAGAAAACATCAGAGATGTAGGGCAAAGATTAGTGTTGAAAAAGAAACCACAGAACAGGTGGAGAAAAATGTTACCCTACCCCCCTGAAAAAATACAAAAACAAAGACTTTCTGTAGGTGATAGCTGAACTACAGTGATCTCAGTTTCAGGCTGTTTTGTGAGAAGATCTTTTCCCTAAACATCAAAACTTCTGACCTGCAGTGTGGCTGAAATGCTAAATGTTTTTCCAGCATCATTGGTAATTTAGTGATTTAAATGCATTGAAATATTGCATTTTGTCTCATCCAGAGTGTCACTGGTTTTGGAAGACAGATGATTGAGCAAACCAAGCAGCTGGTGGAGTCTAAGTACACACTTTCCAATGGCTACCAGGCTGACGCCAGGGTGAGCCCAGTTATGAACCAATCTCTTATTCCTTGATGATCTGATGTATCAAAAACACTTGACACGTTATATGTTTTGTTGTCCTGTTCAGGTAATTTATGGAGACACGGACTCTGTCATGGTAAAGCTCGGAGTTGCAACAGTAAAAGAGGCCATGGATATCGGGAGAGAGGCGGCCGAGTGGGTATCATCCCATTTCACACCACCCATCAAACTGGAGTTTGAGAAGGTACCGGTTCAGTCCAGAAATGTCTTCTCCGACTTCTCTACATGTGCACTGCTTAAAACACTTGGTCTCGATATTTTTGTCCTGTTAGGACAGATGAGCCATTGTGAAACAGTTTCAGCTGTTTTGGTGCAAATGAAAGTGACAACTAGTGCATGCCAAAGGCAACAACAAGATGGCCCCCAAAAAGAGAAGTGGTTTTTCCAGGTGGTGGTCACGGTCTCTCCTCTTTCCTCCTGACTGGTTTTACAGTCTGTTACACAAAGCACACGTAGAAGATTCTGAGCCCAACAGCAGCACTGTCATCTGCTCCTGGAGGAACAGGCTTCATGACCATGGTATAAGGGTCTGACAGCTTTTACTGTGACCTTTGCATGTAGCCCAGTGGCGTGCAGCTTGAGTGGTATTTGCCGGGGAATGACAGAACTGGCAGATCCAAAAACGGCTGAAGAAGCTAAAGTTGCTTCAGCAACACTTGTAGTATGAAGAACAACTTCATTCTTTGACCAGTGTGTTTTGGCCTGTAGACTCCATCAGGATCATCAAAAATACATGTAGGAAAACTGATCATATACAGTACATCCGGTACGCATGTCCACCAGTTCACTCAAATGCATGACTGTGGAAAACTTTCTTTTGATTGAGGGGGAAAAAATGTAAATACCTATTTGCTACCAGTGGAGCAACAGCAAGGATGTGCTGGGTGCAAGGCCAACTGGGGAGCGACCAGTGTAAAAATGTGATGGAATCATGTTTGTCTGTCTTGAAGTTCTTAGTTTTGGTGTGAATGTAGTTTAATAAATAACAGCTGCAGATCTATTTATTTATCTTTTATATCTTGTAAATATTTGTCTCTGCATTTTACGCCCACTTTATTCGCTGCAAATACAATCTAGTCATGCCACGACATGCGCTTCATACCGTTCATGCTGCAAATGTTGCTGGCGCCTCAACATCGGTGCAGGTTAAATGAACAGACTTGCATCCCTTAAGCTGAAATAATTTTGCATTATGCTGTGATGATTAAGTGTTCCCCTTAATTTATTTAAGCAGCCTGTTATGAATCTGGTTAAACACTGTTATGAACGGCAGTGTGACTGTATGACAGAAACATGCAGCTGCAAGGCAGGGTTCTAGTTTTCAAACCTCAAATGTGATTCAAATGGATTAAGATGAGGTGATCTGAAGATCTTAATGTTCAAAAAGCACTGACCTATTACCTGAAAAACTGACTCTGCAAGATAATAAAGTCCCGAACAGTTTTGTAGCCTGTTGTTGTCACTGAAGCAGGAACTGCCCCCCCAACTCCAACAGGGGGCGCTTATGCTATGGCTTTATTTCATGATGCAGGTCTGTGTTGTGAATATAATTGGCCACATAGAAATAAAAACAAACACTACAAAGTTCACTTTCACTTTGTGATTGAAAATTAGTTTGCATTGAGAGTTTGGTTAATTTGGAATGACCTTCATTATTTTACCTTTGCTGTGGTGCATATCAGATAATTAGAAAGATAATTAGATGGATTTTTTCTTTTTCAATTGTAACCAAGCAGTACAAGCCAGCAAGTAATTTCCAGTATTTACCAGATTCGCGCTGTTCAGCACAGTCCAGGACTGTGTGTCATGTTTCAGTTCAGCTGCCCGATGTTTGGCCTTTTGCTTTCTGTATGCGTCACTGTCTTCCTCTATCCTGAGTCCTAGTGAAGGTCTAAAGGTGACCGGGGTTTGCAGTCAGGTCCTCTTAGCTTAGACCTGATGCTTTCAAAGAGCTGTTGTATTAATTATGTCTTTATTAATATTTCACCAGGTGTACTACCCATATCTGTTGATCAATAAGAAGCGCTACGCAGGCCTGTATTTCTCCTCCAGTGCAAGCACGCATGACAAAATGGACTGCAAAGGTATTGAGACCGTCCGCAGAGACAACTGCCCTCTGGTGGCTAACCTCATCAACACCTGTCTGCAGAAAATCCTCATAGACAGGTAAACGCATACTCTGGCTGCACTCAGTTTATTTTGTGGAGTCCAGAAATAAGTCATGATTTCTAAACTTTGGACTTAATTTGCTCAGCTCTGTCTTTGACAGTCTGGTTGATTATGAACCAGAGATGCTGACATGGCTTAAAAACAACAACCAGAGCTGTTGTGATGTTTCTTCAGGGATCCCCAGGGGGCCGTGGAACACGCCAAAGAGGTGATCTCAGACCTGCTCTGCAATCGCATCGACATCAGCCAGCTGGTCATCACCAAGGAGCTAACGCGCACTGCCCAGGAGTACGCTGGCAAGCAGGCGCACGTGGAGCTAGCAGAGAGGTCCGATTGGTTGATAACTAGATACCAAGATGTCTTCCTTCAAATAAGATGTTAGAGAAAAAAACGTTTAAGCCTTTAAATCTGATTTACAGGATGAGGAAAAGAGATGCAGGTAGCGCCCCCAACCTGGGAGACAGAGTCCCATATGTCATCATCAAGGCTGCGAAGGGAGCAGCGGCATACATGAAGTCAGAGGTGTGTAGGGCGTGTTGATGTTTCATCTGTTTCTTTCTTAGTGGAAACATTCAGCTTTGATAATGATCCCCATACCACATTTCCATTCAGGACCCCATCTACGTGCTGGAGAACAACATTCCCATTGACACACAATACTACCTGGAGCAGCAGCTGTCCAAACCTCTGTTGAGAATATTTGAGCCCATCCTGGGAGAGAGCAAAGCAGAAAGCATCCTGCTCAGTAAGTCAGCACACCTGACCAAGTATTTTAACATGTATGGAAAATACAAGTTTAAAAAAGTTAACTGAAATAAAAATAAGACTTTCCAAAAACCGTTATTGTGAACATAATCGTAAGAGGTGTGATGTGTTACTGTGAATCTTATCGTTGCTCTTTGGTGATGTGTTTCAGAGGGCGACCACACACGCTGTAAAACTGTGTTAACCTCAAAGGTTGGAGGCCTCATGGCGTTTGCTCAGAAGAGAAGCACCTGTATTGGCTGCAAAGCTGTGCTCAAGACAGATGGTGTGTGTGTGCAATTTCCACCTTCTTTACTTCAGCTGGTGTTTTGGAAAATGACAAAGCTGGAAGTTTTGCACATAACATGTAATGTGCATCTTTGCAGCGGCCGTGTGTGATTTCTGCAAGAAGAAAGAATCTGAGCTCTACCAAAAAGAGGTAAAGTGGCAGAGCAGAATAGCTCTGCTCTATCAGAGTGTCGGGAGATAAAAACAAAACCAATAAAATTTAGGTCTGTCTTAGTGCATTGCTAATTAGTCCACATTATCACCACAGATCTTTCACCTGAATGCGCTGGAGGAGCGTTTCTCTCGCTTGTGGACTCAGTGTCAGCGCTGTCAAGGCTCACTCCATGAAGATGTGCTGTGCACCAGGTGTGTATATGAATGACATGATCATTTTCATGATAACGGACAACGGTTGATTGGTTTGCAGCAGAATTACAATAACGCTGTACCCGCTGTCTCCTCTGCAGCCGGGATTGTCCGATCTTCTACATGAGGAAAAAGGTTCAGAAAGACCTGGACGACCAGAGCAAGCTGGTGTCTCGTTTCGGATGGTGAGGGAGACGCTAGCTCGCTGCGATCGCTCATGTGCCTAATTTCAGACGACCTTTCACTGTATTTTCTTTTGTTAAAAAAAAAAAGAAATGCATATATATGACTATTTTTTTTTTTTATGTTTTCTAATATGAATAAATGACAATAAGTAGAGTTTTGTAAAATAAAATCAAAAAAGAAATTGTGGTTTTTACTCACTGAACATTTAAAAGGGAATCTCATTAGAAGTGATGAATCAACACGTCAACAGCGTCACATCTCCAGTTTCTGAATGACCCTGTTCAGCTGTGTACGTACTTACACACCCGAGTCTTTGACATCAAAGTGCATAATTTCACAGAAATGAAAAGGGGAACTTGATTACCTTCAGCACTTTGTCTCAGTCAAACCTCAAACCACAGCCCTTCCTCCCCACTGATTTTGCACTTCAGAAGAAAAACCCGTAAATATAGTTGCAAGCGGCAACGGGAGAGCAAAGCAGGTCTGGGGAAACCGCTAGTACAACTTCATGTTCAAAAGCGCTGATAGGTAAAACAATTTTTTACTTTTTACTTTTCCTTTTTTGAGAGCTGACACAATGTTTGGTGAAAAATCAGTCTGATAACTTCTGTGAGGCTTGGTCTGAAGATCACCTGTGCAAGTGCAGGTGACGCTTTCTCAAGGCAGGGCTGCCAAAAAACCTCTTAAACGTTGGAAATTTACATCATAAGCTGCATCCTAATTCAGGTACATGCACCTGTTGCTTATCAGTTATTCCCTCTCAAAAAGTAACAATTATATGAACAAAACGGACACCATGTAAAAGCTGAAGACTTTTACTCGTTTCTTACAGCAGAGCGCATTACAGATTTACAACGTCTTACTCAGTTAACCTCCTTGATCATATAATAATCATATATGCATTAGGCAGTCAGAGCCCTCTGGTTAAGACAATTAAAAAAGTAAAAATCCTACATGGATGGATTGACTTGTTAGCAAGATGCAACTCCCCTGAAGTTAGTTCACTGAACAGTGACGTCGTTTTTAGTAAATACACAGATGCTGGTTTTTAAATTGTCGGATGTTTGTAGTTCAACAGAAAAATGACCACACCTCACGAGTGTTCCTGTGCTCGACATGTTTTGTGTAGTACCACAGCGTTGTTTTCACAAACTACATGCTGTGGTGGAGTTTGGTGTCACATAAACAGTGTTTGGACACAGTAATGAACCCCTGACAACACTAGCACCGGCAAAATAACTGTTAAAAATGGACTTTGGAGTCAAGTGTGAATGTTCACACCAATAACGGCCTTAAAAAAATGACGAGCAGAGGAATCAGATCGTCCGATTTTTCTCTGTTATAAATCAGCGTCTGATTCGACGCTGTATTCCTGAGTAGCTTTTAAAGTAGCACTAATTCTAAAATCTGCATTCACCACACAACAGGAAGTGACTAAAGTGCACCTGGGAGTTTGAAACACAGTTTTGAGGTTTGTTAACGGGGAAATCCTACAAGATTTTTTTTTCTTTTAGAAAAAAATTAATTCAAAAGTAAATAATGCTGATGTGTTTCAAGCCCCAGAGACTGCACCAACCTATTTGTATTTTAAAAAATGCACACAAGGGGAACGATTTTAGAAAAGGTTTTGACTAACTACGTTTCCATGGTAAAGTGGTCTCACAGGAAAAAAATAAAACAACCTCCAAACTCTCCAGCTCACTTAAACAGTTTCCTCATGAAGTCAAACACTGACCATTCAGCAAATTTTATAAAAAAAAAAAGTGGAAATGTGCTGAGCACTACAATAACAAATGGAAATGTGACAGTGTAAAGTGCAGTGATGCATTACCGTGAACTCCTGACATCTAAATGGTCAACAGAAGCTAAAAATGACCCACTAAACTCCAATAAAACCACATTTAAAAAGTACACTTTCCCAAACGCTGCTAAATTGACACTGCACATGAATGTATGAATAACAAACCTTGTGAATACACACTATAACTGGAAACTTTAACACCAATAAAAATAGATGTTTTTTCTTTCCCCGCATGTCTACGTCCTTGTGTGGAGGTGTGTGCGATGTCTCCAAGGTGCAGGGGCAGTTGTGGGGATGAGGGGAGGAAGAAACAAGTGCTGTAAGTGATGCTGGCTCTGTGTGTGGTTTGCTATAGTATCATGCAACGTCTCTGAGTGTTCTTCTTGCTCTTCTTGTTGCTGCGGTTGGTCTCCTTGTATCTTCTGATCTCCCGTACTAGAGAATAAAAAGCTTCCTCCACACCCTGCAAAATAGAGAAGAAGCCGATTCGACGTTTCAGGAGGTTTTATTCAGGAACACAAAAATGGATTGATGAGTGCTGTCGACAGGTTACCGTTACCTGTCTGGTTTTGGCGGAGGTCTCTACAAACGGCACGCCGTAGCTCCTCGCCAGCTCCTGCGCCTGCTGCGTCTTCACTGTGCGGGTGCTGAGGTCGCTCTTGTTCCCCACGAGCACCATGGGGACGCTGTCACTGTCCTTCACCCTACTGATCTGCTCTCTGAGGAGAACACACGCGACAGAGCACGTTGCAAACGCTGGTCGATCAGTTCAGACTGACGATATTATTCAGCAGGTCAGACTGAAGACCTGTGGTCTTTTTAGTTTTATCATTTGCAGACAGAATAATTTAGTTGGTGTTGCAACACTCGCTGGGTTCTGTGTGTGTTACACTTTTTATCTGTGGCTTCCCTGTTTGCAACGTTTTATATTTACAAGTCAAAACATTTTTGGAACAGTTACGAAATCTACAAATGACCCCACACAAATTGCAGAAACGCTAAGTTTATCTGCAGATATTTGGTAGACAAGTAAGTGCAGTTCTCGCTAAACAGGAAATAGCCTTTGAGTGCCTAAATGTGCACAGTTGAGACAGCTATGCACAGCTGTCTTAAATCTCTGTGTGACTGAAATAAGGAATTAGTCCTACTTGGAGACTACTGTTTGAATTCTTTGTCCAGCTGTCTGTGCTGGCGTGAACCCGCGAAACTTCCTTTACCTGTAAAGGTGAACGTCCTCAAAGGACTTGCTGTTGTTGATGGCAAACACACAGAGGAAGCCTTCTCCCGTCCTCATATACTGGTCCCTCATGGCGCTGTACTCCTCCTGACCTGCAGTGTCCAGGATGTCCAGCAGACATGTCTCTCCATCAATCACCACCTGCTTTCTGTACGAGTCCTGCAAGACAGCACGAGTTAGGCTGCAATGCATCATCCTGAGTCTCACGCTGCTGCATCATGTAGCAACAAGATCTTGGTGATTTTGAAATCAATGTGCTCAAGTGTGAATATTTTATAAGCAATTATGGAATCGCACCATTTACTGGCACGAAGGCTGACATTTATTTACACGGGATAAATTAGAACGTGACAGTTATTTGCAGGTAATATGATTATATTTTTATCAAATATTGCCATCTTTAAACTAGAAGGTTATCCCGAGGACATGAGCTCTGCTGAGGCAAAAGGTCTGTTTAACAATTTTAAATTAAAGAGGATTTGCACAGAAATTTAACGGATATTTGCTCATCCCTTGCCCCAATGCATCACCTCTTCATCTTGGTGTTTCATGCACAGTCTTGCTGACAAAGCTGCACCTCCAGTTCTTGCCTTGGCAGAGGACTACAGTGTTAGAAGGTTTTGGGCAGGTTTTAACAAGGTTTCTGGCCTGACTGTGACAGCAGCAGTCCACGTGGTGACGTACACCATTTGCAGACACAAAATATATAAAGACTGTGAATCTCTTAACAGAAAAACATGAAATTAAATTGTGTTAAAATCAGCTCAGTGTTAAACAAAAACACTTTAAAAGATTTGTTACGCGGTCGTGCAGCAGGAATAGCAATCCTGTGATGTAACTGCACTATTGTAAAACTAAAATCTACATTAATCTGATTCTTTTTAATATGCAATGGCGATACTTAAAAGAAACGCTCCTTCTGAGGGCATAAACTGGGACTTTGCTTGTGTTGGATACTCAGTTTTATGGACAAACATTTGCCAGAAATGAAAAGAATTAATTAAATAAACACGGGATCCTTATAACTGCTCCAAGCGGCAATTCTTCCAACAACACCGGGACATATCAACCATTAAAACCGGACTAATTCTGATAGATAAAATAAAAACCTGATTAATAACACATCTGTAGCACTAATGAGCAGTACGGATGCTAGTTAAGCGCCAGATTAGACTATGTATTACAGCACTTTGCGTCTGCTGGTCACTTACCTCGATAGTTGGATCGTATTCATCCACAAAGTGGTTCTGGATGAGCTGGATGGTGAGAGCGCTCTTGCCCACACCTCCTGCCCCGACCACCACAAGTTTGTACTCGGTCATACCTGCAGAGAATGAAGCCAACAGGTGACCATTAAGACATCTAATAATTTGCCCCCTTCCTCACTGAGCTGACATGGCGAAGAAGACACTGACTGACCCAGATTTATCGGCAGACATTTAAAGTCTTTCTTTTTTTCTTTTTTTTTTGCAAAAATGTAGAGTCGACTAAAATGATTACCAAATGGAGACATAAACTGCTTGGCTTACCTTTGTGAAGAAGTTATAACGGCGTAAAATGAAAACGGAGTTTTGGACTAGATAAATGAGATTAGCTCGCTACATAACGTTAGCCTGATTTCCTTGTTTTAGACACTTGTAGAAACACTTAAGGATGTGTCCAGAACTTTCTTATCTGACCCGCGCGTCCAAAAAATATTGAAGTAAAACTGTTGAGCCACTAGTAAAAATCAGAATTTATGTTATTAAATAATTAAAATCCCAGATTCGTTCGAGTTCCTACTTATTCTTCATTGTCGTTCATTGGAAGTAGAGCGTTTTTTCTTTACGTTAATCCCCGGGTGAAGCAGCCTATGAGACCACAGCACGAAGACGGACATCTTAACTGTCCAATCACAGCAGGGAACTGGTTCGTGACCTCGCCCAGAGTTGCTGCGGTCCAATTATAAAAAGGTACGGCTTAAAACGGGCGTGGTATTTAAAAGGCAATCTTCCTCGAAATGCTCACAAAGAGAACTAAATTTAATTTGAATACCGAACAATACGACGTTATACGTCCAAAAAACAAGTTTGAAGCAAACAGCAGCTTTGTAAATGCTCAAAGTGCTTATAGGAAGTGTTACGATATTTAACTCGGCACTATACAGTACATGTGTGGTCATTGCCCCCTTGTGGCCATATTGAGGAACTGCAACAGCAAATTAGTTAATGCACAATAACTATGTAATTATTAATACAGCAATTATTATATTAATAAAATCCTTTAAAAACCATAGTTAAAAACAGCAACATAAATAAAATAAAATAATAGTAATATGGGAATATTATTTTTATGTCTCCCAAATGACATTTGGATTTCGCAGACCTGTTGCAGTTCAACCTGGATAAAAACTTTTAATTTTAGGTTTATAGGGAGAGTTACAGACAGACAAGAACTGCACAGCCCACTCAACAAATCATCAAGTGGGATAGAGACACATTCTTTTACTTGCCTTTAAAGCGCTTTACTTCATGCAATACCTTTCTTTAGGAACACTTAGATTTTTTTTCTTCGATTTTTTTATTAGTGGTGTGTCATGGTGTTGATTTGTTTTACGTTTTATTATCTCGTCTTATTATCTATATTACACACCTACACAAAAATATTTTATTTATTTCTCGGGTAAAGCTGGGGGAGTCACTGCTGATTGTCAAATCACTGGTAGTAGCTATAATCATTGCTAGTCTTTATAATTTCAAAATTAAATTATCAAAGACAACCAGCAGTACCATGTGGCAATAACTTTTAACTGCTGGTAATCTCCAAAGTTGAAAAATATGGGTCTTCACAGCAGGTTGCTTTCCTGTCTGACATCCCCAAGGGGAATTTCTGTCTCTTGCAGGAATTGAGCTAGCAACCGTTTGCTTGGTAAGCAAACGTGTGTTAACCACTACTCTATCCCTAAAGCTGGAGTCACTGAACTGGATTTCTAGCCATGTTTGTAGTGGCATTTAATGGATCATCTGACAATTATTTATGATTTGCTGCGTGGTACAGCTAGTCCAAGAACTTCGCACTAGTAGTTTCATATTTCCATGTTTTATATTCTTTGTTTTACACCCTTACCATCTGTAGTACAACCCCAATTGCACATTTTTTTTTAAATGTGACACTGTGTAAACTATGGATGAAAAATGGAAGGCAATAATTTGCAGATCATCACCCCCAAATTCTGAGAAACAAGAGAAATCTCTGTGTGCAAAGAACAAGACCAAAAGTCAAAGTTGATCAAGACCACAGGTTGCACTGCATTAAAAACAGGCATGATTCTGTCATTGATATCACTGCATGGACCCAGAAACACGTACAGAAACCATTGTCTTTGAACACAGTTGGCATCCAAAAATGCAATTTAAAGCAAAGAAGAAGCCACTGAAAGTGAAATTCTTTGTGGAAAACATTTGCATCTCAGACTAAAGAGGAGAAGGACCTCCAATAGTATGGAGTAACATTGTAAATCCTGTGGAATTACACATCTAGAATGGCATCATCAGTGCTAAAAGGCAGGCTTCACAGCAACATCCAGATGATATTCTTTTAAGGGATGTATGTTTCAGCAAAACAATGCTAAACCGCGCACTGCATCTATTTCAGCAGCATGGGTTCCTAGCAGTGTTGGTCAAGTTACTTGAAAAAAGTAATCAGTAACTAATTACTGATTACTTCCCCAAAAAAGTAATCCCGTTACTTTACTGATTACTTATTTTCAAAAGTAATTAATTACTTAGTTACTTTTTAAAAACACGATTTACAACCTGAAGAGGTGATAAAGTGATAGATCTTTCAGCCCAATTCTACTTTTTCTGCATAATCCATCATACAAAATGTAATCAAATGGAAAAGTCTCCTTTTTAACTTGTTTTATCAGTTTTAATCTTTTAACTTTATGCATCAAGTGAAAATTTAATTATATGCAACATTCTGACTTGAATAAATTAGTTTAACATTGAAACCTATTTTCTACACATTCCAGCACATAAAATAAAATGTTTTTTGTGTTTACACTCAGTCTTTCAAATAGATGCAAGTAAAACACAGCAGAAAATAAATAATGTCAAAGACTCAGCGGTCCTTTTGCTCTATTTTCACCTGTAAAGCAGGAGTAGGGTAGGCGGAGGTTTACCCTGGTGCAGGTGTGCCGCGGTCAGTTGAAGAATCCGCGAGTTTCTCTGTGAGTTTCCCATTACGTTGTTGCGCACTCGGTGCTTGCTTGGAAGTTTAGGGGTTTTTTTCGGTGTAAAAAGAAGTTTTCTTCCCACGCAGTGAGCAGCGGACGCTAATGTTTTTGTCACTTTTTATGGAATCAAACTCAAAGTAAGGTCAGTACTTCCACGCTTTAAACGCCGCACGCTCATACTCTCTCCCACAATCGATATGATCTGCACACAGCTGTTGTCACTAACGACGCACTCGCTTACGTCACTGTCGTGAGACATTCTCGCAAAAAATCACGGTTTTAGTAACGCAGTAACGCAGCGTTCCTACGGGAAAGTAACCTAATTACCGTTTTTGCAATAGTAATCCCTTACTTTACTCGTTACTTGAAAAAAGTAATCAGATTACACCATCTTTGGTTCCTAGTAGAAGAGTATGGGTGTTGAACTGGTCTGTGTGCTGTTCAGATCAGCTGAAAACATCAGGAGCATTAAACAAGAAATACAACAAAGAAGATCCAAGTCTGTTGCATAGCTAGAATCTTATTTTAAACAAGAATGGGACATCATTCCTCATCTGGAAGTCTAGCAGCGGATCTTTCAGTTTCCAGATGTTTATCGATTGTTGTTAAAAAAAGAGGTGGTAAACATGGCCCTGCCCCAACCTTTTTTCAAATTCTACATTCAAAATTGCCCTATTGTGTTTGTTAAAATGGTACATGAGATTTTTTTAAAATAAGATTTGCAAATCATTGCATTCACTTTTCATTTACATTTTACACAGAGTCCAACCTTTGTTTTGGAGTCAGGGTTGTAGAATTTTGGACCTGATTATTAAAAATCACGAATCTTTACTGCCCTCTAGTGTTCAAAGCAACTTTTAAACCCTTGAGTTATGTCAATGTAGGCAATACTTCCGGTAAATTCTTTTCAAAATAAAGAACCAACTGAACCGTTAATAAAGGCGCTGACTGAGTGGATTTTAAATTATTAAAAGATGACGATGAAAATCGCTTGGGGAGATTATTTCAGCTCCGTTGGAAACAGAATGATTTTATAATTGTAACAATAAAAAATGCAGAACTCAATTCTTTCAATAGAGCAAAAATAAATACGTTATTGCGGCGAATCGTTAATTTTTTTTAAAATTTTATTTACAAGCGCTTTAGAGGAAGCGGCACCGCACATACAAACAGGCGTGGACAGGCCCTGCCTGATCCATCATGCTCACTTCCCTTGTCTGTGACGTCCATGTTTCCCCCTCACTCTCCCACTGAGTGCATCTGCTGTCCTATCTAATCTTTGCCTAAAATCACAGCGATAATCCTGCATCCATCTGTTCCGAGAGAAAGAGAGAGAGTGAAAGACAAAGCACCGACAATCTGAAAACCAACACCATTTTAATGCATCATCATGTTTTAGGTGATAAAATCCCGATGACACAATTGCACTGAAATAGTGACATCATCTTAAATTGCTTGAATTTTATTATACACAAGGTTATCTCACATGTACACTTTTTTACATAAAATATTTTCCATATATTTGCATTTTTAAATACATATCTTTTCTTGTCTTTTTAATTTTTTTTTTTTTACACCAAATCCCACCAGATAACCACACATTTCATTGAGGATGGGAAGGAAAACATTGGAGCAGCCATAAACTGAGACAAAGAAGAAAAAAGCAGATCAAAGATACACTGATACAACACGCACAAAATGAACTTGTTCACAGTTATCATCATTCACGTCTTTAAGACTTTTCACTCAAAAAATGGCAACTGACCTTTTGCACTTTTTTTCTTGTAATTATTCGACACAGCAACACATTTAAAAACTAAACCCCCAAGTGAATCAAACACGTCCTTTTTAAACAGTCCAGCACTGCAGTTTTATCTCGCAAACATGACCCACTGAGTACCACCAACAGATGTACTGTCTGTCAGCACGAACAGATGCAGGAGTGGTGTGTGTGTGTGTGTGTCTGTGTGTACACAAGTCCAGTACTACTACAGATTACCTCGCCCGTATGTGACTGTACTCCATTTCCCAGCTGCCAGTGCGCTTGACAGGCAGGAAGCTGAGGTTCTCTACTCTTACAAGATATAAGTGAAGCTGAACTTCACACATTCTCTAATAATGTTCGCCTATCAAACTCTGTCTGCACGATTCACTGTGCACTCGCATGAAATTAGCCCCCCTGTGTGTGTTTGTGTGTAAAAGGGAAAATATGAGGGCTGGCACAGTACTGCACCACTGTGTCCATTAAATATGCTCACTGCACAACTTTTCAGCACCTGCACCCAACACAACAGCACACTTGCTGTCACACACACACAGACACACACAGTCGATCTGAAAAGCTTGGATTTACCCGCACAAACACGACTGATGTTGAGAGAAAGATAAGACAAGGAGGAAAAATGGAGGGAGAGGCTGCCAGAGAAACAAGAAAAGGCATAAACAGAAAGTGCTGGGAGGCCTGGGAGTGTTATAAATATGTACCAAGCTGAGGGAGACTATACACACTGAATAGAAAGTGGGAATTGTCAGATGATTACTGGCGACTGTGACCTGTAAGCGTGGCTGGACATGAGATGCAGTGAGAAACTGTAGGCGGCAAAGTCAAGCACACAGGTGAAGGGAAGTTTTACAGCTTTACACTCATCTACGTACGACTTTACAACACCTAAGCACCTTTTTTCTTTTCACTTTGATTAGGAAGTTTGAAAGTTAAACTCAGTGACGTCGTGGCTGGTGGCGTCTGTTTAGTTTATCTGGGAGCTTTGAGAGCTTGGATTTGGTGATGAATTCTGCATTGAATAGAAGTGTGAGGTTTTTAAAACTGAGGCTCTGAAGGTGCTTTCCCAGCAAAATAAAAGTAAATGCATGACTCACACATAAAAAATTAAAAACAACACAATCCCAGTGGCTTCAGCAAGTTGCTATACAGGCCCACAACTCTCTCGCTCTTTCTGTCTCTCTCTCTCTCTCTCACACACACACACACACACACACACACACACACACACACACACACACACACACACACAGGATCTCCTAGTTGCGGATACAGAACTCCTGACCAATCACAATGAGCATCAGCATCAGGATGTAAGATGAGTTCTGATGAAGATGAAATCAGTTTTTTTGTGTAAATTTAGCACTCTGCATGCACATGCTTGCACACGCACACTGTCTCTCTCTCTCTCACACACACACAAACACACACACCTACAGTGGAATGAATCTGATCCACTCTTTTGATATGTGCTGCTATAAATTTTAAGAAGCACACAGCAGGTCTGTTCAGTGACTCTCTTGCAGTCGTTCTCCAGAAACACCCTTCCTCTTTCATTTTTTTTATCTTGTTATTATTATTTTTTAAAACTTGTGTCACGTCAGTCTTCTATGTGAGCTCCTTCTCTACTTCTCCCCCGTACATGTAGGAGTTATATCCGGGCGGCTGCACATACTCCTCAGACTTATCCCAGTCTGTCACCCATCCTGACCCTGCTCCTCCTCCTCCTCCTCCACCGTTGAAACCAGCCCCCGATTGGCTTATGGCTCCGTACTGCCCCCCTCCACGGTACATCTCTTCTGTTTCATTGGCCAGTTCATCCTCGTCGATTATACCGCACTTCTCCTCACTTGTGTCCTCTATGTCTGCCCAAGGCTGCTTTTCTCCTGATGCAAAGAGTCCTAGTGAAGAAGAAAACAGATCAGCAATGAAACTGCGATATTTTAGAGATGCGTTACAAAACACTGTAGAGCCAAAGTCCTACCATAGAAAACCACTCCTCCATAATGAACAAGTGAGGCTATAAGGAAGACGTACTGCCACTCCTCACGCGTCTGAAATGATTCAAAAGGTATTTTAGCACAAGAAAGAACAAGAACAAGTCTCCCTGGTGTGTCTTTACTCATTAAACATCTTGAGCTTTATGCTCAGCTTTGTTGATACACGTGAATGAGTCACCTTGTGTTTGGTCATGGCACCAACTATGAGAGGACACACCATTCCAGATAACGTTCCCACTCCGTTCGAAATGCCCATCAGTATGCTGGCATATCGAGGCGCGATATCCAAGTGATTGACATTAAACCCTGAGTGAAAGAGCAAAAACACAGAATGATTTTTACACTTAGGGGATAGAAAAAATGATATCATTTTTTAAAAACACATTTTCGTCTTAACGACGTTCACTTCAAACAGTTTAATAAGATAATGATCTAATATCTGTCTGTGTGTGAAATATAAAGCCATTTCCAGGTAGTAGCGGGCACAGCTTGTCATCCACAAACCAACTGGGGATGCCATGTCCATCTTTGATATACAGTCTATGCTGCCAATGAAAACACTACAGCTGACTGACAGACTCATGTTTGCAAATTAGGTCATATTTTAAAGTCCTATCAATGTCAAGTTTTATTCTCATTATGTAGCTTTATTGTAATCAAACTGTCAAAACTCATTAATTTTGATTGGTAAATTACCATTAAACAAACTTAACCTAGCTAACTAATATGGCAAATTCATTTACAGTCATGTAAATTGGAACATTTTTAACAGGATTTTATAATACTGTGAAAACCTTCAGAAGCAATAACATGAAATAACAATTTTCTTATGACTTCATCAGTCTCTCACATCAATGTGGAGGAATTTTGGCCCAACTGTTCTTTATAACTTTACAAAGTTAATTGTGATTCGCATCAACTGATTCATACACACCTCTCCTAATGTCTCACCACAGCAATGCTTTCAGGTTGAAGCGTGGACTTTGACTGAACCATTCAAGATCATTTCTTTCTTTATTTTTCAGCCATTCTGTTGCAGATTTTCTGTTCATTGTCCTGTTGCATGACACAATTTTAGCCAAGCTTCATCTATCAAACAGATGGCCCCAAATTTCACTCTGTATACTTTGTTATACAGAGGAGCTCGTGGTTGACTCTATGACTGCAAAGTTCCCAGGTGCTGTGACTATAAAACAATGGCTGGGATGAGTAAAGGGGAGATGACACACAACAAAATTAAATAAACCATTGTGCAGATTTCTTTGTTTTTAAATATTGTTGGAAACATTTGGGAAAATGTAAGTAGGGCAACACATGTCAACAGAATCTAGAAAATGTGTCATTTTCATACTTTTAAGTTAAAACTTTAACGGGAACCAGTTTAGCTCAGTAGTTGAGCAGGTTAACACACCCCACGAGGCCTGGGCTCGATTCTGACCCTTGGTCCTTTGCAGTGTGTCTGCCCTGTTCTCTTTCCAGTCTCTTCCTCACTTATAACTATCCAAAACACTTGATTTACCGCTGTCCTGCTCACATTTAAAGCAATACTTAAAATTCCATTGTCTCTCATTAAACCTTACTATCACCTTCATGTAGCAACAGTAACACGACAAGTCAGGTTTTCACCTTACATGTTTAGAACATAGATTACCTGAGATAGCAAATCCACTGAATCCCACCGCCAGGACCAAGAAGGAGATGGCAATACCCTTTGTGTGAGAGTAGCCCACCACCAGCAGGAGGGTGGCTTCCATCCCAAAACCTGTGGAAATTCCAAAGAAATCCACATCAACACAAAGGAATTACGAACACTAATAACAAACCCTGTTGTTACAGTCAAGGCAGTGCCAATATGCCGTAATTTTCAGTGTTTGAAGCTGTACACGTGTTTATGCACACGCTGATTTGACCTTTAAGTTGTGCTGAAATATTAATTTGCTTCTAATGCTGGCAGCTACTGCACTTTAAATATTCTAACTGCAAGCTGCTAAATGCCCCACAACTGACAGCATAGTTTCATATGTTTAATTTTAGGAGAACTACAGCATCATTAATAAGTTCATCTTTACACATTTATTTATTTATTTTTGCAATGCTTCTAATTTAGCTTTAATCACTGTGATGTGTCAGAAAGTACTGAAAGAATTGTTTAACTTTTTGCAGCCATTTCTGCAGCAAAAATGAAATGCTATTATAATTTCCAGCTGATAATAGGATGAAGTTTTAGTGAAATAATAATTTGTCAGTTTTCTGAGCCACGGTCTAAAGATATTTAAGAGCAGTTGGTTCGTAGACCTTGGTGCTCTGGGAGGAGTGTCAGATGACAATTGCAGAGTCAGAGAATTATGGTACCCTCATACCCATTTAATAGGCTCTGTTGGCCAACTAAGACGGTTCACCAGAGCTGTATAGAGTTATTTAGTTTCTGCTCATAAACCATAAGCCATGCTCTTATGTTTGATAGCCTCACCTCCACAGTTCATGAGCTTCCTGACGTTGGTGGTGGACATCAGGTTGTGGGTTCTCAAGTAGTCAGCCAACTGGCCCCCAATAGGCACGATGATTGTCATCACCAGATGGGGCAAAGCTGACACTATGCCCACCTGAAAGTCATGTATAGGAGAGGCAGACAGTGTGTACATGTGCGTGAAAAAGGCAAAAATAGTGTTTTTGGGGGGAAAATGAAGGGAGGATGATGAGATGTTCAAATTTGTCCTGACCAAGTGGGAAAATTACAGTTTTACTTGCTTTGACCCTACAGCTTGGATGCCATGCTAACTCACCTTGCTGATCTCAAAGCCAAAGACTTCTTCAAAGTAGGCCGGCTGGCTGATGAGCAGCAGGTAGAAGGTCCAGCTCCTGCAGAAGTTGGCCACAATAATGGCATAGACTGGCATGGAGGTGAAGAAGTGTTTCCACGGGGTTTTAAATTTCTACCACAAAAAGTAATAAGATATTAATGATATGCACCAACTCCACCAATTAAGAACTGCAGACTCAGCCAAGTGCATGGGTCTAAATACACATACTTGAAGGGGATTGAGAAATGATGCAGACTCTCCGATCGCATCTTCAATGTATTTCCTCTCCTCTGGTGAGATGGTGGGATGGGCTGCAGGACTCTCGTATGACACCAGAATCCAAAACAAATACCAGAATATCCCAAAGCTGCCTGGGAGAGGGAGAGAGAGAAAGAAAGACACAGACATAGGAGACAAAGAGAACATTTAAGAGAGAACGAGAATTTAAAGGAGTTGTGGAAATTTAAAGAGAATCAAATAGTGGACATTTAGGGAAATTTGCATGAGCAGTCTTAGTGAGAAAGATAGTAATAAAAGTAATATAACACATATTTGTACTAACCATAGACATAAAATACAGAAGGCCACCCAGTGTATTGCACCAGTATCCCAGCTAAAGGCATGGCCACCACTGCCCCAGCATAGGATCCTGTTAAGACAACACACACACAAAGAAGGCACAAACCCTGTTTATATCTTTCTTTCTTGCACTCAACATGTTTTAGAGCCATCATAGTCTTTTTAAACTCTTAAACGTTAGATGAACTTCTAGCAGTTTCATCACAAACGTGTCTTCAAACCCACAGAACCTGTGCAGACATTGTAGATACTGATCTGTGAGGTGACAGGAAGCTGACATTACCACAAAAAGCTGTCGTGGCTAATCGACTTCGCTCAAGAGGAGGTGCCCACTTGGCCCAGATCCCATGACAGGCTGGGTATGATACGCCCTAAAGGATAGAATACGGTCAGGGAAACACCTGTGCATGTGGGAATAGTCCTACACAGAGTCCAGATGTGGACAAAAACTCATATTTACCTCTACAAGGCCCTGGCATATCCTGACAAGTATGACGCAGCTGTAATGGCAGCGAGCGGCAGATGGAATCAGCATGTTGAGCGTCGATGTGGCCACGATGGCAAAGCCGAAAACTCTTAAAAACACAAAGGACAGTAACACTGGCATCAGAACATAAAAAAATCCCAATACATCCCAATACTGGCATTTTCTATGAATGCTGGTTCAGCTGCTTTGCCTCTTACTGTTCTGATTCAAATTATTCTTTTTTCCACACCTAGCATGTATGCAAATTCAACCAGATCTGACACCATAAATGTGGAGATATTAACCTGTTTGCTGCAAATTTTTGACATATAAAGCCACCCGGGATTTGTGTGACGATGTAGCCCCAGAAGAAGGAGCCGTGAATCATCCCCACTGTCTCTGGATCCCAGGTGAACTGTGCAGCCTGGAGAGAAGAAAAAAATTATATGACTTTAGCTCACTTCACAACAGAGGAGATTACCTTGAAAACTTAAGGTCAAGGGCAACTCTGGTTCATCATCCCCAACCACAAAGCCCACGAGTTGGATGTCCCTGATAAATACATTAAATAGAACCAATGGTTCAGTATCTTGCTCAAGGATACTTCGACGTGCAGACCTGAGTAGCTGGGGAATCGACTAACAACATTTCGATTGGTGGATGAACTGTTTTAACTCCTGAACCACAGCCAAGGCAAGCTGGCACAGAGCTGGCCTAGACTGCAGGACTTTAGAAAATTTGATATCACTACACAAAGTAAAGTTTGTTTATCAGCAGTTAAGATGATGCCAACATCAAAACGCCTTAATAGAACTTTTCAGCTTTAGTCTAATACTCTAATACATGACACTACTTATTATGACTTATCAAGTCATTTAAAAAGTTACATAATTACAAAATTTTATTCTTCTCCAACCAACTACATTGTAAAAGGGATAGCCTCAATACAACACACTGCATACTGTGATTAATATAAACCATTAGATATAGTCCAATGAAGATTTAAAGTGATCCCACAGAAAAAGACTTAAGACAGTAACTTTCATTGGTACTGTGAAAATACTGCATGTTACCTGTGTTCCAACACAATTATTGCAGATGTGGCTTAATATCAAATTCATAAAGTAGGTCAATAAAGGCACAGAAGTTTTAATTTCTCTTCTGCTACTCACCACAAGTACTTCCTTGTTGCCTTTGTAGACAGTATGATCATTGACCATGCTTACAATGGCCACACCTAGGTTGCACCTGATGCCAAAGGAGATGCAGAAGCCCAGGCCAGACAGGATGGCGATGATGTACCGCCGGGGCAGGCCGAAGCAGGTGCAGTCCACCACAGGCAGCTCCTTCTCCTCCACCAGCTCAGGACGACCCTCCGCCGACAGCTCAATAGTTTCTCCATTTGGCTGCCGTTTCTCAATCAGCCTGATGGGAGACAGCAGAATATGTGTTAGGCTTTTGGGGTAAAAGTGAACAAAATGGTGCAAAAGACAAAATTCTGTGTATTATAATGTGCTGCAATGAAATCGATGCCTCGGTGATCTTTATGCCTAGCCTCACAGATGATCTGATCTAACAAATCAAAGTAAAACTGCAAAAAAAAAAAAAGCAGGAACACAAAAGTGTGAGCTTCCTTTAGAAAGGAGCTATGAAAGGTTCAGTCTCCAGCTTCCATGCTGACATCACCGGGAGTTACCAGATTATTTTGAGCCTGTGACAAAGAGTTTGCATCTTTTCTTCATGCATGTTTTAAACTGCAAAGATTTTGCACTCTCTCTCTCTTTTTCCTCCTACAAACGCACTCCTCCAGGCTGACATCATGCTCCACACCGGGGTCACGCCTGACTCAGCACGTCCCAGTGTGTGGAAGCAGCTGTCACAAGCCGAGGAGCTACGACAGCCGCGTCGTCTCTGCTTCAGGATCCAAGGAACCTACTGGTCCTCTCACTCTGATAGTGTCCTCACCACTAAATGCCTTCATTTTTTATGACATCATTCAGCCGAATCTGCTTAACAAATTAGCATTATGTTTAAAACTACAAAAGGAACTTTTGTAGGAAATCAGCTTTTAAGGAGTTACACTTTACCGAGCTGCAAAGACAGGGGTGCAAGTGTCTAAAATGTGTTTGCTTGTTTTTTAACCGCTTAAAATCCCATGGTTTTAGCCCATGTGAGGTGATCTACTTGTTTTCCAGGCTATTGTTCAGTTTGTGTGACCATTTTTGTAAAACAACATGTCGAGCATCCCCTCAACAGAAGTCATACAGAGAAGTCAGAGAGCAGCCATCTGTGTATTGCAACCTTCATACTCACAACAAAAACACACACTTCCATCAGATTTAAGTAAACAACACCTACAGATATACATTAGACAAAGTGTCACCATTTTTTCAGTGAATGTATATATCAGTGTTCACTGTCTGTTAAATTTGAGTTCGCAGCAGAGCGAATCATGTGTCCGCCATCCACTTTCCATTGAGGTGATCCAGTTAGCCAGTGAGCTGGAGAATCGCGCACAGAAAAAAGCACAATCAACACGGGGGTCAGGCTGGCGAGGTGACGATGGTTGTGTTTTAAAGATAGCGTTTCATTGGAGGTCGGGGCTTAAACAAGGTTAGAAAGCAAGTGTGCAAAGTCGAGACAAGTCAGCCTCTGATGCTGATTAATTATTGACCTTTTTTTTTTTTTAGATAAATTATTTACTCCAGCTTTTACACCACAATCTGCCACCATTTGTCCGTCTGTCATCCACCGCTGTCATTATATTTATTTTAGTTATGCGTGTGAATTCCACTCCCTCCCCCTTTTGCACACAGCACACTCTGTATAATCTCGATATGCATCCATGCAATCTGTCAAAAACAAACTAAAACGCAAGACAAGAAGACAGGTCAGTGCAATTACGAGTATAATTAAAACTGCCTACATAAAGAAATATTCTACTCTTCAGTAGATAACAGAAAACACAATGGAAAGCAACATTTTTGGAATTTGTGAGAGATTAGAGAGGCTGCATCCCATCTCCCTCCCTCCCTCTTAATCTGTCACTACACTAAGATTAGGATTACAAAAATGATTTACTTCCGGAAATGAATATGGATGGACAGACTGACTCTGCTGGGCACGATTCAGCACGTTTCTCCCTCTATCACGGCACGCTGTTGAGTTCATGCTGGTCATGTTTTTTAGTCCTTCTGTAACTCAGAAAGCCTTTTTCAGCTTTTGCGTCAAGCTGCAAAATTTCAGGTTGTGCCTCACCTGTTAGTTAATGGTCTACATTTTTATAGAATGGCCCATCTGACTGACTTGGAAATGGGACCATCATGTGTTCATTGCTGACCTTTCACACAAAGTGTCCTGACCTAAGGACGTGATTTGCAATGTGTTTCCCAGTGGATCAAATACAAGAAATTAAAAAACTGCAACCAAATCCTGGAAGCATTGAAAAGGGCGACGCACGACAGAAGCAAAGTCGTGCACATAAATTTGTTGAATCAGTTGTTCACGCTCCTGCCGCTAAACAAATGTGCTGACTTGTCCCCCCGCGTGGAGCTCCTCCCTCATAGTTGGTGAAGGCTGCAGGAGAATCCTCATTAAACCTCAAGACAGATTGCAGCTTGACACCTGCCCATATGCTAAGAGCTAACGAGGCTACCCCACAGCAAAAAATGGTCGTTAATTACAGATGCTTTCCACTAAAAGGCAGCCTCACCCCCTGTGTTCGTGTACAAAGCTGAAGCAAGGGAATTTCCAGCTTAGAAGCAAAGACTTAAAAGATTCTTATACACAAACTTCTTACTTCTTAACATGCTGACTGGTAAAATTTACCAGCTCTGTGTTGAAGAAGAGACACAGGTTCACAATACTGCTTGCTTCCACTCATCTGATGGAGCTGATTGGTCTCAGCTGTCAACAATTAATGAGCAAGCGAGCATGAGCAGGCAGGAGTCCTGCGACCTGGGGCTCTCTGAAATATCATAATTACAATAGTAGCAGGCTCAGTGGAGGCACACGCTTCAAACAGAGCTCATGATTTTCACCTAGACAAAAGAAGCAAAGTCCTAAAACCTGTTTAACCCCAGCGTGAAGACTTCAATACCTCTTGAGTTTAACTGGTGTAAGGTGTTACACAAATTTGATTATATATTAAAAGTATGTTATATGAAACTCCTTAAAACAATAAAAAAATAAAACAGTTGTTGCTAAACTGTGAGTGTTTGTAAGCACACTTTGATTCTGTAATATTCTGTCAGCTTTGATAAAATCACAGTGACTCTCAGGTGACTCGGGGCCTTTATTAGACTCTGTATTAAAATCACCAATTCACAGAGTATTCGGTGTAATCCTCTCATATGAGGATGATCGAGACTGAGAGTGAGACAGCGAGGGAGTAAAAATATTATATAACACCAGACACCCTGGTGATTATTTCTCCATATTTGTGAGCTTAAATTGATTCTTGATTTTATTCCTTTTCTTTTTCTTCTTTTTTTTGTCTCATTTCAGCATTTTGGAGCACGCAAAGTAGCTTAAAGATTAGATTTTTACTTTTTCTCCGAGCACTTTGTAGTTTTAATAGTGATTTTGTTGTTGTCCCCCTCCTCTCCCATCCTTTGAGAGCCTCTCGCTCTCCCTGAAGTGAACAGATTGGGTCTCGGTGGGACTGTGTCACCCAGGGAGACACCCTCCTCCCCATCCTGTCACACCACTTTTTCTCTCTCTCTCCTGCTGACACACACACACACACACAGACACACACATTTAACAGTTACACGTGTGACCTTCATAGACGTATTATCTAAATACTCACACAGTATAACTCAGTCGCAGTATGAGTGCTGTCTCCACACACACAACACTTCTCGCTACATTCACCAGAGAACAACACTTCAACAATGAGCTGCACGGGGTCGTAATATGATAATCGAACCACGTGTTAGCTTACATTAAAATATTTCCTCACAAACTGAACAAGTGAAGCAGACACTAAATGCTGAAATCGACAGCATGGACAGCATCGCTGCCAAAAACCAGGCATGCTGAGTCGTTGCAGCTGACTCTCCAAAGTGGCACGGCTATTGTAGATGAATCTCTGGTCATCTGTGAAGACTGTTTCACAAACCTGTGCCCATGTTCCACACAAAACAACAGAGACAGATGAACGGATAAAAGATAAGAATAGGAAACACAGAAGTGTCTCAAATGTGGACTTGGTGTCTTGTAAGATTTTGCCTTTTGTGTTCAAGCTTGAACCTGCTTTTTTCCTTAGACATAGCTTTATCAAGACTAACAGGAAATCCATGACAAAGACATCCTACATATGATACAAAAACTAATGCTAAATGCTGGGATTAAATGATGGCATGCTTTCCTTTTATTTTATTCAGAGCACTTCTGCAATGACACTGAACTGTAGTAGCTGAAAAATGCACTCCACTGCAAGTAAGATGGATTAAAAATGGATTACCTGTCATATTCTGTATTGCCTCACATGTAGTACAGCACAGCCTCTCATTGTGTAGCCAAGCAATCCTGCAGATGCATTTAAAAGTCTTTTAATAAATCGAAGCGAGGCATTTTTATGATAGCGTCTTTGGGGTACTATTAGTAACTTTTGCACACAACCCAAATTAAAACCAAGAAGCAGTTGTGTGATTATATTTCATGCAGAGCTGTGAGAATAGCCAGATTTGGGGGATCCATCTGGAAACGTTATAAAAGAGCAAATAATGTAAGCAGAGATGTGGAGTGACCTTACAGCGCTGAAGTTTGTGCTTACCTAGTGGAGTTTAATATAGAAACAGGAGATGCATTCTGATGGAGAAAATGTTTAAATAATAGATGAACTCCTGGCTGCTTTCATCAGGAGGGATCACGGTTTTGTCTGTGAGGTGGTGAGATTGCACGCAGACACACTCGTCTGCTTACACAGTGCAGGGATGCCCAAGTTTCACCACGCATTCACACATATACAGCTTTATATACACACATGCATACACAAAACCATAACACACTGCTCTCTTATTCTTTGGCTGCACTTGACACATGCAACCGCATAAAACCACGAGGTCACGCTAAGCTGAGGAAACACCCACTAAAGTCAACCTGAATCCAATCCAACACATCACATCTCTCATGGAATCAGCTGTGGTGATGATGCGCATGTGTGGAACAGTAAGAGAGAAACGAGACAGGCATGTGTGTGTTGATTTAAGAGACCCCAGTAGGCTGAAAGCTGCTGGTGTCTCAATGGATGGAGGATGAGGAAGAAGGAGGAGGAGGCAGTGGCTGGAGGAAGTGACATGGCTTGCATGGGATGGAATGAGTGGGAGGGGAGAGTTTAGGGATTTGCATGGCTCGACAGCTGGACTGCAAAAACAGGCTATTTCAGGACAGGATTTATACGTTTGGTTGCTACCTCAAATCCTGGGAGAGCCAAAGCTTAAAGCAATGGTTATTGCATGAGGTTCTATGATTGTCTTTAATCTGCCTTTTTTTTATTTATTTATTTTTAAACTGAAATATTATCAGTACATCAATCTGTGTAGCAACTTTCACACTCATGTGTACTTTATTTACACATATGC
Organism: Rhamphochromis sp. 'chilingali'; assembly: GCF_963969265.1. Classification (NCBI taxonomy): domain Eukaryota; kingdom Metazoa; phylum Chordata; class Actinopteri; order Cichliformes; family Cichlidae; genus Rhamphochromis; species Rhamphochromis sp. 'chilingali'. Next base: position 20,358,101 of record NC_137942.1, on the reverse strand, counting down.
AGCATTTTGAAATGTTCATAATCAGAGAGGATTATGAAGCTTTCTTTTCTTTTTTTAAAATAAGTACCTGCATGCACCTCCAAAGACATCAACTATGTACCATACAGGCTGCAGCAGTGACATAGTTGTCTTTTTTATATCGACCTTTCTTATTTATTGGTGCAACTAACAATTATTTTCAGTCTCAATTAACCTACATATAATTTTCTTAATTGATGGCAACAACCAATAATCATTTGGTTTGTATTGTCAGGTAGGAAAAAAATAGATGTGGAAAAACACAGTTTCAAGGAAACGTGTCCACAAGGTTTTGTGTGTTTTATCACGCAGGTGATTATTAAAATAACAGTTTATATGCCTGTCACTCAAAACTCAGCCTGAAATATTAAAAAACTTTAGAAATTCACACCGTATTTCAGTCGTTTCTATTCATTTCATTCATTTAGTATAATCCAAAACACGTTTTCATAACAATTAAAATGAAATCCTTCTTTCGCTTTAAGACGATCAAACAAACAAAAAACTGCAAATCATTTTTTAAGTCACATTATTTAAAAGAGAAAAAAAAACATACGGCAAAAACAATTTGGAGCGCAAGAAATGTAATTTATACCGGGAAACTAAAGATTTAAACTTTCCGGTTTTATCTGGCCAGCGCTTTCATTCAGCCTGGTCGTGCCAATAACGCACGGAAACATTATGTAACCAGACTTTCTTCTTCTCTCCAACACCACTTTGAGCCTCACAACATCGAACAAAAGCGCAAACAATAAAAAAAGCATAAATGCAATAAAGCATCAAACCACAAAGAAAGAAAGAACAAACACTCCTTTTCTCTCACTGATAACTTCTGTAACACTATGGAGTACCCGTTATGGGCTTCTGTTACAGCGACGACAGTGTGTCATGTTTTTTCCTCCTAATAAACCAAATTATTCAAAATATTATGGATTTCATCCATTATAAAACACTTCTCCTCTCACTTGTGACAATCAAAACTCCCTACTGCGCAAACGCGGACTTCTGTCGCTATTTTTTGTGAAGGGTTAAACCCAACACATTCCTCTACAATTAAAATAAAAAAAGAACCAACTTTTTAAGTGTTAAAAATTACTGCTTGGAGGAGAGCGAGATGACGGATGCACCAACAGCACCGCCACCAACAGCACTGATATGTGTTGCAAGAAAAAAGGCGTAAAAACGCGCACAAATCCGGGGTGAGTTGAGAACATTTGAAATATCAGTGTACCTGTGAATTTTCCCCAAAGTTTTGCCCGCGACCGCCTTAAACCTGTCTGGTCGGATCTCCATCTTTGCAGCTCCTTGACCCGGCCGGTGTGCTGATGTCCCGTGCGCCCTCCTGTCCTGCCCGAGCGCGTCTCTCTCTCTCTCTCTCTCTCTCTCTCTCGCTCTCTCTCTATCGAGCACAAATCCCTCCTTCACTGCACTGCCCCCTCCGCTCCGACAGGTGTAGGCCTTTCAGGCTCCGGGCTTCCTTGTAAAGGGATCGAAAGCCTCTGGTCGATATGGACTCTCGAGTTGGGTAAGATTTCATTTATGCTTATTCCAAACAGGAGATATACTCACTGTTGCCCTTAGCGATAGTGCAGGAAAACACGAATAAATAAGATGGTGGAATATGATGTCTTCTCTGTTTTGTGCGTGTGGTGTAAAAAAAAGTAGCAGGGCTGATATTGTAGTACTCTTTCAGCAGGTTTCTCACACGTGGATTAAGTTCCTTGTCCCAAAATCTATGAAAATCTGAATTCATGTTCATCTGGGGTGTTTGTCACCACCACAGGGAGACAGTGGAGATGGAGCCTCAAGCTCAAGACCCCTTGATTAAGACAAGGCTGAATCCATGTCCAGGAGAAATGCCACCTAGCATGTTAACATATGAAATACGTCTTCTAATCTTTCTCTGTTTTTAATTTATCTTTATGCTCCGATATTGTTGTGTTCACCATGAAGTCAGTTTATAACACTGATCGATCCACAATTAAGTGCTTTTGTGTTGCATGTATGTTCATATATGAAGTATAGATAGATTTGTAAATTTTAATATAATATTTAACATTTCAAGGTTAAAAGGCAAAAAAATGTTACTAAGAAGGCGTGCAAAATATTTGTGTATTGGCCCTATTAAAAACCTAAACAAAAGTGCTTGTATGAATGAGGCAAGTTGTGTAAAGTGCTTTGATTACTCAGAGTAAAAAAGTGCTATATAAGAACCAGTCCATTTACAACCCACCCATGTTTAGGTATTATTTTCTTGACCAAAAAACAAATGAATGTTTGTGGATCATAATAGAGCAGAGAATCAGGCTGCTGCCACCTAGAGGTTTATTAAAATACAGTAAAAATACTGCTACACTGGACATTTTTTGTGAACACGTAAAAACATTGCTGTGCTCTTATGAGGTAAAATGATAGAAATACAAAAATAACCAAAACCAAAAAAAAGTAAAAAAAAACCCTGTCACATTTCAAAACCAGCCTAAATCATTACAGAAATATTCAAACACACACACACACACACACACACACACACACACACACACACACACACACACACACACACACACACAGTTACTCAAGGCAGAATGCTTTTTTTTTTTTTTTTTTTTACACTATGATGATCTCATAGTTTAATGTTGAGCCAGGGTCTACAAACACAGCAAAGAGACTGAGCTGTTAACCAGACGGTGAGCTCAGGTGGAGTGAAGGAAAATGTTTTCCTAGCCTTCAAAACAGCACCACCCATTACTGTGATCACCAGTAAAACCTTTAATTGGGAAAAAGCTGGTGGGAGTCCTTCATCAAACCACCTGATCAATAGATTCCAATGTGAAGAAAAGAGAACGTTGGCATTATTTTGACAGATTTAAAGTGAAATATATACAATATTTCTATTCATGATATTCTATAAATATTTACAAATATGAAAATAAAAGCTTTGTTTTTGCAGGCCAAAAAACATGTACATGGACCACTAAAATTCTGAGCTGCTGATCTGGTCTGTTCAGTAGCACAAAATTTTGCAGTGCACAGGGTAAGCTATAGAATGGCGATAAGCTCGCTTCTCTTCATTGCAGCCAGCACATTCTTCTTTAATAACTTATGGACGCACAAACTGACTCACTGACTAGCACACTTAGACATACAGACACATAAAAACACATACACATGAGCATACACCAACTATGTCTTTCAGGAGATACAAACACCCACATCCAGCCATCTGCCATGACCTGTTGTGGGTGAGGGGTGGGAGATAGGATTAAAAAAAAAAGTTCACAAAATCTTTTGAATTTTTTTTTTCTTTATTATCTGAAGTTTTTATTTTTCGCTGACTAAAACATTTTTTTTTCACAACTAGTTTTAATTTCCAGTTTGGAACACAGATAACTAAAACAAAAGTTTTTATAGTTTTCAGTTCAAGGCAGAAAGCTGTCTCAGAATGAAACCTTTCATTGATAAAGCTAGTTTGCAGTGAAGGTTGTACGTTTCCTTTTTTTTTTTTTCTTTTTTTTTTTTAAATTGACATTTTGGAATCACTATACAATACCATCAACTTCAGCAATTTGTCAGTATATATATATATATATTTTTTTTTCTTTCTATATTTAAACAACTAAAATATCCATACAATAAGAATGAAAGAAGAAGAAGAAAAAGAAAAGAAATAGAAGCAAAACAGGAAACAATAAATAAATAAAAAATACATAAGGAAAAAGAAAAATAATTAAATAAATGTAGGGAGTGTGTTTTTGTTTCCATTAATGTAACTAATATTTCCTCTAGTCTTCTAGTAGTTAACAAAGTCAAAATCTAAAGCAAAAACTGGCCTGCGTTTTTTAATGTAGTTCATCCATTTCTTCCATCGTGATACAAACAGGTCCCTCTTGTATTTCACATCTGCTGTCATTTTCTACATTCTGTAAATGTCCATTGTGATGTTCATCCACATGTTCATAGTTGGGCTCTCTGAAGAAAGCCATTTTTTTGTGATGGCTTTTTTGCCTGCTGCCAGTAAAATATTAAACAAGTATTTATCGTTCTTTGTCCATCCTTCTGCCATAAGTCCAAAAAATTGAGTTTTACTTTCCAAAGGTAAATATCTTCCAAATGTCTCTTGTGTTGCTGCATGTATTCCCTTCCGATAAGTTTTAATAACGTGACAGTCTCAGAAAATATGATAGTGATTTGCATTTGTAAAGGCAGAATGTTTTCATGCAAATACATATTAGTCCTTCAGCTAAAAAAAGATCCCATAAGCATTTTTATGAGCTGCTGCATTCACCAGACATGAAAGTAGTGACTGTCACCAGCATGTTGCATACGTTTCCTACTTTAAATCCTTTCAAAAACACAACTGTTTGTTTTATTGTTTATGTACAACTGTTTCTATCTTCTGAACAGCAAAGCTGGTTCAGAAAACAAGTATAGGGAGGCACTAGGAGGATGATACAATATAAATACATAGTTAAAACAACTTTTCAAAGGTTTACTGAATATAAAGACATAAAATCCAAGGATAACGCTGTTCATGGCTCTGGTTGCTTTAGTTTTTTGTCTTTGTACTTTTCTTTCTATTTGAATTTTGTCCTTTCTCAAACAACTTCCTTCTGACCACCATGCTCACACCCCCGTGTCTTGTTCCTCCTCCTCCTCCTCCTCGTCCTCCTCCTGGGAAAGGAGCCGGTAATGTTCGTTGCCCACCGACAGGAAGGCAGGCCTGGGATGAACCTCGTCTTCCCTGAAGTGGACAGGTTGGAAATGGGAATCTGGCTGCTCGGTAGAGCTGCACTTGGTGTACAACTCGCGACGCATTTCCTGGCCGACTTCAACCTGGGAGGGAGTGCTACGGACCCAGCGGTTCTTCACTAAGGAATAGATGTAGCTGACAGGTACAGGCAAGCTGGCAAACACTATAAGCATGATGATCATAGCCAGGGCCCAGCCAGGGTACTCAAGAGTCATCTCAGAAGCCTGAAGAGGCAGAGACACAGAGCTTAAGAGTGACAAACACCGGCAGAATTACCTTTGGCTGTTAGATAAATGTTTACTTGTGGGATTAAAAGGAGCTATAAAATTAAAAAGATAAGAGATGGTTAAGCAACTCGTTACCAAAAGCATAAAAATGCAGTTAACAGATAAGCAGGTTGACGCTACAAAAAAATGGCTAACTTCACTATTCTTATGAAGAATAAATACAGAGATATTGTTGTGCTATGTCACAGCAGATGAATCCAAACATAAGTATTTGGATCGCATCTTGGTGTGAGTATAACCACTGCACAGCTGTGCCAATGAAACCACACGCTCTCGTTTACTGATGATTTTGTTACAAGCTTCAGAATGAACGCTCACTGGAAAATATGTCACCAGTCAGCAGGACAACAATCCTAAACATACAGGGAGTCAATATGATGCAGAGGGACAGGTGATGATGAGGTTTAACGCTATAATGTCAGATGAGTTTTTCAGACGTCCACATCATCAGCGTATTTGTTCTTCCCTGCGTAACCTGAATAAACTGCACAAAAATGCCATATGTAGAATAAATATAAACACTCTAGTTCAGGATTCCTAAGGTCAATGTTATTGTCTGACCAAGTGAATCTCCTAATATCAGTATAAATTAAGCACTTTCCATTTGTTGAGCATCACAATAAAGGAAATGAGAATCCAGAACATTGAGATGGTGGTTGCACTGAAGGTCTGTGAGATCATCAGAGTTGATACAAAAAAAGTTTCTTTTCTACTGTTTTGGACACTGTGCTAAAACCACAACATCTTCCAGCATGCATATATGTGTTACACACATGCATATAGTGTGTACTGTGGGTCAGGAGGTTGTCTACTGAAGTGGAGTGGGATGTTTGATCCCAGATTGTCCAGTCTTCAGGACAAATACAATGAATTCTGACTTTCTCCTGATGTATTCATCAGAATGAGTGTGAGTGTTTGGGTGAATAAGGCTTGTGTTAAAAATCACAGTGAGTGCTCAGAGTAGAAAAGAGCTATGCAAACACCACCTGATATTTTAAAATGGTAACTGGCTATTTGAAGTTTAAAATCATGTGATTTGATGAAAAGTTGAAGTCGAACATCTCACCGTGCTTTGATTCCAGGCGGTGTACGTGGGCCCTTTGAAGACCATGCGGAGCAAACTGGCTGCCAGAAGACTGACCATCGCCAGCAAACACACATATTTCCAAAGGTACTTGTACACCACCGGAGGGCGCCATTTGAGCATTATTTCAATATCATCCAGAAAGCTGCAATAATCAAAATGCTTTTCTTAAAATGCATCTTTTCAAACAAACATATAAAGACAAAAAAACCTGTGAAAGTCAGAGATAACGTTGCTTACCGATCTGTTCCATAAACCCACGCCACACTAATGGTTTCAAAAATGACCACAATGACCAAAGGCAGGGTTGCAGAGTAGTCATCAAACATGGTCACAAAATAGTTGCCAGAGCGCTGAGTGAACAGTAATCCAATAATGAACCCCAAAGCACAGCTGGACACTAAAAGACAGAAAACATTTAAAGACCACTTCAAAGACAACAAGACTACATTTATCTCCCATAGTACACCACTGCAGTACGAGAATCTTGCACTTTTTTGGTTTTTATGTAGTTTTATTTAAGAAAAAAATAACAATAAAATACAGCAGCAGAGTTTGAACACATGTCAACTGATGTTCAGTACCCGTGAGTAGGGTTCGGTGATGCCCCAAGAGGCTGAAATTGTCCATAAGAGGTGTGAGGATTCCCTGCATTGTTCCAAACATGGTGCTGAGGCCCAGGTTGAGCAGCATGAGGAAAAACAGGGCGGACCAGAAGGGACTAGCTGGGAAGAAGGCCATCACCTCAGTGAATGCTATGAATGCCAGGCCTGTCCCTTCGACACCCTGAACGCACACAAGATAGTAAGATAGTGGAAATACGTGGGGAAAAAGCAGATCCACTCAGTCTAACAGACAACAAATGTGTGTTAACTGTGATGCTGTTTCCAGAGCTAATCTATACCAGTAAATTACCTGTGCACCTTTGCATAACATGCTCTTTAACACAGAGAATAGGTCTTTTCTTTTTAAATAAAACAAACACCGTGAGATAACATGACTCTTTGTACATCTTGTCCTGTTTCTTTAGTATCTCCTTCTTTAGTATCACAGCTTGCTTTCATTTTTCCTAGAAAACCAGCAAGATACAATTTCCAATACATTTTCATTGTCTTGCCTGCTTGATATTTTATAGCACCTCCTAGATTCTTCGTAGGTCCTGGGAACATCGGCGCTCGGCGCTATAATTGTTACTGAAATGTTCAACTTTGATTTTTGTAACCGACACCTGCAGTTCTTTCATTTATGCAAAGTTGTCTTTAAAACACTTTGTAATCCTGGATGAGTGAAGCAGCACATTAGAAACTCAGTTTAATACCAGTGACTGCTCTTTATTATTGGACATACCTCTTCCTATAATGTATTATAATACAGACCATATATACATAAGAAATCTCAGCTGTTGTCCTAATTTTTACGCATGCTTATAGATGTGTATTCCCATCTTGTTACCGTTTACACGCTACTTGTTCCAGTTTCTTAGATCCCTTAAACTACTGCAAAAACACTACTGTTTTTTTTGTTGTTGTTTTTTTTTACCTTTGACATGTTGACGTTTTAAACTTTGTGCCTCAAGTCGCTTGTTTTTAATCATGTTGTGAAGCAAAGCTGTTGTTATTAATATCTCAAGATTACCTTATTCATCTCCTGCTCCAGACTGCAGTCAGTGATTTTAGGACCCACCATGGAGCTGTAGAGATGGTACCACTCTCTGTATTCAGCTAAAGTCACAGTGCTTACATCTGTCATGTTGAACCATGGCCACCAATGCTGGTTAGATCCACTGGACGCCAATAAGTTTAGTACACTGAGATTTCTGAAAAGGTTAAACACAAAAATAATAATTAAATCTAAGATAACCAATCAAACAAGCAGTCCACCTTAAGATTGTTACGGCAGTTTGCCAATCTCGCTAGTTGGATTTGAATTACCATTTCAATCATGCACAGACATACGTACTCAGCCACACAACGTAGTGCAATGTTCTTGGCACGGAAACCGAGCACGATGAAAACCACTAGAGAGGCCAGCACGGATGTCATGAAGTTGATGCAGGAGACCATCAGAGCATCCCTGTGGCAGTTGTTGTGGACTGGATTGTAGGAGGAGTACGCGATAACAGAACCATAGCCCAGGCCCAGGGCGAAAAACACTTGTGTAGCAGCCTGTCGCCACACCTGCACGTTACCCCAGATCTCCAGCTGCAAATATGACAAAATAAAAGCATCTTTAGGTTTACATTCTTTCGTCAAAGCTTAAAATGTTTTATTATGGTTTTTTTTTTTTTTGTAATCACTGAGGTGTTTGTCTTTTGTTAGTTAAATGAAAATAAAGAAAAGATGTCAAGAAAAAGGAAGAGAGAGAATATTGCTTACCTTAGGATAAAACATGTAGGTGATTCCTTCCAAGGCACCGTCCAACAGTAATCCTCTGATCAGGAAAATAAAAAGCACCACATAGGGAAAAATGGAGGAAAAGTACATCACCTAAGATTGGAAAAAGAAATGGATAATGATTTCAACAGTGCAGCATTTTGTAAAATATGATCATTTGCTTTTCTCAATCTCACTTCACTATTAAAAATTAAAGTTTACCAGTTTACCTGCCAAGCACCAACCCTCAGGTTCCTCAAATTGCATACTTTTATTTTTAAACTTAGTAATTTGAGTGCATACCCAGCAAACACGGTGGTCATGGTACAGCAACAAAAAAACTGAACCGTAAATGTTAGGATGTTTATGGTGTTTTCATGTAAATATTGCATCAGCCTCTCTTACAAGGTGAAAAACACAGATTAGAGTATTGCAAAAAATTGTCTTTTTATTTATTCACAGTAACAGTCGCTTCAAGGTGTTGTTTTTTTGTTTTTTTTGCAAGGCACGGACATGACAATAATAAAAATAACCCCAACAATCACACGGCATGTATGTGGTTTGTACCTTCCTATGAACAAAGACCATGGTAACTTGAATCATCATTGTGGTAAACGTCCACAATGCAGGTTCAACTTTCATTTTGGAGTGATTTGTATGGGCTCAAAATGTGGTCATAAATATTTTGTACTTGTAAATCAGTTTTGTACTTGTAAAAAAGATTTGTATGTGTAAAAAAAAGTTGTGTGTGCGTAAAAAAGATTTGCATGTGCAAAAAAAAAAAAAAAATTGTGCGTGCGTGAAAAAGATTTGTATGTGTAAAAATAAATAAATAAATTGTGCGTGCGTGCGTAAAAAAGATTTGTGTGTGGACTTTGCCAAAAAAACCCTGCAAGTTACAAGTACGAATTTTGACCCTATTTTTCTTCCTTTAAGCTGATTGGTCAATGTCATGTCAATCACAAATTAAACAATCCAATCAGAAAACAGATGGGTTTTAGTGATGGGATTTCCGGCTCTTTTTAGAGACCCGGCTCTTTCGGTTCGGCTCACTAAAAAGAGCCGGCTCACTAAAAAGAGCCGGCTCTTTCGGCTCCGAACCGGCTCTTCAGGTTGTTTTGTTGCTTTAATTTATTTATTATTAACAATAATATAAAATTATGCACAAAAGGAATTACTAATGTAAAAAAAAGTGGTTTTATTTATATATGTTTATATATAAATATATGCGGTGGCCCCTAGAGACAAAACACGTACAAACTCCAAAACACATTTCTAGCATGAACTGAACTTCCAAAGCAGAGCTACTAGATCACTTAAATTACAATTGAAAGCATGTGTGTATTGTTTGTGTATTTATACACAGGCACTCATATATATTCAAATAATTTAAAAAAAAGTTCATTTACCTGTTACTACCACACACCAAATCCGGTCGTTGGTACTTGCTGGCTTGTGTAGCCACAAGATAACAAAAGCTCAACACTGCGCCCAGCATCCTGGAGCACTTCTGTTGTCTTTTGTACGTGTTTTGAGTTTTTATGTGCTTCGGAATTTGTACGTGTTTTGGAGTTTGTACATGCTTCAGAGTTCGTACGTGATTTGAAGTTTGTATGTGCTTTGTCTCTAGGGGCCACCGTAAATATACTTTTATTTATTCACTCCACATAAAATGTAATAAATAAATCATATAATACAAAAATCAACTATTTACATTTCAACTTTTAACTATTTAAATTTTCAGCTTTTTCCTTTTACAAATTTAAAGTGAAAACAACACTGCAAACCACAACACAATTAAATATAAATTATAATATTAAAACAAAAAGAACATGCACATTCTCTGTCATATGGGCCTGCATGAATAAACTTTCTGAATCCTTTATCATCTGCAACGTAAAATAGTTGTGGATGATTACTATACCTTTCTAATGTGACGTTGTTCTCCCTGGCTCTCTTTCTCTCCCTCTGGCTCTGTTCCTGTGCTAGTGAGTGTAACTACCGCCCCTCCCCCCCTCTGCCCAGCGTAAAGCACAAGGCTCGCGTGCAGAGTGAAGCGAAAAAAAAGTGCGAGAGAGAGAGAGAGGGTGAGAGAAAGAAAAAAAAACAAACACGTGACGGCTCGCGATAAGGAGCCGGCTCGCGTCGTTCACGTCAAAGAACCGGCTCTAAGAGCCATTTCGTTCGCGAACGACCCATCACTAATGGGTTTGGCTGTCGGAGGGGAACTTTTTTGAACTGCAGGTCATTGAAGGGTAATCTCTATATAAATATCTGATAGCAGTTAGGTCCCCTTACTTTCAGCTGCTGTTGAAAGGATAAAGTTGTGGTATGTCAGTGGTTAGAAATATCATTATTACTTTAGGATTAATTTAACACAATGTCAGGGCTGACCGAGACCATTGCTGTGAGTCACAGTGCGCAGCATAAAAGTCCTTTCACATCGGATGCAGGATGTGCTGCTAATGCTAACTGCTAACTAAAAGCAAAGGATCCAGAATTTGTTGCGCTGGCTGCTGGGCTCTGTGGGTTTTTGCAGCAGCTCTACCTGTACTAGATGCACCTGCTCCTTGTCGTTTTTATCTCTGACTTTATGTCCTCTACAAGAGTTTCTGGGTTTTTTTGCTAGTTCTTCAAATGTTCAATAAAAACATGTATGCTAATTCATAATGAAGAAAGCTTTGTAATGAAGACTGTCATTTCCAAAACACTGCCCCCCCTGCGGTCCGCAGCGCTGTTGGAAAGGCTGTGGAAGTCCCTGTATTAAACACGTAGTCCTGTGACACAAAAATCACCAAACTCGGACGACCACAGACTGTTTTCCTTCGTGGTGATGAAGGAAAACGCTGGGTTGGCATGTAAAAGGGCATTTATTCCCTTCAAAGGCCTGCAGTTCAAAAAAAGCACCCCTCCGACAGCCAAACCCATCTGTTCTCTGATTGGATTGTTACATTTGTGATTGACATGACATTCACCAATCAGATGAAAGGAAGAAAATAGGGTCAAAATTCGTACTTGTAACTTGCAGGGTTTTTTTTGGCTAAGTCCACACACAAATCTTTTTTACGCACACACAAATCTTTTTTACACACACACAAATCTTTTTTACACATACAAATCCTGATTTACAAGTACAAAACTGATTTACAAGTACAAAATATTTATGACCACATTTTGAGCCCATAGGATTTTCCACCATAACTAGACATTGAGAAAAGGCTGTCAGCCAACAGTTATCAAATGTCAACATATTTACTGGGTAAGTGCAACATTTGGCTCAAGGTTATACAGCCAAATGTAAAACTGTGGTTGTCATCTTAGCCATTCTACCCAAGTTGATCACACAAAGCGCCTCCTACTGCAACTCTCATTCACACAATGCTTTTACCTTTGCTTTAACACTTTTTCTAACATTCACAGAGATACATCAGGAGCAACTCTGGGTTCATAATCCTGCCAAGATTACCTTGACATGAAGCCTGGAAGAGCTACCAACATTTCGATTTGTAGACATCCTGCTCCATCCTGCTGAGCCACTGTGAGAAGGTCCCACTAAAAATATTTCTGCCCATTTTGGAAGATGCGTTGTCAGTGCAGGTGTCCATGTTTAAGATGGCTAGCTAACATCAGCAGCTTTTTCCCAGCCATTGATTTTGCGTGTCTGTTTCTTAGTGTTAATGTGTACTAAAATGTTATAATCACTGTAGAAGATTATAGTACTGTCAGATACACAAAAAGTTTAGAATAATTGAAAATGCAGTTACTAATTTCCATCGAATACATTTAAGACAAGCTGTCAAGTAAGCACAGTGAATATATGGAAAAATACTAATGTAAGTGGGAACATGGCGTGTCTGAGCCCGCGCTGGAATGGTAGCGCTGGGCAGGATGGCTGCTGTGTTTGCTTCGGATTACTCCTCACCCCCCACCCGACCCTGTGGCTTGTCACGTGTTCCGTAATGTTGTGCTGTGGACATTTATGTGCTTTTTTGTGCAGAGGAGTTTTTTTATTTCCTGTTCTCATGCTGTCCTCCCACAGGAGCCCAGCATGAGTAGAGGTCTCTTTTTTTCTCTTGTACTTTCCCATTGTAGTGTATATTTCAGTGTTTGTTTTCTGTAACGCTACGGATCTCCAACCTGAGGCAGAAAAGGAGCGAGCTGCAGCTTATGTTTAACTGAGAGATAACACTAACATTAACACAAACACTTTATATTTGTGTGCTAACGGTGGGACTGGTGTTCATGTACCTTTGCAGAAGACTTGATGCCCTTTATCATTGCCAAGGCAACAATTGCCCAAGCAGCCAATAAACAGCCTGTCATGATGGGGTTAAACTCTCCAGATTCTTCAATGGAATTTGTGATGTTGAGAGCTTTCCGAAACCAGAAATACGACGTTGGGGAGCTGCTTGCGCATTCTTTCACTGTTGAATGAGAAAAGAAAACCCTGTAGGCTTCATCAGACATCACTTCATTTCACTCGGTCATGTGATTACCTGTGTCATTGGAGGTTACATTCGTTGGACACTTCTCCCATGGCAGAGGATACTGAAAGGAGTTACCCATGTAGAACAGGCTCCATGCAATGATAACGTTATAGTACAAAGCCACATAAAAACAGACCTGGGGAAGAAGAAAGCATTTATATCAATAAATAATCAGTATTATTAATCATATTATTAAAATATGCTGCAAATTGTTTGCAGCTTCAGTGTAATGCTGTGATTTCTTTTATACTTGTAGCCTACAAGTAAAGGCTAACCCAGGGAATGTAGCCATAAGGTTCGACATTGACCTTAACAATGACAAACAGAGGTTAGGTCTATTTAAAGAAAAATAAACACGCTTTATAAAAACCACAGGCTATCTAGTCGTAGATTTCTGTTGTGTGTGCGGACAAAAACGTTCTTGGGTACTCTGTGTTTTCCCCAACTTGTTACGCAATCAACTGCCAGCACAGACGCACAGCACACTACCTTTCTCATGTTACAGCATGGGTGTGCGTGAGTATATACACACACATGCAGCTTGGCTAAGGTGTTTACAGAAAGGTGATAAAGGCGGTGACACGTGATGCAGGATTGGGGCCAGATAAGTGAAGGTGAAGAGATTAAAAATACTGACCCCGGTGCTACTTTTGAAACCCAGACTTGGAAAAAGCAAGTCAGCTGTCAAACAACAGCAGCCTTATCAGAACACACAGCTACATGAACGTAAACAGAAAAAGGTCTCAGACAGAAAAAAAAGAAAATGCTCACCATGCAGCTGGAGTAGCCGATCCCTCCCAGCTTTGGAGAGATGTGCTTCCATACACCAATGCTGCCCTGTCGAATGCTTTGACCAGCAGCCAGCTCCATAAAAAACAGTGGAACTCCCACAACCACCAAAAGAAAAACATACAGCAGCATGAAGGCGCCTGGAAGGAACAAAGGAGGAGATATATTTTAAAGGCAAACCCAAAGTCACCTGTAGTTCCAGAGGGAAAAAAAACTTTGCATTTGCACATGTTACAGGCAAACACAGTCTAACTAAGCACATTAAAAAAAACAACAGTTTTTGGCTTTTTTTTTAAACACAAACTCATAATTTGCCATTGAAGCTGGAAAAAATAAGCAAATTTATATGTCAGCAACCTCTCTAAAAGATGCTTGGAGTCTCATGTTCTAACCAAACATGCTGCATGCATGTGTTGTAAAGCTAGAAATAAAATATGGTTTAGAGTTCTACTCTTCTCTAGAAAGAAAAGTCAGTTTCACACAGTGACATTCGCAGGATCTCGTGTGCTCGTGTGTAATTTACGTTGAGCAGGCTAACCACGTTATTACATTAATGCATGTAAGGTGAACTAGCAAACACCATCATAGCTACATGCGGCTGTCTTCTTGTTTGATGGCAGACACTCCCTTCACCCTGGCCAAAAAGGCTAAAATGACCAAAGAAAAAGTGGAAAACAGTTAAACATGAGAGGTTTTTGGACAAAGTTTGTGTTTTTTCCATTGTTTAAGCACTGCTTCCAGCCAAGAGTGATACCATATATGCCCCATAGCTGCAGAAAAGGCACACATTGTTATCTTTTTACAAAAAACAGCTGAACATGAGAGGTTTTTGGACCAATTTTGTGTTCTCCATGTTGCATTGCTTTGGCACCAAAACAGCTACTAAGTTAATAACTTAAACCTGTAAGTTAATCTTGTCTTAACACTCACCACCTCCATTTTGATGGCAGAGGTATGGAAATCTCCACACATTCCCTAAGCCCACACTGAAGCCCACCTGGGCTAGCACATACTGAATCTTAGAATCCCATGCTGGACGGTCTCCGTCGTCTGTCGCAGCTTCATCGGGACCATCCACAGCTGTGAGCTGAGTTTGGGACCGGCCTTCTTCCATCCAGGTTCTGCCCTCGCTGCCGTCCAGCGGAGGCTTTTCTGTCTTGTTATAAAGAGAAGAAGTAATATGATGAACTAAACCGATTATCAGTTGAAGCTTCATCCTGACGTGTAAGTCTGCACAAAGTCATTGTAGTTATGCTGAGCAAATATGTGTGGCAACAGACTACTCTGTGCACAAAATTATGTAAGGAAAGAATTAAATTATGATGGAAGAACCTTTATCACAAATTTATCAGGGACAACAAAGAGGAAAAGCACTTGCTGTTATGTTGTCATGTTGTCAAAGGTTATATCACTACTCCTTATCAGTGTGAAAACACAGCAGTGAGACAATGCATTACGTAATCCAACATTAAGGCATTATCTTTACTCTAACTCGTCATTCTCCCATCACTACGTCAGATGTATAAAGAAATGCTAATGCAGACACTGAATTTCCTACTGATGCTCTTTTACGTTAAAGTCATTCAACTGGCATATTTAGCACTGAGGTGAAGGCCAACTGTGACTGACCTTTCAAAATGCTTCATCAGTACACCCAGGTGTTAGCAATTCATTAGCAAGACTGACATAATGGCAGGTTTAAATGCATATAGAATGCATAAATAATGGATGTGTGTTACTTACTGTGCTCTTTCTTATTATGAAATTATCCAGATAAAAAACTTTGTTGCATCACCTCAATTCTCTTTCATTTAATGTAAACACCAGGGTCATGGTGTGCATTTCAGGGGGAAAAAAAGCATTCAGCTGAATCACCGCCACACTGAACACTAAATGTCAGCTCAGATGAAAGTGACGGATCCAAAATGGCTTAACACAAGCCAAGCTGGCTTCAGAACATGACCTCTCCTGGTATCAGCTGGTTAGAATGGAAAATTACAAGACCCAGAAAGAGTTCATGGCTGTTCAAAACACACGGCCGGATAGGGCAGGTGATTTCAGAAATATCCATGCCCACATGCATAGAGTGTGAGACTGTGACAAATATATGCATGCACAAATAGAAAGGAGGGGAAAGTGGGGCGGACAGAAGCCATACAGTGATGTGTGGTTGGGAGTGGGAGGGAGAAATCCGCTGGGAGGTGTTAGGCTTGCATTGGTTCATACTGTGGGTGGTGCTGAGGTGCATGGGTAAACCACAAAGTGGGTACAGTTGGTAATAATATAGGAAAAAAGTTAGGGTTAGGGCTATCAGGGTATGCTGAACAAATAATTAAAAAGTCAACAGCTTGATTAAGCTTCAAGGATCCATGTGTTTGAGCTATAAACTATACTGAAAAAGTCTGCTTCACACACTCCTGTGAGTTCATTTGATCACTTACCTTAGAGCAAACACACTTTTCTATAGAGCTGAAGTGACTAGTAGATTATTTGATTGGTCAACTCCTTGGAAAATTTAGCAGTACATGGAATATACTGTTATGATTTACTTGATTATTAAAAGGTGACCTTAACATTTTTGAAGTAGCATAGGATCATCTTGTCTGAGAGCAGAACAAAAGGTAGCCGGCTTCCAAAGAGGAGCTTTGAATGTCCTTCAAGAAGAGTGGAGAAATATTCCTGAAGACTACTTAAAGAAATTACAGATAAGGTAAAATATGAGAACTCAGACTGCGTTGATGAATAAAGATGGTCATTGACTGTTAAGCTCATTAGAATTGTACAAACTCTGTTTTTGCCTTATAAACTGTACTTCCATGTATGTTTACATGTTTCAATAAATCACTGCAAATACTTTCTACTAGTGATCATGCCATAGCCCTGACACTACACACTGCCCTGTCACACCTGGAGAAGAGAGACACGTATGTGAGGATGCTGTTTGTAGATTACAGCTCAGCATTCAATACCATCGTTCCCTCGAAGCTGGACAGGAAACTGCAGGATCTAGGACTGAGCAGCTCCCTCTGCAGCTGGATCCTTAGCTTCCTGTCTGACAGACGCCAAGTGGTCAGAATGGGCAGCATCACCTCATCCCCCATCACACTGAACACTGGTGCTCCACAGGGGTGTGTACTGAGCCCTCTCCTGTACTCACTCTACACCTACGACTGCACAGCCACTAACAGCTCCAACATCATTGTGAAGTTTGCGGACGACACTACAGTGGTGGGTCTTATCACCAATGGTGATGAGACAGCTTACAGGGAGGAGGTCAGCGCCCTGACCCACTGGTGTCAAGACAACCATCTCACCCTCAACGTCGCAAAGACAAAGGAGTTGATAGTGGACTTCCGGAGGTGCAGAGAAGTACACACCCCCATCACCATCAACGGCGCTGCTGTGGAGAGAGTGAGCAGCTTCCGGTTCCTTGGCGTACACCTGGCTGAGGATCTTACGTGGTCAGTACACACAAACAAAACAGTGAAGAAGGCGCAGCAGCGCCTCTTCTTTCTCAGGAGACTGAAAAGATTCGGCATGAGCCCCCGCATCCTCAGGACCTTCTATCGCTGTGCCATTGAGAGCATCCTCACTGGATGCATCACCACCTGGTATGGCAACAGCACCGCCTACAACTGCAAAGCTCTCCAGCGAGTAGTGCGGTGCTCTGAACGGATAATTGGAGGTGAGCTTCCCTCCCTCCAAGACATCTACAGGAAGCGGTGCCTGAGGAAAGCGGGGAGGATCATCAAGGACTCCAGTCACCCCAGCCATAAACTGTTCAGACTGCTTCCATCAGGAAGGAGGTTCTGCAGCATCCGGTCCCGTACCAGCAGACTGAGAGACAGCTTCTTCCATCAGGCCATCAGACTGCTGAACACGTCATAGACACCTCAGCTTCACTACTGGAACTTCAACATTATGCACTCCACACTGTATATAAATGCCACTTGTTTTGCACATATTCAACTCTGTATATTTTATATATTTTATTATTATTATTATTATTTTATTTTATTTTTTTACTATTTAATTTGTAAAAATGTGTATACACACACACACACACACACACACACACACACACACACACACACACACACACGTAGGAAAATATTTAGTATACACATCCAGAAATGCATATACTATTATATATTGTACATATATTTATTAGTTTCAGGTTGGCCATTCTTGTATTTTGCTCGTTTGTGTTGTTGTGTTTGCACATCTCTGTTGCTTGTGGGGCTCGCACACAAGAATTTCACTCGCATGTGCTGTGCCAGTGTGCCTGCACATGTGATGTGACAATAAAAAGTGATTTGATTTGATTTGATTTGAAACAAAGAAATGAGGTTGGCTCAAGACTTTTACACATTACTACATCTCTCTAACATCAAAACAAGTCATCGGCATGAGCCTGCAAGTACAAGTTGATACTGTTCAACTCTTCAGTGTTTCACTGTCTTTGCTATTATGAAACCACAAGAACATAACAAGTCTGTATTAGGTTTTTTAATTTACTGAAAAAGATTATCAATATATACACATTTGACAAATGAGAGGGTTTTGTATTTGTATTCAATGGTTATTTCCACTTCTGGCTGATATGTTTCTAATTTTGAACACATTTTCCCACTTTAAAATACATAATGCAGTGTCTCTCAAAATAACTACTGGGTTTCTCCCCCCTTTCCTTTTTGCTATACTTGGTTAACCCTAATTGTCCTCCTTTCACCAACAAACCCCAACACACACACACACACACACACACACACACACACACACAAGCACACACCAGCACACACACAAGCACACGTGCACTGGTTGTAAATTTGTGTCTCCTGGTCAGTGAGCATCTGTCCCAGGAACTGTTTGGGAAACAAGGAACCACTCTTCTATGTTTCTACTCTGGATAAAATCATGCAGCAGTGGTTCAGCCGTCCCTAAGGTGTAGAATTACTCAGTGAAGAAGCTCGATCATGACAGCCACATGTGAGACCAACGTACTCCAAATCAACGCCGGCAAGACAAAGGAGATGATCATAGATTTCAGCAGGAAGTCACCCCCTACAACACCGGTGAACATCCAAGGGAAAGACATTGAGATAGTGGACTCTTATAAGTACCTGGGTGTTCACCTCAACAATAAACTGAACTGGACTACAAATACAGACATCCTGTATAAGAAGGGCCAGAGTCGACGCCACCTGCTGAGGAGACTGAGGTCCTTCGGAGTCTGCAGGACTCTGTTAAGGACATTCTATGACACTGTGGTAGCATCTGCCGGGGGAGTGGATGCAGGGACAGGGACAGGAGCAGGATTGACAAACTGGTGCGGAGGTCTAGCTCCGTGCTGGGATGTCCCCTGGAGTCTGTGGAGGTGGTTGGCGAGAGGAGGATGTTAGTAAAGCTGACATCCATCATGAACAACCCACATCACCCACTGCATGAGTATGTGAGTGGGCTGAGCAGCTCCTTTAGTCAGAGACTGAAACACCCTCGCTGCAGGAAGGAGCGCTTTCGCAGATCATTCATCCCAACAGCAGTTAGACTCTATAACTCCTCAATCACAATGTCATAAGTCACTGGACACTGTGAACATCCACGGTCACCACTTCATGCATAATGGACCTTCCATGTGTATGGACATGTGCAGGTATATATGTATGTATATGTATACATATGTATATTTAGTGTATACATGTGTATGTGTACATGTCTATAAATAGGAATAGTAGTGGTACAATAGCTATATCAAGCTATATAGTTTATGTCTTCCATATTTCCAACCATATCCATAATCACATACTGTGTATGCTACCATTGTATATTATCTTTTTTCATTGATTGTACTTATTTGTATTTTTGTATTTCCTTCTGATATCTGTACCTGAGCTGAGGTGATGCAAAAATTTCCCCATTGTGGGATCAATAAAGTCTTATCTTATCTTATCTTATCTTACATGTTGCTATAACCAAAACTGTAATATGAGCATGACAATTTTCCCTGAATGCAGCTGGCTTTACCATACAGCTTATCACATAAAGGGTTGTTCATTGCTATTTATAATTCAGTTTGAGTAACATAGAGCTATAGATGCTCGTGGCTCCATTGTAAATGTCCAGTTTAAAAACTGATGAAACTGGTGATTAGGATGCTAGAGAGCAGCCTTTCATCTCGGAGGGCGTTTGCATCCACAGATCAGATAAAGGTTTAAGAGCTGTGGCAGATTTTATCATCTGTGCTCAAAGTTTAAGGGACTAAAACAGACACAACCCCCAAAACAAAACAAAAAGAAGATAAAGAGAGACTTTAAAAAAAGTTAATGACTGTATATTTGGCTGCAGCTTGCTATATGCAGCAAACCATACTGTATGTCACTGGGTTTAAGTTTGGTTGTGTAGGTGCTGCTCAACATATAAACAATGAGTGCATTCTTGTGTAAGAATGTATAGGGGGGCTTAATCATAGTGCGGTAGCATACAGCCCTAACGCACACATGACTCATTACATAACTGACAAAGGAACCAGCCAGCAGTATGCAGTGCAAACAATAGTAATAACAAGACCCGTTTTTTCGCTGGAAAAAAAGTATGACTGAGATTAGAGCTCACAAAGCCACACTATTAAAGAATAACAGTCGAATAACGATGTGCTGTGGACATACCATGCTGACAGCACGGTCCCACTGAGGAGTAGAGTTTCCAGCAGTCCTGGTGTTAGTTTCTCTGCTCGTCTTCCCACAGGGCTTCTTTTAAAATAGTTTCCTTTTCGTTGTTTCTGATAACAATCGGGGTAGCAGATAAAATTTATACGGGGACAAAAGCCTTGACCAGGTTTGACAACTTGCGGACACGTTTACGAGAGCTGGAACAAACCGTGGTCAACAAGTCAAGAAGAAACGAAGGAGAGGAGCTGAGCCAATGGGAAGACCGAAGGGGCTGAGCTGCCCTTCCCCAAAATGGGAAGCGGGGCTTGACAACACAAGAATACACACTGCTGCTGGATTACTGTGTGGAACCTGCACGGCTTGACAGTGAGCACACTGAACTCTCACACTTGACTTAATTATAGGCTGCAGTCATGCGCAGAAATAAAAGTCATTAGTAGATTAATTAAAGCTCAGCCAGAGAGCGCAGAAGAGTGCGCCGTCTGTGCCTTACTTTACGCACAGAAATGCACAGAAATCAACAAGTGGCTCATAGTCAGTGTGCATTGGGAATAACTCAGATACTAAACTGCAATACACGGGGTTTTGTAACGAAGCTGTTTTGCGTGAAGTCATTAGCATTTGTAGTTTAAAAAAACCAGCGGGGGTATAGGTTTTCTGAGAAATATTAACATGCTTCAACAGTGCTACTTGAAAAACAATTAGATTGTCACTACAAATAAACAAAACTGTGGGCTCTTTGCATAAAAATGGGTACTGATATTAAATATATATGACATGGATTAGGATTAAAATAAAAACCTGTCTGTGTCCACAAAGCCACTTACGGTATAGTATTATGAATTATTTTTAGTAGTAGAGTAGCTGCACTCCCCCTGGTGGAGAAAATGTGTCACAACGACAACTTATACCAAGTCACCCAAATGGTAATCCACTGACTTGAACGTTGTGGTTCCAGTAGTGCGATTAGAGGAGCAATGAATCAGAGCGGTAATTCAACTGAGCATATTCATGAATCCATAAAGGGAAACATTTAGGCTCTTAAAGGGAGATAAAGCTCATATTTACCTGTTCACATGTTGAAAAGAAAAACAGCCTATTAACATTTTTTAAGGGATAGTTTCATTACATTTGTAATGAAACTATCCCTTAGATAGTTTCATTACACAGAGATTTACACCTCTGTGTAGGGACAGAGATTTACACACTGGACATCTTTGTACTGAAGGAGTAACCATGCAGCTAGAATGCACATTATAAGTGCTCTTCTGCAAGGCAAAGCTCACAGCAGGATAGTAAATCCTAAACTAATTGTACAGCTGAAAATGTCTTGTATTACTCACTATCACATGCAATAATAGATGGAAAGTAAATCTTTTTTTTTTTAGAACAGCCTAAATGTGGAAAATGTCCTGTTGGTACACATGCTTGAAACTGAAAGTGATTGTTGTTTTCTGGCATGAATTCACATTTCAGTGAAAAAAAACAAAACAAGCAAACAAACAAAAACAAAAACTTTGTTCTTATAGGTTGATCTAATCATCACATTAGCTGTCAGTCAGGAAAAGACCATAGGATAGTTTGTTGTGGAAACCACATGGGACACAGTGTCTTTAATCACCAACGTCAGATCACAGAAAGCATCAAACACAGAGTTGATTCTATGCAACCTCGTGCAGTATCAACATGCTGTGCAACAGCCAGGTCAGACATGATGAAATTAGCTGAAATGACCAGCTGGTGTCACTACATTACAGCTTAAAAAGCCTCTGTTCATTTTCTGCTGCATGCCTACCTGCGTAAAGTCAATGTGGAATCCCTTTGTGCTCAGAAATAAAACATTAACCTTAGGGTTGTATTTGTCATCTTACATTTTGTTGTAAACCATCAATATTCACCTTAAGGTTGATAAAGAACCTCAGCCAAGGTGTGAGAGCTAAACAAGGCCTGGTTGAGTTAAGCCTCAAAAGTTGTTTCCTAAAATGTGATTAATTGCAACATTATTCTGTAAATTACAGATTATCTTTTTCAGGCATTAATTCTTTCAGTCATTACACACCAAGTAAAAATTGTGTATAGCGAATGGTTAATAAGTGATTCACTCTTTAACTATTCGCTTTGGTTTCCATTGGGTAACAAGAACCCAAGAAAGAGACAACTAGAATAAATAAATAGCATCCTGGATATTTAATTTATTCTTATTATTTTTGTGACTGTGCGATTAGCAGGTAGAAACTAAAGACAAGTTCATGAATACAAAGTAAAAGGACAAATAAATTAGATCTTTACCAACAGCTTTTATGGTGGCTTTGGCCTCGGCTCAAATGAAACTTAATTTCTCTGAATGAGTGGAGGTGGTGTGCTTGAGTAAGACTGTGCTACATTGGTGAGAAAGAATGCAGTGCGGATCGCGTTAGGCTCTGGGCATAAGCCACAGGCAGTTGTTGGTTGAAATACCTGTGATAAGGAAGGAGAAGTTCACCAAGATGCAGAGAAAGAATCTCAGGGAGGGAGGGAGAGAGCCAACCTCTGTATCTGTGTGTTATAGGAGGGAATAAAACAATGCAGTGTGACTACGAAAGGACGCCAGACTTGTTTTTCTTGTTTTGGCACATCCCAAGGAGGAAAGACATCCTCTCGCAAAACAGCCAAACTCACTACAGTCACTTGAGCAGGAGGAGTGGTGTCTTTACCCCGGATTCAAACACGCGAGACACACCAAAAGGTACGTTGATGTATGTCGGTTTAAAGAATTAGCTTGTGTAAAGTGTATGTGTGTGTGTGAGAGAGAGAGGGTGAGAAAGAGAAAGAGAGGGGGAAAAACAGAGGTAGGAACTGAGAGAGACAGATACACCTGTTAGATCTAGGACGGCTATCTTGTGTCAGTAATGTTTCTCAGAGGAGTACATTTGGGGCGGTGTACAAACAGGTGCTCAAAACGTCAGTGCGTGTATTTGCTTGCTGTTAATTGCATGAACTGCTGAAGGAGAAAGGCAGAAAGATGAGATGTCAGGATAGAAAGCTACTGTATGACCTGTAAAGGACAGCCTTTTAAGAAAAACTGAGCTGTGGTGGAGTTTCTCTGTCGCGCTTTGATTGTTGCATCATCTGCATACCATCTGGTATCTTTTCCTGTAGTGTACCTGTCACTTACCTGCATGTGAACATGCCAGTATGCACAATGCTGAATACTCGGCATTCTTACAATCAGCCTGTGGTATGTGCCATTGTTGTGCTCTTAATCATCTTTTCTTTTTGATGTAATGGGTATAATTAATATGACGCCAAGATGTCAGGCAGGCAAAGTTAATGAGAATCTTTTATATCATTGAAGACTAGTTATCTACATGTGAACGTTTAAAAACGCTAAGGACGAGAGATCAAATATAACAATTCAAGTGGGACAAGAAAGGAGACATAAAAAAAGGGTAAATGTCATTGCTGTGCTACCAAAACATCATTCCCCATTCTGTGTATATTACATTGAATTCTGTTTATGTCCACGTGAAACAGATGTCAACATCACTTCCATCGGTGCTCCCTAGAAAGCCTTCAGGTGTCCGAGTTATGGTCCTTAAAGGACAGCAGGAGCTTTCTGATGGGGTTCCTAACAAGTCTGGCAAAGGTACACTCCTCTCCAAGAATGTGGTGTTGGCAAAAACATGTGTTTCGATCTTTTGCATATGCTTTTTGTAAACTTTGAATTAATGGCCTTGTTCTATTTCTGCTCAGAGAATGGTACCAGTGGGGAGTCGAATCAGATCCCTCCACTGAATGCAGACAGAGAAGTGGTACGTACTCATACGCCTCTTTTTTTGTATATATGAGTGGGTACAAACAAGACTTAGAAATTATCAACACAATCAGAAAATCACACACATATGAACAATAACCCCAGATTTATTATCTAAACTTTAGAAACAGTAAACCGATGTGGTGTAGTGTTCTTTAAAATCAAAAACAAGTGATATGATGAGAGCCTCGTGTGTGAATCATTCCTCAGGAGATTATGAACCACTGCTTTGACGATGTGGAGCGATTCATGTCGCGCTTACAACAGGCGGCAGAAGCCCAGACTGTCCTCAACCAAAGGAAAAAGAAAAACGAGAGGAAGACCAAGAAGGATAAAAAGACCCAAGAAGGTGAGGACCTCGACAATTTCTGACCAAAATAAATGACTTATATTGGAAACAAGGAAACCTGTCTCTTCGAGTGATACCGAAGAGCCAGATATGTTTTGGATAAGGTTGAAATTTAAAATGTAGGTTAGCAGATGAAAGTGAGCTTCAGACATGTGGAGGAAGGAGCGATTGACATTGACTCAATATTTTACACACTGAAACTCAACAGGCAGGATGAAAAAAAACCAAACATTCGGGTAACGCAGAAAATTCCTGCACATCGTGAGAATGTCTAAGACACAAGGCATGCAAGTACCTGAACACGTTTATGCACTGCTGTTTCTTCATATAGCATGATATTATTATGTTTTATATTGGGCACAATTAATGTCTGAGTCTGAGTCACTAAGTATTTCTCTTTTTGTCTAACTTGGCAAACTCATCTGGGTGTTTCCTAAATTAACACTGGGATGGACTAAAGGAAGGCTCTTATTAGTCATTACTTTGTCTTATACGAGCACTTGCTGTGACAAGCTAGAACAAAGGTCATGGTATGTTGTGCTTCTAGTATTTCTGTTCATTTCTACTTTTGTTTTTCAGAATTTTCCCCAAACTAAAGTGTTAGCATCCACATGATAGTCTGTATCATGCTCCAGATATACTCCGTTCAGTTCAATTTTATTTGCATAGTGACCAAGAAGCCCACAATAATACAGAGAAAACAGAAAAAAACAATAATCAAGTGACCCCCCCACCCCTCCCAATGAGCAAGCACTTTGGTGAAAGTGGGAAGGAAAAGCTCCCTTTTAACAGGAAGAGACCTCCAGCAGAACCAGGCTCAAGGACCGGGTGAAGGCTCTGCTTCCCATTGTACTTTTAAACACCATAAGAACCTCAAGTAACTGAGGAGCAAAGTGCTCTATTGGGGTGATATGTTACTATTTGGTCTTTAAGATAAGATGGGGTCTGATTACTCAAGACCTTGTATGTGAGTAGAATGATGTTAAACTTGATTCTAGATTTAGTAAATGTATCGGTAAAAGCAATACTTGTACGCTGTGGTTATAACAACCTTATGTTTTATGTCTATGGTGTATATATTTTGCTGTTCTGTGTGCAGATGGTTTGTTGACCATGAAAGCCAGTCCTCCCCCAGAAGAAGACTTTGTGAACATCTTTCAGAAAATCAAGTACTCCTTCAGTCTGCTGGTATGATTAGACTACGTTCTATTTAAGCATAAAGAGATTTCTTTGATAAATACAAAAAACAAAATTGATTTTTTTCAGGACCGCCTGAAGTCATATATCTCACAGCCCAATGCCCCAGAGCTGCTCCACCACATCTTTGTGCCTCTCAGACTGGTGAGACCTCATTTAGTGCTTTTTCTTCTTTTCCTCTTTCTTTGATCTTTACTGTAGAGACCTCTCTCTTACAGATGGTGAATACCACTGGGGGGCCAGCATTAGCTGCATCCATCATCAGTCCTGCTTTGACCAATGGTGCCGTTAAACTGCTCCAGGAACATCTGACTTTAGAGGAAAATGAGCTGTGGACTTCACTGGGGACCAGCTGGACCTCACCCAGGTGTGTGTGTGTGTGTGTGTGTGTGTGTGTGTGTGTGTGTGTGTGTGTGTGTGTGTGTGTGTGTGTGTCAGCTTTACTAGAGACTGTGCACAACACGGTTTTAATGACAGGCTCGTTCCACTTTCTCCAGCTCCCACCTCGGTGTGACTGTTCCTCCGTATACACCTGTCTTTCTGGATGGGTGGAAGCCTCAGACTCATGACTCTACTGGCCAGCCTTTTGAAGATCCCATCGAGCTTCAGCACAAAGTAGATGCTTTCAATGAAACCAAGCAGAAACAAAGTCAGCAGGAAGAAGCTCAACAGGCAGCACAGAGCCCCAGGTAGGCCACTGAAGAAGTGTAAATACATACAAATAGAGCAAGACATTATTATGGTTTCATAGCAGTTGTGATTGTTTTTGTGGAGGCTGTATTCTTACTGGCTAGAATCAAATCAGTCAAATGCTTTTAGTGGCAAACCATGATTAAGATTACTGATATCTGGCTCCAATTTCATGTTTATTTTTTTTATGTTTTGCATATCTTTTAAATACTATCTGTTTTTCAGAGACGGAAATGGACATGCGCATGGTGAGAGCCATTACCGCTGCAGTTACGACTTTGTCGCCAGAAACAGCAGTGAACTCTCTGTGCTAAAAGGAGAAACACTTGAGGTACACACCCTGAAATATGGGTGGCGATCTGAATACAAAAGTAGAGTTTAGATCCAGGAGTACGTCACACAACTTGGCTAATGAGAGTCATCTTTCCGTAGGTGATTGACTCATCAAAACGCTGGTGGAAGTGTCGGAACAGCTATGGCGAGATAGGATTTGTTCCTTTTAACATTTTGGAGCCTGTGTCTGCTCTGAATAAGATGGAGAAAGATGGCTCAGTGGTGCACAGGGAGTCACAGGTATAAGACGACACACAGCTACACAAATACACAGAATTTTATTTGTGCCACTGCCTCAGAAACTGTACATGCTGTGATTTCTTGGCTAATGTTGTCATGTAGTTTTTGTTCATTCCTGCTTTTTTTTCCACAACAAAAGGCAGGTCCTGTCCCTCACTCAAAGCGCTTCTCATACACCCCATCAAGCGGGGGTCCCACTACAGCAACCCCAGCAGTGCGACCTCAAAGCATGGTTTTACCATCTACAAGGATGCAGGGAGATGAACCTGACAGAGGTAAATGAATATGGGCAGACAGAAACGTCATAAACACATATGAAAACTAAGAAAATTGACACGTTTTACTATTTCATGACATTTGAATTTGATGGCAGGAGCACATCTAAAAAAAAAGTTGGTACAAGAAATGCCTGGAAAAGTAACCGGTACTAAAAAGAAATAGCTGGAGGAACATTTTGTAGGCAAGGCTAACTGGCAACCAGTCACAAACATGAAATAAATAATCTATGAGAGGGTATAGTATCATCAAAAGATTCAGAGAATCTGGAGAAATCTTAAGGGACAGGCTGAAAATCAAGTTAAAATATAGATTTGTGAAGTTTGCAAATCACTGGAATATGTTCTTATTTAAAGTTTTCAATCTTAAAACGTATTTAATGGTTTTAATATAAATTTAAAATGGTTTTTTTATTATAATATAAGATGTATTTCTGCTTTGGAATTTAAGTTGCTTGGTATTACAAAAAGAACACTTTGTAAAGGGGAACGATATGTTCATATAAATATAACTTTTACTTTAGTTTGATATGTGTAAAATGTAATTCAGCAAAGGTCTAGTATAGATTTTTATTTCAGCTGACTAAAGTGTTTTTCATAATCAAAATCATGATGTTTATTGCATTATATGACATGAATTCCTGCTTTCACATAAATCAAACAGGCAAGGCTCATAGTTGTTGATGTTAAGCAATAAGTGCAACTCCAGCTACAACTGTACAGGTGTATATAAATGCAGTTGTTTTTCTTCTTTGTACAGTTCTGATAATGAATGATGAGCTTCTACAAAGGATAGCCCGGAGAAGAGGCTCATTTAAACAGACAGCTGATAACTCTACACCTCTGAACTATGACTCTCCATCTTCTGAGGTGGCAGCCTGGCTTACTGCCAAAGGCTTCAGCGCAGTGTGAGTACTCCACAAACATATTTGTTCATATTAGCTAGAGTTAGTACTCAAGCTCCACTAAGGAATAGCATTTAAACATGCTGTTTAATTTTTATATTATATTGGTTTTGCGCATTAGCACTAGCACTCCTGCTAGCCAGGAGATAAATGTGTGCAATACTGCAGATGTAGGTTTCAAAAACCCTGAAGTTGTATAAGGATTAAAATAGCTTAAGTATTGTAGCTTTACTGTTTATCATAGCTTTACTGGGTAATGAATTGGACTTAAAAGTCAAGTTCTTCTTTAGAAATTAAAAGGTGAATATTAAAAATAGGATCTTTTTCACAGTGAAAGCACAAAAATGCTGATCTTGTAATTCATTCCTGCTCAGCACTGTTGAGAGCCTGGGAATTTTAAACGGAGCGCAGCTGTTCTCCCTAAATAAGGAGGAGTTTGTTGCGGTGGCACCAGAAGAGGGTGAAAATGTTTACAGCCAGATAATGGCAGAGAAGACTCTGCTTAAGGTTTGTTCCCTATTTTTTTTTTTTATCTGGATGTACTAGTTTGTGTGTATGTGTGTATTTGCAAAGATATGCTTGGGTGAGTGTTGAGTCATTTGTTTGCTCAGCCTTGACTTATGCACAGACTTACATTATTGCCACTGCCCCAAACTGATTAAAGATTTACAATGGCAAAAATGTGAGCAATTTCAAATTGAATGCACTCCTGTATAAATTAGTTTTTAAAATGTGGTCATAGTTTCATTTAAGTGGAAGTAAATGCCAAACACAATCTATTTGAAGTATTTGCAACATTTAAATATTTACAAATGAACATACCTATTCACAAATTTTGTCAACAAAACTTAATTGGGGTAAGAACATTTGTCAACTTGTCTATTTAAAAAAAAAAAAAAAAAAAAAAAAAAAAAAAGGAAGATTGTAAATCAGAGCAAATTTAACTACACTGTAATCCCTAACAGTTGTCCTAGCTCATAACTAATAAGCTCATAACACTCAAATGTCGTTTTGTAGTTGAGCAAACTATAAAGTAGTGAGCTCTGTTGGCTTTTATGCAGCTTTAATTGAATAGGGCTCAATATTTTTTAGCTAATTTTTTTGGAAAGCTCAAAAAGTTTAAGAAGCTTAGTTTAGTGACGTTCTGGTGGGTGGAGTCTTGTCGCTCCCTCAGGAAAGCTGAGTCAGCCATCTTGAATTTACCTTGATGCGGGGAAGATTTGGCCAGCCCGTGTGGATTAAGAGTCCCCAACTTCAACCCACCACCTTATTTTTTTTCATCAACTGCCCTAAATTTGGTAAGTCTAACGTGTTTTTGTTTTGTTTAAATTTAATTTCGATAAACATTCTTTTTTTATTTTTTACTGGAAATATATTCGTACTTTGTGCACAGTGAATGTTTGTTATAAATGAATTCGAATCCAAGTAATTGTAATTTTAAAAGTTTTCGAATGTGACAAATACGTAATGTTATTTCAAATTAGAATGGTGTAACGTTTTGGCGGTTTTCCGTGGGGGACAACATTTCCCATAATGCATTGTATTCTTGCCCGGGAAGTTGACGGTTGGCAGTTCTAGCTCCATGCGTTTGAACTTTCTACTAAAACTTTCTACTGTCCGTTTCTACCGGT
This sequence comes from Rhamphochromis sp. 'chilingali', assembly GCF_963969265.1. Lineage (NCBI taxonomy): Eukaryota > Metazoa > Chordata > Actinopteri > Cichliformes > Cichlidae > Rhamphochromis > Rhamphochromis sp. 'chilingali'. Next base: position 20,328,233 of record NC_137942.1, on the reverse strand, counting down.
TGTCGTATTCGCCGGTAATGCACGTGCGTATTGTGAGTATACTTATTTCAATAAGTGTCCGTGTTACACAGTCAGTAGTTTACGCTGTTGAGCTGTGTGTGTGTGCTAGCATGAAGCGAACAATAATAAACAACGTGAGTGTGTTATCATTATGGTAATTAGACACATGTTTGTATTTTTTTCGTAGTCTCAAATGTGTGGTTGTGAGATAATCTCGAAATCCTTTTAACAGTTTAGAGGGGTATTCCACTAAGCGAGCTCTACAAGTCAAGGCTTGCGGAAAAATGCATCGCCTGATTCAGCCTAACATTACACACTGGTCGAACTCGGTGCTACGAACGACGTTCAGCTAAATTGTTCACGCTAATTCGACAAGGCTCAACCAGCCAGACTGAGGTGCCTCCTTGACACCTTTAAGCCAAACCCTATCGATCTTTGCTAGATAAATTGAAATGAAATGAAAATAAAGAGCCGCGTTCTGCTCCCAGGCTAAGAAAGAATCATTGATGCAGACTGTGCGGATCACAAATACTCCCTAACCTGTAAGGCAGGGGTGTCCAAACTTTTTTCACTGAGGGCCACTTACTAGAAATTAGGTAAATAACCTTAACTTTAGTGTATTAAAGATCACAAAATCACTTAAAAGTGGTCGAATATGTTATATTGTTGAATATAATTAAAGACAAAACTGCCTTCATCACAGCTTTCCATAATTGGATCTTTATTGATTCATTCAGAAAAAGCTTTGGTAGCTTATTTTCAGAACAGCAGCCTCAGATTTCTTCTTAGACAGAAGATTTACAGCACAGAGAAAAAACAATAAAGGGGAAAATAGGACGGGTAAATTTCAAGTTTGTTATTTAAGTTATTAAGCTTAGCAACACACCTATCAACATTAGTTTGAAATGGTTAACATTTACAGACTGAACTGGACTTAATAACAGGAGTGCATATAATCTTAGTAAATTATTGTGGTGAGTATCAGCTGCGCTGGGTATGTAAATCGGGCCATCCAGCTGCGATGCTGATTCGACGTCACTCGTGCCAAAAATCCGGACAAATGTCACTTGATCAAGGAGCAGATCTGCATCAGATGAGATCAGCTGACTACGTGTGTGTGTTGTGCAAAAAATGTTTTTGAACATTAATAAGTCGTCTTTGTGCACATATTGTTTACAGATATCAGACTGCAAAGAGTGCTACAGAGTCAACATTTCACCAGTTGTCAGTGGGTGAGTTTTATAATTTGTCCTAATTTAAATAAAAAATAAATACAAAGAAATTAGAGAATTTTGCCCTGAATTAAAAATTCAAAATTTTTAGATTTTTTTGGGTTACCCTTCTAGATTGACAAGTTTAGCCCATTACACAAAAAGTTTGGACACCCCTGATCTATAACAATGACAATCAGAACATGGCTATCCAACACTTTGTTTTTACTCTGCATTTGTGTAAATACTATTCTGATAGATATTGTATGTTCATCTAGGAACAGCATGATGTAAATACAAGACGGGCCCTCGTCCTTCGTGCACTTCCTGTGTACCTGCGTGAAGATGCCTCCACGTTATTCAGGACTTGTGATGTAAGTGTACTGGCCTCAGCATCAACCCCTTTGCCTAGCTGTTCAGTCAAACATATGACATCACTCAGAACTCAAGGAGAACCAGGGTGTATATCAGGAAGGAGGTTCAACACAGTCCTCATCTGACTTGTTTTCTCCCATATATCAACTATTGTTGAATAAGATTGCAAGAAGATTGTTACGCATAAACCAGAAAACATGAAAATAGTTGAAAGATTATTAAACAAAGACAAATCCACAGATAAAAACTATCTCCCTTTTAAAATTCAAGTGTTCTATTTTTTTGGAGGTGCCATGTTGTGGTCAGAGAAATGTTTGGTAAATAACAAAAACAAATATCTTGGCATATATTTATTATTGAAAACATTTATTTAAACATATGTTTTGAAACCAAACCCAAATTAAGGTTATTGTAATGCATCATGATGTATCGCAATATCAAATTAAATCGTTGACATTATAATCCTAAAAGAAACGTGCGACTTATGAAGATTCACAGCTCTAATCAATAGCATGATTTGTGTCCTTGAGGGGCTGAACTCATTCTTGTATTTTTTTTGTTTTGCAGTCAGCAGATGGTCCAGACCTCACTGACACTCCTGTGGCTCTGCTGACAGTTGTCACGGATGACACTACTGATTCGGCCCTCTTCAGTCCCGAAAGCATCTGCATTGTCGTTGAGGATGAAATACTTGTGAATGGTCCCACAAATCTGGCTGAGTCATTTCTCCTGTTCTTTGGGTACATCTATGCACTAGACCTACAATACTCAAAGAAACCTGAGCTTACATTCACATTTATCCAGAAGGTTGTGATGTGCCTTGAGGACAACAAACCACTGAAAGGGAGTCTACTGATGCTGAAGAATGATTTGTTCAATGAGTGAATCACTCAGAATGGACTACTTGTTGAGCTGAGTATTGAGGAAGCTTTTTTTGTTTGTTTTTTTCCTAATCATTTGCCTCTTCTACCTCACATTTAAGATGAATGACTGTTCAGTTCATGCACTATTCATGTTTAATGTTCTATTGCCTAATACGTAAATGCACTGCCTTGATGTTTGTTCCCTATAAGTACAGCAGTGGAAACAGTACTGTTTGTTTTCATGTATTTTTAAAAAAGAAAGTGAGCTGCAGCTGTTAAGGTACAGTAAGTGTTAAATGCCTCAATGTTCTAATACAGGGGTGCTCAATACGTCGATCGCGATCGACCAGTCGATCGCAAAGGTAATATTGGTAGATCGCATGGCATTAAAAAAAATAGATGCCAGCCTATCATCCATCCCGTCACTTGATTGATACAGGGAAGCCAGTCAGATGACAGCAGATTTTTTCTGACGCTTAGGTCGCTGCGCATGCGCAAACAGCGGCGCGAAGTGTAGTAAAACTGACAAGCTAGTCAGCGAGTTAACTCCAATTTTTAGCTCTCGGTTTTTTCTCTTAAACCTGGCCGTCAGCAGCTACTGTCCGGACTATGCATCCCTGGCTGATTCAATTCAGTGCAAGTCATCAGAGTAAACTCAGGTAATGACAAAAAATTTACATAGTTAATTGTGTTGTGAAATATTGGATATTGCGGTTATGCATGTATATACATTGTAGATATAAAGAATCCTCAATATATTTATAAATAAGTATATGTTTTGGATTTTTGTAGTGGGTAGATCATTTTGACTTGGTCATTTTATAAGTAGCTCACATGCGGAAAAAGTGTGAGCACCCCTGTTCTAATAGCTGCAATTGCTGTTAATACTGAAAATGTTATTGAATTTTAGAATTGAGATGGAGACCCTTGGAGTCTTCTCTTGTTTTATTTATGAGGCACTTTTTTATGAGTGAGCTCTGTTGTTTGTGCCTTTTTAAAAGCACATTGTGTTTAATAAAAAGTTGTTAAATTGTTAGTATGTGTAATTTCATGTTTTCTAACACTTTTAGCTGATTATAATTTACTGGGCAGTTTAGAATTATTTGTAAGTGTATTTCACACCGTATTTTAAAAATATTGAAGATTTTAAGGGTTATTTCCCATATTATAAGTTAGAAAATATGAAAAAGTTTGAGTTTATTTCCCACATCGTATGAGTTGCAATATCTAAAATATTTTGAGTGTATTTCCCACCTTAATTAAGTTGAAAAATATTGAACATTTTGAGTTTACTACTCCCTAATTATAAGTTGAGGAATATCAACATTTATGAGTTAACATTGAGGTAATTTAAGGCAACTGCAACTATAATTTTTATTTTAGTTAAACTTAAAACTTTTGAAAACACAACTAAAAAATTGTTGTGTAATCTGTTACACAACAATTTTTGAGTTCTGTGAACTTATTAGGTTTTACAGTGTAGTAAAAAAAACAAACTATCCACAAGATAGTCCATGTTTATGTGTCACATGTTGCCTATACTTGGTGTGGGTGGGCAGCTTTTGTGATTTTTCTTGCTTTTAGTAAATAGACTTCATAAACAGATAGTTTTTGGTGATGTGTCTAAATCTGATTTTCTTTTAAAAATATGATCAAGAACTTTAATTTCATTAAGAAGTGAAAACAAATTATATCTTCTGTCCTCGCCAGAATGCACAAAAACTTTAGAACTGGATGCTTCGATGGATCCAAGAGTTAAAGATTAACTCACAAAGAAAGAGTGATGTATTGTAACAGAGTTAAAATATCCTTTAATACAGATGTGACATGAATGCTTATTTGATATAGAGGTAATGCTCATATTTTAATCACAGAGTCTGCTAATTTATCAACAAAAACAACAGATTTTAGAAGAAATTCTATTTAAATACTCTGGGAACCAATTTGTTGTTGTTGTTGTCGTCTGGTTTTTAGTTTGACATGTTTGTAATCTTCATGCAGGTTTAATTGTATTCCTTCCATGCAGTGCATGATTTTTATTTTTTATTTTTTATTTTTACAGCTAACATATTTGTATGACAGTAACCCCCCAACCTAAAATATATGCTGTCTTTCAATGCTTATAACCCTGAAATACCATAATTTACAACACTGAGATATATATGTGAGTGTGTGTGTGTGTGTGTGTGTGTGTATAAAGATGGCTGGCTAGCTAGCTAGCTAGCTAGAGATATATATATATATATATGAACTGTATTTCATTATTTTGCTTGTTGTTATATATAAATTATACATAAAAAGATGGCAATTGCATATAGACTCCTCACTTTAATACTTAAGAAATTTTGAAGCAGTGCAAAGAGTTAAAACATGATTAAAAATAATCACGAGAAAGCGATACTACAAATGTAAACTGACATAAAAACTCTGATACCTGATAGCAGTTAGTTAACATTATGGGGGAAACTCTTGTTTAATTTCTTGAGAGGTAGAAAGATTATTTCATGTTTTCAGTTAAAAAAAAAAAAGTATCACAAAATTTCAAATCACATATAAAATTGCACTTAGGTTATCTGAGGACAGAGGTCAAGTAAACAGTTTAATTATGTATACATTAAATAATAATTATATTTGTTAATGAGAATAATCACATTACAGTGGGCCAGATGTGGGGAAGGGGAACTAACAGTATAAACAACACACACACACACACACACACACACACACACACACACACACACACACACACACACACACACACACACACACACACACACACACACACACACACTCTTTGTTAGACCAAATGCATATAACTATTAACCAGAAACAATGCACTTATGGTACAAAAACAGCTCTGATCAGTCTTCTAACTGGACCCTGTAGTATCAAGCACCAAGACATTAGCAGCAGATCCTTCAAGTCTTAACCTAAAAGGTTGTATTTCTGTGCGTTAGACTCGTTTTTCTGGCACGGCCCACAGATACTCAATCAGATCATAATCTGAGGAATTTGGAAGCCAAGTCAACACTTCGAGCTTTCTGTCATGTTCTTCATACCATTACTGAATTATTTCTGCAAAGTGGGTAGATGTATTACTCTGCTGGAGTAGGCAGGCACACTGAAAGACTTGCAGATCAAAAAAAAAAAAAAAAAAAAAAAAAAAAGGTAGAGAAACATTTTTTGCCCGTGATCGTTTTGTGTTTCTTTGTGATCCAAAACTCGCATCTGTTTGTGTGGACTTTGTATCTCATTATGGCTGTTTGCAAACTTTACAGCCATTCTGCACCTAAACATTGCTCTCTATTTGCAGAGATTTTCTAACTTTTTGGTTGTTGTTCATTTTTCTTTCTTTGAAAAGATAGTTACCTTCATGAATGAAGCAGAAACTGACAAGCAGAGGGTCTGGATCAGGAGCCGCTTAGCCTTTGGGGTACCTTAAGTGCATGCCCAGTAGTCCCAGTCAGTATTTTTCCATGGCTGTAGCTGGTTGGTGTATAGCAATAATAATCCAATGCTAAGACTAAGATGCCTACTGTATTATATGTACATATGCGTAGTTGGTATTCTAAAATCTCACATTTGCTTTAGCAAAAATCTTTTGATTCTTAGTGCACTTAATGAGGTAAATTACTTAGAGAGAGAAACTGTGGTGGCACTGTCATTAGGCAGCAGGAGAAGAGGTAGTTATTACTGATTCTCACTGCCTTGAACTGTCAAGCATCTTCAGTCCTCCATCATGTTGCCCTGGTTGCAGCATTCCCAGTTCAGGAGATCCTTTCCCTGAAACCACAGCTGGATCTCCCGTCGAGCACCCTCCAGTGAATCACTGGCATGGACAACGTTCCTTTAAGTGACCAACACACATGGTTACTGTACTGCCACGTCATAAAAGCACATACCTTCATAGGCTTTAATGTTAAAAATCAGTTTTATGTCACAAATATCAGCACACATAATGAAATGAAATAAAGTCAGGTTACCTGCTGACATGGACGCTGAAATCTCCTCTGACTGTGCCCGCCTGGGCTTCAGTTGGGTTAGTGTGTCCTACCATTTTACGTGATGTCTGGACTACATTGGGCCCCTCCCATACCTAAATAAAAGTAAAGCAGCATGTGTTGGCAAGACTGATAAACCTACTGAAGAACTATAACAAGAATAAGCAGAAAAGTAACAAGGAGAAAACCAGGAGTATCCTCGAAAGAGGCAGACAGAGGAGCACTCACCATGACCACCACAGGCCCTGAGGTCATGTAATGCTGCAGACTAGGATAGAAGGGCTTAGCTCTCAGCTCACGGTAGTGCTGAGACAGGAGATCCTCAGACACCTTTCAAACAGAGACAGATTCAACAAGAAACTTGCAGATCACACACACACACACACACACACACACACACACACACACACACACACACACACACACACACACACACACACACACACACACACTTCAAACTCTTATACCTGCACCATCTTCAGGCCAACCAGCTTGAATCCCCGCTGCTCAAACCGGTGAATTATTTGCCCGACAAGACGGCGTTGAACTCCATCTGGTTTCACGGCTATGAGAGTCCTCTCCCTCACATCTGGAAGACCTGATGTGAGCAGACACAAAAGAGGAGCAATGGTTGTTAACCATACTGCAGGGAAGACTATAAAAAATACCAAACTAAAGTCTGCAGGTGTCTCAGTTTATAAATGTGTGGTATTTATCATATCAACACACACGCACGCACAGACGTGCATTTGTGTGTGTGTGGGACACAACGTCCCCACAACACAATAAACTAACGCGCGCATGCGAGTTTGCACCCCTAAAACAGACCAACAACCCTCACTGAACAAAACTGCATATGAGAGGTATGGCTTTTGTTTAGCTACAGAACACACAGAATAGAAGCTGCACACAGCCCCTTATGAATGACTGCACGCTATCAATTATTCACACGTGACTATCCACGAGAACTGCAGTCTCCTTGCATCTTTAAGACCGGCTGTGACAGCGAAATACAGCGACACCATAGCGGGCTGGATGGAAGTCTGGTTCTGGCACAGAGGTTTGGGTGTGTTGTATGGGACTTGCGTTTTGTGTGTCGGTATTGCGCACCGTTTAACTTTTGTACCCCTAACCTAGTTCCAGTTCATGACCCGAGCTTTTGGCAAGCAAGTTTGTTTTCCCAAATGTGCCCGTTAAGTTTGGGTCAAATAAACTTTGCCTTGGACTCTGCGCCTTGGACCGAGTCTAACAGACTAAAGTTTGTTAGACTCGGTGCTAACAGAAATCTTTTAAAATCGGTTTCGACAGTGACAGTTTGAGTGTCATTTTCACTGTGTAAAAATCGCGTATTCAAGATACTGTGCACATTTTTAATTCGCAATTCATGAACATTCACTTAAAAACATAAAATTTGCATCCAACTGCTTTAAATCGCCACTTCTTAACAAACGAATCGCGTAAGTTCTATCTGAAGGACTAATACTTATCTACTATGCAAAACATATGGCTTTACTTAGCAGCTGGTACAAAATGAGTCACTTACTTGATTTGTTTCTTCGCCAGGTAGATCTGTATCCACCCCACAGCTGAGAAGGAAAACCAGGTAACAGACCTTTTGTGGATTCTTGAGTCCTCCAATAAAAGTGTTGGAGAAGTCTGTTAAAAACGCGCAGCTGCAGCATGGCCGTAATGTGACGTGCGTTTTATCAGCCTCTACTGAGTGAAGTCAACCCTCATCAATAAAAACTCACGAGTGATCCCTCTGTGCGTCTCTCCTCATTGTCACTCAATCTGAAATTTAACTCCAGTGATGCCAGACCTGTGTTAGTTCTCCGTACACGCGTGCGTCACTCAAAATCTCCCTTCGCTTTCAACCCGATGGATTTCAAAAGAAACACTTCCACGCATAAATCTTATTTAGTTGATATTTTCGCCTTTCTGCAGGTGAAATCCAGCTCAGTTTAAGAGCTGAACACTGATCTTGCTCTTCACTTTGCCCTTTTTTTGTTGAAAATGTGTATTTCTAAATAATAACAAAACACTTAGGAGACGCAAAGCAGAAGCAAAGATATGTTAAAATGGCCATTTTATGACCATTCAGCCTCCGAAATGCATCTTTTTGTTGTTTTAAAGTAACATCTGTACTTGCCAGATGTCTGTTAGTCATTCAGCCTCCACAACTCACATTTGCAAATCTGTGATTTTCTTTAGATCTGGCACTTACCGCAATTTACAATTGCAACTGTTAGGTGGTATTTCAACAAAAATATTTAAATGACCTGTGGATGTAACTAGAACTTCACTGAAATTAAGGATTTGATCAGCATCAAATACAAGCTTAACAAATTGGATATACAGGACTGTATGAAAAAGTATTTGTCGCCTTCCTGGTTTCTTAGTTTTCTGAGTATTTGTCACTCTTTCATATTTCAGTTTATCAAACAAATTTTAATATTCGACAAAGATAGTTCAATCAATTACAGCAAGTCGTCAAGGTCTGAAGCAGCAAAGCAGACTCAGACGGTCACACTACCACCACCATGTTTGACTGTTGGTATGATGTTCTTTTTATGAAATGCTGTTCTAGTTTTTTGCAGATGTAACAGGACTGAAACCTTCTAAAAAGTTCAGGTTTTTTTCTTGAGTCCACAGAATATTTTCCCAGAAGTCTTGGGGATCATTAACATGGTTTTTGGTAAATGTGAAATGAGCCTTAGAGTTCTTTTTGGTATTCTTCTTTGAACTCCTGTGGAGGCTTTTTTGCCTGGACTCTTTCTTATTGTTGAATCATGAACTAGATGTTGTTCTGGGTTATATGTGAACACCTGGACGAGTCGTCAGTGCACTCACCATTCACCACTGTTTCAAATTTTCTCCATTTGTGGATAATGGTGTCATGTGCTGCTTTTTCTTTGTTTTTTTGCGTATCTTACTTTGTCAGACAGGTTCTGGTTAAGTGATTTCTTGATCCAACAGGTCTGGCAGTAATCTGTCCTGGGTGTGGTGAGTGAAACTGAACTTAGCTTTCAAAAAAAAAAAAAAAAGAAAAAAAAAAAAGGAAAAATGTGGTTAATCACAATTAACTCATGATTCATGAAGGTAGGTTTGGATAACTTTTTTCCATTAATAAGTTAACTCATGATTTAAAAACCGAAATCGGGAAGGGGAAACATACTTTTTTCCTGTCACAGCATATCTCAGTGGCAACAGGTCTTATGGAGTGATGAACTCACTTTTGAAAACTTTGGTTCAAGTCATTTTCAGTAATATAGAGGTGGTCAGGATAAATGTACAACAGTGAATGTCTAGTCATTTGTAACATGGTGAAAGGATTGAGGAAATTATGAATGCAGAAAAGTAGTCAGATTATCATCCAACATGAAATACCACCAGGCAACAGCTTCATTAGTCAGCATGACAATGATCACAAAGGAGTGTAGCAAAATCATACCTGGATAGAAAAACACAAAATGGAGCACTTAGATGAGACATGGATCGGCCTCTCCAGAGCCCAGACTGCAACATTACTGAAGCAGCGTGGCATCATGTTGAAAAAGGACAGGAAAAATGCAGCCAACATCCAGAGAAGAGCTTTGAACGTGCTTCAAGAAGCCTGAAGAGAACTATTCCTGAAGACTAATTAGGTACATTACAAGACAGCGTGACTAAGAGAGTTCATGGTAAATGAACTGGTTCTTATATAGCGCTTTTCTACTCTGAGGACTTAAAGCACTTTATACAACAAATTCATTCACCCAATCACTTTTTTTCTAAAGTGTTAAGTGCTCCGTATCTAACATCCAGACACTTTCACACTCCGATAGATGCATCGGAGAGCAACATGGGGTTAGTATCCTGACTGGAGCAGAACCACCAACCTTCCAGTAGCTGACCTGCTCTGCCACCTGACATACAGCCACGCCAATACAGACAGTGCAGACGTATAAAGTTGGTCATATTGACTTCAGTTTTGTTAAAATTCCCTTATATGTGGATTTATATTTGCAGATTTTTCAATAAACTGCTGCTCCCTTTAAATTTTCCTAAGAATCATCTTTTTTGCAGTCTAGGCTTGACGCTGACTAGACTGCACGGTACTAATCAGCATCAAGGTGAAATTTTGTAACCAAAATCCTCTCTTATCAAACTGAGTGCACTTGACAGAGTCCACTAAGCAGTCACATTTAATGTAAGCTTAGGATACACAAAGCCAGACAACATTAGAGCCATGTCTTTGCTGCTTGAGTTTGTGACATCTTTTCATAATTTATGAAAATGCACCATTGTTCTTTTCCACCTTGTACATGTGAGTCTGCACATATTTGTCATGTGATTGATTTTATGTGATGTCATGTTTCAAGGCTTCTGTTGGTTTTTTTCTTAGAGTTAAGACATGTTCTGCCTGATCCAGTGGATCAGAAAAGGAACATTTTTTGCATATTACTGTCATGGCATGCCACACATGGTAAGCTCCACACCTCACCACCTGTTGATTCACTTTAGTTTAATTTACAGTCACTACTTTAAAATATTCTATTTATTGTTCAATATTGTTTCTTTATTAAATGTATTTATTTTTCCATCACACCTTCCAATGTTTATATGGCGTGCACACATATTAACCTTGCAAGGTCAAAGTTCTGTTTTATGTTATATTAATACATCTTTCTTTGTTTGAGTTACCTGGGGGTTGGCTTCTCCTGTCTGGCAAAAGGTGTGGCAAAGGGCTGCCAGACCTGAAGTACCACTGACAGCCTAATTGGATTGCACCACATGCTTCATTGCCTGGGGGGTGTTTCATGTTTGTTTCATTGTTTTGTATTAGTTGGTTATATGGCAGCCATCTTGTTTTCCCCCGTGTGTGTCATTTGGTTTAGCTAAACCGGTATTTAAGTTCCCCTGTGTGTCATTTCAGCAGGTCAGTTTATCATATGTTTGTTTGAGGTTTTGTTAATTATTATCTTGAGTTTAGTCTATTAAGTTGACCTCTTTTATTGGTCTGCCTGTTTAAGTTTTGGCTTTGTTAAATATGTTTTCATATTTTTGGGTCAATAAAACCCCTTTGTTGAATTAAAACCACCTGTGTCCTTTATGCTTTACTGCTTGGTCCCTGACAATTACAAATAAACAAAACAAAAAATAAATAAAAAGTCTAAAACATATTCTACAGTAGATGACTGTAGTGAAATAAAGGAAAACATAATCTCTAATAAAAAAAATTCTCATTATGAATACTATAAGATGACCAGCAGAGGGCACAGAGACCAGCCAAAGGTTTTATTAAAAAAGCACTTTATTATTCAAGCAGGTTTTCTCTTTTCAGAATGGAATGATATGAAAGATCTTAAGTTGAGAGTCTCTCTCCTTTGGAGATTAAAAAGGCAAAATGAATAAAAGCAGACATTAAAGAAAACTAAAACAAAACTCAAAATGAGTTGAAAGTGCTCTGTCCCAGCCCAGCTTTGTTGCAGAGGCGTGGGAAAGAAGGCCTGGCTCAGACTGCTCCAGGTCTGGGCAAAAGCCAAATGCAGACCAGGTTTACATTTCTCACCAAACTCATTGGCAATTCACAAGGAGGGCACTGCCTTAAAAATAATAATGTGCCAACCTTCTACAGTAGAAATCAAATAAAAACATCAGCAGCATCCTCAACCTCCAATTACCTAACCGAACAATGTGTGTTGCTCCATCCTATTACTTTGAAAAGGTGGAGCACAGCTGAATTGGAGGAGTGTCGGGGAAAGTGGTCAGCACAGGCAGTCCTGACGGTATGTGGAGTGGTTCAAACAGTCATCGTGCTATAGCTTGATGGTGCCAGTGGGCAGGCTGCTGTTGCACAGTCTGTAGTAGCGAAGATCGTTCACCAGCCGCTGAACGCTTTGAGTGAACGAAGGCAGGTCCTTAGGAAAGAGGAGAAGGAACAGACACTAATATTAATTTATGAAAGAAATGCACAAAAACACATGTCCAGTAAATAGATACAGCCATGACTGATAGAATAGTGAAGCTATAATATATAGGTTTTCCCCAAAACCTCAACAACTCCCACCCCCTAAACCACCTCGTTTCACACGAGGTGCTGAAATACAGTATTCCCTTGATTTACACAGTAAGTGAAATTCTGCTAAATTTGAGTGACATAAATTTACAGACTGATGTAGTGAGTCCACGAAAGGTGAACCATAATGTGGCGCGGGAATACTGTAGTCCAGAATTAATATTCCATTTCAAGCATGAAATAGCAGCAGCAGGCTGAGAGTGTGCATCATCACAGAGACCACCACAACAAGCTATTTCTTATACACACAGTTAAAGATTATTAGCTTTTAATTAATGTGTGGAAACTGGTGCCATCAAGTGGCTACGTCTTGTTTAAATAGACCAATCAGCAGACATTAGGTAAATGCACGCACAGACTGAACTGGCTTCCCTACCTTCAGCTAATTTTTGTAGAAATGGATGAACAGGAAGTTGGCTGGCTCCACTATGGTGGCTCTCATTATACCTAGTATGTCAACATTAATATACAGCAGCACGAAGGGTGTTTATTTACTTTGTTAGACTTAGAGGTTGGCGGATGTTCACTGTGACTGATGTGAGGGCTACAAACTCATGTAAGTTCGAAGAAAAATAAGGGAGTAGTTTTGCCTGCACAACCAGAAACTCTGAAAAATGTCATTTATGCACATCCACACATGAAAAACATCCCAAAAAACAAAACAAAAAACAAAAACAGTCCAGAGGAGTGGTCTTATCAGACAAATTAAAACACCTGCGTGTTTTTATAATGTTAACTAATTATTTACAGTGCAGCCAAAGTTTAACAGAATGCAAGGAGATGGGGTAGCAGCAAATAGCAGATAAACTATTACAGTTCTAAAGAAAAAAAAAAAGACTAATTTGATTTCTATGTACAGCTGTTGGAGCAATCTAAGTATTGTTGCCAAATTATTTGTGCAACAAGTGGAAATTCCTGTGTGTGCCAACAGCCCCTGAGATATATTTACCCATATTAACCTATTGGGGGACAATAACTTGCAAGCCCACAGAACAACACGTGCAGCATTTTTTTTTTTAGAAAGTGCCACTGAACTTACCTGTTCCAGCTTGAAATTACGTGCGAGAACAGCTCGTTGGCTGCTGTCCACACCGTGGCAGCCATTGAGGAATTCCGGCATGAAGGCCGAATAAAAGGCATCGAAGTCAACAGAGGCCATGTTGTAAATGGCGAGGGTGATTTCCTCCTGAAGAAGGTCGTGACTTTTGTGGAGAAGGACTTGCAGCAGCACATTGATGAAGTGGAAGAGCATTGAGGTCCGGAAAAGCTTCTGAAAGACCCACAAACACACACACACACAAAAAAAAAACGAAAATGAAAATGAGAGTAACGTTAGTATGTGTTATAGAATTCACACATGTGGACGAGGGAAATGTGTGCTGCCTTAGTTGCACTGTGCAAGAATTGTGATGTTGGGACCCATTCACTGCTGCTTTAATTACAGATAATCAAAATAAATACATTAAATTAATTTAAACCTACTTATTATTAGAGTCACACTAACTAGTTAGAAGGAATGCCAGTTGGTTTGGCTTAAGATTTCTGTAAATTAGAAACTGTGATCCAAAAAAATTACTGTCATACTATTAACATCTAAAACAGAAACAAAAATAGAGCGCACTAGTTCCACCTTTTGGAATTAACAGGATGTTACATGTTAAATAAGGAGCCACATTTCATTAGTTACGTATAATCTCTTATTTGGCCAAAGGTAGAATCTGCAATGTTTTTGTATCCACTGTATAGATCATTTGACTAGCAGCAATAATTACTGTCCAGTATCAAGTCCAATAAATTGTATTTAGACCACTAGTTTCAATTCTAAAGCTGAACTTACACTGATGGCTCTAACAGTTAGTTTAACATTATTATGAATATGCTGCACTTGCAGATACACAAAAAGTGAAATCGGTGCACCATTAAAAACCTGAGACTGTGGCAGACTACTTAAAGAGAACGGGTTTGTTTATGCCCTTGCTCCTAAAAATCAACGATCCTGACAAAGTTGAACTCACTCTGTGGTATAACTTGTGCTTGCTGTTGAGAGACTCCAGATAGCACAGATTCTGCTTGAAAATGTGGATATCAGGCTGCAGGAAAGACTGTCCAAAAGCCTGGAAAATATCAGCACACGTCAGGAAATTTAGTGGGACGAGATTCAACAATATCAATAATCACCTCTCCTACAGCTGACATTACAATTATAAGTTCTTTAAACATCACATTACAAGGATTAGGGCTGTTCTATATGCATGAACGCACCTGCATGGCAGCTGTGAACTGGGCTTCATTTTCCATTGTGTCTTCTGAATCTCCTCTTTGGACACTTGTTAAGACTGAAGTTTTAAAGAAGTACCTCCAGTTTTGGTGAAGTATTTGGTATAGCAACTCAAACATCTCGGCCTTGATGTCTGGAGAGGATCGCTGTCAAACAAACCAGAGATTCATCCATTCATATTTTAGTAAGGTACAGTATGTGTAATTTCTTAAAAAAGAAGTGATATCACAGATGACATTTTAGAGCATACCCACAAGTCAAACAAAACAGTGATGCAACTGACCTCTGCCACAACTGGGTAGACCTGCTCCATGCACAAAGAAAGGATGCTGGGTAGGAAGGGCTTAAAAGCTTGACCGGGCTCTTGCACCACCACCTGTAGGATTTTCAGGAACTTCTGCACCACCCTACACCCTGCACTGCCCTCATGCAAAATACTGGCTGCCAGCTGCTCCCTAGAGCAAATGAAAACAACAGAAGTTACTCAGTGTTAAGATGACGTAAGATAAATGTGACTGCAACAGGTGGCTATTGTTTGACATGACGTCTTGAGCTAGAAGCTTTTTTTAACCTGGTGAACATGCTAAGAAATGTGTGGATGATCTGTCCTGTGAAAGCAACACCCATCTGGACTCGTAACGCCTGGAACAACGTCAAGAAGAAGGCCAACATCTCATCTGTCACATCTACGAAAGAGAAGTGACAATTAACAAAACTGAAGCGATTACCTAACATGTGGATCTGGTATGGTGTTACATGAAATTATCTTGCATGCAGTGGTTAAAGTTAGATAAAACATCTTCTGCAGTATTCATAGTAATCAGCTTTACTGTGGACTTTAAATATATGTGAGTGAATCAAGCTGAAATTCTAGATCAGTGACAACAAAAGTCTATGCTGTGGCCACCAAAGCCTTTTTTTCCACTAGTGCCTACTCGGCTCGACTTAGTTATTAGGGTTTTCCATTAGATGGTAGGTGCCTGGTACTTTTTCAGTACTTACTCAGCCGAGGTGCTAAGGGAGTTGACTTGATTAGAAAATGTGATGTCAACAGCCTGCATGCCACTGACTGGCCAGGGAGTGATGTTGCCGAGTCACGAGAGTGACTCCTTATGCTGGGTTTACACTGTGCGATTTTTGGCCCATTTTGAGCAGATTTTTGAGTCGTGCGACCTTTTTGGCGATCGGCCTGATTTTGACCTTCATCGTGTGTTGTGCATTGTGTAGTACACGTGGGGTAACGAGAAGCGATTAACACCTCACGACCAGCTCCCGATCATCAATCGCTTGGTCGTGAGGGTGTCACCGCAGCTTCTCACACTGCGCACGTGCAAACACAAATGTCAGCGAAAAAGACGGAGTAGCACAGCAGTGCAGTGTGTGATCTGGACACAAGCGATGGAGGCACAACTTGTAGAACTATGGCAAGCTCATCCGAGCCTTTTCGATGTGGCCTCACAAAATTATCACGACCACAACAACCGTGAAAATAGTTGTGTTACGATTTGGGGTTTGGCAGTGTATTGTTTTAGGCGTTTTGTTTTGGCGTGACTGTTATGTGTTTCCTGTTTTACTTTGAAAGTCTGTGTTATCTTAGTGTGTTCAGTTTACGTTTCCCTGTCTCGTCAGTTCTGAGTTGCCCCAGCTGTGTTTCCCTCTTGTTGTCCATTTCCTGATTACTCCCTCTAGGTATTTAAACCCTGTGTTTCAGTGTGTCATAGTCGCGACCTTCCCCTCGTTGTAAATAGTTTGGTGTTTTGATGTAAATAAATATCGTATTTTGCTTTAAAGAAAATAGCTGTCGATACTTTCGTTTGGGATTTTTTTTTTTTTGTGTAAGCCCGTATTAGTCTTTTTTTATGGGTTCGCCCTCCTTAAGAGCAGTGAGCTTGGGGGCCTTTTTCCCTTATTTTTATTTTTCCTGTGTTGCACGCCGGTTGCCCAGGCCAGGGTGTAACAGTTGGATCTACACTGCTGTTCAATCACAGCTGCCGGATCAATGTTTTTCATTAGCAATTTAGCAAAGTTGATGGTGGTGGTGTGCGTGTCTGTGTGAGTGAAAGACAGAGAGGGAGAGCGAGCGACAGAATTTCTGTTATAACCTTCATTTTATGGACGCACAGTGTGAGCACTCGGGTCGCATCAGAGCATCGGGCCGTATAGTGCGAGACCCTGCATCGTGACCTACGAACTTCTAACCCCTGCGAGTCAATTGTACAGTTTGAGCAGAAGCTGAATAACGCGACTGAAAAAAAATAAAAAATAAATAAATAAAATAAAATAAAAAATATCGCACAGTGTCTGCCCAGCTTTAGCAGCAGGCATACCATCGCCTTGATGTCATCCATTGTTGTGTTGCGTTTGTGTCGCAATTATGGGACTTCTGGGCCATGTTGCTATGATCCCACCCACACTGATGTGATACTCAATTGTAATGGAAAACGGCAAAAAAAACCAAAAAAAACGTCGAGTGCCAGCAGAAAAGAGGCAAAAGTGGACCATTAAAGATGGGCTGGGTTGAGATAATAGCCTGAGTGAATGTATAAAAGATTTCTTAATTTTGTAATTATGTTTGAAATCATCATAAATATTTTAGATTAAGTATTTAAATTTAAAAAGGCGATCAAAACCATGAAAAAAAAAGCCACAAGCTTAATTAAAGTCCATTTTTGATTTGGACTGTGTTTTTAATCTCAGTACTGGCTGTTGGCTATCATGTGGTGAAATGAACATATTTTATAGAAAATTAGTGTCAGCAGTAGAATACAAATTAATCTGTAAAAACAAAAAAGAAGGAAATACTGCATCTTAGCACCATATGCTGATTAAAAGGTGTTTGGAAGGAAAAAGTTCAAAAACTTGTGAATGTGCTGTGGCATTAAGACTGAGAATGACCCAAACCACAGATATTAAACTGACCTGGCTGCTGAATAAACACTGGAAAATGGGTGAGGGACACTTGGACAGACTCCTGAAGACTCTGATAACAGATCTGACGTGACTTGGTGGATTCACTGGAGACACTGTCCACTATGTCTCTGAGCACAGGCAGAGTCTGCTGTATGACTGCTTTGACTACACGAGAGAAAACATAATTAGGTGGACAAAAAGTGACTCAGCATAATAAAATTAAAAGAGATAAGGAGTTACGAAACCTAAGTAAATACTGACTGTCATTCAGGCCAGGCTGCCGTGAAGTAATGTTCACTGTGCCTCTTAAGATACGATATTCTCGAGTGAGCGCAGCCAGCAGGCTGGCGTGGTTGCTTGAGCGTGTCTGCCACTGTTGTTCACTCTCTGGTAAATTTGGCCAAGGAAGCAGCAGCATATTGGATAAAGCCCTACACACCAACATGTGAGCCTGTACG
The DNA here is from genome assembly GCF_963969265.1 of Rhamphochromis sp. 'chilingali'. Classification (NCBI taxonomy): domain Eukaryota; kingdom Metazoa; phylum Chordata; class Actinopteri; order Cichliformes; family Cichlidae; genus Rhamphochromis; species Rhamphochromis sp. 'chilingali'. The sequence continues at coordinate 20,310,079 of NC_137942.1, read as the reverse complement.
AGAAGATTACTTCATTTACTTCATGTTCAAGGTCACACAGAAAATTTAAATTGGCGACAAAATTTTAAACAAATGTACATATTCACATTGTTATAATGTGATTGAAACGTGATACTATATAATGATTGATGGAAAATAAAAGTACACTATTTACCTCCTGGGGAAGTCTGCGCGTCTGATTTTGTGTAGTAATCAGGTTGAAGATGTTTTGAACAGCTGGCAAAGTGACCAAGAACACAGGCCTCACTGTAGAGGTTATGGAGACCATCAGATGGCACGCTGACAGCATCAACTTTTCAGGTACCTGAACATTTAAGTGTAAAAATTTTTAAACAGACTAGAAGTGGAAAAATATATTTTATAGCTTTTTAAATTTGCAACATTTTGTTATAAATACAAGCTAGGGCAAGATAAACTGTATGGATCAGATGTTTCAGATCAACTTAAAGACATCATGCCTCGTCCCTGTACCAAAGACGCCACGTCCCAGTGGCCCCCAGGATTACAGGCCCGTGGCATTGACCTCCCACATCATGAAGACCCTGGAAAGGCTCATCCTGGACCAGCTGCGACCCATAGTAAGACCACACCTGGATCCCCTTCAGTTCGCTTATCAGCCTCGTCTCGGAACTGAGGACGCCATCATCTACCTGCTCAATCGTGTCTACACCCATCTGGACCAGCCGGCGAGCACTGTGAGGGTCATGTTTTTTGACTTTTCCAGTGCTTTCAACACCATCAGGCCAACCCTCCTGGGTGATAAGTTAGCAGCGATGCAGGTGGATGCTTCTCTGGTGTCCTGGATTGTTCATTACCTGACAGGAAGACCACAATATGTACGTCTCCCACAGTGTGTGTCTGACAAGGTGATCAGCAACACAGGGGCACCACAGGGGACTGTCCTCTCCCCCTTCCTCTTCACCCTCTACACCACAGACTTCAGCCACTGCACAGAGACATGCCATCTTCAGAAGTTTTCTGATGACTCTGCGGTGGTTGGATGCATCAGCAGGGATGATGAGACAGAGTACCGGGCTGTGGTCGACTCCTTTGTTACGTGGTGTGAGCAGAATCATCTGCAGCTCAACGTGGCAAAGACCAAGGAACTGATCGTGGACTTCAGGAAGACCAGGAAACACTTGACCCCTGTTTCAATTCAGGGGGTCAGTGTTGACATTGTGGAGGACTATAAATACCTTGGAGTACACATTGACAATAAACTGGACTGGGCTAAAAACACCACAGCACTTTACAGGAAGGGCCAGAGTCGTCTCTATTTTTTGAGGCGACTGAGGTCCTTCAACATCTGCCAGAAAATGCTGAGGATTTTCTATGAGTCTGTTGTGGCCAGTGCGATCCTCTATGCTGTTGCATGCTGGGGGAGCAGGCTGAGGGTCGCAGATGCCAACAGACTTAATAAACTAATCCGTAAGGCCAGCAATGTTGTGGGGATGGAGCTGGACTCCCTCAAGGTGGTGTCGGAGAGGCGGATGCTGTCCAAGATAAAGACAATGTTGGATAACACCTCCCACCCACTCCATGACATGTTGGTCAGTCACAGGAGCACGTTCAGTGAGAGACTGAGATTACCGAAAAGCACCACTGAACGACACAGGAAATCATTCCTGCCTGTGGCCATCTCCCTGTACAACGCATCCACTTAACACACTGTTTGCTGCTACAACTACACATGTTTCTTTTCCAACTATTTATTTATGAGTGACTTATGTATGTATGTATGTATGTATGTATGTATGTATGTATGTATATGTATATATTGTACTATTCTTAGTTAGTGTATTGTCTGTCTTGTCTTAATGTTGGTTTAAAATGGAGCACTGTAACAAAAAATAATTTCCCCCAGGGATCAATAAAGTATTCTGATTCTGATTCTGATGATTCTGATATATAAAAACTGTGAACATGGACTGCATGTTTCAAGCTTTGGTTAACAGTTTCTAAATTATACTTCTTCCTTAATTTTTAAACCACTGTTGCAACATGAAACTTACTGTGTCTGTGACATGCAGTTTCTTATAAACACAGGTTTACTTAAGTCAAAGATTCTGCACAAATTCTTTCTAAAAAAATTTTCTAAATATAAATAGCTGATTAGTTAAGGCTGGATTTGTAATATGCTTGACATTGAAGCTACCTTGGTTGTGATGAGCGGGCTACTGGCGTCGATGGCAGACTTAATGAGGTTGATGAACTGGCTCTGGTTTTGACTGTGGACTTCACTGTAAAACTGTGCAAGCCAGTGAGAATAAGCTTGCAAAGCAGCAAGAGCCTGTGCATGTCTGTAACAAATGAAACCACATACGCACACAGAGTTAAAACACATTTCTTACTTATACTGCTTACCTAATTTGCTAATTTGTGTAACTTTGACATGTCTAAAGCCATGTTCGTGGTAGCATTAATTGTATTTGGCACACAAAAACTCATATCTTCTGAACATAAAACACTGAAGCCAGAGTAAAAATATTCTGTCATTTTATTATGTAAAACATGAGGTTGCTCTGAATGCAAGGCAACTGTGCAGCAAGGGCGGCTGTCCAGTGTCCACAACATTTCACACAAACCCGATAGCTATTCACACGCTCAGCTCCCTGTTCTCTTTTGCATGACACTGTCTTTGACTCCATGAGTCTTTCATTTCTAATGGTTTGATCACATATAAAATTTTACTGTTCAATGTTCCTTTAAACATGATACTCACACATCAATGAGGTCTGGTTTGAGCACAGAAGGCACAGCAGTCTCCAGGTCATAGAGGCTGGTCTGGGAGCCATAACAAGTCACTTCAACCAATCTTAAAAAAGAGGCAAATGTTCCTTTTTGATATTTTACTCATTCCTTAAAACCATCAGTTAAAATATGAAGAACTCAGAATTCATACAACCAAAGAGCAACTTAAATAAATCACACACACAAAAAAGAGAAGGCAATGTCAAGATAAGATTTTGTAATGCTGGCGACAAAAGTCTGCAACACTAACAGCGTACATTTTTAAATACAAACATAGGATTCGGAGGGGTTTGCTATGAAGAAAGATTAAAGTTAGGAGGCTACATATGAACTTTTGCTAGTTAAGCTATAACGCATTAAAGCTTTCTTTAAACCCTTTAATATTTAAATGTATCCAGTTTAAGGTGGATCTATCGTCTTATTCGCAACACTGATTCATTGTACTGTTATATTATTTATGTTCTTTATACATTTTTAATCATCTTGATTGATAACATCTCTGATTGGAGTAAGCAGAACTAAAAGGGAACTTCTTTTTTTTTTTGCTGAAGAACTGTAATATGATGTGTTAAATCACCCTTTTTAATCTGAGCGTGCACAGAATCTGAAGCAGAAAGCCAAGCTTAACAGAAAGTTGATAATCATTAACTCAAACTGGAGTTTGAGGTTTTGTTGAACCAACTAAAAGCAAACAAAGTCTGGCTATGTTGACCTTGATTTGTAATACACGCTTACCTCTCTACCACAGCCAGGGCGTCACTGAAACGTGCAGCAAAAATATCTCCAATGAAATACTCAGCCAAGCGTCCAACAGCCTGAAGTAGGGAGCTGAGGTCCCTGAGAGAACAGTGAAGTCGGCGACAGTCGTTCTCAGCAGTGATATTTAGCCGTCGACCTAGATAAAAACAACAAAGAGACAAGAAAACAAATGTTACAGGATCGATCTAATATTTTAATCTACAGAAGTGATGTCATTTTTGAGTCGACATAAAAGCAATGTTTTTTTCCCCCATCAATAAATTGTACTTACTTGTGCCAGTAGTCACAATAAACTGCTGTAAACCGAGGTATACGTCCAAATTTTCTTGAAGAACTGGAAACTTTAGAGCAAAAAGAAGAATAAGGAGGAAATTGTTACATGTACTAACACCCCCACATTATTATAACCTCAGAACTCACAGGCAACTTAAATCATTACTAAAAGACCTACTCAATTTTAAGGCAGCAAGTTCAAAATAAAATTTAATTCAGTTTTATAAAAAGAGTTATAAATAAGTATAATAAAGCCACAATTATCTTCTTTGAAATGATGGTGGTATTGGTTTTCGTGAATGAGATATTCTCATGACTCATCGAGTGATGCTACTACCAGCCAATCGGTGGCATGCAGTCTGACAACGTCACATTTTAGGTACTATTATGACACTATTACACTACTACATTATGACCTAATGGAAAACCCTGAAAACCATGGCGAGTCAATCCGAGCAGGTACTAATGAGGCTTAAGACACCTTGGTGTGTATTTGATGACAGTTTAACCTATTAATGTACTCCTTTACAACAAAATTTACAATGCAGAACAGAAAATACTTCATGCCATCATTGTCAAGTGATTTCACTGTTTAAGGAAACTACACTGTGCTGATAAATGGGTCATCATGAGGTTATGAGCATTTCTGCTACTAGATTTTCCAAATCTAAAAATAATAAAGCTCTGATCTGGTCTATTTAAAACGTCTCTAAACTGCCTTACAAAATACAAAAGGTGACACCAACAGTGATTTCTTACCAAAGTAGAGAATGCATAGGATGGGAGCAGCTCCATCACCTTGGCAACCACCTCCAGACTCTGACGCAGGTACCTTTGCCACTCAGTCTGTTGCTATGGTTACAAAATGAAGCAGAGTAGTCAGACACTGAAGATAAAACCATTTCTTTAGTCTGTACTTATGCTTAAAGCAAATTTAATGCTTCATGTGGCTACAAGATAGACAGATAATATGAAACAGTGCAGATGATATTTGTAATAATTTTACATTATTAAATGTTCTTACATCATCATCCAGAGTCTCGTCGTCCAGCTCTTCTAACTGGGCTTGATTGCATCTGAACTGTATGCGATTCAGAACTTCCCTTAACAGAAGACCTAAGGCATCTTTGTACCTGCCCAGTTGGCACATGAATACATTACACAACAGCAACTTCACACTCAAGAATGAATGACAAAATAGGAAATCATTAAATCAACTTTAGTTCTTTGAGTGTTTCTGTAAATATCTCTTGAGCGTCTTACCTATTCAGGACACTTTCTCTGTCTGGTAGCCTGCTTTTGATTTTCGTTGTTAAAAAATCCAAAAACACACTCCAAATGTCCAAACAGGCAAAATAGCCTTCATGGGTGGGCTTAAAAAAAAAAAAAAAAATGTGCATGAGAAGGAAGTTTACATAGAATCTTTAGCTGCATTGCATGAACGTGGAAAAGGTAATCATTACCTGGTTGAAAGTGTACTTGAAAAGCAGGGCAAGAAACTCTACAATAGGAAACTGAGGACTTGACTCAATTCGCCTCAAGTGAACACTGACAAACAGACGCAGGAAGTCTGTAAACTTTTCCAGGTAACTGCAAGATAAGAAAGGAATAACTGAAGCAAAAAGTCGGGACATACATCTTACATTTAAAACATGAAATATTAAATACAAAATATATTTGGTCTAAATGGTCAACAATATTATTACTTATCAGATTAAGTGCAGCATGTAACTTGATCATAATGTTTCATAATCCTGCAGATGCAATGTTTAAGGGCATAACAATGTGGCGCATGTGTCTGACCACTCATGAAAATTTACAATGTCACAGATGTGTCTTAAAAAAGCTTAATGAAAGAGACACAGGTAAAAATGACTACATCTAGTATAATCTTCAAAATAAAATATATACAACTTATCATCCTGCAAGCAGCCTATTTAAATAAATATATATATTACATAAGAAACTAGGGCTGTGCGATATGACCAAAATCTCATATCCCGATATAAGAATTCTATCGTCCCGATAATGATATAAATCACAAAAATGTAACATTTTCTGTAAATTCTGTGAATCTCGGGCAGCTCGACTTGCGGGAAGTGTTTCCAGCTGCGCGTCATGTAGCTGGAGTCGAGTGTTTTAACCGATGTATGAAACGATACATTTTTAGACATAAGTTGTAAAGGCTGCCGTTTTCTTTGTGAGTATTTATTACATGGCGTGCTGCGGGGAAAAGCCTGTTCTAACGTTTGAGTCTAAGGTTTATTTTTTAGCACCTGATGGCTCTTTTTTTTAAAGCTCTTTCACGTGATTCAGTTTATTTTGAAAAGTCTCAACAGGATCTTGAGCTTTATTGTGAAAGATTTGTGGAACATAAACAAGCGGACACGCGATGCTGTTACTGTCGTTGTTGCTAACCACAACGCATAAAAACAGGCGCTTGTCCGTCAGTAGTGTGGTTATATTAAATATAAGAGAAAGAGAGAACTTTAAGAAATTAATATAGCCACTACAGTGACCATCAAAACGGTGAAAAAAATATTACCGTAAACAGTTTATTTTGCGACACCACGAAACAAACGATAGCGTAAAATGAAACGATAGATGTTTTTATATCGTCATCCGATATACATCGTTATATCGAACAGCCCTATAAGAAACTAATAGATATTTGCAAAAGGAAACATTCTTAACAAAGACCAATAGGGATGGCAGAAACCCCCCCCCCAAAAAAATCAATACATAAAAATAGGACAGACAAAAAAGGGAAAAAAAACAAAAAAAACAAACAACTTAAAATAGCTGACTGGTCTTTGTACTCAATCTCTTCATATTCTGCAACCCATCTGAAACTTGTGGTGCAGACTGCCAACATATTATCATCAGTCTGAGTCCATGTCAATAAGAACAACTCTGGCTGCCAGCTGGTTGCATTCTAGTTAAAAACCATGAAACACAAAGGTTGCTAAATGCAAATTTAAAGGTTAATTAGGAATTTTCTGTCTATGAAAACAACAACAGATACACGATTTTCAATGATTTATCACAGTTAATTGCTGTATTATCAGAAACAGATTGCACATAATTGCCAACTTGACCCCACTCAATTGCAGACTGACTCCCATCTTTTATGGCAGGTTTTAGTGACAGTGTTGGTATGACTGACAATCTCATAAAAAAGTAAGATAACTTCTTCCTGATTGGGTATTGACAAAGTTAACTCTGAGGACATAATGAAGTTGAAAAAAGGTAATAAATAACAATATTGGCCAATGCAATACTATTGCAAGTAAAGTTATGTGATAGTGTCATATTGTGGGGTGCGACCAAAATACCAATTGGTAAGTGGCAATGACATAACATGGAGGGAGAATGCCGCTGATACCTGTGTCATAGGGTAAGTAAATGGCTGTACAGAGTGAGTTTGCTCATGCACCAATGCTCTGGTCAAATTAAGAATTGAGCCATACCTCTCATCAAGTTCCTGTAAGCGGCTCTTGATTGTATGAGCATTATTTTCTCGTGTCAGCCTTTGAAGAAGAAAGAAGGTCTGCTGGAACATTCGCAGCAAGTACTCCTCAAAATCCATTGGCACGCAGTTCTTTGACACCAGTTCATTGACACAGGTCATGGAAAGTAAACCAAGCCGGGCCCGGTCCACCTTGTTAGCCTCGTTTTGCTGTCCGTTTAGCTCTCCTCCATTTGATGTTGGTGGCATTGTCCCAGGATTAAGCTGTCCATTTGAGGAGGAGGAGTTGGAAGAAATGAAGGAGTCTGTCTTGGCCTTTGGCCGAAGATCACAGCCAAATCGTGCAAAATGGAAAATGGATGCCAACAAGGTGGGCGTAATACTTGTAGACAAAGGGATCCAGCTGAACAGGTGGGCCAAGCACTCCAAAACAAGGCAACAGAGCTGATGACTCTCATTGTCCAATGCTGCCATGGGCTGACAAAGCAGTTTTGAGTACTGGCTACCTTGAAACAAGCTGCCCAGCAATTCCACTGATTCAAAAACACAAAATGTTATGGTTAATAAAGAAGAAACAAACTCCTGTTTCACAATTTTAAGTCTTTCCCATTTTAACCATTGAAAGGGACAATTCACTCACTGCTTTCCCCTGAGGTGGGTGAGGGAGGCGGTGTAGAAGCTATGACACTGTGCTTGTCCCAGTATGTCTCCAGAATTCCTGAAAACAAGTACCCAGTTACTAACACATACTGAAAGATGTCTGATTTGTCATATTTGATCCTAAATAAAGTTAGCAAACCTTATTATATTTTTTATATAGTAGTACTTTACTCTTAACAGTACACCTGCATTTACTACTGTCCTTTCCATCCTTTGAAACGTGGCATATTAAGATCCCTCAAAAATGTTGCGAAACTGTCTGTTTGCTAGAACATAGGGACACCTCTGAATCTTCCAAAAAAACAAAACAAATATTAATTTGTTGCAGGGGGACAGGGAGAGACCCCTGTTAAGTAGTACTAAGAGTTCACAAAGCATTAAAGGTTGTCCTCACCGGTCAACAGTCCAAGCACTGTTGGCACCTGCTCCAGCAGCAGTTTGCGGAGCTCCTCTTTCCTGGCAACACTCAGGTCTTCCCTAGGACATGCAAGCTCTTCTGATGTGGTTTTTAACATAACCAACCCCAGTGGAGCCAGAGCCGGGGACTGGATCAACTATAGACAGGAGATTGATGGACACACACACACAGTTCAAAAAGTTAATTTTATCAACTACCTAGTGACCTACCTAATTCTCCAAAATACTTTCCAAGCTGTTTGGTTAAAAGCCTGCTGACAGACTTTATAGAAGTTGGTTAACAGATCAGGTTATTTCGTTGTGTACACTTAAAGCCTAACACAGCTGTTTTAGAATAAAACAAAAGGACCTTTATTGAATGTAATTTCTCTTTACAGAACAAATGCATTACACATACTAAGTTTGGCTGTTTAAGGAGGCATTGATTAGCAAAACACACCACGAGACAAGATGATATCAAGCTCTAGTTCATGTGGCTTACCACTCTGAATGAACAACTTAATGCAGAAATCATTTGGGTTTATTTCAGATATTTCATGAGATTAAAACAAAAATGTATTTTTCTTGGATTATAACTGAACTTCTCTATTTAAGACTGTGCCACTTCCTCAAAACATCTTTGTGCAAACTTAAAATGCTGACATAAGTACAGCAAATTGATTAAAAACACAACAACAACAACAAAAAAAAGAAAAACAAAAGACAACCTCAAAGGAAATTGGAATAAATGTGACCAGAAGGGAAGAACAGAGACGGGATATTTTTTAGGACTACTTCAAATTACACAAGAACATATATATGTTCCATGCAACAGAAGCTCTGGTTTTATAATGCAACTTTTGTGTCTTCATCAGCTTCATTTCATTACTTAACCCTTCCACCAATAAAGATGACCTCCCCTGTACCGATAATGACAAGTTTTGACACTTCATCAGTATCAAACAGAGGTGTGGACTCGAGTCACATGACTTGGACTCGAGTCAGACTCGAGTCATTAATTTTATGACTTTAGACTTGACTTGAAAAAATGTTCTAAGACTTGTGACTTGACTTGGACTTTTACACCAATGACTTGGGACTTGAATTGGACTTGAACCGGTTTACTTGAAAAGACTTGATATTTTACCCCAAATATAAAATTTAACATGCATATTATATAGAGATTGAAAATGTGACGTCATTCACGGGTAGAACCGCAAAGGATTCTGGGAACTCGTGGCAAGCGGTACTAGCGCACGCAGGCTTTCAATTAAAATCAGTTATACAGCGATAAAAAGAAACACAAAAATGTCAAGAAGCCGTTGTATTATTAACTGCAATAGCCGGTCACATGACAGCCACGGGAAGCCGACGGGTAAAGAGATCGGTTGTTATCGGATTACGTCGTTGAAGAGAAATTGTTCGAGCCATGTTTCCGAAGTAACAAAGACGCGACTGGATTGCAGCCATTCAAAGACCAAATATAACGTCCCAGAACCCTCCAGCTCACAGGTTAGTCTGCTCCAAGCATTTACACGAAGGTCAGTGTTTTTTAGTAGTTAATACGTCATTTTCATAACATAATTGGTGATATAGGTTACAAGCAAGTCTGGCGCTGAACAGAAATTGTCGCGCTATGCTTCTTTGTTTATTGTGCATAAATAGTGAATTGTCCTGACACAATATTGTGTTTCGCTTCTGTTATTATGGTACACTGATAAAAACATATACTTTTATTCACAGGATAAAACAGGTTTTTTGTATCACCAATTGTCCAGTACGATTACAGCATACAGTATTATTGTCACTGCTACATTTCTGTGATGGGTACCAGAAATTATTTCCACTACTAATTAATTACCGTTGAGCTCAAAGGTCCTATTAATAAACGGTTAAGGAATGTGTATTTATGACGACAATTTGTGAGACTGGTAAACTTATGATACGTACGATGGTCTTTCGTTCTACACGGTGCATTTCAAGGTCCTGCACCCATCCGTCGGTAAACTGTACCTGGGCTTGTTGCAGTGACCTGAAGTTACTAAACTTCATGAGTGTGTGCACTCACTCCAAGAACCGTATAATTATAAATATGCATATAAATATGCTAAGATGAGATAGCTGACTTCATCTAACTAGCAAATGTTGTCCAGGCTACGTTGGTGATACAGTTTTTTTTAATGTGTATGATATTTTTGTCATGCGATTTTAAAGCTGGTCCTACAACCGCATCCAAGAATAACATGCAGCTTATCTCAGAACTGTCGGTGAAAATTATTCTTGGAGCTAGGTTTAATTGAGCTGCATTTTAAAGAGGTGCAATTTCACAATTTGTGTATATTTTCTAAGTTCACTATTTTGTCATGTGTTGAGAAAAACACAGATTTTAAAATTACATGGTCTAATATTTACATTTAGCATATAACTGCAACATTATTTTTTCTTCTTTTTTTTTTTAAAGACTCGAAAGGACTTGAAATTCAAAGTTTCAGACTTGTGACTTGACTCGGACTTTTACACCAGTGACTTGAGACTCGACTCTGACTTGCCTGACATTACTTGAGACTTGACTTGAGACTTGAGGATAAAGACTTGAGACTTACTTGAGACTTGCAAAACAATGACTTGGTCCCACCTCTGGTATCAAAGATGTGGTTTGATATTGAGAGACCACCCTCACTAACTTTTGTTGCAAACCAAGTCATTTTGTTCACTAAACAGGCCTAAAATATGACAGACACCACTCAGGTCAGAAAAACAGCTTCAAGGGTTACTCCTTACCTGAAGGGTGTTTGTAAAGAAATCGTGGTAGAACATCGGCCAATCCTGGCGACCAATGTCTACAATGACTTTACAAAGCTTATTACGGATAAAATAGGGCACAGATTTGTGCTGAGCAAGGAGGAGTTTGGGAAGACAGCTGCGAATCTCCATCTTGTCCTGGGAAGCAACTCCAATCCACATCTTGTTTACCAGGTTCTGAAAATTACAATTAGCAATCAACTGTAAAACATGTGTACAGATGACAAAAACATTTATACAAACATATGCAGTGCACTTCCACAATGTCTTAGGCCCATTTTATAAGGGATTATTTTTTCCCCACCCAATCTGTGCACAGAACTCCACAATGACCAAGGAAAAATATTTGTCAATTTATTGGAAGGACCCTTCACTTGGGTAAAGCACCTTTGCCAGGTATAGTATCTCAAATCGTCTTGGGGAAGATCCTGCAAGCCTTTTACATTTTAAAACATTTCTTTCGTTATTGGAGGAATTTTTATTGTTGAACCAATGATGGGGAGCATCAGTGCGCAGGATTTTCAGGTCTGCTATGTTTTCCAAAGCTACTGCTCTTTCCCCTCTTGCTCAATTACATTTATAAATCACCAGCCTGAAAGCCAACTACACTCTGGAAAAAAGGCTTTCACTGAACAGGGCTGCTCATCATTTTCCAGCATCGATCTGACCTTCCTGACCATCCACCATCTAAGAAAAACACCATCCCATCATGCTGCTGCTACTAACAGCTGCCTGTCTTTGGTTCCCTCCACACAGTGTGGCAAAACACACTTTTTGTGTTCCACGAACCAGCGACCTGTCCAGGGTGTACCCTGCGTCTTGTCTTATGAAAGCTTGGACAGGCTTCATCTCATTGCAGCCATAAACTGGACAGGCAATTAGGAACAAATGGATCAGACCACAGGATTTTGCTTCCGTGTTCTGAGTTGTTCAGGTGTATTGGGAAAATTCTCAGCCGTTTAGTGAGGAATAGTGGCCACTCTAGTGATAGACTGGTAAAATGTTGTAGTTCCTAACAGCTTTCACTTAAGAATCAGAGGTTTCAGTGCTCTTGACTCCTGAATGAAACTAAGGTATTTTTATCTCTTCTTTTAATTGCAACCCCCTCCAGCTCTCACTAGACTTGAATCACAGCTTGCAGGAAATTCTCTAAATCTCATAGCTTGGTTTTAACTCTAACATACACCACAGATAGTGAGAAAGTCAAGGCTGATGTTTTCAGTTCTAAATTATGTTGAATTAAGGCACAAGTCCCAATCAGCTGTACAACAACCCCACAACCCACGGATAAAAGTAGGATGTCATATGCAAGAAAGGGAATACTTCAGTAAAGGTTTTATATTAAATAAAAGATGTAATCCATTTAAGATTAGTCTGAAACATAATATAATGAGGTTAAAAAAATTAAGCATTTCAGATATACATTTTAAGTTAAAGGCAGTTTTTAAAGGGCACTTTATGCTCATTCTTTCATTCTGTGGTAAATTTGCTACACTTTTAACTAACTTCACTTGCAGAATTATAAAAAATGAGGAAACAGGAAAAGGCCATGAAATACATTCTTGTTAACATACGCCTCTTCTTGCAGTATGCATTTATTAAGTATCTAAAATTATCTGAAAACAAAATGTTGAAAAAAAAGAAGAAGAGAGAAAGCTCTTGCTAGTACTTTGAACTGAGAACATGCATCTTCCACCTACAGGACTTACTTCAAATACTGTGAGACTGTACATCATTACATACTCATTCCGAGTATTGGAGAGGAAGAACATGCAATGGCGCCACGCTCCAGTCTGCTGTGCAAAGTTATTCAGCAGCTCTTCTGCAGAAAAAAGGAAGTAAGCATGAGCTCTCACAGAAGTAGTTCAATACTAGCACCTCGCTAGCAATCAGACTGAAAGTAATGCGTCACAACACAGGAAGTGGATTTAAAAAACCAAGAATGCAAAAGATTAATGTTTTTTATAGAAACAAAACAATTTTAGACCACCTTAAACATGATCCTGACACTCAACAGTATCTCTGTATTTATAGATCCAGACTATTCAAAGCAGAAATATACTATCGTTTAAGAATTTTAAGGATAAGGGCAAGAGAGTTTCACATAGAGGAAACTCTACCGTTCATCTACATCAAAAGACAAAGGCTCCTTTAGCTTTCTTTTTTTTTTTTAAACCAAGAACTGAGCTCTACAAAGGTTTCCCTTTAATAAAGCACATAACAATTTTAAAGTTAATGCATGTGCTATGAGACATTTTAAATGGTATAGAAATGGTATAGTACTTCTGGTAACAATTAGCAAGGGCTGGTACCGATTAGAAATGTTTAAAGTTAAGAGTCAACTAGCCTCGCACAACATGAGCACATTGTGGTCAACCTATCCACAGATATGAATGACAGACCAACATTCACCAAGAAATGCATTGATTAGGTTCCTTTTTCCATATTTAATTAAACATTTTTAGCTCTTCTTTAATTACTGTAGATATTTTGAATTTATTCAAGAGCAAAAACAGGTAATCACACAGGAAATGAGGAGGAGTGGTCAACGTGCATGAAACGTTTGTACATTACTGTGGATGATTATGGGGTAGACACATTAACCCTCAATTACACATTCTTACACTGCTCTGTGTCATTTCCATTTCAGACCAGCCTGATGGGAACCTTAAAATACTGCATCATGGTCATACTTCTTAAGTGTACTGTTTTGCAAGACCTTACTTACCGATTTCTCTTTTTCGCTCATTAGTTGTGCAGCTATGAAAGAACTCCGTCATCAGGCCCTCTAGTGCACGCAGCGATGCCTCCTCTGAAGCCTAATAGGTAATAGAAAGTAAAGTACAAACAACATGAGCGATCCATCACCATATAGAGCATAGAATCACTAAGTCTTTAGAGGAATTCCTTTGTTTTTTGTGTACAATCGTGGTATAACCACTCAATCGTGCTTAAATACAGAAAGAGCGTCCTCATACACATGTTCACACATAGTAAAGAGAACAATACACTGGCATACAAGTATCTTGTTCTTATAGCCAATTATTACACCAGCTTGCTGTTTGGTTAAAGCACTTAGTTATAAAAGGCAACAGCACAGGCTTAATCGTAATATAGTTTGGCACTACCCTTGTTTTCTCATGTGGATGAAGTTGGGCCTTGCCTACCGAACGCAAGATAGCATATCGAGATTTTAGCCCCTATGCCAGGCAAGTCTGAATTCCACAAATAAGCCACAACTTGCCGAGACTCAACACTAGTCAAACAAAATATTCGGTTTTGCAAGATGGGCGTCCTGTGCCGTAAAATGGCTTTAAGAGCTGTCACATCCTGTGAAATACCTGGCCTCAGAACCGTTAGATAACAAAAAAGGTATACAGGTATAAGTGCATACAACGTATCCCCATACGCTGCCAGTTGTATGCTAATGTATTTATCTTCACTAATGACAGATCTTTATATTCAGAAGTAGAATAAAGAGTTAAGCTTATCCATTGCGTTAGCCCTCAGCAGGAAGGGAGGAAGAAAGATGAACAACTGGATAAATACCAGAGTTTAAATTATACTTACCATGTTTAGCTGGCTCGGATGCTGTCTTCAGTTGACTTAGTCGCTGGTTAATTACAGTAATAAGCCAACATTAGTTACCCAGTTAGCCAATCGTGCGGCTAACATTAGCTATGGTACTGCTGGCTAACGTAACCGCAAAGGGTTATCATCATGCTCAGCTCGACTGCTTAAACTGATATCTACATAAAACTAGCTAGCAAAGGCTGGCCTCGCTGACTGTGCTTTGAATGTATATATATATATATATATATATATATATTTTTTTTTAACCTTGCTCGAATAAAGCGGTTTTCGACTACCAGGCATAAAGACTTGACATTAAATTAGCTATGCCGAGCCCAGAGGCTAGCCGCATTGCAGCTCAACGCTAATTCCACTGTTAGGTTGAATACAGAAATATAGTTTTGTCAGCATCTAGCCGACACCACGTAAGTGTGCAGCTTTAATTAGCGTTTTGTGTCAGGCATTTTGATGCTAAATTACCCAGTTGCTAACGCTGCAGCGGATGGCTAGCCAGTTAGCTTTTCTAGAAGGATGAAGGAATAATTTTCGTTCGCTAACTGTCAACCGCAGACATGCTCCTGTGTCCGGACACGACAGTCTCGATTTCGAAAGTCAAAGCGGGCTTTAAAAACGCACAAACAAAAACGTTTACAAATCCGCAACAACAATAATTATAAAATGCTATCAGCGACCGTTCCTGTCATTCCCCTTCTCGGTGCTTAGGGCGGCTCAAGAATAAAGCTAGCTTGCAGGTTTCAGGGTCTCCATTGCAACTTCCTCTTTTGCTGCAAACAACCCAATCAGCTCTGTCAAGTCACTCACATTAAGAAAAAACACAGTCTCCGGTTATAGCTTTCAAATTAAAACACTTTACTGTTAAATAATTCAAAGTTATGAACAAAGGTAAAATGAAACGAATGAATTTACTCTAAAAAAAAGACCTTCATATGTTTCATGTTGTCATTTCCCCTAAAAAGCCTTATGCAAAATGCTATTATAATACTGTGCTTCTGCTGAAACCTGGCTCGCCCACACAAACATACAAATACAGGAATTTGCCTGGCTTTCAAAGAAGTAAGGTTATATAAACAGGAGAAGGACCATTGATAAAGTTTGCACTATATCTTATATATAACAGATAGTTATTAGCACTTAAAACCCAAGATTGTCATATACAGGAGAATTGTATTCACTATACAGGTAAAGGTGAAAGATTTATAATTTACATAAGAATAGCTATACATGCCACAACCAGACTATTTAACACTATATTGGAAAGTGAGAGGATGTCTGAGGAATGGATGTGTACTGGTACAGATATTCAAGACCAATGGTGAGTACAGAACTGTAATAACTAAATAGGGATAAAGCTGATTAGCCATGCCATTAAGCTATGGAAAAGAGTTGATGGAGCTAGGTTATTTAGAGCAACAGTATAGCTCCATGTCAAGAAAGAGCACTACAAATGCGACTTTTGCTTTGAGTGTTGATGGAGAAGTACAGAGAAGGTCAGAAGGAATGGCATTTTGTCTCTATGGATGTGGGTTAAAAGTGAAAGCACATGATATAGGGTGCCAAGAGAAGAACTGTGGTACTGCATGAGGAAGTCAGGAGTGCCAGGGAAGTATGTGTGGGTGGTGCAGGACACTGAGGACAGGCTGGAGAGATGGAGGTATGTTCCGGAATAAAGAAAATTAAAGTGAAATAAAAGCCAGTAGAAGCAAGACAGAACACGTGTCTGAATGACAAGTTGACATACCTCCATTCAACCATCCAAAGCGATGGACAGAGCCCAACAGAGGCAAAGAAGAGACTGCAGGCAGAAGTGGGTGGAGACAAGGGTAAGGGGTGATTTGTGACAGAAGGATAGAAGCAATAGTGAAATTCAAAGTATCAAAGATAATAGCTTTGGTGTATGGTTTGGAGGAAAAGGCACTGACAAAAAAAACTGAAGAAAGAGCTGAAGATTTTATGCTTTTCACTGGAAGCGACCAGGATAGAGCTGAAGTTGAGATGTTTAGTAAGAGTGTTAGAGGCAAGGTTGACATGGAGGAAGACCACAGTGAAGATTGATAGATGTAGTGAAGAAGGACATGCAGACGGTTGATGTGACAGAGGTGGATGCTGGGGATAGAGCAGTAGCATCGTTTGTTTTGGCGACCCCTAAAGTGAGCAGCCGAAAGAAGAACAAAACACTAGAGAATGGAGCAATGTATGATTATTTATAACACAGGATAGATGCATGCATGTATACATAGATAACATTTATAAAGCTTACTGTGTCATACAAGAATACAGCAATGCATATAGTACAACAACTGTGCTGTTGTTACTGCATGGACACTTTGGATACCATGTGCTCAGTTACTTGAAGCCACATTGCACACACAGAACATTTTTGCCAGCACCAAGCACCTTTAATCTACATTCACAGAGCATTTACACTTTTGCTACTTCAGAAAAGCCTGCTGCATTCTGGGATTGAAACACTTCTCTTAAGTCAAATATTACACATACAACAAAGAGTTAAAATAATGGTATCAAAAACAGAACGTTACTTACAGCTCTTTATTATATGGGTGGCAATGCAAACTCCAGAGCAGATAAATATTTAAAAGTCTTCCCTTCTTAGATGACTAACTGACTAATAATTAGCCAGTCTGTCGCAGTGCTAACACAGAGACACAGGCAACCATTTACACTCACACTATGAATTAATTATATTACTTAGTTTTTATAAGTACACCATTATTCAAGCTCTCTGACAGGATTCTCTCTCTGTTTGTGAACACAGTCCCCGGGCCACAGAGGAGTAAAGCAACAGCAGCATGTGTGAAATATCCTGCTGCAGATGTTGGAAAAATCTGTCACATTTCAGTGAATGTGATTTATGTCATAAAAGCAGCAAATTAATAAAAGTCCATGTTACAATTGTAGGAGAGCAAAAAAATAAATAAAATAAAAAAATATATACATTTAAAGGGCTTTGGTTAGTTCACTGTAAAAGACTCTGTGGCTGTGAGGTTATTTTTGTTGACAGTGTGCTGTCTTTGTTCTTGCACGCTGTATGCCCAAGCTCTGTCCACGCCATGTCCCTCAATTATGCAAGGTTTCCAGTCAGGAAAGGGAAAACGGCCTGCCACCACTAAGGCATCATCAGGCAGCTCGGCCTCTAACTTCTCCTGCAACAACGAAAGCTGCAAACACAAGAGAAAAGCTAAAATTACGGCAATACTTAATAATAATGTTCATAAAAATTATCTAATGCCTGCCAATAATCCACTGTACCACATCTATTTTTATCCTATGTTGGATGAACCCAAAATATTTTTCATTCTTTATTTCCCCATTATAAACAGTTCATAGCTCATGTATATGTTCACAATATTACTCACCACACTAGGAGCCAAAAACACAGTGACATTCTTGCATTTTGTCAAGTCCACCTGTGATGAGATAAAACGAAGGATATAAATAAGCGAACAGCTTTAACAGTAATTTTGTTTCAAGCAAAATAAATCATTAAAAAAAACAAAGCATTTGGCTTTCCTGAAGCATTTAGTTACATAAGTATTAAATGTCACATTAATATGAGGATAAAAAAAACCTTGGAAACGTTCATAAACATGCTTGGTTACTTACAAGAGACTTATTTATTTATTTTTTGTGAAGCAATTCTGCAAATTTGCATGCGAGCATCACTGATACCACACGCAAGTGACAAACCTTCCAGAGGTCTTCTCGTCGATACGATACTTTTCCATGATGCCCTGCTCTCCATGCATAAAATCGGGCCAGGCGAACAAGCCAGGGGTTGAGCTCATAACCGACAGCAGGAATGAAGCCATGCTGATGGGCTTCCAAGACCTTAGGAACACATCGAAGCCCTGTTATTTATCAGTGCAAGTAAAAAAGCAGCCCAAATATGTTGTTTATACTTACTATACGACCATCACCAGATCCTAAATCCACAAGACCTCCCTGTCGACCTCTGAGAAGGGTCATCACATTTTGTACTTGGGCTCTGCTGGCAGGAATGTAGGGAACCTGGGAGAAATTTCAAAGAGCTAAAGTAAAAATGAGTGATGCAAGAGCACTGCTATATAAAAAGTTATTTCAGACAACGTAGACAAACCTGTAGCTTCAAGGGGACTTTTCGGAAGCCAGGCTGGAGGATTCCTGCCCACATGGCATATACAGCAAGCCCAGTGCCAGCGGCTATCTGAGCAACACCCCATCCTCCAATGGGCCTGGACTTCAACTCAGCAATAACCTCATCTGGTGTGTCATCATCCATTTCTCCATGCAGGATTTACATAAACTCAATTAAAAGAACACACTAAAACTCGAAAGCACAACATTGTGAAATATTTCTTCTTTTTGTTCTACCAAACAAATACTTTTTAAAATTATTAGTATTTTGCAATCAGAATTATAATCTGAATGTGCTGTTGTGCCAAACGCATTTTGCTTTTTCAAGGTGTGAACTATAAAATCTCTAAAGGCTCCTCTGTTAATGTGTTTGTTTTATGCTTATTTCATCATTTTTACTTGTGTTATTTCAGTTATTATATTATATGTAATATAGACTAGTGTAAGCTGACAGACAGAAAAAAAAAGGCAGGGGGGAAATAGGAGAAAATATAATAAAAGGACAGAGCTCAAATAGAAATGCACAATGTATTGCTTAGATGAGGATGCAATGACTCAGACAGAGTAGATGGTGTATGGATAAAGAAGAAAATCCCAGCAGCACATCAGTGGACATCATGCTAATTTAAACAAACAGAAGATAATCACCAAACAAACAATTATGATTCAGTGTACTACAAGTCTTAAATGTCTTGGGTGTCCTGCACCGAAGGTTTTCAGAAGGATTCGTTTGTTTTTATTTAGTATTTATTGTTTGAAAGCATTTCTCTCTTTTAAATTGTTATAATATGGCGGAAATCTGTCAGACGCAATGTTTAAACGTTCAGAATGGGTATTACAATACAAACACACCACTTTGTGAAGGCAGTCATCCCAATGTTCCGTAAACACATGTACCGAAACCTCACAGTGTCACAGGAAAGTTTTTAAAGAGATTATTACATGTAGCTACATATTTATAAACCTTAAGTGCAAAGTTTTGCTAGGACTTAACAGTCGTACATTTACTGACTTATTTTACATAGATGGTTTAAATAAACAGTCACAGTGAAAATACCAAAAAAATAAATACATTTTAGGTTATGCTGAGTTTTCGCAAACAGCTGTGATTTTATGCTGTCTGCAGCAGTCTTCGGTCAAATCCACGCCGTCTTTACAGTTTATCAGGTTACGCTGTCTGCTGGGAATAAATATTTATGTAGTATCGGAGGAAATCATTTCCCGTGCTCCTATATATTCAAAACAGAAAAATCTCAACAATATTGCAATAATTAACGTGAAATACCTTCTTGACCTGTAGAAATGACAACGGTCAAATTACACCGTGGGACCAGTCCGTCTGCGAAATAGTCCGTATAGCGAAGAGTTTACGACAGTTCCGGTGCAGTTACGCTGATAGCTTCCACAGTAACATGTTAATTAAAACCTGTTGTTAATTAAATGACTGGAGTCATTCAAAACTCGTATAACTGCTCATGACTACAGAAGGATCTAGCACGGTTACAGAAGGTGAAAAGTTTACAAATTTATTTCTAAAATAAATTGTCAAATATTGCCTCATTTGAAAATCTCAATAACTTTGCCATCTTTTCTCTGGAATGACATCCCTTTCTTTTGTCTGTCTCACAAACAGTATTTCAGTCATAAAAGTAAATTACTACTCCACATGAATCCATTTTAATCATAGTATTTTTATTTGAAATACGATTTAACAAAGATATACAATGGCAGTTAACAAAATGGCATTCACAATATTTTAACACTCAAACACCATTAATATCCTTTTTGATCACTGTTATCGCCATATAAAAAAAAAAAAAAAACAGTTAGATTAATTTTGTTATGCTTAGTATCAAAACATTAAAAAACAAACAAACAAATCGAACACTTCCTGGGGGGGGGAAACCAGACTCATCAGTCACTGTCTGCGTCATCACTGATGATCCCCTGCAGGTTGGCCCATTCTGACATTTTCCTGCGACCTCTGTGGGTATTGTTTTCCTGATCACTGTCTGATTCTGAGTTTAGAGTGCGCTGATATTCAGAGGACGGACAGTCCTGTTGTTTCTGACTTGCTGAGGCTCCCCTGCGTGTAGGTCGACCTTGGAAGAAACCATATTAAAGGTTCTGAATCGCAACATAACTGACGCTACTGTCTACACCACTTCAGTATTCACCACAAGATGAGCATTGTGCATTTCTCCACATAAGCAGGTAATAAACCAAAGCTACAAGGTCTAGGATTCCCATCTAAAAACAAGGAAACGTAAAACTATTCAAGATATTTTTGCAGTTGTTTGCGTATCTGCTCAAAAAATATAGATTTAAATTGTTATTAAAATCATCATTAAATCAGATTAACAATAAGCATAAACAACAATGTCAATTTGTTTTGCGTTAGTTGCATCCTTTGAATCATGGTGTCTACAGCGCTGTATTTGAAACAACTCTGAAGGAGTCATAGTATGACAAGAGAGCTGGTTACCTTGTGTGGTAATGATGTTGTTGACATCAAGAGCAGCCAGTTCTTGAGCTCGCTCTCTCTTCATTCTGACCTTTTTACATTTCTGAATAGTTGGCTGACCTGTGTGGAAGACAATAAGCTTTAAGTCATCAAACTGCGTAATGAAAAAAATTAAAAATTCAAACTGTCAACAATTAATTTTCATGTTTGTTCAATACGGAAACAACTTGGCTACCATGTGATGACCCTGCTGTTGAGGGAAAAAGCCAATGTTGTGACATTTCCTTAAAGCCTCAAAGCCTACGCAAATGTAACCACATAGACTACAAAATAAAACCAGATAGTTTCTATCTGCAGAATCACATGGACTCTAAAAATGTTTTAGAGTTAGAGTATATAAAAAAAAAAGAAGTTCTGTTAAGACGATTTGCCCATGTGGTTCAATTCAAAAATGAGGTTTAGTTTTTTTCAGTTTATGGACCAAACCTGGGAACTTTTTATATGTTTCTAGAGATAGGGTGTTAACTTTTAGTTTTTTGTTTTGGGGCTCCTCTATCAAGCTCGAAGAAACCCCTGGCAGTGTTTGGTCAGTGGCTAACTTTAAGTATCTATGTGTGCTGTGATTAACGATTGATCGCTGGCAACTATATTAGATAAAACGGCTCACTGACAAATCATCTAATTAGCTAATACACTCAATGCATTTAGGCATGTAGACATGGTCAGGAAGATCTGCTGAAGTTCAAACTGAGCATCAGAATAGGGAAGAAACATGATTTAAATGACTTGTTGTTGGTGTCAGGTGGGCTGGTCTAAGTATTTCAGAAGCTGCTGATCTACTGGGATTTTCCTTCACAACCATCCATAAGGTTTCCAGAGAATTATCCGTGAAAGAGAAAATATCTAGACAGGAAATTCTTTGGGCGAAGAGGACTTATTGATATCAGAGGTCAGAGGAGAATGGCCCGATTGTTTCAAGTTGATAGGAAAACAACGGTAACTCATGGTTTCACTCTTTAGGGTTGGGTAATTGCTAAAGAATCTAAATCTGCAAATAAGCCAGAATGCATTTCTTCATTTTTATTTGACAAAAAAGGGTTCCTACTCACCATGTACACCAAGCTCTTCAAGCTCCTTCTTCAGAACAGCCACCTGGGAGCGGATGGAGCGGCAGTCCTCCAGCAGTTTCTTGTAATTTCTCCTCACGCCGCAGAGGGCAATGTAACGTTTGAGCCTCGCCACTGATTTGTCATCAGACTGCAGGATGAAGCCGAGGAAAAACAAGGTGTGAAAAGAAAAAGATATTTTTAATAGATCTTCATTACAGCCTCACATTATATAGTTTTCAGGGTTATCTCTCTTTTAGTCTAGTTTTGCAGATTTGATTGAAAGCAGCTAAATAAACACAACTATAAAACTTTACTCAGTATTGTGTTTAATTAAAGGATCAGATACATCCAGAAACAAAATAATTCAGGTTCTCCTTTGTAAGATATGAAAGAATGCTTCTGTTGTGTGCACCACCAAGTACAATACAGATTAAATGTGTGTTAAAGTTTAGTTTCGTCTGACTCTCACCTTTGGTTTTCTGGTGCTCTCATCTTTCTTCACACTCTTCTTCATCTTCTTTTTATCAGTCTTATTTTCTTTTTCATCTTCCAAAGAAGGTAGTGATGAATCTGAGTCTGGGTCACTGGTTTTCTTTTCCACTTTTGTATCTTCTGCAACACATCAGTAAATCATAACTTAAGTGGACTAGTACTTGTATAATGCTTTTCTATACTAATTGAGCAGTCAAAGTGCTTTCTTACCACAAAGCTCACTCACCCAATCATAAACAGTCGCTTTTTTCCTGCCCCTAAGTGCTTTTAATCTAACGTTTACACACTCACACTCCAATAGATACACTTGGGACCACTCACGGTTCAGCATCTTGCACTGAACCCCACAATTCTGTACAAGCTGGGGAATGAACCACCATTTTTCCAATTAACAGACGATCCCAACTCAGAAACTCCACATATCAAGCAATTAAATATTGTGCCAACAAACGTAATAAATAATTTTTTTTTTTTTTTTGCATGATCACCTTTTTCACTGTCAGAAGACTCGTCACTCTTAATTTTGTCACTCGTTTCTGACTTGCAGCCTCCAACTGATTCGTTTTCTGCATCACTCAGTGGCGTTTTCCTTCCTTCATCTTCACTGCTGGTTCTTGTCTCGACGTTCTTTCTCACCATTTTCTTTGGACTGTCACTGCAGTTGCTTTCCTCACTGAGTTCCTCATCAGAAGACTCGTCACTGTCAATTTGACGATTTTCATTTCTCTTTTGTTGTGATTTTTTCACCTCTGGCTCTTCACCATCAGCTTGAGATTTGGCATTTTCTTCATCATTGCTGCTTTCTTCACTTTCTGTTTTGTTGTCCTCTTGAGCCTCAGATTCTGTCATTATTAACCCACAAAAGGACATAATTGTATAATTTACAAAGAAAATATATTTGAATTGCAATCTTGAAATGGTCAAATACACTTGCCTTTACTTCTAATAGTAAGTAAAAATACTGCATAACCATACAAATCGCTTAAGGCTCTTAATTCATGTTGGCTTGCCCAGTTTTGGCCTCCTGCTGGGTTACAAGTTAGCTAACTTACAATATGACCAAAAAGGAAGTTGATGCTGAAGGCAGACAATTTCAAATGAGATAGAAGAGTCAGTAGCCTAGATCTTTACTGAACACAAGCAGAGGTCTGTGTACCCATTTATCAAAGGATCATTTCTGTTTCCATGTTACATCATTTGTGCCATCATTTTGAAATAAATTGTAAAACAGGGTATTACAAGCTGGCTGCAGGGTATCCTTTCTGCAGGTCTGTAATCAGAACGCACTCGCAAGGTTTGGGTGCTTTAGTTGGACCAAACTGCATGTTAAAAAGCTTCATTTGCTAAACGATGTGCACAAACTGTATATGTCTATAGGCTTTCATTTCCCAGTGTTGTCCTTAGTTAAAATGAATTAGACACTACTGACCTACCTGATGATGAGCTTGAATGATTATTTCGTGATTTCTTTGCCCTGGATTCATCTTCACTCTCACTCATGACCTCATCATTTCCATTTTCTCTCTTCCTTTTGTTCTGGGGCTTCTTAGTCTCTGAGTCACTTTCACTTTCATCATTATC
This sequence comes from Rhamphochromis sp. 'chilingali', assembly GCF_963969265.1. Taxonomy (NCBI): domain Eukaryota; kingdom Metazoa; phylum Chordata; class Actinopteri; order Cichliformes; family Cichlidae; genus Rhamphochromis; species Rhamphochromis sp. 'chilingali'. The sequence continues at coordinate 20,285,598 of NC_137942.1, read as the reverse complement.
CTATGAGGAAAATCAACAATTATAAAGATGATAACTATGGAACTAAAATGTAAATGTAAAAGACTGATAGACGATTATTTTATGTATTATATATATACATAAATTCTGATCTGCCACAAAATTAAAACAACCTGCAAAACAACAGATAAATCCCTCTCATACTACCAACTATGAGACAGGACCTCTGTTACACAGGGCTATTCTGTTGCGTCTTGCACGTGGATGCTGGGATTGCTTTTGATTCTGTAGATTGCAGAAGTGATGCTCTCTGTATGGGCTTGTTTCAGTGCATATGGGTGCTTCCCAAAGGGTTGATTCTATTCTGGACGTCCGCTACATCGATGTGAACATGAAACGCGAGTCTGATTCTTCTGCCAAAGTGTGGGCAGGATCTTTTATATTTGCACACACATGATTTCATTTTGAATTTCACTGAATCCGTGTTTTTTGAATGTGGCACAGCTCAAAAATTAAGCAAATGCTTGATCATCTCTGCTTGATGGAATCAGGATATGAGGAGTTTGAAGGTAGCCAAGTTTGAGGGATTGTACTACTAGAGAAGGGCTCTGCAGTTGGAGAGAGCTGTTGCCATTGGGAGATGGAGTAATGTTTACATGAATGATAAATGTCAAAATAAAAGCCACATGAGGACCTAAGGTTTCTCAGCAGAAGTTTGCACTGTCTGTGAACGCTTTAATGATGTGGCTGATCAGTGTATATCATTATCTATACGGAAAAGCAAAAACAGGTACCTGCATTTTCATCAGTTCCTCTTGCACCACCTGTTTCATGAAAGTTTTTACTTCTGGACTTAATGAGTCACATTTGTTGTGTGCCTGATATCTCTTTTTTAAAATTCCCAAGGTCAGCGTGCTGGAATAAAACAGCAGAAAGATTACATCTGTGAGTGGCAGGAAGGCTCTCATTTACAGTAACTGCCACATTTGAGGTTTAGGCTTTTGAACACACTGAAAAATACATCTAAAAACGGGAACATCCTTCATAACAGCCTGGCACTAATCGATGCCTGCGAGAGAAGCTACTTGCACTTTTTGCAAAACTATAATATTTAGGTTTTAAAAACCCAAAATGTCACTGAAAGATCGATACGCTAGCATCAGAAAACGTCTCGAAGGAATGAAATCAATAATAAACAGAGAACTCGTTAATATAATACTTTTAAAATATGTCCCATCTTCTCAGTAGTAAATGGCACATTTGGGGTTGATTTTTACTTTTAGAACGGACAACATGCTGCTGGCTGGAGTATTCAAACAACTCAGCTACATTAACCGAATCGCATTGATTTCAGTTTAAGTAACCGAATGCTAACTAAAAACGTTAGGCCCATGTCGTTTATTGTTAGCACAAACACGTCTTTAATGCTTCCACTGTACCTTAGGTCTGCCTCGCCACGGAGTTGACCACACACGAACCTGCGGATACCTGCTGCCTCCTTCTCCGACACCATCCTAACACACGCTGGAAGATTCTTTTTGGCGGCGACTCCGGGACCTCCGCGCGTAATGGGAAGTGACGTCAGATACACCACGCCCCTTCAGTGTAGTAAACAATTGAGAGAACCACAAAAAAGTTTCGTACCAGTGTTGTGTTTTGTTAGTTTTATTTCTAAGTTTTATTTTTATATTTCATTTGGACTTTTTTAAAAAAATTCAGTTTATTTGCAGTTAGTTCCTGGAGTGTTTTTGCTCGTTTCAGTTTAGTTATTGTTTCGAAAATGTTTAGTTTTATATAGTTTTTATTAGTTTCTATGTTAGTTTTTGTCTCTAGTATTAGCTGTTTTAGGGCATAGGCTAGAGCAAAGCTTTAGTAAAATCACTACAGATATTACCACAGAAACAGAAATTTCTTAAATCAGCTGACCCCCAGTCTTGCAGCTATCCAGAGTCTCAGCATGTTCATCAAATCCTCAGATTTTACCAGATTAACAAATACTACAACTAATTAACTCCATTTTTAAATTAATTTTATTCTATTTAATTTTCCAGCATCATAAAACAGTTTGTTAGTTTTAAAAAAAACATTTATCCTTGTTTCCTATATGTGATGAATGTGCTGTAGTTCTATCTTAATGTAAGATAAAAAACAAAACAGCTGTAATAAGGCATACAATCCTTAGTTTGTTGACCATGGCAATATGAAATGTATATGTAACCAATTTTGTTGAATCATGTCTTTCAGTTTTTATTCAGTTAGTTTTCAGGTTTTTCTTTTTGTTAATTATCGTCTCTCTTTTCTTGTCTATGTGTGGAGCTGTTTGCATATTGTTGGGAAGGACAATACTAAATACTGGGGGCTGCTAATAGCTAATAAAATTTGTACTTTCCATTATAATTTCACTTTATTCTAATACCAAATATATCCCAAATACTTAGTAATAGAAGGCACTAGATAATAAGATAATTTTAATTTATAAAAGCAAATAATAATGAATTATCTAAAAGATCCCCCCCCCCCCCCTTTTTCATTTTTTTCTCTTTATATGAGAGTTAACTGGAGCTGTTTCTGCATTGTTTTCAATACAGTAATGACCAGTCAGACTGTACTGTTTTTAAAACTAGAAATAGAAAACCTTAGAGATGTTCCACAGATGTAGTAAAGGAGGACCTAAAGAGGGGACATTGTAACACTGGAAGTGAGCAGCCCAAAGAAGATGATGATCACCCACCCAATGAGGCCATTGCCCAAATGAGAGAAAGAGATTCACTCTGAAACTAATATGTTTGGCTTTTGCACATATGTTTAATTAAAGTCAGCATGGTAGTTTTTATGTAATATTACAGAAAGAACATGTTATAAGAAAGTCTGTTTTGTAAAGTATCTTAGAAATAAAAGGGGCAAAAAACCCAAAAAACAGTCCAAACTAGATTTCAGTCATTTATTGAAATATTTCCATGACAACTATTGGACGGAAATTACATTAGTGCATATTTCAAGATTATTTTATAAAAGATCTGAGTTACATATTGCTCTCATTCAGATTTTCCAGTATTCAGAGTGATTAGGGTTACACACTAGTGAAGATTAGAAAGACAATCCTCTCCCTGAGAGAACAAAAAATACAACCTAGTACACACACCACTTTTGTCATCACTATATGGCCAAAGAAAAACAACATAAAAGAAACAAAAAAAACCCAAAATTCTGTAGTTTAGTTTAAGACAGAAGAAGTGAAAGTCTATGGCTCAGAACAAAATGCAAAATCCAAGAAATGGTTTCGGTTCCTCTTGAAAACTTAAACTGAAAGGTAAGCTTACAATTTATTCATTTACAGGAGTAAATTCAAATTTTGAGTGCAGAGAGAGTGCAACGTACCTTTTCTGAAATTAAAACTCGTTTGAGCACGAGTGAACACAAAGACTCAATACAAAAGTTAAATACCAAATAATAAATTAGGTTCATAAATTAATAAAAAAACATCTTGAAGCAACAGCTGTAATAACATAAATAAACTGAGCTTCTCATCATCTACAAGCCTCCCCCCCACACACCAAAAAAAAAAAAAAAAAAAAAAAAAAAAAAAAAGGCTACTGTGTCTTATTCCAGTGTTGCAATATCTAGGCTCAACTTCACCGTCCTCTGTCCATCAATGTTCGGCAGCATCTCACTCCAGAGGAGAAAGGGGAATAAAGTTTCACAGCCTGCATAAACTGACACAGTGTTTCCTACAAGTCACACACAGAAAAGGCTGCCTGTGCATGTCATTAAAACCCACATGGACATTAGGTTGTCTGCTCTAAGATAAAGATGGGAGGACATTGGGTTTTGAGGACTATTCAGTAGCTTGCAGGAGGTTCATTAACCTCTGAAAAGTAATGTCTACGCCAGTATCAGTACCAGTATTTCCCATCGAAAGACTGTACACACGTTGTTTTCATGTAAACAAATGCATTTTCCTTTCCACGCACACTCAGACATAAATTTACAAATCAGTCATCAGCCAACATTTCTGAAAAGTCTGAGGACATTTAATGAAATTACGTACCAAACTATTGCTGTCATCGAAGACGTGTTTTTCATTCCCTTAACATTCAAAAAACAAACAAACAAACAAAAAAAATCCCAACAAAGTTTAAGTCCCTTTCTCCTGCTTTGTTTTGACATTTTTAGTCCTTATACACAGTTTGCTGACCGTGGCCTCTTTCATCATGCATTATGTGTCTCCGTACGTGGATCCGTCGTACTCGTCTATCCCCTCCCACGGCACCCTCTTCCTCTGACTGACCAGCTCCCAGCGATGAACCGGAGCCTCTTGAATCTAAAAGGTGCAAGCCTCCTGGTCCAGATCCTCTGTTGTTCTCATAGATGAGGATATTGAGGGTTTCTTCAAATATTCGGGCTTCGGGAAACTCAACCTAGAAGCACAGGTGTTTGGGAAAGGTCACTGAATATTTATTTGCTCTGTACAGCAACCTGAAAATGTGCTTATTTGTAATAAGCATATGTTCAGGGCATAAGCCCAATATAAGGTGTTGGTACAGGAATAAGTTTAAAAAACATAATTGCATATCACTGTCATCCAACCACATGCTTCCTGCCTCTTAACGTAGAAAGCTCAATAACTGACTCCAGTGGGAGGGTTTTCTCTTCTTTGGATTTACTGTAGGTTAATTAAAAGGCTGCCATCATTACCAGACAGCAAGTAAGTGTATTTCTCAAAAATGTTGATCAAATGCTTTAATATTTATTAAACAATGCTTACTTTGGTCTGCTTCTTCTCTGTAGCATAGACAATGGAAGTGCAGCACACTTCAGCAATCTTGCGGCCTTCGCCATAAAAAGACCAGCAGCAGATCTCATCCCCCAGCACGTCTTTGACAAACAGGACGCGGCCATTAAATCGCAGCACGAGTTTGTCGAACAGTTCAATGTTCTTCAGCAGGTTATCGTCAGAGTTGCTGGACACAGCAGAGCAAGAAAAAGTAAGCATCTATGAACTTTGTGGATTCATTATCATTTTAAAAATCCAAAGATCTTACCTGGTGTATGAGTATTTGTTGTTTCCTCTGTTGTTCTGCAACTTTACTACTGGCTAAAAGAGCAAGAAAGAGCAATATTATATTAATAAGAGGGTACGTTTAATACAACCTAAAACGAGACAAACACTTAAACTGTCTCTTTCTAGTTAACAGTAAGTGAGGAGCCTTAAACCAAAGGGGTCATTTCAGTAGAAAACACACTGCTGGTGAACAACACAATAACAACAAAAATATAAGTGCAAGCATCTAGTGCAGGGGTCAGCAACATCTCAAATGAAGATAACACTGTATATATTGTTTTTACCTTTATGCTTTGTGTGAACAACTAAGGTGTGTTGCTTATGAAATCCATGAAGTGCTACAGAGAAAATTACATTTTATTTATGTAATTAACACATTTTGAACTCTTAAAGAAATATAACAAAAGGAAAGACACCCAGCTGAACTAAAATGATCCATGTAGCAAACAAAAACTGTTGTGAGCCGCCCCCCTTATATCACCTTTGGGCTTTTGGAGCCTTGACCTGACTTTTAAAAAAAATAATTGGAAAAAAAGCACTATGCTGCTGAAAAATGAAAAATACTGCCTAAATATGTATTTTACCAGGTTAATGTGTGTGGCCGGGTGCGGTCTGCAGCACTGCTGCAGGGGAGGCGGATGCACCTGAGTGGCACCCGCAATCACGCCTCGCCGCCTTAACGTCTGTGTTATCTATGCTGTTGTTGGTATATGTCGGGCTGTGAAAAGCTACAGCCGGCTGTGTGCGTACAGCAACCGTTTTGCGAAAAGTGGTCAATAAAGAGATGCTGAAAAGCGTGTTCATGCAAACATCGTCGGGTCTGCCGTGATATGTTTACAATGGGACTTCTGCTCCTGAACCTCTGCACACAGCGTATGCAAATCGGGGCTGTACTTTCAGCTTTACGCAGGACTGTAAGCTGCCATCTGTGAGGCGTGAGCGGTGTTTGTTTTTAACATAGTTCACGGTGGAGAATAGCTGCTGACAATGTGGATCTGAAGATCGATAACTGGCCTACCTGGGGTTGAAAGTCTCGATAAATGCACGGCGTTTCTGCGGGTATACCGGCTTCCGCGAGTGTGACGCTTATTTTGAGCAATGAAAAAAATAATAAAATTTTATTTTATTTTTATATTTCAATGTCACAATAATCTTCCAATTTAGAACTACAAGTTAAAAAAAAAAAAAAAAAACTAACATAAATAGAATACACTTCAAATTTATTTCCCCAAACCACCCGGAGCCGCACTATAAGGACTAAAGAGCCGCATGCGGCTCCGGAGCCGCAGGTTGCCGACCCCTGATCTAGTGCTACACGATCAATTTCCTACAAACGTATTGTGAAAGTTTCTGGACACAGAAAAGCTTAAGGGCTTTTATTTTGAAACTCACAAAGGAAATGCTGAGTTTCTATTGACAAGGTAATGCTGTAATTTGTGAAATGGGAACCACACTCTTTACACAGATGTTTTAAGAAAAACAGGTCCGTCTGTAATATAAGAGTGCTTCAGATAAAGCCCTGCTACCTTCTTTAGTTGAGAAAAATAAAAGCTCTTTTTTCAAGTACCAGCAGTGTCTGCTGGAGCCTGTAACAATCTCAGCTTTTTTTCTTATTCACCAAAGTAATACAATACTATACTGGGCCCCACCTCTTGATTTTCTTCTGAAATATTTTCTCTCCTAGATAATCCACAATCAACAGTCTGTTGTATTGTTGAAAAGTGGAAGCATTTAGAAACCACAGCAGCTCAGCCATGAAGTGTTAGACCACGTAAAGTTTCAGAGCGGAGGTTGCCGAATGCTAAGGTGTATAGTGAGTAAAAACTGGAGAGCTCAAAACCTCCTCTGGAATTAACATCAGCACAAAAACTGTGCCAACCTGTGTCTGGAGCTTCATAGCATGGGTTTCCAGGGGCGTGCAGCTCCTGTAGGTTTAATGTAGCACAGTGCTTACAACTTATACTTACAAGCATTTTAAGCTTGAATATAATTACTGTTGTGTTTTGTTTTTTTGATCAATATTTTTCTCTTGTGCATCTTTTTCCATCTCCTGGCAGGGCTCTAGAGTGCGACTAATTTGGTCACAAATGCAACCACATTTTTCAATGGTGCAACTAAAAAAAAAAAAATCTTTGGTCGCACCAGTACGACTCTCCGTGTGGTCATCAACAGACACACATTATGCCCCTATTGGACTAAACCAATCCAGAATCAGAGATAGTAAGGGGCGGAACCTCTCTGATTGGCCGTGGTCCAGTTGAAAGTGCAGTTGGAAGAGGGAGGTGAGTAGCTTGAATAAAGCGATATTGATTCATTAAATCCTGAATCGACTTTTAAATATAACTGTGTTTTGCCAGAAATGCCAGATTCTCAGATTAAAGCTCACAAAACTATTTCAACAACCACCAAACAGTAGATGAAAGCAGGTACACGGATTCCACACAAAGACGTAAACACAGAGCGGACCCGACGCATCAGAATCAGTTTTCTCTTTCTCACCCGCACGTAGACGGACACGCTGTCAGAGCTCAGCGATTCTGATGCGTCGGGTCCGCTCTGTGTTTACGTCTTTTTGCGCTGATTCTGAGCTGCAGGTTTTGTCTCCCTCCAACCAAAATTCACTGAGCCAGCAGCAAAAGAAACAGCAAACTACGCTTCACATTTGATAAATGTCGTCATGAATTCCCTCTGACTTTTGCTGTTTTGCTTTACACACTTCATGCACAGCTCTCTCTCTCTGTGTACTTCAAGAACAGTTTCCCGTCTCAAATCTCTGTTTTCTGCATTATTCATTGGCTTATTACCCACCAGTCTACCATTTTTTTTTTTTTTTTTTTGAAACAGCGGCCACTGTCTTTTTCTTTTTTTTTTTTTTTTTTACTTAAATGACCTCGGACAAGAAAGCTGCTGTTCAATACTGAAGAAACTTTTTAAAATTATGCAAAATTGCAGAATATTTTGAAGGTTATCTGCTATAAAAAGCCAGGCCAGAAAAATCTCCTTCATGTTTTTCTGTGTTTTATTCTCAGTTACTTTGACACAAAGGCTTCAGCTGTGATGTTCACAATTCTGATGAAGTCTCACATCTATCAGTACTGATAAATGATCAGAATTATAATATTTCTGACGTCTGAGGCAAAATTGAATCAAATCAGGACTTTGAGAACCGGAATCGAATGGATTACAGAAATCAGTGATGATACCCAGCCCTAGTGAGTAGCCTAAACCCGACAGAAGTGGATGTAGCTGTGGGTAATAAGAAAAGTTGAAAAGAACTATTGATAACTTTTTTGTTAAGTTAAGGCTTGATCAGTCTGAAATTCACAGCCAGTGCTCTGACACAGAGCCATCAATCTTTGAACGTTGAAAAAGCACAGTGTATCCAGAAAACACATTATGTGCTGCAATAAATGCACTGCCCAAATGTTCCCTCTCCTCACTGCCTTTCAGCAGCAGGCAGCAGCAAACAGGTCGTCAGAGGAGGCCGATGTGATGATTAAGTTTAACATTTTCTACAATATTGCCAAAACACTTTAAGCACAAGATTGTGAGTTAATCATTTACAAATGAATATTGTCTGTATGGACTGCAATTTCCCCCCCAAAAAAGTGCACATGTAAAACTGCGGTGTTAAGTGATGCAGTTGAAAAATTTGAGTGCGCCTAACCTAACCGTGCGCCCATGGCAGACAGTTAGTCTAGAGCCCTGTCCTGGGTAACAGTAACAGCATCAGTCACTAATATTAGGCATTTAAGAAATGTTTAAGAAAATGACTGATTCCAAAACATTAAATACTACATAACTATCTGCCAGCACTCAGCATCTCCAAATTGCATTCACAAACAGCTAGACAGTCATTACATATGCATCCAGCTTAGGGGCCAATTGATGAAGCTTGAATTAAATTTACCTTTCTACATGTAGCAATCATCCTCTGTTCTTCTTTGGCTGAGGTGATCATGGGTATGCGGCATACACTTTCAAAGACATCCTTTTGTTTCTGGAAGTAAAGAAAACATGTCAAAATTTGTACATGTTTCATTTTATTAAAGTCCACAAAAAAGATATCCACGTGTTTACCTGCATGACACCGAGGCAGTGTTGGACGAGTCCCTGGACCCGGTAGTACTGGGCCTCTTTTAGAACTTCATCTAGTTCTCTGTGGTCCTCCGGAAGTGGTACTGAGCCATCTCGAAGGAAGTTCAGAACCAGCTCAAAATGTCGACCAGATCTATCCAAAACTACCCACCCTGGAGCAAAACGGAGAGTAATTTCAGGAATTTTAATTCAGGTTATTATGCTTATATTATATTTACTGAGGTAGTCAAGAGGTCCCTTTAATGTGTTAGCATAACAGCTAACAAAGAGGATACAACATAATTCAATATTTACCAGCTTTGCTTTCAGAGTCAACGTTATTTTGGTGGGACTTTTAAAACAGTAGTATGGTTAATAAGGCATACTCTTGGGACTCTGACACATACAAAAATGTTTTAAAAATAAAACAAAACAAAACAAATATTCAGAATTCAGTGTTGGGTTTATATTAAATGACTACTGGAGTTAATTAAGACAAATGCGTTGCAAATGCGTACAATATGATGTACAATATGATGTACAAGCAATGATTTGTACATATTTGTTGCACCCATGCGCGCGCTTTTTCTCCCAGTATTCTGTGGGAGGGGCAAAAATTCCTGTTCTGATGTTGAAAGTTGCCAACCTCTGCACTAGGTGATCAAAACTGTAGAAGCAGCCATTCTTGTGAATTGTGGACAACCTCGTAGATGGAAAGATAGATGGATAGATATAGAAAGAGAGTATAGACATATACAAAAAAGGACTATCTCAGTAATAAATGGCCTTTTTTGGAATTTTGCAAATTTGCACATGATGTGAGTGATCGTTCATTTATTCATTATTTTGTTTTGGTTGTTATAAATGCTTACAAGATGAAAAGAACGACAACATGTGAACGCTGCAGAAGTGTAAACAACTTAAAGAAAATAAAACCTGACAGCTGTATTTACCAATAAGTGATGGATATGAGGTTAACCCATCAGTATTGTAAGGATTTTGGCTGAATTGGTGCAAAACTGAATGACTTCCAAAGTGTAAGACTTTCTGTTCAAGCCCATTTTTTTTAGGTCTCCTCACGTAAAATAAACCCTACACCTTCTATACAGTGCAAGTCTTGGTGACAGGATACTGCAACAGCCGTTTGACACAACTTCCGTTTTAGATTCTGCTTAGAGAATACACAGTAACTGAGAGTTATCATTAAATTCTGGAAATAAGTATAACTAGGGATGGGTATCGAAACCCGGTTCTTGTTGGCATTTTTGCAAACGATTCCCTTATTGATTCCAGTCGCCCCGAATGACGTCACCACGTTGCGGAGCTTCATTTACCTGGCAGGAAACGTGGCGCCTAAGCGGCTCAAAAGTTTGGTTATACTTTACTGGAACGGATGACAACAGGGCAACACGCAATACTTGCAAAGTAGAGATTTCATTTAAGGGAGGAAACACTATGAATATGCAAAAGCATTTTCTCACAAAACACACGATAACCTTAAATGAATGTCGTGTTTTTAATTCCGCTCCGGACTCGTGAATCTCAACCCAGCAGCAGCGGTAACGTTTGCACGTCCTCTCCCGTTAATGCAGCAGGTAAATGATCAACTAACAGTGCATATTATGTTAGCGCAATCTGGACATTACTGGATATTCTTGTGTAATTGCTACAGAATAATTTATGGTATACTTTGTTATTGCTACAGAAGAATATTTATTTTATTATTTTACATTTACATTTTTTTTCTGGGGAACCTGTGACACCCCATTGAAGAGCTGTAGGCTGTGGATCTCTTAAGATCTCACTGTTGGGTTTGTAAGGCCATGTTACTCCTAAATTTCTATCTTCTTCAAAAAGAAGTTATGAAACAAAGTTCTAAGCTAATCGACCTTAGTGTTCTCCTTTTTTTTTTAAAAATAAGAATCAATAAGAGAATCGATAAAGAATCAAACTGTTAAACAGAATCGAAAACTGAATCGTAATCGTGAAAATCTTATCTATTCACATCCCTAAGTATAACTGCATAAAACCTTGCCTCAAACTCTCAACATCATGTTAAAACTCCTGATATCAACAACACAGTCTTCAAAATCTTAGTGCTCACCAAAGAGATACATCCACCCACCTTCTGAGTCTATGGTAACATCAGTTTCTCCATTGCACATGCTCCGCAGCAGGCTGTCTTCCTTGCTTAATGTCTGGATGGTTGTATAATGCAATGAGCCACCAACATTTAACTTGATGTACTTGCTCCCCAGCAGACCCTGGTTCCTGTGCTCATCTGTGTGAAGGCAGGCAGGCTGGGAAACAGCGGACTGGGCAGAGTCGGCAGCATGACTGCCGACTGAAGCCTCAGCAGACATGGGGTTGAAGGGTCACTTTCTGACTGAAATACACAAGAGTCTTATATTATTTATGCCACTGCTGATAATTATCCTATTTCAGCTGCTTCTTAACTGAGAGTAACATAATAGCTCTTAGACTTTAGGAGAATAGCTTTGTATCTGAGCTACTTTCTGCTTTCTTTCTTCTTTCTGCTCTGTAGCTGATGTTATGATTATCTGTGTCTATAGAAGCCACATATAATGACGAATATAAAAAAAAATTCAAGTCAGAACAAAGTGCACTGGGAAATGGAGTAAGTGCTCATGAGGGTGTGAGCATAAGTAAAATAGATAGACCTATTAACTTAACAGGGTTATTATAGTTTTATATTTTCAAATTACTTTTCATTTAGTTTTAATCTTCGAAAAAATTGTATTAGTCTCTGTTTGACATCTTTTTAAGTAATATTGTATTTAGAGTAAATGCCAGATGCAACATTTAAGAAAATAAAAATATTAGAATAAAAACACATTGTTTTTTTCAAAGCAGTGTGGGTGAAAGTAGTGTTTTTTGTTCGTTTGTTTTTTAATCTTTTTTTTTTTTTTTTTTTTTAAATCTACTTAACTAAAATATTCCTTTCCTCATATCTAGTTTTAGTGAACTATAATAACCTTAATCATTAATCACGGTGGGGAATTTAAAAAGAGTTTCAGCTGATCTTTGTGTTACTATGACATTAATACACCGTGTGGGTGTTTAGATTTCTTTCTTTTTTTTTTTTTTTAAAAAGGGCCAAATTACAACTGTCACCAAACCTCTAAACCTGTACTAAAATCACATCATTTTCTCAGCCACATCCACTTTGTTTATTGTAATGATTGATTTTGAACATCTATCAGGACAAAACATTAGGATTAAATGACCATTTTTTCCCCAAACAGCAAACTGATTCAGACTAGCCCTTTTTACATAAAGCCCTGAGGCGTTACTGACAGCCATTGATTAGACAACATAAACACTTTCAGTCACATGAGGCACCTCAAATGACACCCCTGACTGACGTCTACTGTAATATGACAGCTGCTGACATATCGGACTATTAAACTGAAATTACACTGAGCTAGCTCATAATAAACTGTACTTACCACACTGAACATCCAAAGGTATTAAGAGAGTGAACCTATCTAAGCTAACAAAACTAAAAATATAGCTTTAATTAGCCAGCAATCGTTAATCAACTAGCTAGCTTCTGTAAAGAGGCCAGGTGAATTTACGGCGCAGCTAACATCTGACGCCTCATTTTAATCGCACAGCTAAAGGAACGAGGCTAACAGCAGCTAGTCTACTCCGTCACGCTTTAAGCTACTAATGCTCATTTGCTCTGTACCGCTTAGTGACCAAGAACGCGAATTCCACATCCACTCCAATTTCACTGTTGGGCACAAAACTGCAGCTAGTATGATAAGCTAAATAGGTCAGTCGGAAGCGAAACTAGACATCTTCTTCCGCTATTTTCTTCTTCTACTTTTAACCGATCTTTGAATCGAATGACTGCCACCTATCGAGCAAGTGGTTAGTGCTTACACTAACTTGTTGTAATAGACTACCACACATTCATATTATTCTCTTTTTAACAGAACAACAGAATTTCTCTAAAAATATATTGAAATTACTATTTCTTTCGGGACCGGTGAGCGTCTCTGTTATAGCTGAGCCTTAGGCCGTGTATACACTGCCATCTACTGGTCACAGTGAGGAACTGCAACAATACAATATCCGTTCTGTTGTTTGCTCTTCGATGAGTTTTGAACAAAGACATGGTAGTGGGTTTAGGTTAATAAAAGTGATTCTAAACTGCCTGTAAGTGTTTGGTTAGTGGATGGAATGATTGTTTTAAAGATGTCTGTATTAATCTCTTTAACCTGGGCCAGTGACCAGCATTTGTTACACTGCAAATAACGGGTCTAAAATATAGGTATGCTCATAAACATGATTATGGTACTTGGAACACTGATATATACCAAAAGGGAAGTACAATGCGTGTTCACTGGACACTGACAACTGGGTCTGACTCAGAGTTTCAGGTCTTCCTACAATGTAAAACATTCACATTAACAAATTCAGATCTATAGTTTTATTTTTCACAGACTATAACACCACATTCTCCTCTCTCCAGGAGTTGCAATGCAACTCAGAGACAGTGACAGGCCACTTCAAGTTGCACACTATGTACAAACATACCACAACCTGAGGGACGAAAAATTACAATGACAGACTTACAAAGCTTACATGCTGTATATGTATAATTAATGTGGATAAATCCAGTGTTAAAATAATCACATAATTGTTTTTGTGTATTGACATACTTTTCAATATGGCTTATCTTATAAGTCAAGAGCATGACCAATTTTAAATGAATAACCCATAAAATTAATATCACTATTTCAAGACAATTTCTATATTAAAATAATGAAATTTAATGAAACTGGTGAAAGCTAAAGTATTGGAAAGCTTTATATTGTGTTTCTCAGTTAAAAACTTAAGTTGTATTTCTTACTAATATGATTAATAGACTTCAACATTTGTGTATGTGTAAATGTGTTGTGATCACAAGCAAATAACTGCACATTTCTACAAGCTGACACCATTCAACAGAGACTTTATTTCCAGTTCAGCAAATAATTTACTGCCTTCCAAAGAGTGTATTCATATATGAAGCAAAGAAATGCTACTGATGATAAGAGAATAATTAAATCTACAAAGATCAGAAACAGTCTCCAAGATCCTTTCATTTGGCACAGTGAATGAGACTACATTCACTTTTCAAACAATCATTTGTAAATCAACACATAATGCATCACAGCAAGCAGCCAGATTTGTAATTGTTTTTATCAACATAGTGCATACAACATCAAATTTGATAACAATGATAGCTGTCAGTAACTATAATGGTAATGGAAAGATTGAGCATAAGCAATATAATTTACAATCAGTGCATGCTCTAAGCATAATGACATTCATGTCCTCACCTTTTTCTTACACGTCATGTCGTGTGGCGTCGGGTGATGATGCACTCGAGAAACAGCGAAGAATAAAATAAACACTGCCTTTGTAAACACTATTTCAACAACAGATGAAACACTTAGAGACATTAAATAATTTAACATTATATTTTGGCACTGAATTTTCATTATATGTATATAATGAAAATATATAACCTCCCGCCACCATGTATAAGTGTGTGTATATATATCTGTATACGAGGCTTATATATTTATAAACCTCAGTCACTATTAAGTCAGATATTTACATTCATTTTGTGTGTGTGTGTGTGTGCACGCACGTGTGTATGTTTTGCACACACGAAGAAAAAGTAAAGAAGAGAAAATCACTTTTTTTCCGGGATAAAATCAAACAATTCTTTCCCTGTACTGTAATGATGTACGAACCGCTTTAAAAATACAAGAGAAACACAGGATGTATTATGATCTCAACTTTTGATTGTTACAAATAAAGTATTGCCAAGTTCTTTAATGTTTGGCCTCATTCTGCTTTTACTAACTAGACAAATCCATTTCCCTTTACCCTTCCCCGCTCTCCAGCTCTACTCTCGCTTTTTTGTTTTTCTTTGTTGACAATTTCTTACCCTTTATAAGGCACCGGTCCTAATGATACAGGATGAAATAGGACTCACATTTGGCAGACCACCACATCAGTGCAGAAAATCAGAAGAAATCATATCCAAGGTGAATAAACCAGATATTACAGTGATGGTAAAACAGAAACATAATCCAGACTTTAAAAGGGGGAGTGAGACCTTATAATACAGAGGAATTTGTCTTCCCAAAGAATTGAATCATTCGGTGGTTTCAAGACCCTTTCTCCACTAAATGGACACTTCGTACTCCCGCGTATCCTGTCGTCAAAGTAAAAAACAGAGGACCAACTTTAATGTTGGATATGGTGTTGACATATCCTCACTGGACACTTTATTAGGTACAACTTACATTTAGCATACTTTGCTTTTAATAAGTGGTTATTTCAGTTACTGTCACCTCTCTATTAGACCAGAGCTATTTTGGTGATGCTCGGCTTTAACTTCAGCAGGTACTCTTGACCATGTCTGCTTGCCTAAATGTAGTTGTGCTGCAATATGATTACCTGATTCAATACTTGTGTTATCTAGCAGCTGAACATCTGTACCTAATAAAGTGGCCGGTGAGCATGCACCTTGAATGCACAAATAAAATAGTCATTCAGTCAGATCTCTATTAAAATCAAGTGGAATAAATAATGTTAAGCAGCACCTTCCGTGTACTTACCCCTGCTTCATAAAGGGGGTTGTTGAAGTCTGACTCGACTGTGATGGGACTGTAGGAGTGCGTGTGAGAAAGAGACTTCCAGAAGTGTGGCTTCCATTCTAGTCTGCAGATGCTGTGAAAGACAAAATGCAACCACCTCCATGAACTATTCAGCGCACAGGTCATTAGGAACTGAGGTGGAGAACATTTGGAAAGCAGTGTTGTAGTGTCTACACTGCAGATGTGGAAATACTTACTTTGTGTAGTACATGTAAATTCCTCCAATGAGGAGGATGACCAGGATGATTGGCAGAATTATTGCCAAAGCAATGTTCTCACTCAGGATCTGATGGGATGGCTGGAATGACTGGGAAACTGCACACCAATCAAAAGTGTTACATTAGTTTTTGGTTTGGTTATGAGCCTAAACTGTCAAACACAACAAAAATAAGGTGCTAAATCACCACATTTATATGTTATATTTATCAAATCAAAAAAATACCAGGTGCAATTGCATTTAAAATTAAAATCCCATATGTATTTGTTTTAAAGAGCATGTTTAAACGATGTATTTAAGAGAGAGAAAAACAAAACAAATTACCTTCTAACTTGTGATCATCCAATAGCTCCTCATATGCCACTTCAAAATAAGAAAGAGATAAAATATCATATTTTTAAACGTTCAGGAGCTCAATGCTATATTTTTATATAGTTCACAAAATAATTGCAGGTAACTAATAATTTATAAAGTCTGAATCTAGTCAGTTTAATCTTAATACAACGTTTAAAATAAAGATCCATAGTGGTGAGCTTCACCTTTGCAAAAGGGCGGCGGGCTGTTCCACTGAGATGGATGACCGGGAACACAGCTGATGATGACCTCACCGATAAGTTCGTAGCCCTCATAACAGAAGAATCGCAGAGTTTCTCCAGCTTGGTAGGTGTGCTTGTAAAGAGTTTGGTAACCATTGTCGGGGACTCCAGGGTTTGGACATGGGTCATATTTTACTGTTCGCGGCACACAAAACACACAGAGGACAGTCACGTACGTGCAGCTGATTCAAAACATGCAGAAATAAGCTTCATAAACAGACGAGGTCAGCTGAGTGCAGGAAGGGCACTTACAGACACACTTTGGGCTGCGGTCGCTCCATTTGGGGGTACCAGTGTCTCGTCCGTAGCAGGAGATTTGGCTGGGACCTTCCAGCTGATAACCCTGGTTACAGGAGAAACGAACCACTGTACCAACGGCAAAGCCTGTTTCGGGGCGCACGGAGCGTGCTCCGTTTACCACCTCTCCTGGGTCAGGGCACTGCTGTACTGTAGGGGGCAAAATTAGATTTATAAACTACTGGACACAAACAATATGAGGTTATTATATATGACTATGCTACAGTATATTTCTAACTAACTAGGCAGCTGATTCTCTTTCTTGTGACAGTACTTTCTTTGAGTATATGACATGTTTTGGACTCAACTCGAGTCCAAAGCAGATGTAAAATTTAAAGGTGAGCTCAGAGGTCAAATGTGACTTATTTTAAATATTTAATTTAAATATTGTCAACGTACAGAAAGTATTCAACATATACTTTCTATACGTTGACAATACACACCATATTGTAAAAATAATAGTTCCTAAGTTTTGCCAAATCTTGACTAATAAATGACTGAGTTGACCTTGAAGACCTTTCTGGATATAAGCCAAATTTAAATAGATTTTTAACATGATTCTACATCTTTTTAAAAAATCTGAATTCATTCAAAACCTTTCAAGCTACCATGCTCTTCATATGACTCTTCAGGTGAAAGCTTACAACCACATGTAACAAAGTGTCAAACCATTTCTTAAAAATAACACAACAACAAAAAAAAGGAACAAAAAAAGAAAAAAGGAAATTTATTTATTTATTTTTTATTTAACCTCTAAGAAACTCCTAAGAATTACAAAATGTTGAATTTTTCCATAAAATTAGGACTACACCCTGGTAAAGATAAACGTTCTTCTAAAACCATCTACACTATTAAAAGAGCTCCAATAGTGGAAAACTGTTAGGAGAAGGGAAGAAAAGGGAAGAGGACTTTTAAGAACCTTCAGAGAAAATCCTGGAAATGCTCTGCGAGTGATGAACTACAAACAGTTTGCATAATCTGGGTTCTCCCTCAGAGGGCTTGGCTCTTTTTCACACTGTTCGTCTTACCCTTAACGCAGGTAGGCGGACTGCTGCTCCAGGACAGGTCCCACTGGCAGGTGATTACGTCAGAGCCGCTGATGTCATACCCCGGCTGGCACTGATAGGTCAGCACGCTGCCTCTCACGGGGGAGGAGTGGGATGAGCTGATCCAGCCAAACTCAATATTAGGAAGGGTAGGGCAGGTGTCATTAGGTTCGACCTCTTCATAACACAGACAGAGGAGCAATTCAGTGACAGAAACAAAAGCAGCTGTTTGAAATCTGTTTCCTGCTGGCAGCAGCCCTCATTCAATTCAACTCAATTCAACTCAATTCAGTTTTATTTATACAGAACCAAATCACAACAACACTCACCTCAAGGCGCTTTTAATTGTAAGGTAAAGACCCCACAATAATCCACTAGATGACTGCTTGTAAGCAAGCACTTGGCAACAGTGGGAATAAAAAACTCCCCTTTAACAGGAAGACACCTCTGGCAGAACCAGCTCTTCATATTGACCCTCTCCATATTGTATTGTGTACTTTTACAGTCATCAATTAGTGCACTTACCACGATAATGAATGAGGAATCCCTGACTCAGGATGAAGCTGGAGTCGTCCAGATCGCTCTGAAACTGGATGGCAACCTCAGACCCCCCTGAAACAACCTGGAAACGCTCTTTGGACCCCAGGTACTGGCCGATCACGTGGGACGTGAGATCACGCCCATCAAAAATGGTCAGCACATCAGTGTGACGGATATTTAAACTACGGAGTGAAGAGAAGAATCACAGGAGAAATAAGCTTTTTTATGTGTTGTATTCTTTTTTCTAATACATATGTTTTTTCTTGTTTGTTTGCTGCTTTATTTTTAATGTTTTAAAACAATTTTCACATGTACCATGGATACAAAGTGTAACTTGAATTAAAATATAAACATGATCATGATTAAAGACAACAGTAGAAAACCAAGACCTGTGGGACATTCGTGACGTGAATTTGATGCTGATTAAATGATTTTTCTCTAATACTCGTTTAATTTATTGTCAGTTCAGTGTGCTGTGTGCTGTAACTCTATTACTTTAAGGGAGAAATTAAATTAAGCACATTTATTAAACTACAATTACCGCTTTGTGCTTGTGTGCCTGAGCCAACACACCAAGGTACAGTTCATATTAATGATTCCAGTATGAAGAATAATTGGAGTTGTTCCTCATCTGAGTTAAGAGCCTAGGGAAAGAGGACGCTGTTTGCTGTATGGACTGTGAAGCCTCCTGAAGCAATTCTTTGATTTGTGATATAAGGTTATATAAATAAATTTGATTTGATTTGATTTAATTATAAAATGGAGTCTTTCTGTCCCTGTGCTCATGTAGGTTTCCTTCAGGTACTCTGGTTTCCTCAAGCAGTTAGTTAACTGCAGTTAACAGCTAATTCTTAATGGGCCTTATATGTGGATATGAGTGTGTGTGGCTGCCTCTCTGTGCCAGCCCTGTGATGGATTAGGGACATGTCCAGGGTGCACCCAAGCAGCAGCCTCTAAGGCTAAAAAAATAAAGTCACTGCAGAAGCTGGTTTTATTTTCGACTTCTCACCTGAGGGTGACTCCAAAATATGAGTCATTTCCCAGTGATTCCCATGTTCAAATGTTCAGCTAAACAGCATTTTGGCCTCTGTGGATAGACTACTAAAGCTTAAAGTTAGGGGCGCAGCTGCTTTGACTGACAGGTGTGCTGACACGAGCAGCTGTAGCCAATAGCTGGTGCCTTTTGGGGCATTTTTAATGAAACGCCTGTCAAACAACATATCCTGCTGCTGTACACATTGTTTAAGAGTGACTGTGTTTTAGTATCTATTATTTAAAAATGTCAAAGAAATCCCCCCCTGATGTTCCTGAGATATAGTGTTTATAAGAAGCAGATGAATGGATGTCTATATTTTCTTTTACTGAAAAAAATATGTCTCGGAGACATAGTTCAACAGCATGTGGAGATTTTTATATACTGTAAATAATTAGAAGCTAATCTAGAAGTTTAAAACATCTAAGATTGAAGATACTAACCTGCCTGAGATTGGGTGGACATTTTTAAAATATTGAATAATTAAACTCTATAGTACATAAAGCATCATGCGGTCTAATTTATTTTTAAAATGCATTCCAAATACTAAAAAGAGACACAAATTAATCACTCACATCTGGACATCCAGTTCAATGCGTTTCTCCTCGTTACCATGGATTTGCCACACACAGTCTAAGCCCTTGGAGTAGCTCTGGGGCCAATCAGGAGACAGGATGGTTCCAGAGGGCTCGGTCAACTCCCCTCCGCACAAAGCTTATGGGGCAGAACAAAGGAGAGAAACTGAGGTGAGGATGCAGACTGGGAGACAGAGAATGATTAAATTGTAGCAAGGAAAAGTAGACATTAAAGAAATAAAAAGGAAATTGAGAAGACACGAAATATTAATTTGGAGAAAGGAAAAGAAATAAAATGAAACTTTAAAAAACATTTGCAGAAGCAGGCTAAGCACATGCTTTTGTAATCATTTTGTTCACTACACATACTATTATAAGAAGGCTTAATGCAAACTGTCATTAGCTTACTTTCAGTCTTTTAAGGAATGATGGCTTTGACACTATTACCTCATTACTTCACAGCAACTACAAATGTAATACAAACAGTTCAGAAAGTATGTCAGTAGGGAAGTGGCTACTCAGCAGCACTTCTATTTCAGTGTAAAGCTGCTTTCAGCTGCTCCCTCACTCTGGGTATCTCCACATATTTGATTTGCAAGGCACCGGATACCGCAATATTGTTTCTGACACAACCACAAAGGGATCTGTCTCCTCCCAAATTGAAAACATGCAGCGTTTTAGGCGAGTGTGTGAACGACTCCATGATGGAGTGCAGTTCTACCATTTCCCCTGTAAGAAAACGCTCAGTTTGTGCTAGTGCTGGCTTCACGTAAAATGCCAGCACTAGCTTCACCAAATCCGAGGCATTAAACTGTGTTGCTGCACAGACACACGTCCAACTATAGTTATGGAGGGAGTCCAAGCTTTCGTTCAATAAATGTGATAAAAAAAAGAAGATGCAGAATGAGACTTACCATCCTTCACACACACATACAGGATGGTAAGTCTACATTTGCAAATCTAATTCAGTGAGCGAAAAACAAGGATATGAAGACCTGGACTAAACAACCATAACTTTATAACAGGCACATGGATGCCAATCTCCTGACATTTCCTATTTCACCTTTCTGGATCAATATTTATACAACCTACTTCTTGGTTTCTGTAAGCAGAAATAAAACACAGCATTTGGCTTTCAGAATATGTCACGTTAACGCTTAGATAAAACTCTGGCACCTGTGTTTTCAGCCAGTCCCTGACCCGGTGCAAAATCTCTGCCAGTTTTAAATCTCAGTTTTCACAGCATGCTGGCAGATCAGCAGATGACACAGTCAATGTGGCTACACATGACATCTCAAAGCTTCAGACGCTTATCTCTGCACAACTCGCCCTAACTATCAATGAATCAAAAAACATTTTCTTACGTCACGCTAAATAAGAAATAAACAACAATAAGTAAAGTTTATATTTTTGTTTCGAAAGATGCTTTACAGTATGAAAGGTTTAATATTATTATACTGAAAATCAGTAAACAGTGTCAACATTACCATCTTCTCTTGCAACATGAAACCGATGAATCCTTAAACGTACCTCTGCACACAGGTTCGCTGTCATTCCAGTGAGGGTTACTGGGATCGACGCACTCAATGGTCCCTGAACCTTGTTCCATGACAAAGCCTGGAGAACAGGTGAAGGTGACGGTGGTTCCCAGCTGATACGTGATGTCACTGCTGCTGAAGTTTCCATGAGGCATGTAGGGCTCCCAGCAGTGCTCATCATTGAAAGCTTAAAAAGGACGAAGGAAAAAGTAAACCACGTGTGCACATTTATAAAGATCACAGAGTTTTTCCTCATCATGGCATTTGATATTCAGGGAGCTGTTCTCCTTCTAGATAAAATTAAGCAGCCATCCTCGTTTGATTTATTGGGGAACTTTTCAGTTTCAAATCTTGGCTAGAAAAAAGCCCAGGTGTAAAAGGCTAAGAGTTTCAGCACTGAGCCGCTTCAAAGCCTTAAAGTAAATCCCACTGAAACGTGGGCAGACTAAGCATTCATGTGGCTCATTATGCATGTCTTTCCTGAATTATCAATAATTAACAAGGGAAAGGCTTTACTGAGATTTAACAAAATCTCCAAGAATCCATTTGCATGATTTCTGGCTTTTTTCTCAGGCACAATGCTGACCTGTGTACCATATATTTCACAGAAATTGGGTCAGAAGGATGCTCTACTCTGCTACCATCTTTTTGTTTTGCTGAACCCGGGAAAGTAAGCAAAAAGGATGCAGGCTCTCTCTGCTCACCCTCATATCGCAGCGCCAGCAGCAAAGGGATGGAAGAAGAATCAGCTGTGAGCTCCAGGTACAGTGTGGAGCTCTCGCTCAGCAACCCACGTTCTGGGACGTCATCCATATCTGAGTCAAAAAGCGTCGGAGCCAGGGAACTGTTTCCACTGCGCACAATTAACCTGAAAGCAACGAGCCACAAAGACGCCACAAAGGTTAGCAGGAATGTGCACAGGCTGAAGGCGGCTGAACAAGTCTTTTGCTTTGGCTACTTTTTTATTGCAAAGTGAAAGTGTGCTGCGAGAGACTTTGCCTAGTATTTTGAGAGATTTTAAAAATTATCTCTAAACATATAAATCTTCTCTCACAATGCAAGCACATGCACATTAGTCCGCCTGGTGACTGAACTGCTGTCTATCTCTGTGTTAGCCCTGTGATCGACTGTCGACCTCTCCATGGCGCCCTGCCACTCGCTCTATGACAGCTAACCCCCTGTGACCCTGAATTGGATAGAAAAACAGATGGATTGATGGATGGAGAGATGGATGGATGAATGACCTTCAGAGAACAAGCGTAGGCAAAATAAAAGGGAAAATAGCAAATTTCAAAAAAGTTTTTTTTAAATTATTATTGTATGAATCCGGGAGCTTTATCTATGACTTAAAATAGCAACTGAATATTAAAGTGAACCTGCTGATCTTATTTTCTGCCACACACATACTGTTACAGTGCTGGATGCTCATATTAAACAGGGCCAAAGTTTCAAATAATGATACCAGTGAATGCAAAATTAATCCTCGTGATTCCAAAGCTCAGGCTTTAGACTGCATAAAACATTGGTTTCCAGTGTTTCTTTGATACTCTATATGGTAATGGAAAGCAAAGGATTTTGTTTGCAGAAGCATGAAGAGAGACAAACAAATCAAGAGAAAGTGGGCTTTTACAGAGACAGGAGCTTGTTTCAAACAGAGGACGAACTTAAAGGCTACACAAATGGCCAGCGTAAAATAAACAATAAGGAGTGTTTGTAACTATGAGAAAGCCAGTATAATTGAATCCTCGAAAAAAATATGAAGCTAGATACAAAGCACAGTTGGTAGTTTACTCCTACAATTGATATTGGAGAAAAACAAATGCTAAACACAAAAATGTAAAAAGAAAAAAGAAAAACTTGTTATCAGTGTTGTACTCAGTGATCTTTTTAAATCAGAGGGCATTCTTCATGTCATACTCTGCGATATGTGAAGTGGTTAAAACGCAGGCTTACTTATCATCATCTTCATCCAGTGCAATTCTCTCAAAGTGTAGGTGGAGTCTGTGTCCCTCTTTGGCTTCTATTAACCAGTGACAGCTCAGATTATTTCCATTGCTGTGGTTGCTTACTGATGGAGGCGGTGGGGACAGTATCCGTCCCACAGTCGCATTACGAATCCACCCTCCGCAAGACACGGCTGAGAGAAAATGAAATCCATTTAAATGAACTCAAAGCTGACCAGGTTTAAACCAACAGAGTTAGCAAAGAAGATGAGGCAGTGGGAAATTTAAAAGAAGTCTGAGTCAGTTCACTAACCAACACACTGAGGCTCAGGAGTGCTCCAGCGTGGCTGCGTCATGTTAACACAGGTCGCCACCTCATGCCCGCGGACTTGAAAACCTGGATCACAGTGGAAGTGTGCCTGACCTCCAGGATGGATGTCTGTCACTGTCACTCCACCGCCCTCAGGAGACATTGGGAATGGGCAGGACAGCAGGAAGGCTGTTGATGAAGGTTAACAGTTAAACTCTTTAGGGGTCGCCACAGCAGTTCCTCTTCCTCCATCTCACCCTATCCCTAGCATCCTACTCTGTCACACCAACTGTCTGCATGTCCTCCTCCACTACATTAAATCTTCCTCTTTTCCTCCTCCCTCGCAGCTCCATCTTAATCTCCATCATCTTTGTCCAATAATAATAATAATAATGTATACTTTATCGATACCCGTGGGGAAATTACTTGTTTTTCTCTGCATTTGACCCATTCACTCGGTGAAGTAGTGGGCAGCCACTAAGCAGGGGAGCAGTGTGTAGGGACGGTACCTTGCTCAGGCGTACCTCAGGGTAGCCGTTCGGTGGATTAGAACACCCGACCTTCCGATTATGGGGCGATCACTCTATCTACTGAGCTATCCCTACCCTACCAATATGTCCACTGCGTATGTCCAAACCAGTTAGCTAAACATGTAATGCAGATCTTTTTCCTCTATACTGTCTTTATTCTTTTACTTCTACTGTGTACGCTCTGCACATCTCTTATTCATAATTTTCTTCTGCCATTTACTCCAAACACATTCTAATAAGTCGTCCATCAGGTGGTGATCTTTAAGTCCTCAGATATCTGTTATGCTATCATCATCACGTAGCAGAATAGAAACAGAAACAGACAGAGATGTCCAAGGTGGCGCGACTGAGCAGGTGGCTGTCTCGTCACCTGCACAATTATCAGCTATCATCACTGGTGTTGCTTTTAACAAGATGCCACTGACACTTGGTATTCACCTTGAATCTTTTCATTCATTTTAATCAAAAGCGTAAAGCTCAGAGTTTCCTGGCTAAACAAGGCAGGCTTTAGAGAATAAGCGATGCACATGAAAATGTGCAGGTGAGACATTCTCATTTTAAAACTCAAAGGACAGTGACTAAATTAAAACCTGCAAATTAAAGTGAGAGAAACATCTACCATGCTTCTGTGGTTTCACTGTGTATTTATGAAGCTTTTTATTCCAGCCACATAACACTTTACCACATTAATGTTACTAAATAAAGGTAGATAGAAAGAAATAAAAAATGTTCTGCTTATCTTATGAAAGAGGTTGAGTTACCTTGATAGTGGAGGCTGAACATGCCATGGTTGGTCTGACGCAGACTGCGATAGTGGATGTAAACCTGATTGGTTGTACTACGAATCACCTGACCCTGTTTCATCAGGGTCTCATTGGCTAACAGCTCTGGTCCTGATCTGCCGTATCCCATGATTGTTAGAGACTCATCCTTGGAAAGGTTAGCCTTTCTCACCTGGGGGAAAAAAGAGGACACCTCTTTTGTCTGCTGTCGTTATATAAACTTTCCTGGTAGCTTAGCAGCTCATGAAGTGAATCTGCTGACATACTATACAACCTAAACTAACTCACGATTGTCTGTACAATGTTTGCAAATGCTGCACTTACAAAAAGAAAAGCTGAGTCATGGAGTCTAAATTAAACATAACAAACACTTTCTGACAAATTTATCAACAGCAGCATGTTGGGCTTTTTTTTTTTTTTTTTTTTTTTTACAATAAACTGCTTAAAAATAGCTGGTTAAGATGTTTATGAATTTTAATGCACATTACCTGAATTTCCACTCCGTAACCTGCGTACACAGTAATGCTGTAGGTGCACTCCAAGGGGGAATAAGATGAAGATGTTGTGGGATCTGGAGACTCAACAACATCCTCCATGGCTAATAAAGTAGCGTTGCATTGAACTGTAAAACAAGAGGGACAGAGCAGGTGAAGAAGTAGGAAAAGTCTATGATTCAGAAAAGCTGTAGCAAACTTATATACAGGTTTTATACTATCTGCATTTTCTTTCTCAACTGGTATCTTCACAGCTAGTGAAAGCATTCTTTGATCATGACTTATTGTCAGTATCCCAGAGGATGCAGTGTGTGTCGACTGATTAGCCTGATAGAGTCTAGATGCGACCTTGTTGCACTCCAGTAACCTGCGTTTTGGAGGAGAACTGCAGAGTGACTTCTGTAAGTGAAAATGAGAGAAGTTCCAGCATCTTAAGATCTTTTATCAAACTGCAACTCCGATGCCTGAAATGAGCAGCCATATGGTTATCAATAAAAATTTAAATGTGTGCAGAGACCAACGGGATTGCTTAGTTTATAAATGTGGTGCTGGGTGTTTATGATTGCAAGGGTCTGCTTTAATGAAAATTAAATTTCTAATTTGGTAAAAGGTGATTACAAAAGCACTTTAATCCCACACAAAGGGAAAATACTCCTCTTCTTAAGATGTAAAATGTGAGTCTGAAAGTAGGCGAAATGGATGATAAGGTGGTGCAAGTTATCAGCAACAGTACATCAGCTGGTTTAGTAAATATTAACTGACATTAATAACAAATGCAGTGAAGCACTGGCTTGGGTGACACATAATATGCTGGTTTCCCTTGGCTTAAATAATTTTATTGACTGACAAAAACCGCTGCTACGCATCAGTAAAATCAAATTACTGACGACCACTTACACAGAAATGATCTCTGGGGAGGAAACAGGCTTCACAATCTATTTGGCAAAGACTGAACAGAAACAAAGAAGGGGTTGCTCGCTGGGTAAAGGACTTTAAAAACCCCACTAAAAAGACGGCATGTGGTTTTTGGCACCTTGTTTAATGCAGCCATCCTTATGTAGCCTCACACTTCTCAACTCTTAGCAAGAAAGCGACGGTTTTGGGAAGGTCACTTCTGAAATACATGTGTTACAAATTACTAGTTTAAAGTGCAAATAATAGTGATTCATTTAAAAATGAATCTAATTATTACAGTGACTTATTTAATTTAGTTACTCTTTGATTACTTTTCTGACAAATGTTTCGAACTGAGCAGGAAAGTTGTAGGCGGCAGCTGAAGCCCACTAAAAGGTATTCCCGTCGGACTATACAGCAACCTGATTTGTCGACTGTTTGCAGGGATGGCATACTCAGGTTAATTACAGCTATGCACATTCAAATGGAGCCCCTTTTGAATGTAATCATATATTTTTCTTAGTAACATTTATTCTAAAACTGAAACATCTCCAATTACTCGCCAACACCAGAAAGCAAATAAGCCCATTACCCAGAAAGCTCAAATGTGCGATAATGTTGCAATAAGCAATGAACATGTTTGACACCTTTGCCAGGCTCCTCGAGAGATGTTTGACAGAAGGCTGAAATCCCAATTAACACTAAAGACCCAATAAAACCCCGAGAGGAAGCAGGTGACAAACACACTCTCTCTTTGTGTCTTTCACACACACAAAAACACACGTCTCACAGATTGTTCATCTTCTGTGACATTTCTCTTCCCACATATGGTGTAAATCAGCTGACCTCCCTCCTTCAGCTCAATCAAATTTCCAAACTCTTGTTTGTGCTGTTGCTGTATGAATCTCATCCATCTCCAATAAGAGTCTCACGGGCACCGGAGCCCACAGAAGTGCATTTCTGACTATCATTTGCACAGGATGTTGGTGCACTCTTCACCATCCTGTATCAGCATGCTTGCCATGAGACAACGATTTCTTACAGGTGCTGTTACCAGTATTTCAAGGTTCACGGTTGCTTTTTTCAGTTATTTCCATGCTCACCAATTACTTTTTATTGCATTTATTTATTTTTTGCATCAACAATGAGAAGATAAACAATTGAATTAGACTTCATTATTAACACTAGTCTGGTTACAGGGAACACAGTCAACACCAATAACCTCCTTCCAGATGCAAGTCCCCTTTGTATACTATAAAGAATAATTCTCAAAGTACTTTGTACCGACGTAAACATTTAGAGGTTTTTTTCAGTGTAATTAAACTGACTTGCTAAGCATAAACTGTTTTTGTGGAGTTATTAAACAAAACTAAAATTAAAATGTTAAGCTACTTTCAGCTGCTCCCTTATTCACAAGGGTTCACCATAGAGAGCAGATATTTGGCAGATTTTTACATCAGCTGCCTTTCCTGATACAGCCCAAAGGACTTGTGACTCCTAAGCATCAAACTGTGGCTCTTTCACTTTTCTGGCAACTGTGTAAACCACTAAGGAGCCACTAAGTTTATTTTGCGTGTAAGTCTCAATGAGGCTTGTCTGGGAAGTTCCCTGTGAGCCGCAAAAAAAGAATGGAAATCAGCTAAAATATCATGTATGCTCCTTCACACTGAGTTGCTCTATGTTTGCTACATTACGCTTACAGTTTAATTGCTCAGGCTGAGTGTTATTTGCCTTCGTGTCAGAATAGAGAAACTGTGACACTGTGAGTGTGGAGCTTCACTGAGGTGGGCACTATCCCTGCGATGGCACAAACAGGAGTGTGTGTTAAATGTTTATCATATCATCTAATGCATGCCAAAAGTGAGTAACTAAACAATTTAAATACCAAAAAATGACTTATTTAATTTGCAGTGTGCAGGTTTCACATCTTATTTTTTTTCAAAGAATCACAGATCCAGTCAACAAGGTCTCTGTTATCCTCTGTGAATGACATAATTATATATTTTTTAGAAGGGGCACTTCCTGGATTCAACCCATTTCTATTTGAGGTGCTTAAATAAAAAAAAAAGTCAAGGCACTCCCTGTGCAAAATAAAGCTAAATTTAAGCCTAAATCTACCTTCCTTACTTCAAAATAAAGGCATTTTGATTTTATTTTTAAACCTGAGTGCCTTTTTACAATATTCAAGCTTATTTTTTATTAGTTTGAATCATCAGTGTACATCAAAAAAGGAGCTAAGTGGAGGAAAATCTTTGTCCAGGATTCAATTAGGAACAGGCTAAGAGCATCTCTCCAGATTTTGAGACAGAGGATGAACAGCCTGTTTATCCAGCTTTTCTTCACTGTCATTCATTCCTATACTAACCATCAGATACAAAGATACACAAGCCCTTGGAAGGCATATTATTGATAGATCTGGCTAAAAAACCCTGTCTGAAAACAATCTGGGCTGGTAAACCAATCTGTTTTTGCTTTGCTTTGGGATTACTGAAGAGCGACAGAGACAACAGGTGGTCCCACTCTCAACATCAAACAGGTAAGTAGGAGTACACTTCATCAGCCTCTTCTCAAGTATTCAGTGTATACACTCATTCCTTTGTGTCACGAATCCTGAAATGTAGAAACAAAGGAAGCACAGTATTGCTGCAGGAATTAGACCACAAACATGCACAGATGTCTGCACTGACTGCACTTCTATTGTTACTGAAAATGGAAAAAATATTCTCTCTTTAGCACTAAGCTAAAATTCCTTATATATAAAAAAATCTGTGGATCTGAATATGTGTCATAGCATTACTTTACATTATCATTAGTTAAATGCAAAAGTTTAAGCATGAACATTGAGTCACTAAAGACTGTTTAAAAAAACAAAAAGTATATTTACATTTACCTTGTGTGGCAAAATCTTCTTGAAAGTGAAGCAGGGAAGTTGAAGTTGTGATTGGATTCAGTAGAAACTTGCAGTTGCTGTGGATCATCACATCGCAAAACAAACAAGACTCAGGGGAGGGAAGATGGGAAAACACAATTACCTGGCATGTGCATTGTGGTTATGGTGGTTGTGGTAATCAGAGTGGTAGTTGTCTCCTCCTCTATGGGTAGCGGGGACATGGTATTCCTCGATCCCTTTTGGCTAGCAGCTGAAGAGGAGCTTAAAGCTGTTGTCAGCAGCCCTGGTGACATGGCAGTGGCTGTTGACTCAGTCTGCCCCATCCTGGGTGCAGCCTGAGTCGGATTGGTGGTGGTACCTGCAGAGTCCAAGAGTTTGATTAAATGTGTGTCATTTCCAATGTACAATTACTATAGCTGCATTAATTAAACTATATAAAGAGCATTATTAGTGTACCTGTGTCTGCAGAAGCACGTCCCAAGTATTCCTTACTCTGCAGGGCAGCATGGATCATGTCGCCCAGTGGGTAGGAGTCTGGGGGGGATGTTGGGGGTGTATCAGGCTCAGGAGTCATAAAGCTCATCCCTGGAAGAGGCACAAAGTTAGTTTTTGTTGTTGTTGTTGTTGCTGCTGCTGCTATTTACAGCAAAAGGGAGAAAAGACATTATTTTTCCTAAATATGCAAGAAATAAAATATCTCAGTCCACCATGTGTCTGCTGTAACAACACACATTTAAGACCACATACACACACAAACATAGACTGTTACCTGAAACTAGGTGGATCACTGTGACAGACAGCGTCACAAGGCGAGTGAACCCCATGGTTATGGATGACCTGGGAAGGTTAAAATGAACGGATCGATTAGTAAACTGTCATGTGATCATGTAATTAGGCGGCTGCATTTTGTAGGTTACTGTAATGATTATTATTAGCTTATGATGGCTGCAGGAGGCTTATTCCGCAGGAGTGGTAATGAATAACAAATTGTTAATCACAGCAAATTCGGTCGCAATTCAGCACATGTTTACATCACAGGCCACTCGGATCGGAACATCACCGCGATACCGTAAAATCTCATCTCAAAAGCCATTTCGTTTTATAAAGCGTAGAAGCGTAAATGTCTATTTATTAAAGGCTGTTGTTACAGGTGTTGATGTGGAGAAGAAATAAACCAGGTAGGCCCACACGTCGCACAAGGTATAAGGTTAAATATTCAGCCTTCCCTCTGCATTTTCTCATTCAAATCTGCAACAACATGCCGAAAATGCGCTATTCCAAAAAAGCGAGCGAGCCTGTGATCGCTGCTTGCCCAATTTGAACATGATACCTGTTCACAGCAATGTGTGAAAAAAAGAGGAAAAAAAAATAACCTCCTCTTGCTATTCGAGGCGTTTCCTTCGGTGAAAATGCCAGCTTGGTGTGTGACAAAATGATGGGGCTCTGCGAGGCAGCTTCTCTCGCACCTCCCTCGGCCCTCTTTTGTGCGGAGGACGATTTTTGACACCAGTCATCGCTACCGTGAGACCAGCAACCATCTCAGCAGCGCTTAAACGTGCCTACCACTTACCTTTGTCTTCCAGGCGGCGTTTAAGTATTCTTTATCCTGGCAAGTATCCTGTTGCTTTAGGCCGAAATACGGCGGGCTTTGCGCTGGTGAGATGCCCCTGGCTGGTTACCGTGTGGTTGACGCATTCGGCTATGATGTGAGGGCATTTGCGTTGAAGCGCCAGGTGCACCCTAGCGGCGAAATGCTGTAACTGCAGAGCGCCGCGAAGCTCCCCACCACATTTTGTCTGTCAGCGGTGGAGGAGCTGTCCACCGACGCGGTGCTGAAGTGCGTCCCGACACAGCGCTGCGTTGTAGCCTTTATCAAGGTAATCTGACAGGGACGGGAAAAGCGGCACGGTAAATAGTGTATGTTTATTCATTTAAAGGCCTGCATGTGTCGTACCGTGTGCATGGCGAACATTTTCAGCCGCCGATTCTTGGAATGGGTGGATGTTTGCTCCAACATGGAACACGGGCAGTAAACAAGCCAGCCGAGCTGTGGGGGCTGGTGCAGAGGAAAAAAACAAAAAACAAAAAAACAAAAAACCAAAAATGTATGCTGAAGCATGCGCAAATCATGAAACACATTTATGGTGTACGTCTGTGCTGCAGCACGGGGTGCTTCCACTACATGTGAGGGCTAAACGAATGTGCAGAAATATGACCAAACCCCGACACTTTGTTTACTGAATCTTCTAAAGACACACACACACACACACACACACACACACACACACACACACACACACACACACACACACACACACACACACACACACACGCGCGCGCGCGCACGCGTATATACCCCAAAAGCCAAATGCAACAGTTGCACTAGTCATGCAATACTAATATTTTAACTAATGGATAAATATTGAAACATAACATAAAACTGTTTCAAAAGTTCCGTGAATTCAAAGTAAAAGCTAAACTTTGTAGTCACAAGACCTAGCCTGCAGTGAAATCCACAGCTAGTTTGGGTCACAGATCAGGTCTTATGTAACACCATGTCAGCCTCCAACTTAAAAAAAAAAAAAAAAAAGGGAGGGGGGGGGGGGGGGGGGGGTAAGTGACCCAGTGATCCAAAGCTACATGTCCACTCTCAAGTCCACTCTGACATCGACCTCAATCCCCATGGCGCTGAACGGGGATTACGATAAAGAAAATAGGTTGGGCAAGGACGGTCTTTTGTTTGCTTTGGACTGCAAGAAAAACAGAACTGTGGGAAAAATCTTGTTGTTTTGTTCCATAAATTAAAAAAAAAAATACACGAATCCACTTTAATTAAAAACATAACCATGCAAAAAGTGCAAGTAAAAAGTACAAGTGTGATGGCATCTGTAAAACTCCTTAAATTCATAAAAGAAGTAAAGTAGCAATAGAACTTTGCCAAATTACACATGTTGTATTATCTCTCAGTCTGTTTCTATTTTATTATTTCAGTGTCTCCCAAAATTAAAGGATGCACTGGTCAATGAACACGCTTCCCTTGACTCCGTATATGGAGCTGGGTGTACAATCACTGAGCGGCCTTCTGTGGACTCTACTGCTTTTGTTTCTTTGGCACTGTTATCGGATGGGCTCCGATCTGCCAATCCCAGGCCATGCGCATGCTGGAAAGCTCAAGTCAAGCTCAAGGAGGTCCATGATGTCCCGTAGCGGTAGCTGTATTGGAACAAAGTGCAGTGCACGATCCAAGCTGTCCAGGAGCGATCAAATTAGTCCCTTTATTTCCATGGAAACAGTGGAAGACGATGAGCAGGGACAGGGCTACCTCACCCCAGTGCTGAGTCATGCCTTGTTCCCTGCCCAGGCATCTGCAGAAGCCAAGAAGTTGTACACAGCCCTGCAGCAGTATGCCAAACGCTACAGTTGGGTGGGCATGGGCCGCATTCATAAGGGCCTCCGCGAGCAGGTATGCTTCCAAGTGGACTGCAAGAGTTGTTCCACAATGGTTTAAGATTTACAGCTGCATTCTTGAAGCCAAAAAAACCAAAAGAAAACTCTGCCAAGAAATAATCACAGCTTTTTCATTTGTCTCACTTTAGGTCAGACTAAATGATCACTCTGCTATACAGAAGCCTCATCTCTTCTTTCTGCCAGATGTTCCAAGTGTGCCTTTCTTCCCACGTGACGCTCATCGACATGACATTGAAGTCTTGGAAGCCAACTACCCTGCAATCTTGGCTGAATTCCAGGCTGTTTACCAGAAGGGCATTGACTCAAAATTAGGCTGGACCTGTGTAGGACCAAAGGTATGCAATAAAATCCTTCAGGCCAACTGGGAGAAAGTGATATAATGCACCATCCAAAAATAATTATCTGTCATTCAAAATACCATGGAATGAACTTGGTAAGTCCTGGAAATCTACTACACTTCCTGAGATATATTTTAGTATGATGGCATTTTTCTGATTATTCATTATTTTTTCACTGTTTTTTTCTTTTTTTTTGGCTCATAATGTACAGTTGTGGTCTCTAGTTTACTCTCATCAAAGACATGAATGCCCTGTTAATTTGGGACATTTAATGATTTATCTGAACTGTCCTTTTTCCAGGGTGCCATGTTTGTACAGCACACATGTTTAATGACTAAAAAAAACAAGAACTGGGTGCACAAGTTTGAATTTATTTTGGATCTTCTCTAATCCACAGCATAAAAAGTATGCTGACAGCCTCAGAGTAAAAGTGAAATTTGTTTAAATCAAGTTGCACATCAGTGCTTTTGATTGCCATTAACAAGCTTCTGACAAAAT
This sequence comes from Rhamphochromis sp. 'chilingali', assembly GCF_963969265.1. Taxonomy (NCBI): domain Eukaryota; kingdom Metazoa; phylum Chordata; class Actinopteri; order Cichliformes; family Cichlidae; genus Rhamphochromis; species Rhamphochromis sp. 'chilingali'. Next base: position 20,251,826 of record NC_137942.1, on the reverse strand, counting down.
TCTGGCCAGATATTTGTCTATTCGTCTTGGTAGAATTGGTAGAGTAAATTGAAACAGTTTTTTCTGGCTTGGACCCAGTTTTGTGACTAAATTTCAGTCGAGTTCAAAGGTGTTGATTTTGGAGCAGGGACTTCTTTCTAGCTTGGCACCCTCTCAGTTCATGGCAATGTAAAACTGGCTTCATCTCATCTGAGGGTGGCAGTTTGTGCCTACTTGGCAAAGTGGTGACACATCTGCATAACTATTGTTCTGAGTATTGGTCAGTCAAGCTGTAGCTGGTTATTATCACCAATGAGAAGTTAATAGACCTGGACCTTGTCATGTTAATGGGGATTACAGAAGCTTCAGCACCACTTATTAAAATATTAAAGTGAGTACTTGTATATATTTGAGCCCGTATGCATACTTTTGTGTGGATTCGATAAAATCCAAAATAAAATGAAATGTGTGGACCCAGTTCTTGTTTTCTAAGGCAATTAAAGAGGTGTGCTGTAAAATCATCCCACCCTGGAAAAAGAACAGTTCCAAGAAATCATTAAAATCCCCAAATTACTATGACTTCATGCCCATGATGAGTGGATGTAAGCTTGTGATCGGAACTGTTAGAAAAAAAAGATCTGTATCAAATGTTAAACATGGACTTTTATCTTTTTCAGGGCCAAGCTGTGTTTCCTTTGTACAGCGCTGGTGTCTCTGTGGCAGGAAACTGCCGTGCCTGTCCCTGCACCTACCGGACACTTCTGTCTTTACGTACTTTTATAAACAGCAACTCATTGGGATCAGCAGGATTTTGGCTGCTGGGCCCTGGAGCAACTTTGGGAAGCACATATGGACCCACTAATACACGCCTGCGTTGTCATCTTGGTATGTAATGGACTTATAGTTATTGTGGATAATGGAATCTGTTTATTCTGTTGTAACTATCCACACTACACTAATACATGGATTTATCCTCCTCAACCTAATGACCTGTTTTTATGATATTTACATCAAAGTACACACACACACACACACACACACACACACACACACACACACACACACACACACACACACACACACTGGTTTATCACCTGTAGGACTTGACTTCAGGGTATGTATGTGTGTGTATTGCAGGAACTACCTCAAGTTATGTAAATTATTAGTTCATTATAGATAATGCACTGTGCGAGCAAAAACAAAGCAGTATTATTGGATTTAAGATTGAAAAGGTGGAACTGTTTGGGTGCACATAATAAATTGTTGTCAGACTTCGCTGCACTATAGAGAAATACAAGAAAAAACAGAGTAAATACTAAACCATTGCATAATGTGATACTTCTCTGGTCAGGGTTGAGGTTCAGTTCCCTCTCGTCATTTTTGTAATGTGATCCATCTGGCTATAATCCTTGCTGCTTTAAATAAAAACAGGGTTGGAAGCCATGCCCTTTTAAGTAAAGGGGAAAGCATAATGCTGTGTTTTTAAAACCAAAGCTGAAAGACAGACGTCGCTGTTGTAGGTCTGCAGACTCCACCCCTGTGCGAGCTGGTGGTGGGAGGGGAGCCTCAGTGCTGGTCAGAAGGACACTGCCTCCTGGTTGATGACTCCTTCCTTCACACTGTCTCCCACAAGGGTCAGTGAGTCACAAATGGCTTTGACAAATGAATTAATTTGTGATCTATTAGCTTATTGCATTTATTAATTAACATATGACCAAATGTTAAGATGTAAAATGTGGTGGGTAATTAAAAAAAAAGATTCCTGATCAATTTTTATGAATTGTTTTAGATAAGTATAAACAGCTATTACATTTTTTAAATGCTAAAACTATATCTCCGTCTCCTTTGAAAGGCCCTCCAGATTCTAGACCCAGCGTCATTTTAAGTGTGGACCTTTGGCATCCAAATGTGGCTGCAGCAGAGAGACAAGCCCTGGACTTCATGTTCAGCCCTGAACTCTAAAATGTTTTTGTTTATCTGTGTACTTGTATACAACATGAAGAGATGCCTTACATTAGACCTGGTAGTCCTGGGACATGCATCTCATTCCAGTAAATTAACCGCTGTGTGAATCTGCCCCAAGAATTACACAAGCCATTAGCCATGCTTTCAAGTGCTGTTGGATTTAGGGTCTACACCGAGATTTACCACATGAATGCATTACATTGTTGTTATAGGCTGGATGCTAGGCCACAAACTAAGCATCACTTGAAAGCACAAAGAGCAGATCCAGTGTTAGCAACTTGGCATCATAACTTTATGCATGTGAAAACTACTGGAGTTTATTTTCAACTGTTGATGCATGTGCAGATATGCTATGGGAATGATTCAACCAGAAAAACTGTGAAAAAAAAAGATAAATATTACAATTGTAATATAAAATGATTTTTATTTTCCAAAATTATTGCCAAAAATATTTTGACTAATATATACTGTGGTTCTTTCTTTCCCTACATACAGTCCTCTGTGTATGCTTGTATATTTCTATCTAGAAGTGCTTTCCTATAGTTTTGTTTATAACTGATTGCCCTGCAGTGGTTTACATATTATACAACATATAGTACTGTGCAAAAGTCTTGATCCATCTGTCAGTTCTTTATATTTTACTAGGAAAATGGGACGAAGGTGCAGTGATTTATTGAAACATATAAGAACACACATGATAATTCAGTACATAAGGAATTGTAAAAAATAGAAAATACAAAACAGAATTGTAAAATTATAATAAGCTTAAAATTCAATACTTAATATAAACATGTTTATTCTTTGTAATAATAATAATAATAATAATAATGATGATGATGATGATGATGTGTGGCTCAAAAACTTTTGCACAGTCCTATATGAGGCTTTTGTCAATGCTGTTTGGAAATCAAAAACCAAATAAATGATCAAACCATTATTGTCTTGCTATATATAATCAGTCGGTACCAAGGGGCCCAAATATCATCTGGATGGACGGATGTACAGATGGCAGTATGCGTCTATGCTTTTATGCTGTTTACAAAATTCTGACCCACTATCTTAATGTCACACTGGAAACTGAGACTCATCAGGGAACATTTTTCCTGCGCAATGTAGTCTCAGTTCCCTTTTTTCAGCTGACAGGAGTAAGACTTACTGTGGTCTTCTGCAGCTGTAGTTGCTTTACAATTACATGTTATGCATTCAGAGATGCTCTTTTGCATACCTTGGCTATAAGAAGTGGTTATTTAAGTCACCGTTGTCTTCCTTTAAGGAGTCTGACCATTCTCTTGTGACCTCTGCCATTTTCAGCTGGAGAACTGCCGCTCACTGGATATTTTCTCTTTTTTGGTCCATAGTCTGCAAACCTTAGACATGTTTAGGTGGGAAAATCACAGTGGATCAGCAGTTTATGAAATACTCAGACCACCGCATTCGACACTAACAACCAGGCCACGGTGTAAGTTCTTCATGACAGTTTCTACATGCCTAAATGCAATAAGTTGCTGCATTGAATATTTGAATATTCTTATTTGTATATATTTCAAAACTTAATTATTTAGGTGAAAATAATTATTTAGGGACATGGGCAAGTTTATAGTCTAAAAAAAGGTATGCAGTCTAAAACATATCACACAAACACTTTAATGAATGTGTCTTTTAATTCAATCATCATACTGAAACACATTTCCAATCATTTAGGTCATTTAGCCCTTTTTTGCTTCCTTTTTTTAGTCGGTAGATAAGAATTAGTGTGCCGATTTTGTCTTATCTGCCATCTGTTCCTGTGAGGGTCCCATGATGGGGATTACACTGACTGAACTAATCCATCCCAAAGAGGCAGATTATTCCCGAGACTGTTTAAATGCAGTTGTATGGGAATGATTCATTCAGCAGGGGACATTTACTGGGAAGAAATAATGAAGCTTTCACAGTCATTAGCAGATAGTATAACAATTTAAAAGCAAGTAAAAGAAGTTTTTTTCAAAATGAAGAGATATGAAACTTTATTAGTAAATATTTAAAAATAAAGTTAAACCTATATTGTAGAGATATTTGTATGCCACTAATGGCATATTGCAATATTATTAGTCATCCAGTCAGAAAGAATAATTAAGTAGTTTTTTTTCTGAAAATGTAACAAAGTTCTATAACACACATTATTTGTCATTACCAGCCTTGATATTAGTCTTTACAAACTCAACCATTACATGTAAGTCTGAAAGATGAAAATAGCCTTTGTCACATGCAAGAACTCACATGCTGTTCTTTTGTTATGCAACAGAATTAGCAACTAGAGGGATTTTCAAAAGTGAAAGATGTCTAATATGGAAAGTGGTTGAAAAATAAATCTCTGCTTACTATCACTGGGAGTCTGCTGTTTGGAAATTACATCAGTCATTGGTATTCAACTGTTCAATTGTTGAGAAAAATTTCCAGTAATAAATAAAATTCCATGGAAACAGCCATCCTTCAGAGGTTTATTACAGATTTTGCAATCTTGACTTTGAAGAGAAAAGATGCTGAATGATTTTTACCCAAGTCATCGCTGCAGAGAGAAAAATGGGATACAACAACTTCAACCTTTACACAACCTGCAGTCTGGAATAAAATATTTTTGAGAATACTGTCTATTTGCCATAACAGGCTGATCATAGTCCTGATCATAGAGGAAATAACTTCAAGCTGTGACTGTCAGTAAAGAACATATCACCCATCCCAGAGTAACATCTGTGCCCTGTTCTTCTTTTTCCCAATACAGCTGAGCCTGACTGAGCTCATGAGAGCAGACAGCAGACAGTGGAGACACAACCAAAGAGCAAAACATTACAACAACATGTATAAATAATACTCATCATTCAATAAATATCACATTTTTTTTTACACATATACAAAACATTGTATTAATTATGTTAATTTGGTCATGGAAAATGATGATTATTAATTTTTGTAACTATTTTGTTTCAGATATTAATTTAAAGGTGCCAAAGCAAAAAAACCAAACAAACAACAAAAAACAAAAACAACAATATATATATATATATATATTTTTTACAATGGTGCATCTCTACCACAATCATCACATATGTTTTAATTATCTCACATGTCACAGAGCAATAAAGAAACCTAATCTCTGATGTTTTATCCAAATAAGGCAAGAACACAGCACCACTTAGACGACACCTCCTGTCTGGTGATTAGCAGTAAAACTGGGGAAATGCATGTATCTGTTCAGGGAATACAATAATTAGCATGTCAGTAAACTCCACTGCTAAGTTAAACTGAAAATCAATGACCTTTTGTAGTTTGACATGAATTGCAATCCTTTTTCTGAGCCAAAAACAAGAATTTCAGCTAAACATGCAGAACTAATATAGGTGAAAATGTCCAGGAAGGAATTCATGCAATGTAAATCACTTCCAGCATGAAATATCGGTATGCACCGCAGCCCACCAAGTCTGTCCAGATCATAAATTAACTTAATATACTGTAGAGTTGCTATTTTTAATATTTTATATTTATTTATAAATTTTAAAAATCAAACAATGACACAGATACAACCTGTCATTTTTTTAAACTTGGACACGTTCAGGGCATTAAGAAAGAAGGGGACAAGTGACAAATACACAAAATCAGGTCTGGCTTTCTAGAGCTAACAAATTTTGACAATAGCAAATCCATAAATTAATAAGTAAGATTTAAAAAAAATAATGAGTGCCACATATTCTAGCAGTGATGCAGGAGCCCATTACCAGAAATTACAAAATAACAATAACAGAAAACGTAATAAAAATACATCCGCTCCTTTCTTCATTCCTTTGTTCTCATTTCTGTGACATCATTTTCACAAACTCTGTAAAGAAAATAAACATAGTTTCTATAAGCTATGTTCTTCTTGCTCCATAAAGCTACAAATATTTATTCATTCTTATGTAAATGTCGCAGCCTTGCAGCAGCATTATTGATGACATAGATTTGCCAGCAAGATTGAAATATCGGTAAATACGTGTGTAATAAGTTTTTCTACCGAGGACTGTCACAGTATTAGGAAGACAAATTTTGAATATGTTTTTGTCACAACAACAAAAGCTTAAGTTAAACTAATTTCCTTTTCCTTGAGGTGAGTGTTGTTATAAATTGGCACTATATCAGTTAAAACTAAGCTGAATGCACAACTTCTTCTTTCTTTAAGTTTCCTGTTTCACAGTTATAGTAATAGTAATATTATTATGTGAGGCAACACAAAATAATATAAAAAGTTGCTGTAAAATGAAATTATTTTTTTGTGGTCTGTTTGTTTAACTTACCCTCAAAGTCAACTGTTCCATCACCATTGTTGTCAGCCTCCTTGACCACTGCATCGATTTCATTTTTGCTGGTTTGTTTGCCCAACAACTTCAACATAGCATGTTTCATCTCATCAGAAGTGATAGCACCATCGCCATCTAAATCAAACTGCAGAAAAGAGGAAGAAGCCATCCAAATATTGCAAACCTTTTAGAGTTCTGCTGCATGAGTTTCATGCTCTAACAAAGTTTTTTAAAGTAAGTTAATGCACTGTCCACCATGGGGTGCCAAAGACCACAAAGTGAGTCAAAGGTGTGCTTACCTCTTTGAAAGCATCTTTGAGTTCCTTCAAACCAATCATCCCTGCAGTTTCATCCAGAAGCTTGGGGGTCATTAGGTCGACAAAATCCTCAAAGTCCACCCGCCCCCCAACTGCAATAAGATTTCGATAACATAGTTTAAGCAGGGCATTTGTCTTCCTGTGATGATGGACTAGAATGAAATACTTTACAATAGTGTTTCTATGGGTTTCATAAATGTCCATATGTACACACACTGACATAGAATGAGCCAAATGATCATAAAATGCATTATGATGACTAATGTTATTATACCCATATGAAACAGGAAATGTCAGCTTTAATGAACCATTTTCAAGTCAAGTTTCCAGAAACTTTAAGAAGAAATGATGCCATGTTTCTATTTGTGTTTGTAGAAAAATAATAAAAGAAAAAGCGAAAAACAAAAACATAATCAACAAATATGGGAATTTATTACATATTTAAAAAAGTCAAATGTGTGTCACAGAAAAAAAGGTGTTTTTTAATGTCACTGTTATATTTGTCTGTATTATTCTTCATAAAATGTGATAGTTAGACTTCGTTTTCTTCAGTTAATAAACTGTAGGTTTTAGTTTTACTTTGTTGTCACATTACTCACGGTTCATGTTGATGTTTTGGCTCAGTTCTATCAGCTCCATTTCAGTTGGCATATAACCCATGGTCCTCATCAAGTTCCCCAAGTCTTTACAGCTTATTAAACCATCCTTGTCCTTATCAAACTCTACAAAAGCTTCACGTAACTCTGTGGAGCATACAATTTGAGGAAAAGTGAGAAATGTAAAGAATTATACAACCCTTTATAAAGTAAATATGAAAGCTTAACATATAATTACCTTCTATCTCATCATGTGTAAGTGCTCTTGACTGCAAAACAGTTTAAATGAAAATGATATTAGTAATGCTTCAGTAGTGCCACAAATTTGACCTATTTGGTAAACATTAGCCTCAATGAAGCACTCTTCATCTGTTGTTCTTGGACAGATGTTACCAAATCACGCAACACATTCTCATCCCTGGGGACAAACGACTCTTTCTAAAAGTAACAGTCATGCATGCTGTGCATTTCTGCAATGCTCCTTAAGCTCTGCATATATAATCATGTTCCCTGTATAATAAGAACACCCATAACACATTAGCTGAAACTGCTTTTGTTCAATGACTTTAAGATCTGTAAGTGTGTATAACTTATTTAAACATTACTGCAATAAAATATTGTAAGCTAAGAAGTGAGAGGGAGTCATTGTCACTCAGACATGATAAATGAAAATCTTTAATACAATTGTGTGAGTGAAATACATTCATAGTTGTTTATGTAATTATACTTTTGTCTGGGATATTCTTCTAACAGTTGCTATCTTTATTCCTGAATGGTACATTTTTAGCATGTATTATTATGTTCATATACACCCTTGCATGGCATGTTCTTTAGCTACAGCATCTATCTGATCAAATTTCCTGTGCAGAATGTCCTGTGTAGATCATAGCCTTCATTTGGTTAAGCTATGCTTGTTAGAATTATGTATAAAGTGTCTTATTACTATGAAATTAGAAAATGTATTCAAAGAAAATGAGAGAAAAGCATCCTGGTGAGGAACCAAGCAAAAATCGGCCTTAGAATTAGTTCTTTAAGCCTGTTTCCTCATTAGCTGAAAATTCTACGATATAAAAATTACCATAGGAACCAAAACAACTATTCCAAAAAAATAATGAATTTCTGTTGACAGAGAAAAAGAAGAGAAATTTAAATAGACTTACTTTTAATCTGCCATTTAGAAATTTAAGATAAAGCCATAAAGTCACAGGATCAAACTGAAATCATATGTTTACTTACATGTCTCCTTTTGCCTCCTTTGAGAAAGATGCAGGGCTGTTTAAGACTCATGATGCCAGATTCAGTCAAGATCCCCGAGCTATGTGTATTTGTGAATTTCTTTCTTATAAAACTATAAATTCCTTCTGTTTTTAGTGTGAGCGAGTGAGAGTATGTGTGTGTGTGTGTATGAACTGAGATCAGCTGCGGTCCACATACGCCAGGCGAGGCAAGGGATGTCTCATATGGATTATCTCTGCCGCTTTGGTCTGGAAAAGAAAGATAGGCTTAAATGCTGTGCATATAGACATTTCACATATGTGTTCAAATGTTACCCTGTACATAAAAAAATAAGCTTTTTAATTTGTTACATCAGTTTTACTATCTACAATCTGCTTTCATTACATATTTAAAAAAAAAAAGTTTCTTATATGACCCCGCAGTTAATGCTTAGGATTAGTCATAGTCTCTACATGCAAACAATCAGCGAAAACAAAGAATCGCTGTGACTCTTACATGCTTTATATGAGAATACAGCAGTGTCCTGTTATATGACCATATAAACCAATGCTTTGTCAAAATTTTATGATGTGTGTAATGTCGTCAATCTGCATCATATTCTTAAGTCCTAACTCATAAATACACATTATTTGCTGCATCACATAATTTTAAATAAATAAGCACGTGACCAATGTGACGCCTCAAAATAAATACAGGAAAATGAGATTGTGGCAGCTAGCTCAGGCATCAGATATGTATTTAAAATTATACGTGTTTATATAACAGATTAACTGTATTCACCACATAAAATTGTCTTTGTGTAGTTATGTCATGTCCTGATGTCTTTTGTAAAAACTATTAATGAAATGAATATTAATCAGGGTTACATCATTTTCATGCTTGTAACATTTTCCAAATTGTTAAGCAGTAAATAGGTTTTGCCCATAATGACGCCAGACAAGGACTGCCAGTAAGTTGGGTACCTAATAACCATCACTTTGTTAATAAAGACTTTTTTCTTGAGTTTCTCCTGATGTAATCAAAGTAACTTAAGTGGTAGTTTGTGTCATTGGATTTGTCCTTTTCTCCTTATTCATCATAAGTACAGGCTGGGGATTAGGAGAAACTGGTCAAAATTCAGCTGTTCATTAAATCATTTATTTTTAATGGAACAAAAATAAATATTAGGCTTGTGGGAAGTGAGGTAGCAAACTGAACATGTTTGTTAGTGAAAGCAGAAAGACAGGAATAAATTCCATGCAACATTTAGCTGCATTTTTATTTATATGACCCAGACAAATCTGCCCCTCCCACTTAAGATCTGAGAGCAGATATCCAGATGGTAAACTGGATATTTCTGCCCTGCTGTTGACTGGATGTTTTCCTTCATTAAAGCAACTGCGCTCTCTGGAAGAGTGTATGTGTGACAGAGCAAAGGCTGTGTCTCGATCAAAAGCCTGCATATATGAGTGTGTGTGGAAATGAGTGAATATGGCTTGTACTGTAAAGCACTTTGAGATAAATGTGACTGTAGTATTGTCACAATGGCCAGTGAGTCTTGAAGGTTTCCTGTTTTCTTGTTTTTTGAAACATGCAGTATCATCTTTAGAGACTTACTGCCCCGTCTCTACATACCTCTGGGACCACAGCTGTAGATGTGAAACTGCTTTAAAAAACGATCAGCACTACAAATACAAGTTCTTAAAACAGAAGGCACACATTTCACTGCACACATTTGAATGTCAGCAGGTGTCCAGGCCTGAAATGGTGAATACACTGTATGCAAACATAATCATAAGAACAAACAAACACTGACAAATCTAAAGTTTTAATGCTTTTTTCTTTCTGTAGGAGACAATTTCTAGAAATGTGGTGTTTAAATGTATTTTTTCTTTTATTTTTTAATCTTATGGCTCATTTTGATGATTAAAGACGCTTGACTAATGATGAAAGACAGAAAGGTTTTGCATATCATAGTTAAAATATCAGCAAGGCATGAAACTGAAATTTAACAAGCACAACCAAAAACATGTGCAAATGTGATTTTTTTTTAGTTTGAAACTTTTTTTTCCCCCACTATGCAAACTCACATCTTCCTGTGCAGATTAGGAAGGAGTAATAAGAAGCAGTTTAAATCTGGTTCACAGAGGTCAGAACTGAAACAGAATTAAACACCCGCAGTCGTCTGTCAGGATTTGAATCACAAATAATATGACTGTGTTTCCAAAGAAGCTGAGTCACTGTAGAAGATGTAAATCATTCTCAGTTGTTCATAAAGAAAGTCTGCATTGGGTGCTATAAATAATATACCAATTTTCAAATAATTTAAACCCTCCTTTGAGTGTATGCTTCAAATTTCTCAGAATATAACAAACAGACAATAACGCAGAACTAATTACAAAGAAACAATGCTGCTCTATTACGTGGAGACAATGCTGGTACATGTGATGTCCATGAATTTCTGTGCTTTTCAGTACAGAATCATGTCCTCATTCAGTGCCACCTGCTAACTGTTTTTGTCCCTTTTGTACAAAAATGTCTTCAATTTCTCTGAAGTGTTTATTGATTGTATATTACAGATAAAGGAAAATGCTTAATGTGAATTGAATTTGCCAAATTCACACATTAGTGAGACCCTCCACATCTTTACTTCTGTCTTAGCCTCTCAAGGATGTTCTTTTTATACTAAGCTATTGTTACTGATGAACGTCATTAGTTAAATGTTCCACTAGATGATTTTTTTATTAGCATTACACACCTTCTCAATTGATTAGTTGCCCCTGTCTCAACTTTTTAAAAATTAAATGATCTTTGACCATGACTACATGAATGATCCAGCAATGGCCTCTTATCTTTAAAAAAAAAAAGTCAAATAAGGTGCATAAGAAGGTGGTTTGTACTGTCACCTTACTGCAAGAAGGTCCTGGGTTTGTATCCATGTTGGGCCTTTTCTATGTGAAACTTGCATGTTCTCCCTGTGCCTGTGGGTTCTCACCCTGGACTTCTACTTCCCCTCACAGTCCAAAGAGATGCTTTTCATGTAAACTGATTATTCTAAATCCTCAGGATGACAAACACACTGACTTCTTTCTGCCATGTGAGTGCTTCTGCTTCTTCACTATGAAGAAACACTGTCTCTGCTGTGTATTACTGTTCCAGAGACACATTAAATTAATCAAATCCTGATGCAAATGCAAATGTGTGAAGTGTACTTCTGTCCTGCTGACCCATCTTATACTTTGTGTTGCTCATCAGAGCAGCAGTGGAGAATCTTCAGGCTCAGGATGACAAACACACTCATTCTGCTGCTGTTTGCTTTCTTTCCGCCATGTGAGTGCTTCTGCTTCTTACTGTTCCATCATTAACCAGGAAAACTGTGTCAGTCAGGTGTTACAGGTCAGAATTTGGAGTCCATTCCTTCCAGTCCTGTAATGAAAAGGCCCGGGGAGACTCTCAGTCTCTCCTGCAGGGGATCTGGTTCTGAATTTACCTGCTGTGCTATGAGCTGGATAAGACAACAACCAGGAAAAGGACTGGAATGGATAGGAAACCTTCCAGCAACAACAAATATGCGAGTAGTTTGAGTGGACGTATAGAAGTCAGTAGAGATGACAGCAACTACATAGTGTATCTGAGGCTTTCCAACTTAAAGCCAGAGGACTCTGCTGTGTATTACTGTGCCAGACACACAGTGGTTTAAGTAATGAGAGGCTATATAAAACCTTCAGCCATACAGTTTTACAGGAATCTACAGTGGGCAGTAGATGATCAAGAATATAATGTTCATCTCACTGACATGATAATGCTTGTGATTCTTCCACGTGTGAATACAAATTTAAAAAATGCAATAACCTCTAACAAACATATCAGAGAATAAATGTATAAATACATTTAAACACTAGCAATCAACCATCAATATTTTGAGTCTACCTTGAGTCTGTATGTTTCAAGAACATAGCTTTAAAAAACATGTGTTGTTTGTTTTTTATTTTGAGATAGAGAACTTAGTTCAAGTATTTTACTTGTCTCTTTCCTAGGTGTTCCAGAGAAAAGGATGTTGATCCTCAAACAGTGAATAAAAGCAAACACATCTGGAAGTATTTAAAACATGCTTTAGTCAGAGAGTTTATCAGTGCAAGAGACAACAGCAGGGTCAAACAGTCATTTCCCTTTTTCCTAAACATTTTCCTTGAAGCTTTCATGAGGAGGACCAACGATGAGAAAGAGGAAAAACATTGACATACAATCCACATACACTACGCTACTTTACTTTCGTATTAATGAACAGTGTTGATGTGGATCTGCTGTGGTGAATATACAAGTTTTGAAATGTAGCATACAACAACGGTGTTTCATATAGATTTCTTCATCAGATTCAGTATAAGAGAACACGGCACCAGAAGAAACCCAAACTGAACTCTACTGAAACAGCAAAGATGATGTTTGTAGTATAATTTTTAAAGAACTGGGGCAAAGCATACCTGGATCAACAACTTAAAGATGAAACCTTCAGCAGAACCAAAGTCAGAGACGGCAGCTCTCTGTTCTGACTGAGTGGCGTGACTAAAAAGCAAAATCACCAGACACAACAGAAGCAGCATGGTGTATCTGAGACTATCCAGTGTAAAGCAAAACCAACCACAGTAACACAAATCATCAGGAGATATAAACATGAACCTGAACACTCTTAATATGAAACCACCAGAAGAGGAACCCTCAGAACACTCATCATCATCATCATCATCATCATCATCATCATCATCATCATCATCATCATTTATTTATTTATATAGCACTTTAAAAACACAGTGCATTGTACAGCAGGTAGATGAGGAACAATGAGGAAAGAGTGCAGTCTGCCCAGGCCTTTTCACTACAGGACTAGAAGGAATAGAGGCCATAGTCTGACATGTAACATGAAAACAGATGAGCCACCAGAAAGAGAGATCAAAATCAAAATGTTCTGGCATCAGTGACTGACCAACAGTAAACGTGTCCTGGTAAAAGATGAAACAATAAGAAGCAGAACAAATGCAGTGTTCTGTCAGGATTAGAATCACAAATAGACCTTTGTTTCAAAAGAATTGAAACACTTTATAAATAGAACAACATTGTTTTTTCAAATCATTTAAACTCTTTTTTTTTAAGTAAAAACATCATTACTACTCTATAACTTTTATAAAATTTAAGAGTCAGGCAATTAAACTGACTCTATCACAAAGGGAGAATGTTGCTATATTACATGGAGACAAATGTTGCTACATAAAAGCTTGTGCTGAGAGATACCTGCGGCTCTCCTCGATACTATGTTCTTATTTTCTTTAATTCAATTCAATTCAATTCAAACACTTGGCCAGTACTGTATCATGTCCTAATTCAGTGCTGCCTGTCTGAATGGATGTTTACTTATACTTTTCTTTTACAAGTAGAACGTGAAAGAGAGTGTGATAATTACTATGTGTTTATCTTTTTATGGTCGAGTAAATCTTATAAAATATAACTACTGACTGTGAGGGAGTCGTATTATTTCTTCTGATATATATTATAGTTAGAAAAATATAATAATTAAAAAAGAAAACTGGATATATGTGTTTAAAATGTCCTAAATGAAGGCAACATTAGATTCAGTGATAAGGAATAACAGCACCAGAGCCACACCTTCTTCATTAAATCCTGATGCAAATGCAAATGTGTGCAGTGTACTTCTTTCCTGCTGACCCATCTTGTACTTTGTGTTGATCATCAGAGCAGCAGTGGAGAATCTTCAGGCTCAAGATGACAAACACACTCACTGTGCTGCTGGTTGCTTTCTTTCTGCCATGTAAGTGCTTCTGCTTCTTCACTATGAAGAAACACTATGTCAGCCAGTCATTGAAGAACATCATTTCTGTTTTCATCTCCCCAGGTGTTACAGGTCAGAGTTTGGAGTCTGTTCCTTCCAGTCCTGTAATGAAAAGGCCTGGGGAGACTCTCAGTCTCTCCTGCAAGGGATCTGGTTCTGACTTTACCTGCTGTGGTATGAACTGGATAAGACAACAACCAGGAAAAGGACTGGAATGGATCGGGGTTGGCCACAGACCTTCCAGCAACAACAGATATGCGAATAGTTTGATTGGACGTATAGAAGTCAGTAGAGATGACAGCAACTACATAGTGTATCTGAGCCTTTCCAACCTAAAGCCAGAGGACTCTGCTGTGTATTACTGTGCCAGAGACCCACAGTGGTTTAAGTAATGAGAGAGGCTTTACAAAAACCTTCAGACATACAGTTTCACAGGGATCTACAGGGGGCAGTATATGACCAAAAATCTGATGTTCAACTCATTGTCACAATAACACCTGTGATTCTACCATCTGTAAATACTAGGGGTGCAACGATACACAAAATTCACGGTTCGGTTCGGTTCGATACTTTGGTGTCACGGTTCGATATTTTTTCGATACAAAAAAAAATGTTCATGCCTTTTTAATTTGTCATTTATTAAAATTATAAATATATATTTTAACACAAAAGTACAGTTTTTAAATTTAACCCTAACCCTTGTGCGTGTTGTTTTTTAGCTCGTCATATTGCAGCCACAGAAATTCTTTTGTCCATGAAACCATAAAGCTGCACTTTCTTTTTGCCTTATAGTCTGATTTGTCATAACTTCTCCGTTTTGTGGTAAGCTTTTCTTTGGCTGTCACTTCTTCACCCTGACCTGTCTTATTTGGCTCAGCAGAACTAAAATATATATCTGTCTGTGAAGGTTCTCAATCATCCAGGTCATCGTAGTGAAATATATATCCTGCCGCACTCACATAAGCTCAGCGATTCTCTGCGCGATCAACCTCTCACATGTTTAAGCTGCGGGAGATTTCACTTGTCATGTTTGCATAGTAAGCTAACAATTAATAAGACGATGTCAGAGGAATTGGTGCACAAATTATCATCACTCACAGATCAGTGCTGTCGCTCTCTATACACAGTTCGCGCGATTGCAAAGTGAAAGCAAAAAAACAAGCGCAAATTCAAACACGATTTCAATATGTCACATATTGACAGTGGCTCACCCAATGACATAATTACCCAGCTACATTTCTGAAAGAATGCAAAAGCATTGACATATATTTTTCCTTCCTACAATAGCCCGACAGGCAGGGCAGAGATAGCCCCAGGACGTCGGGCTAGCGATATTGCGAGCCCTGTATCTGATTGAGGAATCACTCATCTTTGGAAAAGAGAGTTTATTACAGAGAAATGTCTCTTTCCAAAATAAAAGCTATACTATCCGCTTCTTCTGGGCTATATTCTCAGCAGCATATTAAACATATCAGGTCTCCATAAGGAGAATCCTGTGCTAACAGCTGTCTAAATGACTCGGCTAAAGTTTGTAGCATGCATGCTTGTTGTTTTTGTCTTTGCACTAGGATGATGTCGGTGTAAATGTGCAGTCATATTCATTGTGTTCCCACTAGTGCTTTCAGGTTAATCTCGTTGAAATAACCTTAACGCCACAACACGGCAAATCTCCGTTAACGAGCTACCCTATACAGAGGGGCTAGACGGCCAACACGTTAACGAGCTAACTGCGCTAACACACTAGCTCCCACCCATGTAATTGAGCATTGCATGGCACATCCAACATACTGTTTTACTTTAGTCCATGACTCGCTTACCTTCAGGGTCATACGTCACATGAAAACCAAAATAATTCCAAACGCCAGATCTGAATGAGGGTGGGGAGGTCCACTTCTGTCTCGCTAGCTTGCCCTGCGCTCTTCCTTCTGACGATGCTGTCTGTGTTGAGTGCTCAGTGAATCTGCGTTCGACTACTCCGCCTAGGCTGCACTCTCGAGCCTAGGCGGAGTAGTCAAATGCAGATTCACTGAGCGCTCAACACAGACAGCATCGTCAGAAGGAAAGTTGATAAAATAAATTACAAATTTTGTATTGTTCTTTTTTTTTCCTCCCCTTTGGTTTTCTTTCTTTCTCTCCCCCTCTTTCTTTCATTCTTTCCCCCTGTCCTATCCCACAGTCATGTCTGTCCCGTTTGCAACTGAAAATAAAATAAATTCATAATTATAATAAAGGTCAATCAAATGGACCAATATGATGATCCACTTAAAATAAATCCTCTTGGCATCTTTCTTGGCCTCAAGACAACAATTCTGATGGCTATAGATCCAAACGGGACACAAAAAAAAAAAAAAAAATTGAAAAAAAAAAAATTGAAAAAAAAAAAAATTGAAAAAAATTGTATTGTTCGATACATATGCGTACCGAACCGAAAGCACTGTATCGAACGGTTCAATATCTAGACGACCTACTCAGTACACCTATGGGAGTTGGTAGACAATTGAAAGTCATGTGATAAAGCTCCTGGCATACAGTTTTTGTGCTGATGTTATACCAGGTAGGTTTGGAGCTTTGGAGTTACTGAGTCATCAGTACTTTTATGCACAATGCACCTCAGCATTTGACCTAACTCTAACTTTATGTGGTCTGAGACTTCATGGCTAAGTTGCTGTGGTCCTTGAATGCTTCCACTTCCATGCAACACCAGTTACAGTCTATTGTGGAATATCTAGGAGGGAAGAAATTTCGCAAACTGCAGCGATTGCATCATAATTTATCACCATGTTCACATTAATTGCACTGTATAGAACGACTCATTTTTTCATGAGTGTTTGTAAAGATGGCATGAACAGGTGTTTGATTTCATACAGCATGTTACCTGCATGTTCTCTGTTGGTCTTTTGCTGTGAGCCTCACTGAAAAAGAGACATGGACAGTATAATCAAAGCACTGCTAATGTTACACTGTTGCAATACATCAGTGTTCACCATGTTATATTCCACAGGTGTGAAGTGTGAGCAGCTTACCCAGTCAGCCTCTGCAACTGTGCAGACAGGGTGACGTCTGACCATCACTTGTCAATTTTCACATTGTCAGTGCTCGAATATTCTGGATAAGACAAGCTGCATACAGAAAAAAAAACTAAGTCCACTGGTAATGTACATGTCAGACACAGCACACAGTACAAGCAGTAAAGAACACGTTTAGCATGAACACAGACTCTTTCAGAAGGAAGTTGACTCTGATGATCAGTCTAATGGTGCCAGAGAACCACCCACAGTAACGCACATAATATAGATATAATACACAATCTTTATTCTAATGATAATAGCATGATATTCGTAGAAGCCAAAAATAATTATGTATAATATATGATGACTTCAGTGTCTAATGTGACTTTATTTGAATCTGTCCCATCTGATGGCTGAAACATGGGCAGAGGAGATAAAGGCCTGTGATGCTACCTGGAGTGTGTGGCTGTAGCAGGACAACTCAGTCTTTGACTTCTATAAAGGTTATTTACCACCCATTTCCTCAGCCAAATACCAGAAAACTGGTTGCCAGAGGGGCAATTTAATAATAATTACACCATCATAACAGCAAAGTATCCTTAAAAAAATCATAATCAGAATACAATAAAATGTTATCCTATTGTTATAACTCTGTTTAAATTATATATCACTATTTTACAGTAAATGTAATCTCAATGTCTTTTATATTGTAAATTAAAGTTTTTGAGACACATTTGATTATTTGATATTGATATTTTAGCCTCTCCCTAGTAAAACCCAGACGCCAAAATATTGTCCACTTATTGACTCTCCCCTCAAAGCACTTCCTTCATCCCTTCACTTATAAAGTCATGCTCAGACTTTTCTGATGACAGTGCTCCGGCCTGAAAGTTGCTTAATGTCATGATAATGATACAAAAAAATAATAATCAGATTTTAAAAATTGTTTGAATTACTAAACATTTCACTCTGATTTTCATTGAGCTTTAGCAGGTTTGAATGGTCAGGCTTTGGAGTCCATTCCCTCCACTACAGTACAGTGTTCTCCTCCTGACTCTTGGTGGCGCTGTCACTTGGTGTTCGCTCGCTCTGTGGTAGAGTATCACTTCCTATTCCTGCTCAAACACAGTGGTGTTTCTGAGTAGCTTATCTGCTGAGCAATTTAATTAAAAACTTTTAAATACATTATTTTTTAATAGTATAATCCTCACGTCCTTCATTCGAAGCACACTTTCTGTGTACTCACTACCTAATTTATAACCAAAGTATTCACTCACTGTGTCTGTACTGTTTCGCTAGCTTAGCTCATACAGCTATGCAGATGACACCCAGCTCTATCTGTCCATGAAGCCAGATAACACACACTAATTAGTTCAACTGCAGGAAGACATAAAGACCTGGATGGCCGCTAACTTTCTGCTTCTTAATTCAGATCAAACTGAGGTTATTGTACTCGGCCCTGAAAATCTTAGAAATATGGTATCTAACCAGATTCTTACTCTGGATGGCATTACCTTGGCCTCCAGTAACGCTGTGAGGAACCTTGGAGTCATTTTTGATCAGGACATGTCCTTCAATGCACATATTAAACAAATATGTAAGACTGCTTTCTTCCATTTGCGCAACATCTCTAAAGTTAGAAATATCCTGTCTCAGAGTGACGCTGAAAAACTAGTTCATGCATTTATTACTTCCAGGCTGGACTACTGCAATTCATTATTATCAGGATGTCCAAAAAACTCACTGAAAAGCCTTCAGCTAATCCAAAATGCTGCAGCAAGAGTGCTGACAGGGACTAGAAAGAGAGAACATATTTCTCCTGTTTTGGCTTCCCTTCATTGGCTTCCTGTTAAATCCAGAATTGAATTCAAAATCCTGCTCCTCACATACAAGGTCTTAAATAATCAGGCCCCATCTTATCTTAATGACCTTGTAGTACCATATCACCCTATTAGAGCACTTCGCTCTCGCACTGCAGGCCTACTTGTTGTTCCTAGAGTATTTAAAAGTAGAATGGGAGGGAGAGCCTTCAGTTTTCAGGCCCCTCTTCTGTGGAACCAGCTTCCAGTTTGGATTCAGGAGACAGACACTATCTCTACTTTCAAGATTAGGCTTAAAACTTTCCTTTTTGCTAAAGCATATAGTTAGGGCTGGACCAGGTGACCCTGAATCCTCCCTTAGTTATGCTGCAATAGACGTAGGGGATTCCCATGATGCATTGAGTTTTTCCTTTCCAGTCACCTTTCTCACTCAGTATGTGTTAATAGACCTCTCTGCATTGAATCATATCTGTTATTAACCTCTGTCTCTCTTCCACAGCATGTCTTTATCCTGTTTTCCTTCTCTCACCCCAACCGGTCGCAACAGATGGCTGCCCCTCCCTGAGCATGGTTCTGCTGGAGGTTTCTTCCTGTTAAAAGGGAGTTTTTCCTTCCCACTGTCGCCATAGTGCTTTCTCATAGGGGGTCATATGATTGTTGGGTTTTTCTCTGTATCTACTGTAATATAAAGCGCCTCGAGGCAATTTTTGTTGTGATTTGGTGCTATATAAATAAAATTGAATTGAATTGAATTGAATTGAAAAACCCTCAGGAAGCCCTCAGGCATTTCTGCAGAGGATCTGGTTTTGATTTTGGCCAGTGTGGAATAAACTGGATCAGACAACCAGCAGGAAAAACACTAGAATGGATGGGAGCTATCTGGTATGATGCAAGTAGGACTGCTTATGCCAGCAGCATGTAAGGATCTATAGAAATTGTCACGGTCCCCGTGTCTCTCTGGTTGGCCCACGCTGGCTACAGGTTTTGTTGTTGTTAGTTTTAGTTTTTTGTCTCTCCCCCTCCTCTCTGCCTGGGTGGAGCTCATTACGGGCTCTCACTCTTGGCCCACGCACCCCTGTGGATGGTGTCCACCTGCGGCTGATCTGGCTGATTTCCCCAGCTGCTATTTAAGGCAGTGGCACAGAGCAGCTCACCGCTGGAACGTCGAACCACCTGAGTTCGTGCTCGCGGCATATTCAAAGAAGAATCGCTTACACGTGTTTTATGTTGTGGAACTAACCTTTGACCTTCTGTCTGTAGATTCTGGACCGAATCACCGGACCTGTCCAAGTGGGGCAGTGTGTGGAGTGTTGGAGCGAGTGCGGCTGAAGAGGAGTGCGTGTGTGCGGAGGAGCGGTGGCGGTGACTGAGTGGAAGAGGAAGCGTGTGTGTGGATTCCCCCCCCCCCCCCTTCTCTCCCTGGAGCCCTGGACCCCCTCCCAACTCACTGTACATATATTTTGCACTAAGGTGATCCCTATTGTAAATAAATCCCCTTTTGTTTCCTTGAAAGAACTGTCTGCGCGTGGGTCCGTTCAGTAGCCATGACAGAAATCACCAGAAATAACAGCAATAGGATTGTGTATCTGAGACTGTCCAACCTAAAGCCAGAGGACTCTGCTGTGTATTACTGTGCCAGATAGAGTCACACAAGCCATTAGGAAACCTGAACAACAACCCCTCAGTGGCTGATCAGTTATAGCATGAAGTTAACAGGGCAGCTGTCAGACCAAAATAATAACAGATCAGAGCAGGATGGCACTTGAATAACGGGCAAAGTATAGTTAAATGAGTCATACTTAGCTGTCGTTAGCATTACATTACAAAAACAAAATCATGATCTAATTTCTATAAATTTTCTATTAATTTTAATGTAACAAAAGTCATCTCAGTGTGAATCATGTTGTAAGGCAAAAAGGAAAAAAAAGAGAAAAATCCAGGTTTCCCAAAGCAATGAGAGAAAAAACCTGATGAACCCTGTGCCTGTGATCCAGAGATACCTGCTATAGTGTGGCTGGAAACATTAAAATAGACTAAAAGTTAGAGAGAGAGAAGTGGGACTAATGAAAGAAGGTAAAAGTGGAGATCCTTAGGCAAATATACATAGAGGAGAAAAAAACAGGTATTTGTGTGTGTGTGTGTGTGTGTGTGTGTGTGTGTGTGTGTGTGTGTGTGTGTGTGTGTGTGTGTGTGTGTGTATCTGCTATTGTCCACATGAAAGCCATATCATGTGTTTTCTGACAAAGCAATAAAAAGGGCATATCTGCATCTAGTAGGGATAAATGCACACATATATATCACATGTATGCTTAAAATATGTAAAAGTTCAAATAGATACAAGAAAGGACACAAGATCCTTTTCCACAATGTTAGGAATTTTGGACATCTTACTTAGGAACAAGGAAAATCTACTACATTACAAAATGAATGATAATTTTTGATTAAATCATAAGAGATGCCAGCACAAGAGCCACTCCCTCTCTATAATATCCTGATGCAAATCTTCACTGTGTGCAGTGTACTTCTGTGCTGCTGACTTGTCTTAAACTTTTTGTTGATCATCAGAGCAGCAGTGGAGAATCTCTACAGTCACAATGACACAGACACTCACTCTGCTGCTGGTTGCATTTTTATTTCCTTGTGAGTTCTTTTGCTTCCTACTGTTTCATCATTTTCCAGGACACTCTGATTGATGGTCAGTCAGTGATAACTAATGTGTTGGTCTTCTGTCCTTTCATTTCATCAGGTGTTACAGGTCAGAGTATGGAGTCCATTCCTTCCAGTCCTGTAGTGAAAAAGCCTGGGGAGACTTTCAGTCTTTCCTGCAGAGGATCTGGTTTCACATTTACCTGCTGTACTATGAACTGGGTTAGACAACAACCAGGAAAAGCACTGGAATGGATCGGAGAAGGCTGGTCTGATTCCAGCAGCAACAGTTATGCGAGCAGTTTGAGAGGACGCATAGAAGTCAGTAGAGATGACAGCAACAGTCTGACATATCTGAGACTTTCCAACCTGAAGCCCGAGGACTCTGCTGTGTATTACTGTGCCAGACACACAGTGGTTTAAATAATGAGAGAGACTTTACAAAAACCTTCAGACATACAGTTTCACAGGAACCTACAGGGGGCAGCAGATGATCAAAAATATGATGTTCAACTCACTGTCACAATAACACCTGTGATTCTACCATCTGTGAATAAATATTAGTAAAATGCACAGAATCTAAAAACATGTTATGGTAAAAATGAAAAAAATAACTCCAAGTTAGAAAAGCAGTTAAAACAATGAATGCAAGTACAAAACATTAAACAAAGAAGCAAAACAAACTGTTCTTTTCTGTTTTTCAACCTTGTATCGTTAATCACATTATAAAAATTAACTTCTGTGTTGCAGATATTCTTTTGTCTAAGTCAGCAGAAGATGATATCAGGCTGAACTCACTGTTATACGTTGTCATAAATGTGTGTTTGTCTGTGTGCTGGGTTGGACCCTCAGATTGATCCACATTGCTGCCAGCTTCTCTGATCACTGTATCAGTTTTTGCATCCATGTTCATCAAACTTTGCCCCAGCATATCTAAAGAAGGGAATAGTACCTCTAATATCTATATGCAATTATCCGAAAATGGATATTAAAATGTTTGAAAATTTAAATGTACAAAACCAAATTTGCTGCAGCAAGCAGACACACAGTAGATTTATAACTAAAAGTAATACTGAAAAAATATATCTATTCACTGCAAACTTTTCTTTTTAGATACATTTGAATAATATTTAAGCAAAATATGTCAGTCCCTCCCTAGTAAAATCACAGTGGCAGACTTCTGTACTCTTAGGAGCCGCCTGCTTCATTTCATTTCATTTCATTCACTCCTTCACTTTCAAGATGATGTTTAGACTGTCTGTCTGTCTGCTGACAGTTGTCTGTCTGCCCTGTATGATGCTTCATATTGTGATACATAAAATATTGTTTTTATTAAGATCATTTGTTTAAATCATTATTTTCTTCCTGATTTTCACTAATCTGATTTTTCTTCTCGTTGTTCAGGTTTGAATGGTCAGGCTTTGGAGTCCATTCCTTCCACTCCAGTGTTAAAAAAGCCCCAAGAAGCCCCCAGTCTTTCCTGTAGAGGAACCGGTTTCAATTTTGGCCAAGCAGGAATGCACTGGATCAGACACCCTGCAGGAAAAACACTAGAGTGGATGGGGGTCATTTGGTTTGATGCAAGTAAAACCATTTATGCCAGCAGTGTGCAAGGACGTGTAGAAATCACCAGAAACAACAGCAACAGTATGGTGTATCTGAGACTGTCCAGCCTAAAGCCAGAGGACTCTGCTGTGTATTACTGTGCAGCATTAACATCGAGTGCCACAGTAACAGAAACCATGAAGAGACCTGTACAAAAACCCTTCACTGGTTTAACATTTATATGAAGCTGCCAGAGGAGGAGCTCTAAGGCTACTGATATAGGTTTGCACAATTAAAAAAGTCATGTACTTTAGAATAATGAAAATAGGTAAATACTAGGGGTGCAACGATATTCGTATCGATATTGAACCTTTCGATACAGTGCTTTCGGTTCGGTACGCATATGTATCGAACAATACAATTTTTTTCAAATTTTTTTTTTTCAATCTTTTCAATTTTTTTTTTTTTTTTTTGTGTCCCGTTTGGATCTATAGCCATCAGAATTGTTGTCTTGAGGCCAAGAAAGATGCCAAGAGGATTTATTTTAAGTGGATCATCATATTGGTCCATTTGATTGACCTTTATTATAATTATGAATTTATTTTATTTTCAGTTGCAAACGGGACAGACATGACTGTGGGATAGGACAGGGGGAAAGAATGAAAGAAAGAGGGGGAGAGAAAGAAAGAAAACCAAAGGGGAGGAAAAAAAAAGAACAATACAAAATTTGTAATTTATTTTATCAACTTTCCTTCTGACGATGCTGTCTGTGTTGAGCGCTCAGTGAATCTGCATTTGACTACTCCGCCTAGGCTCGAGAGTGCAGCCTAGGCGGAGTAGTCGAACGCAGATTCACTGAGCACTCAACACAGACAGCATCGTCAGAAGGAAGAGCGCAGGGCAAGCTAGCGAGACAGAAGTGGACCTCCCCACCCTCATTCAGATCTGGCGTTTGGAATTATTTTGGTTTTCATGTGACGTATGACCCTGAAGGTAAGCGAGTCATGGACTAAAGTAAAACAGTATGTTGGATGTGCCATGCAATGCTCAATTACATGGGTGGGAGCTAGTGTGTTAGCGCAGTTAGCTCGTTAACGTGTTGGCCGTCTAGCCCCTCTGTATAGGGTAGCTCGTTAACGGAGATTTGCCGTGTTGTGGCGTTAAGGTTATTTCAACGAGATTAACCTGAAAGCACTAGTGGGAACACAACGAATATGACTGCACATTTACACCGACATCATCCTAGTGCAAAGACAAAAACAACAAGCATGCATGCTACAAACTTTAGCCGAGTCATTTAGACAGCTGTTAGCACAGGATTCTCCTTATGGAGACCTGATATGTTTAATATGCTGCTGAGAATATAGCCCAGAAGAAGCGGATAGTATAGCTTTTATTTTGGAAAGAGACATTTCTCTGTAATAAACTCTCTTTTCCAAAGATGAGTGATTCCTCAATCAGATACAGGGCTCGCAATATCGCTAGCCCGACGTCCCGGGGCTATCTCTCCCCTGCCTGTCGGGCTATTGTAGGAAGGAAAAATATATGTCAATGCTTTTGCATTCTTTCAGAAATGTAGCTGGGTAATTATGTCATTGGGTGAGCCACTGTCAATATGTGACATATTGAAATTGTGTTTGAATTTGCGCTTGTTTTTTTGCTTTCACTTTGCAATCGCGCGAACTGTGTATAGAGAGCGACAGCACTGATCTGTGAGTGATGATAATTTGTGCACCAATTCCTCTGACATCGTCTTATTAATTGTTAGCTTACTATGCAAACATGACAAGTGAAATCTCCCGCAGCTTAAACATGTGAGAGGTTGATCGCGCAGAGAATCGCTGAGCTTATGTGAGTGCGGCAGGATATATATTTCACTACGATGACCTGGATGATTGAGAACCTTCACAGACAGATATATATTTTAGTTCTGCTGAGCCAAATAAGACAGGTCAGGGTGAAGAAGTGACAGCCAAAGAAAAGCTTACCACAAAACGGAGAAGTTATGACAAATCAGACTATAAGGCAAAAAGAAAGTGCAGCTTTATGGTTTCATGGACAAAAGAATTTCTGTGGCTGCAATATGACGAGCTAAAAAACAACACGCACAAGGGTTAGGGTTAAATTTAAAAACTGTACTTTTGTGTTAAAATATATATTTATAATTTTAATAAATGACAAATTAAAAAGGCATGAACATTTTTTTTTGTATCGAAAAAATATCGAACCGTGACACCAAAGTATCGAACCGAACCGAACCGTGAATTTTGTGTATCGTTGCACCCCTAGTAAATACATACAATACAGATATAAAATATATAAATAATATATAATATATATAATATAGGTGGAAAGAAGGAGTATTTCTTCAATCACATCTTCATATGTTCAAATGTGAAAGCAGTGTTCTGTTTAGATGATTGTACCTTATAAACCCTGCGTATGCTGCTCAGTTTTAGATCTTTTACAGCTGCATATGACATCTTTCATCTTTTCATTTTGTACTTTCATATTTAGATGAGAATATGTTATCTACTTTATTAAACACTAAATAACTCAACACTAACACTAACACTAATAAAAGATAATGTTTCTGTAATGTAATCTTTACTCATTTGGTATAAAAAACAAACAAACAACAACAACAACAAAAAAAAAAAGTAATATTCCTAAAAAATGCATAAATCCTGTTCCTAGAATACAGTTTTTAAATGTTAAATATATCAGAGTTTGAATTCTGTTTGAATTTATTTAGGTTTTGTTTAAATTTAATCTTTAATGTTTGGATTTTTGTTAAGTTGTCATAGGCCTGGGTGTGGGGACCCAGGGCTCATGTGTTTTTTGAGGGTTTAATGAATTTTACAAGTTCTCTTTGACTATCGGAGTGTTTGTGGTTGCTTGTTGGTGTGATCTGCTCCTTGTTTCCCTGTGTACACGTTTGAGTGTGTGTGTGTGTGTGTGTTTGTTTTGCTTCCATACCAGGCCTAGAGACTCTTCCTGCCTTTGAGCTTTAACAGTAACAAGTCATAATGTTCCCACAGTTTTATTATCTTCATAGAGCATGTGTTTAATAATTATTACATATGGAGATTTTTACTAATGTATCAGAAATTCATTTCTAGAGCAAATTATTACATATTATGTAATAAATAAAGACCATAATTTGTACATTTATAAGATTTACCTGACTAAGATAATAATAATAATGGATTGCATTTATATAGCGCTTTTCAAGGCACCCAAAGCGCTTTACAATTCCACTATTCATTCACTCTCACATTCACACACTGGTGGAGGCAGCTACAGTTGTAGCCACAGCTGCCCTGGGCACAGCGGCCCCTCTGATTGTAGACTGAGCACAGGGACATGACTTTTACAATGAACTGTCCTGGGTTTACCTTTGTTTTTCTCAAAGTGTCAGTTTACTGGGCTGGTAAGGACAGCACATTTCTATTGCAAACATTATGATAGACAAGTTATATACCTGAAATATAGAAACTAAACAACTAAACAGTCACTAATTATTCCTGTTTGTCTGTAACTACTAAGGGTCAAACACTGACTGAGTCTGAATCAGTGATTAAAAGGCCTGGAGACTCCCACAGACTGACCTGTACATACTCAGGGTTCAGTGGTGATTTTCATGCTGCTTGGGTCAGACAGGCTCCTGGAAAAGGACTGGAGTGGATTTCATGGATACATTATGATGGTAGGCGCATCTCTTACTCTCAGTCAGTCAGAGGTCGGTTTACCATCTCCAGAGACAACAGCAGAAAGCAGGTGGGTAGGTTTTCCTATTTTCAAGTGTAAATATCGAAATTTATGATTGTGTTAAAAGCTTTTAATGAATAATAATAATAAAAAAAACTCTTAAGTCTTCCAAAACTTTTATCTGCTTTATACACTTGTGCTGCTTGTGGGGGCAACCGTGGCTCAGGGGGTTGGGAATCGCATCTGTAACCGGAAGGTTGCCGGTTCGATCCCTGGGCTCTCTGTCCTGGTCGTTGTGTCCTTGGGCAAGACACTTCACCCTACTTGCCTACTGGTGTTGGCCAGAGGGGCCGATGGCGCGATATGGCAGCCTCGCTTCTGTCAGCCTGCCCCAGGGCAGCTGTGGCTACAACTGTAGCTGCCTCCACCAGTGTATGAATGTGAGAGTGAATGAATAGTGGCATTGTAAAGCGCTTTGGGTGCCTTGAAAAGCGCTATATAAATCCAATCCATTATTATTATTACACACATCGGTACACAAAAAAAAAAAAAACTTCCTTCCAGACTAACATAAAGACTTTATTTAATACACTTGGTTGCAACAGAAGGAGAGAAGGTCCCTGTAGAAAACTGTAGCTCTGCTGCTGGATGCTGTGAGTCTCATTGAGCACAAACACTGACAACATGGACACTACACATGGTTACTTGTATTAGAACTGTGTTTAGCATGACCTGAAGAAAACACACACAAAAAGTGCCTGAACAGTTATATCATGAAACCAAAAGAGGGGGAGCTCTAAGACCATGAATGGATTGTAGATTATTTTATTCTGTCATATTATATAACTTTTAGTGTCTTTACTGTTCATGATATCGTCAGTTTAAATTATGCCTCATGAATTAAAATGTGTTGAAAAGAGGAGGAGACAATGCAAAACTGTTATCTTCACTCTCTTGATATATATCACAGCACAAAACACAAAGGCTCAACATACACTCTGCAGACGGGACAACAGCAACAACAACTGTTACAATGATCAGACCTTTTTATTTAATATTTTTTCTTTTTCTGTTGAATTTCTCAGCTGGTAAGAGCAAACTAATTAATTGGATAAATAAAACTATGGAAAGAAAATTTGATTGCACTAATGAAATCTAAACACCTTTAGGTACTGAGGGTCAAACACTGACTGAGTCTGAATCAGTGGTTAAAAGGCCTGGAGACTCCCACACACTGACCTGTACATACTCAGGGTTCAGCAGTGATATTGATGCAGCTTGGATCAGACAGGCTGCTGGGAAAGGACTGGAATGGGTTGCTTATATTGAGGATGATAGTAGCTATATCTACTACTCTCAGTCAGTCAGAGGCCGCTTTACCATCTCCAGAGACAACAGCAGAAAGCAGGTGTATCTGCAGATGAACAGCTTGACGACTGAAGATTCAGCTGTTTATTATTGTGCTCGAGAGCCACAGTGACACAAGAGGAAGAAACTCTGTATAAAAACTCAATTCATCAAAAAAAATAAAAAATAAAAAATAAAAAAAATAAAAAAATTCAAAATTTGCTTTTTTAAAATTATTATTCCTGTAGTTAAATTTGCTTTGCTGAAAAATGAGAGCATTCACCTTTACAAAATAATACACATCAACATACTGACAGAAACATTGTGCTCATCTCTGTGTAATTTTTTTTCTCTTGCATTATCTAAATGTTTTGAATTTCATCAGTGATATAAAAAGGTCAAACATCTTTGAGCTAGTGTTGTGAATTACATTTTTTTGTGTATGCACCAAATAATTTTTGCACCTTGACAGCAATCTCTAACTATTAGTGACAGGAGAATTCATATCACCATAATAATTTGTCATTGCCAGTCAGCATCCAAAGGAAACTTCCTCACAGACTCTTATAAAGAGTGATGTTAGTGCTGTGAACAGAAGAAGCTCCCATCAGTTCACCTTGAGCACCAACATGTTCTCTGTAGCTCTGCTGATGCTGTTTGTTGCTGAATCCTGGGAGTGTGACTGAGGCAGTGACACTGCAATTACATTTCTCCAAAACAAGTGCTGTAAATACGAAATGATTTCCCCTTGCTCCTCGAAACATTTATTTTATTGCTCATCAATTTATCAGTGATATATTTCAAGGTATTTAAACAGTCATCTGTAGTTCAAAAGGCAGTATAGACACTTATTATGCTGGGCACATAAAAACATTTATAGGCCCTAACATTACACAACATTTATTTGTGTTTTCAAACTATTTAACTTGACATGTATTCATGGTCAGACTCTGACAGAATCTGAACCAGTCATTCAAAAGTCTGGAGAATCTCACAGACGGATTTGTACAAGCTCTGGATTCTTATTCAGAGACTACCCTATGAACAGGCTGCCTTTATAAACATCCATCCATCCATCCATCCTCATCCGCTTTGTCCGGGGCCGGGTCGCGGGGGCAGCAGCCTAAGCAAAGAGGCCCAGACCTCCCTCTCCCCAGCCACCTCCTCCAGCTTATCCGGGGGAATACCAAGGCGTTCCCAGGCCAGCCGAGAGATATAATCTCTCCAGCGTGTCCTGGGTCTGCCCCGGGGCCTCCTCCCGGTGGGACATGCCTGGAACACCTCACCCAGGAGGCGCCCAGGGGGCATCCTTGTCAGATGCCCGAACCACCTCAGCTGGCTCCTTTCGATGTGGAGCAGCAGCTGCTCTACTCTGAGCCCCTCCCGGATGGCCGAACTTCTCACCCTATCTCTAAGGGAGAGGCCAGCCACCCTTCGGAGGAAGCTCATTTCTGCCGCTTGTATCCGCGATCTCGTTCTTTCGGTCACTACCCACAGCTCGTGGCCATAGGTGAGGGTAGGGACGTAGACCGACCGGTAAATTGAGAGCTTCGCTTTTACACTCAGCTCCCTCTTCACCACGACGGACCGGTGCAGCGTCCGCATTACTGCAGCTGCAGCCCCAATCCGTCTGTCGATCTCCGGCTCCCTTCTCCCATCACTCGCGAACAAGACCCCGAGATACTTGAACTCCTCCACTTGGGGCAGGAACTCATCCCCGACCCGGAGTGGGCACTCCACCCTTTTCCGGCTGAGAACCATGGCCTCAGATTTGGAGGTGCTGATCCTCATTCCCGCTGCTTCACACTCGGCTGCGAACCGTTCCAGTGCGAGCTGGAGGCCCTCACCCGATGAAGCCAACAGAACCACATCATCTGCAAAAATCAGAGATGAGATTCTGAGGCCACCAAAGCGAAAGCCCTCCGCCACTTGGCTGCGCCTAGAAATCCTGTCCATAAAAATTATGAACAGAACCGGTGACAAAGGGCAGCCCTGGCGGAGCCCATCACCCACCGGGAACGAGTCCGACTTATTGCCGGCAATGCGAACCAAGCTCTTGCAACGGTTGTATAGGGATCGAATGGCCCGTAGCAATGGGCCAGACACCCCATATTCCCGCAACACCTCCCACAGGACACCCCGAGGGACACGGTCGAATGCCTTCTCCAAGTCCACAAAACACATGTAGACTGGTTGGGCAAACTCCCATGCACCCTCAAGTATCCTGGAGAGGATAAAGAGCTGGTCCAGTGTTCCGCGACCAGGACGGAAACCGCATTGTTCCTCCTGTATCCGAGGTTCGACTAACGGACGAACTCTCCTTTCCAGCACCCTGGCATAGACTTTCCCAGGGAGGCTGAGGAGTGTGATCCCCCTGTAGTTGGAACACACCCTCCGGTCCCCTTTCTTAAAGATGGGGACCACCACCCCGGTCTGCCAGTCCACAGGTACTGCCCCTGATCTCCACGCAACATTGCAGAGGCGTGTCAACCAGGACAGCGCTACAACGTCCAGAGCCTTCAGGAACTCGGGGTGGACCTCATCAACACCAGGGGCTCTGCCACCAAGGAGTTGTTTAACTGCCTCAGTGACCTCGCCCCCGGAAATTGGCGGGTCATTCCCCTCATCCCCAGACTCTGCTTCCTCCTCGGAAGACGTGTCAGTGGGATTAAGGAGGTCCTCGAAGTATTCCTTCCACCGCCTGACAATTTTCTCAGTCGACGTCAGCAGCGCTCCGCCAGCACTATACACAGTGCAGGTAGAGCACCGCTTTCCCCTCCTGAGACGTCTGACGGTTTGCCAGAATCTCTTCGAGGCAGTCCGAAAGTCTTTTTCCATGGCCTCTCCGAACTCCTCCCACACCCGAGTTTTTGCTTCAGCCACTGCCCGAGCCGCATTCCGCTTGGCCTGTCGATACCTGTCGGCTGCCTCCGGAGTCCCACAGGCTAACCAAGCCCGATAGGACTCCTTCTTCAGCCTAGTGGCTCCCTTCACCTCTGGTGTCCACCATTTGGTTCGGGGATTACCACCACGGCAGGCACCAACCGCCTTGCGGCCGCAGCTCAATGCAGCAGCTTCGGCAATGGAGACGCTGAACATGGTCCATTCGGACCCCAGTCTCCCTCGGAATGCTGTTGAAGCTCTGCCGGAGGTGTGCGTTGAAGATCTCGCGGACTGGGGCCTCTGCTAGACGTTCCCAGCACACCCTCACTACGCGTTTAGGTGCACCAGGTCTGTCCAGCGTCTTCCCCCGCCACCTGATCCAACTCACCACCAGGTGGTGATCAGTTGACAGCTCAGCCCCTCTCTTTACCCGAGTGTCCAGAACATATGGTAGCAGGTCTGCTGATACGATTACAAAATCAATCATCGACCTACGGCCTAGAGCGTTCTGGTGCCACGTGCACTTATGGACACTCTTATGTTCGAACAGGGTGTTCGTTATGGCCAAACTGTGATTAGCACAGAAGTCCAATAACAGAGCACCGCTCGGGTTCAGATCAGGGAGGCCGTTCCTCCCAATCACGCCCCTCCAGGTCTCGCTGTCGTTACCCACGTGAGCATTGAAGTCTCCCAGCAGGACAACAGAGTCTCTAGGTGGAGCACCCTCCAGCACCCCCCCCCCCCCCCCCCAGGGACTCTAAGAAGGCTGGGTACTCTGAACTGCCACTCGGCGCATAAGCGCAGATGACAGACGACTATATCTAGCCGGTACCTCTCAACCTCACGCACTAACTCAGGCTCCTTCCCCACCAGAGAGGTGACATTCCATGTCCCTATTGCCAGTCTTGGCAGCCGGGGGTCAGACCGCCAGGGCCTCCGCTCCTGGCCGCCACCCGGCACACAATGCACCCGACCCCTATGGCGCCTCCTGCGGGTGGTGGGCCTACGGGAGGATGGGCCCATGTCTCCTCTTCGGGCTGTGCCCGGCCGGGCCCCATGGACTAAGGCCCGGCCACCAGACGCTCGCCCTCGGGCACCCTCCCCGGGCCTGGCTCCAGGGCGAGGCCCCGGTAACCCTATCCCGGGCAGGGTAAACTGTTCCCTCTGTGTCCTTTTCATAAGGGTCTTATGAATCGCTCTTTGTCTGGTCCCTCACCCAGGGCCAATTTGCCATGGGGGACCCTACCAGGGGGCAAAAGCCCCCAGACAACATAGCCCCTGGGATCCCTGTGACACACAAACCCCTCCACCACGATAAGGTAGCGATTCAAGGAGGAGGCCTTTATAAACACAGGAATAATAATAGTAATAATAATAATAATAATAATAATAATAATAATAATAATAATAATAATAATGAAATCTACACTCTTTTTATTATTGTGCTCCAGAGCCACAGTGACACATGAGGAATAAATGTTGTCCAAGTACATGGAAAACTTGCTTTCTGCAGTTTACATCAACATAAATAAATTAACTGCTGTTCAACATCAACAACATTGTGAAGAAATACCATCTGAAATGCATTAATCAGCATTAATTCAGTTCAGACTAAATAGAATTAATTTGGGTATTTTTATTATATATATTTTGTTCCACCATATGTGACTGATCAGTTAGTACAACATTCCTATAAAGAGGCACCAGTGCAATCTACAGTCCACCAAAAACCTGTGCAGATACTCTTGGATCAATAGACCAACAATTTCTCATTAAAAACAAAGTAGCATTTATATATGAGATATTTACATATGATAAAGAAAAAAAATCCAAAGGTGCTTAGAATAAGCATGTACTTCATAATTAAGAAATCTGGTAAATATGCTTTGCATTTTACTCAATGGGATTGATACAAAGTGATGCACTTGCAGACGGATATGTCAGCAGCATGCACAGACTAATACCAGAGCACTGTGCTGTGTGTTACTGTGCCAGATACACACACAACGACCAGCATAAATATGCACATACAAATGCACGCAATAAACTTTTTGTCAAACATGTTAGAAAATATTTTTACATTTCTACAAGAAATCTAAAAGTTTAAAATACTAAAATTGAACATGAATGAATCATATTATCATATCTTTTTCTTACTACTCAATGCCACAGTGTGATCTGTTTTCTCTTATAATCTGTCAGCATCCATCTGTATGCAAATCAAACTTCCCCACAGGCTGATATAAAGTCTGATATCATGCTGTCAGTCACAGAAGAAGATGAGAAGCTCCCGTCAGATCATCTTTAGTACCAACATGTTCTCTGTAGCTCTGCTGCTGCTGCTGGCTGCTGGATCCTGTGAGTCTCACTGAACACAAACACTATGATCACAGCACAGTGATTCTTACTTTTACTACATAAAACATGTTTTCTCCACAGGTGTGAAGTGTGAACAGCTGACACAGCCAGCCTCTGTTATTGTGCAGCCAGGTCAGCGTCTGACCATCACCTGTCAGGTCTCTTATTCTCTTGGCTGGTACACAGCTTGGATCCGACAGCCTGCAGGGAAAGGACTGGAGTGGATTGGGATGAAACATACTTCAACTTCATACTACAAAGATTCACTAAAGAACAAATTCAGCATTGACTTAGACACTTCAAGCAACACAGTAACTTTAAATGGACAGAATATGCAGCCTGAAGACACTGCTGTGTATTACTGTGCCAGAGAGTCACAGTAACACAAAACATCAGCAGACATGAACAAAAACCCCTCAGTGCAGAACATATTTGTAACATGAAGCCACCAGAGGAGGAGCTCTAAGACCAATAATAAATTTAAAGTGTGTTAAGGAAAAAAGGGGTCCCTATTCTTGATAGAAGGAGTGTTAGACAGAAATATTACTCGCAGCAGTTCAGCACCAGTTTACCATCTCCAGAGAAAACAGCAGAAAGGAGCTGAATCTGCAGATGGCATCAGAGGATTCTGCTGTTTATTCTTTTCCTCAAGAGTCATAGCAACACTGTGAAATCTAATTCATAAACATCATAATGCCAAGATCAAATAGTCTAATTTTGTATTCTTGTTTTTGCTTGGCTGTGGGCAAACACCCTCTTGTTC
The DNA here is from genome assembly GCF_963969265.1 of Rhamphochromis sp. 'chilingali'. Lineage (NCBI taxonomy): Eukaryota > Metazoa > Chordata > Actinopteri > Cichliformes > Cichlidae > Rhamphochromis > Rhamphochromis sp. 'chilingali'. Next base: position 20,217,521 of record NC_137942.1, on the reverse strand, counting down.
CTTATTCTGTCAGTGGTGTTTGGTTACTTTTTTATATAATTGTGTTTTGTATGGAAAACCCTTTTTGATACGTCCATCATTCACCATGTTGAGGATTAGTTTTTTGTTATGGAGTTTTGGATGCCTCATAAAATGTTTACTGCTGTAGTTCCTGTTTTTAAGCAACAGCTGATGTTGCAGTGAATCCACTTCCATCAACATGAGCTTTAACAGTAAAGATTCATAATGTTCCTATTGTTAATTACTGTATTACTTTATGCAGCACACATTTAAAAATGAATATATATGGAATTTTTTTTACTGATGTATCAGAAATAAATTGGTGTATAGATTTTGAGAGAAAAATGTTCGTCATTAAGTAACAAAAATAATAATCATTTGTAAATAAATATAATATTTGCTTAAATATTATATTGTAAGTGGTGTGCAGTTGTTTGTATGAGATGAAGTGTATTTTTCTTTAAGGAGGAGTTTATGCAAATTCAGATCTTTACACATGTGTTGCCAAATATAACAAAGGGACTGCAAGACTGGTTTTCATGACTGTAGACTGAGCAGAGAGACATGACTTTTACAATGAACTGTCCTGGGTTTACCTGTTTTTTTCTTATAGTGTCAGTTTACTGGGCTGGTAAGGACAGCACATTTCTCTGCAAACATTAAGATATGTTTGATAATAATTGATAATAATTATGTTTTTGTCTGTAGGTACTGAGGGTCAAACATTGACTGAGTCTGAATCAGTGATTAAAAGGCCTGGAGACTCACACAGACTGACCTGTACATACTCAGGGTTCAGTGGTGATATTCATGCTGCTTGGATCAGCCAGGCTGCTGGAAAAGGACTGGAGTGGATTGCTTTCATCCAGAGTGATAGCAGCTATATCTTCTATTCTCAGTCAGTCAGAGGCCGCTTCACCATCTCCAGAGACAACAGCAGAAAGCAGCTGTATCTGCAGATGAACAGCTTGACAACTGAGGATTCAGCTGTTTATTATTGTGCTCGAGAGCCACAGTATCACAAACCATCAACAGAACTGAACAAGAACCTTTCAATGCCTGAACAGTTATAACATGGAACCACCAGAGGAGGAGATCTAAGACCATGAATAAATTGTAGATTATTTTTATTCAGACATACTGTATGACTTTTAGTGTCTTTACTGTTCATGATATCGTCAGTTTAAATTATGCCTCATGAATTAAAAGGTGTTGAAAAGAGGTGGAGACAATGCAAAACTGTTATCTTTACTGTCTTCATATATGTTGCAGCACAAAACACAAAGACTCAACATACACTCTGCAGACTGGATAACAACAACAACAACAACAACATTTAGCATTTTAACTTTTTCCATTTTATTTCTCAGCTCGTAAGGACAAACTAATTAATTTGACCGATAAAACTATGGAATTTTTATTGCACTAATGAAATCTTAACACTTTTTAGGTACTGAAGGTCAAACACTGGCTGAGTCTGAACCAGTGGTTAGAAGGGCTGGAGACTCCCACAGACTGACCTGTACATACTCAGGGTTCAGCAGTGATATTCATGCTGCTTGGGTCAGACAGGCTGCTGGGAAAGGGACTGGAGTGGATCCCTTTTATCTACAGTGGTTTTAGCACCCACAAATCTCAGTCATTCAGAGGAAATAGCAGAATGCAGGTGTATCTGCAGATGAGCAGCTTGAGTAGTGAGGATTCTGCTGTTTACTATTGTGCTCAAGAGTCACAGTGACACAAGAGGAAGAAACTTTGTACAAAACTCACCACATCAAAACAAGTCAGAATTTGCTTTCAGCTTTTTAGAAATGAACTGAAGATTAATGTCTGACAAATGTCTCACCTGTCAGCTCCTGGACAGCTGATCATTCAGCCTGCAGGCAAAAAAAAGAGGAAAAGTAGTGGGAGCTCTCACTATGAAGACTCACTGAAGAAAAAGTTCAGCATTGACTCAGACACTTCAAGCATTCTTGCATTTAAAAACTAGACACAGAGAAGTCCAGCAGGGAAAGGAGGAGGAGGAGAAGGAGGATTGCTGGCCCCAGAATTATATCGTCAATAGAGACTTCACACTTTCCACAATGTCTTCTAATTCTTTTCTGTTGTCCATTTTAATGACAGAGGAGGCTTTAAGTGGTGTTCTTGTTTGAACTGGTCCTGAAGACCCTGGGACTCTGTGGCACAAAATCAAAGGAAGATTTGATCCTCTTTCTGTATGGCATTTTATACCATACAGAAATAAACTAATAAACTAACTATCATGTGGGAATATTGTGAGTATCCAATGAAAATATAACATTTATTTCATGAAGAAGTCAAATACCTATAAAAGTGCTACAATTCCAATTTGAACCAAACTGAAAAATATGAAAATTAAAACTAATTCATGACTACACTCATAACTGCCATAGTTCTTTGTTAGACAACACAATCAGAGTTTGTAACATAATGCACAATTACAAATGCAGTTACCCAGTTATACACACAACTGGACTGGCCATCGGGCATACATTTGCCCAGTCGGCTGATGGTGATTTTTGGCTTTTATGGGCCGATGTTTTGTTTTCTTGTAACACACTAAACAACAGCAGCACGTTTAAGTTGATAATCTGTTGTTAGAATATTACTTTCAAATATTATTATTCTAGTATTTTGACTCTGTGGAACAGTGATACAGTTTGCTGAGAAGGAGTCAGTGCAAAACTAATTTCAATATAAATATCTATGGTCCAGAGACAACAACAGAAAGCAAGTGTATCTGCAGGTGACAACAGGAGGATTCTGTTGTTTGTTATTTTGCCTGAGAGCCACAGTGAACCAAGGTGAAGAAACACACAGCATTTGAAATTAGCAATTTACATTCACTGTCACGGGTTGCCGGGGCAAGCCGTGTGAGAATTATTTAGGACCCAAAATGCAGCAGCTCTGATGCAAGTGAGTTTACTGAACAAAAGTAGATACAAACAGAAATGGCGAGGATGAACATGAAACTAAGAAAACCTCAACTGGGAAAAACTAACAGAAACTAACTAGAAACAGATACGCAGGGAGGTACGAGGAAATACACAGAAGACGGACGGAGAGAAGCAGACAAACCAGCCACGAGGACGAGGGAACACACACTATAAATACACACACCAGTAATCAGGGGATCTGAAACAGGAGGGAAACACACCTGGGAGACACAACAACTGACGAGGCAGGGGAAACGTAAACAGAACACACTGACATCAGACAGAGACCTTTAAAGTAAAACAAGAAACACATACACGTAATGACACAGACTCAGAGACGCGGACACTAAAGGGGATACACAAGCAGGGATGACACCAAACAGAGGGAACACAACTAAACCCTGGGAAACCCAAAACAACAGTCATAATACAAAAAACTATCAAAAGTAAAAGTACACAACCAAAAACACTGTGACCGACCCAGGACCATGACATCCACAAAATGACTTCCAACTCATAATAAACAAGCAATAGAACTGCATTATCTCTAATAAGTTCATTCGTTCATTAATTTTGGTTATAATGAATAGAATCCATTTTGGTTTACCTTGTTCATACTTTCACAGTAATGTGTACGATAACCATAAAACACTCAACAGCTCATGTAGCCTAAAAAACATAAATTAATGATTGATTCTTGTTAAAATAAATCTGTTTTTAAAGTTACAGTTCAGTTTCTCACCCCTACAAACTCTCTGTTAGCAAAGCAGCAACGCATCTTTCTGTTATAACCTGACAGTTTCCATGTGTATGCAAAGTGAACTTCCTCTCAGTTTGACTTGAAGACTTGAAATCAGTCCGTCAGTTTCATCAGATGAGAAGCTCCCGCCAGATCACCTTCAGCACCAACATGTTCTGCTGCTGGCTGTTGGATCCTGTGAGTCTCAATGAACAGAAACACTGACAGCATGGACACCAATGCTGTCCACAATGATGAATCGGCTAAGAAGTACAGAATAGATAGATGGATGGATGGAGTTTTAATTACAGTTGTAATGATTTAAATAGTTAATTTAATTGTCTACAAAATAGACAGATAAAAACTTTGGTTGTAAGCTTCAGATAATTATTTAATAACAGCCAGACATTTTAAATGAAAATAAGAAATTACTTCTTTGTGCCCCCCTCTCCCTGTTAATGCCCTACCTGCCCCCCTGGCAAAACTTTGCTAGTTCCACCCCTGCACAGTTACCAGCTGTCAGCTACATAAAAAAGGATCCTGGTGTTATTTGTCTCTCAGAAACAGTTCATAACTTCCCTTCAACTCATTCATGTCACCTAAAGGGTAAACCTGTTTCTCCATCACCTGTTCAGCTCTGATGATTCAGTAAGGGACATCTCCTGGTTTCATCTTCATGTTTCCCGCTCTCCAGATATACAAACCGACATCATGACCAGCAGCTTTTACAGCTGTGGCTCCAGCAAACCTCAGCTGATACTAGAAATTAATATTAAATAAATTCTAACAACAGCTGATCAAGCTTAAAAGTGCTGCTGTTGTTTAGCGCGACATCCGCCGGTTTCCTCTTTCTGGCGCAAAGTGGGCGATAAACAAACAAGAGAGAAAAGCCGATCAGCTGATCATTGATCAGTCTCATGATTAAAGTAGCAACAGGAGAGGCAGGGGAGAGAATGAGAGAAGAAGAGGCAGCTGTGCAGCAAAGACAAAGAATAACTCCACCTTTGTGTCTTTTTCATTCTAGCTGAAGTCCGGGACAAACTGCGTCCCCTCTCAGCTCAACACGAAACGTGTAATAATTTCTCTGAATGCGGGAGGATTCCGTCTTTTTATGGGACGGTTGGCAACTCTACTAACTAACCTTATGAATTAAATAAAGTTCAACATCAGTAACATCAAGCACTCACCCAGCTGTATAGAAACTCTGTCATGCTAGCTAGTACGCAGTACGAGTTATTGTAACTGACTGTAAAAAGTCAGCACAACGAAAATAAACTCCACCTAAACTTGGTTTATAACTTCTTACCTGAAGTTCAGTTCACCTGACACTCGGCGGCCGCCTCCCCTTTCTCTCATCCACCTGCTGGCCTCCACCACTTGTTAATTTTACTGAATCTGTGGAAGCTCCGCGATGCCACCAGCAAACAACTGAGTTATTTTTACACACCGGCCAGCATCTGGCCAATCCGACACCTTTCATTGTTTATACCATTACAAAAAAAAAAAAAAATCATTGGGCCACCGAGCAAATGCCCGGTATGCCCGATGGCCAGTCCAGCTATGGCCGTGCCATCAGTTAACCCTTCGCGTGCCAACTGTGGCACGCGTGCCTAGGGTTGCCGACCCCTGCTGTAGAGGAACTGGTTTCAATTTTGGTGGCTATGGAATGCACTGGATCAGACAACCTGCAGGAAAAGCTTTAGAATGGCTTGGAGTTATTTGGTCTGATGCAAGTAAAACAGTGTATGCAAGCAGTGTGGAAGGACGTATAGAAATCACCAGAGACAACAGCAACAGCATGGTGCATCTGAGACTGTCCAGTTTAAGCCAGAGGACTCTGCTGTGTATTACTGTGCCAGATACACACAGTGGTGTAAGTAATGAGAGAGGCTTTACAAAAACCTTCAGCTATACAGTTTCACAGGAACCTACAGGGGGCAGTAGATGATCAAAAATATGATGATCAGCTCACTGACACAAAAACACTTGTGATACTACAACATGTAAAAGCATATTTTGAAAAAACAGCTTAAAAGTATTTTTTGTTAATAATAAAATAATCTGAAAAAATGTATGTAAACTTTTATGGATAATTTCAGAAGAATACATAGTCAAGATATGTAGTCAAGATTTTAGATTTAAATAAAAAAAACAAAACAAATGTCCAGTAGTTTTTACATGAGCACACTGATGTTTGTTAAATAAGATATAATGAAATAATATATATTTGTATATTAATTATTATATACTGGCAAATACAGTAAACACAAACACATTTCATCATTATTTAGACTATACTTTTTCAGTTATCTAAAGAGTGGTTCACCATCTGTAGAGATAATAGAAAGGTGGAGGTCAACCTGTCAAAAAAGTATCATTTTGTTTTTTCAGTGGCTGATGTCATGAGGTCAAGGAAAGACGTGAAGGAACGACAACTGGGATGCTCAGAAAACCCAACTGCACTAATTTGTACTGATGAATGTTGTCGGATCTACTGTGGTTGTGAGTTAAACTTCTAGGAAAAAAATATTATTATAAATAAACGAAAACATTTTTTTAAATTTTACTTTGGGGTAAAATCAGGAAAAACGAAAATAATGATCTTCGTATTACTAATGAGTGATCAAACCCTGCTGAATAAAACATGAATGAACATACATATTACTTATATATCTGATTGTTTGGTTAGCTTGAACATTTCTTTTGATAAACTGATTGATGATGAGGAGAAGCTGATGCAAACTCAGGCTGTTTCCATCTTTGAATATGTGCTGCAGAACATAAAAACGGGCACGACAAGATTGAGCTGCACCACTGAAGACTGGCAGAAAAATAGCTTTGATGATAAATTCTCATGAGTTTATGGTTGTTTTTCTTTTCTTGTTAATTTACAAGCCAAATAAGAACAGATTTTTCTTTCAAAAATAAAAGATAAATGTTTTAATTACAGAAGATTGTTTCTGTTTTTTCAATTGACTGGTAAGGACATACACTTTGTTAAACATAGGGAAAAAAACAAAGTACAAAATTCTGAGGAGAAATGCTTGGATTAATGAGCCTTTAGCATCTCTGTACAGGTTCTGAGGGTCAAACGCTGACTGAGTCTGAACCAGTGGTTAGAAGGCCTGGAGACTCCCACAGACTGACCTGTACATACTCAGGGTTCAGTGGTGATGATCATTATGTTTGGCTCAGACAGGCTGCTGGAGAAGGACTGGGATGGATCACTTATATCAGTGGTGGCTGCAGCTATATCCACTACTCTCAGTCATTCAGAGGCAGATTTACCATCTCCAGAGACAACAACAGAAAGCAGGTGTATCTGCAGATGAACAGCTTGACGACTGAGGATTCTGATATTATTACATTTCTGTAGATTTACAGTATATTTTCTGTACTACTTACAGACATTTCCTTCACCTAAAATGGAAAATTCAGTTAATTCACCGTATATTTTCCGTGTATTTAACAGATATTTTCCGATACGGATTCTGTTTATATTACCAGGCAATTCTTTTCACTCTAACTAATTCCTTTTACTCTCTTCAAGTCAAAAACTGTACAAAAATATAATTACAGCATCCATCTTGTCATAAAATGACTAAACAGGCTAATACATGAACAAAATAACTTACAATCTTTAAAATTTGAGCATTTTTATTTTCCTTGAAATGTGTTTGTACTCTTATAAATGTGTTCATATACATTCAAGTAGGTTCAAAGTGTTTTCTTCAAACAGGATGCCTGACAAACAGAATATTTAACAATATTTGCACATTTATCAATATTTGTACCTTTAGGTTAGAATGACGGCTGTGGCTGTTTTGCCTCAGGCGAGCAGTTAAGTTGTGGTTTACATCCATGTATGTCCAGTCATGACACAGTATACATATGTAGTCAGTCATAGCCAAAAACTCACCTTTGATTATCGACTTCACTTCGTTAATAATTCAAACATTTGTCCTAGATTAACACTGTGGGGTCTTTACCTTACAACATAACATGCATTGCGACATGAATTATTTGTTAAGTGGTGCTATATGAATAAAACTGAACAGATTTACAGAAGGTCTTCCTAAAATTTATTAGAAGTTTATTAGAACAAAACAGATGGATGAACATGTCCCTCTCAACATGTCCCTCTCAACATGTCCCTCTCAGCACAGGGCTGACAGGGCTCTCTCCCCCCCCCCCCCCCCCCCCCCATATCTAGGTTTTCACTGACACTTAGTGAACACTGACAGATGTGTGGCATATAATGAATGTGAAAAGAAAACAAAAGAGCAAAATAAATTTTGCAGTGTTAAAAGTAACTGTTTTGTTAGGATCAGTACAAGGAACAACTATCAATAAAATAAGCTGTATAACATTCATTGAACACTAAATATAATTTTGTTCTTCTCTACTCTCTCATCCTGTTGTACAAACTGACAGAATCATCCTTTGTTTATTTTTTTTATTTATTGACTCACATCAAGTGGAGAGGCCAAAATAATCGGAATAACACTGTTTAATTTGATTCAGTTCAATTTAATTAAATTCAATTGTAGGTAAAGACCCAACAACAATAAAGAGAAAACAAAAAAACCCTTAAACCCAACAATCAGATGACCCCCTATGAGCAAGCCCCTTTGGCGACAGTGGGAAGGAAAAAACTCCTTTTTAACAGGAAGAAACCTCTGGCAGAACCAGGCTCTGGAAGGGGCGGCCATCTGGTGTGACAGGCTGGGTGAGAGAGGAGGAAGACTGGATGAAGTCATGCTGTGGAAGAGAACCAGAGATTAAAGTTAGAATTAAATGCAACAGTAATCTTTAAAAAATGCAAATAATCTAAAAATCAGAGAGCATGTCAATCCCAAATCCAGTCTGGGGACTGGCTCACAAAAGAGAAGTCTTGAAGCTGATGGCTCTGCTGTCATGGTCCGGGTGAGCGGCTGCTGCTTTTTCTCTGCCTGTTGTGTTTCTCCTGGATCGACCCAAGGGCAGAGCTCTGGCCTCTTCCACTCAACTGTCTCTCATCTGCAGTAATCAACCAGGCTGCAGTCTATCTTTCTTTCGCAAGTCCATTAGCTAACATGCTGGTACCAGGCCTCATACTCCTTGTGAATTTTTGATTGTGAACTTAGGTTGTTTCCTTCTGTCTATAGCTGTTACCAAGCCACCATTCAACCTATCAGCAGTTTGCAGACTGACGCTGGATTTTCCACCACTGTTTCACCTGTCTCACTGCCTCTCTACAAGAATTCAGATGTGTCCTCCTGCATAATGGACAGGAACTGATATTGTAGCACCTTTAATCACTACTGACACTTACTGACACCATCACTTTATCAATGCTGGTCATCATGCCCTTTTGATGCTAAAGTATTTATACCTATATTTATACCTACACTCTATATCCATACTCCATACTGGTACTCAGATTGTTGCACTCTATTTATTGTATTATTTTAGTACTTGTTATTCTGTTTTGTTCTTAAAAAAGCAAAAAAACAAAAACTATTTATTTATTACTTTTTAAATTCTGTTTCTTTTCACTCCGGGATCGTGTGTACGTAATTTCGTTCCACCTAATGTAAACATGTGATTCGAATGACAATAAAACTCCTTGAATCCTTGAATGTAGGACCCAAGTGCAAGACTCAAGAAGACTACATTAAACTCAGAACTCAGCTTTATTTGCTGCACAGCAAAAGGAACAGAAAACTAACTAGACTGGGAATCATAACAAGGCTTAACAGGCAGACAGAACACACAGCCGGGTATGATGGTATGACGCGACACCAAGCAGGAGACAGAGAACTAAAATACACAGCGGAGCAATCAGAAATGGGAGACAGAAGGGAAACATAACTGGGACTACTTAGGCAGGACAAGATGAGTTAAGTGAAACTATACACACTGCCTAAGCACACGAGACTATCAAAGTAAGACAGGAAATACAAAGCGTACAAAAAGACACAGACCCCGAGACATGAACTTAGCACCACGACATAACTGACATGGTAACAGAGGGCACAAGCGACAGGGTGGACTAGAAAAGAGGACAGGCACAGAGAGACAGACTAGACACTGAACAGGGGGAGCATGGGAACCAAAACCTTAGAACTAGAAAATCTTAACAAGAATTAAACTGAAACATAAGACAATATTAATCAAAACAAAACCACTGAGTCATCACACTCAGTACCAGACAGGAATTATCCATAGAAGCAAGACTACATTTAGTGCCTGAGTAGTGCACATATATGAATGAGGAGAGCAGTTCTGATCGGGCTGTGGTGTGAAGGGGTCGTCAAAAAGTGACCACGTCTCTTTTCAGTCTTCAAAGAATTTAACTTTGGAGGCCGAAAAGTGGATGGAGCAGAATCAACAGCAGGGCTGGTAAGATTTAGTTGACGACCGTGGTCTGCACATGGAGAGGAGAGTTGCTGAGACTGTTTGTAAGTGACAGGGTCAAATTCTTCCAGGAGTGACAGCAAGATCCTATATGGTCTGGAGCTGAATGGGTGCTGAAGACGAGGCCAAGGACGAGGATGTGGATGGAGAAGTAGGGCTGGTGTGATTCAGTTGTAGATCGTGATATGCATGTTGAGAGGAGGGCTGCTGAGCCTGGGTAGGTGCACAGAGTGATTGCTGGTGAGGCAGGCTGAAAACATTTGGCTGTGGCTGATGATGTTACTGCTTTACAAATGAAGAAGAAGAACATGGCTCTGTCTCAGGTTCTCTTCCTCTTTTTGCCCTAAAAAAAAAAAAAGCATAAATATAAACACACTAGAATTTTCATGAGGTGATACAAACTCTCTGCAGTGACCGTTTCATCCTTTAATGCGGCGATTGGCACATGTATGAACTGCATGTTGGCACTTTGAACATACATAGTTTTCTTTAGTGGACCACTCTGAGTTTTCATTGGCGTGACGCTTCTTTCTGTTGTTTTGTTTCGGCCTTATCAAAATATTTGCTCTGTTCGTCCTTTGAGAGCGACTTCCACTGTGGACTGCAGTTCACAAGAACACACTGTTAGCACATATAAATACTAGAGATGGACCGATCCGATATTACGTATCGGTATCGGTCCGATACTGACCTAAATTACTGGATCGGATATCGGAGAAAAATAAAAAATGTAATCCGATCCATTAAATATCACGAAAGCACCTCACAAAACTTGCAACACGCCGTAACTCACCTCAGAACGTTAGCACGTCGGAGCAGTATGCATCACGTGATAGAGTGGCTGTGGCATGCGGGACCTGTCGGTGGTCTGGATAGCATGTGGAGCTTCGCTAGCAACCCGGCATTTCATCTCCGACAAAGTTATCCCGAGAGAAGTAAAGCAAGTGTGTAAGTCCATCTCTGAATGTTTGTAAAGCATTCCTGCGTTAAGCTTAACAAGTGACTGCCTCTTCTTGCTGCTACTTCAATCATGAAACTGCTTAACGATCAGCTGATCGGCTTTTCTGTCGCGAGTCCGTGTCTCTAGTTTGCTTTTGGCCCACTTTGCACCAGAAAGAGGAAACCAGCGGCTGAACAACAGCAGCACGTTTAAGCTTGATCAGCTGTTGTTAGAATTTATTTAATATTACTTTCTACTCCAGGATCTTTTTCTACGTAGCTGACGGCTGGTAACTGTGCAGGGGCGGATCTAGCAAAGTTTAGCCAGGGGGGCCGATAGGGCATTAACAGGGAAAAGGGGGCACAAAGACATACTTTTCTTTCTTATTCTCATTTAAAATGTCTAGCTTTTAATAAATAATTATCTGACAGCCAAAGTTTTAATTTGATGTAAAATGAATAGAAGTCAGTTACTGTATATAGTAACTATTAAGTCTAATATATATACCCTAGTAAGCTATAGTACTTTTTCCTTTGGGAAGGTACCATCTGTGCAGTCTGCAATTTTGTTGAAGAAAGATGTTGAATCTATTTAATATTTCTTGAAAAATAATTGATTTCTGTGCATTTTTTTTCACACTGCATCAAATTAAGGTTGATTACGTCGATTAAGCATCATGAGGTGGAGTGTGAGGGGTGGTTCCCTATTTTTTATTTATTTATTTTTGTTGCTGGGAGTTGGAACCCTATTAGTTAGGTTGCTTAATATTTATGCTAAGTACTCTTTAAAATACCAGAATAGGGAGGATGGTGTAGGTCTAAGTTTATCAGATTGATCAGTATTGCTGAACTATGAAATTTTTTTTTTTGCATACAGGTATAACAGAATAGCTTTAGTGTAGTTGTTGTTTTAAACTTGAGTATGAACTTATACAAAATGCAGCAAGATATTTAAAAAACAGTTTTGTTGATTAAAAATCACTATATCTGATTCATATCGGTATCGGCAGATATCCAAATTTATGATATCGGTATCGGACATAAAAAAGTGGTATCGTGCCATCTCTAATAAATACTAGGGGTGGGACTTGATTTAAAAAAATGAATCTAATTAATTAGAAGCTTAGAATCACATTTAATCGCACAAGAGAATTTGCCCCAAAGCGCAAATGTTTATTTAATTTAAAAGGGATTTAGTGGATGACAGAATCAAATAATAGAGATGGACATGAATATTATAAACTCCAGCTCTTTTAATTTCTGGGAAAAAAGGCAAAACAAACATAATATCCCTGGCCAAAATTGGGCAGACATAAAAATAAAGTGCTATTTTAAGTACTTTAAGTACATTTTCAAAAATGGTATTGTCTTTAAATAATAATAATAATAATAATAATAAAAATTTCAACATAAAGAGCAGTTTTTCTTAGGGAATAGGGAAAATAGGGAAGAAACATAAAAGGTTATTTGACCGGCTTGACCTTTAAACTCTGAGTAACCTTCGTCAACATTATTTTGTACATTAGGCTAAAACAGTGGGATCATCGAACATTTTAGTGCAACAAATAACAAACCCATTGGACTTATTTGGAGTTTACACAAAACTAGGCTTAACATCATTTTAAGGACATTAATATTGACAGCACTAATTTTAATATTTGAAAAATATTATTTCCTTTAAAACTAAAAAGCAAAGAACAAATGCATTCTGTACATTTTTAAGTTTTCAAGCTTTTCACTTTGTGTAACAGTGGTATTTTTTCCTGAATGGGAGACGTTATTGCACTCTAAAATTATTATTATTATTATGCCTCACAAAAATTCAATCTGTACCCATGGCTGACTCTTTAATCTGTATTTCTTTTTATTTTGTCAGTGTTTATCTGTATGCAAAGTAAACTTCCTCCCAGGCTAATATAAAGACCTGATATACTGCAGGAGGTTTCCGAAGAAGAGAAGATATTAGCTTCAGTATCAACATGTTCTCTGTAGCTCTGCTGCTGCTGGATCTTGTGAGTCTCACTGAACAGAAACACCGACAGCTATTATTATTATTTTTTAATTGAACTACATTCAACATGTTTTCTCTGCAGGTGTGAAGTGTGAACAGCTGACAAAGCCACCCTCTGTGATTGTGCAGCCAGGTCAGCGTCTGACCATCACCTGTCAGGTCTCTTATTCTCTAAGTGGCTACTACACAGCTTGGATCAGACAGCCTGCAGGGAAAGGACTGGAGTGGATTGGGATGAAATACACTGGGGACTCTCACTATAAAGATTCACTAAAGAGCAAGTTCAGCATTGATTTAGAGACGTCAAGCAAGACAGTGACTCTAAAGGACAGAATATGCAGCCTGAAGACACTGCTGTGTATTACTGAGCCAAAAAGTCAAACTTAACACAAAGCATCAGCAGAGCTGAACAAAAATCTCTCAGTGCATGAACACATTTGTAATATGAAGCCACCAGAGGAGGAGACCAATAATGATTTAAGGGTGTATGAAATGGCTTTAAGGAGTCGCTATGCTTGATAGAGAGCGTGGTAGACAGAAATATTAGAAAACAGCAGAAAGCAGCTGAATCTGCAGATGACATCAGAGGATTCTGATGTTTATTGTTGTCCTCAAGAGTCACAGTGACACTGTGATACTAAATCAAGAGAAGGGTTTGCTTTGTCTTCAGTATATATTCTTGTTTTTGCTTGTCTTTTGGCAAACACCCATCGTTCGATATTCAGTATGTGGTGTTTTTTTAAAAAAAATTTTTTAAACGATAAACCATTTTTGATATGTCCATCATTCACCATGCAGAGGATTAGTTTTATTGGAGTTTAGTTTTGTTTTATGGAGTTTTGGATGCCTCATAAAATGTTACTGATCTGGTTCCTGTTTTTAAGCAACAGCTGATGTTGTTGTGAATCCACCTTATCAGAACTTCAATCAAAAGTAGCTTTAACAATAAAGAGTCATAATATTCCTGTGATTAATGACTGTATTACATAATGGAGCACACATTTAATAATGAATATATATGGAGTTTTTTGCCCATGTATCATAAATCAATTGGTGACTAAATTTTGAGAGAAAATTAATATTTATTAAGTAACAAATAGTAATAATCATTTGTAAATATATATAATATTTGCTTAAATATTTTAATATAAGTCGTGTGCAGATCTTTATATGAGACGAAGTTTTTCTTTAAGGAGGAGTTTATGCAAATTCAGATTTTTACGCATGTGTTGCCAAATATAAGAAAGGCACTACATGGGAGATTTTCATGACTGTAGACTGAGCAGAGAGACATGACTAATACAATGAAGTGTCCTTAGTTTACCTTTGTTTTTCTTATGTCAGTTTACTGGGCTGGTAAGGACAGCACATTTCTTCTGCAAACATTAAGATATGTTTGATATAAAGAAGCTAATTATGTTTTTGTCTGTAGGTACTGAGGGTCAAACACTGACTGAGTCTGAATCAGTGATTAAAAGGCCTGGAGAATCACACAGACTGACCTGTACATACTCAGGGTTCAGCAGTGATATTAATGGTGCTTGGATCAGACAGGCTGCTGGAAAAGTACCAGAGTGGGTTGCTTGGATCCGCTATGATAGTAATGAAATCTACTACTCTCAGTTAGTCAGAGGCCGCTTCACCATCTCCAGAGACAACAGCAGAAAGCAGGTGTATCTGCAGATGAACAGCTTGACGACTGAGGATTCAGCTGTTTATTATTGTGCCACAGAGCCAGGTCACAGAGTTTGGGTCAAAGAAAGGAAAAGTGCATTTTCAATCAATCAATCAATCAATCAATCAATCAATCAATCAATCAATCAATCAATCAATCAATCTTTATTTATAAAGCACTTTTCATACAGAAATGTAGCACAAAGTGCTTTACATGGTTAAAAGCAGCCCACCCCACCCTTCAACTCACTCCCCACACTCTCATTAACATAAACGATCATGGATACATAACCCCCCCCCCCCCCACACACACACACACACACACACTTAAAGAGTAAAATTGGGCTCGGCACACATGAGCCAGGTGAGGAAATCACTATCACAGGGAGCTGTCTGCACCGGGCCACCAGGCTGGGCACACAGCAGGAGGGAGGCAAAGAAGCCCCCCAGCCAGGCTGAGAATACCGACAGAGCCCCAGCAGCCACGGTCGATCACAGCCCCGGTGCAGAGAGCCCCCTCCGAGGAAACACTGGAGATATGACCCAATGAGAATATATACATGATAAAAAGATAAAATAAATAAGAATGGGATACAATATAAATATAAATAGCGTAAGAAGATTCGCTACAAGGTTTTTCACTTGTAGCGAAGGGCGAAGAGTTTCTCTCTCTGAGCCTCAGGACCGATGATTAAAACTTTAGTTTTGTCCTGGTTAAGCTGTAAAAAGTTTTCTGCCATCCAAGATCTTATATCTAAAATACAGTTAAAAAGGAATCTTAAACAGTGACACGGCCATGTCTGAGTGTATTACTGTCATGATCCTGGGTCCTTTTGACCCAGCGTTTTGTGTTTTCTCTTCGCGATTTTGGTTCTGTTCTTCCTCTGGTTAGTGTTTACTCTGTTCTGCCCGTGTGTTCCTGTATCTAGTCCGCGTTCTTAGTTTGTGTCCTTTCATGTGTAAGTTCCTGTTTTATTGTGAAGGTCTGTGTCTTATGTGAGTGTTTTCAGTTTGCCTCCCTAGTCTCGTTATGTTAATCACTCCCAGCTGTGTTTCCCACCTGTGTGTAATCTCCCTGTGTTCTCTGAGTGTATTTAAGTTGTATTTTCTGTCTTAGTAATTGCTGGTTCGTCTGTGTTGTTTCCCCTCGGTCTCCCTGCGTCTCTCCGTGTATAGTTCTCCGGATCTCCCTGCATCTTCGGTTCTGGTTTGTGTTGTTAGTTTACCCAGTTTAGGTTTCAGTTTCATGTTCCTAGCGCCTTTGTTGTTTGCATTTTGTTGTTAATAAACACTCACCTGCACCAGAGCTGCCGCCTTTTGGTCCTATATATATTCCACACGGCTTGCCCCCGCAAACCGTGACAATTTTATTATGCGGCACCAGTGAAAGAGTTATAAAGTTATAAATAAAAAAAGAACAAATAAAAAATAAGATAATGTGGTTTTACTTAATATATTTTTTTAATATGTTAAGGAGACGTAGCCACATAAAAGTCACGGCCAGGGGATCAGCAGGCCGCTGAGCTCTCCTTACCAGGATGGCACCCTTTTGTTTGACGGGAGTCACTAGACCAAGTGGGTCGTATAGGCCGGAGACTTGGCTTAGCAGTTCTCGCCTGGTGAATGGATCAGGTGTTTGCTCTCTGACTTCTTCTCTGAGCAGGTCTTGACCAAGGCGCATTTTCCTCCTTTTCTTTGAGAAGTTCACTGCGACCATGACATGAAGCTTGTCATTATTGATGGTGTAGCCAAGGCCAAGGGCTTTGTTGTCATCTTCCATCAGCTGGTTTGGCAGGATCATAGTCTTTGGCTCTGATCGAGGCAACTCTTTCTTTGACTCCTCCCTCCCACTTTGACTGGAGTAGACCCAAGGCTTCATGTAGAATCCTCCAGCTCTCAGGATGTGCTCGATGTTGGCTGTTAGGCGTCTCAAATGGTCGAGGTCATTGTGTGATGTCAGGATGTCATCGACATAAGCGTCTTCTTCCAGCACACGTTTCTCCTCTGTGAAGTGACTGAATGAAGGTAGGTTTGCGGTTTCTCTCATGGCGACTTGGGCTATGCAACCAGCAGGTTTGTCTCCAATGTTGACTCTTGTTATGGCATAGTCTTCTATGTCTGCATCTTCTGTGTCATGCCACAAGAATCTGTGCAAGTGGACTTCTCGATCTTCCAGCCAGACGGAGTTGTACATCTTGCGGACGTCACCAAGGGCGGCGTAGACACCAGCTCGGAACCTCAGCAGGACAGCTCTTATCGGATTCAGGACATCAGGACCTTTGATGAGGATGTCATTCAGGCTGAGGCCTCTGTACTTCTGGCTGCTGTTCCACACCAACCTCACTGGGGTAGAGACAGAGTGTGGATTTGGCGCGATGAGGTGGCTAATATACCATACTGGCCCAGTCCAACTCTGCAGGACTTCTTTGGACAGCTTCACTGCAGCTCTGCGGTTTACCATCTCATGAACTTGTGCAGCATAGGCCTTCTTCCATTCAGGTTCTTTAGATAGCTTCATCTCGGTTCTGATGAATGTTGCTTCTACTGCTTTCCTGTTATTTGGCAAGGTTGCTGGATCTTCTACCCATGGGTATTTAGCATGCCAATGCGGTTCACTGTTGTGGGCATCTCCAGTTGAGTAAATCAGGCCATTCCTCACGATCTCCATCTCCCTCTCTTCTGCAAGCGTCATTTCTTTACCCCCTGGCTGGCAGCTCCCACAACGACACCCTCCACATCTCGGCTGGCAAGCGGCTCCGATGCTTTCCCACCTCCACCACTTCAGAAAGTCTCTGCTGCTGGTAGCTGTGGTGGATAGAGTCTCAGGGTGATCAGGGTGCTGACAGGAAGCTAGGTCTTTAGTGAACTCTTGGTACTTGAATGCAGCAGCTCTCATTGATCTTGCGAAGTGAGTTTTGGAGGTGTGGGCCATCAAAGTGACTTCCTCAAAGAGGTCTGGATGCGTGCCCCCAATTGTTTTGCCAAGTGGACCGTCCCAGAGAACCAGGTCACCGATGGAACGGATCTTTTGGGGCACCAGCTGGCCTTCTTTATGGCTGATTAGAAGCTGGATCTCTCTGGGTCTGATGAGGTCTTGGAGAGGGATGTCAGGGAAGATCTTTTGTAGCTTCTGAGGTGGAACATGTCTTTCCACTTCAGCAATCTTGTCAAGACCATAGCAGACTAACTGGTGAGGCTTTAAAGTTCCTCTTGAGGTGTTGACACGGATCTTGAGAAGGTAGCGCTTGGTTGCCACAGACACCTTCATACCTCCGATACCCTGGATGACGAGCATGACGTCTTCACTGCGAAGGTTGAGCTTACTTGCAGCTTTATGGGTTATGTAGTTTGTGTCAGATGCTAGATCAATTAATGTCCCAATTCTCTGCCCATCATTGGCGATGACGTCAAGGAGCATCAGGATCACAGGGTACTCTTTTAGACCAGTCCCCTCCAGTAGACCTCTCTCTGCTGCCATGGAGTTGAAGGCTCGTGATGAGATGTTGCAGAAAGCTCTCCGACACTCCTGCGCTAGCTCTGGCGATAGTTTAGAGATGAACTCTTCTTGAACCTCTGTATACCTCCTCCCCTCAGCTCTCGCCGGACCAGACTTGGGCCTTTGTGATAAGGGTCGTGGCAAGGGACAAAGAAGGTAATGATGCTGGTCTTTGCACTCTGGATTTCCACACAGGTAAGTCATCTTTCTGCAGGGTTCGTCGTGGATCTCGAGGCACCTCTTGCAGGCTCCAAGTTGCCGCACTGCATCTTTTTTCTCCTGTAACTTTGTGTTGGTTCTAAACCGCCTGCAGATGTAGAGCTTTCTCTTGTGTTTCGGGTCCCCACAGATGATGCAGCCAAATAAAACTATGGAAAGAAAATTTGATTACACTAATGAACTCTTAACACTTTTAGGTACTGAAGGTCAAACACTGACTGAGTCTGAATCAGTGGTCAAAAGGCCTGGAGACTCCCACAGACTGACCTGTACATACTCAGGATTTGGTGGCGATTTTCATGCTGCTTGGATCAGACAGGCTGCTGGAAAAGGACCAGAGTGGGTTGCTTGGATCCAGAGTGATAGCGGCAATATCTGGTACTCTCAGTCAGTCAGAGGCCGCTTCACCATCTCCAGAGACAACAGCAGAAAGCAGGTGTATCTACAGATGAGCAGCTTGACGACTGAGGATTCAGCAGTTTATTATTGTGCCAAAGAGTCACAGTGACACAAGAGGAAGAAATGCTGTACAAAAACTCACTACATCAAAACTAGTCAGAATTTGCTTTCAGCATTTTAGAAATGAACTGAAGATTAATGTCTGACAAATGTCTCACCTGTCAGTTCCTGGACAGCTGATCAGTCAGCCTGCAGGTAAAGGGAGGAAAAGTAGTGGGAGCTCTCACTATGAAGACTCACTGAAGAAAAAGGTCAGGATTGACTCAGACACTTCCAGCATTCTTGCATTTAAAAACTCAGTGAGTCACAAAGAAGCTTAAAGACTGTTTACTTTAGTAATTCAGAAACTGTGCCTATTTTTTACAAGGATCAAATATATACAGGAAACATACAAAAAGGCTTCTCCATAAGATGAGTGTAACTATCAACAATACACATTCAGAGGTAGCATTAGGATATTAATTCAAATCAAATTCATATTTGCATAACTTATTCATGCACAGGATTTATATTAATTACATATATTTGTATATTAGGTATTACAACTATGTGATAGCCCGTTGTATGGACGGCAATCCTCCATAGAAGCAGGACTTGTTACATTTAGTGCCTGAGTAGTGCACATGTCTGAATTAGGAGAGCAGAGCAAACCAGGGTGTGGCATGAAGAGGTGGTCAAAAAGTGACCACATGTCTTGTTGAATGTCGGGAAAACAGATGGACTCTTTTGGGTCTTCAAAGAATGTAACTGTGGAGGTAGATGAAGTGGATGGAGCAGAATCAACAGCAGGGCTGCTCAGATTTAGTTGAAAATCTGAGCAGAACCCGTTTTTGTTTAAACGGGTTCTGAAGACACTGGGACTCAAAGAAGGATTTGATCCTCTTTGTGTATGCAATTTTATATCATACAGAAATAATCCAAGAACAAGTATCATGTGGGAACAAATTGTGAGTATCTAATGAAAATATGACATTTATTTCATGAAGATGTCAAATACCTATAAAAGTGCTACAATTCTAAACTAATTTGAACCAAACTGTAAAATATGAAAATTAAAACAAATTAATACCCCAAATTGTTAACTCTTATGACTACACTCATAACTGCAATAGTTCTGTTACACAACACAATCAGAGTTTATAATATAATGCACAATTACAAATGCAGTTACCTAGTTATACACACAAATGGACTGGCCATCGGGCATCAGTGGGCTGATGGTGATTTTTGGTTTTTATGGGCCAATGTTTTTTGTTTTTTTTTAAGCTTGGTAATCTGTTATTAGAATTTTATTTATTTGTTTATTTATTTTTAAGACTTTTATTTAACTTTTAGTTAGATTTTTTTAATTCTGCTAAATTCATCAGCTGCTAAAACTAAAGTCCTGTTAGGAGTATATACTCCAGGAGCTGCGTTTGCAAAGACCACACTAGTCGACCGCCTCAACAAGCACGGCATCCAGTTCTCTGTCATCTAAAGTTTGTTTTCTTCCTGCTAAATACATCAGCTAGAAACTAAAATCCTTGTGTTAAGCTTGTATACAGTACTGCTGGGTTTGAGATCTTTAATGAAAACAGATGGCTAAAGCATATATAAAAATATTTATATTATAAATTCAAAACAGAATATAATCAAGTCGCAGATTTTGACTCTGTGAAACAGTGATATTGTTTGCTGAGGAGGAGTCAGTGCAAAACTAATTTCAATATAAATATCTATGGTCAAGAGTAAAAGTCGGGACTCAGTCTAACAGACACAGTGTTGACTGTTCAAAGACATTCTGACTTTAACAATGACCAGATCAGTTTATTTAGCCACTTTAGAGTTTCTGATTTGTTTCTCAGCTGGTAAGGACATCTGTTCTGTTGGAAAAATAAGCTGATATAAAGAAATTTGATAACTTACGAAACTAGTGATAACTAATGATAATAATGATTTATGTTTATATGATGGGACCTAGAACACGCTGGAGAAATTATGTCTCTCGGCTAGCCTGGCAGCTACTTAGTGGTCGGGGAGAGGGAGGTCTGGGCTTCTCTGTTTAGGCTGGCCACACGACCCGGCAGCAGATAAGCTGATGAAAATGGATGGATGAATGGAGTTCAACTTATTTAGCTTTCAGGCCACATTAGGCTATTAGAGACACTGAGATAATGAAGTTCAGTTTTGAATTAGACTTCATCAGGTAGACCATCTATGGACAGAATGTGCAGCCTGAAAACACTGCTGTGTATTAAAGTAAAAGAGAGACACATTGAGACAAAAACCATTAGGTGACCTAAACAAAAGGTTCACACACACTAACAAGAAGTGACAAGCAGAGAGACTCTCACACCAGACGTTTTGTTAAGGAAGCGTCTTTTATGTTATAAAACAGCACTTAACTCACTATCTAACATCATCTAACTCCCATGATGGTTAAATAATGTTTCCTTTAACAATTTGTTATAAACAAGCAAATAATTAAATAAATAAACAAAGTGCAGTATTCCTAAAACATATTTGTCTTGGTCTTTTGTGTTATTTTTGAGTTTTGAATCTTTAACGTATTTGAGTTTGTCTTTTTGTTTAGGTTTTGGTTATTGGACTGGTTCTTTTATAGCATTTTCTACAATCTTCAGAGACAACAACAGAAAGCAAGCGTATCTGCAGGTGAGAGGCTTGACAGCAGGAGGATTTCTGCTTATTATTCTGTTTATTATTGTGCTTGAGAGCCACAGTGAACCAAGGTGAGGAAACACTGTACACAGCTCTTAGAATTAGCAATTTACTTTTACAAAAATGACTTCCAACTCAATATAATAAACAATAGAACTGCATTGATCTGTAATATGTTTATCATTATCTATTCATTCATTTTGGTTGTAATGAATAGAATCTATTTTGATTTACTTTGTTCATACTTTCACAGTACTCAACAGGCAACTTATGTTGCCTAAAAAACATCATCTAATGTTTCATTCTTGTTCAAATAAATCTGTTTTTAAAGTTACATTTCAGTTTCTCACCTCTCCAAACTCTCTGTTAGCAAAGCAGTCAGGCATGTTTCAGTTATAACCTGACAGTTTCCATGTGTATGCAAAGTGAACTTCCTCTCAGTTTGAAATAAAGATTTGAAATCAGTCCGTCAGTTTCATCAGATGAGAAGCTCCCGTCAGATCACCTTCAGCACCATCATGTTCTCTGTAGCTCTGCTGCTGCTGGCTGCTGGATCCTGTGAGTCTCACTGAACACAAACACTGACAGCATGGACACCACACACTGTTACTTTTATAGAACCACATTCAACTTGTTTTCTCTGCAGGTGTGAAGTGTGAGCAGCTGACACAGCCACCCTCTGTGATTGTGCAGCCAGGTCAGCGTCTGACCATCACCTGTCAGGTCTCTTATTCTATGGGCAGCTACTACACAGCTTGGATCAGACAGCCTGCAGGGAAAGGACTGGAGTGGATTGGGATGAAAAGTATTTCGTATTCATACTATAACTCACTAAACAGAGAGTTCAGCATTGACTTGCACACTTCAAGCAAGACAGTGACTTTAAACGGAGAGAATATGCAGCCTGAAGACACTGCTGTGTATTACTGTGCCCGATACCACAGTAACACAAAGCAGCAGCAGAACTGAACAAAAACCTCTCAGTGGCTGAGCAGTTGTAGCATGAAGCCACCAGAGGTGGAGCTCTAAGACCAATAATGTATTCAAAAATGTTTCTGTGGGAAGGAAACAGTTCTTAGAAAAACTATTCAGTTTGTGTGGAAAATCTAAAAAAAAGTGATTTTGAAAGATCTTGATATAGCTCTTAAATAAAATGTCATGGCATGAATAAGCTTTACTGTTTTCTTTAATGAAATGTTTTCAGACAGACTGAGGTTTATGTTGTGATCACTACCTTCAATGAAGTAGTAGTAGCAACAAATGTTACCTACACCAATTCAGAGACAGTTTACCATCTCAATAGACAACAAAAAACAGCAACTGTATCTGCTATTTAATAATAACAAAGACTGTTTATTATCATGATCAACAGTCACATGTTTGGTGAAAATGATACAAATTCACACAATAATCAATACTACAAAGATGATGAAAGCAACTTTGTAATACTTTCTCCTGTCCAGTCTCAAAACAACAAAAACTAGTTCATATAAAGTGTTCACAAGGGCAACATGCACATCTACACTTAATCATACACCATAAAAAAACTTGCTGTAAAATCTGTAAAAACTCTGGGTTCAAAACCCGGGAATCATGACAAGGAGGAGGAGATGAAGCAAGCCGATCTCTAACTATGATTAACCACCACATTAGATTGCGCAGAGACAAATTAATGAGAAATTATGTGTTTGAAATACAGACACTAATTATTGCTGTTTGCCTGTAAGAAACGAGCACTTAACCAGTGTTTAAAAAACCTGGATAATCTCACAGAGTGACCTGTAAATACTCAGGGTCTAGTGGTGATATTATTGCTCCTTGGATCAGATATTCTGGTGGAAAAGGACCAATATATAACTGAAACTCTTGACATTCAGAATTTGTTTTGACTGAGTCTGTAAGACTGATAAATACAGGGATTGCAGAATTATTAGGCAAGTTGTATTTTTGAGGAATAATTTTATTATTGAACAACAACCATGTTCTCAATGAACCCAAAAAACTCATTAATATCAAAGCTGAATGTTTTAGCTATTTTAGGGGGATATCTGTGTGTGCAGGTGACTATTACTGTGCATAATTATTAGGCAACTTAACAAAAAAAAAATATATATACCCATTTCAATCATTTATTTTTACCAGTGAAACCAATATAACATCTCCACATTCACAAATATACATTTCTGAGATTCAAAAACAAAACAAAAACAAATCAGCGACCAATATAGCCACCTTTCTTTGCAAGGACATTCAAAAGCCTGCCATCCATGGATTCTGTCAGTGTTTTGATCTGTTCACCATCAACATTGCGTGCAGCAGCAACCACAGCCTCCCAGACACTGTTCAGAGAGGTGTACTGTTTTCCCTCCTTGTAAATCTCACATTTGATGATGGACCACAGGTTCTCAATGGGGTTCAGATCAGGTGAACAAGGAGGCCATGTCATTAGTTTTTCTTCTTTTATACCCTTTCTTGCCAGCCACGCTGTGGAGTACTTGGACGCGTGTGATGGAGCATTGTCCTGCATGAAAATCATGTTTTTCTTGAAGGCTGCAGACTTCTTCCTGTACCACTGCTTGAAGAAGGTGTCTTCCAGAAACTGGCAGTAGGACTGGGAGTTGAGCTTGACTCCATCCTCAACCCGAAAAGGCCCCACAAGCTCATCTTTGATGATACCAGCCCAAACCAGTACTCCACCTCCACCTTGCTGGCGTCTGAGTCGGACTGGAGCTCTCTGCCCTTTACCAATCCAGCCACGGGCCCATCCATCTGGCCCATCAAGACTCACTCTCATTTCATCAGTCCATAAAACCTTAGAAAAATCAGTCTTGAGATATTTCTTGGCCCAGTCTTGACGTTTCAGCTTGTGTGTCTTGTTCAGTGGTGGTCGTCTTTCAGCCTTTCTTACCTTGGCCATGTCTCTGAGTATTGCACACCTTGTGCTTTTGGGCACTCCAGTGATGTTGCAGCTCTGAAATATGGCCAAACTGGTGGCAAGTGGCATCTTGGCAGCTGCACGCTTGACTTTTCTCAGTTCATGGGCAGTTATTTTGCGCCTTGGTTTGTCCACACGCTTCTTGCGACCCTGTTGACTATTTTGAATGAAACGCTTGATTGTTCGATGATCACGCTTCAGAAGCTTTGCAATTTTGAGACTGCTGCATCCCTCTGCAAGATATCTCACTATTTTTGACTTTTCTGAGCCTGTCAAGTCCTTCTTTTGACCCATTTTGCCAAAGGAAAGGACGTTGCCTAATAATTATGCACACCTGATATAGGGTGTTGATGTCATTAGACCACACCCCTTCTCATTACAGAGATGCACATCACCTAATATGCTTAATTGGTAGTAGGCTTTCGAGCCTATACAGCTTGGAGTAAGACAACATGCATGAAGAGGATGATGTGGACAAAATACTCATTTGCCTAATAATTCTGCACTCCCTGTACAGATCTGAAACCTGAGCTGGAGAAGATCAACATAAGCATGGACAGAGCAGAGAATCACAGAGTGTGCGCCCACCCCAAACCTGAACTCTTGTAAGGCAAAGGTAGTAAACACTGAGCACATGTTACTGGAGACAGGAATTCAATAAATTGAATGTGTCCAGAGTTTAGTAATTAAAAAAAACACATATGCCGCAGTAACTGAGCCCATGTTTGGAAGCAAAAATGATAAAGAAAAAAAAAAGAATGAATTTAATGCAATATTATTATTTTGAGGTACCTCTGAATACATTTTAGCCCTTCCATAGTAAAATCCTGATACCATATTTCTGCCCTGTAATGAATTGCTGTCCTCTCAAAGCACTTCCATCACACCCTGACTTTCCAGATGATGCTGAGACTGTCTGTAATGATGACAGTGCTCTGTCTTCCCTGTAATTTGGTTTATGGTAGAATGCCCTAACTACATTTTTCATTCCGATTAATTTATTAAATCATTTTCATTTATTTTACCTCTGTTTCTTTGTACAAGTGTGAATGGTCAGGATATGGAGTCCATTCACTTCAGTGTTAATAAAACCCCAGGAAACCATCAGTATTCCCTGTAGAGAACCTGGTTTCAGTTTTGGTGTAAATGGCATCTGCTGAGCACACTTCTCTGATACGGTGTACATTTTAGGACATCGTCAGGTCTCAAGAAAAAAGTTGTCAGGTATCAGACAAAAAAATGTCAGGTCTCAGTTCTCAAGAAAAAAGTTGTCAGGTATCAAACAAAAAAATTGTCAGGTCTCAGTTATCAAGAAAAAAGTTGTCAGGTATCAGACAAAAAAATGTCAGGTCTCAGTTCTCAAGAAAAAGTTGTCAGGTATCAGACAAAAAAATTGTCAGGTCTCAGTTCTCAAGAAAAAAGTTGTCAGGTATCAGAACACAAGGTACCAGACAGAGAGAAAATCTTCCTGCAGGTGGCGGTGTTGTCATGTCCCACCCAATGACTGTATAAAAGATGGACAACACGACAGCTCCCCAAAAATGAAGCCAAAACGTCTCTATCGCCCCCTGGTGTCTGGCTGCAGTATAGGTCATAAACCCCGCCTCCTCCATGTTAGCGGATGGGACTGGGGTCAGACTAAAATAACTTTATTCTCCTCAGATAATTTTTTTCCAAAGATTCTTTCTTTTGTTATCAATAGTTCTCATCAAAAGACCCTTATGAAAAGGACACCGAGGGAACAGTTTACCCTGCCCGGGATAGGGTTACCGGGGCCCCGCCCTGGAGCCAGGCCCGGGGAGGGTGCCCGAGGGCGAGCGTCTGGTGGCCGGGCCTTAGTCCATGGGGCCCGGCCGGGCACAGCCCGAAGAGGAAACATGGGCCCATCCTCCCGCAGGCCCACCACCCGCAGGAGGTGCCATAGGGGTCGGGTGCATTGTGTGCCGGGTGGCGGCCAGGAGCGGAGGCCCTGGCGGACTGACCCCCGGCTGCCAAGACTGGCAATAGGGACATGGAATGTCACCTCTCTGGTGGGGAAGGAGCCTGAGTTAGTGCGTGAGGTTGAGAGGTACCGGCTAGATATAGTCGGGCTCACCTCCACACATGGCTTGGGCTCTGGAACCAGTCTCCTGGAGAGGGGCTGGACTCTGTCTCAGTCTGGAGTTGCCCCTGGTGAGAGGCGGCGGGCTGGGGTGGGTATTCTAATATCCCCTCGGCTTGCTGCCGGTACGTTGGGGTTTTTCCCGGTGGACGAGAGGGTTTGTTCCCTGCGCCTTAGGGTCGGGGAACGGGTCCTGACTGTCATCTGCGCTTATGCGCCGAGTGGCAGTTCAGAGTACCCAGCCTTCTTAGAGTCCCTGGGGGGGGGGGGGGGGGGGGGGGGGGGGGGGGGGGGTGCTGGAGGGTGCTCCACCTGGAGACTCTGTTGTCCTGCTGGGAGACTTCAATGCTCACGTGGGTAACGACAGCGAGACCTGGAGGGGCGTGATTGGGAGGAACGGCCTCCCTGATCTGAACCCGAGCTGTGCTTTGTTATTGGACTTCTGTGCTAATCACAGTTTGGCCATAACGAACACCCTGTTCGAACATAAGAGTGTCCATAAGTGCACGTGGCACCAGGACGCTCTAGGCCGTAGGTCGATGATCGATTTTGTAATCGTATCAGCAGACCTGCGACCATATGTTCTGGACACTCGGGTAAAGAGAGGGGCTGAGCTGTCAACTGATCACCACCTGGTGGTGAGTTGGATCAGGTGGCGGGGGAGGACGCTGGACAGACCTGGTGCACCTAAACGCGTAGTGAGGGTGTGCTGGGAACGTCTAGCAGAGGCCCCAGTCCGCGAGATCTTCAACGCACACCTCCGGCAGAGCTTCAACAGCATTCCGAGGGAGACTGGGGACATTGAGTCCGAATGGACCATGTTCAGCGTCTCCATTGCCGAAGCTGCTGCATTGAGCTGCGGCCGCAAGGTGGTTGGTGCCTGCCGCGGTGGTAATCCCCGAACCAAATGGTGGACACCAGAGGTGAAGGGAGCCACCAGGCTGAAGAAGGAGTCCTATCGGGCTTGGTTAGCCTGTGGGACTCCGGAGGCAGCGGACAGGTATCGACAGGCCAAGCGGAATGCGGCTCGGGCAGTGGCTGAAGCAAAAACTCGGGTGTGGGAGGAGTTCGGAGAGGCCATGGAAAAAGACTTTCGGACTGCCTCGAAGAGATTCTGGCAAACCGTCAGGCGTCTCAGGAGGGGAAAGCGGTGCTCTACCTGCACTGTGTATAGTGCTGGCGGAGCGCTACTGACGTCGACTGAGAAAATTGTCAGGCGGTGGAAGGAATACTTCGAGGACCTCCTTAATCCTACTGACACGTCTTCCGAGGAGGAAGCAGAGTCTGGGGATGAGGGGAATGACCCGCCAATTTCCGGGGGCGAGGTCACTGAGGCAGTTAAACAACTCCTTGGTGGCAGAGCCCCTGGTGTTGATGAGGTCCGCCCCGAGTTCCTGAAGGCTCTGGACGTTGTAGGGCTGTCCTGGTTGACACGCCTCTGCAATGTTGCGTGGAGATCAGGGGCAGTACCTGTGGACTGGCAGACCGGGGTGGTGGTCCCCATCTTTAAGAAGGGGGACCGGAGGGTGTGTTCCAACTACAGGGGGATCACACTCCTCAGCCTCCCTGGGAAAGTCTATGCCAGGGTGCTGGAAAGGAGAGTTTGTCTGTTAGTCGAACCTCGGATACAGGAGGAACAATGCGGTTTTCGTCCTGGTCGCGGAACACTGGACCAGCTCTTTATCCTCTCCAGGATACTTGAGGGTGCATGGGAGTTTGCCCAACCAGTCTACATGTGTTTTGTGGACTTGGAGAAGGCATTCGACCGTGTCCCTCGGGGTGTCCTGTGGGAGGTGTTGCGGGAGTATGGGGTGTCTGGCCCATTGCTACGGGCCATTCGATCCCTATACAACCGTTGCAAGAGCTTGGTTCGCATTGCCGGCAATAAGTCGGACTCGTTCCCGGTGGGTGATGGGCTCCACCAGGGCTGCCCTTTGTCTCCGGTTCTGTTCATAATTTTTATGGACAGGATTTCTAGGCGCAGCCAAGTGGCGGAGGGCTTTCGCTTCGGTGGCCTCAGAATCTCATCTCTGATTTTTGCAGATGATGTGGTTCTGTTGGCTTCATCGGGTGAGGGCCTCCAGCTCGCACTGGAACGGTTCGCAGCCGAGTGTGAAGCAGCGGGAATGAGGATCAGCACCTCCAAATCTGAGGCCATGGTTCTCAGCCGGAAAAGGGTGGAGTGCCCACTCCGGGTCGGGGATGAGTTCCTGCCCCAAGTGGAGGAGTTCAAGTATCTCGGGGTCTTGTTCGCGAGTGATGGGAGAAGGGAGCCGGAGATCGACAGACGGATTGGGGCTGCGGCTGCAGTAATGCGGACGCTGCACCGGTCCGTCGTGGTGAAGAGGGAGCTGAGTGTAAAAGCGAAGCTCTCAATTTACCGGTCGATCTACGTCCCTACCCTCACCTATGGCCACGAGCTGTGGGTAGTGACCGAAAGAACGAGATCGCGGATACAAGCGGCGGAAATGAGCTTCCTCCGAAGGGTGGCTGGCCTCTCCCTTAGAGATAGGGTGAGAAGTTCGGCCATCCGGGAGGGGCTCAGAGTAGAGCAGCTGCTGCTCCACATCGAAAGGAGCCAGCTGAGGTGGTTCGGGCATCTGACAAGGATGCCCCCTGGGCGCCTCCTGGGTGAGGTGTTCCAGGCATGTCCCACCGGGAGGAGGCCCCGGGGCAGACCCAGGACACGCTGGAGAGATTATATCTCTCGGCTGGCCTGGGAACGCCTTGGTGTTCCCCCGGATGAGCTGGAGGAGGTGGCTGGGGAGAGGGAGGTCTGGGCCTCTTTGCTTAGGCTGCTGCCCCCGCGACCCGGCTCCGGATAAAGCGGATGAAGATGGATGGATGGATGGATAGTTCTCATCACGCTTATTGATGTTCAAGGGGTCTCCTCTCCCATAAGTTTGATTCTAATTCCTACCGCGGTGATGTTAAATTGGGGTGAAACGTCATCATAACAGCTTTGACTGGCAGCTGCAGTCACGGAGAAACTTGCGTATCTCTGTTCGGGAATCCGGTTGTTCAGTCTGACGTCACTAGCCATGTCTGGGTCTAAACTCCGCTGCAGGTCCATATATCAAATGATCACTATGGCATTACTGAGAGTTGAAAAACTGTCTAAAGTCTTTCATCTTTAATAAAATGATCAGCGTTCTGCTCTACCAGGTGTAACAACATCCAGGCATCCATGAAAACGGAATTTATGACATTTAACGGAGTTAGAAGTTAGCAGGAAGTTAGCTCGCTAGCTTCTATCTAAATACAATATAGCATGTCCTGACTGCGGGGTTTTGGAAACAAATTAAAACGTACAGCTCTGCTATCACTTCCAGCATAAATGAAGACAGAAAACTAAACAGCAGTGACGTTTGTAGGGTTACTGAAGTTTGGCTAGCTGCTATATAATGATGTGCTATGTGACCGCTAGCGACACAGCTATGTTAGCATAATATAAACAAGCTAACTTTTTTCCCACTGGATAAAAGTTAACGTGAGTGTTCTCGGTGGTCAGGAACAAATGTAATCGCATGGCAGGATGCTGTAAAAGGACCAAACTTCAGCCAGGAGAACAACTGAGATAATCCATCCACAATACGAGGTTAGTCATTCATATACTGCTGCATGGGCTGGGCTGTAGTTACATCCTAAGGTTTTAAAAACTGATCTTAAATAAATGATTAGCGGTAATAAAAGCCGAGGGAGGTCAACAGTGATCACTGATTGTTTTAGGAGCTTTTTGAGATTAAATAGAAGAAAATACATAACATTAAACATGTTAACAGCACAAAAGCCATATTAAACGCAGACTACTTTAGACCCGGAAGTAGGATTCATCGCGTCATCACTGAACAACCGGATAGCAGATAGAGCGTAGGCTCTGAGAGGAGTGCCAGCGTTTACGCTACGAAAACACGACCGAGTGTTTTAACCTGACAGCCTGAGGTGTTCTTCAGTAAACTGGACTACTCGACAGAAGGACCCGAGGCCCTGCTGCACTTTTTCGGTAAGTTAAACGTGTTTGTCAGCTAATCCGTAACTACCGTCCTTAGCTCGGTCCTGAGACCTAGCTAGCTAAGATGAGGACTCGGCTGTCAGGGTTCGTTTAGCTAATCTGTGCAGGTGAATGAATTTACACCGACTAAAGAAATCAAGAGAAACGCTCCGGGCTACTCAGTCAAAAATTACTGTTACTGTACTTTTATTACAAGTATTATACTGTAAAAGCAACAGGCTGCATCCTGCTTCAGCTCCTGTGCAGAGCTGATTATTAAATATGTGCAAACAACAGCATGTTTTCAGTCTCTTGCCACATCTGTAAAGACAATAACTTTAAAAAAAAAAAAAGAAAAAAAAAAAAGCTTGTACCATGTAGCTCCTCATTAATCAGGAACTATGGATTAAAGTACTGTAGTGTACTGTAATACTGAAAAAAATGTAAGAGAAGAACTTCAGATCCTGAGTGTGTGAGGACAGAAGAATCAGCTTTATTTCAATTTTGAGGGATAAAATTTATATTTGAGTTTGATGGTTCTGTTCTCTTTGTGATTACAGGAGCTGCCCTCAGATTCAGACCTCAGCACCACCCAGTGACGGCAGACAGATCATCCAACATGTTCACATGTTAACTGCAAAATGAACTGATGAAAACAGTACAAAGGTTAAAGTACCACATGTGCTGTAGTGAAAGCTGCAGCTGTTTTATTGATAAAGTTGAAGACAAAAAAACAAAAGGATTAATCACCCATGTAACTGTGTCACTATATATCAGCATTAACAGGACCTCAGTTTGTATCTCAGACCTGCACAGCTTCCGTTTTAAACACTTGATGTACTCAGCTGCATAAAGAGCACGTTTGAGTTTCTCTAACACAATTAAATAAAACCTGATGAAGGTCAAAGGTCACAGTTTTTTGCAGATAGTGTGTTATTTACCATAAAGTGATGCAGAGTTATTCATACCAGAGTAACCAGAGAGGATCACATATTTTTAAATATATAACTTTCTACAGGACTGAATATAATATCTTTATGTAAAAGTCCGGAGCCTCTGGGGAGTATCCGAGTATTTATAACATTACACAAACCAAATGTCTCCATCACAGTGTTCATGAAATGCTGGGTTTATCCATCTCCTGGGGCGGGCCTACGGAGGAGTGCTGAAGATTTCCCTGTGAGGGAGCTGCTGGTGAAGATCATGAGTCCTGCTTGATCAATGCGATGAGCTTCAGTGTTCCTGGTGTTTCTTAAATGATGCCTCTTTCAGTGGGTCAACAGAACTTCTGGCACAGGACAGCTGTGATGAAAGAAAGGGAAGAAGTTTCTCCAAACCTCTGGACCCAGGAAACCCAGCTTGGTCCTGATGGTCTCCCTCACTAGTTTCTCTCCAGGGTGAATGTAGCTGTTATACATAATATGGATTATTATTAAATAAAAAGAACAAATTAAACTACACTACTGAAACCTTCTGCTGCTGTTTTTAAAGTTTCCATGTTACCAGGCTGAAGAGATTTAAACAGTTTTAGATCCATTACACTCACAGTCTTAAATGTTAAAATCTCAAAGGACAGCATTATATTTTTGATATTAACAGTAACTCTGGGCTTCTGTGGAGTGTGTAGCCGATCTCATCGCTGTCTAAAAATGGATTAAAAAAACCATAAGAAGTGCTGAATCCTTCAATAACACAGACTATTAGAGTAGCAGCTGTCTGTGTGAAGCACTTGCTGCAGGGTTGCGCCATGAATGTATTCAGCTGCCAACAAAAAGCAGGACTCAGTGTGGGCAACTGCCATGAGTCTGACGATGTTGGGGTGAGACAGTCTCCTAATAAAACAGAAACGTCTCTGAATAAAAAACAAAAAAATCACGTTTCACCACTGTCGCTAGCTAGAATGAATTAGCCAGATTTTTTGTCTGATACCTGACAACTTTTTTCTTGAGACCTGACGATGTCCTAAAATGTACACCGTACTCTGACTTCAAGTTGGAAAACATCAGGTATGTCATCTTTTTGCTGTCATCTTGACAGACTTCTATACATCCTCTCAAACTGCTCACATATATGTTATCACTGGAAGGTCTGTGGCCAACACCTATCGATTTCAGTCCTTTTCCTGGTTGTTGTCTTATATAGTGCATACCACAGCAGGTAAATGCGAAACCAGATCCTCTACAGGAGAGACAGAGTCTCCCCAGGCTGTTTCACTACAGGACGGGAAGGAATGGACTCCATATTCTGAAATGTAACACCTGAGGAGATGGTAAATGATGAAAAACCAAGAAACAGAATCCTAAACAAATGCAGTGATCTGTCAGGATTTGAATCACAAAAAGACCTGAACTTTAGCATACTTTAAACTATTGTATATTTAATTTAATGAGGTATAATATAACAGCCAATTTAACTACAAAGGAAGAATGCTGCTCTATTATATGGAGATAATGTTACTATATGGGGGGTATCTTCATCAACAAGATCACAGGACAACCTATTTTAATGAGACTGTGCCCAGCCTGCGGCTTCCTGAACCCATTTGAGCTCAATTCAATTCAGTTCAGTTCAGTTAAAATAGTGCCAAATTATGACAGTTGCTTCAAGATGCTTTTTATTGTAAGCTAAAGATCCTACAATAACAGAGGGAAAACCCCAACAATCAAACAGCATCCTCTGAGCAAACACTTGGCCAGTAATGTATCATGTCCTAATTCAGTACTGGTATTAATCAATGACTAATAAGTGATTAATAATTGACGCACATCATACTTTAGATGATCAAAAATATTTTAGTTGTTGAATTTCATCTTTGCTTCTGATTTAATCTCTCAGGGATTTTCTTCTTATACTAATTTCACTAATTAACATCATTAGTTGTGAGTTGTTCCAGTAGTTTAATTTTTCTTAGTCTCTGGTGATTTGCTGCCCCTCTCTTATCTTTTTTGAAATGGGATAGTCTTTGACCACGTATAATAATGAATAATATATTTTGAATGAGTAAATTAATTTTAGAAGAAAATAAAAATTGGAAAAAAAAAATCTGTTACAACCCAAAACTTAACTTCTCAGCCTCACAGTGTGGATGGATGTGATAACTAAATATTTTTCAGATTAATTCATGAAATGTACAAAGTGCAGTTGAAGATCTAAAACAACCTTATGCAGTAATATTAATAACTGCCAGCTATGAGAGAGGTCATGTTAGTCTTGTTCTATATATGTTCTAGTTACACAAAATATATCATTTTAAACAAAAAAAAATTGATATCCAACTTTAAAATATCCTATTTTTGAATGTTTTACGAAGAGAGAAAATCAGCTAGGTTACAAAATGAAGGCAACATTAGATTCAGTTAAAGGAATAACAGCACAAGAGCCACACCTTCTTCATTAAATCCTGATGCAAATGCGACTGTGTGAAGTGTACTTCTGTCCTGCTGACCTATCTTGTACTTTGTGTAGATCGTCGGAGCAGCAGTGGAGAATCAGGATGACAAACAGACTCACTCTGCTGCTGGTTGCTTTCTTTCAGCCATGTGAGTGCCTCTGCTTCTTGTTTCATCATTTACCAGGAAACACTTTGTCAGTCAGTTATACCAGAACATCATTTCTGTTTTCATTTCATCAGGTGTTACAGGTCAGAGTATGGAGTCCATTCCTTCCAGTCCTGTAGTGAAACAGCCTGGGGAGACTCTCAGTTTGTCCTGCAGGGGATCTGGTTTCACATTTACCTGCTGTGGTATGAGCTGGATAAGACAACAACCAGGAAAAGGACTGGAATGGATCGGGGTTGGCCACATACCTTCCAGCAGCAACAGATATGTGAGCAGTTTGATTGGACGTATAGAAGTCAGTAGAGATGACAGCAACAGCATGGTACATCTGAGGCTTTCCAACCTAAAGCCAGAGGACTCTGCTGTGTATTATTGTGCAAGACACACACAGTGGTTTAAGTAATGAGAGAGGCTTTACAAAAACCTTCAGACATACAGTTTCACAGGAACCTACAGGGGGCAGTAGATGATCAAAAATCTGATGTTAATCTGACGACACAATAATACCTGATTCTACCATGTGTGAAAGTGTATTTCTAGAATCTAGAGTATTTCTATGTAAATAATCATAATAATGAAACATCCCCCCCCTATAAAAATAAAAATAGTTATAAAAGCAGAGCTATATAAAAATTAAAATGGCTCTTCATATGAAAAAGGTTCTCCTTCCCAGTCTCAAGTCCTTTGCACCCTCCAACAGGTTGCCCTGTATTTTGCTCCATCCATCTTCCCACCAAATCCAACCAGCTTCCCTGTCCCTGCTGAAGAAAAGCATCCCCACCACCATGTTTCACAGTGGGGATGGTGTGTTCAGGGTGATGAGCGGTGTTACTTTTCCACCTCACGTAGTGCTTTGCATTTAGGTCCAAAAGTTCAACTTTGGTCTCATCTAACAAGAACACCTTCTTCCACATGTATGCTGTGTCCCCTGCGTGGCTCCTGCCAAACGGGACTTTTTATGTCTTTCTGTCAAAAATGGCTTCCTTCTTGCCACTCTTCCATATAGGCCGGATTTGTGGAGTAAAATTCTGGAAACATTGATCATTTTTGTACCAATTCACAATTATGTGTTAGTTTGTGTTAGTCTATCACAGAAAATCTCAATAAAACACATTTAATTTTGTGATTGTAAGGTGACAACATGTGTAAAAGTTCAAGGGGTATGAACACTTTTTCAAGCCACTTTACATTACAAAATGAAAGAAAATTGTCATTAAATAATAAGAGATGTCAGAGCCACTCCTTCTACATAATATCCTGATGCAAATCTTCACTGTGTGCAGTGTACTTCTGTGCTGCTGACTTGTCTTAAACTTTTTGTTGATCATCAGAGCAGCAGTGAAGAATCTCTAGACTCACAATGACACAGACACTCACTGTGTTGCTGGTTGCTTTTTCACTTCCCTGTGAGTTCTTCTGCTTCTTACTGTTTCATCATTTACCAGGAAACAATGATGGTCAGTCAGCGATACCAGAACATTTTGAAGATGTCTGTCTCACAGTTTTATCTGTATTCATCTCATCAGGTGTTAC
The DNA here is from genome assembly GCF_963969265.1 of Rhamphochromis sp. 'chilingali'. Lineage (NCBI taxonomy): Eukaryota > Metazoa > Chordata > Actinopteri > Cichliformes > Cichlidae > Rhamphochromis > Rhamphochromis sp. 'chilingali'. Next base: position 20,181,853 of record NC_137942.1, on the reverse strand, counting down.
AGGTCAGAGTATGGAGTCCATTCCTTCCAGTCCTGTAGTGAAACAGCCTGGGGAGACTCTCAGTCTCTCCTGCAGGGGATCTGGTTTCACATTTACCTGCTGTGGTATGCCCTGGATAAGACAACAACCAGGAAAAGCACTGGAATGGATAGGGATTGGCTTCTCATCTTCCAGCAGCAACAGTTACGCAAGCAGTTTGAGAGGACGTGTAGAAATCAGTAGAGATGACAGCAACAGCATGACATATCTGAGACTTTCCAACTTAAAGCCAGAGGACTCTGCTGTGTATTACTGTGCCAGACACACAGTGGCTTAAGTAATGAGAGAGGCTTTACAAAAACCTTCAGCTATACAGTTTCACGGGAACCTACAGGGGGCAGTAGATGATCAAAAATATGATGTTCAACTCACTGTCACAATAACTCCTGTGATATATGTGAAAGCATATTTAAAAAAAAAAAATCTAAAATGATTTTATGATAATAAAAATATTATGAAAAAAAGAATAATGTATGTAAACTGTGAGATAGAGAAGTTAATGCAAATATTTTACTTTTTCCTTTGTATTCCAGAGAAAAGGACTTTAAAACAACAAGTAAAACCAAAGACATTTGAAGTATTTACAACATGCTTTTTTAAACACAAGTTTAGCATCTCAAGAGACAATAGCAGGGTTGAACAATCAAAAAGTTACATCTTATGTCTTTTTCCAAACACTTTCCTTGAAACTGTTACAAACTGAATCAAACTCCACTTACACTAGGCTACTGTGTATGTTGCATTGATGAATGCTGTTGATGTGCTGTTGATGTGTGTCTTCTGTGGTGAATATAATATAGATTTGAAATGTGACTGAAATAAAGTTGTTTCACGTATTTCTTCATCAGAGTTAATATAAGAGAACATGACACTAAAAGAATCCCAAACTGGACTCTGCTGAAACAGCAAAGATGATTGTAGCAGTAAAACTTTCAGTTGATGATCCAGACGTAGCGCAATGCACGCCTGGATCAGCATCTGAAAGACACGTAGTCAACTTGGTTTGATGGCCAACTTTTTCCTTTCCTTTGACAGGACGAAACATTCAGCAGAACCACATTCAGAGACGACAGCTCTCTGCCATGACTGAGTGGGGTGAGCAAAAAGCACAGAGAAAAAAGAAGAAGCCAAACATTTAGTGGGTTGGTAGGGCTGGATCACAAATATGCAGCCCTGGAGCAAGAGACACCTGACGAAATGTACATGGAGAAAGATGACAGAGAGGAGAATGATGGACAAGCTGGAGAGAAGTCATGCACTTTGTTCTATAATTGTACAACATTCTGTCAAGAAAAGTCATAAAATAGTGATTATAGAAAATAAAAGTCTTGCAGGTTGATGGCAAACTGAAATGGACGTCATGCTTATTCTCATGTGTAAAGAAACAGCTGGTGTCACACTAACATGTAGCTGCTGTGAGTGGCAACCGTTTGACATAATGAACAATTAAGGAAACAAATTTAAAAGTGTTGCAGAGACTTGCAGTTAAAACATCCTTTTGAATAATATTTGAATATATTTGAGATATGTTTGCTCCTCCCTAATAAAATAGGGATACCACACTTATGTCCTCTCACTAACTATCTGAAGCACTTCCTTCACTTTCAAGATGATGCTGAGACTGTTCTGATGACAGTGCTCTGTCTGCCCTGTGAGTCCCTTTATGCTATAATACACAAAGTGATTTTTTTCATGATTTTATTACAGTTTTTCTCGATTGCTAAAACACATTTCTTGAAACTATGCCTCATATTCTCACAACAGTAAACACAAATCCATAACATCTCACTCAATTTCCCAAACATCCTATTTCCAGGTCAAAATGAAGCTCTACACTCAAAACTATTCACTCTTGCTGAAAAACCAAACTTTGCCCTCAGACATCAAACACAAGCCCTCAAAAACACACACACTACAACAGAGTTTTGCACACTGGTACAATTAATTCAAAACAATAGTTCCAAAACAATTAGGTTGCTTATGGTTCTCCCCTTCAAAAACCTTTTCACATGATAAACACAAAAGACGCAACCAATGTATGTACAGTGGCACATTTTTATTCATGTACTATACAGTACAACACACACCAAAAAACATTATTCCACCTCAGCATCTTGTGTTTGGTCTGGGTCAGGCCAGAGAATCTCATCCACATCACAGGCTATATTGGCCCTAGCCAGGCAGCGGGGGTAAAATCCTCTTGCATGCCTGATCCACCCCTGGCATGCATCTACTGATATGTCTAGGCAGGCTTCTTCCATGGCCTGAAGGAGGTGAACACGGACATAAGGTTCTCGGTCATACACTTTCCACCGCCATGCCGAAAATAACTCCTCTATCGGGTTTAGAAAGGGAGAGTATGCAGGCAGAAAGATATTAGAAAACCTTGGGTTATTGGTAAACCAGTCACGAACCAGAGCAGCGCGATGGAAGCTGACGTTATCCCACACAACAACGTAGTGAGGCTGCTCTGGCTGTGCTGGTTCCCTGTAGTCCAGCTGGAACATATGTTGTCTTAAACCATCAAGAAAAGCAAGGAGAAGCATAGTGTTATAGGGTCCTAGTACGGCATGGCGGTGGAGTACCCCTCGTTGGCTGATGGCTGTGCACATAGTGACATTCCCCCCACGCTGACCAGGGACATTTACAATAGCCCGATGGCCAATTATGTTCCTCCCCCTTTTCCTTCTTTTGGTCAGGTTAAAACCTGCCTCATCCACAAAGATTATTTCATGGGGAACAGGCCGTCCTTCAATCTCAAAGATTCTCTGCAAAACACATAACACAGTAGAGTCAATCGGTACCCTGAACCACAGTTCAAGAGTGCTGAAATGGCAGCATAAACTGCCATGCTGTGATGGTACACAATACTTTATACAATATCCAAACTCATACCTGAACATATTCCACACGTTGGTTTTTCACTCTGTCAGAGTTTCGTTCGAAAGGGACTCGGTATGCCTGTTTCATCCGGAATTGATTCTTTCGGAGGATGCGGTCAATTGTGGAGAGGCTGATGGCATTTATGCCTCGAAAAAGATGATCATCCTCAATCACTCTCCTTTGAATCTCTTGCAGGCGGATTACATTATTTGCAATTACCATGTTTACAAGTTCCCTCTCTTGCCCCTCCGACAAAAGCCTTAACCTGCCTCCACCAGGTGGTCGTCTCTGTGTCCTACAAAAATAGAAGCACTCATTACTGTAACTGTCACACATTCGAAGGTTCTGATTGGTGTGTGATAAATTTTGACTCCTAGTGTTTCCACCTGGTTAATTGTGTGCTAATTGAGCTCAAGCTATGCTGACTTAAGTTAACATTATTGAATGCTAGTGCTTTCTAAATGACTACATGGTGTAAGCACTGAAAAATGTAGGGATTTGTGTGTAGAGTTTTGCAGTAACAGTTCACCAAATTTGACTCATGTGTCAAAGCAGGGAATAGTGTTTATAGTTCAGGGAAATGGGTGAGCTTTTTGAAAAATAGCGTTACGGTTTTGAAATTTTAGTTTAAAAGCCTGGTTATAGTGTTTAAGCAATCGAGAAAAACTGTAAATTAGTTTTTAACTGTTTATACTTCTGGTACTTTGGCAGGTCTGAATGGTCAGGCTATGGAGTCCATTCCCTCCACTCCAGTGTTGAAAAATCCTCATGAAACTCTCAGTCTTTCCTGTAGAGGATCTGGTTTCAATTTTGGCAGCTATGGCATGCACTGGATCAGACAACCTGCAGGAAAAGGCCTAGAATGGTTTGGAACTATTTGGAGTGACTCAAGTAGAACTGAATATATTGCCAGTGTGCAAGGACGTATAGAAATCACCAAAGACAATAGCAACAGCATGACATATCTGAGACTGTCTAATCTAAAGCCAGAGGACTCTGCTGTGTATTACTGTGCGACAACCACACAGTGGTTTCTGATATGGGAGAAGCTTTACAAAAACCTTCAGCTATATATTTTCATAACAACCTGTAGGGGGCAGTAGATGACTACAAATATTATAACATTTTTAAGAAGACATGACATGAGTGAGAATATTTATAAAACATTTGTTTTTGAAGGTGATTCATAAAGAAAATCAATATGAAAAAAGTATTTAAGCATTTAAACAGAGAGCATGAATAAGTTTAAATTAATCAGTAATTGAAATATGCCGATGAGCACATATCACCATATATGTAATCCATATAATCATAATCATCAGAATGGCTGCTCATTCTCCTGACCATTTATATTTCACTTACTGCTGAAGAGATTATTCAGAATATGATACATGTTCTTCTACGTCTCACTGCATATTTAAAATAATGTACTTCTAGACACACAACTGTGAAAACTAATGATAAAAAAATCAGTATGAAAAAATATGTCAACACTCAAGCAAGCACCCTCTGATCACTGTAACACTGCAGGTTTTACAGCTGTGTTCATCTAGCATAGCTCTCCCTAACCAGGAAAATAGCACTGCTAATATCTGTACCACATTACTGGAAAACAGAGAAGGAACTCAAATGTTTCAGCTCATAGTTTAGAAGTTACAAAAGACCATCTCCCATAGAAAGTGAATCTAAGGGAATAAAACCATTGCTAAACAACTCTAAAAAACAAAAGCATACAATTTGATGCAACATATTTTGTTTTTAGATTCATTTGAATGATACGTGAAACAGACAGTTCAGGCCATTCGTTGTAAAGTCCATCTATCAGCCATTCACAATGATGAATCGGCTAAGAAGTACAGAATAGACAGATGGATGGATGGAGTTTTAATTCCAGTTGTAATGATTTAAATAGTTAATTTAATTGTCTGCAAAATAGATTGAAATAATTCATGAGTTAGCAGCATGAAATCTTTTATTCTAATTTCTTTGACATTCCATTAAATCCATTTTTATTCATACATTATTACTTTAAAGCAAATATCATCTAATCATACTTTATATTGTAAGGTAAAGTCCAAAGAAAAACCATGACAGTGGAGAAAAAAAAGAAAAAGGACCTCTTGGAAAGCCTGATTCAAGAGGTGCCATTATCTGTAATAACTGGAAAGGATGAAAAAGAGAAACCAAGAGGTGATGAACATTATAAAAAGAGCACTGCAGATTGGGAAAGTCAAATCTGAAGCATAGAGCCCCGGAGCAAGAGCAACCCACTGAAAGGTAGGGCCAAAAAGGAGAGTGGGCAAACTAGAAGAAACAGGAGAAATGCAAAAATATTACAATACAATAAAATATTGATCATGAAAAAACCCTTTTGTTTCAAGAGCCATCATATGTCTTGTGAATAAAATTTTAAATTATTTTCTGTGCACTTCATGTTGTAAAATAAATACCAGATAATGTTTTCAAGAGAAATCTAAGTTGACTGAAAGTACAGTAGGGAGAGAGTCAAACTTCCTTTAGTTGAATGAAACCTCCAGGACACCCAGGCTCACGGAGGGCATCAATCTGTTGTGATCTGGTGGGGTGAGTAAAAAGTCAAGACAGAAATGAAAATGTTAAAGAGACAATAATTAATACAACCATAAATAGTCAGTAGGTTGGTAGGATGAGATTCAGATGAGATTAGAAACATGCATCTCTGGGCAAGAGTTTCCTGGAAAACAATACCCAGAAAAAGAGTGAGTACGATGTCTTTTACTGCTAAAAAACTATTCCCATCAACAAGTGAGTCCATGTTTGGAAGAAAAACTAATGCAGAAGTAAAAGAGTGAATTAAATGCAATGTTTTTTATTTTGAAATGCATTTGAATTTTAAGTGACCCAGATAGTTGAGCCCCTCCCTATTGAAATTCACATGGCACACTCAGGTTCTTTTAATGACTGGCTCTCAAAGTACTTGCTTCACACCTTCTCTTTCAAGATGTTGCTCAGTTTGTCTGCTCTGCTGGCAGTGCTCTGTCTGCCTTGTAAGTCACTAGAATTTATAATACAGAATGTGGAAATTGATTACATGTTCTTGAATTTGTTTCTCACATTACTAATCTTTTTTATTTATAATTTTCATGTTTTTGGCAGGTCTGAATGGTCAGGCTATGGAGTCCATTCCCTCTATTCCAGTGTTGAAAAATCCTCAGGAAACCCTCAGTCTTTCCTGTAGAGGGACCGGTTTCAATTTTGGCCAAGCAGGAATGCACTGGATAAGACAGCCTGCAGGAAAAACATTAGAATGGCTGGGGGTTATATGGTATGATGCAAGTAAAACAGTGTATGCGAGCAGTGTGGAAGGACGTATAGAAATCACCAGAGACAACAGCAACAGCATGATGTATCTGAGACTGTCCAGCCTAAAGCCAGAGGACTCTGCTGTGTATTACTGTGCCAGAAACACACAGTGGTGTAAGTAATGAGAGAGGCTTTACAAAAACCTTCAGACATACAGTTTCACAGGAACCTACAGGGGGCAGTAGATAATCAAAAATATGATGATCAGCTCACTGACACAAATAAATATAATATATATTGTGATTCTACAATATATAAAAGCATATTTTGAAAAACCAATTTAAAAGTATTTTCTGATAATAATAAAATAATATGAAAAAATGTATGTAAACTTTTAAGGATAATTTCAGAAGAATACATTGTCAAGATAAGTAGTCAAGATTTTAGATTCACATAAAAAACAAATGTCCAGTAGTTTTTACATGAGCACACTGTTGTTAAATAATATATCATGAAATAAATATATGTTTATACATTTAATATATTTTCTGAGTTAACACAAGGTATGGCAAACACAGTAAAATCAAAAATATTTCATCATTATTTAGACTATACTTTTTCAGTTATCTAAAGAGTGGTTCACCATCTGTAGAGATAATAGAAAGGTGGAGGTCAACCTGTCAAAAAAGTATCATTTTGTTTTTTCAGTGCCTGATGTCATGAGGTCACGGAAAGACGTGAAGGAATGACAACTGGGATGCTCAGAAAACCCAACTGCACTAATTTGTACTGATGAATGTTGTCAGATTTACTGTGGTTGTGAGTTAAACTTCTAGGAAATAAATACATTTATAAATAAATGAAAACATTTTTTGTTATTTTACCATCCATCCATTCATCCATCCACCTTCTTCTGCTTTATCCGGGGCCGGGTAGCGGGGGCAGCAGCCTAAGCAGAGAAGCCCAGACCTCCCTCTCCCCAGCCGCCTCCTCCAGCTTATCCGGGGGAACACCAAGGCGTTCCCAGACCAGCTGAGAGATATAATCTCTCCAGCATGTCCCGGGTCTGCCCCGGGGCCTCCTCCCGGTGGGACATGCCCGGAACACATTAACCCAGGAGGCATCCTTGTCAGATTCTCTTTTATTTTACTTTGGGGTAAAATCAGGAAAAACTAAAATAATTATCTTTGTATTACTAATGAGTGATCAAACCCTGCTGAGTAAAACATGAATGAACATACATATTACTTGTATATCTGTTTGTTTGGTTAGCTTGATACTTTCTTTTGATAAACTGATTAATGATGAGGAGAAGCTGATGCAAACTCAGGCTGTTTCCATCTTTGAATATGTGCTGCAGAATATAAAAATGGGCACGACAAGATTGAGCTGCACCACTGAAGACTGGCAGAAAAATAGCTTTGATGATAAATTCTCATGAGTTTATGGTTGTTTTTCTTTTCTTGTCAATTTACAAGCCAAATAAGAACAGATTCGTTTAAAAAATAAAGATGAATTTCAATTCAATTCAATTTTATTTTATTTATATAGCGCCAAATCACAACAACAGTTGCCTCAAGGCACTTTGTTTTGTAAGGTAGACCCTACAATAATACATACAGAGAAAAAAAACCCAACAACCCACATAGCAAAGAGGTCTGGCCCGGATCTGGTATCAAGCCGGCACTGCTGGCTGACTTCTGGCATGATAAGACGTATGATATCCAGATATGAGCCAGGCCTGGCATAGATAGCGCTGTCTATGTGATGCCATGCCATATCTGGCTCGATTGTGGTTTGGTTCATGTGGCCCAGGCCCATAGAAAACAGGTCTGGCCCGGATCTGGCATCAAGCTGGCACTTCTGACTGACTGGTGTCATGTCAGAGTGTATGTAAACCAGATATGAGCCAGGCCTGGCGTAGATGACACTGTCTATGAGATGGCATACCATATCTGGCCCAATTGTGGTTTGGTGTATGTGGCCCAGGCCCATAGAAAACAGGTCTTCCCTGGATCCGGCATCAAACTGTCACGTCTGACTGACCCGTGTCATGGCAGTGTGTATGCCAACCAGATGTGGGCCAGGTCTGGCAATAAGGCACTATTTATGTTCCTATTTTCCTATTTTAGTTAGAAGACCCAAATATATACTGCTATGGTAGCCAAAGTTTCAAATGCAGGTTTGACAGGTTTGTGAGTTTACACTTTATCCAAAACCTTGTGACGGTTTACTCATCTGTGCCAGTGGGTGGCTGTAGCTCAAGGGTAACAGTAAAAATTTACCACCCAATTTACCATCTGCTGACAAAACAACAGAAAGCAGCTGAGAGAGAGAGAGAGAGAGAGAGAGATGCATGGAGAAAACCAATCAGGAAACCTTAACAAAAATGCCACAAACTCCACACTGACATGAAGCCACAAGAAGAGAGGCTCTCACCCCACTTATGCTTACAAGACCAGACCACTTAGATAAGAACGCTTTTTATCAACTTTATTAAACACTAAATAACTCATCCAACACTTACTTCCATGAGATAATAGAAAATGCTCTCATTTGTAAGAAAAACCAACAAACAACAAAAAATGTTTTAAAAATCCAAAACTCCTAAACCATGCAGAAGTCCTGTTCTTAGAATTTTGTGTTGATTTTGAGTTTTGAATCTTAAATATATCTGAGTTTGAAATTTTGATTGAGTTTATTTAGGTTTTATTTATTTTTATTTATTTTTATGTTAGGTTGAATGTCATTCATCATTCATGCTGAGTGACAGTTTTAATGTATTTTACTTTTTTGTGGAGGTTCAGATGTTTGATAAAATGGTTTCCTGATTTAGTGCTGGTTTTTAAGCAACAACTTGTTGTTTGTGAAACTTTTTCAGAGATGCCATCAACATGAACTTTAGCAGTAACAAGTCATATTGTTCCCACAGTATTAATATCTTCATAGAACATGTGTTTAATAATTAGCACTTATGGAGATTTTCATACATTTTGAGAGAAAATTATTATCTATTTTTTCATAAATAATAAATATAATTTGTGCATTTATAAGATTTACCTGACTAATATAAGTGATGTGCAGAGGATTGTGTGACATGACATGTGTTCCTCTTTGAGGAGAAGAAACTGATGCAAATTCAGATTTTTACATAAGTGTTGCCAAATATAACACAAAGACTGCATGGTTGATTTACACAACTGTAGACTGAGCAGAGGGACATGACTTTTACAATGAACTGTCCTGCCTTTATGTTTGTTTTCCTTATAGTGTCAGTTTACTGGGCTGGTAAGGACAGCACATTTCTGAAACATTATGAAATGTTTGAAATAAAGAAGCTAATTTTGTTTTTGTCTGTAGGTACTGAGGCTCAAACATTGACTGAGTCTGAATCAGTGATTAAAAGGCCTGGAGAATCCCACAGACTGACCTGTACATACTCAGGGTTCGGTTGGGATATTCATGCTGTTTGGGTCAGACAGGCTGCTGGAAAAGGACTGGAGTGGGTTGCTTGGATCCAGAGTGATAGCAGCAATATCTACTACTCTCAGTCATTCAGAGGCCGCTTTACCATCTCCAGAGACAACAGCAGAAAGCAGCTGTATCTGCAGATGAACAGCTTGACGACTGAGGATTCAGCTGTTTATTATTGTGCAAAAGAGCCACAGTATCACAAACCATCAACAGAGCTGAAGAAAAACCTCTCGGTGCCTGAACAGTTATAACATGAAACTACCAGAGGAGGAGCTCTAAGATAACTGATTATTACTATTATTCAAGGGAAATAAATGATAGAGGTAGTGGTTGCGCAAATGCAAATTCTGATACATAGTCTTATACGTATGGGTTATGTAATTATAAAACTGGGACTATGTGATGGATTTACAGCACTGTAGACTGGACAGAGAGACTTTTACAATGGACAGTTCTGGATTTGTGTTTGTTTTTCCTGTCCTCTCAGTTTATTGGGCTGGTAAGGACAAAGTATTCTTTCTTTTAACATTATGAATTTATATGCTTGAAATAAGAAGCTAATTATTTGTTTATCAGGTCCTGAGGGTCAAACACTGACTCAGTTTGAATCAGCAGTTAAAAGGCCACAGACTGATTTGTACATACTCAGGGTTCAGTAATTATAGTAATGTTTGGATCAGACAGGCTGCTTGAAAAGGACTAGTGGATTGCTTAAATTGCTTATGATGGTAGTAGCAGCCACTGCTCTCAGTCAGTCAGAGGACGGTTTAACATCTCCAGAGACAACTCTTCTGTTGCTGGCCCACCTTCTCAGAAGAGGAAGCAATGCCATATGAAAACTCAAAAACACAGACACAAAAAACACAACACATTTAGAGAAATAAACTGCACTTTGACATCATCAACACGCTGAAAGAAACACTAAAAGTGCAAAGGCATGAAAAACACCTATCAGAGGAGTAACCATTTTGATGATACTTTGTTCGTAATTACATGTACTGTATGTAACCCAAATACAACTTACTCTATGTTAGGGGAGAAGCTGGATATGTGTAAAAACAATCAAAACACAGGAATTTCAGTTAACTGTGACTTTAGTTATCAACAGGTAATAGGTTCATAACAGAAATTACAACCTGGGCCTTTCACAAAATGAAATAAAATTTAAAGTCATTGTCCTTAATTATTTGAATTGTTCCTTTAAAGGGTATTTGGTTAGGTTGGAACCTTATCTTCAGTTTGTTCCTCAGAGTTATAGAGGGTCGATGGTCAGTCAAGTCAGAGAACAGATCAGCTGATCTGTCAGTCAGCAATTTATACACTGCCCCCAAAAATATAAAAATCAAATTCAGCAACGTCACAATTAGAGAGGTTACATATTTAATTATATCACATTAGTTATAGTAATATCACTTTCTCACTTTAAGAGCACTCCTGCCACTACTTTACATGCATGTTGAAAGTTAACACAGTGAGGCCATTGTAATGGGAGACATTAAACAGATAGTGAGGCTCCTTCTGCTTATCAGGGATGTAAATCCTTAGGTGAAGGCTAATCCTTTCTAATCCTTTCAATTTATTGGGCTGGTAAGGAAAATGCAGTTGTTTTACTAACATTGTTGTGAAATTGAACTGATATACTCGGAAAACAGTCACTAATCATTTTTTTTGTCTGTAGGTACTGAGAGTCAAACACTTACTGAGTCTGAATCTGTGATTAAAAGGACTGGAGACTCCCACAGACTGACCTGTACATACTCAGGGTTCAGCAGTGATATTCATGCTGCTTGGATCAGACAGGCTGACCCCAGATGACAGTGGATTGCTGTCATCTGGGGTGACAGTAGTGGCAGCTTCTACTCTCAGTTAGTCAGAGGTCGGTTTAGCATCTCCAGAGACAACAGCAGAAAGTAGGTGTATCTGCAGATGAACAGCCTGACAACTGAGGATTCAGCTGTTTATTATTGTGCTCGAGAGTCACAGTGACACAAGAGGAAGAAACTCTGTAAAAAAAACTCTGCAGTTTGCTTTCTGCCTTTCACAGTCACGTAAATTAAGTACCTCATAGCAATCATACTCCATAAATCTACTTAAAAACACAATGAAACTACCTTATTGCAAAAATATGTTTGCAAAGCTGTCATGTTTATATGTATTTATGACTGTGAAGAATAAATTGACATGTAGAAATCTATGTAAATAATCTTAAAATTTTCATCCTTCTTCTAAATGATGTTTTTCTTTTGAACATCTATGCTAACCCTTACTTAGGGTTAGCATAGATAGTAGCAAGAACCTGAATCCCTGGTGCATGCCCAGCGGCGCTGGGTTTACTTGCTGTACAGGCATTGAAAGGGCTGGACAAAACGTGGGACGGTACAGATAAACGCAGATGAACGCTGAGAAAGGGTCCTATGTGCATACTTTACCAGTGCCAAGCTGAATAACCCTATGTGTGGACTAGTCACCGTTGGCCATAACACAATCAGAGGTTACTTATTGATCCTAATTATTACATTTTCAAACATTGATAAGCATGTGTTCATATAACAAGTGGCACAAACGTTTTCATTAATATAATGGTAGATGTATTTGACCTAAATATATGGTTCGTGCGTTTTGAACATGCAGGTCAAATGCTTAACACAGTGACTTAACTATATAAAACACTCCATTGTAAGTGCGCATAGTATATATGAGTATGTATGATTGCACAGAATTTATGTGAGTAATTATTGTTACATGTCTAGTGTATACATATATGTATATCATAATAAAATCCACAACACATTTTCTTTTTAGGCATTTGAATAAAATTTAAGCCACATACTTCTCCCTACTAAAATCCAGGTGGCGGACTTCTGTCCTCTTGATTTGAAACCCTTCATTCACACCTTCACTTTCAAGATGATGTTCAGACTGTGTTGTCCTGCTGACAGTTGTCCGCCTGCACTGTTGTGATACATAAATTATTATTTTTTAATTAGATCATTTGTTTAAATTGTTATTTTCTTCCTGATTTTCATAGACCTGCTTTTTCTTCTGGTTGTTCAGCAGGTTTGAATGGTCAGTCTTTGGAGTCCATTCTCTCCACTCCACTGTTAAAAAAGCCTCAAGAAGCCCTCAGTCTTTCCTGTAGAGGAACCGGTTTCAATTTTGGCCAAGCAGGAATGCAATGTATCAGACACCCTGCAGGAAAAACAAGAGTGGATGGTTATTTAGTGCTGTGTGTTACTGTGCCAGATACACACAATGGCAGAAGAATATGGTTTGCATAAGCATGCACATACAAATACACATTATAAGGTGAGCAGCTGCTTTTACAGTCTTTGATTTTCTGTTTAACTTATTATCAAAAATGTTAGAAAACGTTTTTAAGTTACAATGTAAACATTGAAAATACTGAAATGGGACATAAATGAGTCATATTTAATATCTAATTGGAATTGCTGCTGAGCAGGACAAATATCAGCATGATGATAGGAGCAAACTCATTATTAAATCTTTTACCATTTGTTTAAACAACAAGTACTTCTGAAGTATTCTGTCTCACCAGTTCATAAAGGGGACTAAAAGGAGCTGTTAAATGCATCAAACACACCAGTTGGACACTTTGTGCTAATCGCTGTTAGGTTTCAGATCTTTCCCACAGAAAACAACTGACTGCAAAATGGTAAAATGGTAAATGGCCTGTATTTGTATAGCGCTTTTCTAGTCCCTAAGGACCCCAAAGCGCTTTACACAACCTGTCATCCACCCATTCACACACACATTCAGACACTGGTGATGGCAAGCTACAATGTAGCCACAGCCACCCTGGGGCGCACTGACAGAGGCGAGGCTGCCGGACACTGGCGCCACCGGGCCCTCTGACCACCACCAGTAGGCAACGGGTGAAGTGTCTTGCCCAAGGACACAACGACCGAGACAAAATGTGAACATTGCTGCATGAAAGCAGTGCAGTAAATGAGCGTCAGTAATTTTCTATTAATTATGCTGAAACTCTTTACTTAATGCTACAGTGTGATCTGTTTTCTCTCATAATCTATCAGAATCCATCTGTATGCAAATCAATTCCTCACAGGCTGATATAAAGACTGATATCATGCAGTCAGTCACAGAAGAAGATGAGAAGCTCATCAGATTATATTTAGCAGCAACATGTTCTCTGGAGCTCTGCTGCTGGATCCTGTGAGTCTCACTGAACACAAACACTATGGTCACTGCACACTGAATCTTACTGTTACTACATTCAACATGTTTTGTCCACACGTGTGCACAGCTGACACAGCCAGCCTCTGTGATTGTGCAGCCAGGTCAGCGTCTGACCATCACCTGTCACGTCTCTTATTCTCTTGGCTATTGGACAGCTTGGTTCAGACAGCCTGCAGGGAAAGGACTGGAGTGGATTGGGGTGAAAGTTACTGGATATTCATACTACAAAGATTCACTGAAGAACAAATTCAGCATTGACTTGTAAACTTCAAGCAACACAGTAACTTTAAATGGACAGAATATGCAGCCTGAAGACACTGCTGTGTATTACTGTGCCAGAGAGTCACAGTAAGAGAAAACATCAACAGACCTGAACAAAACCTCTCAGTGCATGAGCACATTTGTAACATGAAGCCACCAGGGGAGGAGCTCCAAGACCAATAATGAATTTAAGGTATATTTAAGAAAAAAAAACATGGGGAAAGGTTGTTAAGGGTTTACTATTCTTGATAGAGGGAGTGTTAGACACAAATATTACTCGCAGCAGTTCAGCACCAGTTTACCATCTCCAGAGAAAACAGCAGAAAGGAGCTGAATCTGCAGATGACATCAGAGGATTCTGCTGTTTATTGTTGCCAGTGACACAGAGATACTTTATCAAGAGAAGGGTTTGCTTTGCCTTCACCCTCATCTACACTTTCACAGAAATACAGCTTCAATCGTTTTTTACGCTGTAGAGAGATTTTTATAAAGCTCTGTGTTCTGCTACATCATAATGTCAAGATGAAATAATCGAATTATATATTATTGTTTTTGCTTGTCTGTGGGCAAACACCCCACCGTCCTTATTCTGTCAGTGGTGTTTGGTTGCCTTTTAATTGTTTTTTAACTGGAAAACCATTTTTGATATGTCCATCATTCACCATGCCGAGGATTAGTTTTATTAGAGTTTAGTTTTGTATTATCAAGTTTTGGATGCCTCATAAAATGTTTAATGATCTGGTTCCTGTTTTTAAGCAACATGAGCTTTAACAGTAAAGAAACATAATGTTCCTATTGTTAATTACTGTATTACGTTATGGAGCACACATTTAATAATGAATAAATAGTAAACTGAGGATTTTTCTCTTTATTATTGTGGTCAAGAGCCACAGTGACACAAGAGGATAAAATGTTGTCTAAGTACATAGAAAACTTGCTTTCTGCAGTTTACATTAATATAAATTAATTTATTGCTATTCAACATCAACAACATTGTGAAAGAAACACCATCTTTAATACATTTATCAGCATTAATTCACGTCAGACTAAATAGAATTAATTTCAAAATCACAAAAATACAGTCAGATCCAAAAACAAATAATATAAATTTAATATATAAGTATAATGTTTATAAATATCTGAAAGATTTTGGTTGGTGATTAAATTTTGAAGAAACTTTTTCTTTACTAAGTAAAAAAAACAATAATATTTTTTTGTGTATAATTATTTTTTATAAGATTTGCTTATTTATTTATTTTTTTTAAATACAAGTGGTGTGTAGATGTTTGTATGAGATTATGTGTGTTTCACTTTAAGGAGGAGTTTATGCAAATTCAGATTTTTACGCATGTGTTGCCAAATATAACAGGGAGATTTTCATGACTGTAGACTGAGTAGAGAGACATGACTTTTACAATGAACTGTCCCGAGTTTACCTTTGTTATTTTGATAGTGTCAGTTTACTGGGCTGGTAAGGACAGCACATTTCTTCTGCAAACATTATGAAATGTTTGATATAAAGAAGCTAATTATGTTTTTATCTTTAGGTACTGAGGGTCAAACATTGACTGAGTCTGAATCAGTGATTAAAAGGCCTGGAGAATCACACAGACTGACCTGTACATACTCAGGGTTCAGTGGTGATATTTATGCTGCTTGGGTCAGACAGGCTGCTGGAAAAGGACTGGAGTGGGTTGCTTGGATCCGCGATGATAGTAAAGAAATCTACTACTCTCAGTCAGTCAGAGGCCGCTTCACCATTTCCAGAGACAACAGCAGAAAGCAGGTGTATCTGCAGATGAACAGCTTGACGACTGAGGATTCAGCTGTTTATTATTGTGCCAAAGAGCCACAGTATCACAAACCATCAGCAGAGCTGAACAAAAACCTCACAGTGCCCGTACAGTTATAACATGAAACTACCAGAGGAGGAGCTCTAAGATAACTGATTATTATTTACCTGGAAGAAATGGAAGAAATGCTAATAAGGGGGTTGCTATTCTTGATAGAGGTAGTGGTTGAGCAAATGCAAATTCTGATACATATGTATTATGTAACTATAACACTGTGACTACAGCACTGTAGACTGGACAGAGAGAGATGACTTTTACAGTGAACTTTTCTGGGTTTATTTTTTGTTTTTCCTGTCCTGTCAGTTTACTGAGCTGTTAATGACAAAGTATTCTTTTGCAAACATTATGACTTGACAAGAAATTATACGTTTGAAAAAGAAGCTAATTATTTGTTTAACAGGTATTTAATTTCTATTAAGTTTTTCACTTAATATAAGATATTTGTGATTAAAATAAGTGAAAAAAATCTGCCAGTGGAATAAGTGAAAATTCTCCAAATCCAAGATGCACTGTCTAAAAACAAGTTCATATATCTCACTAAAATGTTACTCTGTAGCTGATTGTGTCTTATTTTAAGTGTGATGAGATATTTTTGACTATAAATTAGACAAAAATACTTGGTAACATTTTGAGCTTTTGCAGTGCTGTGATTGTGCAGCCAGGTCAGCGTCTGACCATCACCTGTCACGTCTCTTATTCTCTTGGCTGGTACACAGCTTGGATCCGACAGCCTGCAGGGAAAGGACTGGAGTTGATTGGGGTGAAAGGTATTGCGGGCTCTTACTACAAACATTCACTAAAGAATAAATTCAGTATTGATTTAGACACTTCAAGCAACACGGTGACTCTAAATGGACAGAATATGCAGCCCGAAGACACTGCTGTGTATTACTGTGCCAGAGAGTCACAGTAACACAAGACATCAACAGACCTGAACATAACCTCTCAGTGGCTGAGCAGTTGTAGCATGAAGCCACCAGAGGAGGAGCTCTAAGACCAATAATGACTGTGTTATGCTACATAATAATGTCAAGATCAAATAATCTAATTATGTATTCTTGTTTTTGCTTGTCTGTGGGCAAACACCCCACCATCCTTATTCTGTCTTTTTATTATTTTTTAAATGGGAAACCAATTTTGATATGTCCATCATTCACCATGCTGAAGATTCGTTTTGTTGGAGTTTAGTTTTGTTTTATGGAGTTTTGTAGAACATGTTTACTGCTCTAGTTCCTGGTTTTAAGCAACAGCTGATGTTGTGAATCCACTTTTTCAGAAAATCCATCAACATGAGCTTTAACAGTAAAGAGTCATAATATTCCTATTATTAATTACTGTATTACTACATGGAGCACACATTTAAAAATGAATTTATATGGTTTTCTTTACTCATGGTTAATAAATCAATTGGTGACTAAAGTTTGAGAGAAAATTTGTATTTATTAAGTAACAAATAATAATAATAATTTGTAAATATATATAATATTTGCTTAAATATTTTAATATAAGTAGTGTCACTTTACTGTGCTGGTAAGGACAGCACATTTCTTCTGCAAACATTAAGATATGTTTGATATAAAGAAGCTAATTATGTTTTTGTCTGTAGGTACTGAGGGTCAAACATTGACTGAGTCTGAATCAGTGATTAAAAGGCCTGGAGACTCACACAGACTGACCTGTACATACTCAAGGTTCAGCAGTGATATTCATGCTGCTTGGATCAGACAGGCTGCTGGAAAATGAGTAGAGTAATTGCTCTGATAGAAATAGCACCCACTACTCTTAGTCATTCAGAGGACAGTTTACCATCTCCACAGACAACTCTTCTGTCACTCGCCCACCTTCACAGAAGAGGAAGCATCTCTGTACAAGTACAAAAACTCAGCACATCACAAAACCAACATTTGCTTTCAGAGTTCACATTTAGAGAAATGAACTCAACTTTAACAGCATCAATACACTGAAAGAAACATACTTAAGACAGTTTGCAGGAAAGGACTGGAGTTTACATCAAATTCTCATTTGATGTAATATATCGTTAGCTTCATAGCATAATTGCCTAAGTCATTTGACTAAGTCAATGACTTAGGCACTTATGCTATGAAGCTAACGATATATATACTTATATATTTTGCTGAGGAGGAGGAGTCAATGCAAATCTGATGTCTTCAGCAACTTTATATGTGCTTGAGAGTAAGACTCAGGGACTCAACCTAATATACACACAACAGACTGGACAAAGACGACTGATGTTTAGAATGATGAGAACTGTTTATTTAGTTGTTTTCCTGATTCTGTTTTGTTTCTTGACTGGTAAGGACATATATTTCTGGTATACAAATAAATATATGAAGAAATATGACTGGACTAATGATCTGTTAACATTTCTGTAGGTACTGATGGTCAAACACTGACTGAGTCTGAATCAGTGGTTAAAAGGACTGGAGAATCACACAGACTGACCTGTACATACTCAGGGTTCAGTGGTGATATTCATGCTGCTTGGATCAGACAGGCTGCTGGAAAAGGACTGGAATGGATTGCCTTCATCTGGGGTGACAGTAGTGGCAGCTTCTACACTGAGTCAGTCAGAGGCCGCTTTACCATCTCCAGAGACAACAGCAGAAAGCAGGTGTATCTGCAGATGAACAGCCTGACAACTGAGGATTCAGCTGTTTATTACTGTGCTCGAGAGTCACAGTGACACAAGAGGAAGAAACTCTGTACAAAAACTCAGGACATCAATGCACTGAAAGAAAGACATAATACTGGATTGTCAAGATCTCGTATCATTAAATATTCTGTTTTGTGTATAACTGTAAATATTTTCATTTGCTTTGTGAAACTAGGGATGGGTATCGTTTAGGTTTTATCCGATACCGGTGCCAAATCTGTACTTTTGAAACGGTGCCGGTGCTTAAACGGTGCTCGAACCGGTGCTTAAAGAATGGAGAACACAAACTTTGTCCAAAAACCTCTCATGTTCAGCTGGTTTTTTTTGTAAAAAGATAACAATGTGTGCCTTTTCTGCAGCTATGTGGCATATATGGTATCACTCTTGGCTGGAAGCAGTGCTTAATCAATGGAAAAAACACAAACTTTGTCCAAAAACCTCTCATGTTTAACTGTTTTCCACTTTTTCTTTGGTCATTTTAGCCTTTTTGGCCAGGGTGAAGGGAGTATCTGCCATCAAACAAGAAGACAGCCGCATGTAGCTATGATGATGTTTGCTAGTTCACCTTACATGCATTAATTTAATAACGTGGTTAGCCTACTCAACGTAAATTGCACACTAACAACATTAAGCTACTCACGCAGAGAAGAACGGCTGCTGCTGCATCATCATCCTCATCATTTCTGCTACACTGGCAGGGCTAGGGGCCAGGACTCTATTCTTCGGGTTTTTGGGGGATGTTGCTCCGGGTCCGATAACTGGCAACCCACCCGACGTGCACGGTGTGAGGTCTCGCAGCAAGCTATCAAATACGGCGCATTTCTCGGCTTTTAAAAAAAACGCTATGCGTCGCCAGCTGTTTAATCGGATTCTTGGTGTTACCTCCTTTGACAGTATCACAGTATCAGCTTAAAGCACTTGTTGCAGGCTGCTGAGTTTGCATATTTTGCTGTGAAGTACAGCCAGACTTTTGACCGCTTCGCCTTGGGCATTTTTAATCTGTAGCTCTGCTCTAACAGAACGTACGTACCTGGCCCCGCCTACTATCCTCGGAAACGTAAAATGATTGGCTAGAAGTGTATCACAGCTCAGGAAAAAAAAGCACCGAAATAAAGCACCGAAATGTGCGCTGCTTTTCGGTCTGGTTACTACCGTTTATGTCAGAACCGGTGCCATCATGGCACCGGACACCGGTACCCATCCCTAGTTCTAACTGACAAAAGTACAAACTGTTTTGATGAATTGTACAAGCAGTAAAGTAAACTGCATTTTTAAACAATCTTAAACAGTGGCAGGGGGATTTTGACAGTGTTATATCATATCTAACTGTCGCCTCCCTGCTCTCTGAAACAGGGTAATCAACCTTTTATTAATGTCAGATAGGCTATTTGTACATTCTAAATATATCTGTAGCTCAGTATGGTGCAAACACTTAGTATGACAGAGGATTCCTGGCCCATGTTAAAATTGACAAATGTCATACTGTGAAGACATGAAATCTGAACAGTATGCTAATACTAAGATTCACTCATTCACTCGTGAATTTTCATAGCAGATTAAAGTGGATTGGAAGTGTGCATTATGGATACAGCACATACGACACTGTGTAGCACTAGAGATGTGTAATTAATAATAATAGATTGGATTTATATAGCGCTTTTAAAGGCACCCAAAGCGCTTTACAATTCCACTATTCATTCGCTCTCACATTGACACACTGGAGGCAAGCTACAGCCACAGCTGGCCTGGGGCAGACTGACAGAAGTGAGGCTGCCATATCGCACCATCGGCCCCTCTGGCCAACACCAGTAGGGTAAAGTGTCTTTCCCAAGGACACAACGACCAGCACAGAGAGGCCGGGGATCGAACCGGCGACCTTCCGGTTACAGATGCACTTCCCAACCCCTTGAGCCACGGTTGCCCCGAATTAGTGACAAAACATTCATTAACTGTGCTCAAGAGTCACAGTGGCACAAACATGTAAACATGTAATATTTGTATTTGTTTTTTTCTTTTTGTGAGTAAAGGTGTGCCTTTACAAAAAATAATAGTGAACCATAGTGGAAGCAGGTAGGGGTTCTCTGACATTTTTGTTCCAACAGTTTTCTCATGTTTTGTGGCTAGTTGGGAGCTCAGCCACTGTATTTTGTTTACTGATAGACAGAGTGTGCTCAGTTTGTTTTTAGCTAGGAAGGGGTGTTTCGTTTGTTGTTTTGGCCTTGGAGACCCTGATGCACAGAGTTTCCCTGTGTTTTATTTTGGGCCTAATTGGTCGTTTGGTTAATTGTGAAATAAACAGTGTTTTACTGATGTCAACTTTGTGGCAGTTAATAGTTTTCTTTTCAGTTTGTGTCACACCCCGCCCCAGATAAAACCTTGCTTTTAAGTGGGGTGTAACACTTCACCTAATTAAATAAACACAGCTGACCTTGTGCTTTAAATGAGTTAAGAACTGACTGTATTACAATAAAATTATTTTGACTCACATGTTTTTAAACATTTACATGACATTTATATAGCGCATATATTTATCCCTAAGACGTTAGATTAAGAATAGAATAGAATAGAATAGAATAGCCTTTATTGTCATTGT
Source organism: Rhamphochromis sp. 'chilingali' (assembly GCF_963969265.1). Classification (NCBI taxonomy): domain Eukaryota; kingdom Metazoa; phylum Chordata; class Actinopteri; order Cichliformes; family Cichlidae; genus Rhamphochromis; species Rhamphochromis sp. 'chilingali'. Next base: position 20,160,579 of record NC_137942.1, on the reverse strand, counting down.
ACAGAGTACAACGAAATTGGAGTGCCACTCCCTTGGTGCAAGTTTCAATAATAAATATAAATGTAAAATGTAAAAAGTACAAAAAAAACAAAACAATCGTAAGTACTCAAACAATAGTATGTACAATATATACAGGATAGCAGCATTAATATAATGACAGTATGAATAGCAGCATAATATAATGACAGTGACGGTATGGAATAGGTTCAATTGTTTTTGTGCTTATTTACTACGGTGATAGCTCTGGGAAAGAAGCTATCCCTGAATCTGTTTGTCCTGGTTTTATGTGACCTGTACCGTCGGCCTGACGGTAATAGTTCAAACAGTTGGTTGCTGGGGTGAGAGTGGTCCTTGATGATATTGCCAGCTCTGCTGAGGTACCGAGAGTTTGCAGTGACCTCCAGGCTGGGCAGAGAGCAGCCAGTGATCTTCTGGGCTGTGTTGATGACCCTCTGCAGTACTTTCCTGTCTGCAGCTGAGCACCCTGCATACCATGTTGTTATGCCGTACGTTAGGATGCTCTCTATGGTGGCTCTGTAAAATGTCACCAGCAGCCTCTCCTCCAGGTTGTTCCTCCTAAGCACTCTCAGAAAGTGGAGACGCTGCTGGGCCTTTTTAACCACCGCCGTGGTATTTGCAGTCCAGGAGAGGTCATCAGATATCTGCACGCCCAGAAACCTCATGGAGTGTACCCTCTCCACACAGCTCCCGTGAATGTAAAGTGGGGCCGGGTCTGCTCTGCCCTTCCTGAAGTCCAAGATGAGTTCTTTAGTTTTCGTGGTGTTCAGTTGGAGGTTGTTAACTGAACACCACTCAGTCAGTCTGTTGACCTCATCTCTGTAGTCCGACTCATCCCCCCTTGAGATGAGTCCAACCACTGTGGTGTCATCCGCGAACTTTATGATGGTGTTTGATAGATGGGTAGGGGAGCAGTCGGATGTGTAGAGCGTAAACAGGAGGGGACTCAAAACACATCCTTGTGGAGACCCGGTGCTGAGTGTGATGGTGCTGGACCGGTGGGGGCCGAGTCTGACAGACTGTGGTCTATTTGTCAGGAAGTCCTTGATCCAGAGGCAGATGGGGGTGGAGAGTCCCAGGTGAGACAGTTTCTGGACCAGGATCTCCGGGATGATATGATTGAATGCTGAGCTGAAGTCCAGAAAGAGCATTCTCACATAGCTTCCTCGGTGCTCCAGGTGACTCAGCGCAGTGTGGAGCGCTATGGTGATAGCGTCCTTGGTGGAACGATTTGTCCTGTAGGCAAATTGGTGGGGGTCCAGAGTGGGAGGCAGACCGGCCCTGATGTGCTGACAGACCAGTCTCTCAAAGCACTTCATCACTACAGGCGTAAGTGCAACAGGCCTGTAGTCATTTGGGCTGGCCACAGCTGTCTTCTTGGCGATGGGGATGATGGTGGAGGTTTTGAGGCAGGGCGGGACGGTGTTTGATGACAAGGAAAGGTTGAAGATTTTAGTGAAGACTCCGGTCAGTTCGTCAGCACATGCTCTGAGAACCTTTCCATGTATTCCATCAGGACCTGCCGCCTTCCTGGGATTCACTGACCTTAGAACACACCTCACTTGGTGCTCCCTAAGTGTTAGTGTGCCAGTTCTGGGGGCGGGTGGAAGTGGTGTGGCAGCTGAGGGCTTGGTCGTCTCAAAGCGGGCGAAGAAACGGTTTAGATCCTCAGCCAGTGAGGCATCAGTCCTAGATGTTGCCTGGTTATTGCTTCTGTAGTTGGTAATGTGATTGATCCCCTGCCACATTTTTCTGGGGTCGTTGTCCGCAAAGTGATCTTCAATCCTCCTCCTATAGGCAGCCTTAGCTTTCCTGATGCCTCTACTCAGGTCTGCCCTGGCCGCCCTATACGCAGGGTTTTTGATTTGGAAACACCCTGACCCTTTTGTTGACGGTGACATTGTCAACACAGTTCCTGATGTACGAGAGTACAGTGTCCGTGTACTCCTGGAGGTTGTGGCTGGAGAATAAATCCCATACAGTTGTTGAGAAGCAGTCCTGCAGTTGAGAAAGGGCTCCTTCAGGCCAGGTTTTTATTGTCTTTGTCTGGGGCTTTGTTTTTCTCAGCAGTGGGGTGTAGGTGGGGGTGAGGGACATGCAGAGGTGGTCAGATCCAGCCAGGTGGGGGAGGGGTGTCGCTCTGAAAGCATGCCTGATGTTTGAATAGACATGGTCCAAAGTGTGTTCTCCTCTCGTAGCAAAGTCCACAAACTGGACAAATTTAGGAAGCACAGTCTTTAGGCACGCTTTGTTAAAGTCGCCGGCGACAATGAAAACCCCATCGGGGTGGGCAAGCTGTTGTTTGTTTATGGTGTTGAGCAAGAGGCTGAGAGCCGTGCTAACGTTAGCATCCGGCGGTATATAAACAGCTATCACAATAACTACTGTAAACTCCCTCGGGATGTAAAAAGGTCTGCACGAGACTGCCAGAACCTCCAAATCAGGAGAACAGCGTGTGTGAATGATCCTGCTGTTACAACACCACTCGTTATGCACGTAAACACATAGCCCCCCTCCTCTGCTTTTACCTGAGTTGCTGTTTCTGTCATGCCGGTGTAGCGTGCGGCCTGCTAACTCGACTGCAGCGTCGGGAATCAATAAATGCTTATTTATTCAGCTGTGTCATTAACATGAAAGCTACATGGAAAATGTGAATTGTCTGATTTCCCTCTGTTAGCTTTTGTTTTCAATGAAGCATAACAAAAATATTTTATTACTCTGCATAATGAAGCAGATAATATGTTACAATTAAAGTACAACTTATAAATCATAAGAGATGCCAACACAAGAGCCACTCCCTCTACATAATATCCTGATGCAAATCTTCACTGTGTGCAGTGTACTTCTGTGCTGCTCACTTGTCTTGTGCTGTGTGTTGATTGTTGGAGCAGCAGTGAACAATCTCTAGACTCACAATGACACAGACACTCACTCTGTTGCTGGTTGCTTCTTTGCTTCACTGTGAGTTCTTCTGCTTCTTATTGTTTAATATTTTTACAGGAAACAACGAGTGCTATAAGAACATTTTGTAGATGTCTGTCTCACTGGTTCCTTTTTAACTCCTCAGGTGTTACAGGTCAGAGTATGGAGTCCATTCCTTCCAGTCCTGTAGTGAAACGGCCTGGGGAGACTCTCAGTCTCTCCTGCAGAGGATCTGGTTTCACATTTAGCTGCTGTACTATGCACTGGATAAGACAAAAGCCAGGAGAATCACTGGAATGGATGGGAGAAGGCTACACAGATTCCAGCAGAAACAAATATGTGAGCAGTTTGAGAGGACGAATTGAAATCACCAAAGACAACAGCAACAGCATGGTGCATCTGAGCCTTTCCAACCTAAAGCCAGAGGACTCTGCTGTGTATTACTGTGCCAAAGACACACAGTGGTTTAAGTAATGAGCGAGGCTTTACAAAAACCTTCAGCTTTACAGTTTCACAGGACACTACAGGGGGCAGTAGATGATCAAAAATATGATGTTCAACTCACTGTCACAATAACACCTGTGTTTGCACCATCTGTGAATAAATATTAGTAAAACACACAGAATCTAAAAACATGTTATGGTAACAATGAAAAACAATGTGAAAAATAAAATTCATAAACTTCTAACCGCAATTTTAAGAAGAAAAAAAAAACCCAGCAATGAAAATAGGATATTTAGAAAAATACATATTTTCACTACTTTTCACATGAACACATCAAAATGTTTTAATTGATTCTCTTTAAATTCTGAGTTAGTGCCTTTAAACTTATTCTGAGTTAAACTGGTGAAACCCTTGTTGAAAGATAAAACGCTAAAAAAGACGAGTCAGAAAGGCCACTGAAGCAGAAACAAAGAAACATGAAGAGAAACATAGTACTTAAATAAATGAATTTATAATAAATGAATTTATAAATCAATAAATACTTAAAAAAAAATCTACTTTGGGGTAAAGTCAGGAAAGTCAGAAAATACTAAAATCAGGAAACACTGATTATAGAATTTAGTAAAGAAATAATTTTCTTTTTCTTAGCAGATACAGTGTTTCAATACAATGTTTATTTTTAATGAGTGATCAAATCCTGCTGAGTAAAACATGAATGAACATACATATTACTTGTATACATGTCTGTTTGGTTGATTAATGATGAGGAGGAGCTGATGCAAACTCAGACTGCTTCCATCTTTCTTTTATTTTCTTTGGCTCTCGGAGGAGGCGGACACACTTTTTCTCCCCTCCCTCATCTTCCCTGCTAGTTCTTATGTCCTTGTCTGGTCTCGTGTCTTTTTTGTATTAATTTCCCTGGAATACTCTCTCACAGTCTGTGTCTAAAACCTAAAAGAGAATTATGGATTTGATCAACTGGTCTCTGAATGCTATTGACACCCTTTAACGAGAAGTCTGGGCTCGGGAGAACCTGAGTGCCCTGCAGGGACTTTCCCTGCCGGATACACGATGGACGGGTGGCAGAGGATCGTGTGCCTGGCGGGACTGTCAATCGAGGACGCTTAAGATATCTACCTATTCGGAACCATGATAACAGGGTTCTTGCTGATCGGAGTTGGCTTGGCCCTGGCTTATCGGAGAATTAAGAGAGCGGAACCGGCTGTTCAAACCCCCACAAGGCTGCCCGCTGGGATTGGAACGACAGGTGCGACTTCTCAGAAAGGGCTCACTGAAGGCAGCATGGTTAAGAGCTTGGAGGCATTTACGACTGCAGTGAATGCTCAGAATAACACCTCTGAGCATATGTATGTTGGATTACATCAGGAAAGACTCAACTCAGAACAACATCTCTGGGCGGAAGCTGGATTACATCTCGGATCAGTTGGCTGCGGTCGTGAGGTCTCAGAATCTGCTATGTGAGCAAAAGAGTGACAAGACCACGGAATCGACGGCCAATAACATCATGGAGAAACGCGCAGCTATTAACGGGAGATTGAGAGACCAGTGTCGGAGTGTTAAAAACAGCTTGAAATTCTCATGAGTTGTTTGCAAAAGAAAAATCACCATCATAACCCGGCTACCCCTTCGGCGCCAGCTTTGGGCTCAAGGCTGGAGCTGAACAGAAACTCCCTGATAACGACTGTGTTGAGTCTGTTCCTTCCCATTCCCTACAAGGCCACCTGGGTTGGCTGGAAGACTGTTTACTTAGCCTGGCGGGGCGAAGGACACTGTCTCAGCTGAACTATGGACACGCACACACATACATATACTGATACTGATAAGCACTCAATGACACATCACCCTCCCTATCCAACGCCACCTCCAATGCTTACCTCCCCCATGATGTGGACATCGCGTCAGCTGGAGGCGGAGTCAAAGATTGCAGCGGTCCCAGATCAGATGTACACACTGGAACACTTTCCCATGTTGCTTGTCTGTGTTTATTGTGTTATGGTGTGTTGATACCTGTGCATTCCTGTATTATCCTTTTGTGTTGCACATTTCGATATTTTTTTTCCTCGCTACCTGGCCTGACCTGTCTCCCCAATGTGATGTTTGTGTATTGTATGTACGGTCGGCAAGGTCTGTCATCTCGGTTGTGGGCAAAAGACCTGCAACTGACAAATAAAGGCTATCTGAGAGATGATGAGATGCATCATCTCTCATCTCATCTTTGAATATGTGCAGCAGAATATAAAAATGGGCATGAAAAGATTGAGCTGCACCACTGAAGACTGGCAGGAAAATGGCTTTGATGATAAACTGTCATGAGTTTATGGTTGTTCTTCTTCTCTTGTCAATTTACAGGCCTGGTAAGAACAGCTTAAAAAAGTTTAAGATAAATATTTTGATGGCAGAAGATAATTCTGGTTGACTGTCTGCACCAAGGGTCAAATGCTGACTGAGTCTGAGGCTGAGGCAGTAGTAAAAAGCCCTGGAGGACCTGTACATACTCAGGGTTCAGTAGCCATCAGAGGAACAAAGAAAAAAAGCATTTAAACTGCATTTCAATCCAAAACAGATAGACAAAAATGGGCAGACATAAAAATAAAGTGCTATTTTGAGTACTTCAAGTACATTTTCAAAACGGTATTGTCTTTAAATAATAATAATAAAATTTTAACATAAAGTGCAGTTTTTCTCCTTAGAAAATAAGGGAAAAACATAAAAGGTTATTTGACCAGCTTCACCTTTAAACTCTGAGTAACCTTAGCCAAAATTATTTTGTACATTAGGCTAAAACAGTGTGATCATCAAACATTTTAGTGCAAAAAATAACAAACTCATTGGACTCACAATACCTCCATGCTTATTTACTGTCCGTCTCTTTCAGCCTGTTACTTAGACGAACTAGCCTGTTCACATTTTCAGAGCTCAAGGCAGCTCTCTTTTTTGTTACTATATGACCTGCAAGTGAGAACAATCTCTCACATGAGACAGAAGTGGCAGGACTAATCAAATGGTTGCAGGCCAGGACAGACAGCTGTGGGTTGGTCACTGCTCGAGTGGACCACCACTGCAGTCTGTCTCACTGATGGTGGATTGTGCTCTGTGCAAACTCGGGGCCCTGTTAAAAATCATCTGAATCTGTGTAGTGGTCTACAGTCCAGAGCAATCCATTTTGCAAGAGAATGTTTAAGTTTGTCCAATGTTGACTCACTAATTTTGATCTTGAAGCCAGTCAATTCCTCAAGTTTGGGCTGCTGACACCTTTTGTTGGTACTCGAACTGCTAGCTCTAACAGCTCCCACAGGTTCTGTGCAGCAACATGTTTTGCATTTAGATGGTACTGTAAGGTCGAAGTGTTTCGGTGGTGTGCAAACTCCTTTTTGCATAGTTTGTACAAAACCATGCGTTAATCAAAGCTTCCGGTGGGTAGTCTTTTGAAATGAAATTTGCCTCCGGTCAGTCCTAGCAACACTCTTTCTTCTTATTAGCTGTGTCCTAATTCAAGGGCCGCATCCTTCGGAAAACCAGGCGCTCGCAGTCTACATGGGCCGGGTCCTCCGAAGACCGAGAAGGCCGTAAGTGTGAGGCTGTGGAATTGGACCGTCTAGCCTTCTGATGTGCATCACCACTGTGTCGGTAGCCGGCTGCTCCTTGCTATCTAAAATATAACAGGACATTGGAGTAAATTCTGTACCATCTCACACTTCTGTTTAATCAGTTTTCTGTTTGACGTTTATTCAGCCGTGTGAAAACTATAAATTTAATCGCAGCCAAACCGATTTACTCAGGAACAAATAAAACACTGAAAAACACTGAAAAAAAGTTATCTAAGTGACTTTCACTACTCATGTTTAACCTGAACGGTGAAAGACTGCAAAGGATTTGAAAACGATGTGCTGGTAGTCCGATGTTCTTGCCGGCTCTAGTGAACCTTGACCATCCGGTCAGTGATTGAGGTGGTGGGGTAACAGACGTCTCCGAAAACATCAGAGCGCTTTTGCACATACGTGATGTCTTGATAAACCGAGCAGATATTTGAAGTTTACACACCTGAAAATATGTTAGAAGTTCATTTTGTGACCCAGAAAGAGTAATACTTCAAACTCTTTAGCTGTGCTCCTCCGCCATTGCTGCGTTTGAAAAGTATTTTTTTATTATTATACAAATATTATGAATAATAATTTAATTAATAAAGTATTGAAAAGCGTAATAAGAGTAATATTAAAACCAAGTAGCTACCGCCATTGTTGGAAACTGGAATTGGCTGGGCCGCGTTATGAATTCTGGGCCAGGGTGGGCCACAAAGGATACACTCGACCCATCCTTCAAATTCATATTCATATTCATGAATATTTGGTTCATTTTTTTATTCTTGTAATAAGCTGTTCTGGTAAGGATGATACGTTTACTTTCACTGGTGAAAAGACAGAATATCTGCATCATTGTGTCTAATGAGCTGTTTTTTTTTTAAGGTACTGACGATTGTTCTTTTTTGTGGAGGTTTAGATGTCTGATAAAATGGTTTACTCATTTAGTGCTGGTTTTTAAGCAACAGCTGTTGTTTGTGAAACTTTTTCAGAGATGCCATCAACATGATGACGCTCCCACACTGTATTATTAACTTCATAGAACATGTGTTTAATAATTATTACATATGGAGAGTTTTACTAATGTATCAGAAATTCATACATTTTGAGAGAACCTTATTATTTCATAAATAATAAACATAATTTGTGCATTTATAAGATTTACTTGACTAATATAAGTGATGTGCAGAAGTTTGTGTGAACAGCTTGACAACTGAAGATTCTGCTGTTTATTATTGTGCTCGAGAGTCACAGTGACACAAGAGGAAGAAACTCTGTATGAAAACTTAGCACATCAAACCAAGTCAGAATTTGCTTTTAGCTTTTTCGAAATGAATTACAGTGATGTGACATGTATGAAATGCATGTTGGCACTTTGGATATACGTAGTTTTATTTAGAGGACCACTCTGGGTTTTCATTGGCGTGATGCCTTCTTTCTGTTTCGGCCTTATCAAAATATTTGCTCTGTTCGTCCTTTGAGAGCGACTCCACTGTGGACAGAAGATCACAACAACACAGTGCCAGCACACAGCTTAAGTCCTACAAAAAACTGCAGTATGCATGCACAAACATGGGCATGAAACATTAACGAATGCCTAAATATATGCAGGTACACATTTACTGTCGCTCCCATGACTGCATTTACAGCGGCACTCCCAGTGATGTTCAATTCTGCTTTGATTTTTGGCCTTTGCCCTTAAGATATATCATGAATGCATTTGGTGGTTTCTTGATCTATGGGCTATCTTCATCTTGCTGGGATTGATGCTTTCTTTTTCTACAGGAATAAAACACAGAGTAAGAGCATGTGTTGTCACTGTGTACAAGCGTGAGGACAGTAGTGTAAAAACACGAGTAAAGCTGTGAAATGAATGAAGAACCATTAAAGGAGGCTGATTAAAAGAATTCACACAGACATCTGCAGACAAATGACAGATACCTGCAGATCGCTGAAATAACAGCAGAGAAGCTTATTTGGGAGTGGAGCTGTTGGGTTGAGGAGCAGGAGTGACAAAACCACACACCTTCACACCATCCATTCACTGGGCAGTGATTAAATTTAGCGATCAGCAAAGCTTCACACCATAGTAATACAAAAATAAAATACAAGGAAGGTATGGGTTATGTGCTGGCCCCAGAATAATTTCCTCAAGAGTGGAAGGAACACTTTTCACTGGCTGAGTGGAGGATGGCTGAGAAGTTGCATCAAACCACCAGAGGAGGCGCTCTAACACCAGCCATTTAACAGAGCTTGCAATGATAACTATAAAGACGTTATATGTATTTGAGTGGGTGCAAAATATGATGATATACAGTTAAAAGACAGTGATCAGCACAACACAAATTTTCGGCCATGTGCACAAACTAGTATCTAGTTCAGCGCAAATAGCTTCCTCTATAAAAGAGCTATTAAGCTGCTAAAATCATCACTACAAAAATCCTGTAAATATACATAATCTATTTTTTCAGCAGTAGGTTTTGTTGAGAAGTAGACATCAATTAAAATCTCTAAGTAACTTGTAGTTACTTAATATGTGAGATTGGTTTTTACATAATATATATGGATAAGTAAGAACTAATGAGCTTAAATTTAATGATTAAAAGGTCTTGAGAATCCCACAGATCTACCTGAACATACTCAGGCTTCAGAGGTGATTGTGACTGGATCACACAGGACTGGAGTAAATTGTTTGGATCCGCAGTAAAAGTTTCCATGTCACCTACTTTCAATCAGTCAAAGGCTGATTTATCATTTAAAGAGACAACAACAGAAATCAGGTGCATTGGCAGACAGACAATGTGACAGCAGGAAGGCTCTGTTGTTTATTATTGTGCTCGAGAGCCACAGGGACACAAGAAGATGAAACGCGGTACAAAACACAGCATTCACAGAAATGATTCATCATCATTCATTTATTCATTTCGATAGTAATGAATAGAATCTATTTTGATTTACCTTGTAATACACAGTAATGTGTATGATAAACATAAAACACTCAACAGCTCATGTAGCCTAAAAACATAATCTAATGTTTGATTCTTCAAATAAATCTGCTTTTAAAGTTACAGTTCAGTTTCTCACCTCTCTAAACTCTTAGCAAAGCGGTAACACATGTTTCAGTTATAACCTGACAGTTTCCATGTGTATGCAAAGTGAACTTCCTCTCAGTTTGAAATAAAGACTTGAAATCAGTCCGTCAGTTTCATCAGATGAGAAGCTCCCGTCAGATCACCTTCAGCACCATCATGTTCTCTGTAGCTCTTCTGCTGCTGCTGGCTGCTGGATCCTGTGAGTCTCACTGAACACAAACACTATGATCACAGCACTGACACTGACAGCATGGACACCACACACTGTTACTTTTATAGAACTGCATTCAACTTGTTTTCTCCTCAGGTGTGAAGTGTGAACAGGTGACACAGCCACCCTCTGTGATTGTGCAGCCAGGTCAGCGTCTGACCATCACCTGTCAGGTCTCTTATTCTGTGGGCAGCTACTACACAGCTTGGATCCGACAGCCTGCAGGGAAAGGACTGGAGTGGATTGGGATGCGATATACTGGGCGCACTCACTTTAAAGATTCACTAAAGAGCAAGTTTAGCATTGACTTAGACTCTTCCAGCAATAGAGTGACTCTAAATGGACAGAATATGCAGCCTGAAGACACTGCTGTGTATTACTGTGCCAGATACTCACAGTCTCACAAAGCATCAGCAGACCTGAACAAAAACCCCTCAGAAGCCGAGCAGCTGTAACATAAAGGCACTAGAGGTGGCGCTCTAAGACCAGCAATGTATTCAAAAGCTTTTCAGTGGGAAGGAAACAGTTCATAGATAAACTATTCAGTTTGTGTGGAAATTCTACAAAACTGATTTTGAAATATTTGATAAAAAATGTCACAGCATGAGTAAGCTTTACCGTGTTCTTTAATATAAATGATTTCAAATTGTGACTTAAAATGTTTTCATTGACAGGCTAATTGTTTTTAAAAATGTATTTTGACTGCATCATCTACAACTAAAAGCAAAAACCTGCACAGATACTTGTGAATGAATTGTTGATTAAAGTTAAATATAGCAGCACGGTTAGCACTGTTGCCGCACAGTAAGAAGGTCCTGAGTTCAATTCCGCCATCAGGCTGGGGTCTTTCTGTGTGGAGTTTGCATGTTCTCCCCGTGTTTGCGTGGGTTCCCTCCGGGTACTCCGGCTTCCTCCCACCGTCCAAAGACATGCAGCTTGTGGGGATAGGTTAATTGGAAAATCCAAATTGCCATTAGGTGTGAATGTGCGAATTAATGTGAGTGCGAATGGTTGTCTGTCCCTGTGTGTTGGCCCTGCGACAGACTGGCGACCTGTCCAGGGTGTACTCCGCCTCTCGCCTTATGACAGCTGGGATAGGCTCCAGCGCCCCCCCGCGACCCTGAAAAAGGATAAGTGGACGCGAATGGATGGATGGATGGATGGAAGTTAAATATAGAAAACCACATTTACTGACAGAAAAAAGGTTCCCTTCGTCTCAGAAACCAGACAATCCTGATTGTGAAATGATAGAATAATGATCAAATAAGAAAGAACAGTTTTGTTTGTTGTCACATGGACTCTTGGATTGTGTTGGAAACTCTTGTGTAGATAAGATTGTTTTGTACATAAGATTTTTATCTTTTTATCTTTTATGTTGTTTTAGTGTAACACTGAGGGCTGTGAGGGCGCTGTAATTTCAAATTCCTGTGTGTGATCTGTACACATGGTTTTTGAAAATAACGCTGACTTTAACGTTGAGTAATGAATGAGCTGCATCCGACAGACTGTTGGAAAATGGCTCCAGAGGGTGACCACTACCATCACTGAAGTAGTAGTTGCAACAAATGCTACCCACACAAATTTAGAGACCGTTTATCATATTTATAGACAACAAAGACAGCAGCTGTATCTGCACATAAATAGTCTAAAGCAGGGGTCTCAAACTCACAGCCCAGGGGCCACTTGTAGCCCACATCACCCCTACTTGGGGCCCAAATATTGACGTGAAAAAATATAATACAATTTGGCCCTTGAAGTTACTTTTTTGTTATGGAGGATTTATTTGTTGTTGAGTGCAATGTTAAAATAAGTTCTTTAAAAAAGTTATTTAATATGAAGACAATATGACCAAAGAGTACAAACATGTTGAGGGTTCGGCTGTGTTAGTTCAGTAAGAGAGTTATTTGTGAAGAAAACAATTTTCACTAGCAGTTCAGTTTTGAGTCTGTGTTTCCGCAGGCCCCGCTAGTTTAGAGACTTATTCCTCATGAAGAACGAAAAAGAAGACAGAGCATCTTCAATCGGTCTTTTACTCGCTAACGAGGGAAGCTTTGGTCAGAACCAGGCGGTCGGGCTTAATGCTCCTCACCTGTCTCTAGCCCAAATCCTTCAAAGAGCAGCTCTCCTCGCAGCTATTTATTCCCATGACAGTTACAGTTTACACAATATAACACAAGCACCTCCCACCGTAGAACCCCCTTGGTTACAAAAGACAAGGCACTGTGTGTGTGTATGTGTGTGTGTGTATGTGTGTGCAAGAACGTGTGTATGTGTATGTGTTTGTGTGACCTCCTGCTCACCAAAAGGATCATAAAAGCAGTTTGAACTAAGACGAATCCTAAACAAATGCAGTGGTCTGTCAGGATTTGATTTACAAACAGACCTTTGTTTCCATAGAAGTTGAAAGACTGAATAAATAAACCAACAATTTTTTCAAATTATTTAAACTCCCATTTTTTTGTACAAACAACCATACTACTGTATATATTTCAAATTTCATGAAGTATAACAAAACAGGCAATTTAACTCACTCTGTTCCAAAGGAAGAATGCTGCTCTAGCACACGGACACAGTGTTACTATATGTGGTGTATTTTCATCAACCAGAGCTTGTGCCCAGAGATGCCAGAGAGCTTTTCTGGATACTACATTTTTATTTTCTTTAGGAAGAGTGTTGTTGAAAAATTAAGGCATGCAGGAAAGGAAACCGAGCCCATTTGTAGTGTACATGTCAGACACAGCACACAGTACAAGCAATAAAGAACAAGTTCAACATCAACACAGACTGTTCTAGTAGTGCATTGACTCTAATGATCAGTGTATTACTGTGTCAGATAATCAACCCTTTTTTTTTAGTCTTGTGATTTATTAAACATTGTTCTCTTCACTAATTATAGACTTTATATGATATAATATATGATACTGTATAATATCATAATCCTCACTCCACCCTCACTGGATGCAAAGAATACACATATAATGAAATTTTCAAAGGAGTTGTTGTAGCAGATTGTACCAAAAATCCTTAAAATAACCACAATAAATACAACCCAATTAAAAAAAATACATAAATAAAAAAAATGTTCACAGTCCTATAATAAAATACAGCAACTGTAAAAGGAGGGAATTCAACTCATTTGAATTTTGCGTGACCCAGACAGTTTAGTCCCTCCCTATTTAAATCCAGACGGCTTACTTAGGTTCTGTTATGACTGGCTGTCCTCTCACAGCACTTCCTTCACACCTTCTCTTTCAAGATGATGCTCAGACTGTCTGTTCTGCTGACAGCGCTCTGTCTGCCCTGTAAGCTGCTTCATTTTCTAACACAGCATGTGGAAATTAGTTCATCAAATGTTCCTGCATGTATTTATAACTTCACTGATCTGTTTTTATTTCTGTTTTATTTTTGGCAGGTTTGAATGCTCAGGCTATGGAGTCCATTCCTTCCACTCCAGTGCTGAAAAAGCCTCAGGAAGCTGTCAGTCTTTCCTGTAGAGGAAGTGGTTTCAGTTTTGGCAGCTTTGGAATGGACTGGATCAGACAACCTGATGGAAAAGCATTAGAATGGTTAGGAGTGTATACCTCACCCCTGACGTCGTTGCCCACCTCTCAATTTTAAATACACTTAGTCATTGAGGGTTAGCAGGAGGGACTATGCGCTTACCTGCTGCTCCTTGGCAGGTAGCTCCAAGCCCTCCTGGGTTTTAATTGCACCTTAGAACACATATGCATCAACACTACAATGAGCGGGTGGAGGGAGGTTTGGAGTCTTCTCCCACCCCCATTCTCTGCGGCCTGCTGGAGCGGGAGGGCTAGGTGGAGTTGGCCGTCCGACTGCGGTCTGGGGTGTGGGGCCTCCCTGCTGCTGCGGAGTCGGGGTGGTCTGCCTCTCCCCACCGCAGGGAAAAGGGTAACACCACCTGGGTCTGGGTGCAATTCCCCCCTCCAGGGGCAAGGGTACCTAGACCCGGTTTGTAGAGTACGCTTGGGGAGTGTGATTGTGTGTACAGCGTCTCTTTATGTCTGTCTCCACGTTGGTTGAGTGTGGAGTGAGTGCATATGAGAGCATGAGGGTGGGAATGGATGTTTGTATCTGTGTGTGCCTGTATGTCTGTGTCTATATGTCAGGTTGGGTATCAGACGCCACCTCTCTGGGGACACCTCAGGCCCTCCAAGGTTTGGAGGCCTATCTCCACCCACCACCACTTCCCCTGCCGGTGGCGGACTCCCTCAGGTGTCGGTGTGTTGGTGGTTCTTTGTGTCTGGGGGTGGGCGTCCGGGTGCACACCGGCTCACTCCTTGGCGGCCGCTTGTCGGGGCCTGGGGCCTGGGGCTCGCTCGGGCCCCTTTGGAGGTGGGGTGCCCCCGGCCTCTCGGCCTGGGGCTCGGTCACTCAGGCACAGCTGGGGGCCGGCGGAGCTCACGGGCGCGTCACTGCAACTCCCCCTGACTTCTGCTCCGCGGCTGCTGGGCGAGCCCTCATCTGGGACTCTCCTCAGCTCTTACTGGGACAGTGGCGCGGCTGCCCCTCTGTTGGTCTTCCATGGTCTCTTGTGTTCTGGGGGCCTCTGGATGTCTGGAGTTTTGATCTCCTCCATACCCGCTTCACACCCTGGAGGACGGGGCTGTGGCCCCCCCACACTCCCTAGCAGATCATTACATGGAGAAACCTTTGGAATGCAAGCATGCTGATCCACACAGGTATGCACACATGGGTATTCACAGACGCGGACTAAAGCTTTCTTGGCTGCTGCCTCAAAGCACACTGTGCGCTGTCTATCTTGCGTGCTGCACAATATCGTTTATTACTTAGTAAATACTGATATCTATGACTAGCTAGTTTATTGTGATGGTGCTTTGTTTTCTCTATTATTATGTTGCTCTTTGTTGTTTGCTGTCTCCTCTGTTTGTTTTTGTTTGTTTGTTTGTTTTTTTTTTTTTCTCCATACAGGTGACCCAGGAGTTTTTTTTTTTCTCTCTCTTCCTCCCCCTTCTCACCGTCTCTTCTCCCCTTTGGTTTTCTTTCTTTCTCTCCCCCTCTCTCTCTCATTCATTCCCCCTGTCCTATTTATTAAAAAAAAAAAAAAAAAATGACAAAGGATGAACTGAAGCTCTGCCATCACGTAATGTCGCATACTGCTGTTTCTGATGTCATTTAGGAAAAAAAAAAAAAAAAAAAAAAAAAAAAAAAGGAGTCATTTCGTCTGATGCAAGTAGAACTGCTTATGCGAGCAGTGTGGAAGGACGTGTAGAAATCACCAAAGACAACAGCAACAGCATGGTGTATCTGAGACTGTCCAACCTAAAGCCAGAGGACTCTGCTGTGTATTACTGTGCTAGACACTCCCACAGTGGTGTAAATACTCAGGGAGGCTTTACAAAAACCTCTTAACTCAGTCTTGCAGTCAACAAATGAAGGAAGCAGTTTGAAGATAAATTTAAGATATTATGTCTGGCACCATGCTTTTACATACAGAATGAAAGCTGTGGACTTCCTGTTTCTGTAAGAACATATTCATCTGTTGTTGTTGGGAAAAATGCCTGTACTTGAAAGTTTTACTGCACTGTTGAATTCATTACTTGTTAATTCATAAATAAACTGTTTGAAAACATTACATTAACACAATTAAAAACATGATATTTGGCAGAAATATTTTGAAGCCAAATGTAGTGAACTGGTTTTCATGCACAGCAACATACATCACTCCAGAAGCTACAAAACATCTACTTCTGTGTGTTTTAAGATACACAACATTAAGTAGTTACATGTTAAATTTTCAGGGGCATCATACAGATGTGAAATATGTACATACCTTCAAATTCTTTAACAGCCAGGTTTAAAAATAATACATAAGCAATAAGGCCTACAGGAGCTGACATGTACTTGAAGAAGAAAATGAACTCTATCTGACACTTGGGGTGAATTTGAGCAAACCAATAATTTAGTGAAGGAGCCTTAAGTACTTGTGCAATGAAAAGCACTTTATATCCATGAAATTTTCCATTCAAAGTAATTTCTTTAACAGTCTTCTATAAAGACTTGACCTCATCATGTCAGTTTCAGCATTAAAAGTGAAGCTCCCATCAGGCCACTTTTATTTTCTCTACAGTTCTGCAGCTATTGGATACTGAATCCTGTGAGCCTCACAGCTTCAGTCAGCCAGCCAGCAGGAAAAAGGACTGGGGTGGATTTGTATCTAATGTGCTGCATATACCTGTGCCACAGAGTCATAATAACACAAACCACCAACACCAATATTTTAATTTTCTGTACTTCTGATTTTAAATGTTGCACAGGTTAAAATTCAGCATTTTCCTCACAGAACACATTCAGCCTCTGTGCTTTTTTAAACATATATTAGACTAAAGAGACAATCCATAATTACTAAAACACTGTTGGATTTATACCAACAGTAAGGATTGGGGAACTTCTGAGCATGTAAGACTTTATCTAATTAAGGAAGCACAGCTGATTGTGTAATTTAAATGAATTAAGAAATGACTTCATCAAAATAAAGAATGAAGAACAAATAAAATCATTCAGATTCATATGTTTTTAAAGATTTACATAATAGTTATATAGTACTTGTGTTTATCCTTAAGACTTTGGATGAATGGCATATTCAGCAATTATTTAATTATTTTTGGTTATTATACTGCATGATGAAGAAGTTGTTTCAAATAATAAATGCTACAATGAAAGTCTGACTTATTAATCATAAGAGATGCCAGCACAAGAGCCACTCCCTCGCCATAATATGCTAATGCAAATCTTCACTGTGTGCAGTGTACTTCTGTGCTGCTCACTTGTCTTGTGCTGAGTGTTGATTGTTGGAGCAGCAGTGAACAATCTCTAGACTCACAATGACACAGACACTCACTCTGCTGCTGGTTGCTTCTTTGCTTCACTGTGAGTTCTTCTGCTTCTTATTGTTTATGTTCTTATAACGAGTGCTATAAGAACATTTTGCAGATGTCTGTCTAACTGGTTTCTTTTTAACTCCTCAGGTGTTACAGGTCAGAGTATGGAGTCCATTCCTTCCAGTCCTGTAGTGAAAAAACCTGGGGAGACTCTCAGTCTCTCCTGCAGAGGATCTGGTTTCACGTTTAGCTGCTGTACTATGAACTGGATAAGACAAAAACCAGGAGAAACACTGGAATGGATAGGAATTGGCTACTCATCTTCCAGCAGAAACAGATATGTGAGCAGTCTGAGTGGACGAATAGAAGTCAGTAGAGATGACAGCAACAGCATGGTGCATCTGAGCCTTTCCAACCTAAAGCCAGAGGACTCTGCTGTGTATTACTGTGCCAAACGCACACAGTGGTTTAAGTAATGAGAGAGGCTTTACAAAAACCTTCAGACATACAGTTTCACAGGAACCTACAGGGGGCAGCAGATGACCAAGAATATGATGTTCAACTCACTGTCACAATAACACCTGTGACTGTACCATCTGTGAATAAATATTAGTAAAACACACAGAATCTAAAAACATGTTATGGTAACAATGTGAAAAATAAAATTCATAAACATTTAACCACAATTTAAAGAAGAAAACAAGAAAATATCAATGAAAATATAGGATATGTAGAAAAATAAATATTTTCACTACTTTTCACATGAACATATCATAATGTTTTAATTAATTCTCTTTAAATTCTGAGTTAATGTATTTAAACTTATTCTGAGTTAACTTGGTGAAACTCTTGTTGAAGGATAAAACGCTAAAAAAAGGTCACTGAAGCAGAAACAAAGGGTCATGAAGAAAAACATGGTACTTAAATAATTGAACTTATAAATAAATAAATACCTTTTTTCAAATTTACTTCAGGGTAAAGTCAGGAAATACTAAAACCAGGAAACACTAAAAATCATTTTCTTTCTTTTTCTGCTGAACATACATGATGAACCCTGATGAACATACATATTACTTGTATATATGTTTGTTTGGTTAGCTTGAACATTTCTTTTGTTAAATTGATTGATAAGGAGGAGCTGATGCAAACTCAGACTGCTTCCATCTTTGAATATGTGCTGCAGAATATGAAAACGGACATGACAAGATTGAGCTGCACCACTGAAGACTGGCAGGAAAATGGCTTTGATGATAAATTCTCATGAGTTCATGGTTGTTTTTCTTCTCTTGTTAATATACAGGCCTGGTAAGAACAGATTAAAAAATGTTGAAAGATACATGTTTTAATTACAGAAGATAATTCTGGATGACTATTTGTAGGTACTGAGGGTCAAACGCTGACTGAGTTTGAGGCGGTGGTAAAAAGTAGGGGTGCAACAATACTCGTATCGATATTGAACCGTTCGATACAGTGCTTTCGGTTCGGTACGCATATGTATCGAACAATACAAATTTTTTCATTTATTTTATCAACTTTTCTTCTGACGATGCTGTCTGTGTTGATCACTCAGTGGATCTACGTTCGACTACTCTGCCCAGGCTGCACTGTCGAGTGCAGATCCACTGAGCGCAGCGCAAGCTAGCAAGACAGAAGCTAAGCTCGTTGCAACATGGCAACTGCCTCAACGCTACCCGAAACTGAACCTCCCCCACCCTAATTCAGATCTGGCCTTTGGAACTATTTTGGTTTTCATGTGACGTATGACCCTGATGGTAAGCGCGTCATGGACAAAAGTAAAACAGTATGTCAGATGTGCCACGCAATGCTCAATTGGTGGGAACTAGTGCGTTAGCGCAGTTAGCTTGTTAACGTGTTGACGCCGTCCAGCCCCACGCACGGGCGATCCGCGGTAACTCGTTAATGGAGATTTGCCGTGTTATCAGAATCAGAATCAGAAACTTTATTGTCATTGTCATGAGAACAACGAAATTAAGAATGGTCCCCGATCATTGCATCATCCCTAGCAATATCATCATTATGGCGTTAATGTCATTTTAACGAGATTAACGCTGACAGCACTAGTGGGAACACAATGAATATGACTGCACATGTACGCCGACATCATCCTAGTGCAAAGACAAGTGGAAGCAAACAAAAACAACAAGCACACATGCTACAAACTTTACCCGCGTCATTTAGACAGCCGTTAGCACATGATTCTCTTCATGGGGACCTGATATGTTTAATATGCTGCTGAGAATATAGCCCAGAAGAAGGGTATAGTATAGCTTTTATTTCGGAAAGAGCCATTTCTCTGTAATAAACTCTCTTTTCCAAAGATGAGTGATTCCTCGATCAGATAGATTTATTTATTTTTATTATTTTGTTGTTTCAGCAACATTAAATTTAAAAACTGTACTTTTGAGTTAAAATATATATTTAAAATTTTAATAATTGACAAATTAAAAAGGCATGAACATTTTTTTGTATCGAAAAAATATCGAACCGTGACACCAAAGTATCGAACCGAACCGAACCGTGAATTTTGTGTATCGTTGCACCCCTAGTAAAAAGGCCTGGAGATTCACACAGACTGACCTGTACGTACTCAGGGTTCAGTAGCCATCACTGAAACGCTTGGATCAGACTCCTGGAAAAGGACTGCAGTTTGCTGTTACTATCAGCCATAACAGTGACAGCATCTATCACTCTGAGTCAGTCAGGGGCCGGACTCCAGACTCAACAGCAGAAAGTCACTGTGTAATGTCAAGTTTATCATATTTAAAATATGAGTTCTTTTGAAGAGTACATCCACTCTTAATGCCAGTACAGTGATCACAGCTGATTTTTGTTGTCTTAAGGTGGAGGTGGAGGTGGAGGCCACCTCCACCTCCACTGAGAACCTTCACAGACAAATGACATTAAAGGTTAGTAGCTGATTTTCTGTTCCTTAATATCAATGAAAAGTTAACTTTTTGTCAAAATGATTAGAAAATATTTTTAAAAGAAATATAAACATTAAAAATACTGAAATAGGACATAAATGAATGATATTCAATATCTAACTGGTATTGAAATACTGATATTTGTCCTGCTGAGCAAGACAAATATTAGTATAATCTCAGTATTAAATCTTCTTTCATTTGATTAAATAACAATTACTTCTGAAGTATTCTGTATTGTCTCTGTATAGGAATTTCTTTTATTTATGTATTAATCACATTATTTTATTGTATAATGCCTTGGTGCCACTGGATTTAAACATGTTTCACATCCATACAGTAAGACAAATGGTGGGGGTCTAGTAAGGACGTTGGGAGGAAGCAGACAACTCCACAGGAAGAATCTTTTGTCTCTTTGAGGACTCTGGGAGGTAGCAAGGGAGTGTGAACCTTAAGGTGTAAAACAGCTGTGTACTGCCTTTTGTTCCTGAAGAAGGTATTTAACTGAGAGCCATGTTAGGCTCGGGAGACTCTGCTGACCGTCTGCCCCGCGGTCATGTAGGCTCTCCACAAGCTTGGCTGTCTGTTCTTTGTGTGTTTTGATTAAAGGATGTTAGCTACAGCTCACCGCTCATCTGCAGGCTTTATTTAAATGGAAAACTTCCACAACATCTCACCACTTCATAAAGGGGACTAAAAGGAGCTGTTAAATTCATTGAACTTCTCAGTTGAAAACATTGTGCTAATCACTGTTAGGTTTTAGATCTTTCCCACTGAAAACAACTGACTGCAAAAAACGTTTTTCTTACTAATAATTTTCCACAGTGTGATCTGTTTTCTCTTATAATCTGTCAGCATCCATCTGGATGCAAAGCAAACTTCCTCACAGGCTGATATAAAGTCTGATATCATGCTGTCAGTCACAGAAGAAGATGAGAAGCTCCCATCAGATCATACTGAGCACCAACATGTTCTCTGTAGCTCTGCTGCTGCTGCTGGATCCTGTGAGTCTCACTGAACAGAAACACTATGATCACAGCACACTGATTCTTACTTTTACTGCATTCAACATGTTTCCTCCACAGGTGTGAAATGTGAACAGCTGACACAGCCAGCCTCTGTGATTGTGCAGCCAGGCCAGCGTCTGACCATCACCTGTCAGGTCTCTTATTCTCTTGGCTGGTACACAGCTTGGATCAGACAGCCTGCAGGGAAAGGTTATTCATTGACTGTTATTAAAAACACTTTCACATCTGAACAAATCTTTGTATGGAAATAAAAATCCTGCTCTTTTCCACCTGAATTCTGTGATCGTTTAGATGAAAAATAAAAATAGCTGGAATAAAATCTAACAAAAAATGTGAATGTATTTACATTACACTTCCTAAGCATAAATTCACGTGTTCATTTATGCTTAGGAACATCATTAAGGCTTTAATCTCAAAATATTTTTATTCAGTTTATTTATATCTTTGAGAATCCTCACAGAGTGTGATTAGCAGAAAGTAAATTGCTGAGGTTACTGTGGTACTCTGTCATGGTACTGGGTCTGTGATCCAGTGTGTGTTAACTCTAGTTTAAGTTATATTCTCTGATTTATTGTTATTCATGGTTTTGTTCTCCTTATTGTTCTCTGCATATGTTATATCCATAGTTCCTATTTTTTAGGTTTCTGTTACTGTGCCTTCCCTGTGTTCCACATTTCATGTCTAGTCACCCTGTGTCGTCCTGTGTCCAGACTATGTTCCCTCTGTCTCCCCAGTCAGTCATATCTTCTTGTCTCAGTGTCAAGCCCGTGTGTGAAATTGAAACTGGTTCCTCTACAGGAAAGACTGAGGGCTTTTTAAACACTGGAGTGGAGGGAATGGACTCCAAAGCCTGACCATTCAAACCTGCTGAACAACCAGAAGAAAAAACAGATCAATGAAAATCAGGGATAAATAATGACTTAAACAAATGATCTAAATAAAAATAATAATTGATGCATTGCAACGTGAAGCAATTCACAGGGCAGACAGACAACTGTCAGCAGGACAGACAGTCTGAACATCATGTTGAAAATGAAGCTGTGAGCAAAGAGCTTTAAATCAAAAGGACAGAGTCTGCCACCTGGATTTTATTAGGCAGGGCCAAAAATATGCGGCTTAAACATTATTCAAATGTATCTACAAATAAAATTTTACATTGATTATCACATCGTTCAGTATTGGTTTAACGCCTAAATATACTGTATGTTTGCTTATGTAATACAATATAATCCAATGATTTAATAATGACATTTCTGTTCAAATTCTCATTTAATGTAAAATTACCACCAGAATAAAATAAAGTCACAATTTTTCAGTTTATTTGTTTTTTCAGGTTAAGATATGCTTTGCTAAGGAGGAGGAGTCAATGCAAAACTGATGTTTTCAGCAGCTTTTTATGGCTTTGAGAGTAAGACTCAGGGACTCAACCTAATATACACACAGCAGGCTGGACAAAGGCAACTGACTCTTAGAATAATGAGAACTTTTTATGCAGTCGTTTTCCTGATTCTGTTCTGTTTCATGACTGGTAAGGACATATATTTCTGGTATACAAATGAGCATGTGAAAAAATATGACTGGACTAATGAGCTGTTAACATTTCTGTAGGTACTGATGGTCAAACACTGACAGAGTCTGAATCAGTGGTTAAAAGGCCTGGAGGCTCCCACAGACTGACCTGTACATAGTCAGGGTTTAGTGGTGATTATAATAATGCTTGGATCAGACAGGCTGCTGGAAAAGGACTGGAGTGGATTGCTGTCATCTGGGGTGACAGTAGTGGCAGCTACTACTCTCAGTCAGTCAGAGGCCGGTTTACCATCTCCAGAGACAACAGCAGAAAGCAGGTGTATCTGCAGATGAACAGCCTGACAACTGAGGATTCAGCTGTTTATTATTGTGCTCGAGAGGCACACTGAGACAAAAGGAAGAAATGCTGTACAAAAACCCATCAAACTACGTCAAACTCTGATTTTAGGTTTTTCCCCCAAATTAAAGAAAAAAACATTTAACTCACTCACACTCAAAACTACAATAAACTTGGTTTTGTGAAGCCTTGGTGTTGTACAGTTTTACAATAAATATTTTAAATGTAAATGTTTTCATCTGTCATGTGTGAATTAGGATGATTTTATTTTCCAAAACTACAAACAAATCCAACACTAAATTTGTTTTTTAAATAATGTTTCCCTTTATTTGCACTAAAATTTTTACTATTTATACTAAATGCCACAGTGTGACCTGTTTTCTCTCATAATGTGAACAGCTGACACAGCCAGCCTCTATGATTGTGCAGCCAGGTCAGCATCTGACCATCACCTGTCAGGTCTCTTATTCTCTTGGCCACTGGACAGCTTGGATCAGACAGCCTGCAGGGAAAGGACTGGAGTGGATTGGGATGAAAAGTACTGGGAGTACTTACTACAAAGATTCACTAACGAGCAAGTTCAGCATTGACTTAGACACTTCAAGCAACACAGTGACTCTAAATGGACAAAATATGGAGCCTGAAGACACTGCTGTTATTGTCCTCCAGAGACACAAGGCAAAGACCCAATCCTTTCATAACTTGTTAGATCTGTTTTATTATTATTTTATTAATTTTCTTTTATTATGTATTATGAAAAAACCAATTTCAGTCTAATGATACAGTAATCTGTTCCTTTATATTCAATGAAAGAGAAAAAAACTGAATTAAAAAATTTGAAAAATCGGCTATTTTATATAACTACAAACTGTGTTCTGTTACATTGTGCCGTCTGCAGCAGAGACACCCTACAGTAAATGGACAGAATATTCAGCCTGAAAACTGTGTATTACAGGGCCAGCGTCAGAAAAAAAAGCTCTAAGACTGCTAACAAATTCCTGTTTTTTTGTGTCTCTTTATTTATTTTTTTATAAATCCTTGGCAATGACTCTATTGTGAGTTTGTAAGTATTGATAAAGCCCTAAAATAAAATGCCAGTACATGAAACTGAATTCAGTTATCAATCATGTTATAAAGTGATTAATTTATGACATAAAATGATTTCATTAAAATAATATTTTAGTTTTGGAGCTTGTATTTATTTATTATTTCGTACATTTTAATCTATAAACCAATAAAATGCAAATTATGCAAAGTACTTATTTATATACAGAAATATAGAACATAACATTTACATGTACAGTAAATGTTATAACATTTTTTTCAAATGAAAAAAAGTGTTTTTTTTCTTTCAGTTTTATTAGCAATTAAATCAAACTTTGTCACGTTGTATGGATTCAAAATACAGTGTCGAGCAAGGTCGTAACATCTAAAGTTCTCTTCGTTTAATATTGTTATCTGCACTGTAGACTGGGCAGAAACAAATGGCTTCCACAATGTTTAGAAATTATATTTGGCTTGCTTTTCTCATTTTTATTTATTCCAGCCTGCATAAGCCAAAGAGGCAGAGTTCACCCAGGACATGTCAATAACTTGTCACAAGGACAAGTTTAAATTTTTCTTTTAAAATTCAGTTTTTAATGAGCCTCAGAGTTATTTTTTAAGATTGTTTTTGTTTTTCATCTATAAAAAATGTTAAAAACACAGTCTCTATTACTGCTTGAACAATCAGTGTATCTCTAATAATGTATCAGCATCTATCTGTATGCAAAGTAAGCTCCCCCACAGGCTTGATATAATGCTGCAGGTTGCAAAAGAAGAACAGAAGCTCCTGGGAGATCACCTTCAGCACCAACATGTTCTCTGTAGCTCTTCTGCTGCTGCTGGCTGCTGGATCCTGTGAGTCTCACTGAACACAAACACTGACAGCATGAACACTACACACTTTTAATTTAAATGCATTCAACACATTTTCTTCACAGGTGTAAACTGCGAGCAGCTGACACAGTCACCCTCTGTTATACTGCAGCCAGGTCAGCGTCTGACCATCACCTGTCAGGTCTCTTATTCTCTTAGCTGGTGGACAGGCTGGATCAGACAGCCTGCAGGGAAAGGACTGGAGTGGATTGGTGTGAAAAGTACTGGGAGCTCTTACTATAAAGATTCACTAAAGAGCAAGTTCAGCATTGACTTGGACACATCAAGCAACACAGTGACTCTAAATGGTCAGAACATGCAGCCTGAAGACTCTGCTGTGTATTACTGTGCCAGAGACTCACAGTAACACAAACTGTTAGGAACCCTGAACAAAAACCTGTCAGGGCCTGAACAACTGTAGCATGAAGCCACCAGAGGTGGAGTTCTAAGACCATGAATGAAACTTAACTTCATCTTCTAAGAAACTTCTTCTGCTTGTTGTCTCATAACTGTTAAAATATGATGGGTTTAAATTACGCCTAACGGATCAAGTGCTTTTATTGTCATTTCAACCATGTGCGGTGGTACAGTACACAGTGAAGTGAGACAGTGATCCTTCAAGGCCATGGTGCCACATATAACAGACACGCAGCACATGACTACGTGAAATGCAAGTGTGCAAAAATTGCAAAAAAGAAACAAAAACATGAATAAAATAATTGAAAAACAAAGCTCAGAGACTCATTTTCTATACTTCTGTAATTCAAGATACAATCAGTTCTCAGATACAATTTGAGATTACAGCACCAACTACTGTATAGTCTAATAACGTCACACTACATACAATACTTTCAGCAGTCACTTTATTAGGTACACCTGTTCAACTGTCGTGACGGTCCTGGGTCGGTGACCCAGTGTTTTCTGTTTTGTGTTATTAATCCTTGATTTCATGATGTGTTATTGTTAGTCTGTTGGTTTTGGTTTCTGTCTCAAGTATTCCTAGCTGCTCTGTGCTTTAGTATTTTCCGAGTTCTAGTTCTTAGGGTTTGGTTCTGTGTTCCCTCTGTTCAGTGTTGAGACTGTGTCTCTGTCCCTCTCATATCCTTCCTGTTTTATTTTAATAGTCCTGCTCTGTGTCAGCTTCGGTCCCCCATCTCGTCTGCCTAATTAGTTCTAAAATGCAATTTTAGTTGAAAAGTGCATTTTTGAGGAATCATAAACAGTGACACTGTGTGCGTCATGTCTGAGTGTATTTTATTATGGGACAGCAGTGAAAGGGTTCAGGGGGATTTTGACACTGTTACATTGGTTTTGTGAAGCCTTTGTGTTGTAAAGTTTTACAATAAATAGTTTTTTGGTGGATGTTTACATTTAAATATTGTTATCTGCCATGTCTGAATTTTTTTTTCAGGATTTTTTGTTTTCCAGAAAAAATAATAATAAATAACATTTCCTTTTAATTGTACTAACATTGTTTCTTACTACTTATACTAAATGCCACAGTGTGATCTTTTTCCTCTTATAATCTGTCAGCATCCATCTGTATGCAAATCAAACATCCTCACAGGCTGATATAAAGTCTGATATCATGCTGTCAGTCACAGAAGAAGATGAGAAGCTCCCGTCAGATCACCTTCAGCACCAACATGTTCTCTGTAGCTCTGCTGCTGCTGCTGGCTGCTGGATCCTGTGAGTCTCACTGAACAGAAGCACTATGATCACAGCAGACTGATTCTTACTGTTACTACATTAAACATGTTTTCTCCACAGGTGTGAAGTGTGAACAGCTGACACAGCCACCCTCTGTGATTGTGCAGCCAGGCCAGCGTCTGACCATCACCTGTCAGGTCTCTTATTCTTTTGGCTTCTACACAGCTTGGATCCGACAGCCTGCAGGGAAAGGACTGGAGTGGATTGGGATGAAATACACAGGGGGTTCTCACTATAAAGATTCACTAAAGAGCAAGTTCAGCATTCAGTTAGATACTTCAAGCAAGACAGTAACTCTAAATGGACAGAATATGCAGCCTGAAGACACTGCTGTTTATTACTGTGCCAGAGAGTCACAGTAACACAAAACATCACCAAACCTGAACAAAAACCTCTCAGTGGCTGAGCAGTTGTAGCATGAAGCCACCAGAGGAGGAGCTCTAAGACCACTAAAGAATTGATGGGTGATTTTACTCAAAAAAATAAATTGGGAAATTCCTTACTGGTCACTATTCTTTTTTTTTTTTCTTGCCTGTCCCGTTTGGCTCTTTTGCCATCAGAATTATTATCTAAAGGCAAAGAAAGATGCCCAACGGATTTACTTTACCAAATGGTCCATTTGATTCACCTTTTATTCTTTATTTTATTTTCACTTGCTGAATACGGGACAGACTTGACTGGGGGAAAGAAGGGGAGAAAGAGAGAGGGAAAGAAAAACAGCTGAGAAGAGGGACAGGGGAGAAGGGCAAAAACCAAAAACCAACAGAATAAGCAGACAAAAAAATAAATAAAAATACATATATCGATCACCTGGATCACCTGTTGAGAAAGAAAAAAGAAAACAAGCAGAAGAAAACGAGAGTAATAGAATAAACAACATCACAATGATATATGGGAATATGAGCAGTTCTCACGGGTTGCCAAGACCAGAATAAACCCTGTTTTATAACTACATCATGCGTACGTCAATCCTTGAGGGTGCTACATATTAAATATTATTGTGCAGCACGTAAGATCGACAGCACACAGTGTGCTTTGAGGTAGGAGCCAAAAAGGGTGTAGTTTGTGTGTGTGAGCACCCGTGTGTACACCTGTGAGCATGGACGCGCTTGTATTTAAAAGGTTCCTTCATGTAATGATCTGCTAGAGGGTGTGGGGGGAGCCACAGCCCCGTCCTCCAGGGCATGAAGCAGGTATGGAGGAGATCAAAACTCCAGACATCCAGAGGCCCCCAGAACACAAGAGACCAAGGAAGACCAACAGAGGGGCAGTCGCGCCACTGTCCCAGTAAGAGCTGAGGAGAGTCCCAGAGGAGGGGTCACTCAGCAGCTGCGGAGCAGAAGCCAGGGGGGGTTGCAGTGACGTGCCCGTGAGCTCCGCCGGCAGCCAGCTGTGCCTGACCCCACCTCCGAAGTGGCCCGAGCGAGCCCCAGGCCCCGATAAGCAGCCGCCAAGGAGTGAGCCGGCGTGTACCTGGACGCCCATCCCCAGACACAAAGAACCACCAACGCACCGATGTCTGAGGGAGTCCGCCACCGGCAGGGGAAGTGGTGGGGGGAGATAGGCCTCCAAACCTTGGAGGGCCTGAGATGTCCCCAGAGAGGTGGCGTCTGATACCCAACCTGACATATAGACACAGACATACAGGCACACACAGATACAAACATCCATTCCCACCCTCATGCTCTCATAGGCAATTACTCCACACTCAACCGACGTGGAGACAGACATAAAGAGACGGTGTACACACAATCACACTCCCAAGCGTACTCTACGAACCGGGTCTATGTACTCTTGCCCCTGGAGGGGGGAACTGCACCCAGACCCAGGTGGTGTTACCCTTTTCCCTGCGGTGGGGAGAAGCAGACTGCCCTGACTGGTCACTATTCTTGATCGAGATAGTCGTAGTAAGCAATTATGCTCACGGCAGTTCAGCACCAGTTTACCATGTCCAAAGGAAACAACAGAAAGCAGCTGTATCTGCAGATGAGCAGCTTAACAGCAGAGGACTGTTTATTATTGTCCTCAAGAGACACAAAGCAAAGACCCGATCCTCTCATAATCTGTTAGAACTTTTTTATTATTATCTTTTAAAATGTTTATATTAATATTATTATGAAAAAAAATTCAGACTCTGATGTTAAGTAAGTTGTTCCTTCGGATCTCCTTCAGAAGAAAGTTTGGCTGGAGGCATTGCGTGCTGACTGCTCTGAGCCTCACTAAGGCAGAGAATCTGATAAAATGACCACAACATACTGTTAAGATTTCTACAATAAACTTAAACTTGTTTTGCTCCACAAGTGTGAAAAAGTTTGATCAGTTTACACAGCCAGCCTCTGTGAGTGTACAGTCTCATGATTATATGTTACCTATCAATTTCTCTGAGCAGGTATACAGTTCAACAGGGTGAAAATAAATGGACAGAATGTGCAGCCTGGTGGCAAGACAGAGACACTGAAACACAAACAATTAGGAGACCTGAGCAAAAAAGTCTGTACTGTTGCACCCAGTGTGACCCCGTGTCCTATATTGAGATTCACATCCAGCTAAACTCTCTCTTGCATCACTTTCTCCAAGGAACAGGCATGTGCTGTATTTGGACAGGATTTCATGCAAAAAAGTGTGAAACTGAATGGATGATCAGCAGATGGATGATATGTCTGTCTTGTGCACTGTAACTGATGACCTTTGGTTGTGGTTGCTTAACGGTTTTTCTTTTCTGTACATGTGGTTAACATAGGAAAGAGTTGTGTTTAAAGGTGTGGTAAAGCTTGCATCATTCCTTGCTTTGGCTTGACATTTTACAAATTCAACAAAGACTGAGAATGGTGGGAGGCTAACATTGTGGTGTTCTTTAAACTTTGACCCTACCATTGTTCACTTCTCTTGAAGATGGAAGGGCAGCTTCTCCACAATTGGATGTACTCCCCTAGCTGTGTCAAGGTAACTTAAATCAGATAAATAACCATATAGCTTTGCAGCTTGGAGTTCACACAGTAGACCTGACAGGTCACAAAGCTTCTGTGGTTCTTTACTGGAGAGCTTTTCTATTGCTTCTGGTAAGCCGTAATGTTCCTCCAGTCTCAACCATATCATCTTCAGACCGGCAGGTGGATGCTTTATGTGGACTGCTTTTAATCTCTTGGCATGTTCAGAAGACTCTGGGCCTAACCACTTCATAAGTAGGTTGATTACTTCATGGCGGTTAGAACAAGGTACCTAATAGTGCTCTGGAATGTGACTTTCCAACTAAGGTAATTTTCTGGCTTAACACAGCTAGTTTGTGTGAATGTGCAGCCAGGCCAGCATCTGACCATCACCTGTCAGGTCTCTTATTCCGTGAGCAGCTGGTGGACAGATTGGATCAGAGAGCCTGTGGGTAAAGGACTGGAGTGTATTGGAATTGCACATTATGGATACAATGCATCATACAAAGATTCACTAAAGAACAAGTTCACCATCAGCTTGGATGCTTCCAGCAATACATTGCCTCTGGTCTACTTAAGTAGACCAGAGGCCACAGCAACAGCTATTAAAAGGCCTGGGGACTGTCACAGACTGATCTGTACATATTCAGGGTTCGGTGGTGATATTCATGCTGCTTGGATCAGACAGGCTGCTGGAAAAGGACTGGAGTGGATTGCTTAGATCTACTATGATGGCAGATGTTTATATTTTATTAATTTTTTAAATCACTATTATTTAAGTTAAATAAACACAGTATAAACATAATATGATGAATCAGTTTTTCCTTTTTCTTGCACACTCTACATGATCTTTTTTTCTCTCTCATGAG
Organism: Rhamphochromis sp. 'chilingali'; assembly: GCF_963969265.1. NCBI lineage: Eukaryota > Metazoa > Chordata > Actinopteri > Cichliformes > Cichlidae > Rhamphochromis > Rhamphochromis sp. 'chilingali'. The sequence continues at coordinate 20,130,173 of NC_137942.1, read as the reverse complement.
AGGAGTCAATGTAAAACTTGAGGTCTTCAGTCTACTTATCTGACTGCTGGGAACAGTCGACACAGTTTAACATGATGGACTGAAAGTTAGTCATCTCATGAAGTGAGAGGAAGAATATCTCACATTTGTGCATTTCTAAGGTCAGTCTAAACTATTTAACTTACAATTTGTTAGAAATTGCATTGACAGAGGTTGTGTTTGTCTGTCTGTGAGGAAGAGGAGCTGATGCGAACAACGACCTATATGAAACTATGATGGCTGAATGTGTGATAAAGAATATAAGGCAGGGAGTACATGATTAACCTCCAATGTAGATAAGAGCACACATGAGGACTCAAAGCCACCTGAGGAATTGTATTCCCAGTAAAACTAATTTTATTATCATTCAGAAAAGCCTCAGTGTTGACAAGGCAGAGTCATGGCAAATTAATCTCAATAATAATTTAACGAATTAGATCAAAATAAGACCCGAGTTGCAACAAAAAGGAAAGTTAATCCACAGTTAATACCACCAAGGCAATGACAACGTGCCAGACACAAACAGTTTGATGCTGAGTCAAGCAAAGTCACAGCTATGCCATTTGAGACACACTTATGACTGTGGTGTGCTGTCAAATACTGTACATTTGTGTGTTCAGTAGAAATAAAGAATAACAGTGAGCAGAAAAAAAACCCAATGAGTGTATACAAAAAATGATGAAGTACAGGTAAAGCATAGTGGCCAGCACTAGTAGTGTGTGAGTGACTGTCTTAATACACTGTCAGTTTTAATATGTAAATTAATTAATAATAAATATTCTATTTTTTAGAATTACAAACATAATATAATAAAATCATAAAAAACTGGCAAATTGTACATGATAATTTTCTACTTTTGTAGCTTTGACTTTGTGAAACAGCAGTATTTTTTACTGAGGAGGAGGAGTCAATGCAAAACTCCAACATTCAGTAACTTTATAAATGTTCAAGAATACGAGTCAGGGACCCAATCTCATATACCCACTGTAGATTGGACAAAAACAACTGATTCTTACAATGGCCGGACCTGTTCATTTAGTTATTTTCCTTATTCTTTTTTTTTCGTGGCTGGTAAGGACTTGTTTTCTTTTGTTTTCTTTTGTTTTAATTTAACAACTGATATGAAGAAAAGTGATTAAACGAATAAGTTGTTAACATTTCTGTAGGTACTGAGGGTCAAACACTGACAGAGTCTGAGTCAGTGATTAAAAGGCCTGGAGACTCCCACAGACTGACCTGTACATACTCAGGGTTCAGCAGTGATATTTATGCTCACTGGATCAGACAGGCTGCTGGAAAAAGACCGGAATGGATTGCTTATATCAACCCTAGCAGTGGCACTGCCCACTCTCAGTCATTGAGAGGCCGCTCTACCATCTCCAGAGACAACAGCAGAAAGCAGGTGTATCTGCAGATGAACAGCTTGACAACTGAGGATTCAGCTGTTTATTATTGTGCTCGAGAGTCACAGTGACACAAGAGGAAGAAACGCTGTACAAAAACTCAGCACATCAAAGTCATAATTTGCTTTCTGCCATTAACGACTTCATCATGAAACAATGAAACAGCTTTTTTAATTAAATATTTTAAAAATGCCATAAAAACTTTGGGTTCATGTTTTTTTTATTATTTATATATTTTTCACACACTAGTAAAAAAATTGGATGGGACTGGCTGGTGCTGACTAGTAGTGTGATCTGGTATCTTTAATTGCTAAGCCCCTCTCTCTCACCTCAGCGGAGGTGTTTAGCTGGTGTTTCTGCAACATAGTATCAGCTAAATTATGGAGGACCACAAGAGCCATGCGCATCGAAATAAAGAATTCTGTGTTTAAAAAATGACTTGTAGAATAAATTCTGCATTTGTAAAGTCATTTTTGAATTCCAATTTAAGGTGAACTGTGGTCCCCGGTCGGAGACGATGTCGGCCGGAATTCCATGGAGCCAGAACACGTGGATTGAAACCGGGCGGTTTCTAAGGCTTTGGGAAGCTTGGGCAAAGCAACAAAATGTACAGCTTTGGAAAAACGGTCAATAATTAATAGAATTACTGTGTTACCTGCAGAGAGGAAGGCCAGTGATGAAGTCGACCGCTATATGAGACCAGGGGCGGCCTGGGGTTGGCAGGGGCTGACTTATTTTGGGCACACATGGAGCAGGCGGAAATATATTCACGGACATCTTTGACTACCAAGCGAATTGCTGGATAAAAGAGGCATTGCAATGGATTAGGGGGTGACATGTGAACTTAGAGGTGTGTCCCAGTGTAGTACCTGCGACCGGAGTGCGGCAGGGATGTAGAGTAGTCTGGGAGGCCCGGTTCCCGGGTCTGGGTCAGTGCGCTGCGCCTCCCGAATGGCAGATTCGATCTCCCAAGAGATGGCCCCCACGATGCAGGATGGGGGAAGGATGGGAGACTCGCATGTCACTTTCCCGGAAGCAGTAAATTGTTGTGAAAGTGTGTCTGGTTTGACGTTGCGAGACCTCGGTCTGTGAGTGATGGTGAAATGAAAGCGAGCTAAAAACAGCGCCCACCTGGCTTGACGTTCGTTGAGCCTCTTTGCAGACCGGAGGTACTCTAAATTCTTGTGATCAGTCCAGACGATGAAAGGCTGGACTTTTCCTTCTAGCCAGTCCTGCCACTCCTCCAGGGCCAGCTTGATGGCCACCAGCTCGCGGTCCCCGATGTCATAGTTTTGTTCTGCTGGGGAGAGACGGCGGGAGAAAAATACACAGGGGTGGAGTTTACCTTTACTACGTCGAGAAAGCACAGCTCCTACCCCTTAATCAGAGGCATCCACTTCCACAATGAACTGCTGGTTAAGATCTGGTTGTGAGAGAATCAGAGCAGAGGCTTCTTCAGTTGTGTGAAGGCCTCCTGAGCTGGCCCATCCCACAGAAAGGGGAGGTGAGACAGGTTAGGGGAGCAGCAATCTTACTATAATCCCGAATGAAGCGTCGAAAAAAGTTTGCAAAGCCCAGGAACGATTGGAGTTGTTTACGATTGACTGGAACCGGCCAGTTCAGCACTGCATCCACCTTAGCAGGGTCAGCCTTAAGGTTTCCCCGTTCAATGATGTAGCCCAGGAATGACACAGTGCTGACATGGAATTCACATTTCTCAGCTTTGCCAAACAAGCGGTTTTCCAGGAGATGCTTAAGGACCTGTCTTACATGACGTTCGTGAAAATGAGCATGTCGTCCAAGTAGACGAAGACAAAATACAGAGGACGTCGTTGACAAGAGCCTGAAAAACAGCTGGAGCATTAGTTAACCCAAATGGCATGACTAGATTCTTGAAGTAACCAAGATGAGTGTTGAAGGCCGTCTTCCATTCATCTCCCTCCCTTATCCTCACCAGATGATAAGCATTGCACAGGTCCAGCTTAGTAAAGATGGAGACTCTCTGAAGCAGTTCAAAGGCAGATGTTAGCAAAGGCAGTGGGTACTTGTTTCTCACATTGATCTTATTAAGACCCCGATAGTCAATACAAGGCCTTAAACTCTATCTTTCTTTTCTACAAAGAAAAACCCAGCCGTAAGAGGAGAGGAAGATGTATCTTTCCAGTGCCTCACGTTCAGGTTGAGAAATACTGTATAAACGGCTCGTAGGAAGGGGAGTGCCGGGGAGGAGGTCAATACCACAGTCATAAGGTCTGTGAGGGGGCAACAAAGATGCACGGTCTTTACTAAACACCTCCAGGAGATCATGATAGATGGGAGGGATGGAGGAGAGATCAGGAGAATCAGGGGCAGAGCCTGGATCTGAAGAACTGATAGGCGATATAGCGGCCTTTAAGCAGGTCATGTGACACCCCTCCCCCCACCCCGAAACCTTAGCTGTCTTCCAATCTAGTGTGGGATTGTGTTGTTGCAACCAAGGAAATCCTAATACCAATGGCGTGAGCGGAGCTTTAAACACAAACAAGCGCAGGGTCTTGGAATGATTGCCGGAGGGTGTTAAAGAAATAGGCTCAGTGATATGGGTGACGTCAGGGAGGCGTTGCCCATTGAGTGCCGTAACTTTAAGTCTGTGAGGAAGGAGCTCAGTTGGAATGTTTAATCGGCGGGCTAAAGCTGCATCAATAAAATGTTTGCTCTGCTCCGGAGTCAATTAAGGCACGGAGCGCGTGAGAAGTCGAACACAGTGATTTTTGTGGGGATTAAAAGGTGTGAGGGAGAATCTCTACAAGAAAGTTCGCCCACCCGTACTCCCCTCTCTACTGGCGGGCAGAGAGAGTTGAGTTAAAAAGCCTGTACAGTTTTCCAATCCACCAGAAAAAGGCTCGGGGGTTGGGAATGGTCGTTCAGGAAGCGCTGGTGGTGCTGGTTGCGAAAGATTTGCGAAAGAGGAGATTGTGGGATGTACGGAGTGAGAGCTGCCAGCTGTTGGTTGATATGCTGCAACATTTGCTCGTGCCGTACCAGCATGACTTCAGGCGAAACAGCAGGCTGATCTGGCTGTGGCACGAATTCCGAGTCCGCTGAGTCCATACTGACTGGATCGTTCTGTTACGGTCACAGGGGGGACTCAAACGCAGGACTCCTTGCTTAACCCTTTGACTGCCTGCTCAACCATTTGGTTTAGCATATTTTGAGAGACTATATATAATGAACTGGAGTACTTGGCTTAACTCAACCTTATTGAGCCATCTCTACCACTTGGTTGAGTTATGTTATCCTAAAAAAAAACACTAGATGGCACTGTGTCAGGATATGGCAGGCCTCATCTGCCACCCTCCAACCAGGAAATCAGAAAGCAAAAAATCACTCTGGACACATGGACTGTTTTGGCTAAAAATTTTAAAGGTAAGTACATTTTTCTGCAGTATAAACATGTCAGAGTCTTTACTGAACATGATTATGTCATTTGATACCAGAAAATAGCTGTAATAAATCCATAATATTTTTTTAAAAACATGCTCAACCAAACGGTTGATTTGTCAATTGATGGTAAGAGTAGCAAAACTTAGCTAATGTTTAGAACTGTTGTTTTAACATATGAAATTGACTATTTACTATTGAATATAAATAATTTAATGATCTATACATGTAAATATGACATGTTTAAATTTTTCCATGACAAATACTGTATGTTACAAAATGTTCTAATGTTTAAAGATTTACTCACTTTCTGTGATTATTTTTTAAAGTACAGTTTTAAATGACACATGGAAATCAAACCAACTATATTTCTACAATTTTTTTTTTTTTAATGTTTATTAGATGGATTGCAAATCCTTTTATGGAGCAAGACAACGCACCTACCTGGCCCTTGTACCTGAAAATTCTCAGGACTCCGATGGTGAACTGAGTGATGATGACCCAATAGAGGATCCAGATTTTCAACCCAATTTTGCAGATGATAGTGATGAAAGCTGCTTTGATGTTTCCCTGGATGAAGATGCTCCTTCAACAAGTAGATCTAATAAACTTTCGCGTAAAATGAGCAAAAAAGGGAAACCTATCCTAAAAACAGTTCCCTTGGATGAAGCAGAGGATACATTAGACCCATCTTCCAAGACCCCAGCCAAGTCTACAAGATGGTACCTGCCACTCTTTGGTTACATGCTTGATCTGTCCATTGCAAATTCCTGGCTGGTCTACAAGAGGGAATGTGGACAACTAAACCAGAAACCAATCACACTCAAAAGATTCCGCCTGGCAGTTGCGCATAGCTTGAAACAAGTCAACAAGCCAGCATCCAAAGTTGGCCGACCATCATTCAGCTCTCCACCACCACCAAAGAAACGATACACCCCAAGACCCTCACATCCACAGCCAGATGTGCGATATGACTGCTTTGGGCATTGGCCACTTCACTGTGACAAGCGAGGCCGATGCAATTACTGTCCAAAGGGCGTCTCAAGATGGAAATGCCAAAAATGCAATGTTTTCTTGTGCTTGAATGCCAGTCAGGAATGCTTTGCAGTGTACCACCAGAAGATCTAATCATCAAGGGGTATTGGTGAAGTTGCATGAACGGCAAAAGAAAAGAGCCAGAACTGTTTCAGTGTGTTCTCAAATTTTTCAGTGCAAAATGGCAATGGTATATAATATACCACCAGAATTTTCTGGAAAATAAAATAAAAAATGTTAGTGCTGTTCCAACACTACAGTGAAAAGTTTATGTTAACAACAGGTCAAAAGTGAATTTGTATGTTTATGAATTTTCGGTAATTGCAGATCAAGTTTTTGATCAAATTTACAATATTTTTGTGTTTTATACATTTTGTGGTTTGTTATTATAACGCCCACTGTTGAAATGGAATCCAACAATGTTTGATGTTTTACTACCACAACAAAGTGGGTCAAACACAAAATTTGGTAGTTATTGTTTTGCAAAATGAGTATAACCTTTACTTTTTTCTACCAGTTATGTCTGTAGAACTTTATGTAGTTGTACCATAGAGAGACATCTCAACCGTTTGGTAGAGGGTAATATTTAAAAAACTATAAGGTGTGTATAATTTTTTTTTTTGATTGTGATCATTATTGACCTAAAGGAATAGAAAATATGAACAAATAATTTTTTCATTGTATTTTTCTTGGTGAGGCAGTCAAAGGGTTAAAGGAAGAACAGAGGGTTTTTATTTACAAACACCAGGTGAAATGTGTAACAGTGACTCAGTGCTATGTACAAGCGTGCGGGGATCAAGCTTCCAGGGAATCCACGGGGAAAAGCAGGGGAACACTCTCACTCCTCTTCAGTCTCTCTTGGCATCTCACCAGTCATTTACTCCTCTCTCGGACCAGAAACTCCGTAGGGAACAAGGGCAGGTCCAGAGGTCTGTACACAGGGAAACAAAACGTTAGCACAAGAAGCTGAAACGCGGGAACTAGACTGTAGTGTCTAAGCCAGGATTTCACTGACACAGGTCAAGCAACGATCCAGCGAAGAGCAGTGTCACTTCTTCCCTTTAGTAGAGGCCAGTTAATGAGACGCAGGTGTTGATCATCTCCCAGGTATGTAGGCCAAAGGTGGGAGCCCACAATGAACTCCGCCCAGGCAACAGGGGGAGAGAGGGAGAGAGAGAGGGAGAGGAGGAAAAAAAAGAACACAAAGCAAAACTTCTCAGGCAGATCTGTCGGACCATGACACTTTTATACTCAGCTCTCTCTTCACCACAACAGACTGGTGCAGCATCCGCTTCACTGCGGCCGCTGCACCAATCTGTCTGTCGATCTCCGGCTCCCTTCTCCCATCACTCATGAACAAGACCCTGAGATACTTAAACTCCTCCACTTGGGGCAGGAACTCATTCCTGAATCAGAGTGGGCACTCCACCCTAAGCTGTTTAAGTTCCTTAAACAGCTGTACAAAATCCAGTAGTCTTTATCCTGTCTACATGTATCTGATAATCAGTTGTATATTTTAGTTTTTCTCATTTTCTGAATTTTTGTACAAAATAATACACAATAAATTATTTGTCCCAATTTTTAGTCAGTGTAAAAATGACATATTTAAAAACATTCAACATTGTAGACTGTTGTTGCGTGAGTTATCTACTGAGGGATGTATTTTTGTTACATCATCTCCGTTTATAACCTGTAGAGTGACAAATTTCCAAAGACAAGAAGAGAGAGCAGCTAAATTGGGTCTTAATGGTAGTGCAAACAGAGGAATGGTTAGGACCACAGCGATCCACTGTGTAACTCAAAAAACTTTCAGACCGTGGTTTAAAACTCACACATGATTCAGAAAAATAAACTGCATGTGGCATAAACGCTAATCACACTTGGCAATCTTTCTTCTGTAAAAAACTTCACATCAGATTTACAGAAGAATTTATCAGAGCAGATATTAGATCAGATACTGACAGTGGCTGCTAGAATAACACTAAGAAAAGAGCAACAGTGAATAATTCATATGCTTTACACAGATGCTTAAAATATAGTAGACAAAAAAAAGCATTAAAAGTTCTTATTATTAGATAAATACAGGCCAACCCACATCCACAGCGCTGGGATCAGCAGCTTATGTGATACCAAAAATGCAAAATGGTAGCTTTTACGACTGGTTGCATTTTAGTCTATTATTACAAGATTTGAGAACTAAAATCTTTGGCAAATTGATAAGAAAATATGGATGTGGTGCACATGCAAACTGATATGAGAAATTTAAATGTGCACTTTGTTTCTCTTACTGGCATAACCACACCTCACACCTGCTGTTTGTGATGCTCCGTTGCTCTTTGCATTCTTTCACTTCTGTGTTTTGGTACTTTTTTTGAGACCTGGTTGTTACTCAATGCTTCCGCTTGCTGCTTGCCCTGATCACTCTGCCTTATCATGCATAACAACTGTGCAACAGACTTCCTGCCCTATTTTCGCCTTGCTGAACAACACTAAACAATGTAAAAGTACAACTCTAACATAACTTAATGACAACTGAAAGAGTTCTGCATTTACCAGAATCTGAAGGTATGTATAACTTAGATAAGATTAATGTTTTTCCTTGTTGTGTTCACACATGATATTTATAATGAGTTATGTAAATCAAACTAATCTCTTCTTTATTTCAGTGCCATGGATTGTGTCGCCAAACATCACATTGTACCCAGTCTCGGACTGGGAATTTGGAATCTCACCAGTAAGGCTCATCTGCTAAATGGCTTTTTTCCAGACAAACTGGGTTTGGAGTGGTTTTGGGACAAATCACCACTGAGTCAAAACAAGAAGCCAAGCAGAACGAAGCTAAAAAGTGAAGGGACAGAGCAGAAAACCTTCAGCCTGAGCAGCAAACTCTCAGTGTGGGGACAAGGATCAACTTTTACCTGCAAAGCTAATCACAATTATACTGAATATAAGAAGACAATAAGCATTTGTCACAGTGAGTATGTACAGCTACTGTCTCAAAGCCCATATTCAACATGCACATTTGCAGGAATATGTAAAGCAAATTAAAAACAGTCTTAAGATAAAGTTTATTAATTAGCATGTTTTTCTTTAATTCCACAGAAATTCACCTTTCATTCATGTGGAGATTCCCAAGTTTAAGACTTTAGCGTCAGACTCTAATGTGCAAGGAACATGTTGGGTCCACACTCATTTTGATGCCATGATCTCCTGGCTGATTAATGGAGCGCCACAAACAGCTAATAAGAGTAAAACACAACTCTTATTATAAGTTAAAAAAAAATTTGAGTTGGTGGAAGAAAGTAAAGCATTTAACATGCAGAGGAGAGTAAACGTGTGTCACATCTGCTGAGAAGACTATAAATATTGCAGGTAAAATGATATTAAGATCACAGGAAATTCAGGCATCTTATGACCAAAGAGGACCTAATTAATATTTTTGCTTTTTTTTTAAAATTATCCTCCAGTTCAAACTCCATAGAAATCAGGATCTTGCCCAGATCTGCTGAAGGGAAAAACTGTCCTCATGTGACCTCTACATCACCTTACAAGTCAATGGTGATTAAAGTTAAAAAAAAAAGAAAAAAAAAAGATTTTCCTGAAGGCTGAAGGCGCTGGCCTCCTTTTAATCAGCAGTCAATTCACAGTCCCTCAGACGTACTGGAAGAAAGACAGAAACTTTACCTGCAAAGTCAATAAGTTTATAGTCAAACTCTACCAGCTATATTTTTGGTAACAAGCTACTCTTGCTTCCCTTTTAGGCAGCTGATTTAACTTTGTTGATTTATACTTTAATAGTTTCTGTTAAATAGATTAATTGATGCCCTGATTTGTCTCACTTTAGTGCAGCTTCTTCTGGTCCAAAGTACTAAAAATCAAGAATGTGGGATACTGTTTGTCCACGATTTGCACAGCCCAGCGCGCGCTCCCGACCAGTGTTGGTCAAGTTACTTGAAAAAAGTAATCAGTAACTAATTACTGATTACTTCCCCAAAAAAGTAATCCCGTTACTTTACTGATTACTTATTTCCAAAAGTAATTAATTACTTAGTTACTTAGTTACTTTTTAAAAACACGATTTACAAGCTGAAGAGGTGATAAAGCGATAGATCTGTCAGCCCAATTCTACTTTTTCTACATAATCCATCATACAAAATGTAATCAAATGGAAAAGTCTCTTTTTTTTTAAACTTATTTTATCAGTTTTAATCTTTTAACTTTATGCATCAAGCAAAAATTTAATTATATGCAACATCCTCTGACTTGAATAAATTAGTTTAACATTGAAACCTATTTTCTACACATTCCAGCACATAAAATAAAATATTTTTTGTGTTTACACTCACTCTTTCAAATAGATGCAAGTAAAACACAGCAGAAAATAAATAAAGTCAAAGACTCAGCGGTCCTGTTGCTCTATTTTCACCTGTAAAGCAGGAGTAGGGTAGGCGGAGGGTTACCCTGGTGCAGGTGTGCCGCGGTCAGTTGAAGAATCCGCGAGTTTCTCTGTGAGTTTCCCATTATGTCGTAGTGCACTTGGTGCTTGCTTGGAAGTTTAGGGGTTTTTTTCGCTGTAAAAAGAAGTTTTCTTCCCACGCACGTGGATGCTAATGTTTTTGTCACTTTTTATGGAATCAAACTTAAAGTAAGGTCAGTACTTCCACGCTTTAAACGCTGCACGCTCATACTCTCTCCCACACTCCATATATTATCCATTGTTGATCTGCATACAGCTGTTGTCACTAACGGCGCACTCGCTTACGTCACTGTCGTGAGACATTCTCGCAAAAAATCACGGTTTTAGTAACGCAGTAACGCAGCGTTCCTACGGGAAAGTAACGGTAATCTAATTACCGTTTTTGAATAGTAATCCCTTACTTTACTCGTTACTTGAAAAAAGTAATCAGATTACAGTAACGCGTTACAAGTAACACGTTACTGTAATCTGATTACTTTTTTACAAGTACAAGTTACAAGTACAAGTTACAAGTAACGCGTTACTGCCCATCTCTGCTCCCGACACAGGGAAAACCAATTCTGCAGGGGAGACCTACCTTGGCACTTGTGCAGGTGAAACCAAAGGGAAGATATGCTTCACCCTCATTGTTTTTTTTTTTTTTATCATCACCACCTTATATGGTATAATAGTTGCATTGATTAAGATAAGTGCCTGTCATTTGATTGTTTAAAAGTAAGATTCCAGTCCAATTTTTAAATTATACTGTGCATTTTTACTATAATAATAATAATAATAATAATAATACTAATAATAATAATAATAATAATAATAAACACCATGTTTATCCTTCAGAAAATGCTCCAAGATATTGTAATTCTCAGATTTTCCACAAGAGTGAGACAAAGCTCCATGTGCAGAAGCAGCAATATAGTTTCCACCTCTAAGTAAAAAAAAACTACTCATGTAGTGATTTCAAGATGCCGATAAATGTGTTGGTATGCCAGCGGTGTTATGAAGAGGTGCAGTCATTTGAAAGCACAAAGACTGTTGTTGTAACTCTTCTTCTTTGCAAACACATGTAGTGTCCTTGTAAATCTGTACACTCCCTGTCTTTGAATGAAATGCATTTGTGTACTTTGGGGGTTTAGAGGAATTCACAACTGGCAGGGAGAGCACTAAACACACTAAAGCTTACTATTGGCAACCTCTGAAGTGATCTGTTGTGCATTCAGACTATCCCATATTTTCACGTTAACAAAAACACATTTATTAACATCGGAAATATCAGTATTTAATACACTACCAGGACACACCTTCTCATTTAATGCTTTTTCTTTATTTTCATGACTATTCACATTGTAGATTCTCACTGAAGGCATCATAACTATGAATGAACACATATGAATGACCTGACGTCCTGCCTCGTCCTTGCCGTAGCATTTGTGCTGTACCTCATCGATTGCTTTTTTGCTTCCCCCTGAGTTCCTGTGCTGCTCACTATTTCACCATGTACCAGGACACACTCATTGATGGTGAGTTAATGATACTTAACATTTTATCTGTCTCACTCGTTCCTCTCTGTTATCATCTCATCAAATGTTACAGGTCAGAGTATAGAGTCCATTCCTTCCAGTCAGAGAAAAGGCCTGGGGAGACTCTCAGTTTCTCCTGTAGAGGATCAGGCTTCAGTTTTCATTGCTGTGTTATCTGGTCTTATCTGATCTGGGACAGAGAACCTGCAGGAAAACCACTGGAATTGATTGTGAGCATCTTTTTCAACTTCCAGCAGAAATAGTTATGCAAGCAGCTTGAGAGGACGTGTAGAAATCAGCAGAGATGATAGCAACAGCATGGTGTATTTGATTTGGTTTGATTCCAATTTGAGGCCAGAGGATTCTGCTATTTATTACTGTGCTAAAGAGAAACACAGTGGTTAAAGCAGCTGAAGAGGCTTTACAAAAACATCCTGCCATCTACTTTTAGAAGATCCCAAAGGAAGCTGTTGTTCCTCAAAAACAGGGACACCGGCTGATGAGATAATTGTAAGAAATTTCTTTAATAAAAGAGATGATAATGGTAATAAGAAACATTATTTAGAAAAAAAAGCAAATATTGAAAATAATGGACATGGATTAAAAAAAAAAGATTGCCACCTATCAGACGTTTATTAAAAGTTTTAAATAAAAATATTTTTAATAACAACAGAAGCTCCCATGCTATCACCTTGAGTACCAACCTGTTGTCTGTAGCTCTGCTGCTGCTGGATCCTGTGACTCTCACTGAAGTCGAGACACTAACAGCAAGATCACAGCACATTAAGTGTTACTGTTATTACAGTGATGTTCAATGTTTTTTCAAAAACATTTAAATGTGAAAAGTTGCCACAGCTTGCCTCTTCAAATGTGCAACTCACTGAATACTGAAAACAACATTTACTGAAAAAAAAGGGAACTTTTTTGGCACGGGTCTAACTGTATATCTTTGTGAATTTAGAATAAGATTTGAAATGTCAGTTTTATCTTTTATTTCCTGTTTATGTTTATTTTCTGTTTATTTTTTGAATACAAGAAATCAATTAAAGAATGTCTGAACTGATTTGACAAAACCACTTTTTTTTTACAATTCTTTATATCTCTTCAGATCTCTTATAATCTGTCAGCATCCATCTATATGCAAAGCAAACCTCCTGACAGTCGACTATAAAGACTTGAAATCATGCCACCCGTTAAAACAGAAGAAGAAAGGTTCCCATCAGATTATCTTGAGTACCAAAATGTTCTCTGTGGCTCTGCTGCTCCTGCTGGCTGCTGGATCCTGTGAGTCTCACTGATAAAAAATCACTGACAGAATGATCACAGCATACTGACTGTTACTGTTAAATAAAACATGTTTTCTCCACAGGTGTGAAGTGTGAACAGCTGACACAGCCAGAGTTTGTGACTGTGCAGCCAGGTCAGCGTCTGACCATCACCTGTCAGGTCTCTTATTCTCTAAGCAGCTGGAGGACAGCTTGGATCAGACAGCCTGCAGGGAAAGGACTGGAGTGGATTGGAGGTGCACATTATGGACACAACACACATTACAAAGATTCACTAAAGAACAAGTTCACCATCAACTTAGACACTTCAAGCAAGACAGTGACTCTAAATGGACAGAATATGCAGCCTGGAGACACTGCTGTGTATTACTGTGCCAGAGGGTCACAGTAATACAAAACATCAGTGGAGCTGAACACAAACCCCTCAGAGCTTCAACATGTGTAACATCCTCCACCAGTACAGGAGCCCCCAGACTACAGAACACTGTTATCTGCTGCATGTCTCTGTTTAGCACTGGAGATTGCCATGATAATATATATTTTTTGAAGTTATAGTTATGAATAAAGTTTTACATTTTCAACCTTAGTAACTTGCTCAATTTGACATTTTTTTCTGTAATTAAGTGACAATAATATATTTTGATACTCATTTATATGATAAGTTTTTCCAGCTAAACCTTTGTGTTAAACCACCTGTAATGAAGGTTAGAATTTGTTGGTTTTCATTATTTGCAAAACTAAAATAATACAAATATGTAATGATCACTAAGCAGGCAGGACTCATGCTAAAGTTCACTGAATTTATTTAAAGTGAATTAAAATACAAACTAAACCTTGGCACTAATGAAGGTCCCAGTAGGACAGGGCTGACTTTTCCACAAATCCACACTGATACAGATTCTCTCATAAAAACACCAAATAGCTCTCCTCTCCTTAGCAGAAATTTTGAGAAGGACAAAGGTCTAGGAGCCAAGTTTTGCTAACCGATGCAATGCAATGATCCAGCAAAGACTGATGATCTGACGTTACATCAAGTAGTGGCTGCAGAGAAGTACATGAGGAACAGGTGTGTGCACGGATAACCTGAGATGTGTCCCACCTCCACACAAAAGCAGCACAAAGGATAGAAAGAGAGAAAATAGAGCGAACTGAGGACAAAGCAATATTCATGAAATATGCACATTATCTAAGTCATCACAGGGGTAGATGAGAGAAGCCTACTGTTTATTGTTTAAGATAAGATAAGATAAGGTAAGATAAGACTTTATTGATCCCACAACGGGGAAATTTTTGCGTCACCTCAGCTCAGGTACAGATATCAGAAGGAAATACAAAAATACAAACAAGTACAATCAATGAAAAAAAGTAAGATAATACACTATATACAATGGTAGCATACACAGTATGTGATTATGGATATAGTTGGAAATATGGAAGACATAAACTATATAGCTTGATATAGCTATTGTACCACTACTATTCCTATTTATAGACATGTACACATACACATGTACACACTTAATATACATATGTATACATATACATACATATATACCTGCACATGTCCATACACATGGAAGGTCCATTATGCATGAAGTGGTGACCGTGGATGTTCACAGTGTCCAGTGACTTATGACATTGTGATTGAGGAGTTAAAGAGTCTAACTGCTGTTGGGATGAATGATCTGCGAAAGCGCTCCTTCCTGCAGCGAGGGTGTTTCAGTCTCTGACTAAAGGAGCTGCTCAGCCCACTCACATACTCATGCAGTGGGTGATGTGGGTTGTTCATGATGGATGTCAGCTTTACTAACATCCTCCCCTCACCAAAGTTTAGTCAAAGTTTTACAAATAAAAACATGTTTTTAATTTAATTTAAAAAAAAAACTATAAAATATACAGTAAAATTATATCTGTCACTTCCCATATATTTGTCCTCCCATTGATATCCTGATATTAATCTTCAGGCTTTGCAGTTTGCATGTTTTCTCTGTTTCAATCATCAGAAAAGATGCAAAAGTTAATGACCCTGTGTTTCTGGCTGCCTGGAAATTAGGTTGGGCCATCTGGCTTTTTAAAAGAAATCTTAAGGGCACTTCAGATACAATGTGACGACAGCACTGCTGTGCCCAGAAACCCATTATGTCCAGTGGCTTGCTCCTCATCATTCTACTTATCCTAGTAGGAAAAAGGAATGACAGGGACCGGCTGAAGATCATAGCAGAAAAAACCCCAAAATAAATTATGTGCTACATGCTGAACAGGGCAGCCAGTGCAACAAACATTTCAGGTCATTTACTCAAACTAGCAGTCTGGGCAGCACGCTCTACTTTTTATAGAAAGCTATTATAACATATCATTCTATTCATCTGTTAGTTGCTAAAAATATTTACTAAGTTCTTTATATACTGCTGAGTTTACTTTGTAGGAGGAGTCTATGTAAAACTGATACCTTCAGTAGATTTATATATCTTGGTACTCAATCTACCAGAGACACTGCAGAGTAGACAAAGACATCTGACCTTAACAATGATCAGAAAAGTTTATTTTGCTATTTTACTGATTTCGTTTTTTTTCTTGACTGGTAAGGACGTTTTTTACATTTTTTGTTCAAATTAATTGTTATGAAGTAAACTTTTTGGAATAATAAGCCATTAACATTTCTGTAGGTTCTGAGGGTCAAACACTGACTGAGTCTGAATCAGTGATTAAAAGGCCTGGAGACTCCCACAGACTGACCTGTACATACTCAGGGTTCAGTGGTGATGACCGTTATGCTTGGATCAGACAGGCTGCTGGAAAAGGACTGGAGTGGATTGCTTATATCGATAGTGGCAGTGGTAGTAGCAAGTACTACTCTCAGTCAGTCCAAGGCCGGTTTACCATCTCCAGAGACAACAGCAGAAAGCAGGTGTATCTGCAGATGAACAGCTTGACGATTGAAGATTCAGCTGTTTATTATTGTGCTCGAGAGTCACAGTGACACAAGAGGAAGAAATGCTCTACAAAAAGTCAGCCAATCAAAAGATGGAACAATTTGTTGCCAGCTGTTTTTCCCCTTAAAGTTACAGAAATTACAGTTAAGTTATCGAAAGATGTAATAACACTGCCTCAATGGGAAATGCTTTTATGATGTCTTGTCTTAATTTAATTTTTTATCAATTAAAAAAAACAAAGACATATTAAAATCTAAATTTCTGTTTTAAATAATTTTCTTTTAATTATGCCCAAACCAATACTACAGTACAACCACAAGGCCATTCATTCTCTCTTATAGTTGGTCATTGTCCTTCTGTACAGAAAGCAAAGCTCCTCACACACCGATATAAAGATTAATATCAGCCTGGTGCAGGAGAAAATGAGAAGTTTTGGGTTATCACCTTCAGTACAAGTTCTCTGTAGCTCTGATGGCACTGTTGGATCCAAAGAGTCTCACTGAGGCAATGACAGTATGATAAAAATACATGGTTTTATTGTATTGTTTTATTATATTAGGGATCTTGCAGGGACAGAACTGGATTGATAATACAAATTATACTGCACAAGGACAAGTTGACTATCATCTTAGACACTTCAACCAGGACGTGTATTACTGTGCCAGAGAGTCACACTAATACAAACCATCAGTATAGCTGAATGAAAAATCCCTCAGAGCCTCAACACTGGTAAGTGTTAATAACTCAATAGGTCAGTCATGACAAAACAAGAAAATGTCCATAACTAGGTCACAATAATGAAAATGACAAAAAAATTCAATGTCACATCCCTAATCAAATTCCCACTCCCTCACTGTGACATCCTGATACAAATCTTCATGCAGTTTATAGCAGCACAAAACATCCAAACTCCACTTGTTGCTTGCAGGTTAATCCATATTTCTATTTCATCCTGTCCCTTGTAATCTGTATTAAAAATAAGCTTCCTCAGACACATATAAGAACTTGACATGGTGAATTTTGTTGAACCAGAACAAGAGAAGCTTCCAGAAGATCACTTTCAGCACCAACATGTTCTTTGTAGCTCTGCTGCTGGATCCTGTGAGTCTCACTGAAAAGAAACACTGACATCATGGATGCTATACACTGTTACTTTATGTACAATTAACTACAGTGTGAACAGTTGACACAGCCAGCCTCTGTGACTCTGCAGCCAGATCAGCGTCTGACCATCACCTGTCAGGTTTCTTATTTGCTGAGCTACCACACAGCTTGGATAAAAAAAACACCCCTGCAGGGACAGGACTGGATATTCTGCAGACTGCAGATTCATACTGCAAAGATCCACTGAAGAATAATTTCAGTATCAAATTTAAAAACTTCAAACAAGAATGTGACTTGAAAATTGACCAGATTTCCAGACTGAAGTCACTGGTGTGTATTACCATAGCGCCAGAGAGACACAGCCCATCAGCTTAACAAACCCCCTCAGTTGTAGCATCAAACTACCAGAGGAGGAGCCCTCAGATCATGAATGAATTCAAGATTATTTTTCTCTGGAAGTCAGTTTGTTGATAAATTCTCCAAGGTGAGTCTGTAAGCACATCTTATAATAATAATGATAATGACGATAAAATGTCACAGAATTAAAATAATTTCAATGAGAAATTTAAATATAGTGAAATTAAATGATGCTTGTTGATTTGAGGTTTTGTTTGAAATCTCACCATCTTCACTTTTTCAAAGAATTTGTCTCTTTTGAAAGACAGATAACTTGTTTTTAGGTTGAGATAGAAATTATTTAATGAATTAATATAATATATCTGTAAAGAGAAATCATCATCATCCACAGACCTCCAAAAACCTGTGCAGATACTCAAAATGCAGACCAAAGTTTTTCATGAAATACTTCATCATCCTTTTTTTTTTTGCTTCCACAGAAATCATTAAAATATCTATAATATTAATTACAAAACTGGAGCACTGCAGTTAATGTTCCCATGACTCTTCATTTATGTGTTATCCAATATTTTTATTACTCATATGATCATGTTTGTGTTTTATAAGTATTAATCAATAATCGTCATTAATCTTCACCTTGACCTGTTCTATTGATATAATCAGTGGCTGACTTTAAAACAGATTTATATATTACATATCCTAACTACATGGCTAATTGTGACTGGTCTTAAAAAAATGTGGGATGAATGCAAAACCACAATATTTTTGCATGCTGCTCCTCCTCTATAAATCTGACTTCAGAGAAGATGACAGGAAGCTAAGGACACACAGTTTGACAGTATGGACTACAGCACCGGTCCCCAACCTTTTTTGCGCCACGGACCGGTTTATGTCCGACAATATTTTCACGGACCGGCCTTTAAGGTGTCGCGGATAAATACAACAAAATAAAACTAGCACCGGTACCGAAAAAAAGAAGATTTATTCATAACACACGTGAAAAGACCCAGGAAAACCGAGTTAACGATAAAAATGATAACAAAATAACGCTAAAAACCGATAAAAACCCTGAAAACCATGCATTTCACACCCGAGCCTCAACTCTCGCGGCCCGGAACCAAACAACTGGGGGTTGGGGACCGCTGGACTACAGGACAGGACTGCTGCTGTTAACTATCTGCTGGGCAGGTGAAAATACTCATAGACCTGATATTACACAACATTTGTTTCTCTCAACAAACTATTTAACTCAGTGTGATTTGGTGCTGTTGACAGGTGTTGTTGGTCAGACTCTGATTGAGTCTAAACCAGTCATTAAAAGGCCTGGTGAATCCCACAGACTGACCTGTACAGGCTCTGGATTCACATTCAGCAGCTACCCTATGAACTGGGTCAGACAGGCTCCTGGAAAAGGCCAGGAGTGGATCGCTTTTGTACACACAAGCAGTTCTCATTTCTATTACTCCCAGTCAGTCCAGGGTCGATTTACTATTTCCAGAGATGACTCCAGCAGTAAAGTCTATCTACAGATGAACAATCTGAAGACTGAGGACACAGCAGTTTATTACTGTGCCCGACAGACACAGTGAGAAACAATAACAGGAGAGTCATACAAAAACTACTTCCTCTATTTACCAATAACGTGGAATACTGAATTTTATCAAAAAAGGTGGCATTTTCTTTAGAAATGCGAGATGAAATTTTCCTCAATGTACTCTGATGCTAAGTGGTAATACACATGTCGCATACAATGCTATTCTGTATTAAACAACATTTTCAGAATCAAAAAGTTATTAATGAGCAGCTATGGCAAAACTCTAACTGTGTATCTTCATGAATGTGCAAAGAGTTTTGAAATTTTCCAGTTAAAAATAAAGTAAAATACTGTCCACTTCTGTTTTGCAGTATTTATATATTAAATAAATATTTTTTTAAAACTTTATTTAAAGTCAAATTGATATAAAATTCAGGGAAAGCACAAAAATTTAAATTTTTTAGATTGAATTGCAAAATGTTTCAAGGGGAGTGTTTTTTTGTTCTTCTAATCCAGGGGTGTCAAACTCAAATACACAGTGGGCCAAAATTCAAAACTGGAACAAAGTCGCGGGCTAACGTTAATATTTATTGAAAAAAAAAAATCTTCCTCCAGATACAAGAATGAATCTTTTCTTATGGACTCAAATACGTTTTGCTGGAAAACTGAATATGGAACAAGCAAAGCTTAATACTAAACAATATATATATTAGCTGTATAATACCGGTAGGCCAGCTCTAATAGTAATTTGGTATGGCTTCGCGGGCCAAATGTAATTAGGCTGCGGGCCAAATTTGGCCCGCGGGCCAGAGTTTGACACCTATGTTCTAATCCATTGCAGGTTTATAGAAACCTGGCCTGTATTAATACACCAAGACAATGAAACACTCTTGATATATAAAACATTTTCTAGAAACATTTTTTAGAAAGATAAACTGAAATTAAAGGACAAAAAACATTGCATTAGATAAAATGTATTTCATATGAGGAAGCTGCAGATTAATTTACATTTTTAAGTTATTTTATATAAAACAAGATGTTAAAATAGATCCACTTCTTAGAAAACATCTCATTTGATTACTTGCACATTCAGGATTACCATTTTTAACAATAATTCATTTGAAGTTGTGTGTGTGGCTTTCTGATAAATAGGTCCCTCCCTGGCAATGTGATAGTGACACAGTTTGTTGCTGAGAAAAGCAAGTTATAGCCAGGCCATCTGGTGTGCACTTATGCCTGTGGTGTGCTATCAAATACTGTACATTTGTGTGTTCAATAGAAATAAAGAATAATAAAGCAAATCATTGAAAAAAATGACAAAGTGCATGAAGAGCACATTGGAAAGCACTACTAGCTGTATAAAACACAATGGTATGAAAATTGTGTATGCATGATGGTCTTGAAAAAATGGTCAGTTTTATATTTGAAAATTAGAATTTGCTTTAAAATTACAAACAATATATATAAAACTCACAGAAAACTGGCAAAGTGTAGATGTTCAATTTTTAAATTTTTTTACTTTGTCAAACAGGAGTATTTTTTCCAGGGAGGAGGAGTCAATGCAAAACTCATATATTAACTAACTTTATAAGTGTTCAAGCCTAAGTCAGGGACCCAACCTCATATAGACACACCAGACTGGGCAAAGACAACTGACTTTAACAATGACCAAACCTGTTCATTTAGTTATTTTCCTGATTCTGTTTTGTTTCTTGGCTGGTAAGGACATATAAGGACATACATTTTGCTGAGCAAATTATATGATATTAAGAAATGTGAAAACTAATGAGTTGTTGACATTTGTGTAGGTACTGAGGGTCAAACACTGACAGAGTCTGAACCAGTGGTTAAAAGGCCTGGACAATCCCACAGACTGACCTGTACATACTCAGGGTTCAGTGGTGATGACAGTTATGCTTGGATCAGACAGGCTGCTGGAAAAAGACTGGAATGGATTGCTTTTATCAACCCTAGCAGTGACACTGCCCACTCTCAGTCATTGAGAGGCCGCTTTACCATCTCCAGAGACAACAGCAGAAAGCAGGTGTATCTGCAGATGAACAGCTTGACAACTGGGGACTCTGCTGTTTATTATTGTGCTAGATACGCAGTGACACAAGAGGAAGAAACTCTGTACAAAAACTCAGCACATCACAAAAGGAACAATTTACTTTATGCTGTTCACAATGACAGTAATGAACTGCAGTTCAACATCATTAACACAAGAAGAAACAACAAAGGCACAAGGATCTGCAAAATATTTAACAGTATCAATTGGGATTAGTAATCAGTTTAATAATCTATTTCAAATATTTACTGAAATTACAGTCTTATTTAGTTTTCAGTCCACATGTTCTAATCTTTAATAGTATCTTTTTTAATGATATTTCTGAATTACGCCAAAATACAACAGAGAAAAGAGTATGTTGTTTTTCAGACTCTCCAACTTTAAACCAGAGGACTATTCTGTGCACAGTATTACTATGTCTGATACACACATTTGTAAGAGGAAATGTTGAAGATATACAAAAACTCAATCAGTTCCTTTGTTGTTTAAAAAGTACGGCTCTAAATATGAATGTACAAATGCAAACTAAGAGGGAGCAGCTGGTGTTGTGGTTTGTGGTCTTCTGTTCCTTATTGTCAATACAATGTTATTTTCTTTAATATGCATACAGGTACACACAACAACAGCTCATCATATAGTTTATGAATTCCTGTTTCCATCACTCTGAACGGTCCTACATACTCAAAAGAGTCAAAAGAGATTCAGAATCTCAAGAGTTTCTTTTCCTGGTTAATATCAGTACAAAAATTCTTTCTGAGCAGAAAAAACAGACAAAAAACCCCATAAATGCTTTAATAAATGTAATAGACCACCACCCAGTGTAAGGTTTATGACACAGCTACCCTAAAGTACTTATAATAATATATATTTTTTAAATGTTGTTAATTACTGATCTTATCCATGTAGTTTTTAAATTATGTTTTATTTAAAAATAGCAAAAAAAAGAAATCACATTATTATATTTTATTAAGATGTTAAATTACAGATATTTATTTCCTAAATTGAAAAAAAAAACAAAACTTTTTTTGGTTGACTGTTAAGCTTGATTAATTTCTGACATTTCTGACAGAGGAGTCATGTGTACCAGCTATTTCCAAAAAACAGGTTTTTGACAGATTTATAATTTTTTTTTATGACAAGTGCTGTAATAAATATTTTAAGCACTGTAGTATTGATTTCTTTATAATGATAGCCTGAATACTTGCTGAATGCTAAATTTCTGTGACCTGGAGTGTGGTTCTCTTTGAGGAGGAACACATGCAAAATTATATCTTCCATCTTTGAATATGTGTCACAGGATAAAAAAACAAGGACTACATGATTGAATCACACCAATGTGGACTGGGCAGAGACAAATGGCTCCTACAATGAACCGTTTGATGGCTGTTTTTCTTATCCTGTCAGTTTACTGGGTTGGTAAGGACAGAAGTATTTCTTTTACAAACATTATGACTCAATGACAAATTATATGCTTGAAATACAAAGGCTAATTATGTTTTTATCTGCAGGTACTGAGGGTCAAACATTGACTGAGTCTGAATCAGTGATTAAACAGCCTGGACAATCCCACAGACTGACCTGTACATACTCAGGGTTCAGTGGTGATAACAGTTATGCTTGGATCAGACAGGCTGCTGGAAAAGGACTAGAATGGATTGCTTGGATCCGATATGATGGTGGTAGCATCTACTACTCTCAGTCATTCAGAGGCCGGTTTACCATCTCCAGAGACAACAGCAGAAAGCAGGTGTATCTGCAGATGAACAGCCTGACAACTGAGGATTCTGCTGTTTATTATTGTGCTCGAGAGCCACAGTGATACAAGAGGAAGAAACTCTGTACAAAAACTCAGCACATCACAAAAGGAACAATTTACTTTCTTCTGTTCACATTTATAGTAATGAACTGCAGTTCAATCTCATTAACACAAGAAGAAACAACAAAGGCACAAGAATCTCCAAAATATTTAACAATATCTGTTGGGATTAGTCATCAATTTGATAATCTATTTCAAATATTTACTATAAATTGCATTCAGCATCTTGTTTAGTTTTCAGACCACATGCATTAATCTTTAATAGTATCTTTCTTAAACATACACTTATTTATCATTACTTATTGCTGCCTGCAGGGAAAGGACTGGTATGGATCTGAATATAATCCTGGTGATTCATTCAGCAAAGATTTAGCAAAAATAAGTTTAGCCTCAACTTAGACTCTTCCAGCAAAGCACTGACTGCAAGTGGACAGATTGTGCAGACTGAAGACACTGCTGTGTATTACTGTGGAAGAGAACCACAGCATCAAAACATCCATAGAGTTGAACAAAAACCCCCTCAGTGCCTAAACAGTTATAACATGAAGCCACCAGAGGAGGAGCCCTCAGACCACTGATGAATTTAAGATATTACATTAATCAAGTGATTTTATCATGTAACTCAATGTGAGTTACATAATGCTAGAAGAATGACTGATGTGAAAATACGTGAGTCAGTAGATATTCCTTTATTATATTTCACTTTGACATCTACAAACTAAAACTCTGCACAGATACTTTGGGGCTACTGTGTTTACCTCTGATTGTTATTAAATAAGCAAACTCAGAATATGTCTGAGGGTGTTTTTATTGTTGTTGTTATTGTTTACTAGCTGTCAGAAATCCCATTTAAAGATAATTTTAACAGACTTTGCACTGTTTAGAAAACAGGTTAAATAACATAGTTAAGACTAAAATTATTGACATTTTAACAAGTTTATTGTACCTTTGCTGTTACACCCTATCTTGATTGTGATGATCCATTTATAAGCAGTATGTTTGTCACTGTTATGTTGTCATGTTATATTACAGTCATAGCTGGACTGGCCATCGGGCATACCGGGCATTTGCTGGCGATTTTTTGTTTTTATGGGCCGATGGATTTTTTTTTTTAGGAAGGGTATATATAATGAAAGGTGTTGGATTGGCCAATTGGTCATGATCGACTCTGGGCTGGACCAATTACAGCCGAGGAGGCTGGATGCACCCTCCCCCTTGTTTAGCAATCACGTGATTTTCGCGCATTGCATGCCGGGAACTCGTGGCAAAACAATTCAAGTACCGCATCAAATGCATTTGCAGCACCGCAAAACGTTCATTCTCCGGTTCCAATACCTTCTTGTTTTTTCTTTGCCGCACAAAAAAGGAATGTACTAAACAAAAGGAGAACAATGCCGTACAAAGACAGACTCGACGAAAAGACAAAGAAAAGATACGAGGAAAAAATCCAAGGAGTGAAAGTGTCAGACCCTTACGAGCACACAGAGTGGACAAAAGACGTCAGTGTGCTGCCCAACTTTCACCACGCTCAGATTTATAATCATACGGTTCTTGGAGTGAGTGCATGCACTCTTGAAGTTTAGTAACTTCAGGTCACTGCAACAAGCCCAGGTACAGTTTACCGATGGATGGGTACAGGACCTTGAAATGCACCGTGTAGAACGAAAGACCATCGTACGAACAAAGGTAAGTTTACCAGTCTCACAAATCGTTGTCATAAATACACATTCGTTAACCGTTTATTAATATAACCTTTGAGCTCAACGGTAATTAATTAGTAGTGGAAATAATTTCTGGTAGCATTACAGAAATGTAGCAATGACAATAATATTGTATGTTGTAATCGTACTGGACAATTAGTGATAGAAAACAACTGTTTTATCCTGTGAATAAAAGTATATGGTTTTGTCAATGTACCATGGTAATAACAGAAGCGAAACTCAATATTGTGTCAGGACAATTCACTATTTATGCACAATAAATAAAGGAGCATAGCGTGACAATTTCTGTTCAGCGCAAGACTTGCTTGTAACCTATATCACTAATTATGTTAAGAAAAATGACGTATTAACTACTACAAAACTCTGACCTTTGTGGGAATGCTTGGAGCAGACTAACATGTGAGCTGAAGTGTTCTGAGACGTTATATTTGGTATATCCAGACCATCCGTCGGCTCTTACTTCGGAAACATGGCTTAAAAAAATTCTCTTCAACAACGTAATCCGATAAAAAAAAAAAGATCTCTTTACCCGTCGGCTTCCCGTGGCTGTCATGCGACCGGCTATTGCAGTTAATAATACAACAGCTTCTTGCCATTTTTTGGGGTTTTTTTTTATCGCTGTGTAACTGAGTTTAATTGAACGCCTGCGTGCGCTAGTACCTCTTGCCACAAGTTCCCAGAATCCTTTGCGGTTTTACCCCTGAATGACGTCACATTTTCAATCTTTATCCTGGTGGGCCGGTCTGTAGTCAAAATGCCCGGGCCGATTTTTTGTCCCAGTCCAGCCCTGATTACAGTTCAAACAAGTGTGTATCACATGCCTGTAGTGTGAAGTGGAAGTCTAGTTGTGTAATTATGCAATATTGAGAAAATATAGATGTTTGTTTAAAGAACAGTTTTTGTTTCTTGTTTTGGCGCTTTTAACATTTTAGATATTTTTAGTAAAATTTTAAAGATTTTCAAAATGCACATATCATTGACAGTCGCTGAGAGCAGGTTAACCAGCGAATATTTATAAGAGTAATTTGATTAAATGACAAACAGTTTAAACTGTTTAAATCTAAACATAAAAATAAACACTGTGTGATAAATTAAGATCTGATAACTGTAAAGATTTCAGGAACTGAAAATATAACTTTATTGCATGCAACCAATGTACATATTTTTTCATGTTCTTGATAACTTGATAGCAGAGGATTTTATTGTTTATTACTGTGCTGGAGACTCACAGCGTCACAGGAGTGAGAAACACCATTTTCTCACAGAAGTTACAGAGATTACATTTAACTCATCAACATACTGGACGATTCAGAAAAGCTGCTTTACTGGAAGATTGTTTTTGTGAAGACTGTCTTCTCCAGTTTTACATTAAATATTTTGTCTGTCCATGTGTACATGCAAATGTGACTATTTTCATCGGCCTTGTCTAAACAGAGTTTTTAAGGAATGAAAAACACATCAAACTTTATATTTGTGTTATAAATAATATTTTTATTGGAATTATCTCCATTTTTAAATTGTTAATACTGATTGCCACAGTGTGATCTCTTATAATCTATGTGTAAAGCAAACGTCCTGACACTCTGCTATAAAGACTTGAAATCATGGTGTCAGTTAAAGCATAAGAAAAGTTCTCATCAGATTATCTTGAGTACCAAAATGTTCTCTGTGGCTCTGCTGCTCCTGCTGGCTGCTGGATCCTGTGGGTCTCACTGGAAAAAATCACTGACAGAATGATCACAGCAAACTGACTGTTGCTGTTACATAAAACATGTTTTCTCTACAGGTGTGAAGTGTGAGCAGCTGACACAGCCAGCCTCTGTAAATGTGCAGCCAGGTCAGCATCTGACCATCACCTGTCAGGTGTCTTATTCTTTTAGCAGCTATTGGACAGCTTGGATCAGACAGCCTGCAGGGAAAGGACTGGAGTGGATTGGGGTGAAAAGTACTGGGAGCTCTCACTACAAAGATTCACTAAAGAGCAAGTTCAGCATTGACTTGGACACTTCAAGCAACACAGTGACTGTAAATGGACAGAATATAGAGCCTGAAGACACTGCTGTATTACTGTGCCAGAGAGTCACAGTAACACATAACATCAGCAGACCTGAACAAAAGCCCCTCACTGCATGCACACATTTGAAACATGAAGCCACCGGAGAAGGAGCTCCAAGACCAATAATGAATTGAAGGGTCTATTTACTCAAAACAAAAAAAGAAAAAAAATTGGAAATTCCTTATTGTGTTGCTATTCTTGATCGAGGTAGTCGTAGCAACAAACATTTTATTTATTTTGTTTTATTATTTGTTATGAAAAACAAATTTTACAATCTAATGATACAGTAATTTTCTTTTCCTTCAGATTCAATGCAATACAAAAACAGAATAGAAAAATGATTCAAAAGAATCTGTGCTATTTTATATAAATGCAAACTGTGTTCTGTTATGTTGTGTATTTATGGAGTCTGCAGCAGAGAGACCCTACAGTAAATGGACAGAATATTCAGCCCGAATACACTGCTGTGTATTACAGGGCCACAGTCACATTCACAGAAAGAAAAATCTCTAAGACTCTAATAAATTCCTGTTGTTTCTGTTTATTTTTTAAAACTCCTTAGCAAGAACCTTTTTGTGAGTTTGTAAGTATCGATAAAGCTCTGAAATAAAAGGCCTGTACATGAAACTGAATTCACTGATCAATGTTGTTATAAACTGATTAATTTATGACATAAAATACTTTTGTTAAAAAAATATTTTGGTTTGCGAGCTTGTATTTATTTATTATATTGTACACTTTAATCTATAAACCAATAAGTTGTGCAAAGTACTTGTTTATATACAGAGATATAGAACATAACATTTACATGTACATTAAATATTATAACATTTTTTTAAATAACAAAAAGTGTTTTTTTCTTTCAATTTTATTAGCAATCAAATCAGACTTTGTCATGTTGTATGGATTCAACGTACAGAGTCAAGCAAGGTCGTAACTACTGAAGTTCTCCTCTTCCTCTAATATTGATGTCTGCACTGTAGACTGGGCAGAGACAAATGGCTTAAACAATGATCAGAAATTATATTTGGCTTGCTTTTCTCATTCTTATTCCAGCAGCCAAAAGGCAAAGAGGCAGAGTTCACCCTGGAGAGGTCAATAATCTGTCACGGGGCAAGTTGTAATTCTCCTTTTAAAATTCAGGTTTTGATGAATGAAATACCCTTCAACCTCAGAGTTATTTTTTAAGATTGTTTTTGTTTTTCTTCTTTTAAAAATGTTAAAAACACAGTCTCTATTACTGCTTGAACAATCAATGTATCTCTAATCATGTATCAGCGTCCATCTGTATGCAAAGTAAGCTCCCCCACAGACTTGATATAATGCTGCAGGTTGCAAAAGAAGAACAGAAGCTCCTGGAAGATCACCTTCAGCACCAACATGTTCTCTGTAGCTCTGCTGCTGCTGCTGGCTGCTGGATCCTGTGAGTCTTACTGAACACAAACACTGACAGCATGAAAACTACACACTTTTAATTTGACTGCATTCAATGCGTTTTTTTCCACAGGTGTAAACTGTGAGCAGCTGACACAGTCACCCTCTGTTATACTGCAGCCAGGTCAGCGCCTGACCATCACCTGTCAGGTCTCTTATTCTCTTGGCTCCTGGACAGCTTGGATCAGACAGCCTGCAGGGAAAGGACTGGAGTGGATTGGGATGAAATATACTGGGAGCTCTTACTATAAAGATTCACTAAAGAGCAAGTTCAGCATTGACTTGGACACATCAAGCAAGACAGTGACTCTAAATGGACAGAACATGCAGCCTGAAGACTCTGCTGTGTATTACTGTGCCAGAGTCTCACAGTAACACAAACTGTTAAGACCCCTGAACAAAAACCTCTCAGGGCCTGAACAACTGTAGCATGAAGCCACCAGAGGAGGAGCTCTAAGACCATGAATGAATTTAAGATGTTTTTCTAAGAAACTTACTCTTGTTGTGGTCTCATAACTGTTTAAATATGGTGGGTTTAAATGATGAGTAACAAACACTTGAATAAAATAATTGGGTGAACAAAACTTAAAGACTCCTTGTCTTTACTTCTGTTATTCAAGGTAATCAATAATTAATCAATGCTCAGATATAATGTGAGATTATAGCAACAGCTACGGTTTAGTCCAATAACATCACATAAAGTGCATTAAGCAGCCATTTTATTAGGTGTTTTAGAAACTGCTGATCTGCCATGAATGGTCTGAAAAAGAGAAAATATTCAGTGAGTGGCAGGAGAAAAGGCCTCGCTGATGTCAGAGGTCAGAGGAAAATTTCCAGACATCTTTGAGCCGAAATCAACAGTAACTCAAATAACCACTCAATACAACCAAGATATGCAGAAGAACATCTGAACCTTTCAGCAGATGAGCAACAGCAGAAGATTTGTTGCAGTTAAACCTGTTCTGAGAACATCTGTTTATATTTGCTTTAAATTGAAGAGCAATTTCACTGCTGCTGTTGACTGTGTGTTATTGTATATACTCTCTCATACATATTTGAAAATAGTTTGAAGTAATTTGACTGAAAACATTAAAAATGCTGGACAGGAAAGTGAGAGCTCTAGAGTTCTAACTGATAAAAGTACAGCTGTTTTGATGAGTTGTGCGAGCAGTATGAACAGAAACAAAAGGAGTGTGTCTAAAAGCACTCTGATGTTACTTCTACTAATAAAGAGTATTGAGAATGTTTTTGTTCTTTTCTGGGTCAAATGCGACTGTTATCTGTTCAGATGGATTTTAGATCTATGATTTTGGGTCAAACAAAGGAAATCTGCATCTGTAAGGAATATTAAGCAGTGTGCGAGTCATGTCTGAGTGTGCGTACACAAATACAGCTTTGTGTACGTAGCTGAATGTTTAGTGAAAATTATAAATAAAAAAAACAAATGAAAATAAGATCATGTAGTTTTATTTCATATTTAAAAAAAATGTTTAAAGAGACGTAGCCACATAAAAATAAATTAAAAATAACTGGTATAACTGGGTACAGTATTCTGTGTTTGTCTGATATCAGACAAACACTGAAAAACAATCTCTCAGAAGAGATCCTTGATCTTAAGGTTTTTATTTTCTCGTTAAGCCAGCTTATTAAAAATTTTATGAATGGTTGACCTGAGGAAAAAGTATAGTTTCTGCAGTCAGAAGGTTGGCCTGAATAATTCAAAATGTGGAGTGTTGACTTGAAGGAGAGGATGTGTGTTTGTCTTTGAGGAGGAGGAGCTGATGCAAACTATGATCTCTACCATGTTTAAAGACATGATGCAGAATATAAGACAGGGAATACATGATTAACCACCACTGTACACGGAGCAGAGACAAATGGCCTTGGCAATGAATCATCCGATGTTTATGGTTGTTTTTCTGATCCTTTCAATTTACTGGGCTGGTAAGGAAAGTGCAGTCGTTTTATTAACATTGTTGTGAAAGTGAAATGATATGCTTGGAAAACAGTCACTAATTATTCTTGTTTGTCTGCAGGTACTGAGAGCCAAACACTGACAGAGTCTGAATCAGTGGTTAAAAGGCCTGGAGACTCCCACAGACTGACCTGTACATACTCAGGGTTTGGTGGTGATATTCATGCTGCTTGGATCAGACAGGCTGCTGGAAAAGGACTAGAATGGATTGCTTGGATCTACTCTGATGGTAGTGACATCTCCTACTCTCAGTCAGTCAGAGGCCGGTTTACCATCTCCAGAGACAACAGCAGAAAGCAGCTGTATCTGCAGATGAACAGCCTGACAACTGAGGATTCAGCTGTTTATTATTGTGCTGGAGAGTCACAGTGACACAAGAGGAAGAAACGCTGTACAAAAACTCAGCACATCAAACCAAGTTAGAAAAACAAAACAATGCTCAGTTTGCTTTCTGCAGTTCACTTTGAAAAATTATTAAAGATCAGCGCACCGAAAGAAAGAAATAATACGGGATTATCAGGACCTCATATCATTAAATATTGTATCTTGTGTGTGCTCATTTGATCTATGTTATTTTATAACATAATAATAATAATATAATCAGAACTAATGTTGGGAGTTACAATTTTCTTTTGCATACACCAAAACATTTTTAGAACTGCCAGTTTTAAAATTTGAATTTGAAATTTGTCAGCAAACTTCCTCACTCACTGTTATATTTATCCTAAACAAGTGTTGTTAAACCTAAATAAATTCTCCCTGTTCACTGAAACATTTATTAATGATTTCTTGATAAATGTTCAATCATCCAGGTTAGGAAATCCCCAAAAGTTGTTTCTGTTCATCTGGACGTAACATTTTCAGTGGGAGAAACTCATCAGAGTGACATCTTCAGTCTCAGCTGACTGCAGGTTTTCCCAACCTTATAAACAGTACATTTGCACAATGACTCAAACTAGCACCACTGATAAACAATGAGCTCTGAGATCAGTTTCTTCATCATTTATATGGAAATAGTCATTCACTTTGACCAACAACCACTGACCAAAGACCATGGATGAGTGACGAAACGTTTGTCATCCATGGTCCACTGAAAACGCAATGTCCAGATGAACAGAATCAACTTTTTGGGATTTATAATGATTAATCATTATTTATTAATGTCAGAGGTCAGACTATTTACACCGTTTTAACAGATATGTAGATCAAAATCAGGTAGACATTTTGTAATAACAGAAACTTATTATGGGACCTTGGTCAAAGTTTGAATGGTATGAACAGTTTATAAGGGTTTAAACTAATATTTACTTGAACATTTTATAGCATATTAGAATAATTCATTTCTGTTTCCTGTGGAATTGATGCAAAAGCCTGATTTATTTCTTTTCTACTTATCTGACTTCAGTAAAGTTGACAGCGAGTTAAGGACATGCAGTTTAACAGTATGGACTACAGGACAGGACTGCTGCTGTTAACTATCTGCTGGGCTGGTGGTTAAGAATACGTAGCCACATAAATATCAATAATGTTAAAGATCCATGCTACATATTTTCTGAAATCAAAAGTGTTGTTTTTATTTAAAAATAAAATCAAACTCAGTCATACTGTGCGAGTTTAATTACAGGACTTTGTTTTATCACATCCAGTGATTCTTTTCCTTCTCCCTTTTAGGAGAAAGTGAATGATTAATCTTAATGATATTTTATACTGGGACTGTCAAGCAGTGTGTCTGTAGTGCTGTTAGGTTTTCTTTGCAAATCCTTACAGCACTTGGGTGATACAGTGTGTGTGTACTAATACCCTGCTCCAGTCCTGCTGCTGGTGAGCCCGATGGTTGTTCCTTACTCACACTCACCTAAGAGGAGGCTCATAGGTCTACATGTTTCCAATAGGATAGCAACTCAGTTGGATTTGTTTAAGTTTTGATACATTTCTGTTTTAACACTCAAATTCTTAACCCCTTAATGCCCAGTGTATCATATTCGATTCATACAGTTTTTGTGTTTTTGTGTTTTTGAGACATCTACGTCATCAGTGCGTTTCCTCCCCCAAATAAAAATCTAAATAAATTTCACATTTTAAAGCAAAAAACTGCACAAAACAACGCTGGATGTAGCAAATATGATACAAAATAAAATTCACATGTTTTTTTTAAATATATTTATTTTTTTATTGCAAATTCTGTAGTCATGAATGCAAAGTTTCTTTTTGTGTTGAAACTATGACGTCTCTTACTGTGATAGTCATCAAACCTGTAGTTTCCTGTGTGCCCAGGTGTCACTGTTGCAACAAAGGTTCACAGTTCTCCTGCTTCTTTCAGTTTTAACTCTGGACCAAAACACTCGGATGTAACAGAAAACGTCCATCTAACTTCTCAGTGTGGGATTTCTTGGAGGCGAAAGTAATTGATCATCAATCACCAGCCACAGAGAGCTTTCACTTCATATATATTTCAAACTTTTGCATCTGAAATCCAAATGATCTTACTTAGCTAATGTACTTTAAGATTTTGTTTATTTATTTACAGGACAATGAAAAAATGAAAATACTGCAAATGGACTTAAATATATGATATTCAGTAACTGAACTTAACTAGTTGCTTTTGTCGTAGATTTTTGTGTTAATAAAGTCTGCAACCAGTTGTGGTGAAGCTATTTTATTACTGCATGCAGCAGAGCAAACACACACATCAAAACATCACGGTTATACAGTCATAAGAGCTCTAACCTTGGGGCGTCACAGTGTCCCTTTTATAACATCACACAAACTCTCTGTATGTCTCACCCAGGCTGCTGCTGGACAGGGAAGACTCCCACTATCATTTCCCAGATGCTGGCCTTCCTGAGAGTTCATCATTCTGAGTGATAGTGAAACATCCTTAGGCTTTGCTAAGCTGTTTTTCAGCAGGTCATACTGACACATACACATACTTCATGTAAGCAAACAAAGGTTATGCAAAAATCCTACAGTGAAGTTATAAACACCTAAATGTAAATGTGAGGGTTAACTAGATTTTTCCCCATTACACTTTCCAGAGCAAATTTAAGTATTGAAATAAGTTGTGAAAAAAGGTATTATGACCTTTTAATTAGTTAGGAAACATGGTATTTTATTAGTTATTTAGGCAACTATCAGTTAGTTTGACTGGCTTGAAGTTGTGTTTTTCATGTCCGGAAATGATTTTATTTCTCTTTGGCTTCACCAGTTTGTTAAAAGGAACTTTAAGGGCTCTTTATGGCACTGTTGTGCCCTTGAAACCAAGATTTCCAGTAGCTACTGCTGCACATAAATGGTTTACAGCTGAGTCCCCATATTACACACAAGTGCTGCAGTAGAAATAATGAATTACAGGGACTGGATCCATATAATGCACACAAATACTATCAGCATGTTGCCAGTGGAACATAAATTTTGGGTCATATACAACACAGCACATACCTCTTTCTATGTAAAGGAGTGGCTTGGCTGCTAAATGCTTAAATCCTGCCATTAGTAGTCACACAAAAACTTGGGCAACTTTCTTTGAATACTTCTGAGTTTGAGATCTTAAAAAAAGACCTTTGGTATGAAACAAGTCTTTTGATGTAATTCAAGTTTTAATATTTGAAAATTTATGTATTATAAAGTAAAAATAAACTATAATCAAAAACAAGAAAATGATACTTTTCTGTTTTTTCAAGTTTTTACTTTGAGAAAACTGGTATTTGTCAGTGAGGAGGAGGAGTCGATGCAAATCCAATTTTTCAGTTCATTTATATATGTTGAAGAGTAAGTGTGGTGACTCAATCTAATAGACAAGCTTTTGACTGGACAACAACTTTCACGACTTTAACAATGATCACATCTGTTTATTTAGTTATTTTACAGATACTATGTTGTTTCTTGGCTGGTAAGGACACATTTTGTTGAACATTTAAACTGACAAAACAAAAAGTGATTGAACTAAAAAGTTAACATTTCTTTAGGTACTGAAGGTCAAACGCTGACTGAGTCTGAACCAGTGGTTAAAAGGCCCGGAGACTCCCACAGACTGACCTGTACATACTCAGGGTTCAGTAGTGATTATGCTACTGCTTGGATCAGACAGGCTGCTGGAAAAGGACTGGAGTGGATTGCTTATGTCAGCAGTGGCAGTAGCTATATCTACTACTCTCAGTCAGTCAGAGGCCGTTTTACCATCTCCAGAGACAACAGCAGAAAGCAGGTGTATCTGCAGATGAACAGTCTGACGACTGAGGATTCTGCTGTTTATTATTGTGCTCGAGAGCCACAGTGACACAAGAGGAAGCAACGCTGTACAAAAACTCAGCCAAGTCAGAATTTGCTTTCATGTCCAGCACATTAAAAACAACAACAACAACAAAGATCAAACAGCTTCATCAAGAACTTTGAAGATTAATTCTGTTTTCCTATTTTTAAGTGGAAATTTTTAAATTAATTTTGTATGATTGTGTTAAAAGTTTTAAAGAAGTCATAAAAAAATCCTCTGAAAACTGTTAGTCTTTTAAAAGTTTCTTTTTTCTATTTTATACATCCGTCGGTATGCAAAATAAACTTCCTTCCAGACTAACATAAAGACTTTATTTAATACACTTGGTTGCAACAGAAGGAGATTAGCTCCCTGTAGAAAACTGTAGCTCTGCTGCTGGATGCTGTGAGTCTCATTGAGCACAAACACTGACAGCATGGACACTACACATGGTTACTTGTATTAGAACTGTGTTTAGCATGACCTAAACAAAAACACACATAAAATGTGCTTGAACAGTTATACCATGAAATCACCAGAGGGAGAGCTCTAAGACCAT
The DNA here is from genome assembly GCF_963969265.1 of Rhamphochromis sp. 'chilingali'. Taxonomy (NCBI): domain Eukaryota; kingdom Metazoa; phylum Chordata; class Actinopteri; order Cichliformes; family Cichlidae; genus Rhamphochromis; species Rhamphochromis sp. 'chilingali'. The sequence continues at coordinate 20,095,214 of NC_137942.1, read as the reverse complement.
GAATGAATTGTAGATTGTTTTTATGATATCATCTTATGTGACTTTTAGTGTCTTTTGTGTTCATGATATCGTCAGTTTAAATTATGCCCCATGAATTAAAACGTTATAGCACGAAACCACCAAAAAGAGGAGGAGACTGCAAAACTGCTAATGTCACTTGATATATACAGCAGCACAAAACACAAAGACTCAACATACACTCTGCAGACTGAACAACAACAACAACAACTGTTACAATGATCAGACCTTTTTATTTAATATTTTTTCTTTTTCTGTTTTATTTCTTGGCTGGTAAGGACAAACAAATTAATTGTAAAAATAAAACTATGTGAGGAAAATTTTATTACACTAATGAAATCTTAACACTTTTAGGTACTGAAGGTCAAACACTGACTGAGTCTGAATCAGTGGTCAAAAGGCCTGGAGACTCCCACACACTGACCTGTACATACTCAGGACTTGGCGGTGATATTGCTGCAGCTTGGGTCAGACAGGCTGCTGGAAAACGTCAGGAATGGATTGCTTTGATCTACAGTGATAGTATCACCTTCAACTCTCAGTCATTCAGAGGCCGGTTTACCATCTCCAGAGACAACAGCAGAAAGCAGGTGTATCTGCAGATGAGCAGTTTAACAACTGAGGATTCAGCTGTTTATTATTGTGCTCGAGAGCCACAGTGACACAAGAGGAAGAAACTCTGTACAAAAACCCATCAAACTACGTCAAACACTGATTTCAGGTTTTTTTCCCCAAAATTACAGAAAATACATTTAACTCAATCCTCACACTCAGAAATGCAATAAAGTTGGTTTTGTGAAGCATTTGTGTTGTATAGTTCTTTTTTTTTTTTTTTTGGTGGATTTTTACATGTAAATATTGTTATCTTCCGTGTCTGAATTGAGAGTTGAAGGACTTTTGTTTTTAAGAAAAATAAATCCAACACTATATTTGTTTTTAAATAATATTTCCTTTTAATTGCACTAAAATTGTTTCTTACTACTTATACTAAATGCCACAGTGTGATCTGTTTTCTCTTATAATCTGTCAGCATCCATTTGTATGCAAATCAAACTTCCTCACAGGCTGATATAAAGTCTGATATCATGCTGTCAGTCACAGAAGAAGATGAGAAGCTCCCATCAGAGCATCTTTAGTACCATCTGGCTGCTGGATCCTGTGAGTCTAACTGAACAGAAGCACTATGATCACTATGAACAGAAAGACTATTGTTACAGTCTGCAATGTTTTCTCCACAGGTGTGAAATGTGCACAGCTGACACAGCCAGCCTCTGTGATTGTGCAGCCAGGTCAGCGTCTGACCATCACCTGTCAGGTCTCTTATTCTCTTGGCTACTGGACAGCTTGGATCAGACAGCCTGCAGGGAAAGGACTGGAGTGGATTGTGATGAAATACACTGGGGACTCTCGCTATAAAGATTCACTAAAGAGCAAGTTCAGCATTGACTTGGACACTTCAAGCAACACAGTGACTCTAAATGGACAGAATATGCAGCCTGAAGACTCTGCTGTGTATTACTGTGCCCGATACCACAGTAACACAAAACATCAGCAAACCTGAACAAATTGAAGTGTCTTTATTCAAAAAAATTAATAAATGGGGAAATTCCTTAGTGGATCACAATTCTTGATCGAGGTAGTTGTAGCAAGAAATTAAGCTCACGGCAGTTCAGCATCAGTTTACCATGACCAAAGGAAACAACAGAAAGCAGCTGTATCTGCAGATGAGCAGCTTGACATCAGAGGATTCTGCTGTTTATTATTGTCCTCAAGAGACACAAAGCAAAGACCCTATCCTTTCAACTTTTTAAAAAATTATCTTTTAATATTTTTAGGGCTCTCAAAATTAACATGATAATCACGATTAATGCGATTAAAATTAAATTAATTTTAATTATTAAATTAAAAAAATTTACGCAATCAACCCATCTGGAGCACAGAAAGGACAAACTTTGGACAAACTGCCCGAAATGTGTTTACAGAGACATTTCAGGAATTTTGGGTCATTTGTGATGGACACATTAACGTTGACAGCCATAATATTTTATTAATATTATTATTATTATTATTATTATTATTATTATTATTATTATTATTATTATTATTATTGAAAAAAAATTCACGGTCTAATGATACAGTAATTTGTTCCTTCAGAGCCCACATGGAATTTCATGGAATATTTTGATTCTTAGTAACTGTTACTGTCAGGAATACATATTTTGTGGGTCACATAGAGTATCACCCTTTAAGAACAGTACATGCGTATGGCCTGAACATTGTGATGCCCACATCCACTAAGTCATTTTTGGAATATTTTACACAGGGAGATAAACAGGGGAATTAGTTTAGAAGAATTTGTGGGAAACCACTATCCAACAGTTGTGTAGTAGACTCAGAATGACAAGACAAAACATTATCACCGATAACTTTTTCTCCTCTTGCCCAGTGTGTCCTGGAGACACTATAACTCGGAGTCTACAATAGGTCAAGGCAGACATTCTTGCTCTGATCAAGGCTTCTGAGGTTTACAGCATAGAGTTTAAATTTACTGGCAGCCTTACTATGGTCAGCTATATCAGGAAGAAAGGACTGGCTATTGTACTTCTGAAAACAATGTATCACAGCAAAATGGTGGATGATATTTACGTGTGTTGCCAAATATAACACAAGAACTACATGAATGCTTTACACAACTATAGACCAGGCAGAGAGACATGACTCTTAAATGACCTGTCCTCATTTTATGTTTTATTTTCTTATATTCTCAGTTTACTGGGTTGGTAAGAAAAGAACATTTCTTTTTGCAAACACAAACATTTCTAGTCTCCTGTAAGAGTTGACATCCAGTCAAAACTTTTAGCACACCTCAATGTTTCCAGTTTGTTAATGAAAATTATGCAGTTTAATGTCTTATTGCACTCTGAAATGAAAGCATAGTACAAATAAGCAATTTATTTATTTATTATTTATTTCATAAGCAAATAAATGAATAAATAAATAAAGTCATGGGATCAATTAATTGGCCAAAATGTATTCTAAACTTTTAAATCATCAACGTAGCCACTTTTGGCAGATATAACAGCTAAACATACCTGTAGCATTCTTTCTACAATAGAAATCAAATATTCTTCAGGAAGTTCTTCCCATATCTGTTGCAGAAGTTCCCATAAATGTTTGGCACTTGTAGCTTTTCTTTCAATCTTCTGTCCAGTTCATACCAAACCTTAATGGGATTTAAGTCTGGAGACTGTGTTGGCCTCTCCATGTTTTCAAGCTTACTAGTTTGGTCTTTTTTCCTGAGGTAGTTCTGCCATAGGTTGGACTTATGTTTTGGGTTCAGTTCAGTTCAGTTCATTTTTATTTCAAACATTTCAAACATGTGCCTTCACAATCATTACAAAATATCATTCCATTATTTGTTTGAAAAGGAGTAGGCTGAAGTATTTACTTATTTGTCCCTACCCCCTCAAGTTTTACCTCTCATTCATTTAATTTTTTTTTGTCTTAAATTAAACAAACAACATATGAAACATATGAAGTAAAACAAAACATAACATACATAAATCAAAAACAAGAAATTAGCAAGCCCCACCACAGTATAGTTTCTTTCATATGAAAAATACAGAATGTGTATATTTGCAGATACACAAGTTATGGAAAAACAACAAACCAAAACAAAACAAAAAAACAAAAAAACAAAAAAGAACCGCAACACCATTACCAGCAACATTACCGTCCTGGGTTAACCCCGTTTTCTTCATTCTTATACTTATTTAAAATTAGGTTTTTATATTTTACTTTAAACTGTTTTATGTTTTGACTGTCTTTTATTTCTTCTGTTAGACTGTTCCATAATTTAACTCCTGCAATTGAGATTGACATAGTTCTTAAAGTTGTTCTAGCACTTTGTATTTTTAAATTCCATTTCCCTCTTAAGTTATACCCACCTTCTCTTTCTATGAACAATTTACAGATTTCTTTGGGAAGCAATTTATTTCTTACTTTATACATTATTTGCGCTGTTTTAAGCTTCACCAAGTCTTGGAATTTAATAGCTTGCATTTTGACAAAGAGTGCATTTGTATGGTCCCTGTACCCTACATTATTTATTAATCTAATGGCCCTTTTCTGTATTATAGTTATTGTTTGTGTGTTACTTTTGTATGTGTTTCCCCAGACCTCTACACAGTAGCTCATATATGGCAGTAGTAAAGCACAGTATAAAATGTGCAGTGCTTTCTGATCCAACATATGCTTTGCTTTCCCCAGGACGGCAATGCCCCGTGCCAATTTCCCCCGAACATAAGTAATGTGTGGCTTCCAACAGAGCTTGTGGTCGATGATCACCCCAAGAAATTTTATTTCATTTACTCTTTCTAAATATACATTGTCAACACATATTTCTACTTCGATGTTTTTCTTTTGGTTTCCAAACAACATAAATTTGGTTTTATCGAGATTCAATGATAATTTATTTATATCAAACCACTTCTTTAATATCGTTAATTCCTGTGTGATCATCCCCAAAACCTGTGGGTCATTATCTTGCTGTTAGATGAACCCCTGACCAACTAGGCGTATACCAGAGGGTATTGCATGGTGCTTCAGAATGCCGTGGTAGCCATTATGGTTCAGGTTGCATCTCACTGTGTACAAGTCACCTGGATCCAGCAAAACTGCCTCTGACCATCCACACCTCCTTCTCTATGTTTGACAGCTGATTCCACTGTGGAACCATCCTGTCTTTTCAAAGGCGTACAAAGAGCTTGCCTGATGATCCAAAGATTTTAAATTTTCATTAATCACTCCATAATACATTCTTCCAATCTTCAGTAGTCCAATGGTGATGTTTAATGGCCCAGGTAAGCCTCTTTGTCTTATTATGATGGCTTAGCAACTGCTTTTTTGCTTCAACATGTCCTGTCAAACCTGCAGCTCGAAGACTTCTCTTCACAGTTGAAATTGAAACTTGTTTACGATTGTAGTGAAGTAGATTCTGGGGTAGGATTTTACATGATGTCCACAAATGCACCACTAACATCCACACCTTCCCAGTTGACAATTAGCAGGCTTATAAGAAACAGCTGCGCTTCACTACCAGAAGGAGGCATTTGGCAGTCTTGTTCATCCAAGGTGGCTGAGAGCATTAGGCAGCTAAGCGCTGCAGATCTCTCCAGGAAAGCTACTCAGTTTAGTATTGCCCTTTAGAGAGTGGTTTGCACTATACTGCTGCTGTCTTGTTTGTTATGCAATGCTTTTTTAACGAATAGTAGTTTGGGGTGTATTTGTTTTATGTAGATCTTTTACTAATTTGTTTAACGTTTTATGCTTTCTTTTATTGCTTTAGTGGAGGTGCGGCCGCTTGTCGAGGGGCTAGGCACTTGAGGTGGAATCCCCTCCCCAATGCATGCGAGTGTACACACCGGGCATAGGTAGATTGCACCATTTAGAGTTTAGTGTGAGTGAGGTCTGCAGTAAATTCACACGGGTGAGTAATTGGTGGCATCCTTGGGCAGTCCTCCAGTAGGTTGCCTCCTCAAGTGGCCGGTCTCCACTATTTTGTTTAGTTATTCTTTTAACATGTTGTGATTGTTTTTAAGGTAGCATTGTCAGAATCAGAATCAGAATCGTGTTTATTGGCCAAGTATATGTGCAGACACATACAGGGAATTTGGTTCCGGTAGATGGTGGCTCTCAAGCACAGCAATGTAAATCTCTCTCTCTCTCACACACACACACACACACACACACACACACACACACGTGTCTATATATACACATTACACATACATACACAAAGCTATGTAAACCAACTATAAATAACGAATCTAAACTTATATACATAAAATACAGAAATGAATGAGGTGGAATGAATACTACAAAATGTACATAAGGTGCAGTTGCAGTCTGGCAGTGGGAGCAGTGTGACAGGTCAACTGTTAAGAAGGGAGATGGCGAGGGGAAAGAAGCTGTTCCTGTGTCGGGTGGTCCTGGTCTGCAGGCTTCTGTACCGTCTGCCAGAGGGCAGCAGATCAAAAAGTCTGTGTGCAGGGTGTGAGGGGTCTGCGATGATTTTCCCTGCCCGTTTCCTGGTTCTTGAGAGGTACAGATCCTGGATGGAGGGCAGGGGGGTGCCGATGATCCTTTCTGCTGCCCGTACAGTCCGCTGCAGTCTGCTCCTGTCCTGTTTAGTGGCTGCTCCATACCAGACTGTGATGGAGGAGCACAGGACAGACTCAATGACCGCAGTGTAGAACTGGATCAGCAGCTCCTGTGGAAGACTGTACTTCCCCAGTTGTCTCAGGAAGTACATTGTGGTAGGGAGTCTGGTCGTTTTGTTAATAGTTTTTTAATTATCTATTTTGCTGTCTCAACCCTTCTACCTTAGGTGCCTTTTTGATTTTATAATTCTGTTTTTAGTAGTAGTTCTTAATAAACTTTAATTTGTAAAATTCATCTGTCTCACCTCTGCCGTTAATAACGAGTCTGTGGGCTTTGGTAGTCAATGCAACACTTACATTGGCTAGAGAAGTCTCTCCTGAGGTGTAACGCCCTCCCCCAGGTAGCGTTGTCAACATCTTAGTTACCGTCCCCGGTTATTCCTCTATCGCGACACCACAATCTGGCGTTGTGTCGCCAGGATATTTTCAGGCAGAGATCTGTTGCATGTCTTTGTTTTGTTTTGTTTTTGGGGTTAAATCTGTTCGGTTTGTCTGGTTATTGTAGTGCAGCGGCAAGACAGCAGCAGCAGCGGCGGGACGGACTTCTGGTTTTTTAGTAAGTGATATTTAAATACTCTGGTTTATTATGGAGGAAGAGCTCGCACAGTTACGAGACTTGGTAGCTCAGGGGCAAGCAGAAAATCGGTGGATGCGGCAAGAGCGAGGATCGGAGCTACCTGGCACCAGTGTTGCTGCTACAGGTTCATCCACCAATGGGCATTGTGCTGTTTCAGCTCCCAGTGCCCATGGTTCAACGGTAAGACTGGTATAGGTATTGCCGAATGGGTGGAAGAGGTGCAGGCCTGTTTGAGGGTACGGCATCTTTCACCAGCCGACAAAGCCCTTTTCATCTAGAAGGCGAGCCCAGAGAAGAGATTAAATATCGGCTTTCAGAGGAGAAAGACAATCCCGAAAAGATTTTGACTATTTTACAGGAACTGTAGATGTACTAAGTCATATGTCTCTCTGCAGGAAGAGTTCTTTTCAAGACGACAGCAGGAGGGAGAAACATTGCAAGAGTTTTCGCATGCTCTTATGTGCCTCATGGATAGAGTTGTGAAACAGTCCCCTCATGTTCTGCTGAACAAAGATGTGTTGCTTAGAGACCAATTTGTTGAAAAATGTGCTTGATTGTTTCTTACGCAGAGAATTAAAACAGTATGTCCGCAGCCACCCTACTGCCACCTTGATGGATGTTTGTCGTGAGGCTATATTATGGGAGCATGGAGGTATGCCAGGGGGTGGGAGGGATAGACGTTACTTGGTTCCCCCGGCACTAGGCTTTCAACCTACTGTCCAGGAGGTCCCTTTTAGAGGTAGTCTGGCAACATGTTTTTACTCTCTGCTCATATATCTCTGACTCATTCTGAGGGTCAAACTCTGCTGCTTGCTAGCTAAAATATAGCTATGGGAAGAGGGGGAAAAAAACAATGTAGAAAAGCTCACATCAAACCAACTCTTTTCTTTCTGTCATTCACAGGATCAACAGCACATATAAAGAAACAATGAAACAACTTTGAACATAAAGTTTTTGGTTGTCTTATTTTTAATTTAAATGTTTAAATTTGCATTGTATATTTGTTATAAAAATGTACAATAAGTATAATGTGTTGTTGTTGTTTTTTTTTTTATTTATATAATACATCCCTCCACATGCAAAATATACTTCTTGCCAAGCACATACAAAGACTTCATATACATGTACTGTTGGCTGCAAGAGAGAGAAGCTTTGACCCAGTGGCCTTCAACATCAGCATATCCTCACAGCCTCATAGTCTCACTGAAAGCATGGACAGAATATGCAGCTTAAAGACGATGCTGTGTATTATTGTGCCAGAGAGTCACAGCATCATAAAACCATTAGGAGACCTGAACAAATACCCTTTATTGGCTGAGCAGCTGTTTCGAACAGCTGTTTCTTCAGTTCACCAGAGGAGGCGCTCCAAGACCATAAATGAATTCTGAAACTCTGTGACATTTTTTTTCCTAAGATGAATCTTAAAGCTGATCCTTAAAATGTCGCAAAACAAAACTGAAATCACTCATAAGTTTAAATTATGCACTACATTTCAAACAAGAAAAAAGGAGGCATTTGCCTGCTGGAGTAAAATCAATTTTTTCTAATATTAGGCTTGATAAAAGAAACAGATGTTAAGTTGCACTGGTGAAAACTTAAATAACCTTTTTATAGATATTTAACAGAATACTTAAGATGTTTACATGTTAGAAAAAATTCTCTTGGGAAAAAAAAAGCTATTTGCATAAATCTCCTGCAGCTCCGTGTCTTTGACAGATGTTTGGAAACAGACTAATATAAAGTTTTATACTTCTGTTAAACAGAACTCATTTTTATTTACTTTGTTCATACTTTACAGTAAAATGAACCATTATCATAAACACAAACACTGATGCTTCACAAAAATCTGACAAAACCTAAAGGTGCCAGTAGATCAGCATTTAGAAAACTTTAAACAAAAAGACACACATGTATATTGTAGTTTTGAATTCCTGATTTCCTGGCTTCCAAAAACAAATGCTTAAACATGATGTACTATTGAAGGGAGTAACAAGTATAATTTTTACTATTTACTATAATTTTTACTATTATACTATACTAACAAATAAATAAATAGCTTGGGGAGTCTTACCTGAAAACATTTGCTTAACAAGTAAAACATTTCAAATAATAATGCAATGAAATGATCAGTACTACAAGTTACAGTGTGGTTCTGTATTTGAGGGAGGAGCTGATGCAAAACTGTGTTCTAGTTTATCTTTACATAAAACAGAGTAAATCATTGATGTACCCACTGTAGACTGAGCAGAGATAAATGGCTTTCATCATGATCAGACCTTGTATTTGGTTCACTTTTCTCATTCTTTTAGTGAACTGGGCTGGTAAGGATTATAGATTTACTGTTACTGATGAAAACACATGAAATGTCTGCATCATTGTATCTATTGAGCTGGGGTTTTTTTGTAGGTACTGAAGGTCAAACACTGACTGAGTCTGAATCAGTCATTAAAAGACCTGGAGACTCCCACAGACTGACCTGTACGTACTCAGGGTTCAGTAGCGATTACTGGAACGCTTGGATCAGACAAGCTGCTGGAAAAGGACTGGAATGGATATCTGCTATCAGTGATAGCAGTACCTACATCTACTACTCTCAGTCAGTCCAAGGCAGATTTACCATCTCCAGAGACAACAGCAGAAAGCAGGTGTATCTGCAGATGAACAGTTTGACAACTGAGGATTCAGCTGTTTATTATTGCGCTCGAGAGTCACAGTGACACAAGAGGAAGAAACGCTGTACAAAAACTCAAAAAAACAAAAATGAATAAATAAAAAAGCTAAATTTTATTTTCTGCAATTCACATTTACAATTTATTAAACATACACACACTGAAAGGAACAATAAATGTGCCTTACCAGGAACGGTGAACCCTAAATATTGTATTCATGTATTTGTAAGTGTAAATGTTATAATTTGCTTTTTCTTTATGTTACATAACATAACAGCTTATGTTGTGTATTAAAGTGCATGCACCACTGATTTGTTGCAACACATTTATATAATTTTATATAACATTTGTATAATAACAGACACATTTATGGGGGGATTACTGACATTGGTGAAGTTAGCCAGAGCCTGGATATCATACTAAATTGTCTTTAACTCCTAACTGACTGAGGACCACAGTGATACAAGATGAGAAACTCAAAAAACTCAGCACGTCAAGTTAAAATCAGAAATTCTCATTTACAGAGGATATGAATAGGAAGTCATCCAAGGTAATCCAGTAAAACATTTACCCAAGCCATAGAAACGTAACCATTACTTTACCACCCAAACCTATGAGAGGTGGTGGTATAAAACATGAAAGGGGATTAAATATCCAATATTCAATCATAATTCAGTACATTGAATTCAGCCCTTTTATTGGTATGGTGAATGTTATTGCCTCAGTTTTTTGTTTGAAAGACACTTAAAGGCAAAAAAAAGAAAGAAAAAGAAACAAGCCAAAACTATATTATATATTCAGCCATTATCTGAATTTACATCTGTAACTATTACATGAACATAAATCATTAACATATAAAGAAGTTCTGTGAGATGAACAATTTGGTATTTGGTATTTTTGAACATATATTTGCTTGGCTGATTTTCCATTCACACAAGTTCATCATGTTCTCTCTTGCTTACAGGTTTTGGACCCTGGGAGAAGCTTTTAAGTGCATTCAATCTAATAAACACTATAAAAACAACTGAATAATCAGCTGAATTGTAGAGAAAAATCTTTTTCCACAGTATTGACCTCATCCAGTCAGAATCAGTGGTTGTACAGCCTGGACAGGCTTTAACATGCCTGGTTATTCATGGACTGATCAGAAATAATGAAGAAAAATGAATGAACTAGATTTTGGTTCATTATGGAGGATGAGACTTTCACAAGGCTTTGAAGAAAAAGTGCAACTACCACACATCTACTTCAAATAGTACAATGACATTCACAGTGGTAAAATTGCAGTCTGAAGACACAGCTGTTTATTTCTGTGTATGCGGCCCCTCAGTGTTACCAGACATCCATAAACCTACACAAATATGCAGTACATGAGACTAAGCCACCAACAATTAATAATAAAAACACAGGCTAATGCATAAATTAATATATTTTCATTCTGTTCATTAAAAAAACAAAAAACGTGTTGACATATTTTAGTTGTTAGATGTCTTAAAAGCAGTTTTCATCTTTTTCATATGTTTTTGTTTTGTCTCATTTGACATGTCTGTGAAATTAGAAAATGCGTTTCAGTGGATTTAAGCTAATTGTTATTAATGTATGTTGTACTTCTTTGATTACTTTTATTTTCTTGTCTTTTTTGTCTTCTCTCAGGGTATTACTGATAAAATCCATGTTTTACATATTTTACAGATTTGTATCATTATTAGTCAAGTTAAATAAACAGTTTAATCATAATTTAATGAATCAGTTTATTTTCTTTTTCTTGCACACTGTACATAATGATTTTCTCTCTCACATGGGAGGAGTCAATGTAAAACTTGAGGTCTTAAGTGTACTTATCTGACTGCTGGGAACAGTGGACTCACAGTTTAACATGATGGACTGCAGGACAGGACTGCTGCTTCTAGCTGTCTTCTGGGCAGGTGATAAGTCCAACAGATCTTTTATTAATATAGTATATCTTTAGCCTTTTTCAACATTTTTGATATGTTTCACAATTTTTTTGGTTTTCCTTGACAGGTGTTGATGGTCAAACTTTAACAGAATCTGAACCAGCAGTTAAAAGACCTGGAGATTCCCACAGACTGACATGTACAGCTTCTGGATTCTCATTCAGCAGCTTTGAAATGAACTGGGTCAGACAGGCTCCTGGAAAAGGACTGGAGTGGGTTGCTTATATCAATAGTGGTGGTAGCACCAAACACTACTCTCAGTCAGTACAAGGCCGGTTTACCATCTCCAGAGACAACAGCAGAGAGCAGCTGTATCTGCAGATGAACAGTCTGAAGACTGAAGATTCTGCTGTTTATTACTGTGTTAGAGAAGCACAGTAACAAAAAAGAAATGCTGTACAAAAACCCATCACGACAAACTAAGTCAAAATTTTCTTTTCGGTGACAGAAATTAAATTTAACTTATGAACAAACTCAAAGATAAAATCAATTTGCATTATTGGTGTTTAATAAATATTTGCATTTGTTTTTGTGAACATTATCACCTTTCTTGTTTGAAATGTGTTTTTAAGGAATGGAAAAACAAACAAACAAACAAAACCCAAAATGCTATGTTTCTTTTTATGGTTGCAAAAAAATTTGTCTTTGCTAATAATACTCTAAGTCCAAGGAAAATCTGTATTTCAGTTCCATTAAATTCAGTTCAATTTTATTTATATAGTCCCAAATCATAACAACAGGTACCTCAAGGCACTTTATATTGTAAGGTAAAGAATCTACAAAGGAGGAAGGCATGACAAAGGCACACTATGAAAGAGAGCCAGAGATTAACAATAACTAATTATTAAATGCAGAGTGATGTTTAAACACATAGAGTGTAAAGAGGTAATTGAAGAAGAAACACTCAGTGCATCATGGGAAGCCAGTTGCAGCATAACTTAGGGAGGATTCAGGGTCACCTGATCCAGCCTTAACTATAAACTTTGTCAAAAGGAAAGTTTTAAGCATAATCTTAAAAGCAGAGAGGGTATCTGTCTCCTGAAACCAAGTTCAAAGTTTGTTCCACAGAAGAGGGGCCTGCAAGGTGAATGCTGTGCCTCCTATTCTATTTTTAAATAAACTATGAACCAAAAATATCCAGCAGTCTGAGCATGAAGTCAGGAGAATCCCACACACTGACATGTACAACCTCTGGATTCACATTTAGCAGCTATTATATGGGCTGGATCAGACAAAAGGGCTGGAGTGGGTTTCCACTATTGATAGTGGCAGTAGCAGTAAATTCTACTCTCAGTCAGTTCAAGACCGGTTTGCCATCTCCAGAGACAACAGCAGGCAGCAGCTGTATCTGCAGATGAACAGTCTGAACACTGAAGATTCTGCTGTTTATTATTACACTCGACACTCACATTGACTAAAGGTGGTACAGCAGCTTTACAAAAACCTTCACAATTTTCGTAAATTATGGCAATCTTTACTTTGTCATTATGGACTTGGTCAAGGTGTTAGCTTTGGACAGGCTACAAAGTATTCTGTGAAGAATAAATCTGATATTAAAAAAAAAAGATTTCTGTTTCTCTTCTTCTGATGAAACTCACTTTGTCTGTCTTGTTTAAATGCCCATATTCATCGACAAGCTCACGTCTAAAAACACAAGATGTTTAGACTTAAAGATAATTTCCGGTTACAAGATGAGCTTCCCAACCCCCTGAAACACGGTCACACTTAATGCAAATTAATTCAGAATTCTAAAAGCTGATCCTCATAATATGGAGAGTTTAAAAATATGCCTGATGATTTAGAAATGCATAGAAAATTTTTTTTTTGTGTGTTTCATTTTTCAATCTTAAGCTCGGAGACTCATTCTTTTCACTTTCAACTCAATGTAACATTCTTTTAAAGATTCACCATGGTCATCTACAAATATTACAGTTTAATTGAGTGTGAGTTGATCCTCTTGACATGTTTTGATGGTCTCTGACAGAATCTGAATTAATGGTAAAGAAAAAAAAAGGTCTGGAAAATAACACAAAATGAACCTGTACATTCTCTTACTCTAAGTCTATCATCTCCAGAGATGACTCTGACAGGAGTTTGCCTGCTGGAGTAAAATATATTTTTTGTAATATTAAGCTTGGTAATTGAAACAGATTGTCATTTGGTAGAAACTTCACTTTAAATACAGTCAGAACAAAGAGCATTCAACAGCTCATCCCTGAACCCCCCCCCCCCCCCCCAGAGAGCGAGAGAGTGTACAACCTTTATGTCTGTGAAGGTTCTCAGTCATTCAGGTAGACGTAGTCTATAGGGAGCTTGGAAAGAGAAGCATCTGGACTTCTTTAAGTTTCCTTGAAGATTGGTGGAGAGTCACAGATTTTAAGCCCTATGGGAGTGTCCCTAAGAGGGTCATGGGTCCCCTATTGATCTTCTACCTAATCACACAAGCCAAGGTGTGAAAACGGGTGTGGGTCAGAATCAGCCAAGGTTTCGGGTGAACCCATTGTGAAACCTTGCCCTACCCTATCATGTGATTTACTGAGTTCAAATGGCCCAGGATGGGAGTGGGTGTTAAGGCGTCTGGGAAGGAATCTCAAAACTGGATTATATAGATGGCAGACAGTTGGTGTCGTAAACCATCAACTGTCTGCAATCAAAGATGGTTGTTCACAGTGCACATAGATCACTTCTTTCACTCCTCTTTCAAACCATCTGTCTTCTATGTCCAAAACAGAGAACAGAGAAGACAGATGATAATCACATGATGGGGTGATTATCAAAAATTCCAAAGCAGGTGTATCTGCAGATGAATAACTTGACAACTTCTGATTCTGCTGTTTATCACTGTGCCTGTGACCCAAAGTGACACAAGAGGAACAAACTCTTTACAAAATTTGATTCAGAGAAATTAATTGCTATTGAACTTCAGCAACACTATGAAAGAAACAATAAATGTGCAAGGATCTGCAACACATTTAACAGAATTCATTAAGCTCAGACTAATTGGAATAATTTTTCATACATAATTTGCTCGTTGTTCCACCATAGTATGCACTGTAAATTGTGCAGATGCAGTTAAGTCCTTAAGGATTTGGATTAACTTTTGGTTCCAAATACTTCTGGACTTATCTGTACCTGCACAATACAGACACTAATTATTACTGTTTGTCTGTAGGTACTGAAGGTGAAACTAGTGATCTCACAGACTGACCTGTACATACGCAGGGTTCAGTGGTGATTATAATAATGCTTGGATCAGACAGGCTACTGGAATGGACTGTTAAAGTTGTTAGTGTAGGAAACAAAATTTTATCACAGTTTTTATACACTTTGCTATTAGTATTTATTTAGAAGATTTTTTACATGTTTCTGTGATACATTGAAGATTCAACACTCATTTTTTGGTTAAACAAAGGTATTGGGGGAAAAAAAAGATGCACTGTACAAGTGGTGAAATGAATAAAACCAGCACCTGTTTATTTATAAGTTTAGTATCAATAAGCAGAAATGGAAAAGTGTATTCCTCTTTGAGGAGGAGGAGCTGATGCAAACTGATCTGCCATATTTGAATATTTTTGTAGACTATAACACAGAGACTATATGACGGACATACACCACTATAGGTTTGTCATAGAAAGGGCTTTGATCATGGATCGACATGAGTTCATGGCTGTTGTTCTCATCCTGTCAATTAACTGGGCTGGTAAGGATAGGACAGTGCTATTAGAAATAATTTAATACAAAGAAAAATGACATGTTTTAAATACAGAAGCTAATAATGTGATTGTCTGTAGGTACTGAGGGTCAAACACTGACTGAATCTGGACCAGTAGTCAAAAGGCCAGGAGACTCCCACAGACTGACCTGTACATACTCAGGGTTTGGTGGCGATATTTATGCAGTTTGGATCAGACAAGCTGCTGGAAAAGGACTGGAGTGGATTGCTAGAATCAGTGATGATAGCAACTATATCTCTTACTCTCAGTCAGTCAGAGGCCGCTTCACCATCTCCAGAGACAACAGCAGAAAGCAGGTGTATCTGCAGATGAGCAGTTTGACAACTGAGGATTCAGCTGTTTATTATTGTGCTCAAGAGCCACAGTGACACAAGAGGAAGAAACTGTGTACAAAAACTCAGCCCAAGTTAAAATGGGAAATTTACATTCACAGAAAGGAGCTGTAATTTAACATGCTCAGTAAAGTCATAGAAACAAAAAAATGTGTATGAATGATGGACACACTTATTCTCTCCTTGCTGCTCTCTTTATGCCCTGTGAGCGATTTTGTAGCTGTTTATAGTGATGCCAGTGGAAGTGTGAGGACATATAGAGGTCACCAAAGGTAACAGACCCAGTACGATCTATCACACTCATGGCCAGTGGAGTCTGTATTTTCCAAACTGTGAACTTTGCATATCTCTCCCCTTGACATGAGATTTTAACACAATGGGAACTTCTTCATTGTCTTTTTTCAACATGCAGGGTAGTCCAATAAAATCGTGCATCTTAACCCAAACCAAGATCTATTCACAACATAACCATCATCGCCTGTCAGAGACTGGCTGCCAAAAAATCACCAGCAGGAATCAATACAGTCAGTCCAGCCCTTTTTATTGTTATTGTGAATTTTGCCTCACAGTACCTTTGTTGGTTGGTAGAACATAAAAACATAAAATCAGAAGCAGGTTTGATTTATCAGGAATCATAACTGCTCAGTGAACACAAAATAACAAATATTCAACATACAAAGAAGTGTTTAAAGCTGTGATTTAAGCTCCACCTTCTCTTTCTAATCAGCTGAGTGACTTTGATAATGTATATAACAGTATGGATTAGAAAGAGTGCACAGGAGACTTTCATAAATACACATTGAACATGAAACGCAGCCACCAACACACTTCATAACTGGGGCATAGCCATGAATTTAAATGTATTTACCCTCAAATTATAAAGTAAATAAATAAATGATAAAAAAAAATATGTGTTTGTCATTGTTTTACATGCCTGTGTTTAATTTATTTCAATAAACACATAATATAATGAATCAATAACTTTTCACACACACACACACACACACACACACACACACACACACACACACACACACACACACACACACACACACACACACACACACACACACACACACACACCCATCCTGCACATCCTGCACAGGACTACTGCTTTTAACTGTCTTCTGGGCAGGTAAAGAGTCTAAAATATCTCATTTTAATATAGTTTATCTTTAACCTTTTTCAGCATTTTTGATATATTTCACAAAATCCATTCTTGTGTAATTGACAGGTGTTGATGATCAGACTCTGACAGAATCTGAACCAGTCATTAAAAGGCCTGGAGAATCCCACACACTGACATGTACAGCCTCTGGATTCACATTCAGAGACTACTATATGGCTTGGGTCAGACAGGCTCATGGAAAAGGACTGGAGTGGGTTGCTTATATCAGTAGTGGTGGTGGTAGCAAACACTACTCTCAGTCAGTCAGAGGCCGGTTCACCATCTCCAGAGACAACAGCAAACAGCAGCTGTATCTGCAGATGAACAGTCTGAAGACTGAAGATTCTGCTGTTTATTATTCTACTTGAGACTCACAGTGATGCAAAAGGGAGAAATGCTACACAAAAACCCAGCACATTAAACTAAGTCAAAATTAGATTATCAGTGACAGAAATTAAATTTAACTGATGAACAAACACAGAGAAAAAAAAACTGTTGTTGGGAAAGGGCTAATGATTGTTTTCATTTGTATTTGGGCAAACCAGAGTCTGGTTTGTTTGAAATATGTTTTTCAGAAATTGAAAAACAAGAAAAAAACAAATAATAAACAAAAACACTATATTTCTCTTTATGGTATCAGTGTCTTTGCTTCTCCATGTGGCAGGAAAATCCATGTTTCTCTTATAATCATGTCTACATTCAAACTGGGCTAATTACAGACTGAAATAAAGACTCATATGAAACCATCAATTACATCAGAAGAGGAGAAGCTTCCATCTGAAGCTGTTGCTGCTGGCTGCAGGACACTGTAAACGCTTTTATGGCATTTACACCAACCATGTATTTTTTCACAGGTGCAGAGTTTGAAGAGGTGAGACAGCCAGCCTCTCTGACTGTGCAGACAGGTCAACCTCTGAGTACTCGACATCAAACATGTTTTCTATGATGATTAGTAAGAGGAAAAATATTCTGGGATCATAAATCATTAATTCTACTCGAGTAATTCTCTCATTACTTGCAAATGCTAATTTTGTTTCCAAAATGGAGTTTGCATGTTCTCCCCGTGTTTGCGTGGGTTCCCTCCGGGTACTCCGGCTTCCTCCCACCGTCCAAAGACATGCAGCTTGTGGGGATAGGTTAATTGATTAATCCAAATTGTCACTAGGTGTGAATGTGCGAGTGAATGTGAGTGTGAATGGTTGTCTGTCCCTATGTGTTAGCCCTGCGACAGACTGGCGACCTGTCCAGGGTGTACCCCGCCTTTCGCCCTATGACAGCTGGGATAGGCTCCAGCGCCCCCCGCGACCCTGAAAAGGATAAGCGGAAGCGAATGGATGGATGGATGGATGTTTCTAGACATATGATAATGCATGCAATACCATAGCTGAACTTCTAGCAGTGAAAGAGCCAGAGGCAGCTTGTATAACATGCTGATATAATAGCACAGGGCTATTGTTTCATGTTATAATCACATTTATTTTTAAAATCGTACAAAACGCTGTAACAGAAATGAGCACTCTTTTCTGATACAAATCTTCAGTCTGTGGAGTGGAGTGCCGAGTGGTCCTTTGTATTGTGTGGAGAGCAAGAGGGCGCATCTTCAGACTCAGAGTGATGAACATAGTGATGTTTCTGCTGCCACTCTCTATTTAAAAAAAGACCTGTGGTAATAATGTAATTTTAAAGACCTCAGACTAATAATATGTCACATGCTAAAGATAGTGATCTGTGCTGGAGGTCAAATTCCAAATCAATCTGAATGTAATACCTGAAGATGTTCTATGTTTTGTTTTATAAGTCACAATAACAGAAAGCACCAGAGTTGAATTATACAAAAAAGCATCAGCAACTAACCACCACACATGCCAAGAGAAACTTGAACCACATTTTTATATTCTATATCTCACATTTCGTCGAAAGTTTTGTTTGAAATTTTCTGTCACACCAATCACAGCTGAAAATAGACTACTGTATTAATATGGTGTTATTTTTGTGCCAGTATTCTGAGCACACATAAAAAATTTTTGAGCGCATGTAAAAAAAAAAGCATTTTAAGGAGAAAATTATTTTGAGCAAAGAAAAGCTTAATTTGAGCCAACAAAATTCATTGCTGCGTGCATAAAATGTATTTCAGTGTTTGTTATTATCCATATACACACACTAACAGCCTGTCTCGCTCAGTTTTTGCATTTGCTCTTTCTCAGATCTCTGTGGACATGCTCGCAGTGTGTTGCTTCCGCTCTCAACATATCTGCTCCCTGCTTGCTCAACTCTTTCTTTACACCATTATATTTGTGTCACAAAACCAACCAATCACAGACTTGGATGCAAAAATTCAGATTGGCTGTTCTGGTCTCCAATCAGCTCGCTAGCTACTGTAGCTAAACCCAGCCAAATATCCCAGAATGCATTTCGTCCAAAACTCAAACGTGGCAATGGCCGAGGAAAGCGGCTAAAAGGTTTAAAATATTAGACATCACATATTTAGAAAAGTGCTCTGATGTTTACGGAGATGCCTGTTACCCACCAGTTGACCGGGTGGTCAAGGCTCACTAGAGCTGGCAGGAGCATTGGACTCCCATCACATCGTTTTCAAACCACCCGCGGTCTTTTGCTACTCAGGTTAAACATTATATATAAGTCACTTGGATAACTTCTAAATGTTAATGTTTGGTTTATTTCAGTGTTTGATTTGTTCCTGAGTAAATCGGCTTGGCTGAGATTAAAGTTAAGCTTCATAACTGGACCGTTTTATTTACAGTTTTTCTCGATTGCTTAAACACTATAACCAGGCTTTTAAACTAAAATTTCAAAACCGTAACGCTATTTTTCAAAAAGCACACCCATTTCCCTGAACTATAAACACTATTCCCTGCTTTGACACATGAGTCAAATTTGGTGAACTGTTACTGCAAAACTCTACACACAAATCCCTACATTTTTCAGTGCTTACACCATGTAGTCATGTAGAAAGCACTAGCATTCAATAATGTTAACTTAAGTCAGCATAGCTTGAGCTCAATTAGCACACAATTAACCAGGTGGAAACACTAGGAGTCAAAATTTATCACACACCAATCAGAACCTTCGAATGTGTGACAGTTACAGTAATGAGTGCTTCTATTTTTGTAGGACACAGAGACGACCACCTGGTGGAGGCAGGTTAAGGCTTTTGTCGGAGGGGCAAGAGAGGGAACTTGTAAACATGGTAATTGCAAATAATGTAATCCGCCTGCAAGAGATTCAAAGGAGAGTGATTGAGGATGATCATCTTTTTCGAGGCATAAATGCCATCAGCCTCTCCACAATTGACCGCATCCTCCGAAAGAATCAATTCCGGATGAAACAGGCATACCGAGTCCCTTTCGAACGAAACTCTGACAGAGTGAAAAACCAACGTGTGGAATATGTTCAGGTATGAGTTTGGATATTGTATAAAGTATTGTGTACCATCACAGCATGGCAGTTTATGCTGCCATTTCAGCACTCTTGAACTGTGGTTCAGGGTACCGATTGACTCTACTGTGTTATGTGTTTTGCAGAGAATCTTTGAGATTGAAGGACGGCCTGTTCCCCATGAAATAATCTTTGTGGATGAGGCAGGTTTTAACCTGACCAAAAGAAGGAAAAGGGGGAGGAACATAATTGGCCATCGGGCTATTGTAAATGTCCCTGGTCAGCGTGGGGGGAATGTCACTATGTGCGCAGCCATCAGCCAACGAGGGGTACTCCACCGCCATGCTGTACTAGGACCCTATAACACTATGCTTCTCCTTGCTTTTCTTGATGGTTTAAGACAACATATGTTCCAGCTGGACTACAGGGAACCAGCACAGCCAGAGCAGCCTCACTACGTTGTTGTGTGGGATAACGTCAGCTTCCATCGCGCTGCTCTGGTTCGTGATTGGTTTACCAATAACCCAAGGTTTTCTAATATCTTTCTGCCTGCATACTCTCCCTTTCTAAACCCGATAGAGGAGTTATTTTCGGCATGGCGGTGGAAAGTGTATGACCGAGAACCTTATGTCCGTGTTCACCTCCTTCAGGCCATGGAAGAAGCCTGCCTAGACATATCAGTAGATGCATGCCAGGGGTGGATCAGGCATGCAAGAGGATTTTACCCCCGCTGCCTGGCTGGGGCCAATATAGCCTGTGATGTGGATGAGATTCTCTGGCCTGACCCAGACCAAAGACAAGATGCTGAGGTGGAATAATGTTTTTTGGTGTGTGTTGTACTGTATAGTACATGAATAAAAATGTGCCACTGTACATACATTGGTTGCGTCTTTTGTGTTTATCATGTGAAAAGGTTTTTGAAGGGGAGAACCATAAGCAACCTAATTGTTTTGGAACTATTGTTTTGAATTAATTGTACCAGTGTGCAAAACTCTGTTGTAGTGTGTGTGTTTTTGAGGGCTTGTGTTTGATGTCTGAGGGCAAAGTTTGGTTTTTCAGCAAGAGTGAATAGTTTTGAGTGTAGAGCTTCATTTTGACCTGGAAATAGGATGTTTGGGAAATTGAGTGAGATGTTATGGATTTGTGTTTACTGTTGTGAGAATATGAGGCATAGTTTCAAGAAATGTGTTTTAGCAATCGAGAAAAACTGTAATAGATATATTAAGCTTGTGTTTCTGTCATGTAGTGATTGTGCTTAACTGTATGAAGCTTATTAGACATTATGAAACAGATGATACGTAAAAGTGAATTTTGCCAAATTGCTTTAGATACTTTTTGAAATTATCTTTAAAAAAAAAATCGACATCATGTGTAATTTCCATTGCAAATATTAATCACAGTTAAATTAAGAGGGAATGGCAGTAAAAACTCCAGAATGGAGATGTCATTCTCGCGTTCTCGGGAATTTCGGACTCCCATGTGAACTTACAAAGTTTTTTTAGCGAGAACGCGAGTACGGACTCGCTTACTTGAGAATTTAGAAACAGACCCATTTTCGGTTAGTATGATTAATTATTTTATTTTAAAATATGTAATTTTTTAAGACCATTGTTGGTTTTAATCTAGCTTAAACCAAACCACTCCACTGGATTTAGCTACATTTTGGACAGTGCTCCCAGAATGCAGAAGCTAGCGAGCTGATTGGAGACCAAAACAGCCAATCAGAATTTTTGCATCCAAGTCTGTGATTAGTTGGTTTTGTGGCACAAATATAACAGTGTACAGAAAGAGTTGAGCACGCAGGGAGCAGAGATGTTGAGAGCGGGAGCAACACACTGTGAGGAGGTCCACAGAGATCTGAAAAAGAGCAAATGCAAAAACTGAGTGAGAGGGGCTGTTTTTGTGTGTGTATATGGATAATAACAAACACTGAAATACATTTTATGCACGCAGCAATGAATCTTGCAGGCTCAAATTAAGCTTTTCTTCGCTCAAAATAATTTTATCCTCAAAATGAAACACTTGTACTTGAAAATCTTTTTTTTTACGTGCGCTCAAATTTTTTTTACGTGCGCTCAGAATACTGGCAAAAAAATAACGCCATATATAAAACAAAATGAGGCAACACTGTGCAAATTAATGCATATTTAAATGCAGTTTCCCCTCCCTGTCAGGAGGAGTCATGCAAAACCTAGATGTTTCCCCCTTCTACTTATCTGACCAACAAAGAACAGTGGACACAGATCAACATGATGGAGTATTTGAAAGGACTACTAATTTTATTTATCTGCTGGGCAGGTGAAAACGTCCTAACATAACACATGCTGGTCTTATTTTCCATCAACCTATTTATGTTATTTATGTTCTTTTAAAAAAAAATTCTCTTGACAGGTGTGACAGGTGGTCAGACTCTGACACAATCTGAACCGGTGGTTAAAAGGCCTGGAGAATCCCACACACTGACATGTACAGCCTCTGGATTCTCATTCAGTGGCTACTGGATGGGCTGGGTCAGACAGGCTCCTGGAAAAGGACTGGAGTGGGTTGCTACTCTTGATAGTGGCAGTGGTAGCAGCAAATACTACTCTCAGTCAGTCAGAGGCCGGTTTACCATCTCCAGAGACAACAGCAGACAGCAGCTGTATCTCCAGATGAACAGTCTGAAGACTGAAGATTCTGCTGTTTATTATTGTGCTCGAGAGTCACAGTAACTGAAGGTAGTTAAGCAGCTGTACAAAAACCAAAAAAACCTTCACAATTGTAATAAAGCAGGAATATTCAACTACAAGCTAAAAAGGTCCAGTGAGACATTTTGTTGATACAAAGGTCCCTAATGATCATAAGTATTTAGTGTGATATATAAATAACACACCTGAGTGTCAAATGAAATTAAATCAGTACAATTAAAAAAAAAAACTTCTGACAAGAAATTTGACAAATAATTCAAAACCTCAAGCACCATAGAACTGAACATATATGTATCACTGCTGAAAATTCCCACCATTGAAAGGTGAAACTTGTGCATGTTCAAATGAAGTGCTTAACTTCAGGGAAGCTTCATGCGAGAAGCTTCTTCATTTCTAACTGAAGAACTGAAGAAGCTTCATGGATGAGAGGTGAAACGTCTTCAAGAAACTTAAAGAAGTCCAGACGCTTTTCTTTCCAAGCTCTTTAGACTACAAAGACCTGGATGACTGAGAACCTTCAAGGACATGTTACATATTGATACTTCTTAACCAGGCAACAGTGTACACGTGACTTTCATCAAGCAGGGTGCAGTTTTCCCCTTTCTTCCTGTGAGATACATGCAAAACTTGTTTTTAGCTTTTTTCTCTTCTTTTTTAATTGTTCCTTTTTCTAGGGTGGGATGACCGTACACTACACATCTTTAAAGATGCAAAAAAAAAAAAAATAGAATTATGTAAATAAATTAGAATTTATTTTGGATCTTGAAACACATACAGGAATGAACGCCATGTAAAAATTTCAATAAAAATTTTTACCATCAAGGAGAAGAAAAGTTTTCTCACTGATTAAATTCATTGCTTAAACTAAACCTCACAGAGAGCCTTAATTTAATAAAGATCGCATTTAAAGATGGCATTGGATTTCTGCCTTTAAATACCTAATTTAATAATGTATTTATATATTTACTGGTTATTGTATTTTATCATGAGCTTTTATATTAATTTATATATTTACATAACACAATAAATATTAGGTTTTGCTTCCTGTGAGGAGGAGTTAAGACTAAACCCAAATGTCTTTCACCTATATATATATATATCAGTACAGAAAGTTTGACAGACAGCAGCTGGCACACAGTTTACCAGTATGGGCTACAAGACAGTAGTACTGATTTTGACGATCTGCTTTGCAGGTGAAATAGATTCTATTATTATGCTGATTTTAGATCTGAATCCAGCACATTTAATCAGGTTTTTTTAAATTCTCTTTATAGGTGTTGATGGTCAAACCCTGACTGAATCTGAACCAGCAGTTAAAAGGCCTGGACAATCCCACAGACTGACCTGTACAGGCTCTGGATTCACATTCAGCAGCTACGCTATGAACTGGGTCAGACAGGCTCCAGGAAAAGGACTGGAGTGGATCGCTTTTATACACACACGCAGTTCTGAAATCTATTACTCCCAGTCAGTCCAGGGTAGATTCACCATCTCCAGAGATGACTCCAGCAGTAAACTCTATCTACAGATGAACAATCTGAAGACTGAGGACACAGCAGTTTATTACTGCGCCCGAGACAACACAGTGAGAGAAAATAATAGGAGAGTCATACATAAACTTCCTCTTTTACAGCAACGGGGAACAGAAGAGAAAAGATTACTTAAGCTTTAGAAATAATGTTGTTTATCACGAAATTATCTTTGTACTTTGTATTATGTGGTTTAAAATATCTACATATTGCAAATATTATAATATCTCAAAATGATTAATTGATTTAATTAAAAAAAATTCATTCATTGCCTATCGTCAAAAGATCATGCTTTATTAAAGAAAGAAGATCAATCAGTACATTTTGTTTTTTAAAGACTTTTAACTCTTTAATGCTATGAGTGCTGACTCAGCTATAAAAACTTTATCACTGACGTCATGCCAACACATCAGTTTGAACATAAACCATGTTTCCTGTACCTCTGTTACTGTTTTGGGGGGCCTGGATTTGAGTCTGTCTGGCCACAGTTGTTCTTTTTTAGTAAATTTTGATATCTTGCAACAAACAATTTTCTTGTTTTTAACAATGTGAAGTGTGAACATCTGACACAGTTATCCTCTGTCTCTGTGTATCCGACCATCACTTGTCAGCTCTCTTATTCTGTTAGTAACTATCACACAGCCTGGATCAGACAGCCTGCAGGGAAAAGGACTGGAGTTTTTTCAAAGTGCATGTTTTGGATCC
This sequence comes from Rhamphochromis sp. 'chilingali', assembly GCF_963969265.1. Classification (NCBI taxonomy): domain Eukaryota; kingdom Metazoa; phylum Chordata; class Actinopteri; order Cichliformes; family Cichlidae; genus Rhamphochromis; species Rhamphochromis sp. 'chilingali'. The sequence goes on along the minus strand of NC_137942.1, from coordinate 20,070,223 downwards.
ATGACATACTACAAAGAATAATTAAAGAACAAGTTCAGTTTGGACTTACAGTCTTCCAGCAACACAGTGACTCTAAATGGACAAAATATACACCTGAGCATGCTGCTGTGTATTATTGTGCCAGACACTGACAGTAACACAAATCATCAGCAGGCCTGAACAAAACCCCTCAAAGTCTGAACACTCGGAACATGAAGCCACCAGAGGAGGCGCCCTAAGACCACTAATGACTTCAGGACCAGACCAAGTCTCTTTAATTACTGTTTAAAGCATTCTTGATGTGGAATCATATAAAACAGATAAATGATTCTATTCATAATAGAAGACATACATTGTTTTGTAACTTGTTCATTTATTGACAGTCTGTGAGTTGTTAGTGTCCAAGGATTGTTTTTTTTTTCATAATAATTTATATTAATTTGGCATATTGAGGAAAATATCTGTGACTGAAATATATGAGCATTTTGAACAAAATGATTTGAAAATACTGGCAGTTTAGTTTGCCTTTAATCACTCTAACAAGATTAATAGAACATGCATTCTAATAATGGATTTCAAAAATTTTGTTGTTGTTTTTTTAATTCAGAGGGTTCATCTTTTTGAATGCATTAAACTCTTTTATTTAAAACTTTTAAATCAACAGTAATTGATATTTTACTAAATAGCCTTATCATCATTAACCTCCTTATTATTCTTAACAAAATTCATTGTAATATATTAATAAAAGCAAAATGTATTTTAGGACTATGGGATTTTCATGTTAAGGTCTGCAAAATAAACAAATCAACTTAACTTAGCAAGCGCGTCATGTGCTGGATTAATTCTATGCAAATTCTGTGGCCTTTCCTTTAACACAGCTATAAAAATTTGACAGCAAACCGTCAGTTTGCTTCACAGCAGATCAGTTACAACATAAAACATGTTTTCTGTGGCTCTGCTGCTGCTTTTGGCTGCTGGATCCTGTAAGTCTCTGTAGACTTTTCAGTGGTTAATTCTTTTGTGGTACAAATTTCTTATAAAACATGTTTATTTTTCTTTTAACAGGTGTGCAATGTGAACAGCTGACACAACCAGCTTATGTGACTAAGCAGCCAGGCCAGCGTCTGTCCATCACCTGTCAGGTCTCTTATTCTGTGGGCGGCTACTACACAGCCTGGATCAGACAGCCTGCAGGGAAAGGACTGGAGTGGATTGGTAGCAAATATACTGGAGCTTCATACTACAAAGATTCACTGAAGAGCAAGTTTAGTATAGACTTAGACTCTTCCAGCAACACAGTTACTCTAAATGGACAGAATATGCAGCCTGAAGACACTGCTGTGTATTACTGTGCCAGAGACCCACAGTAACACAAACCATCAGCAGACCTGAACAAAAACCCCACAATGCCTGAGCAGCAGGTTTGAGAGACAGTATACAAAAACATGTTTCTTTAATTGAACCATTTACATCATCCATCCATCTCTACTTTTCTTCCCTCCTAAAGACGACGGTAAAAATGTATGAAATGAGATGAAAGGAAAGGATGAAACGTATGTAAATATGTTAATAATTATAATATAATAATATAATAATAAACTGTTTCTGAGTGCTAGAGTCTTTTAGAGCAGTGATTTGTTTTTCAAATGTTGACTAGAAATTGAAGTGTTAATGTTACAGTAATAAATACTGTATATAAATGATAGTATTAATACATTTTAATAAATACTCAGTTTATCAGCAGATACAGCTGTTCACATTGTGATTCTGTGACTCTGCAGCCAGGTCAACTTTCTTTCAACTCTCTCAGCAGTTATTGGACAGCTTGTGTCAGAAAGCCTGCAGGGGAAGTATTAGCATTGTTTGAAATAAGATAAACCCAAGATTCAAACTACAGTAAGAGTCACTAAAGAATAAATTAATATTAACTTGGAGACTTCCAGCAAAAGAGGGCAAAAGGCCATGAGAGCCATACACACAGATCTGTGTATCATAGTTTGTTTGTTTTTTTGTTTAAAAAAGATCAAATTATGAATCAGACAGCCTGTTGGCTGATTGGCTGCTCAAACTGAAAATAATAACTGAAATAATTTTCTGCCTCACAGCGAGGGCAAATCATAATGAGAATCCATGTAATCTACACTGTTTGTCACATACACTGGATTTTGTGAAATTTTGTCACAAAATTTGTCCCAATTTTTTATGGGACAGTAGTGACAGGTTTGCGGAGAACTTCTTGTATTCTCACCATATTTGCCCAGTTTTCTGCAGAGACTGGCGCTGGCTGGTTTTTGAAGGTTCAAAAGGGAAATCTAGAAGCAGTTTAATAGTGAAATACCATGAGAGTGATCATATATGGTGTGCAAAACCCCCCAATGTAATTTAGAGATCAGAGTGTTCCTTGAAACAGGCAGAGTTGAAATAGCATGGCAAAATGGTGGAGTGGTTTGGACTGTTGCCTTGTATATGGTGCCGTGTATGCACTAATGATGATATAACATCCTTAAACAATGACGTTTTGTTAAAACACAAAGTTAAGAATCATCATCCAATATTCAACCCTTTAAGAGGAGGAGTCTATGCAAAACTGATATCTTTAGTCGGTTTATATATTCTGCAGTCAGGTCTTAAAAAAAACCTCTGACACAAAGCAAACTTAGACAATTTTAACAATGACCACCTTTGTTTGTTTGGCTATTTTCTTCATTCTGTTTTTCAGATTGACTGGTAAGTACTTCAAATTATTTAAATAAAATAACCTGGCAAAGAAAAAGTGACTACATTAATGGACTGTTAACATTTCTATAGGTACTGAAGGTCAAACACTGACTGAGTCTGAAGCAGTGATTAAAAGGCCTGGGGACTCCCACAGACTGACATGTACATACTCAGATTTCAGTGTTCATGAAGACAATGTTTGGATCAGACAGGCTCCTGGAAATGGACTGGAGTGGATTGCTTACATCAGTGGTGGTGGTAGCTATATCCACTATTCTAAGTCAGTCAAAGGCCGGTTTACCATCTCCCGAGACAACAGCAGGCAGCAGGTGTATCTGCAGATGAACAGTTTGAATAATGAAGACTCTGCTGTGTATTATTGTGCTCGACACTCACAGTGACACAGGAGGGAAAACACACTGTACAAAAACCCCTAAAACACCCATGTCAAGTGGAATCCTTGCTTTATAGCCTCTTCCTATTCATGACTCAAAGCAAACTTCCCAACAGTCTATTATGAAGCCTTGATATCACGCTGTCAGTTGCATCAGAACAGAAGCTTTCATGAGAAAATGAAAAGCAGCATTGCATTAAAAAAAATATTATTTACATAAATTGAGAAAAGCAAAGATCCTGGGGCCCACCTTTGTATAGAGGGAGCAAGAAAGACGGAAAAGACTAAATTTGTGCTCAGGTATTTGCAACACTGTGACTTTGAGTTACGTTCAAAGTAACATGAGACCAAATGTTCATCAAGTTGTGACCTGTTACAGGCTAAACAGACTAAAATACATTCCTAACGTTTAATTAAGAGTATTTTGTTTTAATTCTTATTAAATAAGATAAAACAAAGGTCAAATTTGAGCGCATTTGAGTCAATTCATACATAAGTGCATTAATGGTACTTCATACACTGAAGTTGCATTAAGTGCATAAAGTACATTTTAGTTTATCTATTTAATTTTTTTGCTTATTGTCACACATAGTTTCAGCTTCTCTGCAGTTTTGTTTTTTTATCGCCACATCTTTGACTTTGCACAGCTGCAAGAACTGAAAACATTGAGTGTCTTTTTAGTCTCACTGAGAAAAAGGGAACCTAGCAGTTGCTTGCATTTGGTGAACAAAGGTCTTTAAGTGTTATAAACAAGAACATACCAAAGTTTCAAATACACTGTGTTTATGTTTACTTTTGTGATTACTTTGTTTAGGTAGTAAAGGTAATCATAATTCTAGGAAACAAGCACTTCCAGTAAACACACATCATAATAAAAGGAGGATCAGCAATTTAAAAATATGGTAAACACACTGGAGAACTTTAGAAATCCACAGTTTTTTACTAATTAACGGCAACTCTTCCCGTCAAGTAGTGGATAAAAGAAGATGTCTTTGGGTACTTTAGGTGCTCCCTCATTTCCCAAGTTGTCACCACAGTGGATGATGGGGAGGAGTCCATGCAAAATGGATGCAAAATGGACATCTTTAAAATCATTACTGTATATGTTGCAGAGCAAAGGCGAGGGACTCAATCTGATAGACAAACTGTAAAGTGGAAGTTAACTGACTTTTACAATGATCAAATCTGTTTATTTAATTGTTTCTCTCTTTGTGTTTTCTACCTTGTCTGGTAAGGATATAAAAAGCTGTTGGATAAGAAGACATATGTATACAAATGATTGTGCTAATGAGCTGTTTCTGTAGGTACTGAGGGTCAAACACTGACAGAGTCTGAACCAGTGGTTAAAAGGCCTGGAGACTCCCACAGACTGACCTGTACATATTCAGGCTTCAATTATAATATTGATGGTGTTTGGGTCAGACAAGCTGCTGGAAAAGGACTGGAATGGATCGCTTATATCAGCAGGAGCAGTGCCATCTTCTACTCTCAGTCATTCAGAGGCCGGTTTACCATCTCCAGAGACAACAGCAGAAAGCAGGTGTATCTGCAGATGAACAGCTTGACAACTGAGGATTCTGCTGTTTACTACTGTGCAGAACAGCCACAGTGACACGAGAGGCAGAAACACTATACAATAACTTAACTTGCCAGGTGTACTTTTGCATCTTTTCTGTGATTTAAAATGTTCACTTTTTTATTCAACTGCAAATTTTCTTACCAATAATATCACAAGTCTTGACTCTTAACACCACACCGAGTATTAAAACAATTAGGTAATAAAAAAGAAACTAAAAAAGCTTAGCAGTTACTTTTCATATCAGTCTTCAGGAAGCTTCTTATTGATTTCAAATATAAAAATAGAAAAAGTGCTCCCATATGAAGGCGTAGTGGTCAGCACTGTTGCCTCATAGCAAGAAAGTCCTAGTTTCAAATCCATCATCTTGCTTGCATGTTCTCTCCGTATCCATGTGGGTACTTCAGCTTCCTCGCTTCAAGTCACCTTTGACATCAGCCATGTTCTCTGTATGATCCATCTGCTGGCAGTTGGACTCTGTGAGGAGCTGCATATGAATAATAAATATAGAAAAAATGCTAAATATTGAGATGAATGACGCATAACCCACAGTGATGCAAAACACACACTAAACTGCACAAATACCCAGCAATCATAAAAATGAATCATGGCTCTTCATTCTTAAATTCCCATGAACATGGTAATATTATTACTATTATTATGTTATTACTTTTTTCCAATCTCTGAATGTTTTTATTGTTAATATATATAGTCTTAGTGTGAGTCAAACATCTCTTCAACTCGAAAAGCCTGCTTATAATATGTCCCTTTAAATAAACTCACACTGGCAATATTCTGCATAGCACTGATGTATTTATTGCCAATATTATCTGGTGTAGGTTATAGAGGGAGTGTTGGACTGAACATCTTCATGTTCATTATATATCTGTGCTGCTATATTAATAAAACTTTTCAACACATTTGTTCACATGGAAAAATGAAGGGCAATGTGTCAGGACTATTTCAGCTGTTTGTGCATGAATGAAATGGATCCCACAGTGCATCCTGTTTAAAATATTGCTAAGCTGCCCCAAGTGCCTTGTACGAGCTTTATTTCCTACTAAAATATTACAGCGAACAGGCAAAGCAATACTAAACCCAAACAGTAAAAAGTGCAATTTTTGCAGATCTGCAACCTCTGAAAGAATTAATATATTTCCTGTGAAAATGCAGGAAATAATGTCTTTCTGCAAAGCTTTCACCATGTTTGTATAAGGCTGGAAGACATCATAACAATAATGTGCTGAAAAAAAAATAAGGACAGGATGTACCTACTCATATTTCTGTTGCTATATTTAAGAATCTTATGGTCCTGAAATGAATCAAGTGCCTTTTGAAATAATAGATAATTAGTTACATTGTGCAATTGACCTCAATACTTGAAATGTGCAATTCACTTGTATTTTTATTTTTTATTCCTATTTATTCTATTTATCCCCTTCGTATATTTTATTTATATTGTCTCTGTATTTATATATATGTGTGTGTGTGTGTGTGTATATATATATATATATATATATATATATATAATATTCTGTAACTCTGTAACTTCTGTCGGTGCTGTGCTTTTTTGGAAATCGAATTTCCCAGAGGAACCCACCCGAGGGATTAATAAAGTTCTATCTAATCTAATCTAATCTAATCTAATCTAATCTAATCTAATCTAATCTAATCTAATCTAATCTAATCTAATCTAATCTAATTAAATTAAGAGGCACTTATAATATATTTCTGAATCTGACAAATGACTGAATTAGTCAGTTTTGTCAAGAAAATAGCAGACATATTTTTAAAACCACAGGTGCACAGATGTGTTATAAGAAAAAAAAAAAACAAGAGATAAAACTTTCCTTTGGATTTGAAAATGTGAATGAGTAATATGGTACAATAAATGCGAAGCAAAGGTGAGACCTGGCAAGTTTATATCACACTATTATATTATAGCAGATTTTTCTGTTGGCTCTAACTGTACCAACACTGGTGCCTTTTGTGTTTGATTCTATGCAAACTCGGTGTCCTTCCTCGCTACTCAGCCATAAAAACTCCTCACATCCTTGGGGTGGAGATACCAGAACATCACCCTCAACATAAACCATGTTTTCTGTAGCTCTGCTGCTGCTGTTGGCAGCTGGATCTCGTGAGTCCCTTTTTATTTGTCAAACTCAATAGTTTATCATTAACGGCTTTACCTAATCATCTGTTAAAAATAATATTCTCTATTTACAGGTGTGAAGTGTGAGCAGTTGACACAGCCAGCCTCTGTGACAGTGCAGCCAGGTCAGCGTCTGACCATCACCTGTCAGGTCTCTTATTCTCTTAGCACCTACTGGACAGGCTGGATCAGGCAGCCTGCAGGGGAAGGACTGGAGTGGATTGGGGTGAAATATACTGGGAGCTCTCACTATAAAGATTCACTAAAGAACAAGTTCAGTATTGACTTAGACACTTCAAGCAAGACAGTGACTTTAAATGGACAGAATATGCAGCCTGAAGACACTGCTGTGTATTACTGTGCTAGGGTACCACAGTAACACAAATCATCAGCAGACCTGAACAAAAACCCCTCTGAGCCTGATCACTTATGAAGCTGCCAGAGGAGGAGCTCTAGGATCACAAATGATTGCTCAACATGGTTGAAGGAAAAAGGAAAATCTAAAAATGCTATGGTCCATATGTTCTTATCAACAAATCAAACTTTGTTCCTTTTATTCTACACGGATTTCGCTTTCATATATCATGTTTGAAAGTACTATGAAGTCAGGTTTTAGATCTTTGCACAGCAGATAAACTCCTCTAAATGAAACCAGCAACTTAAAACTTCTTTTGTTATTATCTCTAGTGACATTTCACTTTTGCAGGTGCATTTTTGAGAAATATTTAATTTAAAAGTTTTGTATTACATAGAATAAAGGTTACCCTTTAGAGTTAAATGATAAGAGACTGCTGAGCTTGTGGTGTATTGTTGATTTTGAGAGTGTTATTGGCATAAATACCTGCCTTCTATGTATAACCATGAATTAACAGTTTTTTGTCTTTTTAAGGAGGAGTTGATGCAAAACTGATACCTGTGATGTATTTATATATGGTGGATTGCACAGACTTCTAATGTTATGGTCTGTTGTGTGGCAAGATGATTGTGGACCCAGATCAGGACTCAGCAGACAGACTTGAACTCTAACACAGCTTTATTTGCTGGTTACAGGCAGATTGCACTAATGAGCTGTTACCATGTCTTTAGGTATTGATGGTCAAACATTGACTCAGTCTGGGCCAGTGATTAATCAACAAATCAGTCCTTAAGTTGACCAAAAACCTCAAAGACCTAAAACTTATCACTGATTTCAGCAGGAGGAAGTCCGACCTTCAGCCCATCTTCATCATTGGGAAGTGTGTGGAGAGGCTGACCAGCTTCAAATTCCTGGTTTCTGAGGATCCTCACGAGGATCAACCTAAATTTGAAGCTGCTGACCATCTTCTACCACTTCTCCACTGAGAGTGTGCTGACGTATTGCATCTCTGTGTTGTTGTCAAGCTCCACTATGGCACACAATAAGCCACTAAGAAGGGTCATTAACAATACCAGAACATCACTGGACACCTGAAGGACCTCTATAGCACTTGCTGTCTGTAAAGGGCACAGAGCATTTTGCAGACGTGAACACTCGTGATCTTATACATGATATATTTGTAATTATGATCATAAATTAAAGAAATTCAGCAAACAATAAACTTAAATAATCTTGTATGAAAAAACGAAAAGACAAATGCAAATCGCTACCATATTTTCTGGGACTGTCATGTTATTAAAACTTATTGGAAGGGAATACATGCAGCAATACAAGAGACATTTGGAAGATATTTACCTTTGGAAAGTAAAACTCTATTTTTTGGACTTATGCCAGAAGGATGGACAAAGAACGATAAATACTTGTTTAATATTTTACTGGCAGCAGGCAAAAAAGCCATCACAAAAAAATGGCTTTCTTCAGAGAGCCCAACTATGAACATGTGGATGAACATCACAATGGACATTTACAGAATGGAGAAAATGACAGCAGATGTGAAATACAAGAGGGACCTGTTTGTATCACGATGGAAGAAATGGATGGACTACATTAAAAAAACGCAGGCCAGTTTTTGCTTTTGCTTTATATTTTGACTTTGTTAACTACTAGAAGACTAGAGGAAATATTAGGGACATTAATGGAAACAAAAACAAACTCCCTATATTTATTTATTTATTTTTCTTTCCTTTTTCTTTTTCCTTATGTATTTTTTATTTGTTTTGTTTGTTGTTTCCTGTTTCGCTTCTTTTTCTTTTCTTCTTCTTCTTTCATTCTTGTGGATGTTTTGGTTGTTTGAATGTAGAGAAAAGAAAGGAAAAAAGATGTATGTACTGATGGATGGCTGAAGTTGATGGTATTGTGTGGTGATTCTTGAATGTCAATAAAAAACAAACCAAAAAAAACAAACCAAAAAACGGAAAGACAGCACACTTAACAAAACTGAAGTAAATTAAACTTCAGTTGCATGTTTAAAGTCATATCACTGGCTTGTGACGAAGCACTTTGTGACAGTGGTGAATCAAAGACATAAATCATATGGCTAATATTCAATTTGCATTTATTCACTATCATAATAAGAGCATTATGGGGCAGGAGTTGAAGCTCTAAAAGAAACAGTAACAGTGCTGGAGGAATATACTTAGAAATACTTACTATGAGGAGGAGCCAATGCAAAACCTAAATGTAATCCAGCACTTCTTATGTGACTGGAGAGAGGACGACAGACACTTCAACATGATGGGCTGTAACATGAGACTGTTGCTTTTAACTGTTTGGTGCACAGGTGAGAAAATATCCTCTGTCTTTTAAAATTTGCCAGCTTGCAGAAAATCACAATTTTCTTATTTTTCTACCAGGTGCTTGTGCCCAGACTTTAACAGAATCTGAACCAGCCATTAAAAGGCCTGGACAATCACACACATTGACCTGTACAGCCTCTGGATTAACACTGAGCAGCAACTATATGGCATGGATCAGACAGCCTCTTGGAAAAGGACTGGAGTGGATTGCCTGGCACGATAGCGGCAGTGGTAGCAGGAGATTCTACTCCCAGTCAGTCCAAGGTCGCTTCACCATCTCCAGAGACGACAGCAGACAGCTGTTGTTGCTGCAGATGAACAACCTGAAGACTGAAGATTCTGCTGTTTATTATTGCGCTCGAGAGCCACAGTGATTAAAGCTGTTTTAGTTCCTGTACAAAATCCTCTAGCTTTCCACAGTTCATTTTTACTTATTAATATAGATAAATGTGTCTTGTGTAGTTGCATAATGTAGTATACAAGTACACACACACACACACACACACACACACACACACACACACACACACACACACACACACACACACACACACACACACACACACACACCATAAACATTCAAACCACCTCCAAACTTGTGTGAAATGTAAAATGATTACTTATCCTGTGTCCCTTACAATACACTCACATTGATAAGATTTGGCACACTGTTACTTTACCTGCAGCTGTTTGTGGCTTGACCAAATCATGTATGTTATTTAGCCTGAAAATAGCATATATAAATTAATTTATACATAAATTAATGTTATAACTTATTCATACCAACTTGGTTCCTGTGTTTATCAGTTTTCCCAATAGGTTTGTTGCCTTATAAATACAGACACTGAAGTGCATTAGCACAATAGGGCTGTCTGTGCACTAAATAACATAAGTATTAAAGGCATAAAGTGCCTTGATTGAGCTTTACCTTTGGACATGATAATTAATCTACTAAAATATTACAGTTTTTATTGCAAATTCTGTGTTACAGGGCAAATTTAAATAATGCAAAAAGCTGTTCCTGATATTACAGGATAAATAATTAAATGCTGCAGCACATTCTTCATGCATATGTTTCAGTCAAGTAAACAGCAAACATGATTTCAAAAAATCAGCAGTACAGTGATCCTTTCCATAAAAAAGCAATTAGACTTTATTTTTTCTGTATTTTCATGAGGTAATATGGTTAAACAAATTTTAGGCAAATGTGATCTCGTGGCAAGTTTGGCAGCTAGTATAGTGACTGCGCTACTTGCTCTAGTTTACAAGCACGTGTTTTGTTCTATGCAAACATCACTCAGCTTCCTCGCTACTCAGTCATAAAAACTGCACACATTTTTAGGTGGAGATACCAGAACATCAGTCTCAATTAAACCATGTTTTCTGTAGCTCTGTTGCTGCTGTTGGCAGGTGGATCATGTGAGTCTCCTATATTTGCCATATTCATCAGATTATCTGTAACAACACAATTTAATCACATGTTAAAAATAACCTTTTCCTTCTTGCAGGTGTACAGTGTGAGCAGTTGACACAGAAAGCCTCTGAGACTGTACAGCCAGGTCAACGTCTGACCATCACCTGTCAGGTTTCCTATTCTGTGACCGGCCGCTGGACAGCTTGGATCAGACAGCCTGCAGGAAAAGGACTGGAGTGGATTGGAAGCAGAGTTGGTGCAACTTTAGCTTATAAAGATTCACTAAAAAACAAGTTCAGTATCAGCTTAGACTCTTCCAGCAACACCGTGACTCTGACTGGACAGAATATGCAGCCAGAAGACACTGCAGTGTATTACTGTGCCAGAGACCCACAATAACACAAAACATCACTAGAGCTGAACAAAAACTGCACTCTGCCTGAACATCAGTAAAAGCACCACAGGAGGCGCTCTAAGACCACTAATGATTTTAAAGAGCATCCTCACTCTAACAAGATTTATATGAACTGATTGCTTCATAGTTGTCTCTTCATGTAATGAAAAAAGAAACAACAACAACAATACTACTACTACCACCAATTATACAATTAATTACAATTATACCATTTTTTTCAGAAGGGTGGAGGATCATTAACTAAAAAAGTATGCAAATGGAAGCTCAACTGATGTGTATTCTCAACATAACATATTATTAGTATACATAAAAGTCATTTTTTCACAGTACAATTGAACACACAAAAACAACAACAAAATATTGTTGTATAAAAATACAATCTGTGTGAATGTGCTTTTGGTTTGGCCCATTTTGTGAATGCACTGAATACAATAATTTTTTTTATCAGTAAACCAGTATAATGATCCACGTTCTTGTTTGTCTTTTCCATATTTGGAAATAAGCAAGAAGATTTCTTCACTCAATGAGAGATGTAGTTGTTCATCTTCTGAAGAAGTATTTTCAAGCCTTCAGGCAAGCTTCAGGCCTAAACTGTGCACTTGACTTGTAGTTAGTCTCCATAGTGTTCTTTCTATGCTATCAACAACATGAAGAGTGCATGATAGAGGATGATGATAATGAGATAATACAATAGAACCAATATCATAGCAAAAAAATAAATAAGCATGTGTCATTGGGGTCAGGAGCAGAAAGAACAGTAAATAAAAGATAAAGAAAGCAATAAATAAATAAATACAATTCTATTCATATCCTGAATGCTGTATCACAGATTGCAGAGAGAATTGCTGCTTGTAGCTTTTGTTGGGCAGATGATGATTTTCCCTGATCTTTAGTTAACATGCCCTTATTTTCTTTGAAGAACAATTCATTTGATTTCTTTTTTTTCTTTTCTTATTTTATGTCTTTACAGGTGTTGATGGTCAGACTCTGGCAGACTCTGAACCGGTGATTAAAAGGCCCAGTGAGTCTCATACAAAAGTGTGTTGTAATTTTACAAGATGAGTGAATGTGCACTCAGTTTGAATACTGGAGACACTGATAGCAGAAATTGTAAAAAAGAGATAATGTTATGCCCCCAGAAATGTGTTCTTTGTGTTCTCTTTATCTCGCTATCGTAGCTTAGAGCGATGTGCGTATTTTCGTAACCATGACAACATGAGAGCAGTGTACGCTGGGAGTCAGGAAGTGAATCTACTGTGTGACTCGGGATATTAGCGTGTGGGCTCATGCAGCCGCCAGCTCTGCCGTTACAGGGTTAATCCTTTTCTCTTCGCTAAGGCATAGTCTGTGAGTATAATCTATTTTGTATAGCTAAGCGGTGAAGTGTTTTCAACTGTTGTCTGTTATTCGGCTAGCGTTATTGTGTCTTATATAAGCTACGCGGCTAGGCTGTCAAGCTACGATAATTAGCCAGATGTTTTGAGCTTATTGTACCTATAATACGTTTCATGTATTTCATTGTATTGTGTTACAGTTTCACAAAAAGTGCCCAGTAAAAACTCCTGGAATCCAATCGTCTGAGTCCTGGAGATTTTTTGGGAGTGTTTAAGCTGAATGGAAACTTAGCCCATTACAGTGAAAAGACTGCAACGCAGCTAATAGGGATACGAGGATCGCCGCTGTACGGAGCTACTCATTATCAAGAGATAAGCAGCCTCCAATATAGCCTCGGAAAACTTCGCCGCAGCCTACATCTCCCGATACCGGAGACCCAACGGCACGCAATGTCACAACGTAGCAATGCTGACAAAGGAATTGGAGACAGCCAGTCAGAATGTGCGCACTCAGGGAGCAGTCGCTCATCCAGCACGTCGTCTGGCTCAAAAATTAGCATAGCCATCGCCATGGCAAAAGCAAAGGCTGAAGCCGCGCAAGCTAGAGCGGCACATTCAAAGAGGGAAATCGAGCTTAAAGTGGAGCAAGCACGTATACAAGCAAGCCTTGACGCACTAATCGATGAAAAGGAAAGGGATGCCGCCGTTGCTGAGGCGAACTCCCTAGTAGCTGGTCTGCAGGATATGGGTCTCGAAGTACGCAGCGAAGTTAACAGCCTGGTCCGCCAGTCTGTCAAAGACCAGCGCGTAGCCGCCTTTGTCTCCGAACAGGCCAGCCTGAGCGCCAAGGGTCTATCGGCTACAGAAAATAACCTTCCCCCTTCTCAGCCAGTCACTCACCCGCATAACGCGGCTCAGACCCAAGCTGCCGCTCCTGCTGCTATTACGCCACACCAAGCTCTTCAGGGCCCTTGGAGAAGCGACGCACCAACACGACAGAGCTCCAAGTCACCCTTCTACCCCCCTCCAACTTCACTCCTACAGCAGAACCCCAAACGAGATTCTACGTTTCCCACGCATCAGCCCGTCCACGGGACACTCTACGGAGGTGATTACGACCATTCTACAACCACTGACCTCATCAAATATCTCGCTCGTAACCACTTGGTGACTTCAGGTCTCACCGCATATGACGACCAGCCAATAAACTATTGGGCCTGGAAAACATCGTTCCAGAACGCCATTGCCAATCTAGACCTGTCTGCTGCAGAAGAACTCGACCTCCTAACCAGACACCTGGGAAAGGAGTCAACAGAGCAGGTAAGAAGAATAAAAACGGTCAACATCAGGAATCCAACTATTGGACTGTGCTCAGCATGGGGGCGCCTCGACGAACTATATGGCTCCCCAGAAGCCGTCGAACAAGCTCTGTTCAGCAAACTAGAAAGCTTCCCAAAGCTCACGACAAAAGATCCACGGAGACTCCGGGATCTAGCCGACCTGTTGTCAGAGCTACAAGCCGCTAAAGAAGATGGCTACCTCGCGGGCATGTCGTACTTGGATACCTCCAGAGGAATTAAGCCCATCATCGAGAAACTTCCATACAGCATACAAGAAAAGTGGCTATACCACGGGACGAGATACAAACAAGAGCATTTCGTCAGCTTCCCACCTTTCTCCGTGCTGGCGAACTTTATCCGCACCGAGGCGAAAGCACGTACGGACCCAAGTTTCAACCTCTTCACGCCAAGCCCCCCAACCGAGAGAATGAATAAATGGGAGAGGCCCACGAAGACGTCCGTTCACACCCACAAAACACAAGTCTCAGGCACTGCCAAGTTCGAGTCTAAGGAAAGCAGGGAACGTATTGACCCGAATAAACATTGCCCCCTGCACAAAAAACCCCATCCTCTGAGGAAATGCAGAGGTTTTCGTGAGAAGAGCTTAGACGATCGCAAACAGCTTCTGAAAGAACACTACGTCTGCTTTCGCTGTTGCTCGTCAACAGAACACTTTGCAAAGAACTGCACAGCCAAGATAACATGCACTGAGTGTGGTAGCGCTGCCCACGTGACAGCCCTCCACCCTCACCCACCTACCTGGAAATCTAAATCGTTCCCCTCCATCTCAGAGGACAGCGGGGAGAAGGACAAAGCTGATAACCAGGAGGTCAACGCAACGTGCACACAGGTATGTGGGGAAGGTCTGAGTGCTAGAGCGTGTGCTAAGATCTGTCTCGTCAGGGTGTTCCTAAACGGACGAAGAGAGGAAGCCAAGAGAATGTACGCTATATTGGATGAGCAGAGTAATCGCTTCCTCGCGCGGTCAGAGTTCTTCGAAGCCTTCAAGATCTCCGGGCGCTCGTACTCATACACACTAAAGACCTGCGCGGGACGTACGGAGACATCAGGAAGGAGAGCCAGCGGCTACACCGTAGAGCCGTTGGACGAGAAACTGAGTATCTCTCTGCCTACACTCCTCGAGTGTAACCAAATCCCCAACGTCCGCGCGGAGATTCCCACCCCCGGTGCGGCCTATCATCATACCCACCTAAAACGCATCGCTGACAAGATACCACCTCCGGACCCAGATGCCAGCATTCTTCTCTTACTGGGCAGAGATATCTTACGGGTCCACAAGGTCCGAGAGCAAATAAGCGGCCCAGGAGATGCTCCCTTCACCCAAAGGCTTGACCTGGGATGGGTCATCGTCGGGGACGTGTGCCTCGGAGGTGCTCACAGACCACCGGAGGTGAGAAGCTACAAAACGGCCGTTCTAGGGAACGGTCGTACAAGCCATCTCCAGCCATGTAACAACCAGATCAAAGTGACAGAGGTGTTTGAACAAGCACGTGACTATCAACATCATCCAGCGCGAACCCCGACGACGCTAATCGGAGACAATTTGGGGCAAACCGTCTTCGCTCGCACTCCCAACGACCACAAACTTGCTCCATCCAGGGAAGATTTGGAGTTTCTAAGGATAATGGAAGCCGAGTGTTGCCAGGACAGCTCCAACAGTTGGGTCGCACCTTTGCCGTTTAGGTCACCGAGGCAGCGACTCCCTAACAACAGGAAACAGGCTCTCGAACGCCTCGTCTCACTTCGGCGCTCACTGGAAAAACGACCACGGATGAAAGCCGACTTCCTAGAGTTTATGGAGAAGATGCTCAAGAAGGCGCACGCAGAAGCTGCCCCTCCCTTGCAACCCAGTCAGGAGCGTTGGTACTTGCCCCTGTTCGGCGTGTACCACCCCCGGAAGCCGGACAAGATCCACGTGGTCTTCGACAGCAGTGCATCCTATGAGGGAGTATCGCTCAACGATGTCTTACTCAGTGGTCCCGACCTTAATAACAGCCTACTAAGTGTTCTTATGAGGTTTAGGAAGGAACAGGTTGCGATCACCGCCGACATCGAGCACATGTTCCACTGCTTCATCGTGAAAGAAGACCACCGGGATTTTCTCCGCTTCCTGTGGTATAGAGACAGTGACCCTACCTCTGACGTCGTGGATTACAGGATGCGGGTGCATCTCTTTGGTAACAGCCCCTCGCCTGCCGTCACAGTGTATTGCCTGCGGCGGGCGGCTAAGGCAGCAGAGGCCGACTACGGCAGCGATGCTAGGAGATTCGTGGACCGCGATTTCTACGTCGACGATACCTTAAAGTCTTTCAGTACAGAGGAAGAAGGCATCGCAGTTCTCCAGCGAGCGCAGAAGATGCTCGTGGCTTCCAACCTCAGGCTGCACAAGGTTGCATCAAATCGTTCCGCGGTCATCAGAGCATTCCCCTCCCAGGATCGCTCTCAGGATTTCAATGGCCTGGATCTCTCCATTGATGATCTGCCTATCCAGCGTAGCCTGGGACTGTTCTGGAACATGCGCACGGACACTTTCACGTTCCAGATCGAGATCGATCAGAAGCCGTTCACCCGCAGAGGTGTACTCTCGACCGTGAACAGTCTATACGACCCCCTAGGGTTTCTAGCACCCATCACAGTTGATGGAAGACGGATCCTAAGAGAACTCACCTTGCAAGCGGAAGATTGGGACGCACCCCTTCCCAAAGACATGGAGACCGAGTGGACTAGATGGAAACAGTCTCTTCAAGACCTGGAGGGGCTCCAAATACCACGGCCTTATACGTCCCTCTCCACCACAGGCGCCCTAAGGAGAGAACTCTGCGTCTTCGCCGACGCATCGGTCAGAGCAATAGCGGCCGTAGCCTACATCAGGGTAACTGGCAAGCAGGGACAAACTGAGATTGGGTTTGTCTTTGGGAAATCGAAGTTGGCTCCCCAACCTAGCCTAACTGTCCCTAGACTTGAACTTTGTGCTGCTGTGCTCGCCGTCGAGATCGCCGAGATGATAGTCGCAGAGATGGACACAACGTACGACAACATCACCTACTAAATCAAATCAAATCAAATCACTTTTTATTGTCACATCACATGTGCAGGCACACTGGCACAGCACATGCGAGTGAAATTCTTGTGTGCGAGCCCCACAAGCAACAGAGATGTGCAAACACAACAACACAAACGAGCAAAATACAAGAATGGCCAACCTGAAACTAATAAATATATGTACAATATATAATAGTGTATGCATTTCTGGATGTGTATACTAAATATTTTCCTACGTGTGTGTGTGTGTGTGTGTGTGTGTGTGTGTGTGTGTATACACATTTTTACAAATTAAATAGTAAAAAAATAAAATAAAATAATAATAATAATAATAAAATATATAAAATATACAGAGTTGAATATGTGCAAAACAAGTGGCATTTATATACAGTGTGGAGTGCATAATGTTGAAGTTCCAGTAGTGAAGCTGAGGTGTCTATGACGTGTTCAGCAGTCTGATGGCCTGATGGAAAAAGCTGTCTCTCAGTCTGCTGGTACGGGACCGGATGCTGCAGAACCTCCTTCCTGATGGAAGCAGTCTGAACAGTTTATGGCTGGGGTGACTGGAGTCCTTGATGATCCTCCCCGCTTTCCTCAGGCACCGCTTCCTGTAGATGTCTTGGAGGGAGGGAAGCTCACCTCCAATTATCCGTTCAGAGCACCGCACTACTCGCTGGAGAGCTTTGCAGTTGTAGGCGGTGCTGTTGCCATACCAGGTGGTGATGCATCCAGTGAGGATGCTCTCAATGGCACAGTGATAGAAGGTCCTGAGGATGCGGGGGCTCATGCCGAATCTTTTCAGTCTCCTGAGAAAGAAGAGGCGCTGCTGCGCCTTCTTCACTGTTTTGTTTGTGTTTTGTTATCGAAGCTACTACACAGACAGTAAGGTCGTACTGGGATACATCCATAACCAGTCAAGGAGATTTTATGTCTACGTACACAATAGGGTCCAACGTATCCTTCAGTCACCCTGTCCCGGCCAGTGGAAGTACGTTCCAACGCATCTTAACCCAGCTGACGTTGGGTCAAGAGCTGTAGCATCAGCCCTGCTCAGCAGTACACCATGGCTCAAAGGACCAGCCTTTCTTTGCGACGCATCAGGGCATCCATCCGAGCTTCAAGAGACGTACAATCTTGTCGACCCCGACATCGACGCCGAAGTGCGTCCACAGGTGACGACGAAACTCACCCATGTCGCCAAAGGCGTGGTACGCCCTCAACGCTTTGAACGCTTCTCCAAGTTCAGCACACTCCGTGCAGCCATTGCACATTTGATCCACGTAGCTAGCTCCTTCGCTCGCTCGACGCAGGGCGAATGTCGAGGCTGGCACATCTGTCGTCCTACAGAAGAGGAGCTGCTGAAAGCCGAAGTGTGCATCGTAAAGAGTGTCCAGAGTGAGTGTTACGCGGAAGAGCTCAAGTGTATCGGCTCTGGAGTCGACATACCATCTTCCAGCAGCTTGTGGAGATTGCATCCCATTATGGACCAGGATCGACTACTCAGGGTAGGAGGTCGGATCGAGCAGTCAGGCTTAGGCATGAACGAGACTCATCCCATCATCATTCCTGGCCGGCATCACCTCGCAACTCTGCTTGTGTCCCACTATCACGAAGCAGTAAAACACCAGGGGAGACATCTTACTGAGGGTGCCGTTCGGGCCGCAGGTTTTTGGCTCGTGGGAGTCAAACGCTGTATCAGCAGTCTGCTCTACGGATGCATCACTTGTAGGAAGCTGCGAGGGAAGGCCGAACATCAACGGATGGCAGCCCTGCCGGCAGAACGGTTACAAGTAGCACCTCCCTTCACCTACATAGGTGTCGATGTCTTTGGACCGTGGGGCATCGTTTCACGCCGCACAAGAGGAGGAGTTTCGAACTCCAAGCGATGGGCGGTGATGTTCTCGTGTATGTGTTCTAGGGCGGTGCACATCGAGGTTATCGAAGCTATGAGTGCTAGCAGCTTTATTAACGCCTTGAGGAGATTCTTTGCGGTCAGAGGCCCCGCGAAGCAGATACACTCAGACTGCGGAACTAACTTCGTCGGCGCTTCCCGTGAGTTGGGGATGGACAAGGAAAACTCAGGGTTCGACAGGGTGGAGAAGTACCTCAGTAAACAGAGCTGCACCTGGGTGTTTAACCCACCCCATGCATCCCATATGGGTGGCGCATGGGAGAGGATGATCGGCATTGCCCGTCATATCTTGGACTGCATGCTGCTTGAACAGAGAAAGTCTCGCCTGACGCACGAGGTTCTGACCACGCTTATGGCCGAGGTAGCAGCAATTATGAACGCAAGGCCGATCATTCCAGTGTCATCCGACCCCGAATTGCCCTGCATCCTCACACCAGCCATGCTCCTGACTCTCAAAACAGGCTCCGCGCCTCCTTTGCCGTCAGGCAAGTTCGAGGAAGCAGATCTCTTCAGGGAGGAGTGGAAACAAGTTCAGGGCCTGGCAGACATGTTTTGGAACAGATGGAGGCGTGAATACCTCAAAACACTGCAACTTCGGCACAAGTGGCAAGGGAAACAGCCGAATCTTCAAGAAGGGGACGTAGTTCTCTTAAAGGATGATCGGGCAGAGAGAAATGAGTGGCCCATGGGCATCATCACGAAAGCCTTTCCAGGGAAGGACGGTCTGGTCCGGAGAGTCGAAGTGGAGGTCGTTAAAGATGGAAATAGAAGAGGATTCTCTCGTCCCATTACAGAAGTAGTTCTGCTTCTTTCTCCAAAGTCTGACTCTGCCAATTGATGTGGGCTCTTAAAGACCCCAAGCGGGGAGTGTTATGCCCCCAGAAATGTGTTCTTTGTGTTCTCTTTATCTCGCTATCGTAGCTTAGAGCGATGTGCGTATTTTCGTAACCATGACAACATGAGAGCAGTGTACGCTGGGAGTCAGGAAGTGAATCTACTGTGTGACTCGGGATATTAGCGTGTGGGCTCATGCAGCCGCCAGCTCCGCCGTTACAGGGTTAATCCTTTTCTCTTCGCTAAGGCATAGTCTGTGAGTATAATCTATTTTGTATAGCTAAGCGGTGAAGTGTTTTCAACTGTTGTCTGTTATTCGGCTAGCGTTATTGTGTCTTATATAAGCTACGCGGCTAGGCTGTCAAGCTACGATAATTAGCCAGATGTTTTGAGCTTATTGTACCTATAATACGTTTCATGTATTTCATTGTATTGTGTTACAGTTTCACAAAAAGTGTCCTGGAGATTTTTTGGGAGTGTTTAAGCTGAATGGAAACTTAGCCCATTACAGATAACATTTATAAACATTAACATTATGTCTATTATTTGTTTTTACTGAACAGAAACTTGGTCTCAAGCCTCAGGTGAAACGCTGCCTGAGGGAAGCAAAGGACACCTACAGGAGGAAGGTGGAGCAGAAGTTGGAGAGGAACAATATGAGGGAGGTCTGGAATGGTGTGAAAACCATCACAGGCCACAACACCAAGAAAGGCACAGTGGGGGGGACTGTGGAGAAGGCAAACGAACTCAACAACTTCTTCAACAGGTTTGACCAGCCCACAACCCCCCCACCCTCACCCTCACCTTTACTACAGAGTCCTCTCCCCACTCTCCTACCTCCCTCGCTTCCCCCCCTTCCTGACACCATGACACCCCCCTCCTCCAATCTCTCTCTCAGCAGCAAGACATCTCCCCCCCTCCCCTCCCCCCAAACATCTCCCAGTGTCACAGTGGATCAGGTCAGGAGACAACTGAGGAAGCTTCGCCCCAGAAAGGCAGCAGGCCCAGACAAGGTGTGTCCTAGGATGCTAAAGGCGTGTGCTGCTGAACTTGGGGAGCCGCTACAACGAGTCTTCAACCTCAGTCTGCGACTGGGGAGAGTGCCCACCCTATGGAAGACATCCTGCATCGTCCCGGTCCCCAAAAAGAACCGGCCCAATGAGCTGAATGACTTCCGACCGGTGGCACTGACGTCACATCTTATGAAGACTCTAGAGCGGCTCTTCCTCAACCTCCTCCGACCACAGGTACAACATGCCCAGGACCCACTACAGTTTGCATACAAGGCGGGTGTCGGAGTGGAGGATGCCATCCTGTACCTCCTACACAGAGCCCACTCACACCTGGATGGGGGAAAAGGCACGGTCAGGATCCTGTTTCTTGACTTTTCCAGTGCCTTTAATACCATCCGGCCCTGTATGCTTCAGGAAAAACTGAACAGGATGGAGGTGGACCCCTGCCTGGTCGCTTGGATCTCCGACTACCTCACCGACAGACCACAGTACGTCAGGCTGAAGGACATCACGTCTGACACAGTGGTCAGCAGCACAGGAGCACCACAGGGAACTGTGCTGTCCCCTCTTCTCTTCACCCTGTACACCTCTGACTTCTGCTACAACTCTGAATTATGTCACATTCAGAAGTTTGCAGACGACACAGCCATCATGGGGTGTATCTGGGATGATCAGGAAGAGGAGTACAGAAGTCTGGTGAGGAACTTTGTCGCATGGAGTCACACAAACCACCTGCAACTCAACACCTCAAAGACTAAGGAACTGGTTGTGGACTTCGGGAGGTCTAGACTGTACTTCCTCAGGAGGCTGAGGTCTTTTAACATCTGCAGGAAGCTCCTGAGGATGTTTTACCAGTCAGTGGTTGCTGGAGTACTTTTCTATGCTGTGGTGTGCTGGGGGAGCAGCACAGCAAAGAAGGACTCATCCAGGCTGGAAAAACTGATCAGGAGGGCTAGCTCTGTGGTCGGCATGAAGCTGGACACTCTGGTGACAGTGGCAGAGAAAAGGACACTAAAGAAACTGATGGACATTATGGACAATGCCAGGCATCCTCTGCACACGGCCATTAACAACCAGAAGAGTCTGTTCAGTGACAGGTTGCTTCTCCCCAAGACAAGAACTAACAGACTTAAAAACTCCTTTGTCCCACACGCCATCAGACTGTTTAACTCCTCTCTGGAGGGGAGAGGGAGGGGAAACAGGAGGACAAAGGAGGGGGGAACAACTAAGCTGTAGTGCCTCTTCACCTCACTGTGCAATACCTTTTTGTGCAATACTTTTGTAAATAGTCAACAGTGCAATAGACCTCAATACTCGAAATGTGCAATTCATTCACTTGTATTTTTATTTTTTATTCCTACTTATTCTATTTATCCCCTTAGTATATTTAATTTATATTGTCTCTGTATTTATATATATGTGTGTGTGTGTGTGTGTGTGTGTGTGTGTGTGTGTATATATATATATATATATATATATATATATATATATATATATATATATATATATAATATTCTGTAATTCTGAAACTTCTGTCGGTGCTGTGCTTTTTGGAAATCGAATTTCCCAGAGGAACCCACCCGAGGGATTAATAAAGTTCTATCTAATCTAATCTAATCTATCTATCTCTCAGGAAGTGGCAAATCAAAATGGTTCACTTAATCAAACAGATCACATATTTATTTCTTTATTTGTTACTGAAGTAATGTCCAAAACTGTCACTCAATTTAAAGTTTATGCAAACATTTACTTACATGTAGCATCCACTCCAGTTTCTCCAGTTAATATGTGACGCTCAGTTAAAGTGAGTTCACATGAGTCTAGTTACCTAATGTGAGGAGGAGTCAATGCAAAACTTACATACCTTACACCTCTACTTATGTGACTGCAGGGAGCATAACAGAGAGCAGAAGTCACAAAGTTTAACACAATGGACTGCAGGACGGGGCTGCTGCTATTAGCTATCTGCTGGACAGGTGAAGATCTACAAGATTTACTCATCAATAAAATTCTGAAAAACATAAGGGAACTGATTATTATTCAATTCTGTTTTTACAGGTATTGATGGTCAGACTCTGACACAGTCTGAACCTGTTGTTAAAAAACCTGGAGAGTCTCACAGGCTCACCTGTACCACCTCTGGACTCTCATTTAGTAGCTGGTGGATGGCCTGGATCAGACAGGCTCCTGGGAAAGGACTGGAGTGGATTGCAACTGAGGCTAATGGAGGCACCAACTACTACTCTCAGTCAGTACGAGGCAGGTTTACTGCCTCCAGAGACAACAGCAGAGAACAGCTGTTTTTGCAGATGAACAACTTGAAGACTGAAGATTCTGCTGTGTATTATTATGCTCGAGACTCACAGTGACTGGAACTAGTTGAACAGCTGAACAAAATCCTCCAGTGATCCTCAGACATTTTTCACTCATATGTGCTTGTGCATGTGATTTTGTTTTGTGTTTTTTTTTTTACTTACAAATCCATTTTCATTTTTTCTTTGTTCATACGACTTTGACAGGCTGATTAAAAGATCCAGCTAATCTCACAAACTGTCTACTGACTTCAAGCTTACACAAAGTACTTAAGTGTGAGCTACTGAGTTTCTGTTGATTGTGTTTAATCCATGGCCCTTCAATTAAGATGTACAACAGCAAAGAAATTACCAAAGAGGTCTCTTCTATTTATTTCTTGTCAGCAGCTGTTTATCTCATTTGATGCTAAGTTGAATATTACACTGGATATCACATAATACATAACATACAAAGATATATTTATTGAATAAATTATTCTACAAATTTGTTAGAAATCCTGCCATAAGCCCGGGGTTCTGGTGAACCTCCCACAATGCATCAATCACTTCTCTTCCTCTCTTTTTGTATTACATGCTGCTTTTACAAGTTAATATTTTTTCCAGTATTTTTCCTTGTCTTTGTTCTTTTCTTTTTGATATTCTTTTTGCACTTAATTGAGTAGTGGAGCAGTGATGAAGTCTGCTGCACCCCAACATGAGACATATGGTTACCTGGTCAATTTGCACCCTAATATTTCAAATTAATATGCAAACCAAGTGACTTCCTGTGACACAGTTATAAAGGAGTCACTTAGAGTGAAACAGTGATCAGAAGGTCATACAGTCAGCTTCAATCAAAAAACATGTTTCCCCATTGCTTTCCTACTGCTGTTGGCAGCTGGATGCCGCAAGTCACTGTAAATTTGTAAACTGTAAATGTGCAGCTTTTCTTTTAAAATAAAATTCAATCATTTGTCCTGCTTTATATCCACCTTTTTACAGATGTAACATGTGCAGAGTTGACACAGCCAGCCTCTGAGACTGTGCAGCCAGGCCACAGTAACACAAACCATCAACGAACCTGGACAAAAACCCCTCACAGTCTGTTTTAATAAAAAGCTTCCAGAACTGGAGCTCTCAGACCACTATCCTGTTCACTTCCACTTTCAGCTGACAAGTTGGCTTTTAGCATATGTATTTAGTATAGGTATTGTTGTATTGTAAGTTTTATTATTTGAAAAATTACAATTTTCCATTTTTCCCTGATTTTTACTTTAAAAGAGTGGTATTCAGTTTTAGGTACTGAGGTTCTCAGTCTGAATCAGTGGTTAAAATGTCTGGAGACTCCCACAGACTGACCTGTACATACTCAGGGTTTAGTGGTAATATTAGTGCTACTTGGATCAGACAGCCTGCCTGAATAGTCTTGCTAGACATGTACTGCAGTCATGAACTGGTTGTGTGGAGGCAGATGAGGACCCAAACGCAAAATTCACGGAGACAAAAAGCTGAACTCAAAATCACTGCTTTATTGCAGGCTTCACAAAGAAACAGAACTAAACTGGGAATGCTAACTGAGGACCGAGGGAACACAGAAAGGCACACAGGTTCGGGAGGAGACATTGACGACGCGACACCGAACTGAGGGACACATGCACATAAATACACAGAGGGTTAACGAGGGAAGTGGGAGCACACGGGGAACACAGCTGACACAGATAATCATAACGAGACACGGCAGGAGTAACACAACACTGACGGGAGACTGTCAAAGTAAAACAGGAAGTACACAGAGTTGCAGACAGGGGGAGAGAGAGAGAGACAGGAGAGCACAGGCGTAGCGGGCTGGGGAAACATGAAATAAAACACAAGGAGGGGAGACGAAGGCTCACAGATACAGAGGGGCACACAGGGGGTAAAAGTCACAAGGGGGAAATCAAATAAGGAACAACTTAACAGAGCAACCTAAATCATACAGTATGAGTTGCACATAAAGGATTTAATTTGGTCACGTCCAATGATTTTTCCCCTTCACCCTTTTCGGAGGGTGAATGCTAATCTTAATGATGCTTTATACTGTGTGAACTGATGTTTTTCTTTCACAAATCCTTACAGCACTTTGGGGGCACAGTGTGTGTGTGTGTGTGTGTGTGTGTGTGTGTGTGTGTGTACCAGCGCTCCATTCCACTCTTTGCTGGACTGATAAGCGCTATTGTTCTTCCTTACTTCCAATCACCTCAAAGGAGGTATGCTCACATGTTCTCAAGATGACTCAATTGAATTTGTTAAAGTCTTAATAATTTGTAATGATAATAATAATACTGGATTGCATTTATATAGCGCTTTTCGAGACCCTCAAAGTGCTTTACAATCCACTATTCATTCACTCTCACATTCACACAATGGTGGAGGCAAGCTACAGTTGTTTCATTTTCTTTCTTTTTTTTTTTTGCCTGTCCCGTTTGGATCTTTGGCCATCAGAATTATTGTCTGAAGGCCAAGAAAGATGCCTAGCGGATTTACTTTACCAAGTGGATCATCATGGCCTTGCGATATTGGTTCATCTGATTGACATTTATTATTGTTATGTATTTATTTTATTTTATTTTCGGTTGTTACAGACGGGACAGACATGACTGGGGGATAGGAAAGGAAGAAAGAAACAATGAAAGAAAGAGAGGGAGAGAAAGAAAAAAGAGGGGAGAAGAGATAGTGAGAAAGGGGGGAAGAAAAAAAATCATCTGGATCACCTGTCAAGAGAAGAAAAAACAGAAGAAAAAACAAACAAAAAAGCATCACAATAAACTAGCTAACAGTAAATAACAGTAGATACTAAATATTAAATGTTATTGTGCAGCACGCAAGATCGACAGCGCACAATGTGCTTTGAGGTAGCAGCCAAGAAAAGTGTAGTTTGTTTCTGTGAACACCTGTGTGTACACCTGTGTACCCAAGAACCCAAGGAGGACCATTAACCATGCCGCCCTCCTGGGAAGAGCTGAGGAGAGCCCCAGACGAGGGGTGTTAGGTTTGTAGCATAAACCTATTCTCTGGAACGTTCAAGACAATTCTACTACACAGCAAAGCAAGACACAAGTCGGCAAAGTTTTTTGTATTGCTCGTGCATGAGGGAGAGAAGCGTCGTTCCTTCGCTTGACCCCAGTTGCTCTCGTCTGCTCCCTCGTAACACTGCTCTTTATTGCGGTTACATGACTATGCATAGGTTCATTAACCTATGATGTCCTACATAGACGTACATGTGAACAAAGAATACCAGTCTGTGCATAGTGTAGGTATGTGTGTGTGTGTGTGTGCATGTGTGTGTGTGTGTGTCACGATGTGACCCTGTGAATGACTCCCCCAAAGCTGGAGCCAGGAGTCCAGCGGTCCACCTAAACAACAGGCACTTATAGTTAAACAGATACAGAGTAGGTGTCCTCCCATAGCATAAATCAGTAAGAGAAGGTACAACCTCTCTCAAGACCTTAAGATGTGTGTGTATGCCAGAGTGCTCTGGGAGGCACACAGAGTCTTTGCAGACTGCTAAGGATCAGACCTCTATCATTATGCAATCGATTATAAAACTCTAAGCATATATGAGTACATATTTCTAAGCATAAATGACAATCCACAGTATAAACCTAACAAGGGGTCACCCAGGAGCCACGGAGCAGAGGCCAGAGGGGGCTGCAGTGACTTGCCCGCGGGCTCTGCTGGCAGCCAGCTGTGCCAGAGAGGACCGAGCTCCAGGCCCAGAGGCCAGAGGCCTGAGGGCCCCCCACCCCCTGGAAGGGGCCCAACCGGGTCACAGGCTCCAGGCCCTGCCAAGCGGCCCCAGACACCAAGAACCATCAACGCACCGACATCTGAGGGCATCAGCCTGGGTGCGACATCACTGCAAAGTTTGAAATAGACACGCACTTGCAAGTGCTGCAGTAGAAATGAAGAATGACAGGGACTGGGTCCATACGTATAATGCACACAAATATAAACCTTGTACTACTTCTTTTAAATAGTTTGGAGTTTGAGATCTTTCCTAAAAACACAGATGGATAGAGCATAGGTCCTGTGATATGAAAAAGTCTCTTGATGTATTGTAAGTTTTAAGATTTGAAAATTTCTGTATTACAAAGTAAAAAGAGACTATAATAAAGTCACTGAAAAAATTATACTTCTCTATTTTTTCACCTTAACGTGGTCTTTGCGTGTCTTAGTGACCATAAAAGCTAGACCAGCAGAAGCTTAGCCTTCAGGTGGGACACCCAAGTTGGTCAGGTCTTAGGGTAGAGGCCTGACAAAGTGCAAACCAATTACATGACAAAAACTGTTACCCAGAGTAGGGCTGCCATAATTAGTTGACCAGTCACGATTACGTCTATCAAAATCGTCAACGACTAATTTAATAGTTGGCGCGTTGTTTGAAGCTTTGTAAGATCCTGAAAGACGCAGGAATAAGTAGCAATTAATCAGTAAAGCGAGTAAATCGGTTTGACTGAGATTAAAGTTTCACACAGCTGAAAAAACGTCAAACAGAAAACTGATTAAACAGAAGCATGAGATGGTAAAGAATTTACTCCAGTGTCCTGTTATATTTTAGATAGCAAGGAGCAGACGACTGAGTTTATTAAACTCCACCGAGACAATCTGCAAATTTCATTAAAAGTTTAATAAACTATGATCTTGTCTTTATTTTTAGTTAGCACATACCTTTTTAGTTAGCACATACTTCAAGCTGTAAGCTAATGATAGTTATATAAAAGCAGATGCATGCTGGTGCAATAAGATGTTCGTTTTATGTCCAATGGATGCACGATCTGATTAGTCGACTAATCGCAAAAATAATCGGCGACTAGTCGACTATCAAAATAATCGTTTGTGGAACCCTGAATCCAGAGCACCCCACACAGCCCCCACACCTTTCTCTCCTGCATTGCCACATTGTGCCCCCTTTACATTTCCGTCTGCCCCCTCATATATATGCCTGTCTAGAACCGGCCCAGAGTACAAGGCCAGTTTACCATCTCCAGAGACAACAGCAGATAGCAGGTGTATTTGCAGATGAACAGTCTGAGGACTGAAGATTCTGCTGTTTATTCAGGTGAAGGCAGTTTTCCCATCTTCAGAAAAACAACAGACATGTGCAGATGAAAAGTGCAAAGAATGACTGACTGAAGCTGTTTGTACAAAATCTTAGAGTCATCCTCTCTATATGACAGACATTTATCAAGTGTTATCTTTAATTTTACTTTTAAAATAATTTTAATATATAAAACAATGTCAATTTTAAGAATATTTTAGTATATCTGACATGTTAATGTGTTATATTCTACACTTTTCATTACAAATGTATTGTTCCATTAATTATTATTTATTTTGAAGTAACTAAAACAGAGCCATCTTTCATCTTTTATGGAATACAGTATTCAAATATCCAACTCCATGTTTTAATTGTACCAGAATGTGAAGAATTCTAAAGTTAGTATTTGCTAAATCAATTTGTTTGTCACGTTTTTACTTTTTTTGTTCATAACATGTTAAAAACAGTACAATTAGAATAATATTGGTGATAAAATTATAACCAGTGATATCACAATACTCAGTGACATTTGGTTGTGAGCAGTTTTTGATTTCTGCAGCCATATAAATGTGGATTTAAAATGTACAAAATGATAACTGTTTAAAAACCACTCATAATAAGTACTTTTGGGTAAAATGATCTACCACTGGTTTATCCCAGCAAACCAAAGCATTAGTAAGCAATTACAAGGTTTAAAGATTTTTGAAATAATACCAAAACATGTAAAATTTATATTATTTATTATTCTTTTTAATTACTAGATGGTCTACAAAAAGAAAAAAAAGGAAATCTTAATACTATATTGTTTTCAGATATATTAAAGGCAATGAAACACTCATTTGTTTCATTGCTGTTATACTGAATTGTGAAATAAAAAAAATTACGTATGTAGGTCTAAGTAGGTGCATAACAGACGTAACACGCACACTCTTTGATTGGCTCCAGTTAGACCAGCTATGATGTGTATGATCCTATGCAAACTCATAGGCTTTCTCTCTTACAGGGTTATAAAAACTTTACATCAGATTGTGAAGCAGAGTTCACAACACAACAGACACCAATCAATATGTTGTCTGTAGCTCTGCTAGTTGTCTTAGCTGCTGGATGTGAGTCTCTGTAGATTTGTTATATTCAGCATTTCTTCTTTGTGTTATAATTTACAACAACACATGTCTTTTGTCAACAGGTGTCAAGTGTGAACAGCTGACACAACCAGACTCTTTGAGTGTGCTTTTAGGTCACCCTCTGACCATCACCTGTAAGGTGTCTTATTCCGTGCACAGCTATTGGACTCACTGGAATAGACAGGCTCCAGGAAAAGGACTAGAGTGGATTGGAAGAGCAGCTTCTGGAAGCACACCTCACTACAGTCCTTTACTCAGAAATAAGTTCAGCATTTCCACCGACTCCTCCAGGAACACAGTGATTCTAACTGGACAGAATGTGCAACCTGAAGACAGTGCTGTGTATTACTGTGCCAGAGACTCACAGTGACACAAAACACTAGTGGACTTGAACAAAAACCATTCAGTGTCTAAACAGCTCTAACATTAACAAACCACAGGAGGAGCTCTTGGACCACTGATGCTTTCAAGTTGTCATCAGTGTTAAAGGAAGTAACTGTATATATGGCAGTGATGCACTACTCACAATATTAAAAAACATGCTTCAGTTAAGATGAGCATAGTACGTGATTTGACTGAAGACTTCAAACACCTTGAGACAAATATGTTTGAATGCACTTCTATGTAGAAAACAACTACAAACATTCATTAATCCAGACATGACTGGAACATCTGTGTGGCTGGTTGATTTGTGTTCTCTTTACGGTAGCAACTACTTGTTGATAATCGAATTTAAAATAGGGGAGCAGAAGAAAAAAAGGATGAACACTATATCCTTTCTGTGGGGAGGAGTTAATGCAAAACTTGGATGGTTTTAAAGAATACTCTTGTGACTGAAGTGTGAATGACAGGAGTGAACTCACAGTTTAACATAATGGACATATCGGCCAGACTGCTGATTATCTTACTGTTCTGGGGAGGTATAGTTTCAGTCATTTTGAGCTGAATTTCTTTTAATGATTTTCCAACTCACAGCAGGTGACAATGTTCTTGTTTGTTTTGACAGGTGTTGATGGTCAGACTCTGACAGAATCTGAACCAGTCATTAAAAGGCCTGGAGAGTCCCACAGACTGACCTGCACAGCCTCTGGATTCACATTTAGCAGCTATGATATGCACTGGGTCAGACAGACTCCTGGGAAAGTACTGGAATGGGTTGCCGAAGTTAGTACTGGTAGTAGCAAATACTACTCTCAGTCAGTCCAAGGCCGGTTTAGCATCTCCAGAGACAACAGCAGAAAGCAGGTGTATCTGCAGATGAACAGCCTGAAGACTGAAGACTCTGCTGTTTATTATTGTGCTCGAGAGTCACAGTGACACAAGAGGAAGAAACTGTGTACAAAAACTCAGAAAACCAAAAATGAATAAATAAAAAAAGCTAAATTTTATTCTTCAATTCCCATTTACAAACTGAAGTTCCTTGAACAGTACAAAATCCAATAGTCTTTATCCTGTTTACATGTATCTGTTAATCAATGTTTGGTATAGTAGAGAAAATTATGTATTTTAGTTTTTCTCATTTTCAGAACTTTTGTAAATATTAATACACAGTAATTTCTTCATCCCAACTTTTAGTTAGTGTAAAAATGAGATATTCAAGAAGATTCAACATTGTAGACTGTTGCTGCGTGAGTTATCTACTGAGGGATGTATTTGTGTTACATCGTCTCCTTTTATAACCTGTAGAGTGACAAATTTCCAAAGACAAGAAGCGAGAGCAGCTAAATTGGGTCTTAATGGTCCTGCAAACTGTGTAACTCAAAAAACTTTCAGACCGTGGTTTAAAACTCACACATGATTCAGAAAAATAAACTGCATGTGGCATAAACGCTAATCACACTTGGCAATCTTTCTTCTGTAAAAAACTTCACATCAGATTTAGAGAAGAATTTATCAGATCAGATATTAGATCAGATGTTGACAGTGGCTGCTAGAATTACACTAAGAAAAGAGCAACAGTGAATAATTCATATGCTTTACACAGATGCTTAAAATATAGTAAACAAAAAAAAAGCATTAAAAGTTCTTATTAATAGATAAATACAGGCCAATCCACATCCACAGCGCTGGGATCAGCAGCTTATGTGATACCAAAAATGCAAAATGGTAGCTTTTACAACTGGTTGCATTTTAGTCTATTATAACAAGATTTGAGAACTAAAATATTTGGAAAATTGATAAGAAAATATGGATGTGGTGCACATGCAAACTGATATGAGAAATTTAAATCTGCACTTTGTTTCTCTTACTGGCATAACCACACCTCACACCTGCTGTTTGTGATGCTCCGTTGCTCTTTGCATTCTTTCACTTCTGTGTTTTGGTACTTTTTTGAGACCTGGTTGTTACTCAATGCTTCCGCTTGCTGCTTGCCCTGATCACTCTGCCTTATCATGCATAACAACTGTGCAAAAGACTTCCTGCCATATTTTCGCCTTGCTGAACAACACTAAACAATGTAAAAGTACAACTCTAACATAACTTAATGACAACTGAAATTGAAGAGTTCTGCATTTACCAGAATCTGAAGGTATGTATAACTTAGATAAGATTAATGTTTTTCCTTGTTGTGTTCACACATGATATTTAGAATGAGTTATGTAAATCAAACTAATCTCTTCTTTATTTCAGTGCCATGGATTGTGTCGCCAAACATCACATTGTACCCAGTTTCGGACTGGGAATTTGGAATCCCACCAGTAAGGCTCATCTGCTAAATGGCTTTTTTCCAGACAAACTGGGTTTGGAGTGGTTTTAGGACAAATCACCACTGAGTCAAAACAAGAAGCCAAGCAGAACGAAGCTACAAAGTGAAGGGACAGAGCAGAAAACCTTCAGCCTGAGCAGCAAACTCTCAGTGTGGGGACAAGGATCAACTTTTACCTGCAAAGCTAATCACAATTATACTGAATATAAGAAGACAATAAGCATTTGTCACAGTGAGTATGTACAGCTACTGTCTCAAAGCCCATATTCAACATGCACATTTGCAGGAATATCTTGAACAAATTAAGAACAGTCTTAAGATAAAGTTTATTAATTAGCATGTTTTTCTTTAATTCCACAGAAATTCACCTTTCATTCATGTGGAGATTCCCAAGTTTAAGACTTTAGCGTCAGACTCTAATGTGCAAGGAACATG
Organism: Rhamphochromis sp. 'chilingali'; assembly: GCF_963969265.1. NCBI lineage: Eukaryota > Metazoa > Chordata > Actinopteri > Cichliformes > Cichlidae > Rhamphochromis > Rhamphochromis sp. 'chilingali'. The sequence goes on along the minus strand of NC_137942.1, from coordinate 20,037,733 downwards.
TCGGGTCCACACTAATTTTGATGCCATGATTTCCTGGCTGATTAATGGAGAGCCACGAATGAAAAAATGTGCAGAGAGTAAAACACAACTGGAAGCAAGTAAAGCATTTAACATGCAGAGGAGAGCAAACTCTACCATCTATATTTTTGGTAAAAGCTACTCTTGCTTCCCTTTTAGGCAGCTGATTTAACTTTGTTGATTTATACTTTAATGGTTTCTGTTAAATAGATTAATTCATGCCCTGATTTGTCTCACTTTAGTGGAGCTTCTTCTGGTCAAAAGTAAGGAGTCAAGATCACAGAGACTCTTATGCTCTGGATGGGTCTTCAACGCTCATATTAGATGGTTTAACGAGTCTCAGCAAAGACCAACAACCACTGATATCAGCATGAGTGTAGATGGACATGCTGGAGTGACCAGCCAACTTACAATTGATCACTCTGAGTGGGAAACAGGAAAGATCTTTTCTTGCACAGTATCTGACAGATCTCTGAATAAAAATATCACAAGAAATGTCAGTCTCTGTACAGGTAAAGTGAAAACACTATTATTGTGATACACATTAAGAATTGTTTTTTTTTTTTTTGGTTTTTTTTTGAGTACCTCCATCATCCTCACAGCTAGTTGGGGTTTATGTTCAGGGACCATAAGCACTGTAGCAGCCTGAGAACAAAGGACCCGTGGCTGTTATCTGTCTTCTGGTTGCCCCTAGTCTTAAAGATTTCTCCATCACCTGGAAATCAGCTGGCAACAAAATTCCTGACTGTTATGTCCTTACTAATCCTGCAGTGAGTTACAACAATGGGACAGAGACTCAACACAGCTTCCTTAATGTGTCAGCAGGAAATTGGGATGCAGATAAACAAGGGTTTTGTGAAGGAAAACATCCATGTTCCAATCAGGGCAATGAAGACCATATAAGCAAAACCAGAGGTAATGTTAGAAATGTTACAAATGTATTACAGCTCTTTCTAAACTTCATGTTCCTCTGGTTGTGACTATATTTTTATGGTTCTGTCCCTTTAGTGTTTTTCAAGACCTTTGTGTGCCAACAGTGAAGACAATGCAACCAACTGCCTCTGAAGTTTCAATGTCTGACATCCTAACGCTTATTTGCCTAGTGTCTGGAGTTTTCCCTGCAAACATCATAGTGCACTGGGAAGAAGATGGCCAGACTCTCCCATCCATGCATGACGTTAACAGTCCTCCATGGAAATACTCAGGGAGCAGCTCTTACTCTATGAGCAGCAGACTAAACATATTCAAAACTGAAGACAAAAGGTCTACGTATTCCTGTGTTGTCACACATGAGTCATCTGAAGCACTTGTTGAAGCCACCATAACTGATGTGTTTGGTGAGCTGCTGTTTAGCATTTAACATTAATCTTTTATTTCCATTATATTAATTTTAACAAAACTGATTAAAATGATTAACTGATTACTGAAACTGTAATGCACATCTTTCCAGCCTCAGTGATCTACAGCCAACCATCTGCCTACTTGCTTCAGGGCTCTAATGAACTTGTGTGCCTGGTTTTTGGCTTCAGTCCTGTATCCATTAACATCACTGGGTTTCCAAATGGACACACAGAACTGCTGAACTACAACACTAGTGACTCCAAAGATGCCCAGATGGAAAGTTCAGTGTCCAGAGCCACCTTGACCTGTCCCAAGTAAAAGAAGTGTGATTTATTTGGTGATATTGAGCATGCTGATGTGAGCTGAGGAAAGCTGGAATGCGGTTTTCACCCTCATTGGTTTTTTCATCATCACCACCTTATATGGTATCATAGCTACATTGATTAAGATAAGTGCCTGTCATTTGATTGTTTAAAAGTAAGATTCCAGTCCAATTTTTAAATTATACTGGCCATTTTTACTATAATAATAATAATAATAATAATAATAATAATAATAATAATAATAATAATAATAATAATAAACACCATGTTTATCCTTCAGAAAATTGCTTCGTGCTCCAAGATATTGTAATTCTCAGATTTTCCACAAGAGTGAGACAAAGCTCCATGTGCAGAAGCAGCAATATAGTTTCCACCTCTATGTAAAAAAACTACTCATGTAGTGATTTCAAGATGCCGATAAATGTGTTGGTATGCCAGTGGTGTTATGAAGAGGTGCAGTCATTTGAAAGCACAAAGACTGTTGTTGTAACTCTTCTTCTTTGCAAACATATGTAGTGTCCTTGTATATCTGTACACTCCCTGTCTTTGAATGAAATGCATTTGTGTACTTTGGGGGTTTCGAGGAATTCACAAGTGGCAGGGAGAGCACTAAACACACTAAAGCTTACTATTGGCAACCTCTGAAGTGATGTTGCACTTTCAGACTATCCCATATTTTCACGTTAACAAAAACACATTTATTAACATTGGAAATATCAGTATTTAATACACTACCAGGACACACCTTCTCATTTAATGCTTTTTCTTTATTTTCATGACTATTCACATTGTAGATTCTCACTGAAGACATCATAACTATGAATGAACACATATGAATGACCTGACGTCCTGCCTCGTCCTTGCCGTAGCATTTGTGCTGTACCTCATCGATTGCTTTTTTGCTTCCCCCTGAGTTCCTGTGCTGCTCACTATTTCACCATGTACCAGGACACACTGATTGATGGTGAGTTAATGATACTTTTATCTGTCTATCATTTTATCTGTCTCACTTGTTTCTCTCTGTTTTCATCTCCTCAGCTGTTACAGGTCAGAGTATGGAGTCCATTCCTTCCAATCCTGTCGTGAAAAGGCCTGGAGAGACTCTCAGTTTCTCCTGTAAAGGATCTGGTTTCACAGTTAGTTGCTGTACTATGGATTGTATAAAACAACAACCAGGAAATGAACTGGAATGGATAGGAGAAGGCTTTTTATCTTCCAGCAGAAACAGATACATGAGCTGTTTGAGTGGACATATAGAATTACCGAAGACAACAGCAACAGTATGACATATCTGAGACTTCCATCCTAAAACCAGAAAACTCTGTTGTGTATTACTGTGTGAAAGACAAACAATGGTTTAAGTAATGACATAAGCTTTACAAAAACCTTCAGCCATACAGTTTCACAAGAACCTACAGGGGGCAACAGATGATCAAACTATGTTGTTCAACTCACTGTCACAATAACACCTGTGTTTATCCTCTATGAATGCTTTTAAAATATAAAAAAGACTTTTGATTATAATGAAAAATAATATGGAAAATATCATTCAAAAACACTGAAACACCATTTTTAAGAGGGATACAAAAATAGATAGACACAATGGCACATTCAAGAATCCTTGTATAATTTTCCAAATTTTGCATTCACACAATATGTTTGTAGGAGCATCCTCTGTGAATCAGAGCTTCTTCCTGAGTTAATAATAGATGCATATTATATTAACACAATTTTAAGTGAGAGTCCTCTTGTGAGAGGGCTCTCAGAGTCCTTCTCAATATGCAAAGTGAACTTCCTGACAGTCTGCTATTAAGACGTGAAATCATGGCACCGGTTACAGAAGAAGATGAGACGTTCTAATCAGATCAACTTCAGTACCAACATGTTCTCTTTAGCTCTGCTGCTGCTGGCTGCTGGATCCTGTGAGTCTCACTGAGGAACTCACACTATGATAAAAATACAGTGACTGCTACACTGTTTCAATATTCCACATGTTTTCCTCCTCAGGTGTAAAGTGTGAACAGCTGACACAGCCAGCCTCTGTGACTGTGCATCCAGGGGATCGTCTGACCATAACCTGTCAGACCTCTTATTCTCTTAGCAGCGCTCGAACATTTTGGATCAGACAACCTGCAGGAAAAGAACTGGAGTGCATTGGTAGTGTACATGTTGGACACAGCACACGGTACAAAGACTCACTACAGAACAAGTTTAGTATCGACATAGACTCCTCCAACAGGACCGTGACTCTGATTGGACAGAATGTGCAGCCTGAAGACTCAGCTGTGTATTACTGTGCCAGAGAACCACCCACAGTAACACAAAGCATCATGAGACCTGAACAAAAACCCCTCAGTGACTGAACACACGAAGCCACAAGAGGGTGATCCCTCAGAGCAACAATGATTTCAGATCAGCACAATAAGAAGAAATAAGATGTCACTTAAAAATCAACAGGATGTAATTAAATGAGTCATAATAAGTTTAATATAATAACCATAAAAGTCTAAACGATCCTTCTGTTGGTCTATTCTCATTCTTAAAACACAGGCTTTTTACAGACTGATTACTCACACATGGTGTACCTTGCCTCTTGCTGGATGACCCCAAGTTAGAAAAGTAGTTGAAAATTTTAATGCATGGATAACAAAATAAACTAAACAACAAAAGCAAAACATTTTATTTTTTGTTTTGTAATCCCGTATTGTTAATTAAATCATTTAACTTCACTTCTGTCCCAGATAGCATTTTTTCCAACATAATAGAAGATAACACGAGACTGAACTCACTGTTATGCTTTATCAAAAATGTGTCTTTGTCTGCTTTATATGTGTGTGTGTCTGTGTGTGTGTGTGTGTACTACATCGCATCTTCAACCTTCTTTTTTAACCTTTTTTAAAGATGTATTTGAATAATATTTAAGCCTGACATTTTAGTCCCTCCCTAATAAAATTTAGATGGCTTACTTCTGTCCTCGTAGGGCCTGGCTGTCATCTTGTCTAATGGGAAGCACTTCCTTCACAACTTCACTTTCAAGATGATGCTCAGACTCTCTGCTCTGGTGACAGTGCTCTGTCTACCCTGTAAGTCATATAATTTTATAACTGACTCATATTTATTTATTTATTTATTTATTTATTTATTTATTTATTTATTTATTTATTTTCTGTTAATTTATGAAGTGGCTATTTTCTCCCAGTTTCACTCATCTCACTGGTTCTTTCCAGGTTTAAATGGTCAGGCTTTGGAGTCCATTCCCTCCACGTCAGTGTTGAAAAAGCCTCAGGAAGCCTTCAGTCTTTCCTGTAGAGGGTCTGGTTTTGACTTTGGCCAGTGTGACGGAGTCACCCCGTCCCGAGCCGCCGACAGCTGATCCGGGCGCATACACGCACCACCACCATTAGTTTTTACAATTACCGGGGCTGCGCGGCTTTTCGGCGACCGGGCAGATAAACAAAAAGGGGTGAGAGGTATAGTTTGAGCAGCGCAGAAGGTGGCCAACGTATTTTCCCACTTACCTTCCATAAAGCCGGTCGCGGAGACTCGCTATGATCGCCGAATTATACGGGGGTTATGCAAGCCGATGGTATGGGGTTCCGGGGTTTAAATAGTGGGTTCGCGCGCGCTTGAAGAGTCACGTGAACTGCATTATTCTTTTGGTTTGTTTGGTGTTATTGTGAAACACTGTAGGCTGCCGGGAAGTGGCCATAAATGTCTGTATATACATATATGTATTGTAGGACTACAGCAGGAAATAAGCTGAGGGGGAAAGACGGTTTGATAAAAGAAATAATAAAGAGATGACTATTACGCCTAGTGGGAGGGGCTATGGGGTATAAGAGAAGGCGGTCAGGGCCCACCTGTGGTCTTTTGTCCAGTGAGCTGTTACAGAGAGGGTAACATGCAGACTGTGTTTTGTATATAGATGTTTGTTTGTGCTGACTTAAGTCAGTTCTATTTTCTTTGTAAATAACTTTTTGTGCACCTGGGAGGCCGGCAAAATAAATAAATTATCCACACTGAATGCTTTCCGACTACGCCTGTATTTGTTCGGGAGAAGTTTAGGAGAGGACCCCGTGACATATGGTGTCAGGAGTGGGATGGCTAGTCGGAAGAGGAAAACGTGCCTCCCAGTTAAGCGCACAGGGCTGCGGTCCCAGCAGCATGAGCTTCCGGCGGGGAAGACAGCAGAGGAGCTGGCATGGGACACAGTGCCGTCATCTTCTTCAGCAGAGGAGGAGGAGGAGGTTTCGGGCAGAATTGGTCCAGAATTGCCGACTGCTGCGACCGCAGCACGTGACCCAAATGGAGAGCTGATTGCGATGATGAGGGACTTCCTGGCGGGACAGCAAAGGAGAGAGGAGGTTTTTTTGGCAGAACTCAGGGGGCTGAGGACTGTTTCCCCTCCCAATGCTCAGCCGCATTCAGGTTTTGCTGGTCAGCAAAGTCCAGTCCAAGCACCAGCCGGAGCAAGCACCACAGCAGCAACGGCCACACCAAGCACGGCAACAGCAAGCAGCCCCAGAATGGTTCTGCCTACACCTGCACGTCAAAGAGGATACCGGGATTCCCCAGAGGAGGTTCCCTCTCGTCAGTCACAAGCAGTGACCAACAGCCTCGACCAGTCAGTCCCAGAGTGGATGCGATCTGCTGGGCCAAAAATTCCACCCTATCAGATGGGGGAAGACATTGAGAACTATTTGTTGCGTTTTGAGCGAGTTGCCAAAACCTGGAGATGGCCAGAGAGTGAATGGGCCTGTCGTCTAGTTCCACTGCTATCAGGGAAGGCGTTGGAGGCCTACACTTCAATGGATGAAGAAAGAGCCCATCGTTATGAAGATTTAAAAGCTGCGTTGCTAACCAAATTTGACATTTCCCCTGAGACGTATCGGCAGAGGTTTCGGTCCAATACTGTTCCACCTGGTGAGAGCCCCACAGAGACCTATTATCGCCTGAAGGGCCACTATCGGCGCTGGATCCGACCAGAGCAGCATACGAAAGAAGAGATGGGAGAAGCTATCATCATGGAGCAGTTAATCCGCGTACTTCCAGGGGAGGTGAGGACCTGGGTGAGGGAGCATGAGCCAGCAGATGGACTGACCGCCGCTAAGCTGGTGTCACAGTACTTCAATGCGCGTAAAGGAGCACCACCTGCACGCTCATCTGGGACGCCACAGCGACCACCACTCCCATCATCGGGTCTTCTGAAGAGGGAGAGCAACCCAGAGCCACCCGGAAACCCCAAGGTATCCAACTTACGAGGGCCGGGTAAGGACTTCCTTTGTTATTATTGCCAGCAGCCAGGTCATAAAGCCTCGGTATGCCCTATCCGGAAGGCTAAAGTCACTGGTGCCTGCTATGCACCCCGGCTGGAAATGGAGCCCACAAGGGTCCAGCCAGTGGATGTGCAACGCTATAAAAAAGTGAAGGTCAATGGTCAGCAGGCTACTGCTTTGCTGGACACTGGTAGTTTTATGTCTTTAATTAAGCAAAGCTTGGTACCAGTGAACTGTGTGGACTATAGTCGACCAGAAGAAGTGTTATGTGTGCATGGTGACAAACATCCCTACCCAAAGGTGGAAATAACAGTGACTATTAATGACCAGCCATATTTATTGTCTGTTGGGGTGGTACAGAATTTGCCGGTAGAGGTTATTCTGGGGATGGATGTGCCTGTGCTTATGGATTTGTTGCAAGAAAAAGAAGAGCGGGACACAGAGACAAAAGGGAGGGAAACGGGGAATGTTCAAATGAAGGCGTTAGGCCCAGTGGTCACTAGGGCCCAGGCGAAGGCGGGATGCCAACCCCTGCCAGACTTGGACAGTAGTCTGTGCGAGGGTGGCACTAAGGGGCCAAGAAAATCCCGCCGCCAACGCCGCTTTGAAAAGCAGCTATGGTCAAAGGGGCCGGACACTAAGAACATGAAATGGGATGTGCCAGAAAATATCACTTTGTTGCAAAGGGAGGATGAAACGTTGAAAGTTTTGTTTGCTAATGTGACTGAAGGGGGAACTGGGAAATGGGGAGGGAAAGAGAAGTTCATTGTTGACAAAAATGTGTTGTATGCAGTTGACGGTGACCACCAACGGCTTGTGATACCTTCTAGTTGTAGACCCCTCATTATGCACCTAGCACATACCCTCCCCTGGGCAGGTCATTTGGGTCGCCAAAAAACCTATATGCGAGTTAGCTCACGTTTCTTTTGGCCGTCAATGTACACAGATATACAGAAATATTGCCGTACATGCCCTATCTGCCAGAAAACATGTCCAGCTCGCAAGTCTGACAGGGCTCTGCTACAGCCACTTCCAGTCATCTCCACCCCCTTCCGTAGGATAGCTATGGACATTGTGGGTCCTCTGGTAAAAAGTAGTCGGGGTCATCAGTACATTTTGGTGGTGTGTGATTATGCGACTCGTTTCCCGGAAGCTTTCCCCCTGCGTACGCTCACGGCACCCAATGTTCTGCGTGCACTGGTACAGCTGTTCTCCCGGGTGGGGATACCAGATGAGATTTTGACTGACCAAGGGACTAACTTTACCTCTAGGTTGATGCAGCTCTTCCACAATCAGCTAGGCATCTCTGCCATCAGGACGTCACCTTACCATCCACAGACAGATGGGTTGGTGGAGAGGTTCAACCAAACTTTGAAGAGGATGTTGCAGAAGTTTGTGTCAGACACTGGGAAAGACTGGGACCAGTGGCTACCCTTCCTGCTGTTTGCGTACAGAGAAGTTCCCCAGGCTTCCACTGGTTTCTCACCATTCGAGCTACTCTATGGTTGGGAGGTGCAGGGCCCGTTGGATCTCCTCCGGAAGGGTTGGGAGTCTCCTGCTTCTGCTGCAAATGAGAAAGGAGTGGTGCAATTTGTGCTGGAAATGAGAGATCGGTTGGGGAGATACCATGAAGAGGCCGAGGTCAACCTGCGAGACGCTCAACGAAGCCAGAAGACCTGGTATGACCAACAGGCCCGGCAACGTGAGTTTCAACCTGGTCAAAAGGTGTTGTTACTTCTCCCCTCAGCCAACAGTAAACTGCTGGCGAAATGGCAAGGGCCATACACAGTTCTTCGCAGAATGGGGCCAGTGACCTATGAGATTCATCATCCTGAAAAGAGAAAACAGAAGCAGACTTACCATGTGAATCTCCTGAAAGAATGGGAAGAGCGTCCCCACCAGGCCCCTGCGAAAGCTCTGATGGCAAGAGAAGTGCCAAGAGAAGGGAAGACCGAACCCGAGCAGGGAGCCGATCCGATGTTTCCGGTGTTGACTCATCTCCCCCTACAGCAGGCGGCGGAGCTACTCCAAATCCTTCGGGAGACTCCCTCTTTGTGTTCAGTTAACCCCGGCAGGACCACCCTTGTCGAACATGTGATACGCCTAAAGGAGGGACATCCCATCCGCCAACGGCCATACCGGATTCCACAACACTTGGTGGAGAAACTGCGACAGGAGGTGGAGAAGATGCTGGAGCTTGGGGTGATAGAGCCGTCCTGCTCAGAGTGGTGTAGCCCGGTGGTCATCATCTTCAAGAAGGATGGCTCCCTACGCATCTGCATTGATTTCCGGAAGCTAAATTCTATTTCAGAGTTTGATGCCTACCCCATGCCTCGAATCGAGGACTTGCTGGAGAAGATCGGAGCGGCCAGGTACATCACCACCTTGGATCTGTGTAAAGGGTACTGGCAAGTGCCACTGGAGGAGTCTTCTCGACCGTACACCGCCTTCAGGACCCCTGCCGGCCTGTTCCAGTTCACAGTGATGCCATTTGGCCTACATGGGGCACCGGCCACCTTTCAAAGGCTGATGGACAAATTACTACAGGGGTGTGACCCCTATAGTGCTGCCTACCTGGATGATGTAGTGATCTTCAGCAACACCTGGGAGGAGCATCTGCAGCACTTGTCCGAAGTCCTGGGAAGAATCCATAAGGCAGGATTGACCCTCAACCCCTCTAAATGTGAGTGGGCACGGCAGGAGACCCGCTACCTTGGCTACCAAGTGGGCAGAGGTGAGGTGCGCCCGCAGATGGATAAAGTGGACGCTATCCAGAACTGCCCTCGGCCTCGCACAAAAAAGGAAGTCCGGTCTTTCCTGGGGCTGGTTGGCTGGTACCGAAGATTTGTGCCCCAGTTTGCAACTATTGCGGCCCCTCTTACTGCATTGACCAGCAAAGACCAACGGAATCCTGTCATATGGACAGCGGAATGTGAACAAGCCTTCAACGGGCTGAAAACCTGCCTGTGTACGACTCCAGTTCTCAGGAGCCCCGACTTCAGGAAGAAGTTTCTGGTCCAGGTGGATGCCTCCAAAAGTGGCCTGGGAGCAGTGCTGGCCCAAGGGGACCCGGGAGATGAGCATCCGGTCCTATACCTGAGCCGCAAGCTGCTGCCACGGGAAACCAACTACTCAACGGTGGAGAAGGAGGCTTTGGCCATTAAGTGGGCACTGGAGAAACTCAGGTATTATTTACTTGGAAGAGAGTTTGAGCTGGAAACTGATCATCGAGCGCTCACCTGGATCCATTCCATGAAGGACCATAACAGCCGACTGACACGCTGGTACCTTTCACTGCAGCCTTTCAGATTCATCATCCGTCACAGACCAGGCAAGCTCAATGTAGTGGCAGATTATCTCTCCAGGTTGCCGCACAACGCCAACCTCCGGGTGGAAGGGGATGATGTGACGGAGTCACCCCGTCCCGAGCCGCCGACAGCTGATCCGGGCGCATACACGCACCACCACCATTAGTTTTTACAATTACCGGGGCTGCGCGGCTTTTCGCCGACCGGGCAGATAAACAAAAAGGGGTGAGAGGTATAGTTTGAGCAGCGCAGAAGGTGGCCAACGTATTTTCCCACTTACCTTCCATAAAGCCGGTCGCGGAGACTCGCTATGATCGCCGAATTATACGGGGGTTATGCAAGCCGATGGTATGGGGTTCCGGGGTTTAAATAGTGGGTTCGCGCGCGCTTGAAGAGTCACGTGAACTGCATTATTCTTTTGGTTTGTTTGGTGTTATTGTGAAACACTGTAGGCTGCCGGGAAGTGGCCATAAATGTCTGTATATACATATATGTATTGTAGGACTACAGCAGGAAATAAGCTGAGGGGGAAAGACGGTTTGATAAAAGAAATAATAAAGAGATGACTATTACGCCTAGTGGGAGGGGCTATGGGGTATAAGAGAAGGCGGTCAGGGCCCACCTGTGGTCTTTTGTCCAGTGAGCTGTTACAGAGAGGGTAACATGCAGACTGTGTTTTGTATATAGATGTTTGTTTGTGCTGACTTAAGTCAGTTCTATTTTCTTTGTAAATAACTTTTTGTGCACCTGGGAGGCCGGCAAAATAAATAAATTATCCACACTGAATGCTTTCCGACTACGCCTGTATTTGTTCGGGAGAAGTTTAGGAGAGGACCCCGTGGCTATTTTCTCCCAGTTTCACTCATCTCACTGGTTCTTTCCAGGTTTAAATGGTCAGGCTTTGGAGTCCATTCCCTCCACGTCAGTGTTGAAAAAGCCTCAGGAAGCCTTCAGTCTTTCCTGTAGAGGGTCTGGTTTTGACTTTGGCCAGTATGGAATGCACTGGATCAGACAACCAGCAGGAAAGACACTAGAATGGATGGGAGCAATCTGGTATGATGCAAGTAAAACCATTTATGCCAGCAGTGTGCAAGGACGTATAGAAATCACCAGAGACAACAGCAACAGCATGGTGCATCTGAGCCTTTCCAGCCTAAAGCCAGAGGACTCTGCTGTGTATTACTGTGCTAGAAAGCCACAGTAACACAACCCTTCACTAGAGCTGAACAAAAACCCCTCACTGAACAGTTCTAACATGAAACCACCAGAGGAGGAGCTCTCAGACCACTGATGATTTCAGATCAGCATAATAAGTCAATACATAAGATTGAAATATAATCTCGAAACAAAGGTGATTATTAATTCCAGTTCTCATAAACATTATTTCTCACAGACGAAGGTTACTTTTCTTAATCCCTCTTCTTTTCTTCAACAACCAAAAACATATTCTGGTATACATAACCCTCAAAGTAAACCACATTGCTGTATGTTTCTTCGAAAGCATAAAAAATATGAAAGTGTTGCATAGTTTAGTAGTTACAAGTTCATGAGTCCATGTTTACAAACAAAGCAAAAGAATGCAATTTAATGCTTTTTTTGATTAAAAAAAAGCAAATGAAAAATATTTCAGTCAGCTATTTTAGAGGCCCAAGGACTTTGCAACCTGGTCTTCTATTGTGTGCCTTTCTATATTCTATATTCCTGCTGTTTGTATATATCTCTCATGTTTTTTTATTTATTTCTGCTATCTTACTATTTATATTTTATACCTGCATAGTTGGTGTGGAGCACAATTTTGTTGTGCATGTACAATGACAATAAAGGACTGTTATATTCTTTTTTGTAGCTCTTCGTTTTATACTGATTTGATATTCAGCATTTGACACCCAGCCTCTATTTCAGGCTTTAATTTATTTGTGCTTTTTATCCAATTTAATTTATTGCTTTACAGTACAACTGTACATCCCTCATGAGTTGTGGATAAAGATATAATTTTCCCTTTTTTGCAAGTTGCCATTCTTCTAAGGGATAAAACCTAGAGTTTTAAATCTAAAACACATTGAAGTGTGCAAAAAATTACTCATACTCTATATGCATTCAAGCAGTAAAGACTGAACAACACTGCAGAAAATAAAACACCTCAACCAATCGCATAAATGTACAGGTTAAATTTGCCATGTGAAACAAATGAAATCAACTTTTTTCACCCAAATTTAAATTTTAATGTTGATTCATGTGTTTTTTTTTTTTATCTTTAAATCTTAAGTATGTAATGCATATGTAGCATATATATCCTTAAGACTTCACAAGTAATGCTAGCAATCAGTATGCTTACCATTTATTCCATTTCATGTGTATTATTCACAACAAAGCCAAATAAAAATGTAAATTAACTTTCTCTTTCATTACTACTCCTGTTGTTTTAATTTTAATGAACCCTAATGAAATACACATTTTGTCGTTACACTCCCCACCTCTCTGGGGACATCTCAGGCCCTCCAAAGTTTGGAGGCCTATCTCCCCCTACCACCACTTCCCCTGCCAGTGGCGGACCCCCTCAGACATCGGTGCGTTGGTGGTTCTTTGTGTCTGGGGATGGGCATCCAGGTACACACCGACTCACTCCTTGGCGGCCGCTTATCGGGGCCTGGAGCCTGGGGCTCGCTCCGGCCACTTCGGAGGTGGGGTGCCCCCGGCCTCTCGGCCTGGGGCTCGGTCACTCAGGCACGGCTGGCTGCCGGCGGAGCTCACGGGCGCGTCACTGCAACTCCCCCTGGCTTCTGCTCCGCGGCTGCTGAGTGAGCCCTCATCTGGGACTCTCCTCAGCTCTTTCCGGGACAGTGGCGCGGCTGCCCCTCTGTTGGTCTTCCTTGGTCTCTTGTGTTCTGGGGGCCTCTGGATGTCTGGAGTTTTGATCTCCTCCATACCTGCTTCATGCCCTGGAGGACGGGGCTGTGCCCCCCCCCCCCACACACACCTTCGAGCAGATTATTACATGAAGGAACCTTTTTAAAAAAAACAAAAAAAACAAGTGCGTCCATGCTCACAGGTGTACACACGGGTGATCACACCCACAAACTACACCCTTTTTGGCTCCTACCTCAAAGCACACTGTGTTCTGTTGATCTTATGTGCTGCACAATAATGTTTAATATTTAGTATTTACTGTCATATTCCCATATATCATTGTGATGTTGTTTATTCTATTACTCTTGTTCTCTTCTGCTTGTTTTCTTTTTTCTTTCTCAACAGGTGATCCAGGTGATCGATATATGCATTTTTTTTCTCTTTTTTTTCTCTGCCCGTTCTGTTGGTTTTTGTCTTTTGCCCTTCTCCCCCGTCCCTCTTCTCAGCTGTTTCTCTTTCCCTCTTTCTTTCTCCCCTTCTTTCCCCCAGTCAAGTCTGTCCCGTATTCAGTAAGTGAAAATAAAATAAACAATAAAAGGTGAATCAAATGGACCATTACGGCAAGGCTGGGATGGTCAATTTGGTAAAGTAAATCCGTTGGGCATCTTTGTTTGCCTTTAGACAACAATTCTGATGGCAAAAGAGCCAAACGGGACAGGCAAAAAAAAAAAAAAAAAAAGAAAAGTATGTAATGCATATGTAGCATATATATCCTTAAGACTTCACAAGTAATGCTAGCAATCAGTATGCTTACCATTTATTCCATTTCATGTGTATTATTCACAACAAAGCCAAATAAAAATGTAAATTAACTTTCTCTTTCATTACTACTCCTGTTGTTTTAATTTTAATGAACCCTAATGAAATACACATTTTGTCGTTACACTACACATATGATAAACCAGCTATATTAAACATCATTAAGTACTAAAAGCTACAATTAAACTAAAGAATAACTATCTTTTTGAGCCCCTCCCTTTTCTGATATCATGATGCAAATCTTCATCCCGTGCTGGTCTTTTATATTGCATAGAGCACCAGAAATCACATCTCCACCAGGATGATGAATACACTCACTCCCCTGCTCATTGTTCTCTCTCTGCCCTGTAAGTTGTCTCGATTCTTATTTTTCTCATATCAAAAAAAACATCAAGTCATACTCATTTGTGGCCCCATTACAACTTTCCAGGTGTCTCACTTGTTCCTCTCTTCTTTCATCTCATCAGGTGTTACAGGTCAGAGCATGGAGTCCATTCCTTCCAGTCCAGTAGTGAAAAAGCCTGGAGACACTCTTAGTCTCTCCTGTAGAGGATCAGGCTTCAGTTTTGGTTGCTGTGTTATGATCTGGGTCAGAGAACCTGCAGGAAAACCACTGGAATTGATCGGGAGCGGCTTCTCAACTTCCAGCAGAAACAGTTATGCAAGCAGTTTGAGAGGACGTGTAGAAATCAGCAGAGATGACAGCAACAGCATGGTGTATTTGAGGTTGTCCAATTTGAGGCCAGAGGATTCTGCTATTTATTACTGTGCCAAAGAGAAACACAGTGGTTGATGCAGCTGAAGAGGCTTTACAAAAACATCCTGCCATCTATTTTTAGAAGAACCCAAAGGAAGCAGTTGTTCATCAAAAACAGGGACACCGGCTGATAAGACAGTTGTAAGAAATTTCTTTTTAAAAAAGATGATAATGATAATAATAAAACATTATTATTATTATTTTTTTTAAACGTATGTTTATTTGTTTTTTCAACAGTATCAACACCAACATAAAATGAACGTATGGCAGTCATTAAAATAATAATAATAATAACAACACTAATAATAATAATAATAATAATAATAATAATAGTAATAACAATAATTGAAGCGTTAATCCTAAAAGGTTCCAAATAAATGCATAGTTAAATAAATTAAATTAAACCATACAAATAAATACAATTTAAAAAAAAAAAATCATAATATAGGTTACATAGTATATTCCCAACAGCAAGTCAGACATTATTCATTATCTAGTTATCTTATTCACTCACCCCCCCCCCCCCCCCCCCCCCCACATCCCCACTCCTCAGTAGATCCAAAAATATCTTCCAGATGTTGTAAAATTCAGAAGCCTTCTTTCTAACAATATAGATCAGTTTCTCAAGAGCTAAACTCGATGTTAAGTTATTTAACCAGTGGTCAAAAGAGGGCCAACCAACATTCTTCCAGCATAAGGCGATATAGCGTTTGGCCTGTAGCAAACAAAGATCGACCATTTTTCTTTCCTCACAAGACAGAGTACAGTCATCTGGATACAAGCCTAAAATGCATAACTTAGGGCAAAGCGGTACAGGAGAAGTTGTGATCTGAGAGATATATTTTAACACAGAGCTCCAAAATTTTTGGATCTCTTCACATTTCCACAGGCAGTGATATAGTGTACCCTGATGCCTATTACACTTATAGCATAGATCAATTATATTAGGATCAAATTTATTTAATTGTACAGGGGATATGTATGTTCGCATTATCCAATTAAATTGTATCATTCTCTTTTTTTTTTTTTTTTTTTTTTTTTTTTAACATGTTCCTTATTTCTTTTTTTTTTTTTTTTTTTTTTCTTTTTTTTTGGCCTGTCCCGTTTGGCTCTTTTGCCATCAGAATTGTTGTCTAAAGGCAAAGAAAGATGCCCAACGGATTTACTTTACCAAACTGACCATCCCAGCCTTGCCGTAATGGTCCATTTGATTCACCTTTTATTGTTTATTTTATTTTCACTTACTGAATACGGGACAGACTTGACTGGGGGAAAGAAGGGGAGAAAGAAAGAGGGAAAGAGAAACAGCTGAGAAGAGGGACGGGGGAGAAGGGCAAAAGACAAAAACCAACAGAATGGGCAGAGAAAAAAAAATGCATATATCAATCACCTGGATCACCTGCTGAGAAAGAAAAAAGAAAACAAGCAGAAGAGAACAAGAGTAATAGAATAAACAACATCACAATGATATATGGGAATATGACAGTAAATACTAAATGTTAAACATTATTGTGCAGCACATAAGATCAACAGAACACAGTGTGCTTTGAGGTAGGAGCCAAAAAGGGTGTAGTTTGTGGGTGTGATCACCCGTGTGTACACCTGTGAGCATGGACGCGCTTGTTTTTTGTTTTTTTAAAAGGTTCCTTCATGTAATAATCTGCTAGAGGGTGTGGGGGGGCCACAGCCCCGTCCTCCAGGGCGTGAAGCAGGTGTGGAGGAGATCAAAACTCCAGACATCCAGAGGCCCCCAGAACACACCTCTGATAGACCAAGGAAGACCAACAGAGGGGCAGCTGCGCCACTGTCCCGGAAAGAGCTGAGGAGAGTCCCAGATGAGGGCTCACTCAGCAGCCGCGGAGCAGAAGCCAGGGGGAGTTGCAGTGACGCGCCCGTGAGCTCCGCCGGCCCCCAGCTGCGCCTGAGTGACCGAGCCCCAGGCCGAGAGGCCGGGGGCACCCCACCTCCGAAGTGGCCCGAGCGAGCCCCAGGCTCCAGGCCCCGATAAGCGGCCGCCAAGGAGTGAGCCGGTGTGTACCTGGACGCCCATCCCCGGACACAAAGAACCACCAACGCACCGATGTCTGAGGGGGTCCGCCACTGGCAGGGGAAGTGGTGGTAGGGGGAGATAGGCCTCCAAACCTTGGAGGGCCTGAGATGTCCCCAGAGAGGTGGCGCCTGACACCCAACCTGACATATAGACACAGACATACAGGCACACACAGATACAAACATCCATTCCCACCCTCATGCTCTCATATGCACTTACTCCACACTCAACCAACGTGGAGACAGACATAAAGAGACGTTGTACACATGATCACACTCCCCAAGCGTACTCTACAAACCGGGTCTAGGTGCCCCCGCCCCTGGAGGGGGGAACTGCACCCAGACCCAGGTGGTGTTTCCCTTTTCCCTGCGGTGGGGGGAGGCAGACCGCCCCGACTCCGCAGCAGCAGGAAGGCTCCACACTCCAGACCGCAGTCGGACGGCCAACTCCTCCTCCTAGCCCCCCTGCTCCAGTAGGTCGCAGAGAACGGGGGTGAGAGAAGACTCCGAACCTCCCTCCACCCGCTCATTGTAATGTTGATGCATGTGTGTTCTAAGGTGCATTTAAAACCCAGGAGGGCTTGGAGCTACCTGCCAGAGAGCAGCAGGTAAGCGCATGGTCCCTCCTGCTAGCCCTCAATGTCTACGTGTATTTAAAATTGAGAGGTGGGCAACGATGCCAGGGGTGGGGTGTACACCCTGATGGTACTTTGGACTCCGTGTATCGTGCCCACCCCCAAGATCCTATATGTATGTGTAATGAGAGTGTGAGTAATGTGAATGTCTAAGTTGTGGGATAAAATTGAGGCAGAGGCAGCCAGAAGGGGACAGAGGGGGGGGGGGGGGGGGGGGGGGGGTAGCCTCCTCTGCACCCTGGTGACATACCCCTACTCCAAGGCCCTGCATGTGTGGGTGGTTGTGGTGGAGCGGGAAGAGGGAGGCAGCTGGAGATGGGGAGGGAAAATTGTATCATTCTCAAACGAGTGTTAATGGTTTGAGTGTGTGTTTTTGAACATATTTTACCCCATTCAGTATATGAAATATCTTCTTGTAAGTCACTAATCCACTCCCGTCTTTTACTATCAGAGTTATCCTTATGGTTTTCAACTAACGTGCTACAAAACTGGGACACCAGTCTTTTACCAAAACAGTTTTTTGTAACATGAGTTTCTAGGATGGAGAGTGGGGGTTGGTGCACTGAATTGTTTAAGTGTGCCAGAATAAAACTTCTAAGTTGCAGATACTTAAAAAAGTGTTTCTGCAGTAAATCAAACTTTGCCCTTAATTCACTGAATGACATTAGAGAATATTCCTCATATACGTCCTGTAGTTTCGCAATGCCCTTGTTCAGCCAAGCTTTAAAGCCCATGTCATTCTTAGCCGGGGCAAAGAGTTCATTACCCCAAATTGGGGAGAAACAGGACAACCCAGGAGAGTCATTCAACATTTTTTGTACTTCATGCCAAACAACAACAGTGTTTTTTACAAAGGGATTAGTAGTAATTTTCTTTAAAGTTTTAAAGGGTGCTGAGTATAAATAGCTATTTAACGACAGACCCTTTGAGGACATTCTTTCAGTTGCTAACCAGGGAAGGGAAATATCGTTTGAAAACCAAAACATAGTGGTCCTCAGCTGAGCAGCAAATATTGAAAATAATGGACATAGATTAAAAAAAAAAGATTGCCACCTATCAGACGTTTATTAAAAGTTTTAAATAAAAATATTTTTAATAACAACAGAAGTTCCCATGCTATCACCTTGAGTGCCAACCTGTTGTCTGTAGCTCTGCTGCTGCTGGATCCTGTGACTCTCACTGAAGTCGAGACACTAACAGCAAGATCACAGCACATTAAGTGTTACTGTTATTACAGTGATATTCAATGTTTTTTCAAAAACATTTAAATGTGAAAAGTTGCCACAGCTTTCCTCTTGAAATATGCAACTCACTGAATACTGAAAACAACATTTACTGAAAAAAAAGAACTTTTGTGGCATGGGTCTAACTGTATATCTTTGTGAATAAAGAATAAGATTTGAAATGTCAGTTTTATCTTTTATTTTCTGTTTATGAACGCCCACATAAATGTGGGTTGTAAAACATATATTTGAATAAAAGAAATCAATTATAGAAGTTCTGAACTGCTATGAAAAAACAATTTTTTTTTACAATTCTTTATACTATAATTAAATTATTTTATGTATATGATATAAAATGAAAGCTTAGACAGATGGATTCATCTTTTTTTTTAGCTTTCAGTGTGTATCAAAAGTGTTTAGAAAACAAAATCTGCAAATTCAACACTTAATTAAATAAGACAATAAATAAGACATAAGCTGAATTTTTTTTTTCCTTTTTAGTTCATATAAACCTCCACTGTTTTAAATAGTTTAGGTGTGTAAATGTATGTGCGAATGGGTGGATGACTGGTTGCGTAAAGCGCTTTGGGGTTCTTAGGGACTAAGTAAAGCGCTATACAAATACAGGCCATTTACCATTTAAGCACTAATTAAGCACAATAATGTAACACCTTTTTTGCACAACCCATTTTCCATAGTTCCATTTCATTGGAAAACACCTAGCAATGACCCACATTTTTCTGCAGTCAGAAACATATTTAACTTAAGGGTTGCCTGATATATGAGAGTTATTTTTACAGGTGGAAACTTCAGTAACCTTTCTGCTATAACATGTTTGTATCCATGTATGCAAATTGCACTTCCTCACAGTCTCCTATAAGAGTTGAGATCATGCCATCAGTGACACAAAGGAGGCAACATGTTCTCTGTAGCTGTGCTCCTGCTGCTGCTGGTTTTTGGAACCTGTGAGTCTCAATACGGAAAAGACAGAATATGATTATAAGATTCTGCCGAAGCACAGATTCAGTATTCAACATGTTTTCTCCACAGGTGTAAAATGTGAGCAGTTGATACAGACAGCATCTGTGACTGTGCAGCCAGGTCAGTGTCTGACCATCACCTGTCAGGTGTCTTATTCTCTAAGCAGCTATCGGACAGCTTGGATCAGACAGCCTGCAGGGAAAGGACTGGAGTGGATTGGAGATGCACATTATGGACACAACACATACTACAAAGATTCACTAAAGAACAAGTTCACCAGCAACTTAGACACTTCAAGCAAGACAGTGACTTTAAATGGACAGAATATGCAGCCTGAAGACACTGCTGTGTATTACTGTGCGAGAATGCCACAGTAATACAAAGCATCAGTGGAGCTGAACAAAAACCCCTCAGAGCTTCAACATGTGTAAAATCCTCCACCAGTAGAGGAGCTCCCAGACTACAGAATACTGTTATCTGCTGCATGTCGCTGTTTAGCACTGGAGATTGCCATGATAATATATATTCTTTTAAAGTTATAGTTATAGAGAAAGTTTAAAATTTTATATTTCCAATTCAACCTTAATAACCTGCTAAATTTTTGACATTTTGTTTCTGTAATTAAGTGACAATAATATATTTTGATACTCATTTATATGATAAGTTTTAAAAAGTTCTTAAAGTTCATTAAAAGTTCTTCCAGCTTTGTGTTAAACCACCTGTAATGAAGGTTAGAATTGGTTGTTTTTCATTATTTGCAAAAAAAAAAAAAAAAAAAAGGCAGGACTCATGCTGAAGTTCAGTGAATTTATTTAAAGCGAATTCAAATACAAACAAAAGCTTGGCACTTTTCCACAAATCCACGCTGATACACAGATTCTCTCCTAAAAACACCAAATAGCTCTCCTCTCTTTAGCAGAAATTTTGAGATGGACAAAGGTCTAGGAGCCAAGTTTTGCTGACCGATGCAATGCAATGATCCAGCAAAGACTGACGGTCTGACATTACATCAAGTAGTGGCTGCAAAGAAGTGCATAAGGAACAGGTGTGTGCATGGATAACCTGAGATGTGTCCCAAGTCCACACAAAAATAGCATAAAGGATAGAAAGAGAGAACATAGAGAACTGAGGACAAAGCAATATTCCTGAAATATTCACATTATATAAGTCAAAAAAGTCATCATGAGGGTAGATGAGAGAAGGCTAATGTTTATTGTTTAGTCAAAGTTTTACAGATAAAACATGTTTTAGATTTAATTAAACAAAAATAAATACATAAACGGTAAACTTATATTTGTCACTTCCTCCCAATGATATCCTGATATTAATCTTCAGGCTTTGCAGTTTGCATGTTTTCTCTGTTTCAATCATCAGAAAAGATGCCAAAGTTAATGACCCTGTGTTTCTGGCTGCCTGGATATCAGGTTGTGCCCTCTGGCCTCTTAAAAGAAATCTTAAGGGCACTTCAGATACAATGTGACGACAGTACTGCTGTGCCCAGAAACCCATTATGTCCAGTGGCTTGCTCCTCATCATTCTACTTATCCTAGTAGGAAAAAGGAATGACAGGGACCGGCTGAAGATCATAGCAGAAAACCCCCCAAAATAAATAATGTGCTACATGCTGAACAGGGCAGCCAGTGCAACAAACATTTCAGGTCATTTACTCAAACTAGCAGTCTGGGCAGCACGCTCTACTTTTTATATAAAGCTATTATAACGTATCATTCTATTAATCTGTTAGTAGCTAAAAATATTTACTAAGTTCTTTATATACTGCTGAGTTTACTTCGTAGGAGGAGTCTATGTAAAACTGATACCTTCAGTAGATTTATATATCTTGGTACTCAATCTACCAGAGACACTGCAGACTAGACAAAGACATCTGACCTTAACAATGATCAGAAAAGTTTATTTTGCTATTTTACTGATTTTATTTTATTTTTTCTTGACTGGTAAGGACGTTTTTACATTTTTTGTTCAAATTAATTGTTATGAAGTAAACTTTTTGGAATAATAAGCCATTAACATTTCTGTAGGTTCTGAGGGTCAAACTCTGACTGAGTCTGAATCAGTGGTTAAAAGGCCTGGAGACTCCCACAGACTGACCTGTACATACTCAGGGTTCAGTGGTGATTATAGTAATGCTTGGATCAGACAGGCTGCTGGAAAAGGACTGGAGTGGATTGCTTGGATCAGCAGTGGCAGCAGCAGCTGGTACTCTCAGTCAGTCAGAGGCCGCTTTACCATCTCCAGAGACAACAGCAGAAAGCAGGTGTATCTGCAGATGAATAGCTTGACGATTGAAGATTCAGCTGTTTATTATTGTGCTCGAGAGTCACAGTGACACAAGAGGAAGAAATGCTCTACAAAAAGTCAGCCCATCAAAAGATGGAACAATTTGTTGCCAGCTGTTTTTCCCCTTAAAGTTACAGAAATTACAGTTAAGTTATCGAAAGATGTAATAACACTGCCTCAATGGGAAATGCTTTTATGATGTCTTGTCTTAATTTAATTTTTTATCAATTAAAAAAAAACAAAGACAAAGACATATTAAAATCTAAATTTCTGTTTTAAACAATTTTCTTTTAATTATGCCCAAACCAATACTACAGTAGAACCACAAGGCCATTCATTCTCCCTTATAATCGGTCATTGTCCTTCTGTACAGAAAGCAAAGCTCCTCACACACTGATATAAAGATTAATATCAGCCTGGTGCAGGAGAAAATGAGAAGTTTTGGGTTATCACCCTCAGTACAAGTTCTCTGTAGCTCTGATGGCACTGTTGGATCCAAAGAGTCTCACTGAGGCAATGACAGTATGATAAAAATACATGGTTTTATTGTATTGTTTTATTATATTAGGGATCCTGCAGGGACAGAACTGGATTGATAATACAAATTATACTGCACAAGGACAAGTTGACTATCATCTTAGACACTTCAACCAGGACGTGTATTACTGTGCCAGAGAGTCACACTAATACAAACCATCAGTATAGCTGAATGAAAAATCCCTCAGAGCCTCAACACTGGTAAGTGTTAATAACTCAATAGGTCAGTCATGACAAAACAAGAAAATGTCCATAACTAGGTCACAATAATGAAAATGACAAAATAATTCAATGTCACATCCCTAATCAAATTCCCACTCCCTCACTGTGACATCCTGATACAAATCTTCATGCAGTTTATAGCAGCACAAAACATCCAAACTCCACTTGTTGCTTGCAGGTTAATCCATATTTCTATTTCATCCTGTCCCTTGTAATCTGTATTAAAAATAAGCTTCCTCACAGACACATATAAGAACTTGACATGGTGAATTTTGTTGAACCAGAACAAGAGAAGCTTCCAGAAGATCACTTTCAGCACCAACATGTTCTCTGTAGCTCTGCTGCTGGATCCTGTGAGTCTCTCTGAAAAGAAACACTGACATCATGGATGCTACACACTGTTACTTTATGTACAATTAAATACAGTGTGAACAGTTGACACAGCCAGCCTCTGTGACTCTGCAGCCAGGTCAGCATCTGACCATCACCTGTCAGGTCTCTTATACGCCTTTGATGCTTGTTTCCTGCGGGGGAACACAGCGGGTCTGTGTGCTGCGCTGTAATGGTAGCGCTGTGCAGGGCAGCTGCTGTGTTCGCTTCGGATTACTCCTCACCCCCCACCCAATCCTGTGGCTTGTCATGTCTTTCACAATGTTGTGCTGTGGACATTTATGTGCATTTTGTGCAGAGGAGTTTTTTTGTTTCCTGTTCTCATGCTGTCCTACCATGGAAGCACGGCATGAGTAGAGGTCTCTTTTTTTTCCTCTTGTACTTTCCCATTGTAGTGTACATTTCAGTGTTTTTCTGTAACGCTAACGATCTCCGACTTGTATCCCCATGTAATGTCTGTGTTGTGTGTGTAAGGTCGGGGGGGGGGTGTCCCCATTTCACTTCAGGGCAACCTGCATGTGGCGAATAAAGCTTTGATTGATTATTTGCTGAACTACCACAAGGCTTGGATAAAAAAAAAAAAAACCCTGCAGGGAAAGGACAGGATATTCTGCAGACTGCAGATTCATACTACAAAGATCCACTAAAGAATAATTTCAAACAAGAAAGTGACTTGAAAATTAACCAGATTTGCAGACTGAAGTCACTGGTGTGTATTAACATTGAGCCAGAGAGACACAGCCCATCAGCATAGCTTAACAAACCCCCTCAGTTGTAGCATCAAACTACCAGAGGAGGAGCCCTCAGATCATGAATGAATTCAAGATTATTTTTCTCTGGAAGTCAGTTTGTTGATAAATTCTCCAAGGTGAGTCTGTAAGCACATCTTATAATAATAATGATAATGATGATAAAATGTCACAGAATTAAAATAATTTCAATGAGAAATTTAAATATAGTGAGATTAAATGATGCTTGTTGATTTGAGGTTTTGTTTGAAATCTCACCAGCTTCACTTTTTCAAAGAATTTGTCTCTTTTGAAAGACAGATAACTTGTTTTTAGGTTGAGATAGAAATTATTTAATGAATTGATATAATATATCTGTAAAGAGAAATCATCATCATCCACAGACCTCCAAAAACCTGTGCAGATACTCAAAATGCAGTTTTGTTTCTCTTGAAATACTTCATCATCCTTTTTTTGCTTCCAAAAAAATAATTTTAACATCTATAATATTAATTATAAAACTGGAGTACTGCAATTAATGTTCCCATAACTCTTCATTTATGTGTTATCCAGTATTTTTATTACTCATATGATCATGTTTGTGTTTTATAAGTATTAATCAAAAAACGTCATTAAGAAAATTGACAATAGTATCTTCACCTTAACCTGTTTTATTGATATAATCAGTGGCTGACTTTAAAACAGATTTATATTTTACATATCCTAACTACATGGCTAATTGTGACTGGTCTTAAAAAAATGTGGGATGAATGCAAAACCACAATACTTTTGCATGCTGCTCCTCCTCTATAAATCTGACTTCAGAGAAGATGACAGGAAGCTAAGGACACACAGTTTGACAGTATGGACTACAGGACAGGACTGCTGCTGTTAACTATCTGCTGGGCAGGTGAAAACACTCATAGACCTGATATTACACAACATTTATTTCTCTCAACAAACTATTTAACTTAGTGTGATTTGGTGCTGTTGACAGGTGTTGATGGTCAGACTCTGATTGAGTCTAAACCAGTCATTAAAAGGCCTGGAGTATCCCACAGACTGACCTGTACAGGCTCTGGATTCACATTCAGCAGCTACCCTATGAACTGGGTCAGACAGGCTCCAGGAAAAGGACTGGAGTGGATCGCTTTTGTACACACACGCAGTTCTCATTTCTATTACTCCCAGTCAGTCCAGGGTAGATTTACTATTTCCAGAGATGACTCCAGCAGTAAAGTCTATCTACAGATGAACAATCTGAAGACTGAGGACACAGCAGTTTATTACTGTGCCCGACAGACACAGTGAGACACAGCAACTGGAGAGTCATACAAAAACTACTTCCTCTATTTGCCAACAGCACAAGGAATGCTGAATTATATCAAAAAAGGTGGCATTTTATTTAGAAATGCAAGATGAAATTTTCCTCAATTACTCTAATGCTAAGTGGTAATACACATGTCACATACTCATACTCTCAAATTTTTCTGTTTGTAAACAAAAAATGTGAAGAAAAAGACTCTGGCAGATGAATTAAATAAGTGATAGTGATTGTGATAGTGTTTTTGGACAGTAAGAAAAAGTGCTATACAGTGCTATATAATATATTCTAATATATTGCAAGTTTATAGAAACCTGTGCTGTTTTAACTGATTATACACTGAGACAATGAAACATACTTGATATATAAGTAGATATATTTTCTAAAGTTGCTTTGTGCCACTGTGCTGAGATCACAGGCACTACGGAGCTGACTATTTTATTTACATTTTTTAAATAATTTTATACAAAACAAGCTATTAAAATAGAGTCATTTATTAGAAAACATCTCATATGATTTATTAAACACCGAGCAATACAATTTTAACAACGATTCATTGGAGGCTGTGCATGTGGCTTTCTGATAATAGGTCCCTCTGGCTTTCCTAACAAATGAGAAATTAAGGTCCCTTCCTGACAATGTGACACAGTTTGTTGCTGAGAAAAGCAAAGTTATAGCCAAGCCATCTGAGGCACACTTACACCTGTGGTGTTGTCAAATACTGCACATTTGTGTGTTCAATAGAAATAAAGACTATTAAAGGAAATCTGTGCCAAAAAGAGTACATAAAGAGCCCAGTGGCCAGCACTACTAGCAGTATAAGACATAATGTTCTGAAAATAGTGTGGGAATGATTGTCTTGAAAAAAATGGTCAGTTTTAATATTTGAACATTCTAATTTCCTTTAAAATTAATTTAATTTAATACATTAAAAAAAGAATCAAAAATTGGCAAAATGTTTATTATCACTTTTTAGTTTTTTTACTTTGTCAAAGAGCAAAATTTTTGCTGAGGAGGAGGAGTCAATGCAAAACTCCTGTATTAACTAACTTTATATGCGTTCAAGCCTAAGTCAGGGATTCAACCTCATATAGACACAGCAGACTGGGCAAAGACAACTGACTTTAACAATGACCAAACCTGTTCATTTAGTTATTTTCCTGATTCTGTTTTGTTTCTTGGCTGGTAAGGACATACATTTTGCTGAACAAATGAAATGATATGAAGAAATGTGATAACTAATGAGTTGTTAACACTTCTGTAGGTACTGAGGGTCAAACACTGACAGAGTCTGAACCAGTGGTTA
This sequence comes from Rhamphochromis sp. 'chilingali', assembly GCF_963969265.1. NCBI lineage: Eukaryota > Metazoa > Chordata > Actinopteri > Cichliformes > Cichlidae > Rhamphochromis > Rhamphochromis sp. 'chilingali'. The sequence goes on along the minus strand of NC_137942.1, from coordinate 20,011,351 downwards.
AAAGTCCTGGAGACTCCCACAGACTGACCTGTACATACTCAGGGTTCAGTTATGATATTGCTGCAGCTTGGATCAGACAGGCTGCTGGGAAAGGACTGGAGTGGATTTCTTGGATCGAGAGTGGCAGTGGCAGTAGCAAGTACTACTCTCAGTCAGTCCAAGGCCGGTTTACCATCTCCAGAGACAATAGCAGAAAGCAGGTGTATCTGCAGATGAGCAGCTTGACAACTGAGGATTCTGCTGTTTATTACTGTGCTCGAGAGTCACAGTGACACAAGAGGAAGAAACTCTGTACAAAAACTCAGCACATCAAACTAAATCTAAATTTACATTCAGCTTTTCTTCCCCAAAGGGGAACCAGCATTGATTTTTGTGGAGCCTTTGTCCATATGTATGGTAAATCACTTTTTTCTGCACATGCTGATCTGCTGCCAGGGCAAACAGATCAGACCTCAGGCTTAGTTATCTCTGTCCCATCTCCCTGTACGCACAGTCCTGATCAGTTCCACTGATATTTGAAGAAGGAGGTAAGTGAAAAACATTTTGTCTAAAAGTGTCTAACTGCAGGCTAATTGCCCTTGGTAAAGGTATTTTATTCTATACATTATTTACCCCATTTTATATACAAAATGTGAATTTAAATTTACCTACAGACAAAAATCAATGTTTAAACGCACACACACACACACACACACACACACACACACACACACACACACACACACACACACACACACACACCTACACGCACGCACACACGCACGCACGCACACACGCACACACACACACACACACACACACCCTGTTCAGCTATCTTAGTGAGGACGTTCATTGATATAATGCTTTCCCTAGCCCCTTACCCTGACCATAACCATTAAAAATGAATGCCTGACCCTAACCCTTACCCTAAACCTAACCAGAGCCTGATTGTAACCCTGACACTAAAACCACATTTTGAGCCTCAAAAAGGCCTTCAAACTTGTGAGGATCGGTGTGTGTCCTCACAAGTGACTGTTGGTTCTCGCAAGTATAGTAGAATGTAGATTTTGGTCCTCTCAAAGATAGCTAGGTAGGACACACACACACACACACACACACACACACACACACACACACACACACACACACACACACACACACACACACACACACATGTATGTTTGCCTGGCAGCACCCCTGCTCCTCAGTGCCTGAACAATTACGGGAAGTCATCAGAGGAGGAGCCCTCAGACCACAGATGATTACAGTACCAGGCCACTAACACAAACAGTCTGTGTTCTATGCCACTCTGTAGCACTAGTTTTAATTTTATAGGTAATAAAGCAGTACTAACTGAATTACAATTTAAGGTACAGTATACAATTCAACTTTAATAGCTCAAAGCTCAATTGTTGACAAAAAAAAAAAAAAAAAACTTTTATCTGTAATTAAGTCCTAGTAACATATGACATGTATATTTGAAGCATTTGAACTAAGCTTCTACTTAAAAATCATCCTGTAACTGAGTTTTGAATTGGTTTTATTTCTATTTTTGGAAACAAATCAATGCAGTGTTCATGAAATAAAAGTATTATCTCCATTATCGCCACTGTTTAGTAAAAGATAATTCATTTTGATTTAATATTAGATTTCACAATTAAGGATACTTTGTCACATTCTCACTCTCTCCAAATGATATTCTGATACAAACCTTCAGGCTCTGCAGTTTGTGCATTCTCTGTCTTTTTTCTGGGTTTTTATCTGCCTTCAGAAAAGATGCTGAGTTAATGGTGTCTAAGGCACCGTCTCAGAACAGATCCTTCATCAAAAGATGCATAAATATAAATCTATGCAAGGTGGTAAGCTAGTGAATTGAGGAGAAAAAGATAATAAATAATTTTTGTGCATTTTTAATGTTAGCCTGGATAATTCAAATTCTGTTCTGTTTGGGGAGGAGCCGATGTTCGCTAACATGTTTAAGTACGTGATGAAGACTATAAGCCGGTGACTACATGATTAGCCACCCATGTACACAGAGCAGAGACAAATGGCTTTAACAATGAATCGTTGTAATTTTATGGTTGTTTTTCTCACCCTTTCAATTTGCTGGGCTGGTAAGAACGGCACAGTCCTTTTACATTATTGTTATAAAACAATACAGAAGTTAATTGTTTCTGTTTGTTTGTAGGTATCAAGTGTCAAACACTGACTCAGTCTGAACCAGTGGTAAAAAGTCCTGGAGAATCCCACAGACTGACCTGTACATACTCAGGTTTCAGTGGTCATTCTGCTACTGTTTGGATCAGACAAGCTGCTGGAAAAGGACTGGAGTGGATTGCCTTCATCTGGGGTGAGAGTAGTGGCAGCTTCTACTCTCAGTCAGTCCAAGGCCGGTTTACCATCTCCAGAGACAACAGCAGACAGCAGGTGTATCTGGAGATGAACAGCTTGACAGTTGAGGATTCTGCTGTTTATTATTGTGCTCGACAGCCACATTGACACAAGAGGAAGAAATGTTGTACAAAAACTCAAGACATCGAACCAAGTCTGTTGTTACACAGTCACACAAACACCAGACATTACACACTGTTACTTTAAGAGCTTACAGACCTCTCATCACTTTAAGAAACTCAAGTTAAACAGTTCCCCCTCCGTGGTCCATGCTGCAACGGCCAGCCCTTTTGCTGTTCCTTACTCCCACTGACCTTAGAGGAGCTACTGAGGTTTATATAGTATCTATGCATTATCTTCTCATGCGCAATTGTTCAGTCAAAAACTTTTTTCTTTTTCTTTTTAAATCTTTTCTTTTTTTTTAATCATCCCCTTTAATTTCAACTATTCATATCATCCTTACAGTCTACTTCTCAAGCACTAGTCAGAAGTTTACTGTTGTCCACTAAGAATTTCATTCAAGCTCACGGGCGCGTCACTGCAACTCCCCCTGGCTTCTGCTCCGCGGCTGCTGAATGAGCCCTCATCTGGGACTCTCCTTAGCTCTTACTGGAACAGTGGCGCGGCTGCCCCTCTGTGGGTCTTCCTTGGTCTCTTGTGTTCTGGGGGCCTCTGGATGTCTGGAGTTTTGATCTCCTCCATACCTGCTTGATACCATAAAGGACAGGGCTGTGGCTCCCCACACTCCCTAGCAGATCATTACATGGAGAAACCTTTGGAATGCAAGCATGCTGATCCACACAGGTATGCACACAGGTGTACACACGGGTATTCACAGACGCGGACTACAGCTTTCTTGGCTGCTGCCTCAAAGCACACTGTGCGCTGTCTATCTTGAGTGTTGCACAATATCGTTTATTATTTAGTAACTATTGATATCCTTCACAGACATATTGATATCTATGGCTAGCTAGTTTATTGTGATGGTGCTTTTTTTTTTTTCTATTATTATGTTACTCTTTGTTGTTTGCTGTCTCCTCTGTTTTTTTTTCTCCATACAGGTGACCCAGGAGTTTTTTTGTTTGTTTTTTTTTTTTTTGTTTTGTTTTTTTTTTTTTTTTTCTCTCTTCCCCCCCTTCTCACCGTCTCTTCTCCCCTTTGGTTTTCTTTCTTTCTCTCCCCCTCTTTCTTTCATTCTTTCCCCCTGTCCTATCCCACAGTTATGTCTGTCCCGTTTGCAACTGAAAATAAAATAAATTCATAATTATAATAAAGGTCAATCAAATGGACCAATATGGCAAGGCCATGATGATCCACTTGGTAAAATAAATCCGCTTGGCATCTTTCTTGGCCTTAAGACAACAATTCTGATGGCTAAAGATCCAAACGGGACACAAAAAAAAAAAAAAAAAGAAAAAAAAAAAGAATTTCATTCAACAAAGCACAACAAATATTAGTAGTAACTCGATCAATTGGAGCAATTATAATTCACAATAAAAACTACACTACCATACCGTTGTGCCCAGAAACCCATTATTTCCAATGAGAATGTGGGCCACACAAACAATGTGCATGCACATTTTCTAGTTGTTGTTTTTTTTTTTACTTTGTAAAACACTAGTATTGTTTGCAGTAAAGGAGTTAATGCAAAGCTCATATGCATTCTAATACACACACTGCAAACTGTACAAAGAAAACTGAATTTAAAAATGACCAGATCTGTGCATTTAGTTATTTTCCTGATTCTCTTTTGTTTCTTGGCAGGTAAGGACATCGATTTTTGTTAACAAATTAAATGATACGAAGAAATGTGATAACTAATGAGCCATTAACATTTCTGTAGGTACTGAGGGTCAAACACTGACAGTCTGAGTCAGTGGTTAAAAGGCCTGGAGACTCCCACACACTGACCTGTACATACTCAGGGTTTGGCTATGATATTGGTGCAGCTTGGATCAGACAGGCCCGCTGAAAAAGGACTGGAGTGGATTGCTTGGATCTATGATACTAGAAGTAGCACCCACTACTCTCAGTCAGTCAGAGGATGGTTTACCATCTGCAGAGACAACAGCAGACAGCAGCTGTATCTGTAGATGAGAAGCTTGACAACTGAGGATTCTGCTGTTTATTACTGTGCTCGAGAGTCACAGTGACACAAGTGGAAGAAACTCTGTGCAAAAACTCACCACATTAAAATAATATTTACACAAATTACCTGCATTTAAATGTAATTTAAAAGAACAAAGAATGGAAAGTTTAATTTATACTTATATGTTAAGCATATTTTATTTTGATGTACTTTGTTCATCCTCACAGTCAAATGAACCATAATCATAAACACAGAAACTCTGATGCTTTACAAAAACTTGGCAAAACCCTAAAGTAGGAATAGATCAGCATTTAGACAAACAAACAGACACACATGAAAGAAAGTATGTCGGAGTTTTCAGTTTATGACTTTCTGGTTTCCAAAAACAAATTCTTCAAAATAATGTACTTTTCTAAATGAGTATCAAGTAGGATTTTATCATAAAAGAAAAAAAGAAAAAAAAATTTTAAAAAATAAATTACGTAACTATAGCGGATAAGACTGTTTTACCTGAACACAAATGCTGGCCTGGGGCAATGGCCTGGAGAACATCCTGAATGAACCTGTACATGCTCTGGATTCAGCAGATACAATATGAACTGATACACACTGGCACTATAGATTTCTGTTAGTCCAAGTTCATCCGGGGTAGGTCCATCATCTCCAGAGATGACTCCAACAGTTTGCCTGCTGGAGTAAAATCTATTTTTTGTAATATTAAGCTTGATAAATGAAACAGATGTTAAGTGGAATTGAGCACACGCCTAACTATCCTTTTATAAATATTTAACAAGATATTTATGGCAGAAAACAATCCTCTTTCAATTTAGATCATAAAACTCAGCCAAACTCAGCCAAAATATTTGCATAAATCACCTGCAGTTCAATCTCTTTGGAAACAGAAATTTTAGAAATATTTATGTGTATGCTAAACAGAATTAATTTACTTCGTTCATACTTTACAGTTAAATGAACAATAATCATAAACACAGAAACTCTGATGCTTAAACAAATGCTTCAACATATACTTTTCCAAATGAGTATCAAGAAGGATTTTATGATCAAAGAAAAAATAAAAGAAAAAAATGTAGAATTATAAGGATAGGACTGTCTTACCTGAACACAATTACTTAACAAGTAAATACATTTCAAATAATAATGAAATGAAATGATCAGTACTACAAGCTACAGCGTGGTTCTGTATTTGAGGGAGGAGCTGATGCAAAACTGTTCTAGTTTATCTTTACATAAATGTTAGAGAGTTTAAGACAGAGAGTAAATCATTGATGTACCCACTGTAGACTGAGCAGAGATAAATGGCTTTGATCATGTTCAGATTTCATATGTGGTTCACTTTTCTTATTCTTTTAATGAACTGGGCTGGTAAGGATCATAGGTTTACTTTTACTAATGAAAACACATAAAATGTCTGCATCATTGTATCTAATGAACTGTTTGTCTGTAGGTACTGAAGGTCAAACACTGACTGAGTCTGAATCAGTGGTTAAAAGGCCTGGAGACTCCCACAGACTGACCTGTACATACTCAGGGTTTAGTAGCGATTACTGGAACGCTTGGATCAGACAAGCTGCTGGAAAAGGACTGGAATGGGTTGCTACTATCAGTGATAGCAGTAGTAGCATCTACTACTCTCAGTCAGTCAGAGGCCGGTTCACCATCTCCAGAGACAACAGCAGAAAGCAGGTGTATCTGCAGATGAACAGCTTGACGACTGAGGATTCTGCCGTTTATTATTGTGCTCGAGAGTCACAGTGACACAAAAGGAAGTAACGCTGTACAAAAACCCATGAAAGTCAAACACTGCTTTCAACTTTCAACATTACTTTTCCAGAGACTCACAGAAAAGAAACATCAGTAGAGTTGAAAAAGAACCCCTCAGTGCTTGAACAGGAAAAAAATCTAAATCATACAGTATGAGTTGCACATAAAGGATTTAATTTAGTCACATCCAATGATTTTTCCCCTTCACCCTTTTCAGAGGGTGAATGCTAATCTTAATGATGCTTTATACTGTGTGAACTGATGGTTTTCTTTCACAAATCCTTACAGCACTTTGGGGGCACAGTGTGTGTGTGTGTGTGTGTGTGTGTGGACCAGCGCTCCATTCCACTCTTTGCTGGATTGTTAAGCGCTATTGTTCTTCCTTAATTCCACTACCCTCAAAGGAGGTATGCTCACATGTTTTCAAGAGTGACTCAGTTGAATTTGTTAGTCTTAATTAATTTGTTTCATATTCTTTACTCATAAAAGCAACCTTCCTTTTTCTGCCAAACCTGTGAAGTCTCTCACTGCTACACTGCAGTGATATCAGGTTGTGCAACAACCACACCCAGAAAACTATAGGTTGGATGACTACTGTGTTTGAAGTTTGAAATAGACACGCACTTGCAAATGCTGCAGTAGAAATAAAGAATGACAGTGACTGGGTCCATACATATAATGCACACAAACACAAACCTTGTGCTACTTTTTTTTTGAATACTTTGGATTTTGAGTTTGGACTTCTCTATTTTTTTTTTCAGATTTTCACTTTGTGTTTATTGTTGAGGAGGAGGAGTCAATGCAAAACTCATACTTGATTTATATATGTTGAACAGTAAGGGTCATGACTCAGTCTAGTCACACTGCTGACTAGACAAAGACATATTACTTTGACAATGATCAAATCTCTTTATTTAGTTATTTTACAGATTCTGTTTTGTTTTTTCTTAGTTGGTAAGGACATGCATTTTCTTTGACACTGAAACTGATATAAAGAAAAGTGATTCTACTAATGAGTTAGCATTTCTGTAGGTTCTGAGGGTCAAGCACTGACTGAGTCTGGACCCGCTGTAAAAAGACCTGGAGACTAGGGTGAGGTGGTAATATAAGTGCTGCTTGGATCAGACAGGCTGCTGAACAAAGGACTGGAGTGGATTGCTTGGATCCGCTATGATGGTAATGAAATCACCACCTATATACCACCACCAGAGACAACAGCAGACAGCAGGTGTATCTGCAGATGAACAGTTTGATTACTGAGAATTCTCCTGTTTATTATTGTGCTCGAGAGCCACAGTGATGCAAGAGGGAGAAACTGTGTACAAAAACTCAGTGCATCAAAAACAGGAACAATTTGCTGCCAGCTATCTTTTTCCTTTTAAAGTTACAGAAATTTCATTTAAGTTAGCGACAGATGTAATAAAACTCCATTCATGGGAAATGCTTTTGTGACATCTTGTCTGAATGGAATTTTTGATGAATTAAAAAAAACAAAGACACATTTAAATATAAATTTCTGTTTTAAATATTTTCTTTTAATTATGCCTAATCCAACAGCCATAAGGCCTTTCATTCTCTCTTATAATTAGTCATTGTGTATCTGTATGGAAAGCAAAGCTCCCCACAGATTAATATAAAGATTAATATCAGCCTGGTGCAGGAGAAAATGAGAAGTTTCGGGTTATCACCCTCATGTTCTCAGCTGGCACTGTTGGATCCTAATAGTCTCACTGAGGCAATGAAAGTATGATAAAAATTCATGCAGATTATATTGTATTTCTTGTTTTATCGTAACAGAGACCCTATAAGGACAGAACTGGAGTGGATTGAAAATACAAATTATACTGCACATGTTCACTATCAACTCAGACAGTTCAAACAAAACAGAATATGCATCCTGAAGACACTGCTATGTATTACTGTTCCAGAGAGTCACAGTAATACATCCTGATACAAATCTTCATGCAGTTTATAGCAACACAAAACACCCAAACTCCACTTATTACTTGCAGGTTAATCCATATTTCTATTTTATTCTGTCAGCTTCAATTTGTATTAAAAAATAAACTCCCTCCCAGACAGATATATAGGACTTAACTTATTGCATTTTGTTGAAACAGAACAATCGAAGATTCCAGAATTCCGTCCTGTGAGTCTCTCTGAAAAGAACCACTGACATCATGGATGCTACGCACTGTTACTTTAAGTACAATTAAATGCAGTGTGAACAGTTGACACAGCCAGCCTCTGTGACTCTGCAGCCAAGTCAGCATCTGATCATCACCTGTCAGGTCTCTTATTTGCTGAACTACCACACAGCTTGGATAAAAAAAGGACAGGATATTCTGCAGACTGCAGATTCATACTACAAAGATTTACTGAAGAATAATTTCAGTATTGATTTAGAAACTTCAAACAAGAAAGTGACTTGAAAATTGACCAGATTTCCAGACTGAAGTCACTGGTGTGTATTACCAGAGAGCCAGAGACACGCGGCCCATCAGCATAGCTTAACAAAACCCCCTCAGTTGTAGCTGTTAAGATGTATCTGTCCCACTGCGCAAGTGACCAGTGAAGGGGGGCATGGCTACGCGCGGACAGGAAGGGGAAGGAGGAGTTTTTGGGGGGTCGGTTTTGCTCTTGGGTGGAGGAACGAAAGAAGGCAACCATTAAAGTGGGAGTTAACATACCAGTTGGATACCATACCATTGGACTAACAGTAGCATCAAACTACCAGAGGAGGAGCCCTCAGAACATGAATGAATTCAAGATTATTTTTCTCTGGAAGTCAGTTTGCTGTAAAATTCTCAATGATGCGTCTATAAGCAGACCTTATAATAAAAATGATAATGATGATAAAATGTCACAGAAATAATTACAATGAGGAATTTAAATATAGTGACCTTAAATTGTGCTTGTTGATTTGGGGTTGTTTTTTAAATGAGAGATGGAAGCTCAGAGACTCACTCTCTTTACTGTTTCGAGGAACTGGTCTTTTTTTGAAAGACGGATAACTTTTTTGCTATGATGAGATAGAAATTATTTAATGAATTAATATAATATGCAGACCATAGTTTCTCATTAAGAACTTAATCGACCTTTTTTTTCTTCCACAAAAAAATTATTAATAAAAGTCATTAAGAAAATTGACAATAGTATGTTCACCTTCACCTCTTCTATTGATATAAATGAATGGCTGATTTTAAAACAGATTTATATATTACTTGTACTAACTATATGGCTAATTGTGACTGGTCTTAAAAGATTGTGGGGTGGCGTTAATGCAAAAACAAAATATTTTTGCATGCTGCTCCTCCTCTATAAATCTGACTTCAGAGAAGATGACAGGAAGCTAAGGACACACAGTTTGACAGTATGGACTACAGGACAGGACTGCTGCTGTTAACTATCTGCTGGGCAGGTGAAAACACTCATAGACCTGATATTACACAACATTTATTTCTCTCAACAAACTATTTAACTTAGTGTGATTTGATGCTGTTGACAGGTGTTGATGGTCAGACTCTGACTGCGTCTGAACCAGCAGTTAAAAGGCCCGGAGAATCCCACAGACTGACCTGTACAGGCTCTGGATTCACATTCAGCAGCTACCCTATGAACTGGGTCAGACAGGCTCCTGGAAAAGGACTGGAGTGGATCGCATTTATACACACATATAGTACTCATATTTATTACTCCCAGTCAGTCCAGGGTAGATTTACTATTTCCAGAGATGACTCCAGCAGTAAAGTCTATCTACAGATGAACAATCTGAAGACTGAGGACACAGCAGTTTATTACTGTGCCCGAAGAGACACAGTGAGAAACAATAACAGGAGAGTCATACAAAAAGTACTTCCTCTATTTGCCAACAACACAAGGAATACTGAATTATATCAAAAAAGGTGCCATTTTTTTTTAGAAATGCAAAATGAAATTTTCCTCAATGTACTGCAATGCAAAGTGGTAATACACATTCACATACAATGCTATTCTGTGTTTATTTATGAGCAGCTATGGCAAAAATCGAACTGTGTATCTTCATGAATGTGCAAAGAGTTTTGACAGTTCTGACAACTTGTCAGTTAAAAATAAAGTAAAATACTGTCCACTACTGTATTGCAGTATTTATATATTAAATATATATATATATATTTTTAAACTTTATTTGAAGTCAAATTGTTATAAAATTTAGGGAAAGCACAGAAAAGTGAATTTCTCCTTTTTTTCAGATTTTTCTGTGTGTAAACAAAAAAGTGTGAAAAAAAAAGACACTGAAAGATTAATTAAACAAGTGAGTAAAGCTTTTTTGTTATACTGTTTTTGAACAAAAAGTCTTATAAACTACCAAATGTCAATTTGAGTTTTTGTTTTTCATCATTTTTTTTTACCTCTTAAGACTCTTTCATGGGATGTATTTTTAATTTCTCTTTGCTATTTGGGCTGATTGGGACCCAATGAACTTAAAAATAAAGAATTACCAGATTATTATTTTTTTTTTACCTGATTTTTGTTTCTGAGAAAAATGAGATCCACCTATGAAGACATTCGTTTTACATTTTGATAGAACAGTGGCAGTATGATGTCCTAGTAAGTGGATATCAGGCCGTTGTAGAGCAATATTTTGTATTTTGGTCTAGACAACCCAAAAGGCAGCTGGCTAGTGTAGTGGTAAGACTACACAAGTTCTATTACCAACTGGTATCCAGTAAGGGTCCTGGCTAGACTGCAGTTCACTGCATGTTCACTATATGTTGTACTGTATATGTGACAAATACAATTTGTATTTATTAATTTTATTTAAAATGTGATGCCCACTTACATGGACACCAGGTCCTAGGAGGATTAAGATTAATGTGCAAAATGTTTCATGTTTTTTTTTCACTGTTTTTTGTTCTTCTAAGCTATTGCAGGTTTATAGAAAACTACACTGTATCAATACACTGAGACAATGAAACACTTGTGATATATAAAACATTTCCTAAAGTTGGATTTCACAGATTTTCACAAAATAAACTGAAACTAAAGGACAAAAAACATTTTGATTCATTTGAAGTTGTTTTTGTCGCTTTCCTATAATAGGTCCCTCTGGCTTTCCCAGCTTACAAATGGGAAATTAAGGTCCCTCCCTGGCAATGTGATAGTGGAACAGTTTGTTGTTGAGAAAAACAAAGTTATAGCCAAGCCATGTGGGGTGCACTTATGTCTGTGGTGTGCTGTCAAATACTGTACATTTGTGTGTTTGATAGAAATAAAGAATAATAAAGGAAAACATTGAAAACAATGATGAAGTGCATAAAGAGCACATTGGCCAGCACTACTAGCTGTATAAGACAAAATTGTATGAAAATAGTGTGCAAATGATTGTAATGGTCAGTTTTAATATTTAAAAATTCAAATTTCCTTTAAAATTATGAACAATATTTATAAAAATGACACAGAAAACTGGCAAATTGCACACATTGATTTTTTTGTTTTTTTCTTAACTTTGTCAAACAGCAATATTTTTTTCCAGTGAGGAGGAGGAGTCAATGCAAAACACATATATTAACTAACTTTATATGTGTTCAAGCCTAAGTCAGGGACCCAACCTCATATAGACACAGCAGACTGGGCAAAGACAACTGACTTTAACAATGACCAAACCTCTTCATTTAGTTATTTTCCTGATCCTGTTTTGTTTCTTTACTGGTAAGGACATACATTTTGTTGAACAAATTACATGATATGAAGAAATGTGATAACTAAGGAATTGCTGACATTTGTGTAGGTACTGAGGGTCAAACACTGACAGAGTCTGAACCAGTGGTTAAAAGGCCTGGAGACTCCCACACACTGACCTGTACATACTCAGGATTTGGTTATGATGTTGGTGTAGCTTGGATCAGACAGGCTGCTGGTAAAGGACTGGAGTGGATTGCTTGGATTGACAGTTACAGTGGCAGTAGCAAATACTACTCACAGTCAGTCCAAGGCCGGTTTACCATCTCCAGAGATAACAGCAGAAAGCAGGTGTATCTGCAGATGAGCAGCCTGACGACTGAGGATTCTGCTGTTTATTATTGTGCTCGATACTCACAGTGACACAAGAGGAAGAAATGCTGTACAAAAACTTAACACATTAAACTAAATCTAAATTTTACTTTTCTTACCCAAAGGTACAAAAATTACATTTAACTCATCAACTCACAAACATATCATCTGCTTCACTGGGAATTGTTTTTGGCATAAGTGTAAACATTTCTGTGTTTTCATCTGCCTTGCTGTCAGTTTTTAACAAATAACAAACACATCAAACTTTATTTTGTATTTTGAATAATAATTTTCTTTTAATTATGCCAAAACTATTGTTTAGTACCAGTACTCATTGCCACAGGGTTGACAATTTTTTCTTATAATTTGTCAGCATCTGTCTGCATCCATAGAAACTTTCGTGACACAGTCATATAACCACTAAGATCATGGTCATCAGTTCATCAGTAGAAGAAAGCGATACCTTAGGGTTAGTGTTATCACCCTCAGTGTATGTTCTCACTGAGGCAGACACACTCACAATATTGCCACTACACATTAACTGTTACTGTAATTTATTTGACCGTTTCCTCAAACTGTGAACAATGACCACAGCCAGACTTTATGACGTGCAGCCAGGTCTTCTGTCCATCACCTGCAGTGTCAGACACCTGAAGTGTGTCTTCTTCTGTGTCTTCTTCTACCACCTGTCAAACAATTTAGGCCTTACTTTTATTAAACACCTTGAATTAAGGCTGAAAGTTTGCATGCCAATCACATCTTGCTTGACTGATTTAACATCACTGGTGTATATGTAGCTTGACGACTGAGGATTCTGCCGTTTGGTTTTACGCTCAAGACTTCCAGTGACACTGTTACGTCCCTCTGCAGCCCCTAATCTCCTCAATGTTTTCAGCTGGTGCTAATTGGCCACACCTAGTCAGGTGTGGATAAAAGCATACCTGAGGCAAGCTTCCAGGGAGCTCACTTGTCTTTGCCTTGGTGGCACCAGCCATTTTAGCCAACCTGGTAACCTCTTCTCACTAACGCTCTGGTATTCATCTTTTTTTTTTTTTATGTTGCAGCTTTTGAGCCGGGTCATAACAGACGCATAAAGGACAAATGTTGTACAGAAACCCAGTGCAAGTCAATATCTGCTTTCTACATTTCAATTTTCAAAAAGTAATCAAATTTCATCATTGCTGTTTATTATTGTGTTTCTGAATTAAGGTAAGATAAAACAGAGAAAACAATATGTTGTTTATCAGACTGTCCAACTTTAAGCCAGGGGACTCTTTTATGTACAGTGTTACTGTGTTAGATACACACGTAGGTACAAGGAAATGTTGACGCTATACAAAAACTCAAGACTAATTTTTTTAAAATTATTTTTTATTTAAAATCAGTAAAAAACAAAGAGAAAATCACATTATGTTTTATTAAGATGCTTAGTTACAGATATTTATTTCCTGAAGTGAAAAAAAAAACTTTTATTGGTTGACTGTTAAGCTTGATTAATTTCTGACTTTTCTGACAGAGGTTACGTCACCAGCTATTTCCAAAAAAACAGGTTTTTGAAAGACTTATAACATTTTTATGACAAGTGCTGTAATAAATCTTTTAAGCACTGTAGTATTGATTTCTTTATAATGATAGCCGGAATACTTGCCGAATGCTAAATTTCTGTGACCTGGAGTGTGGTTCTCTTTGAGGAGGAACACATGCAAAATTATATCCTCCATCTTTGAATATGTGTCACAGGATAAAAAAACAAGGACTACATGATTGAATCACACCAATGTGGACTGGGCAGAGACAAATGGCTCCTATAATGAACCATCCAGCGTTGACGGCTGTTTTTCCTGTCCTGTCAGTTTACTGGGTTGGTAAGGACAGAAGTATTTCTTTTACAAACATTATGACTCGATGACAAATTATATGCTTGAAATACAAAGGCTAATAATGTTTTTATCTGCAGGTACTGAGGGTCAAACATTGACTGAGTCTGAACCAGTGGTTAAACAGCCTGGACAATCCCACACACTGACCTGTACATACTCAGGGTTCGGTGGTGATATTTATGCTGCTTGGATCAGACAAACTGCTGGAAAAGGACTAGAATGGATTGCTTATATCAACCCTGGCAGTAGCAGCATCTACTACTCTCAGTCAGTCAGAGGCCGCATCACCATCTCCAGAGACAACAGCAGAAAGCAGGTGTATCTGCAGATGAACAGTCTGAGGACTGAAGATTCTGCTGTTTATTATTGTGCTGGAGAGTCACAGTGACACAAGAGGAAGAAACTCTGTACAAAAACTCAGCACATCACAAAGAACAATTTACTTTCTGCTGTTCACATTTATAGTAATGAACTGCAAGTCAACATCATTAACACAAGACGACACAACAAAGGCACAGAGATCTGCAAAAAAATCCCAACAGATATTAGTCATCAATTTGATCATCTATTTCAAAAAATTACTATAAATTGCACTCTATTCTTTAGCTTTCAGACCACATGCATTGATCTTTAATATTACCTTTTTTAAAGATAGACTTATTTATCATTACTTATTGCAGCCTGCAGGGAAAGGACTGGTATGGATCTGAATATAATCCTGGTGATTTATTCAGCAAAAATTCAGTAAAGAATAAGTTTCGCATCAACTTAGACTCTTCCAGCAAACCACTAACTGCAAGTGGACAGATTGTGCAGACTGAAGACACTGCTGTGTATTACTGTGGAAGAGAACCACAGCATCAAAACATCCGTAGAGTTGAACAAAAACCCCTCAGTGCCTAAACAGTTATAACATGAAGCCACCAGAGGAGGAGCCCTCAGACCACTGATGAATTTAAGCTATTACATTAATCAAGTGATTTTACAATGTGAGTTAAATTGCTAGAAGAATGATGAGTGATGTAAAAATCAAGTCAGTAGATATTCCTTTATTGTATTTCACTTTAACATAAAACTTTGCACAGATACTTTGTGGCCACTGTGTTTACCTCAGATTGTTATTAAATAAGCAAACATCAGATTTTGTCTGAGGGTGTTTTTATTGTTGTTGTCTTTGTTGTATTTTTTTAGTAGCTGTCAGAAGGCCGAGTTAAAAAACAACAACGACTATTTTAACTGACTTGGCACTGTATAAAAAACAGGTTAAATAATATGGTAAATAATATAATTTATTTTTTTATTCAGTCAGAAGCTAACTTCCACCTAGGCTAATATAAATAAAATATATTTATATTATAATGTTTTAATAATAGAATATATACATTTACGGAAGAAGAGATACGTCTAGTTTTGTAACTGTGCAATATTGAGAAAATATAGATGCTTGTTTAAAGAACTATAACATTTTAGATATTTTTAGTAAACTTTTAAAGACTTACAAAATGCAAGTATCACTGACAGTCATTGAGAGCAGGTTGACCAGCAAGTGTTTATAAGACTAATATGCAAATGGGCAGCACGGTGGCACGGTGGTTAGCACTGTTGCCGCACAGCAAGAAGGTCCTGAGTTCAATTCCAACATCAGGCCAGGGTCTTTCTGTGTGGAGTTTGCATGTTCTCCCCGTGTTTGCGTGGGTTCCCTCCGGGTACTCCGGCTTCCTCCCACTGTCCAAAGACATGCAGCTTGTGGGGATAGGTTAATTGGATAATCCAAATTGTCACTAGGTGTGAATGTGCAAATGAATGTGAGTGCAAATGGTTGTCTGTCCCTGTGTGTTGGCCCTGCGACAGACTGGCGACCTGTCCAGGGTGTACCCCGCCTCTCGCCCTATGACAGCTGGGATAGGCTCCAGCACCCCCCGCGACCCTGAAAAGGATAAACGGAAGCGAATGGATATGCAAACGTGTTAAAAAGCAGTTTATATAACTGAATATCCAATTGTCAAAATTAAATAATTATGGTGCATTAACATAAGGTGACTAAAAGCATTCATATAAAAAAGTTTAAATGTAACCATAAACACTGTGTGTTAAATTAAGATGTGATAAATGTAAAGTTTTCAGGAACTAAAGATATAAAAATATTTTTACTATCAAAATTGTACCGTTTTAACACAGAATATATAAACTTTATTGCATGAAACCAATGTACATATTTTTTCGTGGTCTTGATAACTTGATAGCAGGATTTTATTGTTTATTATTGTGCCTGAGACTGACAGTGTCACAGGAGTGAGAAAAAATATTTTTTCACATAAGTTAGAGAGATTACATTTAAGTCATCAACATAGTCAAAGATTCAGTAAAGCTGCTTCACTGGGAGATTGTTTTTGTAAAATTATTTTTGAATAAAAAACACATCAAACTTTATATTTGTGTTTTAAATAATATCGTTATTTTAATTAGTTTTTTTAAAATTGTAAATACTGATTGCCGCAGTGTGATCTCTTATAGCCAAATATAACACATTTCCCACGTGTGGGACTAATAAAGGTTATCTTATCTTATAATCTGTCAGCATCCATCTATATGCAAAGCAAACTTCCTGACAGTTGAGTATAAAGACTTGAAATCATGGTGTCAGTTAAAGCAGAAGAAGAAAAGTTCTCATCAGATTATCCTGAGTACCAAAATGTTCTCTGTGGCTCTGCTGCTCCTGCTGGCTGCTGGATCCTGTGAGTCTCACTGGAAAAAAAAACACTGACATTATGATCACAGCATACTGACTGTTGCTGTTACATAAAACATGTTTTTTCCACAGGTGTGAAGTGTGAGCAGCTGACACAGCCAGTCTCTGTAAATGTGCAGCCAGGTCAGCGTCTGACCATCACCTGTCAGGTCTCTTATTCTCTGGGCAGCTGGAGGACAGCTTGGATCAGACAGCCTGCAGGGAAAGGACTGGAGTGGATTGGGGTGAAATATACTGGAGATTCATTTTACAAAGATTCACTAAAGAACAAGTTTAGTATTGACTTAGACACTTCAAGCAAGGCAGTGACTCTAAATGGACAGAATATGCAGCCTGAAGACACTGCTGTGTATTACTGTGCCAGAGAGTCACAGTAGCAGAAACCATCAGCAGACCTTTACAAAAACTCTTCAACGTCTGAATAGTTGTAACATGAAGACACCAGAGGAGGAGCCTTTAGACCATTTATGGTTTTGGAGTGGTTAAATAACAAAAGGCTTGTATACTTTCTATAACAATGAAAACTTGAAAAACAAAAATAAAGAAAATATTAAAATTACACTAATTTTATTCAAAAACAATTTAGAAAATTCTGATATATGCTACACCCATAACTTAACTTGCTATGTGTAAGATTAATCAAACTCGCTTGTGCCCAACATAAAGACATAACATAAACAACTATAATGCAAGTTTGTAATGAAATGTCTTCAAATTAGAACTTAAGATAAGATTAGTTGTTATAACTTCAATGAAGTTTGAGTTTATAAAGCTCCATAGATGTCATTAAAATAAAAAAGTGTGCATGCTTCAAAGCCTCTTATTCTATATTATTCCATTTTATGAAATTAACAAACAAAAATGTGTGCTGCATAATATTAGCAGTGTAAGAGCACATATTCCAGTGTTCCCAAATAATAGCAAAAGATTACAGTAGAAGAATAAGATGAACACATACGCAGACATGCTGCAGTTCATGAATTTCTACAAAAAATGCAACATGATGAAAATCATGAGTGCTACTGACTATTTTGCATGAGCTAAGGTGTGGTCCTCTAACAGATGGAGGAACTGATACAAGGTTAACTTTTCCCTAATTAATTTTCCCTAATAATTAAATATTTGTTTGTAGGTACTGTTAAATCCTAACTGAGTGTGAATCAGTGGTCAAAACGCCTGAAGAATCCCAGAGACTGATGGGTATAAAGTGAGAGTTTGACAGTCATTACTGGAACCCTTGAATCAGACATGCTCCTATAGTGCAGTGCTACTCTGATTGAAATGAATATTACTCTCATCTTCATAGACAGCAGACAGAAATTCAGTCACACTGTCTTAATAATTGTTCATTTGAATCATTAGAAAATTCTGCATCGCAATTATTTATAGTACATGGTTATATTACTGACAAATGTCATTTATACATTTTCCAGCTTTTGCTTCTCACTTTGTGAAAAAGAGTTTTTTGTTTTTTGTTGAGTAGGAGGAGCCAATGCAAAACTTATATGGCCAATGCCTTCAAATGTTCATCTGCAGAGTAAAAGTCACAGAATGCAGAGTGGACAACAACAATGACTTTTACAATGATCAGACCAAACTGTGTAGTTGTCTCTCTTATTTTTTTTTCTACCTTGGCTGGTAAGGATACATAAATCTGTTGGACAAACAAACATTTTTCTAATGAAAATGTGATCACAACAATAAGTTAATATTTCTGTAGGTACTGAGGGTCAAACACTGACAGAGTCTGAATCAGTGGTTAAAAGGCCTGGAGACTCCCACACACTGACGTGTACATACTCAGGGTTCAGCAGTGATATTGATGCTGCTTGGATCAGACAAGCTGCTGGAAAAGGACTGGAATGGATCGCCTATCGCAGCAGTGGCAGTAGCTATATCTTCTACTCTCAGTCAGTCAGAGGCCGCTTCACCATCACCAGAGACAACAGCAGAAAGCAGGTGTATCTGCAGATGAGCAGCTTGACGACTGAGGACTCAGCTGTTTATTATTGTGCTCGAAAGCCACAGTGACACAAGAGAACGAAACTCTGTACAAAAACTTAACACCCCAGGTCAAACAAAAACTATTCTTTTCTTTACTTCATTATCATATACACATTCAGAAAAAAATAGCCACAATAAATGTTCATGGTTTTTGTGTGTTCTATCTCCACATACCGGTGTTTCTAATCAGTCAGTGTTTTCTATGCAAAGCAATTTTGTTTCGCAGTCTGATGATTCTTTTAAAGATATATCTGATTTGTACTGATAATTTACTTTTATTTAGAATTAAATGGCCATTAAATTTAGCGTTTAAAAAAACTAGTAAATGGCTTTAAAACATTTTGGGCCACAGCACGAGTTCTGCTAAAGCTGTATTTAAAAGCCATGTTCTCATATAATAAATATTATCAACACTTCATTGATTTGAAATTTATTGTTAACCTGAGTTTTACTGATTCACTGTTTCTTTGTTCAGTGAATAAAAAAGTTACTAACACATTCCAATAATATATTGACATTAACAGTGGTGAAACTGCATCCTGAAGACACTGTCTATTACTGTGTATGTGGCACTGTTACCAACCATCAACAGACACGCACAGATGAAACGTATCCACTGACACAGGAAAAAAAATAACCAAACACAAAAAAATAAACACACCAAAAAATTATAATTAGATATTTTAGATTGTAGATATTTTAATTGCAGATGTCTGTTTTCGTCGTGTTTCAACAGTTTAATGGTGTTTTTCTTTTCTTTTGTCACCCCCTTTTTTAGGATATCACAATTCATGCCAGGTGCAATTTTCCAGTCAACTGGGGTGCATTTCTTCATACATTAATCAAGCATGTACTTTCATGGACTGTCAGAAAAAAAAAACATTTAACAGGAAAGGCAATTTTGGATAGTTAGATGACTTAATTGAAAATGTTTTAATGTAGAACTGTTTAATAAACATTAACATATTTTTTTCCCCAAGTAATAGCTTTCAAAATGACAATGAAAAATACAGTATTTTACAATGACCTGATTTTTAACATGAAAATAAACTTCTCAGTGGTAGACATTGTTGGGGTACTTGTACCACACCCTCTTTATGATGTCTTTGTAGTTTACTACTGTTTTGGTGACTTTCACTTTGTTTGAAACATCAGAGGCCTCATCTCCAGCCTCAGGATGATGAATGAACTCACTTTTCTGGTTGTTTTCTGTCTGTCCTGTGAGTTCTCCAGCTTCTTGCTGTGTTTTTATCCTTAAGAGTTGTACAAGTAATTCCAGACGACATCCTTGCTGACCATATCATTCTTCCATGGCCCGTCTCTCCTTTTATGTCATCCGGTATTACAGGTCAGATGCTAGAGATGCTGAAGAGACTTTGAATCACTCCTCTAGATGATCTGGATTAGCATTTAGTTGCTGCAACATGCACTGGATCAGACACCATTCAGCAAAAGCACTGGAATAGTTGGGGGCGTATTTATAATGACGCCAGTGGAACTGCCTGTTCCAGCAGAATAGGCACAGAGGACGAACAGAAATCACCAGAGATAACAGCAACAGCCTGCTGTATCTGTGACAATCAAACCTAAAGTCAGAGGACTCTGAGGTGTATTACTGTGTATTACTGTGTATTACTGTGTAATACTGGTGTATTACAGTCCACACTGCAATAGCCGCACCCTACACCCATTTCTTAAGTTAAAGTATTTAACACATAATCTTCATCCTTTAAAACTGGTTAATGAAGTAAAACGATATAATACATTATTTTTTGCAGGAATGTGTAATATTTGTTTATTGTTATTTTTTTTCCTCTGTGATAAAGTTGTTTACACAGGGTTTATAGTTACATAAATGCCCGCTGAGGATAAACCATCAACACATTTAAGTGACACATCGTTTAACACAAACAATCAAGTAGTATTATATTAGTAATTAAGTTTGCCCCGACCAAACCGAAGTTAAGAACTCTTTATTTTACTTGTTTGTAACTGTAAGAGTAATTACATTTTCCTGAAACATTTCAATGATCTAAATCATAACAGCATTACAAATGTAGGTACTGGTCAGCCTCACTGAGATTTTGTGTTATTTTGTTTTTATTCATAAGTACCAAAAAACAGCATTCTGCTTTCAAAGCATGGTCTGTCAGGAGGAACATTAATTTCATCATATTTTTTTTTCTGTAGTTTATTGGGATAAACACTGAAAAAAACTATGAAAAGACTATGAAAAAACGTCTTCTTACCCTAAAAAACAAACAAGCAAACGAAATAATCAAATTAACTTTTTTGATACTTGAAAAGTGATGATCTTACTCTGTTTTACAGAGGTGTATAAGAATTCATTTCTCCATGATGAGGAGTCATCTAGAAAACTGACCTTTTTATATCTTCGGTCAAGTCCACTTCGTATCACACTTTAAAACATTATGTCCCACTTCAAGCTAACATCCCAGGTAGTACAATAAAATGGTGTATCTTAACCCAAGCCAGGATCTTTTGCTAAATCTAATCACAAAGTTTCAAACTGTAGCTGAAAAACAAAACAAAACTAAATAATTAAACAAACAAATAAAACACACACAAAAATGTTGTTACATCCATTTTATGTAACATGATCATATCAGTTTGATATTCATAACTTATGTGATATATTTGCAGATGATCGTTCTCTCAGGACAGTGCTTGTCATCACATTTAAAGCCATAAAAATGACTTAAAGAAATATAAGAAGGTCCTGATGGTTGCTCCTCTGTTTTCTATCAGTGCATAACAAGTTTTATGACAGTGGTAAGTGCTATTTTTTGAAGATAAGATCATTATAACAAATGCTATTTTTCCTTTGAAAATATCAATAACTTATTAAAAAAATTCAATACTGAAGTGTTGCAAAGGCAATAGTGTGTTTTAAGGCACTGATAGTGGATATAGAGACAGTGCTTTTTATTAAATGAATTTAAATAGAGCAGCTTGAGTTAACAACAACATAATTTTAAGTCTTTAGATTTCAAAATGAAAATATGAAAATGCAAGTGAGTGACTGACTCTGCTGGGCTATTTTCCACTCCCACCCAGTGATATTCTGATGCAAATCTTTAGTCTGTGCAGAGTACTTCTATAATTCTGACTTGTCTTGTATTTTATTTGCAGCATGAGAGGTCACATCTCCAGCCTCAAAATGATGAATGTAGTCACTCTGCTGCTGGTTGCTCATTTTCTGCCCAGTAAGTTTTGCTTTTTGCTTTGTCTCTATAAGACATTCTTAAATCACATTCAAGCTGTGATCCATAATACATGCCAGATAACTGTCTCAGTTTGTTTTTAGACTCTTCAATTCTTAAATCTCATCAGGTGTTACAGGTCAGAGTATGGAATCCATTCCTTCTAGTCCAGTCGTGAAAAGACCCGGCGAGACTCTGAGTCTTTCCTGCAGGGGATCTGGCTTTACATTTAGTTGCTGCAGTATGCACTGGAATCGACAACCTGCAGGAAAAGCGTTGGAATGGTTGGGGCGTGTTCATAGCTCTGGCAGTGGAACTGACTATTCAAGCAGTCTGCGAGGACGAATAGAAATCACCAAAGATAACAGCAACAGCATGACCTATCTGAGACTATCAAACCTAAAGCCAGAGGACTCTGCAATGTATTACTGTGCCAAAGAGTCACAGTGTTTCAAGTAATCTGAGAGGCTGTACAAAAACTCCACAGAAACCATTTTTTACAAAGACCTGAGGGGGGCAATGGAGAATCACACCGAACCCACTATGAAAGCACCACCAGGTGACTTTGTGTCTTGCAACACAAATTCATAAAATAAATATATTAATATAAATTTAACTTTAAATCAATCAATTTAAATTTTAAGTTACATTTTTTTAATAATTGTTTTCTTTGACAAGTTGGCAATAATGTATTTATGTTTGCACAAATTATTATTAAGTTCGACCAGGAGCACCTTTCAAAGCAGGAATATTTATCAGATTTAACTGTTTTAATAAGTATTGACACATTCTTTTTTGATACAACTATTCATTTTTAGTGACCTAGCAGGCTTGAACCAAGTAATATCTTATTATGAGGTGACAGGTGTACCACGGTGCTGCCCATTAGTGTATAGAAACGCTGACAGAAGTCAAATATTTGTATTAATATTCAGCATGTTTCTGATTATTATTATTATTATTATTATTATTATTATTGACTGCATCTGAATTTATATTACTGTTTGTTTGTTTATTTATTTATTTATTGTAAAAAATGGCAATGTTGCACGTTGGCAAAGGACACTTTCAAATTAGATTCTCACCCTTAACACTTTTGTGGTTAATGAAGGTATTAAAACATGGATGACCAGGTGATGTCATCTGCTAATTTATAAGGCCATCCTTTGTAATCAGAAGCATCATTATTCAGAATAGAATACAGCACAGAGACTGTGTGACTGACCTACATGACTGTACATTTAGCAGAGAAATGGCTTTTATCATGAACCCACCTGAGTTTATGGCTGTTGTTCTTATTCTGTCAATTTACTGGGCTGGTAAGAACATGATATTACTTTTACAAACATTATCAAAAAAAGACAAACAACATGCTGTAAATATAGAAGCCAGTAATATGATCGTCTGTAGGTTATGAGAGTCAAACACTGAGATGGACCCACAAACTGACCTGTACATACTCAGGCTTCAGTAGTGTTGTCTATGCAGCTTGGATCAGAAAACAACTGCAACTCAACTCAGACTAACAGAAACAATACAGCAGAAGCACTGCAGCGCATGAAAGGGAAATATGATTAAAACACAACACGTCAAACCAAGTCAAAATTATTTTTCTGTTATAGAAAATATATTTAGCTTATTAACAAAGTCAAAGATCCAGTAAAACCAGTTTATTCAATTGTGCTTTGAAAAAATGGAAAAATCTCAGTATTTTCTGACTTAAAAGTAAGTTTATAGTGACCATCCAGGGCATTATGTCTTTAGATTAACTAGCTGTTTTGTAACATCTGGCTTAATGTATTTTTCTAACAATATTGCCAAAGGGAAGGGGAAGCATTTATAATGTAAATACTACACAAATACACCCTCTGTTGTGAGCACGGTAGTTTCTTGACTGAATGCATGCCATATGTAAATCAATCTTCTCACATATCACCTTATAAAAGAGTGAAGTGTATCCGTGCATCAGTGAGAGAACAGAAGAGCTCACATCAGTTTCTTTAACATCAGCCATGCTGTCTGTGACTCTGATGCTGCTGCTGGTAGTTGGATCCTGTGAGGAGATGAATAATAAATGCAGCTGAAATGCAGAACATTCAGAGGAATAATGGAAATAATGTTTATTTCTTTTTCTACAGGTGTGTACAGTATTGATCTCATCCAGTCAGACTCAGCGGTTGTGCAGCCTGGAAAATCTGTAACCATCACCTGTCAGGTCTCTGGTTATTCTTTGACTGATCATAGCTGTGCAACAGGATGGATCAGATAGAGTTTTTCCTTCACTCTGTCATGGATTGTGCTTCGGTGGGGCAGCGGTGTATATAATCAAAACAATGCTTTGAAGAACAAGTTACTCCACCACACATACAGTTCTACTTCATCTGTAACACTAACAGGATTGAATTTGCAGCCTGAGGACACAGCAGTTTATTATTGTGTGCGTAGCCCACAGTGACACAAGTCTCCCAGAGCCCTGCAGAAATACTTCAAAATAATGAGAATCCACCACAAATTGCACATCCAATCAACTTAACGTTAAGTTAATAATTCCTCTTTAATCTTCTGTTATTTATTTATCTATTTATCTAAATTTGTACCACATGGCTTAATGGATTTTTCTAACAATTTTGCCAAATGGAAGGGGAAAGGGAATCATGTGTAAATAGTACACAGATTACCAAACTGAATGTATCTTTTTCAAGTTTAGTGGTGAGAAAAAATGCCCGTAGTGTTATTGTTCCTGTTACACAGGTAGATGAAATTAGACGTTTTTTGGACTATACCTTGTTTGACCTTGTATCTTAACAGTTAATGCAATACTTTTGACAAATCCCTTGAATAAGGCTGAAGGACTGAATTTTCATCATCTATTGATTGTTTGATTTAGAATTAACTGTGGGGCTGCACAGAGGCAAAAATACAAAACTGTGTCTTTGTACAAGAAATTATGTGCATCCTTGTAGAGATAAATACATACTATAAAAGTACAAGTAATTAATGCTTGTGCCAGTGTTTACAATAATCAATGGTATATTGTAAAATTATATTCATACATGATATCATAAAATGAATAATTATTAAAAATTGTGTATGGAGCACTTAAAGCAAGTTTCTGACATAGAGAACCGATTTTTGAGATGATCTAACAAAATAGTTCTTTATTTAGATATTCACTACAAGATGGAGGTACAATTGTTCTGTAGTATGGCTTTTTAGGGGTTTTTGGCAAAAAGCTACTTATGACTGTCTGAAAACTATGCTAAGAAGGTATAATGGTGGATGAACTGAAACATGGTTTTTGGTTAAGGAGGAGGGGTTCATGCAAACTTAAAATTTAGAGCATCTTCATATATGGTATAAACAAAGGTCAGGGACTGGCTCTTACAGACACACTGCAGATGGTAAAACTGACTTAACAATGATCCGATCGCTTTATTTAGTTGTTTCTCTCATTGTGTTTTTGGCTTTCCTTGGTAAGGATATAAAAATCTGTCAGATTAACGAAGACATATTCATAAAATATGATTGTACTGACTGCTGTTAACATTTTATAGGTACTGAGGGTCAAACTCTGACTCAGCCTGAAGCAGTGGTTAAAAGGCCTGGAGACTCCCACAGACTGACCTGTACATACTCAGGGTTCAGTAGTGATTATGATACTGCTTGGATCAGACAGGCTCCTGGAAAAGGACTGGAGTGGATTGCTTGGATCAACTATGGTGGTAGTAGCACCTACCACTCTCAGTCAGTCAGAGGCCGCTTTACCATCTCCAGAGACAACAGTATAAAGCAGGTGTATCTGCAGATGAACAGCCTGACAACTGAGGATTCAGCTGTTTATTATTGTGCTCGGGAGCCACAGTGATACAAGTGGCAGCAATGCTGTACAAAAAGTTACCATGCCAAGTTTTAGATCATGGAATAAAATTCTGTTTATAATTTGTATCAGAGTAATTAGACTAATTATTCATCTTGATTTGAGTGTATGCCACTGTGTTTTGTTTGTTTGTTTGTTTTTAATCCAGTTCCTTCCACCTTTACTTACTTGGCTGGAAGCACGATGATGATAACTGTATGCCCATCACATTCAAAGATATTAATTTGAGTTTAACTGTTTAAGTTGTAAACTCAATCCAGCCAATTTATTTTTTTCCCTTTTCACAAATTTTTGAATATACTTTTGAATAATATAATGAATATTCTGCTGTTTATTGTTGTTTGTTAGAGTCACAGTGACTGACATTTGTTGAGTAGCTATATAAAGCAGTACACACATATGAGGAGTTAGTGCGACCAGACTTCTTCTATTTCTATTTATCTGGCTGTCTATACACTCACCAGCCTTTTGTTAGGCACAACTAGTCAACAACTTGCTAACATAGATATCTAATCAGTTAATCACATGACAGCAACATGGCCATGATAACCTGCAGTACAACATGGTTGCATGTGCAATATGATTTCCTGTCTTGTATCAATAGTTCAGGGTTTTGTTGCTGTTGTAATTTTCAGCATATTTTCTAGGAAGACTTTGGGTCTTTTAATACCAACTGAGCATGATTTAAACTCCACTGCCCACCTGAGTATTGTTGCTTAATTTTATTAATGTTGCTAAATATTCATATTAGATAATAAATCTTACCTTACAACTAACAGATATTACTGTTAGTTGTAAGGTAAGATTAGGGAGCTGCTCAGTGCTGTCACAGTCTACTGCATGGGGTGGGAGATGTTGTATATACCTTTTATTTCCATGAGGACACTTTGTGATTCTTTTTTTTTAAATTCTTATTTATATTAAATAGCTTCCATAACGTTATTTTTATTTGCTAGTGCTTAACAAATTACCTTTTGAATCTTTGTCAGTAGAATACCTTTTAACAGGATTAGTTTCTAGTATCAGTAAGGTGGTGCTGCAAATGCTGGCAGGGATCTACCACAGGGAAGACCCCTGGTGCAGGCTGTGTAAAGATGCCCCTGAGAAAATCCAGCATATAACAGCAGTGTGCAAGATGTTGGGAGGCAGGTCATACATTGAACATCATAACCAAGGGGCACAGTATACAGAAACAGCGTATGCAGAGTATGGTCTGGAAGCCCCAAGGTCAAAATGGGAGATGCTCCCTAGGGTGGTCGAGTATGACCGAGCTAAGATCCTGTTGGACTTCCGGATACAGATGGACAGACTGGTGATGGCTAACCACAGAAGTGGTAGACAAGCAGAAGAAGACGGCCGTAGTGATAGACAGAGAGCTATACAGAGTGATAGTAACATCAGAAAGAAGGAATATGAGAAGCTGAAGAAGTACCAAGGGCTCAGACAAGAGCTTGAGAAGATGTGGAAGGTGAATGTACAGTGGGGCAAAAAGTATTTAGTCAGCCACCGATTGTGCAAGTTCCCCCACTTAAAATGATGACAGAGGTCAGTAATTTGCACCAGAGGTACACGTCAACTGTGAGAGACAGAATGTGAAAAAAAAATCCATGAATCCACATGGTAGGATTTGTAAAGAATTTATTCGTAAATCAGGGTGGAAAATAAGTATTTGGTCAATAACAAAAATACAACTCAATACTTTGTAACATAACCTTTGTTGGCAATAACAGAGGTCAAACGTTTACTATAGGTCTTTACCAGGTTTGCACACACAGTAGCTGGTATTTTGGCCCATTCCTCCATGCAGATCTTCTCGAGAGCAGTGATGTTTTGATCTCTGTATCTATGAAGCGCCTTGAGGCGACTTTTGTTGTGATTTGGCGCTATATAAATAAAATTGAATTGAATTGAATTGAATTGAATGTTTTGGGGCTGTCGCCGAGCAACACGGACTTTCAACTCCCGCCACAGATTTTCTATGGGGTTGAGGTCTGGAGACTGGCTAGGCCACTCCAGGACTTTCAAATGCTTCTTACAGAGCCACTCCTTTGTTGCCCGGGCGGTGTGTTTTGGATCATTGTCATGTTGGAAGACCCAGCCGCGTTTCATCTTCAAAGTTCTCACTGATGGAAGGAGGTTTTGGCTCAAAATCTCACGATACATGGCCCCATTCATTCTGTCCTTAACACGGATCAGTCGTCCTGTCCCCTTGGCAGAAAAACAGCCCCATAGCATGATGTTTCCACCCCCATGCTTCACAGTAGGTATGGTGTTCTTGGGATGCAACTCAGTATTCTTCGTCCTCCAAACACGACGAGTTGAGTTTATACCAAAGAGTTCTACTTTGGTTTCATCTGACCACATGACATTCTCCCAATCCTCTGCTGTATCATCCATGTGCTCTCTGGCAAACTTCAGACGGGCCTGGACATGCACTGGCTTCAGCAGCGGAACACGTCTGGCACTGCGGGATTTGATTCCCTGCCGTTGTAGTGTGTTACTGATGGTGACCTTTGTTACTTTGGTCCCAGCTCTCTGCAGGTCATTCACCAGGTCCCCCCGTGTGGTTCTGGGATCTTTGCTCACGGTTCTCATGATCATTTTGACCCCACGGGATGAGATCTTGCGTGGAGCCCCAGATCGTGGGAGATTATCAGTGGTCTTGTATGTCTTCCATTTTCTGATGATTGCTCCCACAGTTGATTTTTTCACACCAAGCTGCTTGCCTATTGTAGATTCACTCTTCCCAGTCTGGTGCAGGTCTACAATACTTTTCCTGGTGTCCTTCGAGAGCTCTTTGGTCTTGGCCATGGCGGAGTTTGGAGTCTGACTGTTTGAGGCTGTGGACAGGTGTCTTTTATACAGATGATGAGTTCAAACAGGTGCCATTCATACAGGTAACGAGTGGGGGACAGAAAAGCGTCTTACAGAAGACGTTACAGGTCTGTGAGAGCCAGAGATTTTCCTTGTTTGAGGTGACCAAATACTTATTTGCCACCCTGATTTACGGATAAATTCTTTACAAATCCTACCATGTGAATTCATGGATTTTTTTTTCACATTCTGTCTCTCACAGTTGAAGTGTACCTCTGGTGCAAATTACTGACCTCTGTCATCATTTTAAGTGGGTGAACTTGCACAATCGGTGGCTGACTAAATACTTTTTTTGCCCCACTGTAACAGTGACGCCAGTGGTAATCAGAACACTCGGTGCAGTTACCCCCAAGCCAGGCGAGTGGCTCCAGTAGATCCCAGGAACAACATCTGAGATCTCTGTCCAGAAGACATGAGACTGCTACAGAAGAGGCTGTCGTCCGTATTTTTTACATGGTTCCTGATTCACATTATAGTGACATATACTGAACACAATAAATTATATAATATAAACAACTATCTGATTGAAAATTACAGCAGATAAATTAGTTACAGGTGATTACTTTTGCATTAGCCATTGCATTGATGGAGGAGGTGATGTATGCAGGGTAATGTCACAGCCAGAGGCTGACTATTGAACTAGCGGTAGAAAATGTGCTACGATTCTTTTCATAGTTGGCATATTTTTAAATTTTTAACTTTTCATTCAGCTACAGTTTTAACATATTTGTCCATTTTCTCTAAATACAGTAAAAATCAGTGATGTAAGTTTATGTGTTAAGATTCACTTTTTCTAATAACAATTTTTTAACGATCCTGAAGATACAATGATTCTCTGTACAGGACTGGCTTCTCATTTAATTGCTGCAGTATGCATTGGATCAGACAGCCTGCAGGAAAAAGACTGGAATGGTTGCGTCGTGTTTATAGTGATGTTAGTGGAACTGACTATTCCAGCAGAGATAAGAGCAACAGCATGACTTATATGAGACTATCAAACCTAAAGCCAGAAGTCTCTGCAGTATATTACTGTGCAATGTTTAAAGTGCACTGACAGGCTGTACAAAAACTCCACAGAAAATATTTTTGCTAAGACCTGTGGGTGGCAGTAGAATAGGAAGGCGCTAACTGTGCAATATATGGCAGTGGGTAAAACACACAAACACTAGTAGATACAAAATGTGATGTGTTTGGTGTTTTATTATTTTTTTTATTTCTTGGTGTTTTTAGGGCCATACATGTTGTTATTAGTTAAGAATATTATCCTAAAATCTATCAATAATATTAATAGATAAAAAAGCCTTTAAAAAACGTCATTATCTTAAACTCACTGTCAAGGTGTTTCTTCTCAAAACAGTACTCAGTCGCAGTACTTATTCTTAAGTTTTTAGTAGTGAATTTATTTGCAAGGAGAAATTCTAAATCCGAACACGGTATCCACAGTGGTGATATTCTTTTTCCCACATCCATTCTTTTTCTCTCTTTCATGAGAGTAGTAAATGTAAAACTTCAGGTGTAGATTGTACATATCTGATGGCTGGGGACAGTGGATTCAATTTCCATAATAGGACTGGTGTACTTAAAACATTTATAAAATCCTCCTGGTTATTAATATGTCACACTTTAATGATGGTGAATCTTTGACAGAAAAATACAGTAAATGTTGAATAAGACAAACTGCAAGAATAATAAAACATGAAATTAACCACTTTTGTTGCCATTACTACTATTACCATTCCTACTAATACTGCTACTACTACTTATAATATTAATAATTTTAAATTAAAAATAAGCTGCTCATTTATATTTGAAGTGGAAGTTAAGTGTAACAAAGTGTTAATAATAGTAAATGGATTGCAAATAAAGTGGGATCAGGAAACACCTGATGTTTTTACATGCGTCACTGGTTTCCATTTTGTCAACAAATTTCTATTCCCAAAACATGAATAATTAAAGAAAAACAAAAACAGAATGAGTCAATGTAAATCAGCTTTACCGTATCACCTCTACTTATCTGACTGCTTTGTACAGTGAACTCACAATTGAACATGATGGACTGCAAGACAGGACTGTTGCTTCTAACTATATTCTGTGCAGGTGAAGAGTCTTACTGATCTTGATTAAGTTTATTTTTATCTCACTGACATATTTCACTTGACGTTTTCTTTTTTCACATAATTTTTTATCGTTTGGCTTAACAGGCATTGATGGACAGACTCTGACAGAATCTGAACCAGTGGTTAAAAGACCTGGAGAGTCTCACACATTGACATGTACAGCCTCTGGGTTCACATTCAGAGACTACCAGATGGCTTGGGTCAGACAGGCTACTGGGAAAGGACTGGAGTGGATTGCTTTATTAAGTAGCCCAAGTGGTAGAGATAAATATTACTCGCAGTCAGTCCAAGGTCGGTTTACCATCTCCAGAGACAACGACAAACAGCAGGTGTATCTGCAGATGAGCAGCTTGGCGACTGCTGATTCTGCTGTTTATTATTGTGCGCGACGCACACAGTGACAGAGGTTGTTATAGCAGCGGTACAAAATCTTACTGTACTCATCTTTCAACCTTAGCATTAAGCATCATTGGTATAATTTTATTTTCTATTGTATGTATTATGTTATAAATATTCAAGTACAACATTTGTATTTCACAGACATTTCAATAGGTTTTTGATATTCTTTTTGTTATATATTCTATAAAACAGAGTCATGTAGGTATATGTCTAATTATATGAAAATCATACACATATTACACACATAAGTCCTAAAAGCTCTTCCCACATCACTTAAAGGTCACCACCAGGTCATCACTGGGCTAACATGGAGTGACAGAAATCCTCACATTCTCACATCCACACACAAAATGATACTTGGCAAGAGGCAGAGTGTGGGGATCATGATATGCTATTATATTGGTTGCAGTCAAATAGTCTGGGATTGTGACTAAACAGCTCACATTTAAAATAACCATCAGAGCCTGCACTTGTAACTTGAAGCCACCAAAGGAGGAGCTCTAAGACCATGCATTATTTTAAGACAGCAATGCAATCTTTGCAAGTACTGTATCAAGCATAAATTTGGAAAACTGTATTTTGTACCAACTTGGCAAAAAATAAGGAATCCACAATATCAGAAAGAAACACCAACAATCATGTGACAACAATCACACCTCAAAATAATGAGAATCCACCACAAATTATACATCTGATCAACTTAAGATAATTCATGAGGGTGGGAATGGATGTTTGTGTCTGTGTGTGCCTGTATGTCTGTGTCTATATGTCAGGTTGGGTATCAGACGCCACCTCTCTGGGGACATCTCAGGCCCTCCAAGGTTTGGAGGCCTATCTCCACCCACTACCACTTCCCCTGCCAGTGGCGGACTCCCTCAGGTGTCGGTGCGTTGGTGGTTCTTTGTGTCTGGGGGTGGGCGTCCGGGTACACACCGGCTCACTCCTTGGCGGCCGCTTATTGGGGCCTGGAGCCTGGGGCTCGCTCGGGCCACTTCGGAGGTGGGATGCCCCCGACCTCTCGGCCTGGGGCTCGGTCACTCAGGCACAGCTGGCTGCCGGCGGAGCTCACGGGCGCGTCACTGCAACTCCCCCTGGCTTCTGCTCCGCGGCTGCTGAGTGAGCCCTCATCTGGGACTCTCCTCAGCTCTTTCTGGGACAGTGGCGCGGCTGCCCCTCTGTTGGTCTTCCTTGGTCTCTTGTGTTCTGGGGGCCTCTGGATGTCTGGAGTTTTGATCTCCTCCATACCTGCTTCATGCCCTGGAGGACGGGGCTGTGGCCCCCCCACACCCTCTAGCAGATTATTACATGAAGGAACCTTTTAAAAAACAAAAAACAAGCGCGTCCATGCTCACAGGTGTACACACGGGTGATCACACCCACAAACTACACCCTTTTTGGCTCCTACCTCAAAGCACACTGTCTTCTGTTGATCTTATGTGCTGCACAATAATGTTTAATATTTAGTATTTACTGTCATATTCCCATATATCATTGTGATGTTGTTTATTCTATTACTCTTGTTCTCTTCTGCTTGTTTTCTTTTTTCTTTCTCAGCAGGTGACCCAGGTGATTGATATATGCATTTTTTTTCCTCTGCCCATTCTGTTGGTTTTTGTCTTTTGGCCTTCTCCCCCGTCCCTCTTCTCAGCTGTTTCTCTTTCCCTCTTTCTTTCTCCCCTTCTTTCCCCCAGTCAAGTCTGTCCCGTATTCAGTAAGTGAAAATAAAATAAACAATAAAAGGTGAATCAAATGGACCATTATGGCAAGGCTGGGATGGTCAATTTGGTAAAGTAAATCCGTTGGGCATCTTTCTTTGCCTTTAGACAATAATTCTGATGGCAAAAGAGCCAAACGGGACAGGCCAAAAAAAAAAAAAAAAGAAAAAAAAAGATAATTCATTCCTCTTTCCTCCCTAATTAAAAACAAACAAACATTTTTACAGGTTAGCAAAAGGAACGCATTTCTTTAAGTTTAGTAGTTTAAAAAAGAGCTGTAGGGTTTTTGTAGGGTTAAACAGTTAGATCAAATTACCCTTTCTTGTACTATACCTTGTTTTAACCAGCAGTTTGTCCCACATAAAATAATTGTAATTATTATTTTTTGTATTATAGACATGCATTTTTTTAACCTGATTGCTAGTTTCATGAGTTAAAGGGTTCTTGCAGATTACTCTAGCCTTAAAAAATAAATCCTTTTGGTCTATTTTTCAAAATTTTACCTGAGAGCTGCTGATAATGGGTGTTGCTGAAGGAGGAGTGTTTGTGCAAACCTTCAGATGAAGCAGACATCTGGATGACTGAAAAGCAGTTTGAGCTGACTCCTCCCTGGCTCAGTCTATGCTCTGTTTGCCTACTGCGTGATACCATCAACAGAAGCTAAACAAAAAGCTCTGAAAGCCTTTGTAACATAAATACACCAGAGGAGGAGCCCTCAGACCACTAATAATTTGAAGAGTACATCAGTACAATTATAAGGTCTTCTTGTTTACTGTAAAATAACTGTTGATGTGGAAATAATATAAAAAAGATACATTATTATAGTGGTGATAGTCACATATGGTTTCATAACTCATTCATTTGTTGAAAAAAGGTTTTTCCATCCTAAATGCAGATATTTAACTAAATGTTAGAATATAAGTGATTTATTTTAGTCATTTACTTTCACCTGTAATTAGGTGACAAACTATGGTTTGTCAGATTATTATAATTATGTTATTATTATTATATAATAACGGATGGATGAAAGCATTTGAAAAAAATCTGTTCCAAAGCATGCAGATGTTGCACCCTCAGTGTCATGATGCAGCTTTTGTTTTTTCATTTCCAACAATTCAGTTTTGGAGTTTACATGAAGCAGGCATGCCATCACTAACCTATGTTCTCTATTGTCAAAAGTGTTTAAAAAATCTCCACAGAAAAAGCACTTGCAATGAACTAAAAGTGGTGAATGTCAATTATGTATGAACACATAGTATATTTGACTAAATTCTGCTAAAATATAGAAATATATTCTTTCAAGCTGCTGGAGCAATTTCAGGCTGATCAGGAATTTGTGCAGCAGAAAAAATGTTAAATTAGAAATTTGACTTACTTATTGTTAAAGTCTTTAACCATGTTTGGAAAACCTCAAAACACGATCTTCTGGTCAAAATTCTTTGGTAAGATGGAAATAATTTGAAAAAATTCAAAATTGAAGTGGCTGATGGGATTTTTCAAATTAATGTCTCCAGATTTCACTTAATGACACCCAGAGAGAAACCATTCAAGCACAGATAAACACCCACAGCTTTTGATGTCTGAGGTGACATAGGCAATGGCGATTGCTACTGCACACTCATTTTGTTTTTTGTTCCTGGCCCTCATGTTGTTACTATGTAAATAAAATAATAGGTTCTCACATCATGAATCATGAACACATGTAGACTGCTTTTCTTTGGGGTAGGAGGAGTCAGTGTAAAACTTTCTGATCTCGCCTCTACTTATTTGACTGCTGGGAGCAGTGTGCACACAGTTTGACATGATGGACTGCATGACAGGGCTGCTGTTTTTAACTCTCTGCTGGGCAGGTGAAGAGTTTGATCTTGCTTTAATAAAGTTTTCTTTGTGTTATCGACATATTTCATATTCGGTTTTCTTTTTTGTAGGTGTTGACGGACAGACTTTGACAGAATCTGAACCAGTAATTAAAAGGCCTGGAGAATCTCACAGACTGACATGTACAGCCTCTGGATTCACATTCAGCGACTATGCGATGGTCTGGGTGAGACAGGCTCCTGGAAAAGCACTGGAGTGGATTGCTCATTTAACTAAACCAACTGGTAGCACTAAATCCTACTCTCAGTCAGTCCAAGGTCGGTTTACGATCTCCAGAGACAATGACAAACAGCAGGTGTATCTAGAGATGAACAGCCTGAAGACTGAAGATTCTGCTGTTTATTATTGTGCTCGAAGGCCACAGTGACTGAAGTCATTTTAAAAGCTGTACAAAATCCTACTGTACTCATTTTTGAGCTCATTCTAAATATAGAAATATATTACTATTCAGGCACAACATTTACATTTCACGAGACTTTTATATTCTTCATATTAAATTCTTCATATTCAATGTGTAGATATACTATCTATCTATCTATCTATCTATCTATCTATCTATCTATCTATCTATCTATCTATCTATCTATCTATCTATCTATCTATCAGATAGATAGATAGATAGATACACTCAACAAAAATATAAACGCAACACCTTTGTTACTGCTCCCATTCCCCATGGGATGGACGTAGAGACCTAAAATTCATTCCAGATACACAATATAACCATCCCTCCCAAACAGTGGTCACAAATCAGTCCAAATGTGTGGTAGTGGGCACATCTGCCATATTGAGATAATCCATCCCACCTCACAGGTGTGCCACATCAGGATGCTGATCTGACATCATGAGTAGTGCACAGGTGTACCTCAGACTGCCCACAACAAAAGGCCACCCTGGAATGTGCAGTTTTGTCTCACAGCAAAATGCCACAGATGCCACAAGCAATGAGGGAGCGTGCAATTGGCATGCTGACAGCAGGAATGTCAACCAGATCTGTCGCCCGTGCATTGAATGTTCATTTCTCAACCATAAGCCGTCTCCACAGGCGTTTCAGAGAATATGGCAGCACATCCAACCGGCCTCACAACCGCAGACCTCGTGTAACCACACCAGCCCAGGACCTCCACATCCAGCAGGTTCACCTCCAAGATCGTCTGAGACCAGCCACCCAGACAGCTGCTGGAACAATTGGTTTGCACAACCAAACAATTTCTGCAAAAACTGTCAGAAACCGTCTCAGGGACGCTCAACTGCATGCCCGTCGTCCTCATCGGGGTCTTGACCTGACTCCAGCTCGTCGCCGTAACAGACTTGTGTGGGCAAATGCTCACATTCGATGGCGTCTGGCACGTTGGAGAGGTGTGCGCTTCACGGATGAATCATGGTTCACATTGTTCAGGGCAGATGGCAGCTGAGAATGTCCCAGTTCTTGCATGGCCAGCATACTCACCGGACATGTCACCCATTGAGCATGTTCGGGATGTGCTTGACCGGCGTATACGACAGCGTGTACCAGTTCCCACGAATATCCAACAACCTCGCACAGCCATTGAAGTAGGGCTGAACGATATATCGCATTTGCGATAATATCGCGACATGATCAAGTGCAATTTTCTAACCGCAAAGGCTGCGATTATACTGCGATTATATTATACAATTCATGGGCTGCATCCTCCTGAGGCCGCATTTGTAGACCGATTACGTCACAGCGACGCGCCGAAGGCTGTCCAAATTACTACCATATCCCAGAATTCATAGCGCGGCCCAGCCAAACTCCAGTTTCCAGCAATGGCGGCTGCTACTAAGTTTTAAAATTACTCATACTAATCTTTCTGGGTCACAAAATAAACTTTTAACATATTTTCAGGCGAGAA
Organism: Rhamphochromis sp. 'chilingali'; assembly: GCF_963969265.1. Taxonomy (NCBI): domain Eukaryota; kingdom Metazoa; phylum Chordata; class Actinopteri; order Cichliformes; family Cichlidae; genus Rhamphochromis; species Rhamphochromis sp. 'chilingali'. The sequence goes on along the minus strand of NC_137942.1, from coordinate 19,974,486 downwards.
AGTAGTTGTGTAAACATCAAATATCTGCTCGGTTTATCAAGATATCCCATATTTGTAAAAGTGCTTCGACGTTTTCAGAGGCGTCTGCTACCCACCAGCTCGACAGCTAGCCGGGAGCTCGAGGGTCACTGATGCGGCCGAGAACGGCACAACTCCCGGCACATCATTTTCAGATCACCGCGGAGTTTCGCTGCTCGGGTTAAACGTAATATATAAGTCACTTAGACAACCTAAAAATGTTATTGTTGGGCTTTTTTCAGTGTTTTGTTTGTTCGTGAGTAAATCGGTTTGGCTGAGATTAAAGTTATTAGATTAGATAAAATAAAACTTTATTAATCCCCCGGGTGGGTTCCTCCTTGGTTTTCACACAGCTGACCAAACGTCAAACAGAAAACTTATTAAACAGAAGTATGAGACAGTCGAGAATTTACACCAGTGTCTGGTTATATTTTAGATAGCAAGAAGCAGACGGCCGAGTTTATTAAACTCCACCGAGACAGCGGTGACGCTAATCAGAACTAGCCTTCTGATTCAGAAGGCTAGACCGTCCAATTTCACGCCTTTAAACTTTAAAGGCGTGTTTGTGTGTGTGTTTATACAATTGCTATTATGTTTGCACTTTATGTGTAATGTTACTGACTACAGAGATCAGTAAGATGTGTGTATTTTTTATTTATTAGTTTTATTTATTTAATATTATTTTTTAATTGAATGACTGTCTAGTAGTTCACAGATGTCGAAAAACTGAGTGTGGTAAAGCCACTGATTTTTTTTATGTATATTTCTGCAATCTGCACATTGTACTGACTTTCATTTTAATGTTTACACCAGGGTTCTATCTATCTATCTGATAGATAGATAGATAGATAGATAGATAGATAGATAGATAGATAGATAGATAGATAGATAGATAGATAGATAGATAGATAGATAGATAGATAGATTGAGCGATCCTCAAGGTTGGCAACACAACATCTGACTTTAGTACTTCACCTGTTCACCCTTGGGTTTAATTTAACTTTAACTTTAAATTTGACACATCCTAGTTTTTATCTGTTCTTAAAAATATGTTTTTATTTGTTCTTACAGTTGTGGTCAAAAGTACACACACATACACTTGTAAAGAATATAATATAATGGCTCTACTGAGTGTCCCGTTATTTCTAAAACTCTGATTTTTCTCTGTTAGAGTGATTGGAACAGATACTTCTTTGTCACAAAAAACATTCATGAAGTTTGGTTATTTTATGACTTTATTATGGGTTAACAGAACAACAAAAAGTGATCACATCTGCTGGGTCAAAAATATACATACAGCAACATGAATTAGCAATTTTGGTGACTTAGAAAGTTGTCAGTGAACTGAGCTTCATAGCATGGCCTCTTAACTTCTTGTGAGTGATTATGAGTGACTACAGCTGGTAACTTCTCTTAGGCCAGGTAAATATGGCTCATTGGATACAAATGCCCACAAACGCTAAAATGGGAAAGTCAAAGGAGCTCAGCATGGATCCGAAAAAGCGAATTATTGACTTGAACAAGTCAGGAAAGTCACTTGGTGCCATTTCAAAGCAGCTGCATGTCCCAAGAGCAACAGTGCAAACAATTGTTTGTAAGTATAAAGTGCATGGCACTGTTTCATCACTGCCAAGATCATTAAGAAAACGCAAGCTATCACCTGCTGCTGAGAGAAAATTGGTCAGGAGGGTAAAGAGTCAACCATGAATCACCAAAAAGCAGATGTGCCAAGAATTAGAAGCTGCTGGAACACAGGTGTCATTGTCCACAGTCAAATGTGTTTTGCATCTCCATGGACTGAGAGGCTGCCGTGCAAGAAGGTAGCCCTTGCTCCAAAAGCGGCACCTTACGGCTCGACTGAAGTTTGCTGCTTATCACATGGACAAAGATAAAACCTTCTGGAGGAAAGTTCTGTGGTCAGACGAAACAAAAATCTAGCTTTTTGGCCACAATGCCCAGCAATATGTTTGGAGGAGAAAAGGTGAGGCCTTTAACCCCAAGAACACCATGCCTACAATCAAGCATGGTGGTGGGAGTATTATGCTGTGGGGCTGTTTTGTTGCCAATGGAACTGGTGCTTTACAGAGAGTAAATGGGATAATGAAGAAGGAGGATTACCTTCACATTCTTCAACATAACCTAAAAACATCAGCACGAAGGTTGGGTCTTGGGCGCAGTTGGGTGTTCCAACAGGACAATGACCCCAAACACACATCAAAAGTGGTAAAGGAATGGCTAAATCAGGCTAAAATAAGGGTTTTAGAATGGCCTTCCCAAAGTCCTGACTTAAACCCCATTGATAAGAAGAAACAAGTCCATGTCAGAAAGCCATCAAATTTAACTGAACTGCACCAATTCTGTCAAGAGGAATGGTCAAAGATTCAACCAGAAGCTTGTGGATGGCTACCAAAAGCGCCTAATTGAAGTGAAAATGGCTAAGGGACGTGTAACCAAATATTAGCACTGCTGTATGTATATTTTTGACCCAGTAGATGTGATCACTTTTTTCTGTTAACCCATAATAAAGTCATAAAAGAACCAAACTTCATGAATGTTTTTTGTGACAAAGAAGTATCTGTTCCAATCAGAGTTTTAGAAATAACGGGACACTCGGAGGAGTCATTATATTATATTCTTTACAAATGCATGTAAACTTTTGACCACAACTGTACACATGGTTTCAGTTCCTCAGCAAATTTGCTGCTTAAAGTATCTCTACACCTTTGTCTTCACACAGCTGGAAGACCTGAAGACATATTTTTTTTAATGCAAAACTATATGCACCAACAAGAGGGCACCAAAGCAACAGGTTGCACTGTAACCCTAACTGTATAGAAATAGACAATCAAATGCTTATAAAAAATAACAGTGCCAACTTTGACATAAAATAGAGGTGCACACCACTGATGTTGCCAAGACAAAGACAAAATCTTCATTTTCTTAATCCACATGTTATTATTGTTGGAAATTATATTTATTTAGGCTTTTTTTTCCAAGTATGTCCAGGATTGTTCTCATTCAGTCAAAGTAATAGTTGTACAGCCTGGACAGTCTAAAATAAGTCTAACCACAACTGGGTGAGGAGATGATGTTGCACCTGTTCTGTACTTTGGTATTTTAGAGGTTTACTGGCAAAAAACAACTTCTGGCTCTGTCTGAAAACTGTCCTAAAAAGTATAACTTTGAGTGAACCAAAAATATTTTTTCTGCTAAGGAGGAGGAGTCCATGCAAAACCGATATCTACAATATCCTCATATTGGTGTAGAGCAAAGGTCAGAAGCTCAATCTAATACATACACACTGCAAACTGGACAAAGAAAACCGACTTTTACAATGACCAGATCTGCTTATTTAGTTGTTTCTTTCATTGTGTGTTCTACTTTGGCTGGTAAGGGTATATAAATCTGTTGGACAAACACATGTAGATGTAATTGTTCGTTGTCCTAATCCGTTGTTGACATTTGTGTAGGTACTGAGGGTCAAACACTGACAGAGTCTGAACCAGTGGTTAAAAGGCCTGGAGACTCACACAGACTGACCTGTACATACTCAGGGTTTGCTGGTGACATTTATGCTGACTGGATCAGGCAGGCTTCTTTAAAAGGACTGGAATGGATCGCTCATATTGAATCTAGCAGTAACTCCTACTACTCTCAGTCATTCAGAGGCCGATTTACCATCTCCAGAGACAACAGCAGAAAGCAGGTGTATCTGCAGATGAACAGCTTGACGACTGAGGATTCTGCTGTTTATTATTGTGTTCAAGAGGCACAGGGACACACGATGATGCAATGCTGTACAAAAACTTTATGTGTCAGATTCATTTTTCAGAGATACAGAGTGATTATTAGTTATTTGTATCTGGTAACATGAATATTCATTAGTAAATAAAGCTAACATATTGACACACACAGTTTTAGTTCCTCCAAAGCTATTTTCCTTCAGTGTCAAGTTAATCCTTTGTTTTCACACATCTGTAGAGACTGAAAACATCAAGGGTATTTTATGTAAACCAGCAACAACAAAATATTAGTTTATGTAGAACTTAGTCTTGGATGCTAGCAGTGTTAACACTTGCACAAATACGTAGTTTAAGTAACAACAAAAAAGAACGCTTTAGGTTCAATTTAGTTCAGCTTAAGTTTCAAATATGTTGTTTTTAGTTCAGTTTTTATCCCCAGTGAAAACCTCACATTATATTTAGACAACACTCTTTGTTTCCATGGGGGCCTATTATAATTTTTATTGCAATTCTGATTTTAAAAAACATCTTCCATTAAACATATTATTTGCTAATGCACAAGGAATTAGGAGATTATCATTTATCATATTTATTAGTCATCATTCTTTTGCAGTATAAACTGTGAACAAAAAAGCTTTTTGCAACAGATGTGAAGTGTGAACAGCTGGTCACTGGCAGCCATCCTGACTTTGACAGCATCAGGGCATCACCTGTCTATTTCCCTTTATTGGGCAGCTTCCAGCATGATATTCACTATATTTCATAACCTGCAACCATGAGAGCAAGAGACCTGCAATCTTTTATGGCAGAAATCTGTTTTTCTATTATATAAACAACAGCAAATCATTCATTGCCAGTTATACTCTGCAACATAAAATCTTTATTGTGTACAATGTAAAACATTTAACATTTCTAGTAGTTAAAATTTTCAGTTCACATCTTTGTTCAAAATGATGAAAATCTACAAAGTAACTTTTTCCTTTATACATCAGTATTTCAAGAAACATCAGAGCTAAATTACTTACTTACCAAATTACTGTCACATATTTAACTATAAAAAGCTATCCAATCCAGATTTCTAGTTCCTCTGTCTCTGACATGAAGAAAAATGTCAGAACATTTTACAAACTTTAGAAATTCCACTGTGTTTGCAGATTCATTGTCACTGGTGCAGATGGAATGATTTTAAATGTACGCTTATTTTTTTGTCTCTTGTGACATTTCACTGAAAGGTGTTTTTTCCAGAAATAATTCCTTTTAAAACTTTGTATAACTTAGCATAAAGACTCAATGAAAATATTTTACAACCACCTAAAGGTGGCAGAAAATTGAACATGAACTGATGTGAAGGCCTGAAATACATGTAACCATGTACACACTATAAAAGGATTGTTGTTGTTGTTGTTGTTTCTTACTTTGTATTTCAGTGGGTCACAATACTTTTTTACTGCAGTAAATTCCTGAATGTTTTAATGCTGTATGTAGATGTCAGTAATAAATAATAAAAACAGTCACATTTTAAGATGGCATGGCAAACCTCTTAATAAACAGTTGGTTGCATTATTTATTGATACAACTCTAGGAAATGTATAACTTTTCAGGTACATTACCTGGCATCTCAACAGCTAATGAGAAGATGCTGAGCTTTTTATTTGCTTTAAATTTGTAGAATTCTACTGGAAAAAAATACTTTTGAAAGTTTTTCTAAAGGATACACTGAAAGTATAACACTACATGAATTGTCAGTTGCATTAATTATATATAAAAAAAAATCATGACAATGTGACTTTTTTAATATTTCATTTGTTGTTTGACCGGAGACTGCAGATCTAAATGTTGTATAACACATCTCTGTGTTATACTGAGATGTTTTTGTTCATGGTCCCCGGCAAACAAATAAATATCAGTTACAGTTTTTAACCTGCAAATCTCTGCTATATATACAAAAAGACAGGTGCAGATCCTTCCGTGCTGATAGCGCATGGAACAACTTTGAGCAGAAAAAGTTAGGAAAATGTAGTTTAATATTCTGTTTCATTGTGGGGGGCTGTGAAAGTGTGAATACAATTAAACAAATATTAGGCAAAGTTATCATGAAAAGTTTTTTTAAATAGAACAGTCACCCTTCTGTTGGCTACAGTCAGTGCCTCGTGTGGTTTATTCTATGCAAACTCAGTGAGCTTCCTCGCTACTCAGCCATAAAAACCTCCTCATATTTTTTGGCTGGAGATACCAGAAATCTCACCATAAACAATGTTGTCTGTAGCTCTGCTACTGTTAGCAGCTGGATCATGTAGGTTTCTCTGGATTTATCATACATGGTTTGCATTTGTCATAGTAACCAATTTATCTGTAACTGCACAATTTGAAATATGCTTCTCTCTTTACAGGTGTAAAGTGTGAACAGCTGACACAGTCAGGCCCTTTGACTTTGCAGCCAGGTCAACGTCTGACTATCAGTTGTCAGGTCACTTATTCTATAAGCACTTACTGGACAGCTTGGATCAGACAGCCTGCAGGGAAAGGACTGGAGTGGGTTGGAGGGTCAGGTGTTGGACATAGCACACTCTACAAAGATTCACTAAAGAACAAGTTCAGTATCAGCTTAGATTCTTCCAGCAAGACAGTGACTCTAAATGGACAGAATCTGCAGCCTGAAGACACTGCTGTGTATTACTGTGCCAGGAAACCACAATAACACAAACCAGCTGCAGACCTGAACAAAAACCCCAAAGTCCTTAAATACATACTGTGTCTAAAAAAGTATTCATAGCGCTTCACTTGTATTGTCATTTTGTCACATTGTAGCTTTATTCCAAAATGGACTAAATTCATTTTTCACCTCAAAATTCTATGACAAAGTGAATCCTCTCTGGATAATCTGTATGTATAACAACAAGAGGAGAGACAAGAGGACAATTAGTGCCTTTGTTGCAACAAATTTTAATTACAGTGTCAATTTAAAGTATGACTGAGTAATACAATTAAAGAAATGCTAGGCAAAGTTGGTTTCCTGGCAAGTTTATCAGATAACATAGTTGGTAACTTCCTTGCTACTCGACTATAAAAACTGCTTATAAGAAAACTTCAGGTGAATGCAAACAGGCCATTTATTCTTTTGGCAACTTTTGGCAACTGTACAGCTTGGATAAGACAGTCTGTAGGAAAAGTACCAGTGGGTCACAGCAGGTGGCTGCCCCTTCCTGTTGAAAGGAAGAATAATCCATTAGTTTTGGTACTGTTAGATAGCTATATATTTCTTCCTTGTCTTTTTTGTGCTTAAATTGTTTTTTTCTGAATGTTGTTTTTTGTTGGGATGAGGTTTTCAGGGAATGCAGGATGAAAGAAGCTGCAGAGTGGCATAAGAGACTGCACCTCTGCTTGCTGGTGCCAACTCTGAGTAGTCACATTTTGTTTTGGGGAGGGGGTTGTTATACATTTGTTCAGATTACTAGAAATAAAAGCTCGCCAGCTCTTTAGGTCTTCCTCAGAAAGATTCCCAATTATCCACAAAGCCCACATTTTTTTTCGGACAGCACTCACACAGCCAGCATTTTAAGGAGAATATGTGGCTAAACATTATGTTCTTAAATCTCTGTAAAGACTTCTCAGCAATGCAATGACTGCCACAACATTAAGTGCAACTAATGCCAGGACAATTTTCAGTAAATTGCATGTCACAAATGTTAGTAAATCAGTTTGGGCACCTGATTCTTTCTAATCCGTACATTTTGCATTTTGAGATAGGAACTCCCAGAAATGCATATGCAACAGGATCAGTTACTGTTCACCCCTCTTGCAAACAACCTTGTCACTTTTCATATATGTACATTTTAAGATAATGTGACAAACCTGTTATCAAATAGTTGCTTAGATTGGCAGAGATACAATGTTTGCTTTTCATGCACTTTGCTACTTTTTATTCAGATTATTTTAACATGTTTCTATGATACAGTGATGTGGAAAAACTGTTTGCCACCTTCCTGATTTCCTTTTTTTGGTTTGTATGTTTATCACACTTAAATATTTTAAATCATCAAATAAATGTAAATATGAGACAAAGACAACAGAAGTAAACATAAAATGCAGTTTCTAAATGAAGGTGTTAATTATTAAGGGAAAAAAATCCAAACTTACGTGGTCCTGTGTGGAAAAAATGATTGTCTCCTAAACCCAATAACTGGTTGGGCCCTTAGTAGCAACAATGGAATCAAGTGTTTGTGGTTAATGGCAATGAGTCTTTTATCAGTTTCTTGGATGTTGTTTTGTAGTCTTTTGTGACATCTTAGACGATAATTTCACTATTGGGGTAATTATGCTCGGCCAGCCACTCCTGGGAAGAGTCACCACTGTTCCATGTTTTTGCCATTTGTGGATAATGGATCTCACTGTGGTTTGTTTGAGTGCCACAGCTTTAGAAATGGCTTTATAACCTTATAAACTTCTCCAGACTGAGAGCTCTTAATTACTTGTTTGTTGTTTTTCATTGTTCCTGATTTTCCTTGGATTGCAGCATGATGTCTGGCCTTTGAGGAATTTTTGGTCTAGTCCACTTTGTCAGGGAGGGCCTGTGAGATTATTCTGTTATCATATGTTATCTTATATCTGTGGTTAAAGTAGTTGAATTATGTTAACTGCTGTAGGTCATATAATATCCCTTAGTCTAGATTGTGTGCTGTGTATGTAGCTTAGTTTCCATTATATTTTTGGGTTAAAAGAATGTGACCATTTTTGGATTTGTTAGACAGGTGTGGATTACCCTGTACCCTTGATCTGCTGTGAATGTGTTACACTGTTTCTTGACATTTCATACTGCTGAATCATGAAGAGAATGTTGTGTGCAGAGGACCTTGTGCCGATAATAGAAGAGACAGACCACATTCCATACCCCCACCTTTACAGAGAGCAGAAGGACAGGGAGCCGAGGTCATAACTTAGGCGCCGTAACAGAGAAAGAATGTGAATGTCTAGGCTTTTACGACAAGGTGGGGGCCACTAGAGGCTATAAGAAGCTGAGTAACCCGTCACCATTTTGAGATTTGCTGTGACCCTCTGCATGCATGTCTCCCCATCTGGATGGTTTATGCTCATTGTATGGAAATAAATGATTGTTGATTGAGCATTTATACACCGAGTATTGTCCTTCCTTCAGCCCAAAGATTCAAAGAATTGGGAGATCTTAACAACCTTTTAAGTGATTTCAGGTGAACAGGTGTGGCACTAATCAGGCCTGTGTGTGGCTAGAGAAATTAAACACTTTCCAAACATGTGATAAACCAAAGGTAATTTACATTATAACACCTTCATAAGCATATTCATATAGAAACTGCATTTTGTGTTTACTTGTGCTATCTCTGTCTAATATTGAAATTTAAGTGTGAAAAACATACAAAAAAAATAGGTAATCAGATAGAGGCAAACATTTTTTTTACACACCACTGTATAGTGATGAATGAAATGCATACAAAGTACTTTCGGTACACTTTTCATCATTTTTAAATCTGGGTCTGGCATCAAACTAAAATTGTTAATCATAATATGACCTTTAGTACTTCTATGCATTAGGGCTTTCTAGCTGATCCAAAGCTGAGACAAATCTAAAATTGAACTTAAACTATGTTTTCAAAGACACTATAATATTAATTAGCTTATTATTGTTACTGCTGAATGAGTACCCTGGTATAGTGAAGACTGTAACATGAATGCTATGAGAGAAAGCAAAAATAATATCAAATCTGTGTAAAAATCTGTAATTGTTATGGAAACATGCATTATTAAAAAAGTGATATTGTCATCATTTTTATACAATATGCAGAGGTTTGGAGGAGAGATTAATTCTTCAGACAAAAGGCGTGTTCATAGCACAGACTTGCTAGCATTTGAAAAACTGTGAATTAAAACATTTCCTTCAGTTATCACTTTCCTGTGAGGTGGAGTCAATGCAAAGCATCTTCAACTACTACTTAACCCTCTTTAGAGAGAACAACAGACACCTTTGTGCACTTCTATAGCACTATGATGGATTTTAAGGCAGGACTGCTGCTTTTAGCTGTTTGCTGGGCAGGCAAGGTTTTTCTCTGAGCTTAAATTGACATTGACATGAAATTTTGAAGAATAAGTCATTTGATTTTTTTCTAATGTCTTGACAGGTGTTGATGGTCAGACTCTGACACAATCTGAGCCAGTGATTAAAAGGCCTGGAGAATCCCACAGACTGACCTGTACAGCCTCTGGATTCACATTCAGCAGCTACAGGATGGTTTGGGTCAGACAGGCTCCTGGAAAAGGACTGGAGTGGATTGCTTTTATACACACAGGCAGTTCTCATATCTATTACTCCCAGTCAGTCCAGGGTAGATTCATCATTTCCAGAGATGACTCCAGCAGTAAACTTTTTCTACAAATGAACAGTTTGAAAACTGAGGACACAGCAGTTTATTACTGTGCCCGGTGTGACACAGTGACAGCCAGTAATAGGAGAGTCATACAAAAACTACTTCCCAGATTCACTAATACCCCTAGTAACACACAGTAGTCTCATAGTGGTTGCCCTGAGATGCTAAATTTATTCATTTACCTGTGGATGAAAATTCTCAAAACAGGCTAAACTACAATAATTACTTATTTATTTGTGATTATTTAGGTACTACCATGGAGAACATAAACTACTTTTGCAAAAAGCAACAAAGTGACAGCTAAAACTTGCATCAAACCAACAAATCATTGCACAGGTCTTACAATGATTTTTGCTCCTTTTTATTTATTTATTTTTTCATAGTTTTAGGTTCAAGGAATTAGATATGTACATATAAGAATATATATATACACTTATATGAGCCCACCAGAGGAAGAGCCAATGATGATTTGAAGGAAAAGTTTTTTTCAAAGCAGAGCTTTAAATCATTTAGACCCAAGTGTAGCATTTCTGAAAGAGACTTAATTAGTCACTGTCTGCAGCTCACATTAATAGGAATATAAAGCAACAATTGAACACTGTGATATGCCACAGTGTTGATGACACTGAGGAAAAGGTGATATTTTTTCCTTTCCTTATCTTCTTCCTGTGAGGTGTCCATACAAACCAGCAGCTCTAACTGCTACCTAATGACAGATAACAGACAACTTTGGGTGCCATATTGTATGATGGATTACAAGACAGGACTGCTGCTTTTAGCTGTTTGCAGGTCTGGTCAGGATTTTCCCTGATCTTGATTGTCAATGTCTTGCAAGGTCTTGATCATCAGATTCAGAGAATCTGAAGCAGTGATTAAAAGGCTCTGGGTTTACATTAAGCAGCTACAAAATGAACTAGATCAGACAGGCTCCTGAAAAAGGACTGGAGTGGATTGCTTATATCAGCACTTACAGTTCTCCTAGCTCTCACTTCGAGTCAATCCTGGGTAGATTTACCATCTCCAGAGATGACTCCCGTAGTAAAGTGTATCTATAATTAAGAGTTTGAAGACTAAGGACACAGCAGTTTATTACTCTGCTCGATGAGACACAGTAATAACGTTTTTGCAAGTAATTCATGCAAAAACTATTCCCTTTTACTCTTCCTTGTCCTGATATGTTGTCCTGATAAGCCCATTTATTATGTATGTATGAAAATTCACAAAACAATATAAATTACCATGACTACTTTTTACACAAGGGCACTATCTGTGTAAACATAGACTACTTTTGAAAAACACTACACAGTGACCACAAAAGCCAGCAAAACACTGCACCGGTGTTAGAAGTGCAAACAAGTTTTGATAAAGGTTGATTTTTCTTTTTATATTACATACAAACCACCATTCAAATATCCAGATGGAACACATTACAAACTAACTTTTAAAAAATGGATTTGATTTGATCCGTATACAGGGCAAAGTAGTTTGTAATAGAGATCAGTTAGATTCGATGAGTAACTGATGGATGAGTATTCAGAAGAAAACAGGTTCATCTCAGGCTCTCCAAAGTATGGAGGCCTATCACCCCTCACCACTCTCCCTGCCTCAGGCGTCGGTGCATTGGTAGTTCTTGGTGTCTGGGGCTGGGCGCTCAGGTATGTACCGGCTCACTCCCAGTGGCTGCTTGGAGGGGCCGGGCGTCCGTAGCTCGGTCGGGCCTCCTCCGGGGGGTAGGGGGCCCAGGAGCCTCCGGGCTCTGGACCTGCTGCTCGGTCCTCCTTGGGCTCTCGCACTCTGGGAACTCTGGATATCTGGAGCCTGGATCTCCTCCATGCCTGATTCATGCCCTGGGGGGACGGGGGGCTATGGCTCCCCACACTCTCTAGCAGATTGTTATATGGATAAACCTTTTGAATATAAGTGCACTGATCCACACAGGTGTGCACACAGGTGTTACATGGGTGTTCACAGACACAAACTACACCTTTCTTGGCTGCTACCTCAAAGCACATTGTGCGCTGTCAGTCCTGCGTGCTGCACAACAACATTCAATATTTAGTATTTACTGTTATTTATACTTAGCTATGATGTTGTGTTTATTATGCTGCTCTCTTTTTTTGCTTTTTTTCTCTTTTTTTTTCTCTCAACAGGTGATCCAGTGGACCAATAAGGCAAAGCAATGAAGATCCACTTGGTAATGTTGGGTATCTTTGTTGGCCTTCAGACAACAATTTTGACGGCTAAAGAACCAAACGGGACAGGTGGGGGAAAAAAGGGAGAAAAAGAAGAAGAAAACAGGTTCTGTTATGTGTAATAGCTGTGCTAATAGTTTTGCAAAGTGTGTTATAATATTGCAACAACAGAGATACTAAGTGCACTCAGAAGAAAATGACCTCAAATTTCTAAATATTAAACTTTTTGTCTTTTCAACACAGTGTCAAAGCTCAGTATGTGACAAAGCAAAATATTTCACTTAGTCAGATTATATATTCAGTGCTATAATTGTTGTTGAAGAGACATTAAAAATGTTGCTAATTTTTAAGGTTGTGAAAACATTTTAAGACATTTGCTTACACCGAGCATTTATTCTAGTTTCACCATGAAAAGAGTTCATGCAGAACCAGTCTGATAGTACAATGTGAGGAGGAGTCAATGCAAAATTTATCTTCAGCCTCTACTTATCTGACTGCAAGGAGCATGACAGAGAGAGCAGATGTCACACAGTTTAACATGATGGACTACAAGAGAGTATTGCTGCTTTTAACTATCTGCTGGGGAGGTAAAGCTAAATGACCTTTAATTATCAATAAAATGCTGCAAAATGAAAGAAACTGACTATGATTTGGTTGTTATTTAACAGTCCATGCCCAGACTCTGACACAATCTGAACCAGTTGTTAAAAAACCGGGAGAATCTCACAGACTCACCTGTACCAGCTCTGGACTCTCATTTAGTAGCAACTGGATGGCCTGGATCAGACAGGCTCCTGGGAAAGGACTGGAGTGGATTGCAACTGATACTAATGGTGGCAGCAACTACTACTCTCAGTCAGTACAAGGCAGGTTTACTGCCTCCAGAGACAACAGCAGAAAACAGCTGTATCTGCAAATGAACAGCCTGAAGACTGAAGATTCTGCTGTTTATTATTGTGCTCGACACTCACAGTGACTGGAATCAGTGAAGCAGCTGAACAAAATCCTCGAGTGGACCTCAGACATATGTTTTAAAACCCTGTTAAGAAAACAATAATGAAATTATTATTTCATTATAATAATTACATTATTGTTTTCATATTTACATTTTTTGGAACAACCTCTTTGCTTTTGCAAGTGTCATTACCTTCATGTACATCTATTAAAGAGATGGGCTTTGATGATTTGTAAGATTTTCTCGTTGTCTATGTAAAAAAAAAAAAAAAAAATATATATATATATATATATAAATATAAATATATATATATGTATTTATATATATCCAAACACAGCTTACTAAATAAAAACAAAAAGTCCAAAGATGACACAGATGACACAGACAACACGACAACGAACAAAGGGAGACAGAGGACTTGAATACACGCATGACTGAAGTTTCCAACTACAAGTGAGTAAATATAATCATTTCCAGTGGACGACCCCATCGATTAAAGCCTAAAGCAGCCAAATAAGTCAGACCATGAGTATGCTAATAATTTTTGCACAAACTCACAGAGTTGCACTTCATGAATTTGTGCCACAGAGTGACTCTGTTAACAGGTTCTATGACTTACTGAGGTCTAAACATGACTTATAAACAGAGGTGGGAAGAAACAGAAATACTTTGCTAGTGTATTTAAGCAAAATTTTCAGGTATATGTAGTTTTATTTATTTTTTTTTATTTTTGACTGATTTTAATTTTACTTCCTAAATTAAGAAAGAAATATCTCCTTTCTACTTCTTACATTTTCAAAACAAAGTGTTATCTGATGCAGTTGAGGGACATTTTATTTTATACCACTCCAGCCCCTCAAACTAATCTGAATTCCCTAAATAGAGGGAACAATATTGTAACACATAAAAGTTCATCCTTGTGGTGTATCCACAAAGAATACAGCACACAAGCACATAAAGAAAAGACACAAAAGCATATACAGTGGTGTGAAAAAGTGTTTGCCCCCTTCCTGATTTCCCATTTTTTTGCATTTTTGTGAAGGTGTTTATGATGAAGGGGAAAAAACTTACATGGCTCTTTAACATGATAACTGGTTGGGCCACCCTTAGCAGCAAGAACTGCAAACAAGCGTTCGCAATAACTAGTAAAGCCATTTTTAAATGATATTTAACCTCCTAGGACCTGGCGTCCACATATGTGGACATCACATTTTGGGTTATTTAGACCAAAATACTAAATTTTGCTCTACAAGGGCCTGATATCCACTTACGAGGACATTATACTGCTACTGTTCTATCAAAATTTTAGACGAATACCCTCATTTGTGGCTCTTATTTTTCTTAAAAACAAAAATAAGGTAAAAAAAAAAATCTGGTAATTCTTTGTTTTTAGATTTATCAGGCCCCAATATGCCCAAATATCAAAGAAAAATTAAAAATGCATGCCGTGGAAGAGTTCGGGTCTTAGGAGGTTAAAGGTATGGACTGCTTTGACAAAATGAAAATGAAAAGCACATGGGTAAATCCAATATAACATCTTTACATAGTGTGATGTATGGTTTTTGCATGTTGTGAAGCAAAAAAAGATCAATATATTACTGAGCATATCACATATTCTCAATAAATTATTAAAATGAAGCATATACACTTCTGTTATACCCTTGTATTCCAATATAAAGTAAATTTTGCTAATCACAAAATCACAACATTTTGTTTCTCTCTGATATATCAACCAAACATTTTGTTAAACCCAAAAATGTTGTTTCAAATAAAACTAATTTAAACTAGCCTACATTGTTTTTCACTCTTTCATTATTAACACTGACCTCATAGTTTCTGAATGTTATTCACAGTCCGGTTGCAAATCTCTGAGAGGAGGAGTTCATGCAAAAACGCTGAGAGCGTCTTCATCTTCATATCTGACTGCAGGGATGATGACAGAGAACAGTGGACTCATCTCAACATGATGGACTGCAGGACAGGACTGCTGTTTTTAACTCTCTGCTTAGCAGGTTAAGAGTTATTGTTTTTTCTTTTGTTTTTTCTTTTTTTGATGGTCTAAATATTTTGTCACATGCTTTAAAGTTGTGCAAGTTATTCATTTTCTTATTATTTTGTAGGCGTTAATGGTCAGACTCTGACAGAATCTGAACCAGCAGTTAAACAACCTGGAGAGTCTCACAGATTGACCTGTACAACATCTGGAATCTCATTCAGCAGCTACTGGATGAACTGGATCAGACAGGCTCCTGGAAAAGGACTGGAGTGGATTGCAACTGAGGCACTTGGTAGTGGCAAATACTACTCTCAGTCAGTACAAGGCCGGTTTACTGTCTCCAGAGACAACAGCAGAGAGCAGCTGTATCTGCAGATGAACAGCCTGAAGATTCTGCTGTTTATTATTGTGCCCGAGAGTCACAGTGATAGAAGTTGGTTACGCAGCTGTACAAAATCCTTCAGGTTTTATTATACTCTCTCACCTAATGTGTACCATTTAGAGAACTTATTCACACCCAATAAAGTATAACATACATTTTGAAAAAAAAAATCACACACCATTTTCTATCTTATAAGAAGTTTAAGCTGTGACACTCTACAATTATCTTCACTAAGGGGTACACAGGAAAATTTACTGCTGATTCTGGAGGAAAGCTGGCATTTCTCCTAACTCTGAGATTACAGTTTGGCTCCCCACCTGCAATATAACAGAACAACTTTACACCACATATAAATGAATCTCTACTGACAGTCTGCACATATGTTTGTTACATTACCTCCTCGACACCTGATGAAACAGTCTGAGTAGCAACAGATGTCCCCAGTTCAGTGAAGGATTTAGGGAGAGGAGGCCCATAAAAATGTGATTTAGAAATTAAGAATTTCTCTACGAAATGGCATCGCACAAGTTCCAATTTAAAATAAATAACTTAGATCTTAATAGCTGCAGTGTTATTATCAAACTAAACTAGTTGAATTAGTTTTTAAACTTTTAAACTTCAGCCACTATCTGAGCCATAGCTGACCTTTAAAACAGTTTGGAGACCAACAAATCCTGAATCAAGTGATGTGTTCAGTTTAGAGTGATATACTCTTAATGCTTAAAAAAATAGTGTGAAGTTGAAGATAAAGTTAACTTTATACAGTGCTAGAAAATTACTTATTTTAAATACAGTTGTTTTAGAACTGTATATAAAACACTACAGATTATTAGATATTAGAGTAAAAGCAAACTATAACCGATAACTATATCAGTAAGTTCAAGGAGTTACTCTTTATTCATTGTTTCCATGGTAAGAAAATTATACCATGGAAAATTATACTTTCAAACACAGAAGACGACTATATATATTTTTTTATCTCCTTTCTTTTTTACAGGAGTTTGGAGTGAGATCAAACTGGAGCAGGATCCCTCTGAGGTGAAAAGACCTGGAGAGAGAGTGAAGATGTCATGTAGCCTATCTGGTTATAGACTGACAGGTTACAATACTGGCTGGATACGACAGAGACCAGGGGGAGCTCTGGAGTGGATTGGGTGGATGAATACGGGAAGAAACTCTGCTACCTATGGCAGTTCTTTTCAAAGTTGTGTAATCACGATTGAAGAAGACTCCGGCAGACAGTACACCTGTTGTTTACTTCTGTGTCCAACACTGAACACAAACTGCTGCACGAAAACCTCAGCATGTACTAATATCAAGTAACAATGTGATCTTATAACTTCTGTCTTTCCTCTGCAGATGAAAAGAGTTTTTATTTATCCATATTTATTATTTTATTATAAAATGAGGATAAAATATTAACGATTCATAGCAGTTAGGGAAAGGAAAGCAAGCTCAAAATAAAGTCGTTGTTGTTATTTCAGCTTTAGTTGTCATATGTAAGTTAGCACAGGGTCAGCATTGCAATGAAATGTGTTGGACTAGCAGTAGTAGTCACAAAATTGGCACCATATCTCTTTAGTACATCCAGAAGCTTTTTAGTGTTAAAGAAGGCTTTGTGCTTCAGTAAATCTGGCAGTAAATGTTCTTTCTTGAGTGATAACCAGCTGTTCTCATTTATATGACTTGCATAAAACAAACACGTTGTAAGAAAGTAAAAAATCATTTTGTACTCCATCTACTGTGATTAGTAGCTTTAACACGGTGGGCACAACCAGACTGTCAAGGAGAGTAATGTGAGGTTGTTGCGATTCTTAGCACACAGCTCATCCTTATCGATTTCCAGGCCCACCTTTCCCTAACCTAGATCACGTTGTCAGTGAGATTAGAGAAAAGAGGTGGAGGTGGAGTCAATGCAAAGCACTGATAGCTTCTATCTCTTTATGTCTGACTGCAGAGATGATGACAGAGAACAGTGGACTCACAGCCTAACATGATGGACTGTAGGACAGGACTGCTGCTTATAACTCTCTGCTTGGCAGGTGAAAAGCTTGGTTGATGATAATCTAAAATTATATTTTGGGCCATCCTTTTTAAGTTGTGCATTTGTTATTAATTTTCTCTTTACTGGGGCAGGTGTTAATGGTCAGACTCTGACAGAATCTGAACCAGCAGTTAAACAACCTGGTCAGTCTCACAGATTGACCTGTACAACATCTGGATTCACACTCAGCAGCTACTGGATGCACTGGATCAGACAGGCTCCTGGAAAAGGACTGGAGTGGATTGCTGCTGATACTAGCAGTAGCACCAATTACTATTCACAGTCAGTCCAAGGCAGATTTACTGTCTCCAGAGACAACAGCAGAGAGCAGCTGTATCTGCAGATGAACAGCCTGAAGACTGAAGATTCTGCTGTTTATTATTGTGCTCGAGACTCACAGTGACAGAAGTGGCTGAGCAGCTGTACAAAATCCTACACAACTTATTACATCCACTCATATATAATGGTCCATTCAGTTGTAATCATTCCTTCACTGCAAATAAAGTAAAACAAAAATGTAAAAAATTCCAAACTCTATTCTTACAAAAAAATTAGGGTGTAATTATCTTCACTGAAGAGCACAAATTTTCCATCATATGCTAAATTACTTAGAGACTGTGTTTTAAATATAAAATTGTTCCTGTAGAGAGAGCTCTATGCAATCTTTTGCGCCTTTATAAACACATCATCACCAATATTTGTCACATTGCATCTTGGAAACTGTGTTTTGAACCATGCAAATATTTTGATTTAAACTGCTGTAAAATATGGCACATATTATTTTGTCAAGTTTATTATTTATTGTTTGTTTCCATGGCATGAAAATGATGTATTCTTTAAAATACTGAAGACAAACGTGGTGAGTGACAATCACTACTTTATCCTTTTGTCCTTTTTGGGTTAGGGTTACGAGTGAGGCAGTCTTCCTCTGTTCTGAAATGACCAGGAGAGAGAGTGAAAATATCATGTGTTGTATCTGGTTATATTCTGACAGACTACACTGGATAACAGAGAGACCAGGAGGAGCTTTCGGCTGGGTAGATGAACACAGGTTTAAACTCTGCTACCTATGGCAATTCAATGTCATTTCATCATGACTGAAGAAGACTCTAGCAGCAGACAGTACCTTGAGATCAAGTGTCTGACAGCAGAAGATTCTGCTGTTTATTCCTGTGCTTGATCAAACAATAACAGACAACAGAGGAGCAGCTATACAAAACCTTTAAGTACAGTGTAGTTCCCGTAGTTTTGCTTCTTGTGTTAACACATTGTTTCCCTGTGTACACATACCCTGGACCTACCTTTGTTCCCTACAGAGACTCTGGTGCGAGAGAGGAGTGAAAGACTGGTGAGACACCAAGAGAGACTGAAGAGGAGTGAGAGTGTTCCCCTGTGTTGTGATATTTTGATACCATGGTAGCATTTACAGGATATTGTTTTATTGTGATATTATACAGGAAAACTATTACTCAATAAGGCCCATTTACTAGTTGTTTTTCTCTTTCTCTCTGACCCAAGAATTGATGTGTAAGAATCACAGGCTGGTACCCCAAGGTCGAAAATACCACAGAGACGAGACCACTTCCTTACTCCCATCCTCCCTTCCTTATCTTTTAGAAAAGAGCTTGTTAAAAAGCCAGGTGGTTTGTTTCAGAATTCACTAATGAAAGAACTCTGTATTCTATGTCTAGGAGTGTATTTTGCTGGGATGATCATAAATTGTAACTGAAGAGATAAACTACACAAAGGATACTTCTTTGCTCACAAGGCAGGAAGACGTTTCCTTATTTGGTCTGTACCGGTTTGAACTGAGAACCTGCTGACACACGAACCTTTTTCCTCTATATAAGCTGTTGTCTGATGAATAAACCTTTGAGTTGATTATGGGAGAGCAATCTGAACAGTCTCTGTCACTTTGTTCTCCTAACTGCTCCCGGCGCTGTAACTAACCCGCTGAACGGCATACCTGAGTGTTACTTTGAATAATTAGGAGTCTTATAAGGAAAGGACAAAACTCTGCTTATCGGTGCTCACGCCTCGGAGGAAACCCGGGAGGGAAATTTCCTTCAATTTTGGTGTCAGAAGTGGGATTGCTGACGAAGGTAAATATGCGTCTTTTATATTTATATAAGACCGTATTATACCTCTCTCAGTGATCAACCTATAAAAAAAACGGGATATGCTGACGAAGTTTCACTTAGTGATCCAGAGAGATACACTGACGACTTCCTTAGTCCCCGGATAAAGTAAATTAAAAGCAGAAAGACACAGGAAGTTGCCTGTTGTATTGCGAGAAGTTGCTCGTTAAGTGAGAAGTTGCTCACCCAAACAAAAATTGCTAGCAATAAATTTAAAGTAACCTCAGCTGTGCCACAGCAAAATACTAACATAAATCCTTCAAAGCGTGTAAACCCCTCTGGAAATCACTGAACATGGGTCAGAATAATTCAAAAAACTCAGACAGGTCCGAGAAAAAATCGAAATCAACTGTAAAACCAAAAAAAATAAAATATAAAGTTTCAAATAACGGCTCAGTACGCCTCCCACTTCCGGTCACGTGCAACTCACGTCCGCGAATCGGTGAAGACTTCCATGATTACGTATCCAGAACATGCGGAAGTACTTACGTGACTGACTTTGTTTACAACTTAAGAACTGTAAGTTCAATACATTCTAATTTATTTCCGGAGCCCTATCCCGAACGATTATCGCCAGAAAACAGGTCAGTAAAACTGAAGGCTAGTGCAGACCTTTTTCCTACTACCACAAAAGCTAAAAGTGTTAAGATAATGTTGAATTTTGATGTTGAAGGCTCAGAGGAAAGTGAAAAAATGATGTATGCAGGATCTGCTCCAGCACAGCAAGGAAGTTTCAGAGGACGGAAAGATAAGAGTAGAGACGTATGTTTTTATTGTGGAAAAATAGGACACTGGAGGAGGGAATGCAAATCAGCAGCACATAGGTCTCAACCACAAAACACAGGACCAGTTCCTGCCACTAGGCGTCAGCAGAGCTCTTCCAGTCAAGGTAACTGGCAACAACGGGAAGCACGCAATACTGGCTCCACATCTAAGCAGCCTTACAATCCACAAGGTAGACAAGCTAGAGGTGCAAATTTAGCTCAGTTTTCCAGCAGCCGCAGACACCCAGAGCAAAAATGAATTTGTGTATTTAATTTAACACAAAGGGTGAAATGTTTGCTGACACTGATAACAGCTTATGTTTTCTCTGCCTTATGCACCATGGAGAAGGAACAGCCTCTGTGTCAGCTGGACGCCTCAGCAGAGAATGAACTCAACATCCTTTTTTCTGGTATTCCACGTCACACAATGTGCCAAAAAAAAAAACGTGTACAAATATAACAAGCCACACTTTTGTTTCTCTCACACTGTTCAACAACATGATAACTGCTCACACAAGTGAAGGTCAAACAGTGATTTTGTCACATAACTCAGACATAGGTTACGACATATGTCGACACATAGATCTAACCTACCTTATATTGACTTTACACCTCATCACGCACAGCTCATGAAATGCAACAAGCCAGTATATGTCAAGCAATGTCCCATTTCTGCCGAAAAAGCCTCAGCTCTAGATGTCATCATAGGAGATTTATTGACTACAGGAGTAATAAAGCCCACACTCCTGTCAATTCTGTGCCAAAGCCTAACAAACCTGGCGTATGGCGTTTCACACAAGACTTAAGGCAAATTAATGCAGTCATTATGCCTCTGCCACCGCTCGTTCCAGACGTTCGCAGGATATTGACATACATTTCCATCCACATTTTACTGTGGTGGATTTATGCTCTGCCTTTTTCTCAGTGCCTGTGCATGAAGACACACAGCCGTTATTTGCATTCACACATAGAAATAAGCAGTACACTTGGACCCGTTTGCCCCAAGGCATGGTAGACAGCTCTGCTGCTTTCTCAATGGTGGTCCGTGCTACCCTGGGCAGCTTCACTCCTCCAGGGCTGTACCCTGATCCACACATGGATGACCTCCTCCTCTGTGCTCCAGTGAGGAACTATGTCAAACTGCTACACACATGCTTCTCCAGCACCTCCAACAGACTGGCCACAAAGCATCGGCAAAGAAAATGCAGTACTGTCAGACTTCCGTTCAATATTTGGGATTCACATTGTCTCACGGAAAACGTTCCATGACTGCAGACAGGGTCAAAGCTGTGACCTCCGTCCCTCGGCCCACTACACAGAAGGAAATGTTGTCCTTCTTAGGCATGGTGAACTATTGCAGACAGTGGATACCAGACTGTTCTTTTCATGACCACATTCTGCGTGACTGTTGTAAAAAAGACAAGCCTCCTCGAATACTGTGGTCCACAGAAATGACTGCCTCTTTCAATGCATTAAAGGGAGTGCTGACCTCCGCCACTCAAAGGTGCTGCCTGTGGGGATGCCGGCCTGCCTGAGGGCAGTAGCAGCTTGCTCTATCATGATAAGGGACTGCGAGAAGCTCACACTCTCACATGACACTATTCTACACACCACTCACCAGGTCACGACCATTCTAGCAAACATAACTACACAACATATGACCGCACAACGTCGCTCAGGTTATGAAGCTACACTGACCTCCACAGCAAGCCTCACCATAAAAGCGAGCAGCACACCCAATTCGCCAGCACATTTATTGATCCATATGCTGTGTTCTTCTGACCGACAGGATGGCTCAGACAGGCTTGATGTTCATGACTGCATGACACGTATACAGGAATCCACAGCACCACGTCCAGATTTAGAACAAACACCTATCTCAGACTCAGCCACGGTTTATGTGGACGGGTCCTGTTCAAGGCCGAATGACAACTCATTTCTTTGTGGCTATTCAGTGGTGACATTGCCTGACATCATACTAGAGGCTCACTCATTACCATTTCACTCAGCACAAAAAGCAGAGCTCATGGCTTTAATACGCGCCTGTGAGCTACATGTGGATAGACGTGTGACGATTTACACAGACAGCCGCTATGCGTTTGGCGTTGTACATGACTTTGGCACATTGTGGAGACAAAGAGGATTTAGATCTGCTGATGGAAAACCGATTGCTAATTCTGATCTTGTGCAAAGACTTTTGCAGGCTATACAGCTGCCATCGGCCATTGCAGTTGTGAAAACGAAAGGACACAGTACAGCTGATACAGACGAAGCAACAGGTAATGCCTTAGCAGATGTGACAGCCAAGGCTGCAGCTGCATCACAGCTG
The DNA here is from genome assembly GCF_963969265.1 of Rhamphochromis sp. 'chilingali'. NCBI lineage: Eukaryota > Metazoa > Chordata > Actinopteri > Cichliformes > Cichlidae > Rhamphochromis > Rhamphochromis sp. 'chilingali'. The sequence continues at coordinate 19,951,530 of NC_137942.1, read as the reverse complement.
CAGCACCTCCACAGGAAGTATTATCTGTGCCCGTACAGCTGCCACTTGTTAAACTCCCAGACTATTTAGACACAAATGTTGATTTAAAATTCATACAAGAGCAAGCCTCTGCATGTGATTACACCTATTGGGAGAATAATGACTGTACCTTAGATGACAAGGATGGCCTATACAAAATCTTGAGGGTTTGATTGCCCTCCCATCTTCCCTGCTGCCAGTCCTTGTCCGACATTTTCACGGTGAGTCATGTCGGACAAAGAGGGGTAATAGGGGCAATAAAATCAAGATTTGTAATTGAGAAAACATTGTAAAAAGCATATTAGCAACTTGTCTAACATGTGCACGAACTAATGTAGGAAAGCCAAAAGCAAAACATCAGCATTTACCACAACCAGATTTTCCATTTCATACATTACAAATTGATTTTACACACATGCCAGTACAAGGAAGCATCAAGTACTACCAGGATCAATTTAGTAAATGAGTAGAAGCTTATCCAACCTCAAAAGAAACTGCAGAAGTAGTCTATCAAAAGTTGAGCAATGAAATAATACCCAGATTCGGAATACCTCACCAAATTAACAGTGATAGAGGACCTTCATTCACATCAGAAGTAATTCAAAAGTGTGCTAAAACTTTAATGACCTGGGTCAAATTACTTCCTCAAGTCCTCTGTGAGATTAGAATGACTCCATCTGCAGTAACCAAATTATCTCCATTTGAAATAAGACCATTTCCAACACCATGGTCAGCTTCCAGAGGGGCACCGCTATTAGAAGGTGATGTATATTGCATTGTCCGACTATGTTCACAATCTGGTAGAAACACTGAATAATAACTATCAGAAAGTTTGTCTCTCTAAGCCTTTCCCCTCCACAGTTCCACCAGTGGAGACCAGGAGATGCGGTGTTGGTGAAGCCGCTAAAACCAAGGACACTCTGGGAGGCCGCGCGTTTTCCAGCCCCCAGGCTGTACTGGCAGTGACGAGAACCAGCATCCTTACGGACGGACAACCTCAGTGGATTCATGCCAGCAGGGTTAAGACCAGCCCAATCGGACCATCTCAGGCATCGGATCAAGCAGACGACATCTCCGGCGAGCCAGCGCCCGGATCCAATGTACATACACACACGCAATTACTGATTAACACACAACGCCTGAAAGAGCCAAGGCTCAGAGCTCTTTGATCCTTCACGTGAACAAGAACAAGGTACTCAACATCCAGCAGGAACAGAAAGCCGAGAGTACCACATGATGTCTAATCTGATAAAGCTAGACTCATTCCATCCTGATAATGGAGAAAATGAAATGCCCATTGTCATCACACCACGCTTATTCAATGTCTCTCGAACCTGGGACCAGGCCAGGAGACGACTGAAGAACTGTGTTTTTTCTTATATATTTTCTTATATATTTAGGTTATTTATCATATCTATCGCATTAACTTTAGGATTTTTCTTTGCTATTTTGTATTGTAAACTGCAACCATGTTCACATTTCTGCAGGTCGTATTTTGCTGACGATACCTCATGCTCTATTTTGCAAGACACCTACTTAATGCACTCCTCACGCTCCCTAAAATCAGTAAATGACAACATAGACGCCACTAATAAACCATTTTATGCGCCCCCTAGAGCAGGAGTTAACGCCTGGTATGAAAATGCCAGAATAGCCGCTCGTGACTTAGGAAACAGTAACTGTTATGTCTGTTCAAAAGGTAATCCAGAACAGGTTATAGTAGGATACCCCATATCCGGTTTCCCCCTCACTGAGGGACTAGAGAAAATCGGCGGAGATAATGCTCTCCTTAAAGACACTTTACAGTTGACTCTGAGCCCTCTCGACTGCCTACTTAGACACACACACACACCAACTAACCCTGAGACTCCATTAGGCGAATTATTGAAGTTATCTAATGACACCGCAGGGACCTGCGCCCCAATGAAACGCCCCAAGAATAGGTTAAAACCCTCACTGCCCTTAGGACAGATCCCTCTCCATTTTAACACTAGTATGATATGTCTGCGCAGACTAAAGTTAACTGGCCCAGACACCCACATAGATTATACAAAGGATAACTAAACATTCTTCTCTGACTCCCCAGGTGCACGCTGTAATGAGACATGGCTAGCTGTCTCTGTGGCTAAAGTTGTATCATATCTGGAGGAACACACACACAGTTCAAGTTCGAGCGGAGAATCGATCATTGTTCCCCCAGAGGGTGTATTAAATGACACTGACTGGGGGGAGTTAGTTAAATCACACATGGTCACGCGCCTGACCAGACCAATCCCACATGGTTATTGGTTGTGCAATAATACCCTTAGATTAGCTTTACCTGTTAATTGGACCGGTACCTGTGGTCTAGTAACCGTTGATGTTTGCTGTACTTTCATTCCCAATAATACCGCCCCTAACGGTTCATTCACACAAGCTATGAATAAACTTGAAGCATTACAGATAGAACTAATTGCCAATACAGGCCACGGTCAGTGGCTAGACAAGTGGCTGCAGGACACGTTTGGAAAATGGAAGGAACTAATTGTAGCCTTTGTAACCGTTGCAGCATGTTTTCGATGATTATTGTCTGTTGTGTGATACCATGTATACCAGGGGTGGCCAACCCGCGGCTCTCGAGCCGCATGCGGCTCTTTGCCTGGTTTCATGCGGCTCTTACGTTCATATCAAAGTTTATGTTTGTGTTTTGATTTTTTTTTATGTTGTTGTTTTAAAATGTGCGCGTTCGCTTCGCTTGAGTTCAATACGGTATTTTCATCAAATGCGCATGTGTGTGTGAGATGAAAATACCGCAAAGTTTCCCAGTAGGAGCAAGTTCGCCCTTAAAATGGCAGGAAAAAAATGCACAGCAAAAAGAAAATATGAAGATGAACACAGGACGTTTTTAACAGAGTGGGAGAGTTTATATTTTTTTGTTGAACGCAATGGTAAGCCATTCTGCCTTATATGTCAGACGTCATTAGCACATTTCAAAGCTTCAAATCTTCAGCGCCACTTCAGCTCACTCCATGCTAACATCGACCAGGAATTTCCAAAAGGGACTGAACTTCGCAAGCACGAGTTGGCCACTTTGAAAAGTCAGGCAGAAAAGCAGATACAGTTTTTCCAAAAATTTACGAAGCGGTCAGAGACCATAACGCTCGCATCCTATCAGCTGGCTTGGAACATTGCACGGGCTACAAAGCCATACAATGAAGGGGAGTTCGTTAAAAAATGCCTCAGTGAGTTGGAGATGATCGATCTTTGTGAAGAGGACCAATTGAAACCTGCTTTAAGGGAAGGGACCATTGAGTTCTGGAAAAGTGTGCCAATGGAAAAATACCCCAATGTCAAACGGGCTGCGCTTAAGATACTGTCAATGTTTGGGTCAACATACGTCTGCGAGTCTGTGTTTTCTACCCTAAAACATGTGAAATCAAAGCATCGATCTGTTCTGACTGACACACATGTGAAAGAATTGCTTCGAGTGACAACAACGGAATACAAGCCAGATTTAAAGAGGATTGTTCAAGGCAAGGAATGCCAGAAGTCCCACTAAACAACATGCATTATAAAAGTAAATGCTATTGTAGATTATTATATTTTTGTTTGTGGACTTGGTTGAACTGAGAGTTTGTGTGTGTGAGACAGTGCACACAATATTCATTGTTGAAAATGACTGGCCTGTGGTTTTAGTACTGTAGGAGTCCATTTCTGTCATTATCATGTTGGTGTGTGACATTTACAATAAATCTGGCTGAGCAGAGGTGTGTGTGTGTGTGTGTGTGTGTGTGTGTGTGTGTGTGTGTGTGTGTGTGTGAGAGAGAGAGAGAGAGGGAGGAAAGGATGGGTGATGTTCATGTGTGCCCATGCGTATGATGTGGCTCTTTGCGGTAACACAGTAAAAAAAAAGTGGCTCTTGGTCTCTGACTGGTTGGCCACCCCTGATGTATACGCTCTCAGAATTTTTGATATTAAGCTTGCTCGAAGGACCAGTTACATTTATGATTTGTTTTATGTTTATGATTTGTCTTTATATTATGTTATTACATTCTGTCTTTATACTATGTTATCATTTCATGATAAAAGGGGGAAACTGTTGTGATATTTTGATACCATGGTAGCATTTACAGGATATTGTTTTATTGTGATATTATACAGGAAAACTATTACTCAATAAGGCCCATTTACTAGTTGTTTTTCTCTTTCTCTCTGACCCAAGAATTGATGTGTAAGAATCACAGGCTGGTACCCCAAGGTCGAAAATACCACAGAGACGAGACCACTTCCTTACTCCCATCCTCCCTTCCTTATCTTTTAGAAAAGAGCTTGTTAAAAAGCCAGGTGGTTTGTTTCAGAATTCACTAATGAAAGAACTCTGTATTCTATGTCTAGGAGTGTATTTTGCTGGGATGATCATAAATTGTAACTGAAGAGATAAACTACACAAAGGATACTTCTTTGCTCACAAGGCAGGAAGACGTTTCCTTATTTGGTCTGTACCGGTTTGAACTGAGAACCTGCTGACACACGAACCTTTTTCCTCTATATAAGCTGTTGTGTACTTAATAAACCTTTGAGTTGATTATGGGAGAGCAATCTGAACAGTCTGTGTCACTTTGTTCTCCTAACTGCTCCCGGCGCTGTAACTAACCCGCTGAACGGCATACCTGAGTGTTACTTTGAATAATTAGGAGTCTTATAAGGAAAGGACAAAACTCTGCTTATCGGTGCTCACGCCTCGGAGGAAACCCGGGAGGGAAATTTCCTTCACCCTGCTTTTCCCTGTGGATTCTCTGGAGCCCTGATCCCCGCACCCTTGTATATAGCACTTTGCCACTGTTGCACATGTAACCCAGATCATTGTTTGAGTATGGGATTTCTGATTATTTGTGGTCACTGAATGCACCACTGTGCCGTGCGCATAGCCACTCTCTAGTCCAGCTACAGAGTTTTTCCTTCCGTTCGTCCGATGAGGCGCATGCTGCTCTCGTGCCCTCTACGAGCTGGAAATTCGGGTACAGTAGACATTTGAGTCGCTGTAAATAGTTTTAAAAACCTTTATATGTGAAGCTAATGATTTAATATGTTGTTAGGAAAAGGTCTTGTAGCAGTTACAAACGTGAAGCGTGAACCCTAACTCTGAGATTCCTGACACACAGCCACACACAGCTCAGGATGGTGACACATCCCTCCATGACATTGTAGCTAGTGATCATGATGAACCTAATAACTACACACAGACCCACAATGCACCTGATAGTGCTGTGGTGAACCCTGTTAATATCGACCGCAGTCTCCTTAACCCACCTCAGATTCAAAAAGTTGTCGTTGAGCACGTTATCAGAAATGACTCAACAGCCCCGTGGTCTACACAAACCAGACTGCGCACCTTTTCTGGCCGTGCTCCTAGGCCCAATGGTGAGGTAGACTATGAAACATGGCGCACACAAGTGGACCTTCTTGTCAGTGATTGCTCTCTTAGTGATGTGCAAAAGGTTAGGAAAATACTTGAAAGTTTGCTAAGTCCAGCAGCCGATGTTGTTAAGTTGCTTGGTGTGAGTTCACCACCCAGGGCTTATGTTAGGCAGCTCGATTCCGCTTTCAGTGTTGTAGAGGACGGAGAAGAGTTATTTGCAACCTTTCTCAGCTCCAACCAGAATAGCGGAGAAAAGCCCTCAGCATATTTGAACAGACTCCATAGCCTCCTTACTCGAGCTATTTCTAGAGGGGGAGTCTCTGTCGAAACTTTGAGCGAACACCTACTCAGACAGTTTATTAGAGGCTGCTGGGACCAGAGTCTCATTATAGCTCTCCAACTAGAAAACAAAAAGAACAGTCCACCAACATTCCCAGATCTACTCCTTATGTTGAGGACCGAGGAAGGTCGTAGATCTGCAAAGCTAGACAGGATGAAAAAACATCTGGGTGCTACAAAAGCAGCTGTACATGCCCACTCCATTTTTGATGTACCCTCCTATGATGATGAGCCCGTTCCAACACAGACTGCAAAGCAGAGCGAAGCATCTAAGCTTGAGAGGAGAATGGATGAGCTTTCAAAGCAGATAGAGAAACTGAGTCAAAGGTCCAAGAATTCTCCTTTTGACAGTGAGCTTAGTGCAGCGTTAAAACAGAGACAAGAAGAAACTGTTAAACTTGAAAGCAAAATAGATGAGTTGTCTAAACAACTCAGAGAGCTCACTCAGAACCAAAAATGTCCTAAAGAGAATAATAGTGGCAAAGACTTCCTTACGGCAAGAAATAGCAGCGCCAGGAGACCAGTTAAGGTCCCCTCTATGCCAAAAGCATGGTTCTGCTTTAGATGTGGTGAAGATAACCACATTGCCGCTCGATGCCCAAATGAACCCAACCAGGCACTAGTCCGCCAGAAGAATGCTGAGTTAAAGGAAAAGCCAGGAAGGTTCCAAGCCCAACAGGTTACTGAGCCTTTTGCTTTAAACTTGTAGCGGCTCCTGCTGTGGGACGTCCAGGAGCTGAGACCAGCATTAGTCCCGCCTCAAGTGACCAAAGGATTGATGTTCAGAGCAAAATAAAGACCCAGACAACGGTTCAAGATTTCAGTTCCCAATCCCGCTTGCCACCCGGTCTGATAGGTCCTCGTTGTTCAGCTTCTGTTTTGGTTGAGGGTGTGCAATGCAACTCTATCATGGATAGTGGTTCACAAGTCACTACAATCTCCGAATCATTTCACAAGGATAAGCTGGCACATCTCCCCATTCAGCCCATTCAAGCATTGCTTGAGATTGAGGGTGCAGGTGGACAGCACGTTCCCTACCTTGGTTATGTTGAGACCCACATCACTTTTCCTCACAACATTACAGGCAAAGAGGAAGAGTTGGTTGTTTTGGCTCTTGTTGTGCCTGAGTGCCATTTTAACAGCAGAATACCAGTTTTGATTGGTACCAATGCACTGTTAAGACTCCATGATAAGTTATCTGAACGTGACGGTCCAGATTTCCTTCACAGACTGTGTTCCAGAGATGTAGCACTGGTTCTCCAGCACTTGGCTAAACAAATGGATGATTGCCACATACACCCAGTGAGGTTGCACGGGAAAGTACCAGTCACCATCCCTGCCAACCACAAGTGCTGTTTAATGGGCGATGTTAGGCTGAGAAAGAACACTCCTAACGTAAGTTTTGTCCTTGAACCAAATGAACACGACAAGTTACCTGGTGGTTTATTTCTTGAAACTGCTTTGATAGACATCCCTTACAAAGCTAAGAGTAAGGTTCCAGTCGTCTTGCAGAACTTGAGTGGGCACAGTATTGTATTGCAACCAGGAAGTACAGTTGCCCAGGTATGTGTAGCCCAGCACATTTCACCCCTGGTGCCTGTTTCAAATGCTTCTTCTCATGACAAGTTTGATGGAGAGAAGCTTAAGTTTAATCTTGATGAGTCACCCATCTCTGAAGAATGGAAAGAGCGCATCACCACCAAGCTCAAGTCTATTTCAGAAGTGTTTGCGGTTGATGATCTGTCTTATGGTCACACCACTGTGGTAAAACACCACATTCGGCGGAACGATGACACGCCGTTTAAGGAACGGTCGAGGCCCATCCACCCAAGTGACAGAGAAGCTGTCAAGCAACACCTCAAAGAACTGCTTAATGCAGGGGTTATTAGGGAGTCAGAGAGCCCCTACGCATCTCCAATAGTAGTTGTGCGTAAAAAGGATGGTTCAATCAGGTTGTGTGTTGATTACCGCAAGTTGAACGCACGGACCATTAGGGATGCTTATGCCCTCCCAAACATTGAGGAGACCTTCACGGCCCTTAGTGGTGCCAAGTGGTTCTCGGTCATGGACCTCAAATCAGGCTATTATCAGGTTGAGATGGCTGAGGAAGATAAAGCTAAAACTGCTTTTGTCTGTCCTCTTGGGTTTTACGAGTTTAATCGCTTGCCTCAGGGCGTTACAAATGCCCCAAGTACGTTTCAACGACTGATGGAGAAGTGTGTTGGGGATTTGAACTTGAGTGAGGTACTTGTGTTTTTGGATGATCTGATTGTGTTTTCAGACACCCTGGAGGAACATGAGGTGAGACTCATGAGGGTGCTGAACCGGTTGAGGGACTTTGGGTTGAAGCTGTCCCCAGAAAAATGTCATTTCTTTAGGCCCTCGGTGAAGTACCTTGGCCATGTGGTTGATGCCCAAGGAGTTCACACAGATCCTGATAAGATCTCAGCTTTGAAAACATGGCCTCGTCCTACAAACAAGAGAGAGTTAAAATGTTTCCTAGGCTTTGCCGGTTATTACCGGAGATTTATTGATGGATACTCAAAGATCGCAAAGCCTTTAAATAGTCTCACGGCTGGTTACTACTCACCCAAAAAGAGGGGTAAAGTGTATCTTGGAGAACATTTCAGACAACCATCAAACATTAACTTACCTTTTGGAGAGGAGTGGACACCTGAATGTGAAAATGCGTTTAAGACTTTGATTGAGAGACTGACATCGGCACCTGTCCTTGCTTTTGCCAACCCACAGCTACCATATGTCCTGCACACTGATGCCAGTCGTGAAGGCTTGGGTGCAGCGCTCTACCAAGAGCAGGATGGGGAAGCTGAGAGCTGTGGCTTATGCAAGCAGGGGACTTTCCAAAAGTGAGAGAAACTATCCCACTCACAAGCTTGAATTTCTAGCTTTGAAGTGGGCAGTTTGTGAGAAGTTTAACAGCTACCTTTATGGCGCTAACTTCACCATTGTGACGGATAACAATCCTCTCACGTATGTACTGACATCTGCAAAGTTAGATGCTGCTGGTCATCGCTGGTTAGCTGCGCTGTCTACTTATCAGTTCACCGTTAAGTACAGGGCCGGTCATGCCAATCGCGGGCTGTCCAGACGACCACAAGCTCCTCCTTTTGAAGATGAGGATTTCATCAAAGAAAGGGAGAGAGTTGATGACATGAAAAACCGTCTTCTAGAGGTGAGCAACGAGATGAGTCACGAGGTGGTATCTGCCTTATGTCAACGCCATCTTGTGGTGTCAAAGATCGAGCAACCTTTGGCTGTAGAGTCTCTTGCTGTTGATCCCTCAACAGTTGCGGATGTATTTGGAGAAGACACATTACCATCTATGACAAGCTCTGACTGGTATAAAGCTCAGAGGGATGACCCGGTTGTCTCACGTGTCATTACCTTCGTTGAAAGAGCTCAAAAGCCCAGCTTCAGAGAAACAAACCTTGAAGTTCCTGATGTTAGGCTCCTTCTCAAGGAGTGGAGAAGACTCGAAATGAGAGATGGAGTATTGTACAGGAAATGGACAAATAGAGACAACACTGTATGGCAGTTAGTCCTACCTGAACAGTTCAGAGGGAAAGCGTTGCGTGGAGTGCATGATGAAGTTGGTCATCTTGGTTTTGAACGAGCACTGCATCTTGCTCGTTCCAGATTCTATTGGCCAATGATGACAAAGTCTGTAGAAGAGAAGTGCAGACAGTGTCCACGCTGTGTCAGGAGGAAAGCAGTGCCTCAGAAGGCAGCGCCTCTTGAAAATATTATAGCAACTTACCCGCTTGAACTCGTCTGTATGGACTATTTGTCAGTTGAGCCAGACAACAAAGACACCCGGAACATATTAGTTATCACTGACCATTTTACAAAGTTTGCTGTGGCAGTGCCAACTAAAGATCAGAAGTCCAGGACCATTGCAAAAGCTCTGTGGGAGAACTTCATAGTTCATTATGGGTTTCCCAGTCGTCTACTCAGTGATCAGGGTAGAGACTTTGAATCTCACACAATCAAAGAGCTATGTGCTTTGATAGGAGCAGACAAAATCCGCACTACACCTTATCATCCTCGCGGAAACCCGGTGGAAAGGTTTAACCGGATGCTTCTTGATATGTTGGGTACGTTGGAAGAGGAAGGCAAATCTCACTGGAGGGACTTTGTTAAACCCTTAGTTCATGCGTATAACTGCACGAGGAACGACACAACTGGTTTCTCTCCTTATGAACTGATGTTTGGCAGACAACCCCGACTACCCATTGATTTAGTCTTAGGTATCCAACCTGAAAATGCCAACCATAAGTCTCATTCAGAGTATGTGAACAACCTTCGTCAACGTCTGGAGGAGAGCTACACTCTAGCTGCAAAAAACTCCCAGAAGATCGGAGAAAGGAATAAAGTTAGGTTTGACAAGAGGATTAGAGTGGCCGAGCTCTGTGCAGGTGACAGGGTTTTGGTTAGGAACATGAGTATCAGAGGTAAACACAAAATCTCAGACAGGTGGGAACAGAAAGTACATGTTGTGGTTAAACGAATCAATGATGGCCCTGTCTATGTTGTGGAACCCGAGTTGGGAGACGGACCAAAACGCACCTTACACAGGGATCTCCTTCTACCGTGTGGGTTCTTACCTGTGGAAGAAATGGCAGGGAGCAGATCTCATGGGCCCTCTAAAGGGAAGAAACCAAGGAACAAAGCCGAAAGAGAAGTACAATCTTCTGATAACCCTGATGGTCAGGAAGATGAGGTATACAGTGATGAGGACGAAGTGTATCCAGCTTTTGTGGTTCCAGAAATAATAACCAGAGGTCCTTTTATCCAGACTGAAAGGCAGGTTATCACACCTCAGCTGTCCACTGGGGATGTGCATTCTAGTTTGCCCCGTGCAGAGCCACAAGACGAGTCACACGCATGAGAAACACCCAGTCATGTTTCTGAACCTGAGCCTTTGTTACACTCAGAAAGCAATGAGGTGACCACATCTCCCATTCCATCTGATGAAGGTCCAGGTTGGGTTGTTATTGACATTCCTGAACAAACAGAACCTGTTGAAATGAATCAAGAAAGCAGCGACACTGCTGAGCAGAGTTCAGAGCCAGAGACAGTAGAGTTGCGGCGTTCTGGGAGAGAGAGACGCCAACCTCGTAAACTAACTTATGATGAGTTAGGTGAGCCTTTAATTTTGGCTCTCAGTTCCTTTTTGTCAGAGTTTCGCAATTGTATTCTCTCAGAGCACTTTCCTTCACACACCTGTTAAGTCAAGTGTGCATGCAGAGACTCATGCACTTTAGAGGGGGAGAGTGTAACCCAGATCATTGTTTGAGTATGGGATTTCTGATTATTTGTGGTCACTGAACGCACCACTGTGCCGTGCGCATAGCCACTCTCTAGTCCAGCTACAGAGTTTTTCCTTCCGTTCGTCCGATGAGGCGCATGCTGCTCTCGTGCCCTCTACGAGCTGGAAATTCGGGTACAGTAGACATTTGAGTCGCTGTAAATAGTTTTAAAAACCTTTATATGTGAAGCTAATGATTTAATATGTTGTTAGGAAAAGGTCTTGTAGCAGTTACAAACGTGAAGCGGAGCTGAGTCCGACAGCATTCGCCATTACATGAACCCCTCTGGTGAGTTAGCGTGCAGCTCATGTTCGTATGAAATGTTTTGTGCCTTATTATACTGCAGCGAGGTATCAAATCTACCGCTGTCATGTTGTTAAGAAAGAGGCTAAATATTGTATAACGTGTGTTATTGGCTGACTGTTAGCAAGCTAGCCGTTAAGTGAGCCTAGCTAATGTCCTAAAATGGCGGCCAACACGAGGTCAGTTACAGTGTTATTATGTTATGCCTAAGAGAACAGCATTAATGAGCATTGTTAACAGCATTTATATTCTGTTATATTTTTATTTTGACAAACCTGTATTATTATGATGGTAAGTCTGTTAAATAAGCCATTAGTGACATGGACACTGAGTCAGTGGTACTGAGACTTATGAACATTTTAGTTAATTCTTCTGCACACTTGTGTGTAGGCTGGTTTGTTTGCCCTTTTGGTGCCCTGGATCCTACTGGATGAACTGCCTTGTGGAAGTCCTCATCTGATGACTCTGCCGAACCGTCCTGGCAAATAGATGGTCGTTGCTGCTTGCTGGATGCTATTATTGGATGCTACACCGTTCCAACAGAGCGGTAGGAACAATTCAAAGGGCCCCAACGATGCGCTTTATTTTTCCCTGAGCTCAGGTGATTTTCTTTTGGCCAAAGGACCTTAAAGGATACATATTTTATTTTATTTATTTATTTATTTTATTTTTCTTATGACACTGAGTGTAAAGACACTACAAAAGAAGGGTTTATTATTTAAAATTGTGTCTAATAAATGTGTTTATGTTAAGTAAGTGTGGTGTCCATTGTGTGCTAGAAGCCTTATTGTTCCTGTGGTGGAGCAGCTACTACCAATCTCCTTTACGAAACTAGCTTCTGACAGGATATAGATATTTGGGATACATTTGATTTCTTGTAACCTATTTTTAGAGAAACTGTGATTCTGGGTTAAACATCGGGGTGAAATTGATGACACCGACACCTAGTGAACTGCCCAAGGTCAACAGTCCTGATTTCCACGCATTAAAGGTTTGGCGTAAGTACAGATTGCGTTACACACATTTCACCTTGTGTTCGTGAATAAACCTGTCCTGCGTTTGAGTCCCTCCAGTTACTGTAACAAAAAGTGACAGAGCTAAAAAAAAAAATATGTTGGAAACAGAGCATTTTTGATTACAGCCTGAAGCTTTGACTCATTGGGATTACTTGAAACTTTAGCTGAGAATAATCTGAACATCCACCTTTGCAACAGTAAATGTATTAAAGAATGTGAGGAAAATGATAATAGGTTTATTTTAAATAGTTTTCAAATGACATTCTTTACACATGTAGGGAAACATATTTCATTTGTTTGTTTTTGTATTTTTGACAATTACATGTTTCTCTACTTTTCTTTCAGTCACCTGCAGGTGCTTCCCAGCTTTGGGCATGAAAGGAGGGGTGATAACTGTGGGAAACAGCTCCACATTTAATGATGGAAAGGAAATTAGAAACGCCCAAGACCTTGTTGCTGGTGTACAGTGAGTATACATCAGTGGACTTTGGTTACACAGCTAGTTTTCAACTACATTACTTTGTCTTGGTCTGTGTCAACCTGCCACTACAAATAACGTGTGATGAGAAATTCCTCAAGCAGATAAACGCACGTGGCTTTCTCCACAGGAATGTCACTGTGGTAATGGGAGCTCATCAGGTGGTGATGAAAACCTTTGAGGATTTCACACATTCCTGGCTGCTGGTCAATGTTAATAAGAAATGAATACTCCTTGGAAAGAGAGGTGTGCTGCTCTTTCCAATGGGATGCCAGGAAAGTGTACTACCAGTGATAAAAGAAAATTGCGGCCACAAGATGGAAAGATTGATGAAAATAGGCTAGAAGTTTTATGACAGAACTAGTGGTAGGAATTCCGGCTCTTTTTAGTGAGCCGAGGCGAAAGAGCCGCTTCTCTAAAAAGAGCCGGCTCTTTCGGCTCCGAACTGGCTCTTCAGGTTGTTTTGTTGCTTTAATTAATTTATCATTAACAACAATATAAAATTATGCAGAAAAGGAATTACTAATGTAAAAAAAGTGGTTTTATTTATATATGTTTATATATGGCCCCTAGAGACAAAACACGTACAAACTCCAAAAAGCACGTACAATTTCCAAAACACATTTCTAGCGTTAACTGAACTTCCAAAACAGAGCTACCCAGATCACTTAAATTACACAATTGAAAGCATGTGTGTATTGTTTGTGTATTTATAGACAAGCACTCATATTTATTCAAATAATTTAAAAAAAAAGTTCATTTACCTGTTACTACCACACACCAAATCATGGGCTGTGTCCCAATTCAGGGTCTGCACGCTTGAAGTACGCGAACTACGCGTACTACGTACGGTGCGTACTATAAGTACAAGAAGTGCGGAAGTGAGAGGCTTGTGCTAACCGCGAGACACGTTACATACAGCATGGTTTGACAGAAATGAAGGAGAAAAATGTTTTGTTGGTCATTCATTTTTGTCGTGACATCACTTTGATTAGTTGAATATCTGACATTGAGACCACAGGACTGTAAAATTGTTGGGCTTCATTTCTGTGCTGAACAGTCATTTAAGATTAGTTAGTAAATAACAATTAGTTAATGTTGTTCATGAGACTAAAGTCATCTCACTGTGGTAATGTAAATATAATATGACCAATATTATAGTATTGTCAGATTATTATGATATATATATATATATATACACACATATATATACATATATACACACATATATATATACACACACACATATATCACTGACTTTCAGCTTGTTGTGTTTGTGGATATATGACTGACTTTAATTATTAAACATTCGCACATAAATAAGTGACGTCATATTCAGTACTTTTGACAGTTCACTCTTCGGCCGCTCCATCTTATTAGGGAAATTCCATATACATAAATGTAAATTTAAAAACTCAACCCCATCATTTAATTTGTTTTTGATTGAAATTGAATATTACTTAAACTCTCTTAAATTAACTTCCAATAAGAAAGGTTTATCATTGATTGAAATGCATTCAGAAATGTTTAACGAATGAGATGTCACAACTTTCAAGTACAAAGTTGTTATGAAGTCTGTCACATTTAGTGATGGGATTTCCGGCTCTTTTTAGAGATCCGGCTCTTTCGGTTCGGCTCACTAAAAAGAACCGGCTCTTTCGGCTCCGAACCGACTCTTCAGGTTGTTTTGTTGCTTTAATTAATTTATTATTAACAATAATATAAAATTATGCACAAAAGGAATTACTAACGTAAAAACAAGTGGTTTTATTTATATATGTTTATATATAAATATATGCGGTGGCCCCTAGAGACAAAACACGTACAAACTCCAAAACACATTTCTAGCATGAACTGAACTTCCAAAGCAGAGCTACTAGATCACTTAAATTACACAATTGAAAGCATGTGTGTATTGTTTGTGTATTTATACACAGGCACTCATATATATATTCAAATAATTAAAAAAAAAGTTCATTTACCTGTTATTACCACACACCAAATCCGGTCGTTGGTACTTGCTGGCTTGTGTAGCCACAAGATAACAAAGGCTCAACACTGCGCCCAGCATCCTGGAGCACTTCTGTTGTCTTTTGTACGTGTTTTGAGTTTTTATGTGCTTCTGAGTTTTTATATGCTTCTGAGTTTTTACGTGCTTCGGAGTTTGTACGTGTTTTTACGTGTTTTGGAGTTTTTACGTGTTTTGGAGTTTTTACGTGTTTTGGAGTTTGTACATGCTTCAGAGTTCGTACGTGATTTGAAGTTTGTATGTGCTTTGTCTCTAGGGGCCACCGTAAATATACTTTTATTTATTCACTCCACATAAAATGTAATAAATAAATCATATAATACAAAAATCAACTATTCACATTTCAAGTTTTAACTATTTAAATTTTCAGCTTTTTCCTTTCACAAATTTAAAGTGAAAAGAACACAAAACACTGCAAACCACAACACAATTAAATATAAATTATAATATGAAAACTAAAAGAACATGCATATTCTCTGTCATATGGACCTGCATGAATAAACTTTCTCAATCCTTTATCATCTGCAACCGAAAATAGTTGTGGATGATTACTATACCTTTCTAATGTTGTTGTCCCTGCCTCTCTTTCTCTCTCTCTGGCTCTGTTCCTGTGCTACTGAGTGTAACTACCGCCCCTCCCCCCTCTGCCCAGCGTAAAGCACAAGGCTCGCGTGCAGAGTGAAGCGGAAAAAAAGTGCGAGAGAGAGGCTGAGAGAAAAAAAAAAAAAAAACCCCACGTGACGGCTCGCGATAAGGAGCCGGCTCGCGTCGTTCACGTCAAAGAGTCGGCTCTAAGAGCCATTTCGTTCGCGAACGACCCATCACTAGTCACATTCCCCCCCTTTTTTTTCTTTTTTTCCCCTTTATTTATTTATCCTTCTTATTTCATTGTACTGTATATTGTTACTCTTATTTGCCTTGTATATCTACTGTGCAAACTGAACTGGAATGACTGACTGTTCGCTTTATAATTTCAATAAAGTTTGGAAAAAAAAAAACCTCTTCAGCCGCTCCCTTCTGCCGTATTTTGCGGCAAAATTCTCCACACCCACCGCCGCGCTATGAATTGTGGGATATATGGGATCACGAAGCGTGCACCGGACTTGATATTTGGGGAAATCGATGGCGCATTTGGAGTATGCATTTGAAGTGCACTTCGAATTGGGATGCGTGGCGGTGACGTAACCGCACTTAAAATGCGTACTTCAAGTGTGCAGACCCTGAATTGGGACACAGCCTGGTTGTTGATACTTCCTGGTTTGTGTAGCCACTAGGTAACAAAAGCTCAACACTGCGCCCTGGCATCCTGGAGCACTTCTGTTGTCTTTTGTACGTGCTTCTGAGTTTTTACGTGTTTTGGAGTTTTTACGCATTTTGGAGTTTGTACATGCTTAGGAGTTTGTACGTGTTTTGGAGTTTGTACGTGCTTTGTCTCTAAGGGCCACCATAAATATACTTTATTTATTCACTCCACATAAAATGTAATAAATAAATCATATAATACAAAAAACAACTATTTACATTTTAAACTTTTAACTATTTAAATTTTCAGCTTTTTCCTTTTAAACAAATTTAACGTGAAACAACACAAAACACTGCAAACCACAACACAATTAAATATAAATTAAAATATTAAAACAAAAAGAAGATGCATATTCTCTGTCATATGGGCCTGCATGATTTCTGAATCCTTTATCATCTGCAACTGAAAATAGTGGATGATTACTATACCTTTCTAATGTGATGTTGTTGTCCCTCGCTCTCTTTCTCTCTGGCTCTGTTCCTGTGCTACTGCAGTGTAACTAACGCCCCTCCCCCCTCTGCCCAGCGCAAAGTACAGGCCGCGCGTGCGGACTTTAGCGGAAAAAAGGGCGAGAGAGAGGGTGAGAGAAAGAAAGAAAAAAAAAGAGTCGGCTCTAAGAGCCATTTCGTTCGCGAACGACCCATCACTACTGAGGACACTGGAGCTTATTACTGTGTCAGATAAGAAAGTGAGATACTGTAATTTAAATACATAATAATAAAGAAGGTTAAACAATATAACTTACAGCTTCATTATCACTCATAGTTACATAATGCTGTTAAATATTTCATTTTCTGGATTCACACCTGAGTATTAACTTATTTTTTCCAGAGAAGAACTTGGTTATTATAAACTATTTCACAACACATAACTGAAATTTTTTGGTAACAGCTGACCAGTATGACGTGTAGAAGGACACAACATTATTTATTGTCAGATCATGAGTCAACTCTGTGAAGAGCTTTAGGACAGAGCCAAAATTTTGGCCTTTCACTCTCATCTTTGATCTACACATAATGTCACAATGAATGTGTCAATTAACCATTCATGCTGACATTTCACACTCTCTTTCCAAATACATAAACACTTCTGGAAGCAGCTATCACAACTACGTATATAAGATGTGTGTTTTTCAGTGCTGGATTTGTGTAGTAATAGTAAATTAAATATTTAACGCTTAAACATATTCTGTTCTTCTCCTGAAGGGGAAACTCTTGCAGATACAAATACAAAAAGGCCATCTGCAAAAATTACCTGTCCAGATTTTTTTCAGTCACAAAACATACACCACATCTTTTTAGTAAACCCAGAAGCTGTTTAGTGTTAAAGAAGGCTTATTGCTGCCACTGACCATTAGTAAATCTGGCACTAAATGTTCTTTCTTGAGTGATAACCAGCTTTTATTGCTGGTTATCACTCATTTATGTGACCCGCATAAAACAAATATGTGCTGAAGTGAGATATTGGTCTGTAGTCTACTGTTGTAGTTCCAACATGGTGATGTTGTTAAAGTGAATAGTGTAATAGTGTAAGGTTGTTGCGATACACCGCTCATATTAATTTCATCAGGGAAAAGGTGCCCTTCATTAGGAGGCGGAGTCAATGCAAAGCACTGACAGCTTCTATCTCTTTATGTCTGACTGTAGCGATGATGACAGAGAACAGTGGACACAGCCTGACATGATGGACTGTAGGACAGGACTGCTGTTTTTAATTCTTTGCTTGGCAGGTGAAAAGCTTTGTTGATTATAATCTAAAATATATATATATATATATTGGTCCATGCTGTTTAAGTTGTGCAATTGTTATTAATTTTCTCTTTACTGGGGCAGGTGTTAATGGTCAGACTCTGACAGAATCTGAACCAGCAGTTAAACAACCTGGTCAGTCTCACAGATTGACCTGTACAACCTCTGGATTCACACTCAGCAGCTACTGGATGGCCTGGGTCAGACAGGCTCCTGGAAAAGGACTGGAGTGGATTGCTACTGATGGTGGCAGTAGTTACAAATACTACTCTCAGTCAGTTCAAGGCAGGTTTACTGTCTCCAGAGACGACAGCAGACAGCAGCTGTATCTGCAGATGAACAGCCTGAAGACTGAAGATTCTGCTGTTTATTATTGTGCTCGACACCCACAGTGACAGAAGTTGCTCAGCAGCTGTACAAAATCCTGATGGTTTCATTAGATTCACTTAAATAAAATTTTAAACTCACTTTATAGAATATTTTTTCACTCCCAGTAAAGTAAAACATATATTTTATTAATTTTGCATTACCTTACAAACACTTTAAGGTCTAACTCTAGATAGCAATTATCCACAGTACATGAGAAATATATCATCAAAAATATACTGGTGATTCCTCCGGCACTACATGCAGAGCAATGAGAAATGTAGATCAGCATCGCATCAATCCTGCAGCATTCACAAACCATCCCTCTGTAAATAATCTGGTCAGTTGAGAATGAGATTCTCATGGTGTTTATATGTTTAAGAATTACGACAAAAATACTCATGATATTGTATCACATAAAATACTTATCTGTGTAAATGGGTTTTTGAATACCAAATTTCTCCTGTAGAGGGAGATCTATGCAAACTTTTGCTCCATTATTACAATTGTCATTTTATTGATCACAGAACTTCTTGCAGTTCTTTTCTTTTTTAACCAGAAAAACAATCTCTGACTATAAACAGCTTTAAATTATGGCAAATTATGTGTTCTTTAAAACACTGAAGACAATTTTGATGAGTGATTCTGGACTCTGTAGTCAATCGTGTCACTTCTGGGTTTTTTGCTATCCTTTGAACTGAAGAGAGCTAATGTTTAAATTTGACTCCTCCTCATATTAAGCACATTACTGAAAAATAACTTACTGAGATGATCACTACTTCTACTATTTCTTCTTCATTTTGAGTTTGGCTCCCTCTGAGATGTAAAGACCTGGAGAGAGAGTCAAGATACCATGTATGCTGTCTGGTTATAGCCTGACAAGCCATTATTTGCACGGGATACAAGAGAAACCTGGAAGAGCTCTGGAGTGGATTGGCAGAATGGACACAGGCTCAAACTCTGCTATCTATGGCAGTTCTTTTCAAGATCGTTTCATCGTAACTGAAGAAGACTCCAGCAGCAGACAGTACCTTGAAATCAACAGCCTGACAGAGGAAGATTCTGCTGTTTACTTCTGTGCCCGACAAAGCACAGTGATTGAAGACAGAATAGCAAGCTTAATTTGAGTAATAATTTTTTTTAAATCTATATAATTAAAATACATAATTTGTTCATTAAAAGATGATCAGAGCCATGTAACATGCATCATGTAAAATAATTATAGCTAGAGCGTTGCTTTATTTATTTTTTTCAAAAATAAGCAATTACTGTAAATATAATTTAGAAGATGACAGTGTCACACTTCTGATTATTCTTTGACTTGAAACAGGCTCATTTTATGTTTTGATTCATTTTATCAGTAATAAAATTTTAAATTTAACAGTATTACTCCTTTTCTTTCATTTGTTTGAGGAGATAAGGTGCAATAAACCCCAGTGAAAATGGTTACACAATATAAAAAGTGGGACTGACCTTTTAAAAATATTTAGTGATAGTTTGTCTCATGTGCAGAAAATCTGACATAATAAATATAAAAAAAATAGACAGTTCATGATATTCTATGTCGTTATCTTTTTCTTGAAATACCAATTAGCTCCTGTTGTGGGAGGTCTATGCAAAGTTTTGCTCAGATATAAACACATCATCATCAGTTCTCATTTAGTTTATTTACAGAACAGCTTTGGACACGTTTTAACTGCACAAACATTCTGATTATAAAGTGTTCTAAATTATGGATTATATTACTTCCTGGAGTTTATTATTCATTATATGTTTCCATGGTAAGAAAAGGATTCATTCATTGAAACAGGAAGACAATACTTTGATTATGATGATAACTTTTGTATTTGTTTTTCTTTTTTTTCTTGCAGGAGTTTGGAGTGAGATCAAATTGGAGCAGTCTCCCTCTGAGGTGAAGAGGCCTGGAGAGAGAGTGAAGCTGTCATGCATCATATCTGGTTATACCCCGACAGACTACTATTTGCACTGGATACGAAAGAGGCCAGGGAGAGCTCTGGAGTGGATTGGGAGGATGAACACAGGCTCAAACTCTGCTCGCTATGCCAGTTCTTTCCAAAGTCGTTTCATCATGACTGAAGAAGATTCCAGCAGCAGACAGTACCTTGAAATCAACAGCCTGACAGCAGAAGATTCTGCTGTTTACTTCTGTGCCCGAGAAAGCACAGTGACAGAAAACAGAAGAACAGCTGTACAAAAACCTCAAATAGTCATCTTTCAGTTTAACATTTTCTAATTTTCAGCCTCTTTGGAGCTAAAAAAGGCCAACCAAACACATTAGATATCACTGGAAAAGCCAGGCTGTTCTCTATTAAGAACATCAGGACTTATTGGGTTAGCTGAAATAAGTCAAAGGATATAGACAAAAAACAAATATGTATTACAGAGGACATAAATGAATGGGCTGGATGTGAGAATGAGATAGCATGCACGAGATGTTGAGATGATGATGATAGAGCAGTTTTACTAACAGAAAGTGATGTTTTTCTTCTTTATCAGTTTTCTTTGAAGAGAACCAGGAACCAGAATGTCCGTCTAGTGAGTCACACAGATGAACTTTTACAGCTTTTCAATTAATGTACAGTAAAAAAACTAGATACAGAGGGTCAGATGGGGTCTTAGAAAAGGACTGAAGTGGATTCTGACTAAGTTATTAAATACCGTAATACTATATTTTGCCAATTTAGCACAGGACCAAAAACTCACAGTGATTGTTGAGTTGTTTGAGCTGCTGTACAACCTCCAACAGTTTTCATCAGTACAACAAAAAAGAAAAAAAAAAAAAAGATGTCCCTAATTTTAGAAAAAGAATGATTTTTATATTAAATATCCTGTGAGAAAACTCTGACTAGAAAAATATGTATAAGCAGAGATAAAAATGTAAGATATCCAGTTTACTACACTGGGAAGAAAGATTAAAAAGAGAAGAAATGAAAGTGTGATTTTTTTCTCACAGGAGTTTGAAGTGAGATCAAGCTGGAGCAGTCTGATAAAAAGACCTGGAGAGAGAAAGAGTGAAAATATCATGTATGCTGTCTAGAGACCAGGGAGAGCTCTGGGATGGATTGGGTGGATGAATACAGGCTCAAACTCTCTTAGCTGTAGCAGTCCTTTTCAAAGCTGTCTTATCATGACTGCTTTGACTGCTTTCACACTACAGCAGAAGTCAGTATCTTGAGATTAAGAGCCTGACAGCAGAAATGATTTCCATATTAAGCTCTTGGAACAAACTGCCGGCCCACAATCTACTTTGTCAATTCAGAAGAGGACTGAAAACTGACTTGCTGTACAATAACCCCAACACCTTGTTGTAGAGATTTATTAAAATCCATATTTTTTTTCTGTACTTCTAATGCTTAGGTTGGAAGGAGCCTTTAGTGGATTCACACTCCTAAAAACAAAATAAATACTGAATAGTTAGGTGACGATTGAAATTAAATTTGTTTCCACAGGTTTGTACAGTCCAGCAATATCACTCTATTGTGTATTACTGTGCCAAATATACTTTTGAAGAAAGTAAGACTATAAAATATTTAAAAATAACCTCCAGGTGGCAGTAAAACATGCAAACTGAGGAGAAAGGAAAGCATGACATGCATGTAAATATGCTGAAATGTTCATCTGTGCAGCTGTTCTTCTGTTTTTTTCACTTCCTCTTCTCAAGGCTATAAATAAGTTGTTTTTCTTAATACAACAATACTTCTTCTTACTTACTTTTTACTCTTTGATACTCTTTCGCATTTTTATTCTAATCTGTATTTTTTATTGAGTGAGTGTCTCGCTTGTTAGCAGCTAAATGTCACCACCTGGTGTAATTGCTACCTGAGCGTTGTTTAGATTATGATATACTGCATTTTCAGTGCTTTAACAATGAAAAGCAACACATGCAAATTGTATCTGAGAATGAATGTATGCTAAGTTTGAGTGAATCAAAACACTATTTCTTTGATGAAGAGGTGGAGTACTTACAAAACTGTCTTCAGTCTCCTCATATGTATTGCAGAACAGGTCAGCTGAGAGAGGCTCATGGACTCATTCAGATAAACACACACAAAGACAAATACTGGATCACCCATGTTTATGGTTAGTTTTTGTTTTTTTGTTCTATCTTGCCTTAATATGACCCCAACAGAGCTTTCACAACCAGCCCTCTTTTTTTAGCAGCAGAAATTTGATGGTTTATTTCTATGAAATATGCTTTTCTGTTTACAGGTGTAAAGTGTGAACAGTTGACACAGTCAGCCTCTGAGACTTCAGAGCTTTGTTAATATCCTACCATCAACTGTCACTTATTCTGTTAGCACCTACTGGACAGCTTGGATCAGACAGCTTGCAGGGGAAGGACTGGAGTGGACTGGAAGTGCAGGTGTTGGATGGGCCACATACAAAGATCCATTAAAGAACAAGTTCAGCAACCTGATGACACCTCTGTGTATTACTGTGCCAGAAAAACACAATGACACCAAACATCTGTAGACCAACCAAAGAATAAGTTGTCAGACCAAAAAGGATATTAAAAAGTTTTCATGATTTAAAAAAACAATAATAAGTAAAAAAAAAAAAACCCAGCAACTTTCTTTACTCTAAAAATATTTATGTAAATTTCATAATTGCGTCTTCACCTAATGAAAAAAAATAAATAACATGACACAAATTATTGCTTCTTCATATTTAAGTGCATTTTGGTTCCTAACAAAAAGAAATGTGTCTTTGTTTGCCAGTTGGAAAAAGTCAAAGGTACACATGGATTTTTTTACATAACATGTTATTGATCCACAAAAATGGGGAAAGTTGTTTATTTATTTTTCACATTAAAATAAAATTAACCACTTTGTAACTGCACTTACTGCCACAAAGATTCATCATTTTTTTAAAAGCTTTTCAACAATTAAGATTAGTGCATACATACATGTAAAAGAGACCTAAGTAAATATATTACATTTTCTGAGCAGCTATTTTTCTCTGTAAGCTCTTTGTTTCTGTGTGTCTGACATCTGTAAACAGGGTATGTCTGCAAAATTCTCCAAACATGTTTAAGTGTATTTCCATGACGATACAGAAAATAAATAAGTAAGTAAAGCAATGTATGAATCAATAAATGTCACTGTTTAAAGCTTCTGTGGAAACAGTCTTTAAGATCTGAAACAAAGTGAATCGCTTCTGGTGCACAAATAAGGATATAAATACATCGTATTTGTTTAATAACATAAACATACAACGATGGTACACAGCCTCTTTGATGAGTCAGAGTTAGGTCAACAAAGATGCTTTGTATGTTTGATTTTATGCAAACTCGGATTCCTTTCTGCTCAGCCATAAAACTCTGCACATTTTCTTTGCGTGGAGATTCCAGAATATCAGTCTCAACCTAAATCATGTTTTCTGTAGCTCTGCTGCTGTTGTTGTTAGCTGGATCACGTGAGTCTCTCTGGATTTCTCACAATCAATAGTTCAGTTTTCTCAGCGCAATTTGATCATTTATTATGAAATATACTTTTCTGTTAACAGGTGTAAATTCTGAAACATTGACACAGCCAGCCTCCATGATTGTACAGCCAGGGGAACACCTGACCATCACCTGTCAGGTTTCTTATTCTCTCGGCAGCTACCCAACAGCTTGGATCAGACAGCCTGCAGGAAAAGGACTGGAGTGGATTGGAAGGGCACGAGATGGATATAGCACATACTACAAAGATTCACTTAAAAACAAGTTCAGTATCAGCTTGGAATCTTCCAGCAAAACAGTCACTCTCAGGGGGACGAATGTGCAGCCTGCAGACACTGCTGTGTATTACTGTGCCAGAGAGTCACAGTAACATGAAGCATCAGTAGGCCTGAACAAAAACTTCACAGTGCCTGAACATTAGTAAAGAAACCAGAGGAGGAGCTCTCAGACCATTAAAGATATAAAGATACTGCACATTCTAACAATATTACAATATTCATGTGAATCACTTATTTCATAAGAAATAAATAATTTAACTATTATTATATTTTCACAGTATAACTGAACACTGAATAATAAGAAAATGTTGTTTAATATTTTGTTATTGTTGAAAGAAATACAAACAACAAATAATTTACATGCAAACAATTGTAACAAATTGACCTAAGATAATATGATAACGTTACACAAAACAAGTACAAAAGGTAAAACATTAGTTAAATAAATAAATGTTGCAAATAAAATATTCTGTACCCACCTGTATCTAAATGTGAGTTGAATTACTGTTTTATTAAAGAAAAGAGCAAATTATTTAAAAACCCTCTATTAAAGCATGATAGAGAATCAATTTGTCAAAATCTACGCCCCACATTAACTATAGTATATCTTAAGACAGATGGATCATGGACAGATGCCACAGAGCTATACTGGTTTATAATGGTTTAAAACAAAAAATTTAAAATTTCTTCTATTTTAGACTGTCTCAGACATGTCATCTACTAGACACTGTGAGTTTTACACATACTTTTCTTGAACTGAATATCTAACAAGTAAGAAATCATATTGCTCAGTCATACAAATCTAATGATTACTACAATCCCCTCCCTTCTGCTATGAATAAAAAATTTTTCTCACATCCACACTGATTCCAGAGTTTTACTGAATTCCTTTATGTTCTAGGATTGATTTCAACGTTTTATTTATCATTTATAAAGCAAATTTTGTTCTGGCACCAAGCATCATAGCATAAGTGATACTCCTGATACGAGCCTTAGAACCTCATCTCTCATCATGTTTAAAGTAGTTGTGACAGCATTAATTGCGTTAACGCGAACATTAACCTGTCAAAACTGGCAAATCCCCATTGACGAGTTAACACAGATTAGCCCTTGTGAGGGGTTGTTCGGCATTAACGCGTTAATGCAGCTTAAGCGCGTTAACGCCACCTCAGCTAACACGATTAACAATTAACTCATCTGGAGCGCAGACTGACTCAAAATCCCTGGAATGTCTCTGTCAACACGTTTCGGGCAGTTTGTCTGAAGTTTTTCCATTCTGAGCTCCAGACGGGTTGAGTGGGTTTAATCACGTTAATCGTGATGACTGCGTAATGGGTTAACGCTGACAGCACTAGTTTAAAGTGTTTGAATCCTGCCATTGGGACAATAATGTGTTTAAAGTGATCACCAACTATGTGCTACATGCAAAGTGCAGGCGGGGATTGGCACCAGGGCTCAGCGAGAACAGGCATCCAAAACCACACTCCAGTAAGGGATTCCAGGGAAGGTCTGTACAAAGGGAAACACACAGTGAGCAAAAACACAAGCAAAGGAGCAAACAGCCATTTCTGGGGCTTAGACAGATCTGAAAAATTGAAACTATCCAGTGAGTGACAGTTCTCTAGGAGAAAATGCCTGGTTGATGCTGGATGTTAGAGCCCATCACCAAATGGAGCTGATAGAAGTGCAACATACTTTGGTTGTAATCACTTATCACAGCATCTCTGAAGGAACAAGATATTCAGCCTTTAAGCAAATGGGTAATAGTAGAAGACCACACCAAGTGCCACTCCAGCTAAGAACAGGAAGCTGAGGCTACACACAGGACACAGGCTCACCAAACTGGACAACAGTTCAAATCAATGAAATGTTATTTATATACTTTATATAATCCGTTTATGAATCAGTGGTTACAAGACCTGGAGGGCTGCATGCATTGAACTGTACAGCTTTGAATTCACCATCAGTTGCTTCTTATAGTAACTCAAACATAAAAAACAATCAAATAAATAATATTACATATTTATTTGTCTCTGGTCACATGTATAGTCATTAGCTCATAAGGCTACCGTGCTTTCACACACAGTTTCAGTTCCTCAGAAGTTATTTCCCTATAGTATCACGTTAGATCTTCGTTCTCACACATCTGCAGAAACTGAAAACATCATACTACACAATCTTGTATGTTAGCAGTACACCTGCACAGCAAGGAAAAAATAATAATTTTTTCCAGTATGTTGTTTTGATTTTTAAATAACCTTAGTCTACAAGGAAGCCCATTGAATTGTTTATCTTTTAATAAATCACCTCCATTAGGATTTATAGTATTTGCTAATACACAAGAAATTATCAATTGTTTTAAAAATAAATCTTCCACTTTTGACATTATTAGTTTCGAGCAACAACAGAGTAGATTCAGTCGTTCAGTTATTGTAAATGCTGCCTTTTAAAAAAACCCACACACAATTCGGTGAATGACGAAAATAATGAAGCTGATATGATTTCCAGGTATGTAATCCAGATAGAATAACAGAAATTATCCAAACCTCTCAAGTTGCCAATCTTTTCGTGACAAGATGTTGTCATCACCTGTCAGGTGTCTTATGTTTTGGCAGCTTTCACACAGCCTGGATCAGACAGCCTGCGTGGAAAAGACTTGATCTGAGGCATAGAGCAGCCAATGGTTTTCTTTTGGGGTGTGTTTTTTCCTGTCTACCCTTCCTGTTCTCAGACTCATTTCTCCTTTATCTCTTTGGTTATGAATAAAGATGATTTACTATTAGTAAATATACTTTCTCTTGTGTTAGGGTCGGCACTGACCCATTTTAAATTTCAAATGCAGAAAAAATTACATACATTTGTTTATTGTATCAAGGCTTTTTGAATTTGTCAGGAATCTCTATTTCTACAAAATAAAACAAAAAAAAAATCTTTTCACTAAATTAAAAAATGCCCTAGCTGAAATCATGACCTTTGTGTTGTTAGGGTCGGTTTCGACCCAGTTATAATATTATGAGTATTCAGCAATAATTAAAGCCAAAACTGAAATCATAAGTGCACTTTCAGTTAAAACACTGACAGCAAGCTCTTCTCCTAATCATATGAGCTTTAGGGGATTCTTATTTTGCATGTTTTTCCAGTATACCTGCACAAAAACAAAACAAAATAAAGGCAAGGCAAGGCAAGGCAAATTTATTTGTATAGCACAATTCAACAACAAGGTGATTCAAAGTGCTTTACAGAGACATTAGAAACAAAAACAAATAAAAAGCATGATTTAAAATTGATTAAAACAAGCAAACAAACAAACTAACTAATTAACAAACAAACAAACAAACAAAACAGTATATAAAATCAAAACAGATAAAATCAGAACAGTAGATAAAATCAGTAGTTAATGTAAGTTTTGAAATTTAAGCTTAAAAGTGTGGATTTGGTGCTTTATTCAAATGCAGCTGAGAATAGGTGAGTCTTCAACCTGGATTTAAATAAACTGAGTGTTTCAGCTGATCTGAGGCTTTCTGGGAGTTTGTTCCAGATATAAGGAGCATAAAAGCTGAATGCAGCTTCTCCGTGTCTGGTTCTGACTCTGGGAACTGATAAAAGACCGGATTCAGATGACCTGAGGGATCCGGAAGGTTCATACTGGGTCAGGAGGTCACTGATGTATTTTGGTCCTAAACCATTCAGAGCTTTATAGACCAGCATCAGAACTTTAAAGTCTATCCTCTGACGGACAGGCAGCCAGTGTAAAGACCTCAGAGCTGGACTGATGTGGTCCACTTTTTTGGTCTTAGTGAGGACTCGAGCAGCAGAGTTCTGAATGAGCTGTAGTTGTCTGACTGATTTTTTAGGTAGACCTGTAAAGATGCTGTTACAGTAATCAAGCCTACTAAAGATGAATGCATGGACTAGTTTTTCCAGGTCCTGTTGAGACATCAGATCTTTTATCCTTGAAATATTCTTGAGGTGATAGTAAGCTGACTTTGTTATTGTCTTAATGTGTTTTTCTAAGTTTAGGTCTGCATCCATCACTACACCCAAATTTCTCGCCTGGTTTGTGGTTTTTAGATGTATAGATTGAAGTTCTCTGGTGACCTGTAATCGTTTTTCTTTGGCGCCAAAGACTATTACCTCAGTTTTGTTTTTGTTTAGCTGGAGAAAATTGTGGCATAACCAGTCATTAATTTCCTCAATGCATTTACCAAGAGCCTGTACAGGGCCTTGGTCTCCTGGTGACATTGTGATATATATTTGTGTGTCATCTGCATAGCTATGATAGTTTATTTTGTTGTTCTTTATAATCTGTGCCAGTGGGAGCATGTAAATGTTAAACAGAAGGGGTCCCAAGATGGAACCTTGGGGAACTCCACATGTGATACTTGTCTGCTCAGATGTGAAGTTACCTATTGATACAAAGTATTTCCTGTTTTCTAAGTATGTTTTGAACCAGTTTAGTACAGTTCCTGAAAGACCTGTCCAGTTCTCCAGTCGTTTGAGTAATATGTTGTGGTCAACTGTATCAAATGCTGCACTGAGATCCAGTAAAACTAAGACTGACATTTTTCCACTGTCTGTATTCAGACATATGTCATTAAACACTTTGGTCAGAGCGGTTTCAGTGCTGTGGTTCTGTCTAAAACCTGACTGGAAGACATCGTAGCAGTTATTCTGTTTTAAGAAGTAACTGAGCTGTTGAGAAACTGCTTTTTCAATGATCTTACTTAAAAATGGGAGATTTGAGATCGGCCTGTAGTTGTTCATTTGTGTCTTGTCAAGATTGTCCTTTTTCAGTATAGGTTTTATTACAGCAGTTTTTAGTGATTCTGGAAACACACCTGATAATAAAGAAAAGTTGACGATCTGTAACAGGTCTGACTCTAAAGTCTTTGAGACCTTTTTGAAAAAACGTGTTGGCAGGACATCTAAACAGCAGGAGGAGGAGTTCAGTTGACCTAAGATGTCCTCCAGGTCTTTGCTGTTAATCGGGTGAAACTGTTTCATGGTGTTTAAACAGTTTTTTGGTGGACACAGTGCATATCCTGGATCTGCTGTTGATGTACCAATTGCTTGTCTAATTTTTTGGATATTTTCTGTGAAGAATTTGGCAAAGTCATTGCAGGCCATGGTCGAATGAAGTTCAGCTGCCACTGACACAGGAGGGTTTGTTAGCCTGTCAACTGTAGAAAATAAGACCCGAGCATTATGACTGTTTTTAGTGATGATGTCAGAGAAGTAGGACCTTCTTGCACTCCTCAGTTGTAAATTATAATTGTGAAGTTTCTCTTTATAGATGTCATAATGAACCTGGAGGTTTGTTTTTCTCCATCTGCGCTCAGCTTTCCTACACTCTCTTTTTTTCATTTTTCACCAGTGCGGAGTTTCTCCATGGAGACTTTTTCCTTCCAGAGATAACCTTCACCTTAATGGGAGCAATAGTGTCCATTACATTTAACATGTTAGCATTGAAGCTATTGACGAGCTCATTGACTGACCCTCTGGACAGGTCAGGTGTTAATGGGAAGACCTGGTTAAAAATTGCACTACTGTGTTCAGTTATACACCGTTTTGTGATCACTGTTGTTGATATATTTATGTGGGCTGAGATTTTACTTTCAAAGAAAACACAGTAATGATCAGACACGCCCACATCAGACACAGTAACCTTTGAAATGCTCAGGCCCTTGGAGATCAGTAGGTCAAGAGTGTGTCCTCTATTATGTGTGGCCTCTGTTACATGCTGAGTCAGCCCAAAGTTGCCCAGAGTGTTACTCAGGTCTTTAGTCCCTTTGTCCTGAGGGTTGTCCACATGGATGTTAAAATCCCCAACAATAATTACACAGTCAAAATCAACACAGATCACAGACAGCAGTTCACTGAGGTCATTAAAAAAGTCTGTGCAGTATTTGGGAGGCCTGTAAACATTAAGAAACACAACTTTGGATGGGGCCTTCAGCTGTAAAGCCACATATTCAAAAGACTGAAAACTTCCAGGAGATAGCTGCTTACATTGAAATGATTCATTAAATAAGACAGCAACCCCTCCTCCTCTCCTGCTCACCCTGGCCTCACTGATAAAACTGTAGTTAGGAGGGGTCGTCTCGATGAGAACAGCTCCACTGTTACTTTGGTCCAACCAAGTTTCAGTTAAAAACATAAAATCAAGGCTGTGCTCAGTGATTAAATCATTAATTAAAAATGTTTTCCCAGCTAAAGATCTAACGTTTAATAAAGCCAACTTAAGTGTTTTAGAGGTATTACTTGTCCCCTCGTGTTTGGGAGCAGTCTGTGGCACACAAGGTATGTTTACTATGTTTAAAGATCTTTTAGAGTGCAGCTCTCTGTGTTTTGACCAGGCCACATGTCTCCTTCTGTCACCTAAAAGTACAGAAATTTTAAAACCTTCTAGTAAACAGGGTCCCAGCTTCTCCTGGGAAAAGTCACCACTGCCATAATCCTCGCAGCCCGGACCCTCCACACATCACACATCAGACTGCGGAGAAGGGGCATGAAGGTGGTAAGGAGGAACTAAGGGGGGCGAGGCTGGGCAATGTGACTTCGATTGCTCTGTTGAGGGTGGGGCTCGATGGCGAACCTTTGACCGCTCTGGTGGGGGGTTTATGGGGGACAAAAAGGGATTGGGCCGGGGGGTAGATCTGAGCCCAGCATTGACCCGCTCCATCATCTCCTCAGTGAATTTCAGGTGTGGGGAGGAGGGAGAAAGGGAGGGGGAGGAGGGTGATGGCCTGTCAGGGGTTTGGGGGACTGGGGAAGATCCTGGTCCCTGGTCCTGGTCGTTGGTGTTGTTGAGAGAGTTGGAGGCAAATAGGGACCCCTCTTCTTGCCTCAGATGTCTCTCCTTTCTGAGGCTCTTCCCGGGTGGGGGCAAATGGAGCTCCTCCTCAAGGTTTCTGCTGGGCTTTGTCTGTTCTTGGAGTACTGTTTGTTCCTCTTTATGAGATAACTCCTCGTTTATCTCAGCCTTGGCACCAAGCACGGATGGATGACGTATGGAATAAAACAAGTAGGAGGTGAACAGTTTCACCCCTGACTTGTTAAAATTAAATCCATTTGCTTTAAACAGATGCCTGCGTTCCCAAAAAATATTAAAGTTGTTGATAAAATGCACTGAGTGGTCAGTACATGCTGATATAAGCCATTTATTCAGTGTAAACAACCTGCTGAATCTCTCGTCTCCTCCTCTGACCGGCGGTACAGGTCCACTGATGAATACAGCTGCATTCAGAGAGTTTACAGTATTTAGTAATCCAGTAAAGTCCCGTTTCCGAACCTCCGACTGTTGTTTGGACACATCGTTTGACCCTGTATGCAGAACAATGTTTGTCACAGTTGGATATTCATCTGCAATTTGAAGAATTCTCTCCTTCAGGTTGTTGACCATATCCTTAGGAAAGCAGAGGACTTTAGTGTTCTTACCGCACATCCTTTGTACATCCTTTACGGCAGAGTCACCCACAATCAGAGTTTCAGGCCTAGCCTTTAGCTTTCCCTGTGGTCTTTTACTTTTCAACAGATTTTCAGACCTTACTTCGCTGCTTTTAGATGGATGGTTGTCCGATATAGATCCAGGGTCCTTTGATAGTGGAGCAAATCTGTTGTGCAGTTTCACATTCAGTTGTTTTGGAGGTTTGTTGTTAACCTTCCTATTCACGGTTGTCCAGTCCTGTTTCCTCTCGTATACAGGGGTAGAAGAGCTTCTCTGTCTCGTAGGAAGTGAAGGCCAGACGGTTTCAGAGATTTCAGCTCGCTGTGCTCTGCCCGTGATATGTCCTCCCCCTTCCAGGAGACATGATTTATGTCTTGGTTTTGCACCAAGACAGTCCAAGGGGGGATTATCACTTGAGGATTTATAATAATGCACAGAGTCTACTTTCTTGGTCATGTTATTTGTGCTCCTTAGCTGTGTACTAGCTTGCTCATCGCCATTGTTTTGAATCAAAGGCAAGGTTGTTTCATTTCCACACAGTCCATTTACCTCCACGTTTACTTCTAAGCGATGAATTTTTGTCTCCAGTACTACAATCTTCTGCAGGAGGCTGTGGTAGTCATCTGTGGAGAGGGAAGGCATCTTGTTGCTAGTTAGCCTAGCGGTTAGCACCTTTCCAGGCTATTGAGGCTGTTCGGTGCCCAGATGCTGTAATCAGGCTTCAGCTGTGTCCAGGCCACAGACACACGGAGCGCTGAGGATAAGGTAACTATAAAAATGTTGCTGTTTCTGTTAAGAACACTTTAGTCCTAATGATCTATAAGTGTCCAAAAGCTATCGCAGGTAAGCTCATACGGAAAAAAGGGAAAAAAATCAGCATAAAAATCAATAAAAGAAGCAATGCATTTAAGGAGCAAAGAGATGAAGCGTCCACACTCGCAAAAGGGGAGGAGCCAGGGTGTCAAGACATGTGAGGTGAATTCACTCATTTGAGTGGCCATTTGACTTCCAGAGTGCACATTTACAATGTGCAGTATACAAAAATGAGAAGAAGATTGACAGTGAGCCAAGTTCTGGATCATATTTTTAGTGAAAATGAAGGAGAGGACACAGAGCAGCATAATGATTCAGATGGGCAGGTTTCTAAGGAGGAAGACAATGTAGACTATCATCCAGAACACACAGACACATCTGATCAGAGGTGGAGGCCGCTGGCGCTGAAGCTACTCCTGCTGAAAGATTCAAGTCCAAAAATGGTAAGATCTTTTGGAGCTCAGTACCTCATGATGTACATGGCAGGGCAGCTGCTGCAAATGTCATCAAAATGACCCCTGGAATCACAAGGTTTGCTCTGACCAAAGTCAGTTACATCAACAGATGTTTTGAGCTATTTATGCCATTGCGACTAAAAAGAATCATTACTATGATAAACCTTGAAGGAAAAAAAGTCCATGGCGACATGTGGAAAGATAATGATGATACTATACAGCTGTTCGGTTGCTATGATGTTACTGATAGTGAACTTTATTTTATTCATAAGGTTAGTTAGTAGAGTTGCCAACAGCTCCTTAAAAAATGGAATGGTCCCTCATTCAGAGAAAATATTAGGCATTTCGTACTGAGCTGAGAAGAGACGCAGTTTGTCCCGTACTTCAGCTAGAATGGAAAAAGACACAAAGCTGGAGTTATTCTGTCTTTACAGCTGCCTCTTCTATTGCTACTTCAATCATGAAACTGATCAATGATCAGCTGATCGTCTCTCTTGTTTGTTTATCGCCCACTTTGCGCCAGAAATAGGAAACCAGCGGATGTCGCGCTAAACAACAGCAGCACGTTTAAGCTTGATCAGCTGTTGTTAGAATTTATTTAATATTAATTTCTAGTGTCAGCTGATGTTTGCTGGAGCCACAGCTGTAAAGCTGCTGGTCATGATGTCGGTTTGGATATGTGGTGAGAGGGAAACATGAAGATGAAACCAGGAGATGTCCTTACTGAATCATCAGAGCTGAACAGGTGATGGAGAAACAGGTTTACCTTTTAGGTGACATGAATGAGTTGAAGGGAAGTTATGAACTGTTTCTGAGATACAAATAACACCAGGATCCTTTTCTACGTAGCTGACAGCTGGTAACTGTGCAGGGGCGGGTCTAGCAACGTGTTGCCAGGGGGCCAGGTAGGACATTAACAGGGAGAGGGGGGCACAAAGAAATACTTTTCTTTTTTATTCTCAATTCAAATATTTAGCTTTTATTAAATAATTATCTGAATCTTGCAAACAAAGTTTTTATCTGACGTAAAATGTATAGAAATCATACATATACCAACAAGACAGTGTACATCACTGTCACAACAGCATTTGTTTTCATTCAAAGGCTTTATGGCTTTAATACCTGGTGGGCCGGTCTCTAGTCAAAATGCCCGATTTTCTGTCCCAGTCCAGTCCTGCAGGTTAATACTGGCAGTGTCACCATGCCAGCTGACTGTATTTCATCATCAGCCAGTGTTGTTCTTTATATGTCAATATTATCAAAGTTTACCATAAGGCAGCATAGAAAGTATTTACTTGCTTTCAGGTTTTATTCAAATGTTAGTCTTTTCATTTGTTTCCCCACTTTTTTCCAGTTTCAAAATGAAACACCAGTTTCTTTTTTTTAACAGGCATTGGTTTTGCATTGGCATTGGCTAATTTGCCAATTGTATGTTAAAAATGTTTGTATTTTAATATTCAAAAATGTTTTTGCCCAAAACATATGTGCACTACATGTCAGTAAAAATACTATGCAAATATTGCTGTCCTTTACTGCTGAATAAACACTGACTGATTGTATCTCTTGTACTTTATCAACGCAGTATCTCAAAACTTTGCACCATAGTGGTTAAAATCTCATTCTAATAAGAGTTAAAAATGCATTCGGTTATTAGGTTTACAGGGTTATTGGATTATGGTTAACGCTTGGTAGAATTGTTTTTAACATTATCTGCCAATTACATCTGCCACCCTTCTCCAAATCTGTGCCCCTACCTGGCCCCCCCAACAAAAAATTTCTAGACACGCCACTGAGTAATATGTTCTGGGCAACGATGTCACTTCACACATTTGATATCATTTTGATTCAAGAGCTCTCAGATTTGACAACAGAGAGACCAGACTGAGGTCTGACAAGCTTGCTCCCATCAGGGATGTCTGGGAGAGATGGGTGCAGCTTCTTCCGCTAATGTTCATCCAGTGGATGAACGTCTTGTCCACTTGTCAAGGAAAATGCCCCTTCCGGCAATACATACCCAGTGAGCCAGGGAAATATGGCAGAAAAATCTGGGAAGCCTGTGATGCAAAAACAAACTATGCCTGTGTAACGATGTAAAAGAATGAATATGGTTTTGTTGTTGTTAAATTCCTGTTAAACTTATTTTATTTTGAAAATCCGCAGCGGAAGTCTGCTACTGGTAAACAGGCTTTCTCTAAGCTTATCCGTTAGTAGCAATGACGCTTTTGCCGTGGTAAGTTCTTTCTCAGTCCGCCCTGACTGAACATGAGTTTAAAACATATTTGAAAATCCTCATTGAAGTTAACATGACAGTGCATTAACAGCATGAACTGCCCATACAGTAGCATCTGAGTAGATTTCAGTTTTATGACCTTGTTTTGCAATTAATGGGTTAGACGGTAGGAAAAATGGACACGCTGAGCTAGCGGCTAACAGCTAGAGGAGACTGTCGTGTCTAATAATTTTGAAACTTCTCTTGATAGTTTGGGCGGAATCCTGTTGCTGGAAACCCATGGTTATTCATGTCCCATGTTATTGCAGGTATGTGTATTTTGAAACATGTATTTGGTTGAGCTGCAGGCTAATTCTGTTTAAGAAATACTGCTTATTAAGTTTTGCCCAGTAGATGGCAGCATTGTTCCATTTACTATTGTACATGAAAGGAAATTTTGGCTTTGGTCTGGAAGTTTATTTATATTTACATCAATGTGCATTTAAGTGAATTAATTTCTCTTTTGTTACCTAAACCACAATGCAGTAATGTTTCTATTTTATTTTCCGTGATAAGTTTTGTTGCCATTTTATTTTTCAATCAATATTTGTTTTTTATTTATTTTAAGAAAACAGAGTTCCACTATACGATCATTAGCTTATCCGTTAGTAGCAATGAAGCTTTTGCTGTGTTTGGGCGGAATCCTGTTGCTGGAAACCTATGGTTATTCATGTCCCATGTTATTGCAGAGACCCACAAAAAGGGGAATAAACCACGCCTGAGCTCTACCCATCTCGAGTCCAGAGAGTTTTACTCATACAGCACCGGACATAGAGACTGAGGGGGGTTACACCTGGAATGTACAGAATTTCACAGTCAAAGCTGCGAGTGGCACCCCTGAGAAGAACCAATGAAAATGTGTGGTCCTCGATATGACCACTGGACTGACTTTTTTTCTTTTTTTTCAGTTTATATTAAAGGTCTACTGCTGAAAAAAACCAAACATTTTTTTGTCTTTTCTTCAAAATTGACCCGTAACACCATAGATGTCATTTTAGCCATTAATATTAAAATGAAAAAAATCAATAAAACAGATTTATTTAAGAGATGTGTCCTATACCCCTCAGTAATAGTCAGGTAACACAAAAACCTTTTATTAATTAATATGATTTTTAGAGGTTAATTTTACTATTTTTTTAAATTGAAATCGAGGGGTGTAGTGACAAAAAACACCACACCAAAAGTATTAAAACCAACATTTTCATTGATAACGAAGCCTAACAAGGTAACCAAGAATGAGAAACAAATTGGATGATAACTTATTATTGTTTTTAGTGTATTTTATAGCTGATTTAATACATGGGTCAAAACTGACCCATTAACATAAGAGATGATAACAGAACGCTAACACAAGAGGAAGGTTAAGGAAAAGCTCTCTCAGATGTAGGGAAGGGGACTTCAGTCTCTCGTCAGTCTCTCTCTGTTCCACGTACCGACAACCTGAACAAAAACCTCACATTGCCTGAACATTTGTAAATCAACCATAGAAGGAGTTATCAGACCACTAATGGCCTTAAAGAGGGCTTATGATTAAAACAAACAAACAAACAAACAAACAAACAAACAAACAAACAAACAAACAAACAAACAAACAAAGATCAATACAAAATAGCTTCAATGATATCTCTTATCCCTTTAAGTAAAATGCATGTGTTAAATGCGTCTGTGTGTTAAAATTTCTGTTTTTCTGTGTCTGACATCTGCAAACAGAGAGAACAACAAAAGTTTTGTCCACAAAAATCCTCAAATTATGTTTTAGCTAAAGCTAAAGTAACATGTATTTGTATTTGTATTTGATATAGAATAAATAGGAAAAGTAAAACAATGTATGAACAAAAATTGTAGTTAAAACCTGCAGAAGTTGGATCTGAAACAAAGTGAATGCCTTCAGGTGAAAAAATGGTCAACAGCCTTTACTATGAAGAGTTAGAGTAACATCGATGCTTTATTTGTTTGATTCTATGTAAATTTAGCTTCCTAGCTCCTCAGCCATAAAACTCTGCACATTTTCTTTGTGAGGAGATTCCAGAATATCAATCTCATCCATTACATATGCAGCCAGGGGAACACCTGACCATCAACTGTCAGGTTTCTTATTCTCTCTGCAGCTCCCCAACTGACACTATTACGTATTACTGTGTCAGAGAGTCAGTAGAAAACAAAACATCAGTAGACCTGAACCTGTAAACCTGAAAATCTTCACAATGCCTCAACATTAGTTGAGACACTGCAGGAGCTCATTTGTGGGGAGGAGCTCCCTGACCACTAATGATTTTAAAGAATCTCCTCACTCTAACAATATTTATGTGAATCATTATTTTGTACATTTATTTAATGAAGAAATGGAAATAGAAACATAAATTCCTAAATTCTTATCATTATTTTTAATATTTTTAACCAAAGGAATGGATGCTCTGTGGATGTGTATTTTCAACATAACTTATTATTAATACTGTAACATTCACAAGAACCAGACGGTTGGGTCTCAGTTTGTCCGTTTATTCGGCACATAAGCAAGCGGGTTGCTAACTCAGGGGAGAGCGCCCTCGTGCTACACCTCTCTTCAGCCTGGCACCCACACAACACAGAACCCAGGTCCCCCCTCCCCTTCCTCCACACCACCCTCCCTACTTCCTGCAGCACAACCAAACATGAATCTTAAAGGAACAACAACAGTGTGCAGAGATAACCAACATGTACAATAACACTTAACCATCGTTACACTGCCCCCCCAGCAATAAGTTCCTCGTCCCCGAGGGAACGACACTCTCTGAGGCGGGGTAGTAGCCTACGTTCCCTCCTTGACCTCCTGAGCCCCTGAGGTGGGCGCGGAGCGTCGGGGCTTTGGGGTGAAGAGTCCGAGGGAGGGGAACGCAGCCCCGGTCGGGGGCCCCTCTGAGCAGGGTCATGGACGCTCTGTACACGTCCCTCTGGAAAGGAGGGGAGGGACTGCCCTCTGTAGGGGGCCATCCGGTCTCTGTGCAGCGCTACTATCCTCCCCCTAGGAGGCAACTGCACCCTGTAAACAACCTCCCCCACTCGCTCTAGGACGCTGCAAGGCCCCACCCAGCTGCTATCCAGTTTAGGACACCGTCCCTTCTTTCTCTTTGGGCTGTAGACCCACACCAGCTCCCCAGCACGGAAGTGCCTCCCCTTAGTGGTGATGTCATAATTCCTCTTTTGGCGCAGGCCTGCCTTCGCCGGCTGCTCCCGGGCGTAGGAATGTGCAGAATCCAGTCGGTCCTGCAGCTTCCTTGCGTAGTCCCGGCCTGGTGGTGCTTCTGGCGCGTCCGGGGGCTTCCCAAAAGCCAACTCTGCAGGAGTTCTCAGCTCTCTCCCTAACATGAGCAGGGCAGGCGTACATTGGGTGGAGTCTTGCACTGCCGACCTGTAGGCCATGAGGATAAGGGGAAGATGGTAGTCCCAGTCCCGTTGGTGTTCTGAGGTAAGGATGGCTAGCTGCTGGGCCAGCGTCCTGTTAAACCTTTCCACCAGTCCATCGCTTTGGGGGTGAAGTGGGGTGGTGCGGGTCTTCTTAATCCCAAGGCGTTCACACATGGCAGCAAATACCTTGGACTCAAAGTTACGCCCCTGGTCACTGTGGAGGGTCTCTGCTGTTCCAAAGCGGCTGAACATCCCCTCCACTAATACATCAGCGACAGTCTCAGCCTCCTGCTCTGGGATGGCGTATGCTTCCGGCCACTTGGTAAAATAGTCCATGGCCACAAGAACATAGCGGTTTCCTCTGTCTGTGCGAGGAAATGGGCCCATGACGTTCACAGCTACTCGCTCCATTGGAGCTCCTGCTGGTTGCTGCTGAAGCTGAGCCCGGGACTGGTCCTGTGGCCCTTTGTGTGAGGAACATGCATCACAGCTGCGGCAAAAGTCCTCCACATCCCTCCGCTGTTGACCCCAGTAATAGCCCTGGCGGAGGCGGCGGAGAGTCTTAGAGACCCCAAAGTAGCCGGAGCCAGTGCTCCCATGGCAGGCTTCCAGCACCGCTGACCTCAGCGACCTTGGCACCACAACCTGCCACCTCTCCTCCCCCGTGGCAGGATCCTTCCAGGCACGCTCCAACACCCCCTCCTTCAGCCTGAGAGCTGCAAACTTGGCCCATAGCCCCCTGGTACAGATGGAAAACCCAGTGACCTCATCCCAAAGGGGTTGCTCCCCCTTCTCCAGCCACTGCAGGACCGGCAGCAGGTCCGTGTCTTGTTCCTGCCGTGCCCTCCACTCCGCTGCATCCACCACCAGAAGAGCCCTGCAGGCGAGCTGTGCTGCTCCGTCTATTGTCGTGAGTTCCCGCTCTATTTCCTCTCGCTTCTCACAGTAACGGCAGCCAGCTGCAGCACATGGGCGGCGAGAGAGGGCGTCTGCGTTAGAATGGTGCGTCCCTGCTCTGTGCTCCACAGTGAAATTGAAGGCTTGGAGCTCCTCCAGCCAGCGAGCCACCTGTCCCTCTGGCTCCCTGAAAGACATCAGCCACTGAAGGGCAGCATGATCAGTTCTGATAACAAATGCTGTGCCGCACAGGTAGTACTTAAAGTGTCTCACCCCTGCCACCACAGCCAGCAGCTCTCGTCGTGTGACACAGTAGCGCCGCTCACTCCTGTTCAGGACCCGACTGAAGTACGCCACCACCTTCTCACCTTCCGGCCCAACCTACGAC
Organism: Rhamphochromis sp. 'chilingali'; assembly: GCF_963969265.1. NCBI lineage: Eukaryota > Metazoa > Chordata > Actinopteri > Cichliformes > Cichlidae > Rhamphochromis > Rhamphochromis sp. 'chilingali'. Next base: position 19,911,807 of record NC_137942.1, on the reverse strand, counting down.
AACACAGCTCCCAGCCCCACATTACTTGCGTCAGTGTCCAGGACAAAAGGCAGGGTGGGGTCAGGGGGGGCGAGGACTGGGGACTCTGTCAGCGATCTGCGGAGGGTGTTGAACGCCTGCTGACAGTCCTGGGTCCAGATGAAGTCACGGTCCTTCTGCAGCAGGTGGAAGAGTGGTGCGGCTATGGAGGAAAAGCCCTTCACAAACCTCCTGTAATAAGACGCCAGTCCTAGGAAGCTTTTGAGCTGTTTCTGGTCTGCTGGTGTGGGCCACTCGGTAATGGTGTGAATTTTTTCCTCCAAAGTGCTGATGCCCTCACGACCCAGCTTGTGGCCCAGAAACTCCACCTCCCTCCTCATGAAGTGGCACTTGTCGGGATGCAGCTTCAGGCCTGCAGCCGCCACCCTCTCCAACACTTGTCTCAGGGCATCCAGGGCAGCATCAAAGGAGCTCCCGTGCACTAGAAGATCATCCAGGTAAACCAGACACCGTTGCCGTGGGACGCCAGCCAGCACACTGTCCATAAGCCTCTCGAAGGTCGCAGGAGCGTTGCAAAGACCAAAGCTCAGGACTTTGAACTGCCATAGTCCCCTGTTAGTGCAGAAGGCTGTCTTCGGTCTGGATTCCGGGGACAGTGGCACCTGCCAGTAGCCACTCCGCAGGTCCAGGGTGGAGAACCAGGAGGACCCGGCTACTAAGTCGAGAGACTCATCAATCCTGGGAAGGGGGTAAGAGTCCTTCTTCGTCACTTTGTTGAGTGGTCTGTAGTCCACACAGAAACGCATCCTAGGACTTTTTTTCTTAGGCACCATCACCACCGCGGAGGCCCACGGGCTATCAGATGGCTCTATGATGCCCGCCTTCATCATTTCACACAACTCTCTGTCTGCAGCCTCCTGATGAGTCAGGGGCAGGCGGCGGGGGTGCACTTTAATAGGCTGGGCATCCCCGGTCTCAATGACGTGCTCTACCAAGTGTGTCAAGCCAACATCACTTTCTTTCAGGGCAAAAATGTCACTAAACTCTTTTAGTACCTGCCATAGACTCTCTTGCTGCTGTGGAGTCAGCCCCTCACAGTTCTTTGACCAGATACTCCTCACTGCTGAGAGCCTCTCCTCGGAGCTCTTTAGGGCTCAGGGCCTGCAGGAACTGGTCCCGAGCTAACTCCGCCTGCACTGATGGTGGCATGCTGTCATACGCCCTCCGGCAAAGGCACTCGACTTCATGGGCCAAAATGCGGAGGGGCTCACCTGGCAATCTGCGTCTGTTGTGGAACTCCGACCTCAGCAGCACTGGTTGGTTATACTGCCCGAAGCGCCTCTGAAGTGCTCCGACCAGAGCATTATAATCTCCCCTCTGCTCCTCGGTTAGCAGCAGCAGGCATGCAGCTGCATCCTCACACAGGCACAAAGCCAACTGGAGAGCTTTATGTTCCTCAGACCAGCCAGCTGCAACAGCTAACAGCTCGAACTGTGCGATAAACACTTCCCATGGCGTCTTGCCGCTGAACTTAGGCGTTTTTATATGCGCTGCAGCTTGCTGGGCGCCACCATGTTTGTTTACATCACGTGACGGCGCGCCAAGCGAGGTCGACTCCTTCCCGCCGGAATCGTGGCCGCTGTGCGAACAGTTCCCGAGCCTAGTCAAACCTGGAGAAAATCCAGCCTCGGCAGACAGCCGCAGCGCCGTTTCCCTTACTCCATGGGCGGGCGAGCGCGGACGAACCTCCCTCTCCTCCGTCTCCTTCTTAATCCTGCCCGGCAACATCCTCGTCTCGTAACGGCAAGCGTCGCCAGCAACAGGGTGTCGGGCGTTCTGGGGTTCTTTTTTCTTTCTTCACTTCTGACACCAATGTAACATTCACAAGAACCAGACGGTTGGGTCTCAGTTTGTCCGTTTATTCGGCACATAAGCAAGCGGGTTGCTAACTCAGGGGAGAGCGCCCTCATACTACACCTCTCTTCAGCCTGGCACCCACACAACACAGAACCCAGGTCCCCCCTCCCCTTCCTCCACACCACCCTCCCTACTTCCTGCAGCACAACCAAACATGAATCTTAAAGGAACAACAACAGTGTGCAGAGATAACCAACATGTACAATAACACTTAACCATCGTTACAATACACATACGTGGGAAAAGTTATTATTTCACTGTAAAAGTGAACACTGAACATCTATAAAATATTTTTGAATAAAATTATAAACCGTGTGCATCTCACAAGGATTATCCTGGACACTTTCTGGGCAATGTTCCCTCTAATCTGCACACGGGCGCAGTTGCGCACTGCTGGCAGAGTCTCTGCGCACAGAAAATCTGCATTGCGCACAGAAAAAAAAACTAACCTGAATTGAAATTAAAATAAATACGTTAACAATTCTGTTTTGCAGTGTTAGTCAGTAAGTGACTCGCTGCTCCCGTATGGGATTAGAACAATGCCACCTTATCCCATAGTCCAGCCAATGATGCGATTCACTTTCATATATACGCAGCTAATCAACGTCGTTGACAGGCTATGACAGTGTCCTTATGTGCCGACACCGGTGTTTTAGCTAGCAAAGCGCATTAATGATAACGTGTACAACTGTTAGTTTTTAACAGTATTTAAATTGTGTTGATAGGCCACATAAAACCAGAGTTATGATAAAAATATATGCAGTGTTTGGTTTTCTTCCTGAATACTATTGTTGTTTATATTTACTGCGGGAAGAAACGGTAAAAACTGCGTTTTATAAGGAAAATGCTGAAGGCACTCTCCGCCTGTGAGCAAAGACAAAACCAAAAAAACCCTTTCTTATTGGTCGAAAAATGTACCATGTCGACCAATCAAAAAATGATATGGCAACATGGCATTTTGTTGTTTAGGAAGGGGGACGTTTTAGGAGTTGTTTTGAGATGTGAGAGATTTGCGATGTTTAGCGCAAATCTTGTGTAGTTAGTGTGTAGTGTATTCAATAGTTTTGTTGTGTGTGTCAGAACAATGAGGCGACTACTGAGTGTTACAGGTGTTACAGGAGTGATACATCTCCTGTTGTCAGGCCTGCAGGTATCAGGCTGTTGTTCCCCTTTATCTCATAGTGGACAGAAATTATTTTTTGGAGTGGCACAAATAATTTGTGTGGCATCAAATTTGATGCAGAACAGCTGATTGTTCTGTAAATAGTTTGAAATGTTTATTTAAAATAATGCCTTGGCTGCATTTTTAGGTAAACAGCTGCAGTTGTGTCCTGTTGTCTCTTCTAAAAAATATTTTGCAAGCATCTTTACAATGAGATGCATCAGATACTATCCATGTCTTCAGTTTCATTTTCTGTTGCACTCATTGTTATCCCTCTTCTTGCAGTTATTTCACAAAGCCAGTGGGGTATTTGCAGATTAAACCATCATTCTCTCAACAGCGGAACTGCAATACTGATTTATCTGAAACATTATTCAAACCACAAAGATAAATTCTGTGTTTGTTTGTATTTTTAAATAACCAGCTTCAATTCAAGCTGTTGATGTTTTTAGCTCAGTGTGTTATTGATGGTTGAACAAGCTTATTTGGAGTTTCAGATATGAGGTTAACCTTTTTGCCAAAGTCCAAACTCCTCAGTAAGTAAGGCGGAGTCTATGCAAAACAAACATCTTCCACCACTACTTATCCATCTGTTGGAGAAGATAACAGACAACTCTGGGTACTTTGCAGTACTGTATCATGGATTACCAGACAAGACTGCTGCTTTCAGTTATTTGGTGGGCAGGTGAGGATTTCCCCTGATCTTGATTTAACATTAATTATTTGGAGAATAATTCATTATTATTATTGGGTTTTTTTTGTTTGTTTATGTCTTACCAGGTGTTAATGGTCAGACTCTGACACAATCTGAACCAGTTGTTAAAAGGCCTGGACAATCTCACAGATTGACCTGCACAGCCTCTGGATTCACATTCAGAGACTACTGGATGGTTTGGGCCAGACAGGCTCCTGGAAAAGGACCGGAGTGGATTGCTTTTATCAGCACTTCAACTTATAGTTATGCTACCTCTTATTCCCAGTCAGTCCAGGGTAGATTCACCATCTCCAGAGATGATTCCAGCAGTAAACTTTATCTACAGATGGACAGCTTGAAGACTCAGGACACAGCAGTTTATTACTGTGCCCGAGGGACACAGTGAGAGAGAGCAATAGAAATGCCATACAAAAACTACTTCCTCTATTTCCCAATACCAGGGAATATTTGGTAAACTCAGGGTCTTTGTCCAACTTTTTAAACATGGTAACAATGTCATCATTAATTATTATTACACTTGCCCAGTGTCACCTTGTTTGAATTTATGTTCCAAATATACAGCATCAATTTTGTTGTTGTTAAGTTTGGAAAAGTCAGTGAACATATCAAACCAGATATGTTGACCAGTTTAGAGACACTAGCTTCATCATCAAAACAGGGACAGTTTGTCATTCTTACATCCCATTAAAGGACAATATAAACACAAAGTCCAACACATTATAAAAGAAGAAACTATTTTTTTAATCAATAAAACATACAGTGTCATTATCTCTTATAATATAGATTGCTGATCAGTATGTCACATCTGTCTATGTAAACACTTATAAACAATATTAACAAATCATTACTGCATTTTATCATGTACACTCGTGATGAAGACGTTCAAAACATTATGGATGAAGAGGTCATTGTCACAGATCATACTACATATGCAAAGTTATGGTGTGGTTTCAGAAGAGCTTGTCTGTAACTATTATTTTATTTCAGAGAATCAGCTGATCAGAGTGGAGAGAGGGGTGCTGTTTGACTAGTAAACAATGATCTGCAGGCTGAGGAGGACCCATCACCTCTTGAGTAACAACATCAAAAACATGAATTTAAATAAAATAAGGTATTTTTTCTTTTCAAAATAAAATATATCGCTATTACTTGGTTTGAAAGAACTGGTTTGAGATTAGAAGTTAAATAAACCCCTCATCTGGGGCTCTCCTTAGCTCTTCCCGAGAGGGTGGCACGGTTGCCCCTCTGATGGTCCTCCTTGGGCTCTCGCACTCTGGGGCCCTCTGGATGTCTGGGGCCTGAATCTCCTGCATGCCTGCTTCGTACCCTCATGGGACGGGGCTATGGCTCTCCTCACCTTCTAGCAGATCATTACATGGAGAAACCTTTTGAATACAAGAGCACATCCACACAGGTGTGCACATGGGTGTGCACTGCTCACAGACACAAACTACACCTTTCTTGACTGTTACCTCAAAGCACACTGTGTGCTGTCAGTCCTGCGTGCTGCACAAAAACATTCAATATTTATTATTTATTGCTATTTACACTTAGCTAGATTATTGCGATGGTGTTGTGTTTATTATGTTGCTCTCTTTTTTGCTTTTTTTCTCTTTTTTTTTTCTCAACAGGTGATTCAGGAGATTGTCTCCAGGCTGCATCTCAGGCCCCGTTTACCCTCTCTAGTTCCACGTCCCAATAGCCATGCCACGTCAAGTTCTACGTTTCAGTTCTTTTTGTTCTTGCCACGTTTTCTAAGACTAAGTGTAACCAATAAATATATTGTAAAACTACCTGCTGTTTCTGCACCTGAGTCCAGGTTTGGTACTGACCACTTGGTTTCATGACAATTTTTCCTAACACAGACTCACCTGTGCAAAACACACTACAACAATCGGAAACTTTTTGACATACTGCAAAACATGAATGGTCATTCAATCTCTTTATCACTGTGATGAATGAATAAAAATCTTTAAAAAAAATTCTTCAAAGACTAATTCATCAAAATGACTTATTTTTTCCTTAACGCCTGTCTCACTTCGGAGCTCTGTAAAAATGTAGGCATAATGTCGAGTAAAAGTTATTCAGACATGTGACAATGCGAACAGCGGTGGATCCAGAGAAATTTTCTTAGGGTGGCATGAGGGTGTGTGGAAGAATTTCTTTCAATTATGTATTATTCACATTATTTTATTGTATAATGCCTTGGTGCCACTGGATTTTAGCATGTCTTAGGCTACGTCCATACTAATGCGTTTTCGTTTAAAAATGCATCGTTTTCTCTCTGTTTTGGCCTCCCGTTCACACTGAGACAGCGTTTTTGCTCAAGGAAGACGCGCACATTTGAAAACGGAGCTTTCCCGTCGCAGTGTGGACACTTGAAAACGATGACGCATGTTAGTCATATGATGCAGTCATGTGACCACTTCAACCAAGATAGCGGAGAGCATTATACAGCAGTTGTTTTGTTTGCTTTCAATTTTGACAGCCCTATTAAAGATTAATATCAGTTTGTACATGCTCCAGATAGCTTTTCTTCAAATTCTCTAATTCTCACCCGCTTTTGCAACTTTGTACTTTTGTGTTACTCGCAGGAACAACTCCACCTCATTGTTAGTCCATTTGAAAAACTCTGTGCTTTTCAAAGACACGTTTCAAAGAGCCGGAAAGAAGTAAATAAGCGGCAGACAGAAATGAGGCAGGTCGAATCTTCTTGCGTTTCACGCATGTGCAGTACTGGAACATAAGCGTTTTCGGCCGGTTCAATGTGGACGCGCAACCCTGTGAAAATGGCTGAAAACTAAAAGGGAGAATGACGAGAGCACTGAGATTTAAACCACATTAAGCAGAGGCTGATTTGCTCAAAGAAGGAGGGAAAGAAGATGATTGGACTAGAAAAATGACAGCATTGAGATTGGCAGCATTTTAAAATAAAGCTATTTTTTTCATAAAGGCCCTAACCTCCAGCAGCTTCACTTGAATACAAGCTATTACAAAAGGCCAATTGTCACTGTAATGTCAGATTGTGTGTTTTTATGAGGACCCAAACACAGACCACAAGAGTTTCTCATTTGTTTCTCATTCAAAACCTTAACAAAGTTGTTTAAATGACTTGAGTTAAAAGCAGGGCAGATCTACTGGTTAATAGCATTCCTAATGATGTCGTATTCTAAAGCGGAAGATGTCGGACTCGGCTGAAGCGAGTGGCTGTTTTATGAAATGGACATATTCCCGTCTCTTCACTTTTCTGAAACAAGCAGACAAGAACAGTACAGTAATATGTGAAAACTATTGGCTGCTGTTAATAGCACGAGTAATCTACTGAAGCGCCTGACACGAGAGCATAGACGAACACTTCTGAGTGATCCTTGTTCATCATCCATGGATAACACCGCGGCAACTCCTGCTAAGCAGGCAAAACTTGATTTTACTTCAGCAGCACAGAAAGCATCTGAAGGTGAGCTTAAAAAAATGATTGCAGGCTACATTGTGGAAGAGATGCTACCGCTGCGTACTGTAGAGTCTCCGTCTTTAAAAATTTTTTTTATTATTTAATTTCTGTTGTTTGTCCACTCAAGGTTTATAGGGATTTTAAGAAGTATTTAGTTAAATTACTTATTGAGTAATTAAGTTACTTTTCAGACACAGTAATTAGATAAGTATTTTAAATACAACATTGATTAAGTAATTAGTAATTAGTAATTAATTACTTTTTTAAAGTAACTTACCCAACACTGGTTGTATGTTTATTTCAGTGAGACACATTATAAAAAGAATGAAGCTTTATCTCAGGATATGTGAGAATTTTCAGTCAGCTCAAGCCTGTTTAAACATCTCCAGAGACAACAGCAAAAAAGCATGTGAATCTGGAGATAAACAGTTTGAAAAATGAAGATTATATTTGTTACTGTGCTCGAGGGTCACAGTGGCTGGACTGAACGCAGTGACTCTGATCATGGACTTATTTAAAGGGTGATTCAAACATCCAGGACATACTTGCTACATTCTTACTTTGTCTTTTACAAAAATACACTTGTTATAACTGTTCTTCTTAAAATTTTAAACCATTTAAATGATACTAATTGAGTCAAAATGTAAAATGTATTGCTGAAGCACTTAGGTAGAGTACACCTGGCTGTGTGTGTAACAGCAGTCTAATATAACATCAACTGAAATAACTCTCATAGTCCCTTTTCACCCTTTTCATGCAAAATAACAACAATAAAAAGAAGTCATCTTTCATAATTTATTTCTTAAATCTGAGTGAGCAATGAAATTAGAATCTAATAGAATAATTTTCCTTGCATATTTTCATGTTGTTTGTATAGGCAGTTTTTTTTCAGCAGGCTTCAGTTAGACCCTAATGAATGCTTTATGCATTTGTATGCAAATTGACTTCTTCTGTTATGCAGGTATAAAAGCTTGACATCAGACTGTGTTGTGGAGTTCGCGTCATGACACGTTCATCAAAAAACATGTTTTCTGTAGCTCTGTTATTGCTCTTAGCCACTTCATGTGAGTCTCTTTAACATTCACAGTATTTGTTTTGTAATATAAACAATTTGTCACAAATTTGTCACAAATCTTTTTTTTTAACAGGTGTGAAGTGTGAACAGCTGACACAGCCAGCCTCAGAGACTGTGCAGCCAGGTCAACGTCTGACCATCACCTGCCTGGTCTCTTATTCTGTGGGCAGCTACTACACAGCTTGGATCAGACAGCCTGCAGGAAAAGGTCTGGAGTGGATTGGGATGGCAGCAGCTGGATATACAACATACTACAAAGATTCACTTAAGAGCAAGTTCAGCATTTCCACAGATTCCTCCAACAACAGAGTTACTTTAACAGGACAGAATATGCAGCCTGAAGACACAGCTGTGTATTACTGTGCCAGACTCCCACATTAACACACACAATCAGCAGCTCTGTACAAAAACCAGTGAGAGCCTCAATACTTAAACTCACCAGAGGAGGAGCCCCCAGGCCACTTATTATGTTTTGACATAGATGATTATTAAAGGAAGAGACAGTCGATGAGAAAAAGAAAATTACTTGTCCAAATATACATTAAAAATACACAAATTAAATATACCTTTTTAAGTCTCCACTTCAGAATGCAACAAATAAATAAACAAGGTAAGGTTATAAGGAGTTAAATAAATCATTGGCACAATTCTGGTGGAGGGTCTTTAGTTTCCATTTGTTGTCAATTTGCCTCAAAACATTTAGTCTATTAGTTGGTCCACTAATTTTCTTCACTGCTGTATGCATGTCAATGTTCTTTCAATTCTTGCTGTTTTATGTATTCTGTCTTTGTGCCTTTTAGACTCTCGTGTCTGTGACCCTTGACTCTCCATCTTAACCACATCCTGAGCTTTATTCAGTTATTCATTATGTATTATTCTGCATCTGGTTCATTTTCAGCATCAGGATATAGACTCTGGAGTTCTGTTTTACTTCCTACCAGTCTTGAGACTCAGCTTGCATGTTCTCCCCATGTTATTTTGACTGACTGGGTCCAAAGCCACAGAATTAGTGATGTCAGGTTAATTGGCAATTCTTAATTGAATTTGAGTACAAATGTCTGTACTGTGTTAGTCCTGTGACAGAAAGACAACAGGTCTCACCCAATGCCAGCTAGTATAGGCTCCAGCCATCTTGCAACCCTGAACGGAACAAGAAGAAGAAGAAGATGGATGGTTTGAAGGCTGGATGTGTTCTCCTTTTTTGGTTTTAGTAGGAAATCTGGCAGTTGCATTTTTTGGATTAAAACACCAACTATTCCCAAATTCTAAATAAAACGTATCCATCTAAATCTCTGTTTTACAATTAAAGTTTAAACTCTCATGATGTCAAATTTAGAAGGAGAAGATTTACAGAAAGAAAAAAATTCCCTGTAAAATCAAACTTCACTGTTTTATAATTTGTCGGTTCTCCAATGTTTTTTCTCAAAAATACTGGTTACACTAAAATATATATATTTTTTCATTTTATGCAAAAATTTCCTCCTATGAAGACAAAAATAAAAATTCTCAATAATATGTAAAGTATGAGGTTACATATTAGAAACAGTGAGATACTTTTTGTTTAAATCATTCAATGGAAATTTTTACAGATTTTACAGCTTATTTTGTTCTTACATGTCTTAATATTCTACTATACCTCATATGGTCATTTCTCTATACTAAGTTTAGGTTTAGACAATATATTTCATTGAAAAAAGGCAGGAAACAGAAGTGCAAAATGTAAACCTATTTTGCACTTCTGTTTCCTGCTTATTAGACAGAAACTACAGGTAATTGAGTGGTAATGGTTTGAAAATCACAGCATTATTACGTTCTTGTTCCTGCCTTGTTACCCTACTTTCCCCATTATTACGCAGCTATAATACAAAGTGCAACACAAATCTTGTCAGAAGCAGTTGATTCCTTTCTGTGAGGAGGAGTCAACAATTCAAATGCAAAAACTCAACTTCTACTTAACTGAGGGTTGAAGGGAACATTTAACACTCAGATCACACAATGGCCTATAGGGCAGGGCTGCTGATTTTAACTGTCTGCTGGGCAGGTGAAAATTGTATATGTATATGGTTTATATGTATTCTCTCTCTCTCTCTCTCTCTCTCTCTCTCTCTCTCTCTCTCTCTCGCTCTCTAATACATTTCTTTTTCATTTGGACAGGTGTTGATGGCCAGACTCTGACACAGTCTGAACCAGTGGTCAAAAACCCTGGTAATTCACACAGACTGACATGTACAACATCTGGATTCACATTCAGCAACTACTGGATGCACTGGATCAGACAGGCTCCTGGAAAAGGACTGGAATGGATTGCTATTATACGCACTTCAAGTTATAGTCAATCTACGTCTTATTCCCAGTCAGTCCAGGGTAGATTCACCATCTCCAGAGATGATTCCAGCAGTAAACTCTACCTACAGATGAACAGCTTGAAGACTGAGGACACAGCAGTTTATTACTGTGCCCGAGAGACACAGTGACAGAAAGCAATAGAAATGCCATACAAAGACTACTTCCTCTATTTACCAACACCAGGGAATGTTTCCTACATTTTTAAACATTCATGGTAAAAATTGTCATCATTAATTAGCAATACGATATCTCTTGCCACATGTCACCTTGTTTGAATTTAGGGTCGAAAAGTTAGCAAAAGTCAGTGAACAATTTAAACCAGATATGCCGACCAGTTTAAAGAAGGTCCCATTAAACTCACACTAGCCTCATCATCAAAACAGGGAGACTTTGGCACGGCTATTGAAACACCTACACCCCATTAAAAGACAATATAAACACAAATTCCAACACATTAAAAAAGAATAACATATACTCTTAAAAATCAATAAAGCATACAGTGTCATTATCACTTACAGTAGAGATTACTGAGAAGTATGTCACTATCTAAACATGTATAAACAACATCAATAAAATATTACAGCATTTCACCAATGGGTTGCCATTACTAGATATGATGGTGGGAGCACTTACTATTCTCAGTCAGACCAAGGCCGGTTTACCATCTCCAGAGACAACAACAAGGATTTTTTTTTTGTGCGCAGCGGAGATTTTCTGTGCGGGGAGACCATGTCAGCAGTGTGCGATTGCTCACGCGCTCAGCTTAGAGGGAACATTTTCTTACTTCCCCTTTTCATTAGATACATTAATAGAAATTTAATTACCAACTAAAATTGACATAACTTCAAGATTCTCAAAGATTGCCTCTGCATTGTTTGAACAACTTCTTCTTAATAGTGACCCTAACTGGTTGACCAATCCTGGACTCATCTAACTCTCCATTTAATCACAGACAGGAAAAGTCTGATCATCAATGTCTAAAATTAAAATATTAAAATATAATTTCTGTAGCTGGATGATTGTGGGGTTTTTTTTTCCTGGTACATGGACATTGATTATCTACTTCAAAACAGAGGAAAATACCCAATATATTTAATAGTCAACTCCACTTCCATTATATTGTTTCTCTAAGGAGGAGCTGATGCAAAACTTGTATTATTTAGTTTTGCTAATAATAATAATTTAAAAATAGTATAACAGAGTAATTTATAGACTATCCTAAATTTATAGACCATACCCAATTTTGGTATGGTTTTATTTTGTATTTTTAAATAGATATTTTTGGTCATTTGGTCATTTATTTAAGCAGCAAACCAGTCCAGGTTAGACTTAAGCGTTTTTAAAACTTAAAAGAACTTTAGGAGGCAACAAATAAATTGGTGAAATATGATAATGATTATAAGGAATAAATAAATAATTATAGAAATTATATAAATAGTTATAGAAATGACTGAAAGATTTTTTAGGCTGTGTTTTGAGTTTTGTTCAAAAAAGAATAACTTATAGGAAAAAAGGCAGAACAAAATCAGGGCTGTATTAAGACACAGGGACTAAACCCCAATTCAACCAGACCCAGAACTGACCTGGAATTAAAACAGGACTACAACAGTTCAAAATCAGGACAACTTTAGGACTTAACCAAGACAGAACCAGAATCAAAACACTGAAAATCATCATAGACCTGCACTACACTTATTTTTTAATTCTACCAAAGTACACTATTTAGATTATATAGTTTATATAATTATTTACCCTTGTTGTGCAAACAAGCCTGCATAACTTAATAAATATAGAATTTGAAAAATAACAAATGGTGTCTAAAAAGATACACTTGGTACCAGATACATGTTCTGATGATGCCAAAACAACCATTTGACTAACATGTCTGTCTCACCTGCTCTTGTTCCCTCTCTGTTCTGTCCTCATTCTCCTCTCTCTCTCCCTCTGTTCCCTCTCTCTCCCTCTTTGTGCTGACAATCAAACCAAACACCAACATCATCAAATATACAGTTAAAACCAGATATTTACATACTCTTCAGATAAAAACACAAACACTTTTTTTAATTGTAACATCAAATCAGAGTATGTTTATCATTTTTAGATTGATAAATATAAAAAACATATTTGTTAAATTTAAGAGTTAAGAGCGACATTGTCTGTATTTCTTAATTGTAAATGGCACCAAATTGTATTCAAAATTGAGCCACACTTATGGAGATCCACAATTCTTTTCCTGGTGTTTTGGTTGACATCTCTTGATTTTTCCCATGTAAGCTCTGTGCTCAGTCGGCTAATGCTTGAGCTCAGATCATACCAAAATTTGGGGGAATTTACGACTGTGCGCTATGTGCTTCGAATATTGTGTGTAGTTTTTGTTTTATACAGTTGTCAGTCATGCATCTAACTATGAAACAAATTACACTCCAAAAGACCCAGGGCTTCTGAAAAAATGACCCAGGCTTAAGCCCAAGTAAGCCCCCCCGGGCTCTGTAGATGTTGTAGATGTCTTAAGCTTTGTCATTCTGAAAAAAGAAAACACTTTACATTTGGATAAAAACCATTCAATGTTTTTATTTTTTTTTTTCGGTTTCTCCAGGATTGCACAGTTTACACTATATATATATATATATCCCAATGGCGTAACACTAATCACATTCACTTTCAGGACAACAAATACTTTTCTTCTAACAGATGCTGCATGTCATCCCAGTCGCAACAGTTCTACAATATTGCTTCCCACTTAATAAATGTTCCCTTTTAGGTGGATGTCTGTGTGGTGACAGTTTTTCACTTTTACTTAGGGGTTTTAGACACCTAACCCCTTTTTTGTTTGAAACATATCAAATTTGTGCTGAAATGAAGCACTTTAAAACATTAACTCACACACGAAAAATAACATCTGTCATAAAACCATGTAGTAGCAGTAAGAAGTTGGGTAACTCAGTTTTTGAATGCCAAATTCCTCCTGTAGAGGGGGGTCTATGCAAAGTTTTTCTTCCTTATAAACACGTTGTTGCCAATTCTCATTCAATTCATGAGAGAAAATCTCAAGAAATTTTTTTACCAATTTACACATTCTGATTATAAAGTTTTTAAAATTATGGAATATATGATTTTCTTGAATTTATTCTTTATTGTTTGTCTCAAAGGTAAAAAAGGGATTCATTCTTTAAAATGGTGAAAAAGTCTGATTCATGATGATCATGTTGTTTTCTTTTTCTTTTTTTGTTTGTTTTTCTTACAGGAGTTTGGAGTGAGGTCAAACTGGAACAGTCTCCCTCTGAGGTGAAAGGATTTGGAGAGAGAGTGAAAATGTCATGTGCCCTTTCTGGTTATACCCTGACAGAAAATGATATTCACTGGATACGACAGAGACCAGGAAGAGCTCTGGAATGGATTGGGTATATGAGCACAGGCTATAATTCTCCTAGCTATGGCAGTTCTTTTCAACATCGTTTCATCATGACTGAAGAAGACTCCAGCAGAAGACAGTACCTTGACATCAACATCTTGACAGCAGAAGATTCTGCTGTTTACTTTTGTGCTCGACAAAGCACAATGATGTAAGACAGTGGAGCAGCTGCACAAAAACCTCACCATATACTAATATCATGTAGCAATATAATCCTGATGATTTCTGGATTCTCCTGCTGAAAGAGAACTTTCATACATATTTTAAAAAGGAAAATAAAGATACTGAAGCCTGAGTTGTTCCTGGTGTGTTCATTGGAGTGTAAATATTAGGTACAAAGGTCTTAGACATTGAAAAAAAGAGAGTGCGTGAGACAGGGCGTCTACAGTGCTTTGAGTGTTCAAGTAGAATAGAAAAGTGCTAAATAAGAACCAGTCCATTTACCACTGCTTGTAGACATAAAACAGGTATGAACACTGTTTAAAACAACCATGTATTCAAAAAGAAATAATGTTTGAATTCCAACCTGAATACATAATAAATTATCAATTAAAAGTCTCAAAAGAAATCTATTTCTATTCTGTCTCTTCTGTAAGAGGTCTTTGCAAAATTTGACACGTCACACTAGAGCTGGGCGATATAAGATTTTTTCATATCACGATATGTTTTTTTCATTTCAGGCGATAACGATATCTATCAAGATATAAGCCAAATAACTATATTTGTAAGATTTAAATGTGCCGTTGCTCACAAGTAAAATGTGAAATAATCAGCAGCTTGTTTTTATTTAAATATTTATTTCCCATAATAAGTTCAACAGGGTAGATGTACTTAAGGAACATGAGACTTTTTCAGATAAATAAAGGCAAATATTGCAAAGTACACAAAAGGCAGCCGCTAAAGCGTTTAAGTTTCAAAATAGAACAAACGAAACAGACTAAATTGTCAATTCCACTTAGTAACAAAATATTAATTCTAAAAATAAATCTTAGTTTGTTTTACAGAAGAACAGACAAAACTGACTAACTTTTGTCAATATCAAATAAACTGAGAACTAAAAGGAAATTCTCAATCTCTCCTTGTTGTATAGCTTAGCTTTTCAAACAGTTTTAACAGTTACTTTAGTCTGACAAAAGCCGAATGACGAATTAGCGCTTCCAGTCAGAGACTGAGGCTACGTCCACACGTACACGGGTATTTTTGAAAACGGAGATTTTCCGTTTTCGTTTTAAAAAATAATCCCGTCCACACATAAAGGCAGAAATGAAGGAAAACGCTGCTATGAACATGCCAAAGCAGCAGGTGGAGCTAGATTCCTAACCGTGCAGAAATATTGGCCAATCAGAAGTCTAGAAGCCTCTGTGGGAAAAAGTAAACAAAGCTGGGGCATAGAAGCAGAACCGAGTCGTATGTGTGGAGGGACAGTAACTGTGTGTATATGTAAGCATTTAAACACTGCAGAGAGTAGAATTAACAGTAACAGTATTGTAGAAATTCATTTCACCGAAACAATAACGTGGCGCACAGTGTGACGCATGCACCAGTTTATTGTATTTCCAGACTTGCTTTCGGCACAATTTACAGTGCACGCTACTCTGTTTTTTGTCAGACTTGAAATAGCCGAAATACCTTCACACTACGGAACTTCTATGGCTCTTCCGTTCGACAATCTCTCCGGCATTGGAACCATCATCTTTTTTCTCTTCGGTCACGCTCGGTTGATTTTTCTAGTCGGCACACTCATTTCCTCCATTACGCGCTGGCTGCTTCCCAAACAAACACACGTGCGGCTTGGCACTTGTGCTGTACGTAACAAGTCACGCGACGTGACGCTGCGGCTGTGATTGGTTCGGCTCTGCGCTACTTAATTTGGATTGGCTGACCTTTTTTTTTTTTTTTTTTTTTTTTTTTAAGAGGACAAGAGCGGCGAGGTCTATCGCGATAGTTTAATTTCTCTATGGAGTAAAAGTTATATCGCAATACATATCGTTATCGTTCTATCGCCCAGCTCTATGTCACACTATCTTACACATCATCTAACTATGTAATGTAATATATATATATATATATATATATATATATATATATATATACACACACACACACACATATATATATATATATACAGTGTTGGGAAGGTTACTTTTAACAGGTATTCCACTACAGATTACAGAATACATGCCTCAAAATGTATTTTGTAACGTATTCCGTTACGTTACTCAATGAGAGTAACGTATTCTGAATACTTTGGATTACTTAATATAATATCATGCTGTTTACAACTACATGAAGTGATTTATTACTATTACTGAAGGTCCGCGGCTCGTAGCCGAAAACTAGCTTTACTTTGTTGTCTGGGTGAAGTTTTCTTGCGCGAGACAGAGAAAGGCTGCTCCAACGGAACTAATTGTTTCAGAGGAAAACAAGAACAGAGTGTACAGTTGAGTCTTAATAGCGTACTTACAACTGGGCTCATCAGGCACTTTTTTTGGCTGCAGTGGTTATTATTATATTAACATGCTTCCAGCTCCCGTTTCTGCTCGATGACAACTCATACTTTTCCTTTTTCTCCCTACTCGCGCTCACAGACACATAACGGGTATGGCAGTCCATTCTCCATTCTTTAGGCTACATTCTTTAGGGCTATGCCTGTAGCATTCTGCCTATTAGCTTAGCACAACAACAAAAAGGGAGAGAGCGCAAACACCCTGTAACCATGGCAACCGTAACACTGCCGCCTGGAACAACAGAACATAGCTGTCAAACAAAACCTAAACAGTCCTGACCTGTCTGAATCAGGAAAATACCGCCGTGTAACCCATTTATTTCAACAAAGTAACTGTATTCTGAATACCACCTTTTTAAACGGTAACTGTAACGGAATACAGTTACTCATATTTTGTATTTTAAATACGTACATGTATTCCGTTACTCCCCAACACTGTATATGTTCACATCATCTAGTAGATCTTCTGAGGCTACAGAGGATCCAGGAGAGGAAGAAGAAATGTTATGTTTGAAGGTTTGGACTGCTTTGACAAATTGCAAATCTATAGTATGGATGTAAATCCAATACAGGATCTTTATATGGTGTGAAGTTAAGTTTTTACATATTGTGAAACATCAAGCAAAAGAAGATCAATAAAAAAGTATTATTGGTCGTATCACATATTCTTAATAAATTATTAAAAATAAAGACTATACACTCGTGTTATATCCTTGTATTCCAATATAAAGTAAATATCTGCTCATCACAACATTCTGTTTCTCTCTGATAAGTCAAGCAAACATTTTGGCAAACCCAAATATGTTATTTTACATAAACCTATAATTTAAACTAGCCTATATTGTTTTTCGCTCTTTCATTATTAACACTTACCTATGTCTGAATTTTATTCACAGTCCTGACACAAACATCCTAGGGGAGGAGTCAATGCAAAAACCCAGAGAGCTTCTTTATATTTCACTACAGGGATGATGACAGAGAACAGTGGACTCATCTCAACATGATGGACTGTAGGACAGGACTGCTGTTTTTAACTCTCTGCTTCGCAGGTTAAGAGGGTTTTTTGTTTTGTTTTGTTTTTTTGACGGTCTAAAATATTTTGTCACATGCTTTAAAGTTGTGCATGTCATTGATTTTCCTGTAATCTTTGTAGGTGTTAATGGTCAGACTCTGACAGAATCTGAACCAGCAGTTAAACAACCTGGTCAGTCTCACAGATTGACCTGTACAACATCTGGACTCTCATTCAGCAGCTACTATATGGCCTGGATCAGACAGGCTCCTGGAAAAGGACTGGAGTGGATTACAAGCATTAGTAATGGTGGGGGCAGCACTTGGTACTCTCAGTCAGTTCAAGGTCGGTTTACCATCTCCAGAGACAACAGCAGAGAGCAGCTGTATCTGCAGATGAACAGTCTGAAGACTGAAGATTCTGCTGTTTATTATTGTGCCCGAGAGTCACAGTGATAGGAGTTGGTTAAGCAGCTGTACAAAATCCTGCTTTCAGGTTTTATTCAAATGTTAGTCTTTTCAGTTGTTTCCCCACTTTTTTCCTGTTTCAAAATCAAACACCAGTTTGTGAGAAGATTATCTTTTTTTTTTTAACAGGCATTGGTTTTGCATTGGCATTGGCTAATTTGCCAATTGTATGTTAAAAATGTTTGTATTTTAATATTCAAAAATGTTTTTGCCCAAAACATATGTGCACTACATGTCAGTAAAAATACTATGCAAATATTGCTGTCCTTTACTGCTGAATAAACACTGACTGATTGTATCTCTTGTACTTTATCTAAAAACTTTGCACCGTAGTGGTTAAAATCTCATTCTAATAAGAGTTAAAAGCACATTCGGTTATTAGGTTTACAGGGTTATTTAATTATGGTTAACGGTAGGTAGAATTGTTTTTAACATTATCTGCCAATTACATCTGCCACCCTTCTCCAAATCTGTGCCCCTACCTGGTCCCCCAACAAAAATTTTCTAGACACGCCACTGAGTATAATACAAAAAATAATTAAACATTAGAACATACCGTGCAGCTTTTTAATGCGGATGGTTACAGTATACAGTGCTTTTAAATGTTTTATGTTCTGGGTTCACACCTGAGTATTGATTTTTTTAGGTGGAGCGGAGGAGTTATCCAGGGAAAAGCTCTGTTATTATAAACTATTTCACCACATAAAACTGAAATCATTTGGTAGCAGCTGACCAGTATAATGTGTAGAAGGACACACAACATTATTTACTGTCAGATCATCACGCAACTCTAAGTGAAGAGCTTTTGGAGCAAATTAAATAGTTTGCTCTGCATTCACAACTTATAGCCATCTAACTAATGTGTCAATTACACATTCATTTTGTCTTTGCAAATAAATAAACCCCCCTTGAAGCAGCTATCACAACTAAATATACGGGGTGTGCATTTTTCAGTGTTGGATTTAGCAAAATTTGCAATTAATGAATAAAATAAACAAAATATTTAAATATGAATTATATTCATCTCCTGAAGGGGAAACTCTTGGAGATACAAATACAAAAAGGCCATCTGCAAAATTCCCTGGTCAAAAGTTGTAGTGACAATATTGGCACCACATCGCTTTAGTAAACCCAGACACTTTTTAGTGTTAAAGAAGGCTTTGTGCTGCCACAGGCTGTTAGTAAATCTGGCACTAAATGTTCTTTCTTGAATGATAACCAGCTGTTCCTATTTATATGACCTGCATAAAACAAACACGTTATAAGAAAGTAAGAAATCATTTTGTTGTCCATCTACTGTGATTAGTAGTTTCAAGATGGTGAGCACAACCAGACTGTCAAGGAGAGCAGTGTAAGGTTGTTGCGATTCTTAGCACACCGCTCATCCTTATCGATTTTTGGACCCACCTTTCCCTAACCTAGATCACGTTGTCAGTGAGATCAGGGAAAAGCTAGAGGCGGAGTCAATGCAAAGCACTGATAGCTTCTATCTCTTTATGTCTGACTGTAGCGATGAGGACAGAGAACAGTGGACTCACAGCCTGACATGATGGACTGTAGGACAGGACTGCTATTCTTAACTCTCTGCTTTGCAGGTGAAAAGCTTTGTTGATGATAATCTAAAATTATATTTTGGGCCATCCTTTTTAAGTTGTGCATTTGTCATTGTGTTTCTCTTTACTGGGGCAGGTGTTAATGGTCAGACTCTGACAGAATCTGAACCAGCAGTTAAACAACCTGGTCAGTCTCACAGATTGACCTGTTCAACATCCGGATTCACACTGAGCAGCTACTGGATTCACTGGGTCAGACAGGCTCCTGGAAAAGGCCTGGAGTGGATTGCTGCTGATACTAGCAGTAGCACCAATTACTATTCACAGTCAGTCCGAGGCAGGTTTACTGTCTCCAGAGACAACAGCAGACAGCAGCTGTATCTGCAGATGAACAGCCTGAAGACTGAAGATTCTGCTGTTTATTATTGTGCTCGAGACTCACAGTGACAGAAGTGGCTGAGCAGCTGTGCAAAATCCTACACAACTTATTACATCCACTCATATATAATGGTCCATTCAGTTATAATTATTGGATGTCACATTGTCCTGTCAGTGTTATGTTCACTTTCTTCCTCTTAAATTTAGAGTTGTATGGGAATGCAAAGTGAGCCTGTACTTGCTTTTTAGTTTATGTTTTGCTCACCCTTCACTTCCAATAAAGTAAAACATATATTTAAAAAATTCCAAACACTATTCTTACAAACAATTTAGGGTATAATTAGCTATCATATATCAATTTTCTATCATACCATATCGTAAAGTACTTAGAGACTCTGTATTTGGAATACCAAATTGCTCCTGTAGAGGGAGCTCTATGCAAACGTTTCCTCCTTTATAAACACATCATTAACATCACAAGAAATGACAAAATACAGATAGAGCTTAGCAGCTAGCCAACAAAATTTTGGCCATTTGCTCAACATAGCAGTCAGTGAAGTGCATACATCTTCTATTTGAATGTGTAATAAGAGTGATCTTATATGGTAATGTGTGGTATATATAAGTCCCCCCAAACACAAGGTGTTCAACCACTGCAATTACAGCTACACTGTAAAATTGGCTTCCAGATATTAAACAATGACTCAGCCTTCACTGTACTTGTTGAGGATGCGAATAAAGCCTGTAAGCACTATTGTCTAATTCAAAAACTGAAAAATGGGACATTGTTTGAATTAAAATCTCAACAAATAAATTAGTTAAAGAGTATCGAGTTATCAAATCATTAACTACACTATATATCATAGGAAAATCATTGCCAAGTCTACATCAGCACTGTCCTTTCTGTGAGGAGGAATCAGTGCAAAACATGGATATCTTAGACCTACTTCTGGACCTACATCCAGGAAGGATGACAGTGGAGTGGTCACACACTTTGACATGATGGACATTAGGACAAGACTGATGCTTTTTATCACTTTCTGGGCAGGTGAAGCATTTCACTGTTACTGAGTTATATTTGCCACTGAAAAGTCAGTTCTTTTTTGACAGGTGTTGATGGTCAGCCTCTGAGACAATTTGAACCACAGACTGACATGTACAGGTTCTAGATTCACATTCAGTGACTATTATGTGAACTGGATCAAACAGGCTCCTGTAAAAGGACTAGAGTCATAGCTGGACTGGCCATCGGGCATACCGGGCATTTGCCCGGTGGGCCGCTGGCGATTTTTTGTTTCTATGGGCCGATGGATTTATTTTTTTTTAGGAAGGGTATATATAATGAAAGGTGTTGGATTGGCCAATTGGTCATGATCGACTCTGGGCTGGACCAATTACAGCCGAGGAGGCTGGATGCACTCTCCCCCTTGTTTAGCAATCACGTGATTTTCGCGCATTGCATGCCGGGAACTCGTGGCAAAACAATCCAAGTACCGCATCAAATGCAAGCATTTGCAGCACGTTCATTCTCCGGTTCCAATACCTTCTTGTTTTTTCTTTGCCGCACAAAAAAGGAATGTACAAAACAAAAGGAGTACAAAGACAGACTCGACGAAAAGACAAAGAAAAGATACGAGGAAAAAATCCAAGGAGTGAAAGGGTCAGACCCTTACGAGCACACAGAGTGGACAAAAGACGTCAGTGTGCTGCCCAACTTTCACCACGCTCAGATTTATAATTATACGGTTCTTGGAGTGAGTGCATGCACTCTTGAAGTTTAGTAACTTCAGGTCACTGCAACAAGCCCAGGTACAGTTTACCGACGGATGGGTACAGGACCTTGAAATGCACCCTGTAGAACGAAAGACCATCATATGAACAAAGGTAAGTTTACCAGTCTCACAAATCGTCGTCATAAACACACATTCGTTAACCGTTTATTAATATAACCTTTGAGCTCAACGGTAATTAATTAGTAGTGGAAATAATTTCTGGTTGCATTACAGAAATGTAGCAGTGACAATAATATTGTATGTTGTAATCGCAATGGACAATTAGTGATACAAAACAACTGTTTTATCTTGTGAATAAAAGTATATGGTTTTGTCAGTGTACCATGGTTATAACAGAAGCGAAACGCAATATTGTGTCAGGACAATTCACTATTTATGCACAATAAACAAAGGAGCATAGCGCGACAATTTCTGTTCAGCGCCAGACTTGCTTGTAATCTATATCACCAATTATGTTAAGAAAAATGACGCATTAACTACTACAAAACTCTGACCTTTGTGGGAATGCTTGGATCAGACTAACATGTGAGCTGGAGTGTTCTGAGATGTTATATTTGGTATATCCAGACCATCCGTCGGCTCTTACTTCGGAAACATGGCTTAAAAATTTTCACTTCAACGACGTAATCCGATAAAAAAAAAACGATCTCTTTACCCATCGGCTTCCCGTGGCTGTCATGCGACCGGCTATTGCAGTTAATAATACAACAGCTTCTTGCCATTTTTTGGGTTTCTTTTTATCGCTGTGTAACTGAGTTCAATTGAAAGCCTGCGTGCGCTAGTACCTCTTGCCACAAGTTCCCAGAATCCTTTGCGGTTTTATCCCTGAATGACGTCACATTTCAATCTTTATCCTGGTGGGCCGGTCTCTAGTCAAAATGCCCGGGCCGATTTTTTGTCCCAGTCCAGCCCTGACTAGAGTGTGTTACATCTGTTCATTACTACCACAGAACTTACTACTCTCAGTCAGGTCAAGGTCGGTTTACCATCTCCAGGGACAATAACAAACAGCAGGTGTATCTGTAGATGAACAGTCTGCTTTTTATTACTGTGCTTGAGAGTCACAGTGACTGACTCTAGCTGAGCAGCTGTACAAAATCCCCTGCTTGTTTCTGTTGTGTTAATACCTTTTGAGAAAGTATAATGTGTTTATTGTATCTTTAGTTGTTGTCGTTTCTGATGAAAAACACAGAAAAAGATAATTATCACCCAAAAACAAAAACATAAAATACATCAATTAACACAGTATCTGTGCATTAACTGGCAACTACAGTATGATTTAAGTAAAAAGGTAAAATATGTAATTGTGCCTTATTTATTTATTTATTTATTTATTTATTTATTTATTTATTTATTTATTTATTTATTTTACCTGAGGAGTACTTACAGTGGCACTTACATAATAAACACTGACCATAACTGAATGGTAATGAATCTCCTTCAAGGGTTAAATAGACATCAAATAGTTTTATTCTCACAGTTTTTGAGATGTACTTTCACACATTCAAACTCTTCTTTCTCACAAATGTACATGTGAAAAATGTGCTCAGCTCTGTTACTGCTCTTAGCAGCTGGATGTGAGTCTCTACATTTGTCATAGTCAGTTGTTGATATTTGTTATTCAACTAGATATTTGTTGTTCATCTTTTTTTGTTTTTCACAGTTGTAGAGAATAAACATTCGATATAGTCAGCCTCTGTGACTTTACAGCCAGGTCACTGTCTGACCATCACCTGTCAGGTGTCTTATGTGGCTGCTGTAAGACTTGGATAAGACAGCCTGCAAGGAAAACACTAGAGGGAATGTGGATACAGCTGAATCTCCCACAAACTACAAAGAGTCCTTTAACTAAAAGAAAATTCAACATTTCTGCAGACACTTCCAGCAACACAGTAACTTTGAAAGTACTGAATGTGTGTTCGGAAGACATTGCTATGTATTACTGTGCCAGAGAGCCACACTGAGTCAACACATCAGGAGACCTTAGCAAAAAGCCCTCAGAGCACAAACCCTTGTAATACAAAGACACCAGAGGAGGAGCCCTAAGACCACAGTTCACTGGTAGGAGACGCATGTATATACTTATAAACAGAAATG
This sequence comes from Rhamphochromis sp. 'chilingali', assembly GCF_963969265.1. Lineage (NCBI taxonomy): Eukaryota > Metazoa > Chordata > Actinopteri > Cichliformes > Cichlidae > Rhamphochromis > Rhamphochromis sp. 'chilingali'. Next base: position 19,887,944 of record NC_137942.1, on the reverse strand, counting down.
GGTTATAGAGCTATATAGAGTAATATTCAATTTTTAACCTACACAAGGTGCTCAAGGGCTGAGGTAAATTTTAAGAAAATATTGGTCATCTCCTTTCAAAAATATCAGGTTTCTTAAGACATGTTCCTTGTGTCTGGGGCCTATTTTGAAATTCCTTGGACATTTGTATTAAGTTGTGGAGATGAGATTGAAGTGTCAATCTACAACTGAGTAGTTTTAGCTATATTCAGTGGAAGTCCACAGGATCCATAAGCATGGTTTCCTTTATGTTAATATTAACCTATCTATCTACACTCAACAAAAATATAAACGCAACACCTTTGTTACTGCTCCCATTCCCCATGGGATGGACGTAGAGACCTAAAATTCATTCCAGATACACAATATAACCATCCCTCCCAAACAGTGGTCACAAATCAGTCCAAATGTGTGGTAGTGGGCACATCTGCCATATTGAGATAATCCATCCCACCTCACAGGTGTGCCACATCAGGATGCTGATCTGACATCATGAGTAGTGCACAGGTGTACCTCAGACTGCCCACAACAAAAGGCCACCCTGGAATGTGCAGTTTTTTGCGCTATTGGGGGTCTGGGGACCCAGAACCGGTCAGTATCTGGTGTGACCACCATTTGCCTCATGCAGTGCAACACATCGTCGCATGGAGTCTATCAGATTGTCAATTGTGGCCTGTGGAATGTTGGTCCACTCCACTTCAATGTAGGGCTGAACGATTATGGAAAATAATCTAATTGCGATTTTTTGCCCCAATATTGCGATTGCGATGCGATATGCGATTATTTTTTAAGGTATTTGTCTTCTGTATTATTAAACAAAGACAAGCAATACATCATATAGTATGGCCAATTCTATATTACATTAATTTTAAACTGTTCTTTCCTGGAAGACAGACCTCTGTTATGATGACATGAGGTGATGCATGAATTGATGACTGACATTTTTATTTAACTTCTTCAATCACAACAGTATATTTGAACATACACAATAGTTTATTTTTAGCTTACAAACATCTGAGCATAAAGTGCTGACAAGGAACCCTGGTGTAAACATTAAAATGAAAGTCAGTACAATGTGCAGATTGCAGAAATATACATAAAAAAAAATCAGTGGCTTTACCACACTCAGTTTTTCGACATCTGTGAACTACTAGACAGTCATTCAATTAAAAAATAATATTAAATAAATAAAACTAATAAATAAAAAATACACACATCTTACTGATCTCTGTAGTCAGTAACATTACACATAAAGTGAAAACATAATAGCAATTGTATAAACACACACACAAACACGCCTTTAAAGTTTAAAGGCGTGAAATTGGACGGTCTAGCCTTCTGATTAGCTAATCAGAAGGCTAGTTCTGATTAGCGTCACCGCTGTCTCGGTGGAGTTTAATAAACCGTCTGCTTCTTGCTATCTAAAATATAACCAGACACTGGTGTAAATTCTCGACTGTCTCATACTTCTGTTTAATAAGTTTTCTGTTTGACGTTTAGTCAGCTGTGTGAAAACCAAGGAGGAACCCACCCGGGGGATTAATAAAGTTTTATTTTATCTAATCTAATAACTTTAATCTCAGCCAAACCGATTTACTCACGAACAAACAAAACACTGAAAAAAGCCCAACAATAACATTTTTAGGTTGTCTAAGTGACTTATATATTACGTTTAACCCGAGCAGCGAAACTCCGCGGTGATCTGAAAATGATGTGCCGGGAGTTGTGCCGTTCTCGGCCGCATCAGTAACCCTCGAGCTCCCGGCTAGCTGTCGAGCTGGTGGGTAGCAGACGCCTCTGAAAACGTCGAAGCACTTTTGCAAATATGGGATATCTTGATAAACCGAGCAGATATTTGATGTTTACACAACTACTTTCTCGCCTGAAAATATGTTAAAAGTTTATTTTGTGACCCAGAAAGATTAGTATGAGTAATTTTAAAACTTAGTAGCAGCCGCCATTGCTGGAAACTGGAGTTTGGCTGGGCCGCGCTATGAATTCTGGGATATGGTAGTAATTTGGACAGCCTTCGGCGCGTCGCTGTGACGTAATCGGTCTACAAATGCGGCCTCAGGAGGATGCAGCCCATGAATTGTATAATATAATCGCAGTATAATCGCAGCCTTTGCGGTTAGAAAATTGCACTTGATCATGTCGCGATATTATCGCAAATGCGATATATCGTTCAGCCCTACTTCAATGGCTGCGCGAGGTTGTTGGATATTCGTGGGAACTGGTACACGCTGTCGTATACGCCGGTCAAGCACATCCCGAACATGCTCAATGGGTGACATGTCCGGTGAGTATGCTGGCCATGCAAGAACTGGGACATTCTCAGCTGCCATCTGCCCTGAACAATGTGAACCATGATTCATCCGTGAAGCGCACACCTCTCCAACGTGCCAGACGCCATCGAATGTGAGCATTTGCCCACACAAGTCTGTTACGGCGACGAGCTGGAGTCAGGTCAAGACCCCGATGAGGACGACGGGCATGCAGTTGAGCGTCCCTGAGACGGTTTCTGACAGTTTTTGCAGAAATTGTTTGGTTGTGCAAACCAATTGTTCCAGCAGCTGTCTGGGTGGCTGGTCTCAGACGATCTTGGAGGTGAACCTGCTGGATGTGGAGGTCCTGGGCTGGTGTGGTTACACGAGGTCTGCGGTTGTGAGGCCGGTTGGATGTGCTGCCATATTCTCTGAAACGCCTGTGGAGACGGCTTATGGTTGAGAAATGAACATTCAATGCACGGGCGACAGATCTGGTTGACATTCCTGCTGTCAGCATGCCAATTGCACGCTCCCTCATTGCTTGTGGCATCTGTGGCATTTTGCTGTGAGACAAAACTGCACATTCCAGGGTGGCCTTTTGTTGTGGGCAGTCTGAGGTACACCTGTGCACTACTCATGATGTCAGATCAGCATCCTGATGTGGCACACCTGTGAGGTGGGATGGATTATCTCAATATGGCAGATGTGCCCACTACCACACATTTGGACTGATTTGTGACCACTGTTTGGGAGGGATGGTTATATTGTGTATCTGGAATGAATTTTAGGTCTCTACGTCCATCCCATGGGGAATGGGAGCAGTAACAAAGGTGTTGCGTTTATATTTTTGTTGAGTGTATCTATCTATCTATCTATCTATCTATCTATCTATCTATCTATCTATCTATCTATCTATCTATCTATCTATCTATCTATCTATCTATCTATCTATCTATCTATCTATCTATCTATCTTTTCCACTTATTTAGAAGCTGATGTAGAACTCGTAACTTTCTGAATAGCAAATCACTACCAGTTGACATTTTATTTGTTGCAGAGGATCTTGGACAACTGTACCATATAAATATTCTGATAAAGTTTTGTCAATTAAAGAACATACAATCTTGTCAAGTTTATTCATTAATATCTGCTTCCATGGCATGAAAATGATATATTTTTTAAAGAAATTGAAGAAAAGTCTGTTTTTTGTTTTCTGTTGTCATACTGACTCCCTATGACCCTCGTTGAGGCACAGCTTTATATTTATGTGTTCAGCACTTAAATGAGTCTAGAACAGAGTATTTAATATATCAATGTCAATAATCTGAAAATACACTAAATGCACTTCCACTTTAATGAGTATAGTTTAGATTTTTGCAATTTTATTAGTATGCAATCGTAACCAGAACCCACCTGTTTGATTTATGTCTTATTGATTCAATTATGTAATTAGAAAAGCACAAATTAATTTCCCAAAGATGTTTTCATGTTTTCCATTAGAGGCAGCCTCTTTAACAAATTTCATTCAGTCCCTAATGAATTTTTTATGTATGTCTATGCAAACTCATTTACTTCCTGTATTATTCAGCTATAAATGTTTCACATCAGACTGTGATGTAGAGTTCACATGATGACACGTTCATCAAAAACCATGCTTTCTGTAGCTCTGTTACTACTTATAGCTGCTGGGCGTGAGTCTACTTAAATGTGTAATATAATAACAGTTTGTTTTTTAATAATATAACCTGTGATTTTTCACAAAACATTTTCTTTTTTAACAGGTGTGAAGTGTGAACATTTAACTCAACCAGGCGCTGTGACTGTGCAGCCAGGTCAACGTCTGACCATCATCTGTCAGGTCTCTTATTCTGTGAGCAGCTACAGTACAGCTTGGATCAGACAGCCTGCAGGAAAAAATCTAGAGTGGATTGGACAGCAATGTCATGGATGCACACCAGCATACAAAGATTCTCTCAAAAACAAGTTCAGCATTTCCACAGATTCTTCCAGTAACACAGTGACTTTAAATGGACAGAATGTGCAGCCTGATGATACTGCTGTGTATTACTGTGCCAGATACCCACATTAACACAAACAATCAGCAGCCCTTGACAAAAACCTCTCAGAGCCTCAACACTTAAATATGTAGGAGGAGGAGCCATCAGCCCATTTATTATTTATTAACATAGATACATAGTGTGGAAAATACAAATTACTTTTAAAAATATGTAAAAATAATATGTGCTAATTTAAAAAACTAAACAAAACAAGAAAGGAAATAATATTTCTGTCTGACTCACAACATTTACAGAGCCTTGGTGTAACTTCAGTAAGTAATTAGTAAGTTCATTGCCTTTCTGACCTGCATTCCCAGACGTTTGGTTCAAATTCAGTTCAGAAGTGAACTTGACTTATATATTTATGGTTTTAAGGCTATAAATAGTTAGGTTGTTACTGGTTTTGTATTGGGAATTTTTAATAAAGCTATATTTACATTTGAAACCAGAACTCTTGATGTGGTATATTTTTAAGCATGTGTTGCCTTCCCTTTACTCTAAAGCATTTAACCCTTAGAGTTCCTGGGGGTGAAATTCCCCCAGATGGTATTGTCTCAACAAAATCAGCCATTTTCCCTGACCTCACTGATACATTAAGCTTAAAATGTTATTTTTTTATTACAGATGACTGCATATTAAAGTTAAGTTTAAGACATGCAATTGATTTTAACTAACCTGACATTACACCTCTCTTTACGTGACAGTCATATGCTAAATTTGTGAAGGTAAAGTGCCTGAAGAAATGTTGTAGAAATGTGAAAGTTTGTGGTTTACTTCAAATTTCACCCCTTCATGCAGAATATAATATAATAGCTACTATGATAAAGACAACATGAGCATAATGTACTCAGTTCTAACTACAACTACAAAATTCTCTTTTATTAATCTATGTATTTAAAATAACACAGAATGGAAAGTACTGTAAAGTAATAATTTGTGTTTATCATCTTGCAATGAGTGTGTGATAAAATAACAAACTGAGTGAATGTACATTTAGTTTGAACACTTGGGATACAATATATATATATATATATATATATAGCCAAGTTTATGTGAAAATGTAAAACAGCTTGATTATATTGATTACATATTTGGTCTGTTTTTAAAGAGTTGTTACTAAGTATAGACTTAAAGTGAGTTTACTTGGGAGTGCTGTGGCTGTGTAATGTTAGGAGTCAAAGCAGGAGTCACAGCAGAGGGACTGTAGAGTCTGCTATTTTGTACTGTGCATAAATCCACAGTAACTAGAGGCAGTTACGCTGCTGTACAAAACACTGCAGTGCTCATTAGACATCTTTATCTCGTATGTTTTAAACCATTTTGACCCCTTCTGCTATTCTATTAAATTTTTTTTAATAGGCATTGGTTTTGATGTATTTGAGATACAAATCGTTTCACAAATTGTGTTTATCTTTTAGCATCATTAAAACTAATCTAACCTTCCCTGACAAAATATAAATGTTAGGTTTTGTATTGTTGATTGTCATTTATGCTTAGAAATATCTACTTATATATGCTTAGAGTTTTATAACTAGTTGTAGATTGGTAGAGGTTTGATCCTTAATAGTCTGCAAACTTTGTGTGCATTCCAGAGCACTCTGGGAGCATGGGAGAGGTCGTACCTTCTCATATTGTTTTATGGTAGGATAAACGTAGCTACAGTATATCTGTTTTAGTCTAAGAGCCTTTTGTTTAGATGAACTGCTGGACTTCCAGACCAGCAGGTTTAGGGAAGTCATTTATGGGGTCACACTCTGACCACACACACACACACACACACACACACACACACACACACACACACACACACACACACACACACACACACACACAGGCAAGGTACTCTTTGTTTGTATGTAGATGTCGTTAAATGTATCAGACAAGAATGTGTCATTCATTTATTAAGTTGCCTAATTTCAGCACAAATGCAATGGAAAATGCAAAAGTCCTTAACCTGCTTCAGTAAGTAAATTAATAGAGCAGCTGACAGATGGTCTAACATGTTAAGACAGGACTACTTGAACGCTGCTTAAGTCTGCTAGACAGGTGAAGAATATTGGGTATTTACTGTTTGATTTGGGAAGCTGTATCAGTGTATGCTGGCAATGTGATTTCTTCTGATTTTATTTATTTATTTATTATTATTGGTTATTTCCTGGTGGAGGGGTCAACAGTTTCACTGATGATGAGTGAAATTTATCTTCAAAACCTTACCAGCTTACAGCATATGACTATTTGTTTTTCCAGTGCTGATGGTCAGAGTCTGATAGAATCTGAACCAGTGGTTAAAAGACTCGTACAAGTTCTGGATTCATATTCAGTAACTACTTGTTGCACTACTCAATGGCTCACATCCGTATCTTCAGATGAGCAGCCATGCTTTTGGGAGTCTGTGAGATATTTCCAGTCAATCCACACTAATAAACAGATTCACACTATTTAGAGGACTTATGTATACACTGTTTATTTGTGTTTTCACAGGTGTGTACAGCATTGATCTCATTCAGCCAGATGGTTGTGCAGCCTGTACATTATGACCATCACTGTGTCTGGTTATCCTTGACTGAGTTTGGCTACAGCAGAGACATGTCTGTTTGGTTGTTATAAAGGGACAAAATCTGAAGCCTGAAGAGAAGATGTTTATCACACCACAGTGATACAAATCACCAAGACACAATTAGAGTTTGGGTGTCATATTTGACAGGACTCTCTCATTTCAGTCTCACACTAATTACATAACCCGGTCTGCATACTTTCACTTACGTAACATTAACTGACTTCGTCCCTTCCTTACTGCCCATGCTGTTCCATCCTTGTCCATAGTCTTATTACTTCCCGGATCGATTATTACAACTCCCTCTTATTTGGTCTTCCCAATAAGGTCCTCCTTAAACTTTAACTTCTTCAGAATTCTGCAGCTCAGGTCATAACTTGTACTGCCTTATCACCCCAATTCTTCAGCAGCTTCACTGGTTGCCCATAAAAGTTATCTATTTTAATCTACTGTCTTATTAATACCTTTTTCTCTTTGTAAGGTGACCTTGGGTTTTAGAAAGGCACCCTCAAATAAAATGTATTATCATTATTATTATTATTATTATTATTATTAAATACACTCTCATAGCGGCAACATCAGTTCAGAGAACTCCTTACCTCCTAAAAAAACATCACGTATATATATCTGAACAATTTTACATGCTTTCGTAACTTAGTTTCACGTATGGCCCTGGATAAATACTTTCACTGAAGAGTGCATGCCAAAGGCATTATCAAAAATGTACTGCACTTTTTGGTCACACTCAATGCAAATGGAATAGAAGTCTATTTAGCAATTAAAACGCAACATTCTGCAAGGTTCACAAAGGCTAGTCTACAGACAAAGTAACAGACAAACGATTAAACAAACAATCAAACAAAAATGTACTTTTTGTCTTCTCCTTTTCAAAATCTCAGGTATGCCCACAAATGTTTTAACTTGGTGTTTATTTTTAGATTCCTTATACATTTGTCCACTGGAAACTCCAGTGGTGATGTGACTGAAGTTTCCAACTACAAGTGAGAAAATTTAATCACTCAATTCAAGCCTAAAGCAGCCACATAAGGTGACAAGTGAGACCATGAGTATGCTAATCATTTTTGCACAAACTCACAGAGTTGCACTTCATGAATTTGTGCCACAGAGTGACACAGTTAAAAGGTTCTATGACTTAATGAGGTCTAAACATGACTTATAAACAGAGGTGGGAAGAAACAAATACTTTACTAGTGTATTTCAGCAAAATTTTCAGGTATATGTAGTTGTATATTTTTGACTGATTTTAATTTTACTCCCTAAATTAAGAAAGACATATCTATCTACTTTCTACTTCTTACATTTTCAAAACAAAGTGTTATCTGATGCAGTTGAGGGACATTTTACTTCATATCACTGCAGCCCTTCAAACATCAAACTAATCTGAATTCCCTAAATAGAGTGAAACAATATTATAACACATAAAAGTTAATCATTTTGGTGTATCCACAAAGAATACAGCACACAAGCACATCAAGAAGACACAAAAGCATATACAGTGGTGTGAAAAAGTGTTTGCCCCCTTCCTGATTTCCCATTTTTTTGCATTTTTGTGAAGGTGTTTATGATGAAGGGAAAAAAACTTACATGGCTCTTTAACATGATAACTGGTTGGGGCACCCTTAGCAGCAACAACTGCAAACAAGTGTTCGCAATAACTAGCAAAGCCATTTTTAAACTATATTTAAAGGTATGGACTGCTTTGACAAAATGAAAATTAAAAGTACATGGGTAAATCCAATATAAGATCTTTACATAGTGTGATGTATGGTTTTTGCATGTTGTGAAGCAAAAAAAGATCAATATATTACTGAGCATATCACATATTCTCAATAAGTTATTAAAATGAAGTATATACACTTCTGTTATATCCTTGTATTCCAATATAAAGTAAATTTTGCTAATCACAACATTCTGTTTCTCTCTGATATATCAACCAAAGATTTTGTTAAACCCAAAAATGTTGTTTCAAATAAACCTATAATTTAAACTAGCCTACATTGTTTTTCACTCTTTCATTATTAACACTGACCTCATAGTGTCTGAATGTTATTCACAGTCCGGTTGCAAATCTCTGAGAGGAGGAGTTCATGCAAAAACACAGAGAGCGTCTTCATCTTCATATCTGACTGCAGGGATGATGACAGAGAACAGTGGACTCATCTCAACATGATGGACTGCAGGACAGGACTGCTGTTTTTAACTCTCTGCTTGGCAGGTGAAGAGCTTTGTTGATGATAATCTAAAATTATATTTTAGGCCATCCTTTTTAAGTTGTGCATTTGTCATTAATTTTCTCTTTACTGGGGCAGGTGTTAATGGTCAGACTCTGACAGAATCTGAACCAGCAGTTAAACAACCTGGTCAGTCTCACAGATTGACCTGTACAACCTCTGGATTCACACTCAGCAGCCACTGGATGCACTGGGTCAGACAGGCTCCTGGAAATGGACTGTAGTGGATTGCTGCTGATACTAGCAGTAGCACTAATTACTATTCACAGTCAGTACAAGGCAGGTTTCCTGTCTCCAGAGACAACAGCAGAGAGCAGCTGTATCTGCAGATGAACAGCCTGAAGACTGAAGATTCTGCTGTTTATTATTGTGCTCGAGACTCACAGTGACAGAAGTGGCTGAGCAGCTGTACAAAATCCTACACAACTTATTACATCCACTCATATATAATGGTCCATTCAGTTATAATTTTTCCTTCACTGCAAATAAAGTAGTGCTGTCCGCGTTAATCCCGTTAAAATGATGTTAATGCCATTGTTTTGGGCTGCACGGTGCTAATACGTTAACGAGCTAACCTCTCTAACACGTTGACGCCAATGAGTCCCACGCACGGGGCGATCTGCGCTAACTTGCTAACGGAGATTTGCTGCATTAATGCGGTTCTGGCGTTAACGTTATTTTAACGAGATTAATGCTGACAGCACTAAAATACATTAAAACATATGTTGAAAATTCCAAACACTATTCTTACAAACAGTTTAGGGTATAATTATCTTCACTGAAGAGTGCATGAGAAATGTGCCATCAACAATATACTGCTGATTCTTGTGGCACACAGTGCTGTTATTCTTCTTGCTTGACTTCGAGAAATGTAGAGCTGCATCGCTCCCAGTCTGCAGTATGAACACACCATCCCTAAATAATCTGCTCAGTTAGAATGAGGTCCTCTTGGCGTTTATATATTTAGATATGAGAGCACAAATTTTCTATCATATTTAATTTAGGATATGCTATAGCATATCCTAAATTACTAAGAGACTGTGTATTTTAAATACCAAATTGCTCCTGTAGAGGGAGGTCTATGCAAACTTTTGCTCCTTTCTAAACACATCATCACCAATATTTGTCAAATAGCACCTTGTAAACGCTATTTTGAACCACGCAAATGACTTTAAACAGCTGTAAATTATGGCACATATTATTAGGTCAAGTTTATTATTTATGGTTTGTTCCCTTTGTCCTTTTTAGAGGAGTTTGGAGTGAGATCAAACTGGGACAGTCTCCCTCTGTTCTGAAATGACCAGGAGAGAGAGTGAAGATGTCATGTGTTGTATTTGGTTATAGCCCGACAGACTACAATATTCACTGGATACGACAGAGACCAGCAAGAGCTTTCGGCTGGGTGGATGAACACAGTCTTAAATTCTGTTAGCTATGGAAATTCTTGTCAATGTCATTTCGTCATGACTGAAGAAGACTCCAGCAGCAGACAGTACATTGAGATCAAGTGTCTGACAGCAGAAGATTCTGCTGTTTATTCCTGTGCTTGATCAAACAATAACAGACAACAGAGGAGCAGCCTTTAAGTAACCATGCGACCTTGTGTCTTTTCTATTGTTTTTCTGCATATACATGTCCCCATATATAATTTTACCATAGAGAGATGAGAAAATTCATTATTCTGGAACCAAAGGTCTCAGATTTGGACTCATCAAACTAAAGCACAGATTTCCACTGGTCTAATTTCCATTCCTTGTGTTTCTTGGCCCAACCAAATCTCTTCTGCTTGTTGCTTTTCCTTAGAGGTGGTTTCTTAGCAACGTAACCATAAAGGCCTGATGTGTTCAGTCTAGTCTGAACACTTGATGTAGAGATGTGTCTGCTACTGGAACTCTGTGTGGCATTTATCTGGGCTCTAATCTGAGGTGCTGCATAGTGCTTGATGGTTTTTGCGACTGCACTTGGGGACACATTCAAAGTTCTAGCAATTTTTTGGACTGACTGACCTTCAGTTCTTAAAGTAATGATGGACTGTTGTTTTTCTTTACTTGGCTGATTGGTTCTTGCCATAATATTTCCAGTTGTTTCACACTTTTCTGTTCACTACATAATTCCATATGTGTTCATTCACAGTTTTGATGCCTTCAGTGAAAATCTACAATGTAAATACGTAGTCATGAAAATAAAGTAAAAGCAATAAATGAGAACGTGTGTACAAACCTTCGACTAGTATATCCAAGTTTCATCTAAATATTCAAGGTCTGAGTTTTCAAAAAAAAAAAAGTATATTATAAAAATAATATGTATGTGAAAAATATACATATTTTTATTATGTGTGTGTTTTCATATCTTATAATGCTGAACACCAAAATGATCTTACTATTTGAACAATCACAGCAAGTTCAAAACAATGACATTTATAAACCTCAGGTCGCAGGCCATTTTTGAGTCCTCAGCTTCAAGAAAAGCTACATTCGCTGTATCTCTATTACTAGTAAAAAGCTTTCACATTGCTACATACAAACAAAATATTAACAAAGTCAGGAAAGCAAACAAACAAACACCATTGAGATCATTGGGAACTATTGAGTCAATGTGTGCCAAACTGACTACAACCGCACATGAAAGATCTGGTGAAAGCAGCACAGCAGGTTGTAGGGATATATCTCTTTAATCTATGTGCAAGTCAGCTCAGAAGTATGCTACACACTGCTGCACTTTCTGGTCACACTCAATGCTGGCATTTTTCCTACCTCACTTAGATAACATGGAGCATCTATTAGTCTTAACTGCTTATTGAACTGAGGGTCCCAGGCTGACTTTACCTGCTGTCACAAGGTGGGATACAACCTGAAGAAGTCGCTATCAGTCATGAGGCTAATTTAGAATTTCCAATTAACTTAACCCATCCACACATTTAAGAATTACACATATGTGTGAGAAATGTTTGTATGCCAAGCTTGGGTACAGATTTGTGCACATTTATGTTTTTTTAAGTGAATTCCATTCTGCATTTTCAGTATAAAATGTAACTTGAAAATATTATTTCTTGAGAACAGATTCATATTTATGAGTGGAAAGGGGACTGACAATGCTAAGATTTATTTATTCAATTATGTTAAGAAAAACTGTTTATGCATCCTGATTTCTCTCTGTCCAAAGCACAGCTGTCTGGCAGATGATTCTGGATGAAATAAGCCAGCATTTATAGATTAAGGAAAACAGCTTCCTTCACAGAGCTGTTGCCTTCGTCAGATGCCTCTCTCAAACTTTGACTTCCAAGACTATAAGGGACTATACACACCCTCACTAAAACTGCCTTACTATGAAAGCTTTCACAACACTTTCATCCTTAAAAAAGTGGGATTTTCTTACTGTGACTATGGTTTTTAGTAAGATTTTTATATTCTTTATTTCATTAATATTTCCATTTTTAATTTATTTCACTGAGATAAACCACAATATAATAGCATCTCAGTATAGTGATATTAAAGAATATTCTGACATTAGACAATATTATTACACTATGCTTAAATAATTAGAATGAGTAAGTATTGTTAACTCAAAAGACACAACGTCGTACTCTCATTCACAGCGCTTTATTCGTTCCGCCATTTTTCATACTAACAACAACAACACTTCGCGGGCAACAGTACTCTCGCGATAAAACAGAAAATAACAAGTTAACAATCTCCCTCTTTCTTAAAAATAAAATAAAATAAAAGTACAAACACACCCCTGTAAACATTTGTATACATATATGTATATATTTATATAAACAAAAAAACATTTCAAAAGTGCTTTGCTTTACTTAAAGCATACTATCATTGCACACAATAAACAATGGTACATTTGAATGCAAAGACAACTTTGTAAACAAAGGATTACAGTATCCAGAGTCCTTCATCTAGCGCCTTTAGAAGGGTTAAAGGTGAAACTCCCTTTTTTGTCAGACATTCAGCAAGTCGGGATTTTGAATCTGACCAACAAACCTCTCTGATTTTCTTGGCTTGTATGAGCTCTTTAATGCTGCTCATTTCTAGCCTCAGTCTCTTCTCTGTAACCTGCTTGGTAGACTTGAGTGCATCAAACAAGGAATGATTATCAGTCACACAGATCAAAGGAAGAGCATTCAGACCAGTGTTACCAGTTGTAAGCTCAGAGAAAAGTGTTGCCAGGAAGACAGCACTGTCTATTCCATCTGACATGGCAAGAGTTTCTCCTGCCAGTGTACTTCTGACCACGCGCCTGATTTTTTTAAACTGCCAGAAGAGAGGACAAAACTTTCCTCCTTTACCCATAAGGACGATTAATGCCCCTCCTTGAGTACCGCCATCAGGAAGGTTTCCAAATGAAGCATCACTGAAAACAACCAATGCCAGATCCTCACTGTTACCCAAATGCTGAAACTTAAGAGTCACTTTCTCTGCCTTAAGTTTACGGATAACTTTGTTCACTTCATGAATAGACTGTACAGTTGCATCTTTGATATTAGATCCAAGGCTACATGTGCCAAACATAACATCAGGCCTTGTTTGTTTGGCAACCCACAAAATCTGTCCTATTTTTGACCTGAGTTGCTCACGTTCTGTTTCACTTAAGGAAGCCTCCCTCTGTACAGCCCGTGCTGCTTGTAACTGAACCGGTTGTAGGTTGTCAATGTAAAGTTGTTGATGCACATCTATTACATCATTAACTGTACAAATGTCCATACCAACATAAGAAAAGCTGTCATGTTCTTCACGGCCCACAAAGAAGGTAGATTTCAGTACAGGAATGATATGAGTTGCAAAGTGACTTGAACCAGCCCAAAGGAAATCATCAACGTGACATGCAAGCACTCCTGTAACCTCAGATTGTTCATTCTGCCAATAGAACACTGCAGGATCAACCTGTGATATTTTACCACCAGTTTTGAGCATAATGTCTTTGACCTTATTGTACCAATAAAGTGAAGCATCTGCAAGTCCATAAACACACTTTTTCAGTTTCCATAGAACATTGTCCTTGCCAGCTTCAGGTGGGGGACGAAGATAAATGACTCTTGACAGTTCCATTCCCTGCAGGAAGGCAGATTTAATGTCCATTGAATTTACTCTCCACTTGTTTTGACATATCACAACTAGCACCAGTCTGAGGGACTCAGACGCACATGTTGGAGAGTCTTTCTGTAGTTCTTTAGTATTTACCTCTTCAAACCCCTGTGCCACAAGTCGAGCCTTTGGGACACCATTAGTAGTTTCTTTGAGTGTACAGACCCATCTAGTAGATACATTTTTGACCCAGGTCTTTCACTTCATCAAACACACCATTACTTTGCCAGCTCTCAATCTCCTGCTGCTTAGCAGAATCAAAGGAAATATCTTTTGTTATGAGTACATCTGCATCTCTGTTTTCAGCTTCAGTGCAAAGTCCATCAACAAGTGACATGTCTACAGCTTTTTTTTCACCTTCACTACCATCATGCTCAAGATATTGCACATTGTACCAGTTTTTGTATTGCCCTTTTGCTTTTCCCGCTCTGCCTAGCACTCTGGCTGTGTGTTGAACACCGTTGTCTCTGTTGGTAAAAGCAATCAGCTGTCCTGATCTTAACTTTACATTTGCAGAGACATGATCAGTGGGTGTAGAGGGCTCATTTGCAGTTTGTGTGACAGACATGAGACCTGCCTCATATTTGTCATCTGTAGGCCTAAGTTGTTTGCGTAGTGCTCTCCTGATCCTTTCTGAACACTCTGCCTCAGTAAATGCTTTCCTGGAAGCATGTAATGCTGAGATATGTTCAGCTACTCTTGCACTTACAGTTGTGCCCTCTAAGGCAGGTGGCTTATCCATCAACACAGAAGGAAGGTTGGGGTTTTGGCCAAACACAAGTTGATGTGGACTATAACCATGTACATTAAGCATACTGTTTTTGGCCATAAGGGCCCAGTCTAGCGCAGTGTGCCAGTCACATCCACGTTCCTTTTTTACCTTCAGGAGGATTTCTGTAAGTGTCATGTTATGTCTCTCCAGTAGTCTGTTGCTCCAGGGACTATACCCCGCCGTTGTTTTTACCTCAATGTTGAAGTTTTCAGCCATGTCCCGAATGTCTGCGTTGTTGAACTCTCCGCCGTTGTCTGTGTAAAGCCGTCTGGGGGCACCGTGAATGCTTATCCAGGTGTGAATGAAGGAGTTGACGATCTCTGCAGCTTTCTTTGTCTTTACAATGCTGCTGGCACTGAAGCGTGTGAAGTGGTCGATGATGTGAAGGTACCACACATTGGGCTCCAGCTCATGTAGATCCATCGCTACTGTCTCATTATACTCAGAAGCCAGGGGTAGACCAACAGCAGGTCTCGGCTTGGTTTTGCAATATTTCTGACAAATGTCACAGTCACGAACTATCTCTTGTAGAATAACTGCACATTGTTTATCTGTATTGCCAGAGCTTTGGATGAGCCTCAATAACCTCTCTGCAGATGCATGACCAAACTGCTTATGAAGTTTCACAAGGACTTTGTTTCTCTTTTGTAGACATTTCAGCAGTTACCATGAGAACTTCATTTTCATTGCAGCTTTCTGTAGTATTTTCATCTCTAATGTCCACACAATAGTGTCCCGAACTAGTGAGCTCTAGGGGAACAGGCTGCTTGAACATGGCAACACTGTCATTCTCCATGTCTAGAACAGTCCCTGCTTTCTTGAGAGATGTTTTGCTCAGTAGTAGTGGAATGTCAACAGGAACTACTTCACTTTCAATGTCACATTTTGTTTGTCCAATTTTGGCTGGAAGTTTCACTTTTCTGCTGGAATACACTACAATACCATCCCCAAAGCGAAATGGTCTGGAGCTGGGGGTTTCTGATTGCAACAGCTTGTTTACTTGGCCTTGACTGAGGTCACGCATGTAACTATCTAGCCACTTCTGACCACAAACTGTACGTGTACATGCAGTATCAATAATGGCTGACCCCAGTGCCTCGGTCAGGAAGATTTCAGAGTCTGTCATTGAGGCTTTAGTGTACAAAGTAATGTTACACTCCTCCACTTTCCCATCTTCAGTTAGCTTTACTTGGTCACCATTACGATGAGGACAGTCTTTCGCCCAGTGGTAAGTGCTCTGACAAATAGCACATCTTGTTCGCTTGCCAAACTTGTCAAGTGGGTTGGTACCTTGTAGTGGTTGTCGCTGTCCACTCTGCGACGAAGTACCGTTGTTTCGTTTGTATTTGGGACCTTTTTGTTCCGTAAGGAAAACTGCTTCTTGGTTCAGTTGAATTCCGCTGAAAACTCCGGTTACTTTCCTACCGAAAATCCGTTTTAGTGCAGACTTCATAGACGCAAACGTTAAGTCCGTGCACGCTGTCAGTGCAAGCTGTCGACTTTTCTCATCAAGACAAGCTGTATCTAGAAGCTTAAATGCTAGCACAGCGTCAGGCAGCATCATGTTGTACTTTTTCATCCGGTTATAACGCTGTTCAAAGTCTATAATGTAGTCTGCCATGGACACACTGTGGTTCTTTGCAATGGAGTCAAAACACGAGTAGGCTTCATAAGCGTGGTCTTCCTCTTCTCTCTGAAACACCGCGTCAAATTTTGCAAGTAGTATTTCCATACCGTCATCTTTGTCCAAATCTTCCGCGGGTATCTCCATGGCCGTTTCTCTGGCTCTTCCCTCGAGCCCCAGCGCCACCGCGAGTGCCTGTTTCTTTTTATCCAGCTCCGTAACTCGTCTCCAGATATTGACTTCATTCTTCCAGCATTCGTATGGCCTGGCTTCATCAAGCTTTGGTGGTACTTTGTAATTGGAAACCATCCTCTGCTACCAATGTTAACTCAAAAGACACGACGTCGTACTCTCATTCACAGCGCTTTATTCGTTCCGCCATTTTTCATAACAACAACAACAATCTTTATTTATAGAGCACATTTAAAAACCAACGGCATGCCAAAGTGCTTAACATAGAACAAATTAACACAAGTATAATCAGAGTCATAAAAATAAAAGTGTAGAATTATGTTCACAGGAAAAAGCCACCAATAGAAAAAATATAACTATAGCACATAGCTATAGCACAATATAACTATGCCATCAACACACAATGGGGATAAGACATACACAGCGCAAATAAAAAGCAAGATAGGAAAATTTGTAAAATAAATCACTGCAGACAAGGCCAGCATTTAACTGGTAGAAAACGCAAGATTAAACAAATACGTTTTAAGCCGTGATTTAAAAGATTGAATAGAGTCAGACGCCCGAATGCCAATCGGAAGGCTTCCACAACTCTGGTGCGGCCAGGGCAAACGCTCGATCACCTCTAGACTTCAGCCGAGATCTAGGCCGCACCAACAGTAACTGTGAGGATGATCTTAAAGCCCTAGCAGGAACATATAAGCTTAAGAGTTCCTTAAGATAGCTCGGTGCTGTGTTATTAGTGATTTTAAAAGTAAACAGCAGAATTTTAAATTGGATACGGTATCATACTAACAACAACAACAACACTTCGCGGGCAACAGTACTCTTGCGATAAAACAGAAAATAACAAGTTAACAAGTATATCGTAAAATACACTAAAAGAGCTAAACTGTTTTATGCAGCCTGTTCATGTGAGCTAATTTAACTTTTGTGTTTGTAATACAAGATGCTCAAAAAAAACCCAAATAAACAAAAACGTCTGTGGGGAGGAGTTAATGCAAAACTTGGATGTCTTAAACCTGCTTGTCCTGCAGAAGTTGACAGATTTCAAACAGCAGTGGTCACACAGTTTAGAGTGATGGATCTAAGAAGAGGGCTCCTACTTTTGATGATTTTATGGGCAGGTGAGTGATTTCACTAATGTTAAGTCAAACTTGTCGCCAACAACTAATCAACTTTCTGCATGTAACTTGTTCTGACAGGTGTTGATGGTCAGACTCTGACACAATCTGAACCAGTAGTTAAAAGACCTGGAGATTCTCATACACTGACCTGTACAGGTTCTGGATTCACATTTAGTGGCTACTGGATGCACTGGGTCAGACAGGCTCCTGGAAAAGGACTGGAGTGGGTTGCAACTATCCAAGTTACTAGCACATACTACTCTCAGTCAGTTCGAGGCCGGTTTACCATCTCCAGAGACAACACCAGACAGCAGGTGTATTTGCAGATGAACAGCCTGAAGACTGAAGATTCTGCTGTTTATTATTGTGCTCGAGAACCACAGTGACAGCTGCGGACTGAGCAGCTGTACAAAATCCTGCCATGATTCATTTTTATTGTATTAGTGGATCCCAAGGAAGAGCTACGTGCTTATGTTTATTTCAAAATCAGAATATCTTTATTGCCATTGTACTAAAAATTTGTTGCAATACTTTACAGTTGCTTCATTCACAATATTGCACTAGTCCCTCTAATTCTTATTCCCAGTAAAGTCTGCAAAGGACGTAGATCATCACTTAGTTACACATTGTTTAATCCTCAAAGATGACAATCAAGAAAATATAACCTTAATACATCCATCATTAGTTATTATGAAAGTGTTAAAAAATACCCTAAATGTTATTCTTTTAGCCCGAAATTGTATGATTTTTATTATAGTGACTCAAAATACACAAAAAGAAAAATACTTTAAAATTGTATTCTCTTTTACAGGTGCTGCAATTTGTTTGTAAACTGTGCCTGTCCAAGGTCAAATTTAACCAGTATCTATTGAAACAGAGGATAGAGCTATTGGTGTATGTTGGTTGTTTCAGGAAATCTGTGAAACTGTACATACTTTTTGTGTCTATATGGGGCAGTGGTGACAGCAATCACATTTGCTCAGCTTCTTTGAAGAATCTCAAAACAGTTAAATAGTAAAACAGCATGAAAACCTGTTCACAAACAATATGACTACACCACTGTGCTCTAAAGTCCATCACACATGAATGGTTTTCCAGTGCATTGAGCAATGCATACCATCTAACGAACCCTTATATTCCAAGGGTGTAGTGACCAAGGGACCAAGTGATCAAGAAAAGCCATCAATGTGCTTTCACAAGTAAGGTGTAATAGCACCAAAAATTCAGCTGGACCCAGTCTAATAGTGTTCTTAAATCAGTTTATGTGATACCTGTACTTTGTATATTGTAGTAATTTTTACTGATTGTGTTTTGTGATTTTTGTTATGTTGTTTGCATTTTTCTGTATTTTGTGCGTGAATAAAATTTTTGATCTATTTTTTTTATTGTTTTTGTTGGTTTTATGTCATTTTTCTTCTTCTTCTTCTTCTTCTTCTCTTTTTGGATGACATTTGTGTGCCTGTCTGTGAACCAGGTTTTTCAGTAGGAACAATACAATGACTGAAGTGAACTGAACTAAATTGATGAATGAATCAAATGTATTGAAAAATCTAAATGTGAACTGTAAGAGGATAATTGCCACATCTACATCAGCTCTTTCCTTTCTGTAAGGAGGAGTCAATGGAAAACCTGGCTGTCTTGAACCTACTTATGTGACTGCAGGGAAGACGAGAGTGTGGGGTCATAATTCAGTTTGACATGATGGACATAACGAGAGGACTGCTGCTTTTTATCACTTGGGCAGTTTCACTGATACTGAGTTATATTTGCCTTCAAACAATTAACCAGTTTACGGCAAGTGACTGTTTTGGTTGTTTAACAGGTGTTGAAGGTCAGACTCTGACACAATCTGAACCAGTAGTTAAAAGACCTGGAGAATCTCACAGACTGACCTGTACAGGTTCTGGATTCACATTCAGTGACTACTGGATGCACTGGCTCCTGGAAAAGGACCGGAGTGGGTTGCTGGGATCAGTGAGACTAGTGGTTATATCCACTACTCTCAGTCAGTTCAAGGCCGGTTTACTATCTCCAGAGACAACAGCAAACAGCAGGTGTATCTGCAGATGAACAGACTAAAGACTGAAGATTCTGCTGTTTATTATTGTGCCCGACAACCACAGTGACCAGGATGGAACCAAATCATTTATGGTTTAAACAGATATCAAATAAATAGTTTTCAAAGGTTTTCAGTCAAGGTCACATCATGACAGTTGAAGAAATTATCTTCCTGCCAGCTTTAATTTCAGGTGGGTGAAGTCAAGCTGAAGTCAAGAAGTCAAGAAGAAAAGCACCTTACGTTATTTAAACTCTGCACCACCATCAGTTCACTGGTAAATGTAGATGAGTTTCTTAGAGCAAATAAAACACAACATGTATTTTAAACATAAATGATTCATATTATGCACTCAACCCATTTTTATATGGAATTCTGCAAAGTATACAAAGGCTAATCCATTAAAAAACACACACAAACAAACAAAAACTGAGCAATACAAACTAACAAATGATCAAACAAACACATAATTTAACTGGCCATCTCCCTTTCAAAATCTTAGTTATGTCCAGTGTTTATGTTTAGAATCCTTCTAAACACTCCTTCAGACGTCTGTCTAAAGATGTGGTGATGAGACTGGAGTGTCCAACTATAAATAGACTGAATAACTTTAAGTGTAAGAATCCACAGATTAAAGCCTAAAGCCAGCATGTCAGGTCACAGGTGAGACCATGAGTATGCTTCTTTTTTTTTTTTACAATTCACATGTTTTTGTTTCATGAATTTATAATTTTATTTAACAAATAAAAGTAAATTCTATTGCATATTCATCACATCTTTAATGAATACAAAGAAATGTACGAGACAAAAACATATAATTTATGCATCATTTATGGTGCTGTATTTAGCATTACAATTAGGCTGCTGATGCAGTCTGTTAGTTGTGTGTGTATTTAGCTAATGTTACAGAACAGGTACATCCCAGGGAGAGAAAAGGATGATAGATAATTTATTTCAGGAAATGTTTTGTTTAAATGCATAGACTGCTTTGATAAACTGTCTGATATATGATCTAGGTGAAGTTAAATAAGTGTGAAGTTGTGTTTTTACATATTGTGAAAAAACAATTAAAAAAAACAAGCAAACTAATCTATTTATTACTAAGCATATCACATCTTCTCAATAAATTATTTAAAATTAAGACTATACACTTCTGCTATACTCTTTCATAAGAATATAAAGCAAATATTTGCTAATCACATGATTCTGTTTCTCTCTGTGAAGTCAGGCAAACATTTTGGGAAATGCCAAAAATATTAATTTAGATAAACATGATTTTAAAAAAAGCCTTTATTATTCTTTACTCTTTAGATACTAGACACAAATGTCTGAGAGGAGGAGTCAATGCAAAAACACAGAGAGCTTCTTCATATCTGACTGCAGGGATGATGACAGAAATCAGACTCATCTCAACATGATGGACTGCAGGACAGGACTGCTGTTTTTAACTCTCTGCTTGGCAGGTTAAGAGTTGTTTTTTTGATGGTCTAAAATAATCTGTTACATGCTTTAAAGTTGTGTGCGTCATTCATTTTCTCATTATTTTTATAGGTGTTAATGGTCAGACTCTGACAGAATCTGAACCAGCAGTTAAACAACCTGGCCAGTCTCACAGATTGACCTGTACAACATCTGGACTCTCATTCAGCAGCTACTATATGACCTGGATCAGACAGGCTCCTGGAAAAGGACTGGAGTGGATTGCTCTTATCAGTAATGGCGGTAGTAGCATCTACTACTCTCAGCCAGTCAGAGGCCGTTTTACCATCTCCAGAGACGACAGCAGAGAGCAGCTGTATCTGCAGATGAACAGCCTGAAGACTGAAGATTCTGCTGTTTATTATTGTGCCCGAGAGTCACAGTGATAGAAGTTGGTTAAGCAGCTGTACAAAATCCTTCAGGTTTTATTTTATTGCCTCCTCACCTTCAATAAAACAGAACAACTTTACTCCCAATGTAAATCAATAAATGACATGAAAACTGACGGACCTTTACTGACAGTCTGCACATATATTTGTTACATTACCTCCTCGATACTTTAAAAAAAGTCTGACTAGCAACAAATGTCCCCAGTTCAGTAAATAATTTAGGGAGATGAGGCCCATAAAAATGTGATATTCAAGAGTTTCTCCAAGAAATGGCATTACATATTTAAAACTCTTTTTTTTCTTCTTGCAGGAGTTTGGAGTGAGATCAAACTGGAGTAGTCTCCGTCTGAGGTGAAAAGACCCGGAGAGAGAGTGAAGATGTCATGTATCATATCTGGTTATGACCTGACAAGCTATTATTTGCACTGGATACGACAGAGGCCGGGCAGAGCTCTGGAGTGGATTGGTAGGATGGACACAGGCTCAAACTCTGCTGACTATGCCAGTTCTTTTCAAAGTCGTTTCATCATAACTGAAGAAGACTCCAGCAGCAGACAGTACCTTGAAATAAGGAGCCTGACAGCAGAAGATTCTGCTGTTTACATCTGTGAAAGACAAAAGCACAGCGACTCTGATGAAATGAAATGAGAAAATTTTTACTTCTTTTGAAAAGAGTCTTTTGAATTACGATGGGGAGAGTTCATTACATCATGTGCTTTTATAAAAAAATAAAGAATAGAGAATAAGTTGTTTAAGTGAGTTTTGCATACCAAAAGGCTCCAGATGGAATATTTCATACAAATATTTTAATTTTAGTTTTCTTGGTTATATGCGTTATATTCTTTATTGTGTAATTTCACAGGAATGCTTTATTCATTATCCTATTCTTTTTATTCATGATCACATGCTTTTTTTCTCACTCAAGTTTGGAGTGAGATCAAACTGGAGCAGAATCCCTCAGAGGTGAAAAGACCTGGAGAAAGAGTGAAAATGTCATGTATCCTATCTTGTTATAGACTCACAGGTTACAATGTTGGCTGGATACAACAGAGCCCAGGGGGAGCTCTGGAGTGGATTGGGTGGATGAACACAAGAAGAAACTCTGCTACCTATGGCAGTAAAAATTTAACTATAATTTAACCTGGAGCCAAACCATATCTTGAGGGGTGGGGGGTGACAGACAGAGGCTGACCATAAACAAAACTAACACTTACAAAACATTGATATGGAATTTGCGAAGCAAACGTTTTTTGTTTTTTTTTATGATGAGTGGTTGAAAAAAAAAAAGACTAAATGACTCTTCTACCATTTTCTAGGGCCCCTTTTAGTCATGGGGCCTTCCCTTAACGAATATATGATGATTTATGTATTTTTTGTGAATCCTTTGGTCTCTGGTGAGTTTTCTTTTTTCAGAAGTTTCCAGCAAAGTCTGTCCCCAGGTGCACAGTTTACATTGGTCCACTACAGTATTCTATCTACATTTCTTTCTCTCTAAAAATATTGTACCAGCAGCAGATGTTAAACCATATTTTTTTCATATTCCAGTTCAAACCTGCAGAGGGAGTTCTATGCAAAGTCTTTCTTCTTTATAAACACACCGTCAGTAACAGTCATGTCATCTGACAGAGAAAGAAAGCTCTGAAAGAGCATCAGAAGCAGCAGTGTTCACAATGAAGGGAATGAAAATATAATAATCTGGGGTTTATTATTTGTTCTGACTATTCATGGTAAGAAATTTAGAGCTACAAAGACCATTTTTGTGATAACATGATTATTTTCATTTCTTTAATCTTAATTACAGATGTTTGGTGTGATATCAGACTGGACCAGCCTCCCTCTGAGGACAAAAGACCTGGAGAGACTGTGAAGATTTCATGTGTCACATCTGGTTATACAATGACAAGTTACGGCATTAACTGGATACGACAGAAACCTGGGAAAGCTTTGGAGTGGATGGGGTGGATAAACACAGCTACGACTGTTGCTAGCTACGCCAGTGCCTTTCAAAACCGATTCACCTTTACTCAAGATGTTCCGAGCAGCACTCAGTACCTCGAGATCAAGAGTCTGACAGCTGAAGATTCTGCTGTTTACTTCTGTGCTCGATTCCACAGTGACTGAAAATAGAAGAGCAGCTGTGCAAAAACCTCAACTAGCCACGTGACTTTGATGAGCTCTGCACAAGCAAAATGACTATTTTGGATCCATACCTGATTTTACTAGAACATGACAGTTATCCATAGAAATTAATTCAGTTATCAACTTCGTTATTGCAATTAGTTATTTTCAGTACTGAGAATTTTTAAGATGAAAAGGTGATGAATAGTTTTTTCCCTAACAGATCTATGATCAAGAATCTCCTCCAGCAGAGTCACACATATCAACTTTTACATTCTCTCAATTCATATCCAGTGAATGACCACATCAGACACTGAATCAAACAGCATCTCAGAAAAGGACTGAAGTTTTTTAAAAGTTCCTTTTAATATGAAGACACGTCCAGGCAGGCCCAAGCTCACCAGCCATCTGCCACAACCTGTTGTGGTAAAGAATATACATTATACACTATGACTAATAATACCTTTCATTTACTGTAAAGGCAATATGACTTCATGATGTCCTTCCTGTTATAACCAGTCACAATTTGACTGCAGTAATACATAAAGTTTATATTTTTCACCAAGTAAGGACCAAGTCAGTTATTTTTCAGTAATGTGTTTCATATGAGGAGGAGTCTAATTTAAACAATAGCTCTATTCAGCTCAAAGGACAGCAAAAACCAAAAACTAACACTATGGACTAAAGAGTCTGCTGGTTTTATCTTTCTACTGGACAGGTGAAGATTTTCTCTTACTAGTTTTGATATAAATTGTTTTTGTTTCTGACCTGACTTAATTCATGGGGTTTAAAAAAACATTTTAAGCAGAAAGTGATGGTTAAACAGAATATGAAATCATTAAAAGGCCTGGAGAGTCCCACAGATTGATCTGTACAGCCTCTGGATTCGCCTTCAGCAGCAGCTTATCCTACTTAATACTGCCAGTCAGTTCAGGGTAGATTCACCGTCTCCAGAGATGATTCCAGCAGCAAAGTATGGATACATATGAATAGTTGACTGAGGACATTGGAGTTTATTATTGTGTCAAATAAGAAAGTGAGAGACTGTAATTGAAATACAAAAAATACTTTCTCTATTTACCTTCACCAATTAATAATTAAAACGGTTAAACAATATAACATACAGCTTCATCATCACTGATAGTTACATCATGCTGTTAAATGTTTTATTTTCTGGATTCACACGTTAGTATTAACTCATTTTAAGACTCAGGTGGCATGCAGGAGTTATCCAGAGAAGAACTTTGTCATGGTCCTGAGTCTGTGACTCAGTCGTTTTGGTTTTGATTATTATTATCTTGTGTTTCAGGTTAATTCTTGGTAAGATTTTCTTCTTCTTAGGGTTTAGTTCCTGTTTTGTATTTTTTGAGCTCTGTTCTGTTCTGTGTCTCTCTGCCTGCCCTGGTGCCATATCTCTGTGTTCCCTACTTGTTGCCATGTCTGATGTCTTAGTGTTAAGCTAGTGTCTATGCGTGCTTGTTGTATTTGCTGTTCTACTTTGATAGTGTCTGTTTTGTGTGGAGTGTGTACTCCAGTGTGTATTTAAGCCCTGCGTTCCCTTCTGCTTGTTACTGGTCCGTCTGTGTTACCTTCATGCTTTCCTTTCTGCTTGTCATCCCCCGCATTACCCTTCTCTAAGTCCCCTCGCTTTTCAGGTTTGTTGGTTCCTTGTTTCTTAGTTTTCCCAGTTTAGGTTTTCCTTAGTTTCTGTTTTTATCCTCCCCTTACAAATAAAGCTCATTCGCATCACAGTCAGTGCATGCATCTTGGGTCCTTCACTCAGCCATGACAAACTTGGTTATTATAAACTATTTCACCACATATAACTGAAATCCTTTGGTAACAGCTGACCAGTATGATGTGTAGAAGGACACACAACATTATTTACTGTCAGATCATGAACAAACTGTGTAAAGAGCTTTACAACAAAACCAAAATTTTGGCCTTGCGCTAACATCTATGCAGAATGTCACAATGAATGTGTCAATTAAACATTCATTTATTTCACCCTCTCATTCCAAATACATAAACACTTCTGGAAGCAGCTATCCTAACTATGTGTCTAAGATATGTGTTTTTCAGTGCTGGATTTAGCACAATTTGCAATAAATTGTGTGTAGTAATAGTAAATTAAATTATTAACTCATTTCTTTCATGTTCTGTTCTTCTCCTGAGGTGGAAACTCTTGCAGATACAAATACAAAAAGGCCATCTGCAAAAATTACCTGTCCAGATTTTTTAGTCACAAAACATACACCACATTGTGTTAGTAAACCCAGAAGCTGTTTAGTGTTAGTGAAGGCTTATTGTTGCCACCGACCATTAGTAAATCTGACACTAAATGTTATTTCTTCTTTCTTGTTAAGGTGAATAGGTTTAGGTTGTTGTGATTCTCGTCTTTATTTCATCAGGGAAAAGCTGCCCTTCATGAGGAGGCGGAGTCAATGCAAAGCACTGACAGCTTCTATCACTTTATGTCTGACTGCAGGGATGATGACAGAGAACAGTGGACTCACAGCCTGACATGATGGATTGTAGGACAGGACTGCTGTTTTTAACTCTCTGCTTGGCAGGTGAAAAGCTTTGTTGATGATAATATAACATTATATTTTGGTTCATGCTTAAGTTGTGCGTTTGTTATTAATTTTCTCTTTACTGGGGCAGGTGTTAATGGTCAGACTCTGACAGAATCTGAACCAGCGGTTAAACAACCTGGTGAGTCTCACAGATTGACCTGTACAACCTCTGGATTCACACTCAGCAGCAACTGGATTCACTGGATCAGACAGGCTCCTGGAAAAGGGCTGGAATGGATTGCTGCTGATGCTAACAGTGCCACCAACTACTACTCTCAGTCAGTCCGAGGCAGGTTTACTGTCTCCAGAGACAATAGCAGACAGCAGCTGTATCTGCAGATGAACAGCCTGAAGACTGAAGATTCTGCTGTTTATTATTGTGCTCGAGATCCACAGTGACAGAAGTTGCTAAGCAGCTGTACAAAATCCTGATGGTTTCATTAGATACACTCACATAAAACTTTAAATTCACTTTATAGAATATTTTTCCCTCCCAATAAAGTAAAACACATATTTTATCCATTTTGCACTTTAAGGTCTACCTCTGGATAATAGTTATCCACAGTACATGAGAAATATATCATCAAAAATATACTGCTGATTCCTCCGGCACTACATGCAGAGCAATGAGAAATGTAGATCAGCATCGCATCAATCCTGCAGCATTCACAAACCATCCATCCATCCATTCGCTTCCGCTTATCCTTTTCAGGGTCGCAGGGGGCGCTGGAGCCTATCCCAGCTGTCATAGGGGGAGAGGTGGGGTACACCCTGGACAGGTCGCCAGTCTGTCGCAGGGCCAACACACAGGGACAGACAACCATTCACACTCACATTTACACCTAGTGGCAATTTAGATTATCCAATTAACCTATCCCCACAAGCTGCATGTCTTTGGACGGTGGGAGGAAGCCGGAGTACCTGGAGGGAACCCACGCAAACACGGGGAGAACATGCAAACTCCACACAGAAAGACCCCGGCCTGATCGTGGAATTGAACTCAGGACCTTCTTGCTGTGCGGCAACAGTGCTAACCACCGTGCCACCGTGCTGCCGCTGTAAATCAGCCATCCCTCTGTAAATAATCTGATTTGTAAATAAAGTGATTCTGGACTCTGTAGTAAATTGTGTCACTTCTGGGTCTTTTACTATCCTTTGAACTGAAGAGAGCTAATGTTTAAATTCGACTCCTTCTCATATGAAACACATTACTGAAAAATAACTTACTGTGATGATGAGGTGAAATACCTGGAGAGAGAGTAAAGATATCATGTATGCTGTCTGGTTATAGCCTGACAAGCCATTATTTGCATTGGATATGACAGAAACCTGGAAGAGTGGATTGGCAGAATGGACACAGGCTCAAACTCTGCTATCTATGGCAGTTCTTTTCAAGATCGTTTCATCGTAACTGAAGAAGAGTCCAGCAGCAAACAGTACCTTGAAATCAACAGCCTGGCAGAGGAAGATTCAGCTGTTTACTTCTGTGCCCGACAAAGCACAGTGATTGAAGACAGAATAGCAAGTGTGCAAAAACCTCAACCAGTAAATGACGTATTGGTTTTTTTTTCTTAACCTGAAAAAGGACCTTTGAGTCTACATTTAAAGTTTTACTTTAAGCAATGGGAAAATATCTGTTAGTTATATTAATATCAAAGGTAAATACAAATGGTAATTTGACACTGTAAAATGCACACTTGATTACAGTCTGGAAACATGAGCAAGCTGAAAATCATTCACTGTAACTTTGAGTAACTGAGTTACATTAAAATAATGTTTAATTGTTTGAATAGGTACAAGCGATGATTTCCTTCTTTGTCAGATGTTTCACAGAAGCAGGAAACATAATTCTCAGAGACTGAATTTTACAATCTCTCACATCACATCCAGTGAATGACTAAATCAGACAGACAGACTGGATCAGACAGGATCTTGGCAAAGCACTGAAGTGACGTTATTAGCAGATACTATACTTTGTCAACTCTGGTTAGGACTGAAGACACAGTTATTGTTGCTGAATGAGCTGTTTGAGCTGCTGTAGGTAGTTGCTTTTTAGCAAATATGACACAATGAAATTATACAAAACACAATGGGATACCCTACAGGTCCTATTAGATCTGGCTAAATTTAACAGTATTACTTCTTTTGGAAGCATTTGTTTGAGGGGAAAAGGCCCAATAAAACTCAGTGAAAAACAATTAGTTCTTGTTGTGGGAGGTCTATGCAGAGTTTTGCTCCTTTATGAACACATCATCATTGTCAGTGCGGGGTGCGCCGGTGTGTGAATGTAACGGACCCAGGAGCAGACACAGAGGGACACAGAACTGGGTTTCAAACAGAAGGTGAGCTGTTTATTCAGGCTGATTAACATGAATTACAAAAATAAAGCAAAAGACAACAGCAGCAAAACTAAACTGGAACCTAAACTGGGAAATATTAAAAAACCTATATGAGGAAAACGACCATGGGAAAATAACTGTGATGACTATGAACAAGATTTTTTGCAGGTATATGAATAAACTATGAATGAACATGACCTGCACAAAATCTTGCGGAAACACTTAACTGACTTGAGGGAAGGAACACAGACGATGCAACAGTGAACAAGGGAGACAGACTTAAGACAGACTTAAGTACACACATGAGGTGATCAGGAGAAGTAGAGACACACGAGGACACAGCTGACACACATAAACCTAATGACGGGACAGGGGAGGTGAAACTAAATACAAAGAACAAAAAACACCAGACTCTTTCAAAATAAAACAGGAAACATGATCAGACAGACATGACAACATCAAGGGTAAGAGACACCAAAACACAGGGTGAAAACACAAGGGGAATCTACTAAACAATGAACAATAACAGCAACCTAGGCTTAATAGAAATTAACTGGATAAGCTAAGCTAAAACATAAATGAATAAAAGAATACAGTGAAACACAAAACACTGGGTTGCATGACCCAGTCAAATTGTCATCAGTTCTCGTGTAGTTTTTTTAACAGAACAGACAAACATTCTGATTATAAAGTGGTCAAAATTATGGACTACATTACTTCCTGGAGTTTATTATTCATTATATGTTTCTATCATGAGAAAACAATTTATTGTTTAAAACAGGACAACACTCTGATTATAATGATAACTTCTTTTCTTTGTTTTTCTTTTTTTCTTGCAGGAGTTTGGAGTGGAGTGATTTTGAGGGTTTTCTTCACTGGAAAACTAATTTCAGTATTCATGATGTGAAGTGTAAACAGATGAGAAAATATCTATTAATCATATAAATGATTTCCATATTAAGATCTTGGAACAAACTACTGACCCATAATGTACTTTTTCAATTCAGAAGAGGACTGAAAACTGAGTTGCTGTATAATCCCCAACACCTTGGTTGACAGAAACATATTTCAGAATATAGATTTATTAAAAATCAAGATCAACAAAGTTTTTTTTTCTTTTCTGTAGTTCTGATGCTTTATTTGGAAGGAGCTTTCAGTCGATTCACACCTTTAATGACAAAAGAAATACTAAATAGTTAGATAAAGATTGAAATTACATTTCTGTTTCCACAGGTCTGTACAGTCCAGCAGTATGACTCTATTGTATATTACTACGCCAAATACCCTTTTAAAGAAAGTAAATACTAAAAAACCTCTAGGTGGCAGTAAAACATGAAAACTGAGGAGAAAGTAAAGCATTTCATGCATCTAAATATGCAGAAATGTTCATGTGTGCAGCTGCTCTTGTGTTTTTTCTTTTACTTCCTCTTCTCAAGGCTATAAATAATGTATATATATATATGTATATCGCTTCTAAAACAGTTTGTTGTGTAAACATCAGTTAAAAAGCAACATTATAATTTATTCATTGATCTATTTTTTTGTCTTTCTAACACTCTTTCACACCTTTATTCTAATCTGAATTTTCTATTGAGTGAGTGTCTCGCTTGTTAACAGCTAAATGTCACCACCTGGTGTAATTGCTACATGAGCTTTGTTTAGATGATGGTATCCTGCATTTTTAGTGCTTTAAGACTGAAAAATAACATGCAAACTGTATCTGAAAATGAATGTATGGTAAGTGTGAGTGAATCGAGACAGTATTTCTTTGATGAAGAGGTGGAGTACTGATGTCTTCAGTCCCTTCATATGTATTGCAGAACAGGTCAGCTGAGAGAGGCTCTTGGACTCATTCAGATAAACACACACAAAGACAAATACTGGATCACCCATGTTTATGGTTAGTTTTTGGTTTTTTGTTCTATGTTGCCTTAATATGACCCCATCAGAGCTTTCACAACCAGCCCTCTGTCTTCAGCAGCAGAACTCTGATGGTTTATTTCTATGAAATATGCTTTTCTGCTTACAGGTATAAAGTGTGAACAGCTTACACTCTTCCAGCAATACAGTAACTCTTTATGTACAAAATGTGCAACCTGAAGACACTGCTGTGTATTACTGTGCCAGACACCAAACAAACACCAAACAGCTGTAAACCAACCAAAAAACAAGTTTTCAGACCCATAAGGATATTAAAGAGGTTTCATCATATAAAAATCAAAGATAAGTACAAAAACAGCAACTTTCTTCACTCTGAAAATATTTACGTAAATTTTATAATTGCATCTAATGAAACAAAAGTAACATGACGCAACTTGTTGCGTCTTAATATTTAAGTGCATTTTGCTTTCCACCAAAAAGAAATGTGTCTTTGTTTGCCAGTTGTAAAAAGTCAAAGGTACACATGGATTTTCTTTTACATAAAATGTTATTGATGCACAAAAAT
The DNA here is from genome assembly GCF_963969265.1 of Rhamphochromis sp. 'chilingali'. Classification (NCBI taxonomy): domain Eukaryota; kingdom Metazoa; phylum Chordata; class Actinopteri; order Cichliformes; family Cichlidae; genus Rhamphochromis; species Rhamphochromis sp. 'chilingali'. The sequence continues at coordinate 19,856,588 of NC_137942.1, read as the reverse complement.
GGGGAAAATTGTTTATTTATTTTTCACAATAAAATTAACCATTTTGTAACTGCACTTACTGCCACAAAGATTCATCATTTTTTTAAAAGGTTTTCAACAATTAAGATTAGTGCATACATACATGTAAAAGAGACCTAAGTAAATATATTACATTTTCTGAGCAGGTATTTTTCTCTGTAAGCTCTTTGTTTCTGTGTGTCTGACATCTGTAAACAGGGTATGTCTGCAAAATTCTCCAAACATGTTTAAGTGTATTTCCATGACGATACAGAAAATAAATAAGTAAGTAAAGCAATGTATGAATCAATAAATGTTTAAAGATTCTGTGGAAACAGTCTTTAAGATCTGAAACAAAGTGAATCGCTTCTGGTGCACAAATAAGGATATAAATACATCGTATTTGTTTAATAACATAAACATACAACGATGGTACACAGCCTCTTTGATGAGTCAGACTTAGGTCAACAAAGATGCTTTGTATGTTTGATTTTATGCAAACTCGGATTCATTTCTGCTCAGCCATAAAACTCTGCACATTTTCTTTGCGTGGAGATTCCAGAATATCAGTCTCAACCTAAATCATGTTTTCTGTAGCTCTGCTGCTGTTGTTGTTAGCTGGATCACGTGAGTCTCTCTGGATTTCTCACAATCTCTAGTTTAGTTTTGTCAGTACAAATTGATAATTTATTATGAAATATACTTTTCTGTTAACAGGTGTAAATTCTGAAACATTGACACAGCCAGCCTCCATGATTGTACAGCCAGGGGAACACCTGACCATCACCTGTCAGGTTTCTTATTCTCTCGGCAGCTACCCAACAGCTTGGATCAGACAGCCTGCAGGAAAAGGACTGGAGTGGATTGGAAGGGCACGAGATGGATATAACACATACTACAAAGATTCACTTAAAAACAAGTTCAGTATCAGCTTGGAATCTTCCAGCAAAACAGTCACTCTCAGGGGGACGAATGTGCAGCCTGAAGACACTGCTGTGTATTACTGTGCCAGAGAGTCACAGTAACATGAAGCATCAGTAGGCCTGAACAAAAACTTCACAGTGCCTGAACATTAGTAAAGAAACCAGAGGAGGAGCTCTCAGACCATTAAAGATATAAAGATACTGCACATTCTAACAATATTACAATATTCATGTGAATCACTTATTTCATAAGAAATAAATAATTTAACTATTATTATTTTTTCACAGTATACAATTTTGTTATTGTTAAAAGAAAAACAACAGAGAAAGCAACAAATAATTTACATGCAAACAATTGTAACAAATTGACCTAAGATAATATGATAACATTACACAAAACAAGTACAAAAAGTAAAACAATAGCTAAATAAATAAATGTCGCAAATAAAATATTTTATACCTATCTGTATCTAAACGTGAATTCAGTTACTGTTTTAAAGAAAAGAACAAATTATTTAAAAACCCTCTATCAAAGAAACTCAATACCTAACAAATTAGAAGTCATATTGTTCAGTCATACAATTCTAATTATTACTGCAATTTCCTCCATTCTGCTATGAATAAAGCGTCATTCTCACATCCAACTGAATCCAGAGTTGTATTAAATTCATTTATGTTTTAGAATTGATTTTAAGGTTTTATTTATCCTTTATAAAGCACATATTGTTCTGGCACCAAGCATCATAGCATAGGTGATAATCCTGATATGAGCCTTAGAACCTCATCTCTCATCATGTTTAAAGTGTTTGAATCCTGCCATTGGGACAATAATTTTGCTCTGCACTCATGTGGCAGTCAGATTTTTTGATGAGTCAAATTTTTTCTGCCGTCATGGTCACAAAACCATTGGGGAGGTTGCAGATTAAGCCATCATGCTTTCAACAACAGAACTGCAAAACTGATTTATCTGAAACACTATTCAAACTGTAAAGATAAAGGTAGATCTTTTTTAGGTCAGTGTGTTTTTGATGGTTGTTTTTGTTTTCTGAGTCAGAATTGTTGCTTGAAACTCCCTCCAAGCTTCTTTGGAGGGAGTTTCAGAGATGAGATTATACATTTAGCAAAAATTCATGTTTGTAACACAGACTATAAAAAAATGTGTCTGACTCTTGCAATCATTTGAAAAATAGTGGCTATTCGTGTAAGGAGGAGTCTATGCAAAACAGACATCTTCCACCACTACTTATCCCTCTGTGGAGAAAATGACACACAGCTCTGGGTACTTTTGTTGTACTGTATCATGGATTACAAGACAGGACTACTCCTTTTAGTTATTTTGTGGGCAGGTGAGGATTTTCCCAGATTTTAATTTAACATGCCCTTATTTTTGGAGAACAATTCATTTATATTCTTTCCTTTTTCTATTTTCTTTTCTTATTTTATTTTTTGACAGGTGTTGATGGACAGATTCTGACAGAATCTGAATCTGTGGTTAAAAGGCCTGGAGAATCCCACACACTGACCTGTACAGTCTCTGGATTCACATTCAGCAGCTACGGTATGAGCTGGGTCAGACAGGCTCCTGGAAAAGGACTGGAGTGGATTGCTTATATCAGCACTTCCAGTTCTCCTATCTATTACTCCCAGTCAGTCCAGGGTAGATTCACCATTTCCAGAGATGACTCCAGCAGTAAAGTCTATTTACAGATGAGCAGTTTGAAGACTGAGGACACAGCATACTGTGCTCGGCGTGACACAATGAGAGGAAGTAATATGAGAGTCATACAAAAACTACTTTCCTTTTTACACTAATAGCACACAGTAGTCTAAAAGCAGTTGCCCTGCTATGCTCATTTATTATTCCTGGATTAAAATTCTCAAAACAGTTTACATTACCATGGTTACTTTTATGTCTAATTACTTAATCATTATCTCTGAAAAGAGAAACTACTTTTGCAAAAGGTTATAAAAACCTTGCACCAAACCACCCAAACATTGAAAAGGTCTTGGATGTGGAAGATTAAGTTTGGCGTTTCTTTTTACATCTATCATTCATCATTCATTGACAAACCATCATTCCTATAAGGACAAGAAATGTAAACAAAAAAAACAAAAACAAAACTTAGACATACTTATAAAACAGTTGTGTTTAGAGTTTTGCAAAGTGTGTATTGTAATGTCGCAATATGAGTGAATGTGCACAATGTCACAGTTTAAACATTTGAGACACTGATAATATTTCAGCACTCAAGAAATTGTAAATATATTATGAATAAAATTTAAGAAACAACAGTTTCAGTATCATGATAGAAAATTCAGTGTGAAATCTCAGTTAAAAGAATTGTTCATGTAATCAGTCACATTATATATTTAGTCCTTTAATTGTTGCTGCAGTAAAGTCAACAACTGTTACTCAATTTAAAACATGAGAAAATATTTTTGAGACATTCACTTTCCCAACTGTGTAAAAAGAGACACTCAAAACCTTTATGTGACTTCCTTTAAACTATAATTATGTAAAACTATATTTTATTTTTATGTGTATGAAATTTATATAATTTATACAATTAAATTACATTTTTATTTTATTTTGTCACAGGTACATCATGTTGCCTTTACCTGCAAAAAGCAAGTTTATGAGTTAATTCATGTGTTTTGGCATTATTGGGTACTGTTAATCTGTTTCACTGCTTTTTAAAGTTTAATTAAAACAACAGGAACTAAACATAAACACACAGTTCTCCCTTAGGATTCATCAAAACAATCCAAATAAGTCGAGCAGAATTTTGTAGAGAATCAGGTACAAGCTTTATAACATATTTACATTTCAAAAAAAATGTAAATCTGAAAAAAATTTCATTTTGTTTTCTTCACTGGGATTTGCAACGTATTTTTGAGGAGCCAGACATACGTTGCAAATAGGATTATTTGCAGCTGCTGAGTCCAGTCACTGTGGCTCTTGAGCACAATCATCCACAGCATAATCTTCAGTCTTCCAGTTGTTCATCTGCAGAAAACACTTCTCTGCTGCTGTCTATGAAGGCAGTAAACCTGCCTTGTACTGCCTGAGAGTAGTGCTGCCATTAGTATCAGCTCCGTTTCCTGTCTGATCCAGGCCATCCACCAACTACTAAATCACATCTTAATTGGAGGAAATGGTGCTAAATTCTGGACTCATTTCAGGCCATCTTAGGTTTTTGGTTTTTAAAGAACCATTGCCAGTTCCTAATTTTTTGGTCACGCCTCACACAGACCCTGTTCACCGAAGTAGTCATTTCAAGGCCTGGAGAATCAGATTGACCTGCACAGCCTCTGGATTTACAACTACTTTATGAGCTGGGTCAGACATGCTCCTGGAACAGGACTGGAGGGGATTGCTCTTTTATGCACTTTATAGTTATCCTATCTATTACTTCCCTATTACTGGCCTCACAGCCCATTGTTCATTCAGTAGGCTAGTTTCAGTTATTGTACAAATATACTGTTTATAAGGTTGGGGAAACCTGCAGTCAGCTGAGATTCAAGACGTCACTTGGATGAGTGATGAAATGTTTCTCCAACTGAAAACACCACTTCCAGATGAACAGAATCAACCTTTTGGGAGCACCTAATATAGTTTCTCAGTTCAGGACAAGACTGAAAACTCACAGTGATGGTTGCTGACTTTTAGTTGCTGTACAGGCTCCACACCATAGTAAAACTGCATGATGCCCTTGCGTTGAGTAGTAAAAATGTGATACGATACAATTATACTAAACACCTTGTGAGTGTAAGAAAAAACTTTTTTCTAATCAGAAATCTAATGGACAGCTTACAGGAAAAGGATTGGAGTGGATTAGTAGTGACTCAAACATTAGGAATTTGCTGAAGAGCACGTTCAGTATTTCTACCATGTTAATTCCCGATTCTTTAATTCTCAGGCCAAGGAGAGAAACAACACTGTTAAAGTAATTCACACTCTTTAATTCTCTTAATCTTTGTATACAACCTTCACCCGGGCGGGAGATGTGCGCTAAGCCTAGCGTGCCGCAGATCTCCACATGGCTGACCGTTGCAGAAACTTTTGTAGCTTCTACCCCTCACCCAGGTTATAAAACCTAAAGCTTCACATCCTTTTTCTCATAGGCAGGGTGGAGGAGAAATATTTTGCACCACATGTTCTGTCTTCTCAGCTCAGACAAAGAAAACCATGATTTTACACACACAGCACTTCTTATGAATGAGCAGTCTAGGACATCTTACAAAAATATAATAATTCACATTATAAATCAGGAGTAAAATATAACATAAAACAGTGTAATAATCCCACAACCAGCAAAACAGATTTCTTAAATGGACAGATTGGATCAATATCTTGTCTTACAAGTCAGCCTTTAACAGAGACTTCGTGTCAGCTGAGCAGAATACCACAGAACACCAACACAATCTTTACTAAACACCTGCATTATTAAACTGATTTGTCTATCTGTGACTTGAATCAGCTGTTTTTACACAATGGAGGAGATCTAGAAGTATCACAAAGGCTACAAGTACAAGGACATAATGGAAGTTGTAACAAGACATTTAGAAATAGCAGCTGGGCTGAAAATGCCACAGAAGAGCATAAGAAGATGATCCAGCATAGTTTATATCTGGATGACAATACATACAGTAATATGGTAAAAATATTTCTGGTAGGAACAAAAATGGTCATGGAACTCATATTTAAAATGTCCACAACACAAAATGTTCTCCCACTTATCCAATTCAGGTTTGTGGGGGGTGCAACATCACTGTCCTGTTCCACCTTCATCAGTGACTGACCTCTAACCATTGAAAGATCCAGCCCAGTGTCACTTGTCTAAGCCAGCCCTGAGATTCCTACAAAAAATTCTAGATAAGATCTTTTTAATGATAAAAAAAAGAAAATGTAGCTCATTTCTTTTGAGGGGGAAGAATTATTATCATTTGTCACTTCTAACTAATAAAATAATAATCCACACTTATGTTATTACGGAGCCCTGCAAGGGACATTAGAGAAAAACAATAAAAATGCTTTTGCAAGATCTTGCAAAATAGGCCGCATGCTTCGGAGGTTGCATTTGAAGGCCGAATACATCACAGCTAGGCGACAAAGGCTGTCCAGATTCGAAGGCTGCTCCAAATGCGTCCTTCATTTCCCCAAATTTGATGGATGAGTTGGGTGTATCCTTCGTGGCCCAGTCTATCCCAGAATTCATAGCGCGGCCCAGCCAATTCCAGTTTCCAACAATGGCAGCAGCAACTTAGTTTTAATATTACTCTTTCTGGGTCACAATTTTTTTTTCTCCAATGTCCCTTGCGGGGGTCCACATGTTATAACATTTGATCTTTTTTTAATTTTTATTAAGTAACCTAAAATCTTAAAATGTGTATTATCATCAAAAAAGGAAAACTTTTTGATGACTAGTTCTGGTTTGTGCCTAAAAAATGTTTTTGCATGTAGTTATACATGGTTTCACTTCCTCAGCAGTTTTGCTTCTTACAGTATCACCACATCTTTGTCTTCACACAGCTGCTAGATCTGAAAATTCTAAGGGTGGCTTTTTTTTTGTTTGCTTTTTGGATGCAAAACTGCAAATGCTAAAAAGAGCTTGCCAAATAACAGGTGTCAATAGATCCCTAACAGTATAGAAATGGCCACTAAAATGCCTCAGAAATTTGATGCCAGTTAGAGGAGAATGATGTGAGTGATAGATGATACCCCAGCAAGGGAGATGATGACTGGAGTGGACTTCAGTGGACATGTACGTGAAAGGAACAGAGGTGATGATGAAGTGTTGGATGGGTAAGGTGAAAGACTAGTAGTGGTGGGTTTTTGCAGAAAGGATGAAAATGGCTGTAGTGAACACGCTTTAAGAAGAGGGATGAACATAATGTGACATATAAGAGTGGAAAAAGGCGAAGAGAGTTGGACCACAATGTTTATGCAGAAGGTTCAATCTGAAAGAGATATGAGGTTGCAATGTCAGGGGGAATGTAACGAGGCAGAATTAGATCATAACCAGACTTTGGACATCAATAATAGGAAGCAAGTGAAGACAGAGGTAAGCAATAAATGTTGGAAGCTGAAGAATAAAGAATGTTGTGGAGACAGGAGTTGAGACAGGCTCGTGGTGGCGGGGAAGAGTTTGAATGGACTTTAGACATTATTTCATTTTTCATGAAATAACATGACCCACAACAGGCTCCATCTAGCCATGGAATTGGTTGTCAGTCAATTGTTCAATTGCATTTTCAGGTGTATGAAACTGGCTTTAATACCAAAAAAGCTTGTTTTAATTTTGTGGGGGCAGTCAAAAAAGTTTGTGACACAAATCACTACTTTTTAAAATGATATGCCAAACTAGGCAAATATATGTATGTTGTTACACCTGGCTAGCAGCTCATGTGAGCATGGACCCTGAATTGATGACATTTTTAAAAATGGAAAAAAATATATTAAAAAAAGCAGTATTGTCAGTATTAATCAGAAGCATAATTGTACATAATTGTCACTGTGATTAATGGATTGCTGTATTTGTTGCTTAGTTGTGTAACTGAGGAGTAAAAGGATAGTATTCAGTGAGTCACTTTCTAATATTTAATGCCACTTTCAACACACAATATGGGAAACCTTTACCGCCTTCACTTTAATTATGTCCTTCCTCAAGGAGGAGCCAATGCAAAACAAAGGTGCCCTTCACCTTTACTTCTCTGACTGCAATGGGCCACAGAGAGTAGTGGACATTAAGTTTAACATGATGGACTGTAGAATAGGGCTGCTGTTTCTAACTCTATGTTATGCAGGTGAAGGTCTTTGGATAATTGTTCTCAGTTTTTACTGATGCTGTAAATAGACTATCTTTTTTCATCTTCTTTTGTTTTCTTTTCACAGGTGTTTTTGGTCAGACGTTGACTGAGTCTGAACCAGCAGTAAAACAGCCTGGAGAATCTCACAGATTGACCTGTAAAGCCTCTGGATTCAACAGCAATTGGATAGCCTGGGTCAGACAGGCTTCTGGAAAAGGGCTGGAGTGAGTCTCCACTGTCAGAAATGACAATGGCAACAGTTACTATGCTCAGTCAGTTCAAGGCCAGTTCACCATCTCCAGAGACGGCAGCAGGCAGCAGGTGTATCTGCAAATGAACAGTCTGAAGACTGAAGATTCTGCTGTTTATTATTGTGCTCGAGAGCCACGGTGATTAAAGTTGGCTTAGCAGCTGTACAAAATCTTACTGAATTCATCTTAACTCATATGCACATATGCATTTACAGACTTTATAGTCATGGTGGCAAGGTGCAGTGCAAACAACATACAATAGACCAATTCAAATTAAATTTTTAATAATGTCCCATCTATTAAGCATTAATCAGGTATTAGTAAGTTATTAGCAAGTGCTTAAATTATTATTTATAAAGAATTACTCCTCCTTAGTATGCAACTTATAAATACAGATATGTTATTATGATTATGATTATTACTAGCAATAATGTAGTAGCAGTGTACAGCAGTGATAGTGATGGTCTAACAGTAACAGATGGATGAACACATCTGTATAAATGACATATTAAGGAGGAGTAATGATATATAAACGATAATGTATGCACTTGTTAATACCTTATACCTTACTGATGCTAACAGTGTGACACCATTAGAAAGCGTTACCAAAATTCCTACTTCCATCTGATTTTGTCACAAAAATTGAAGTGGACCCATGGGCCTCATGGCCAAATTGAAGTGGAAAATTGAAACTGTCCAGTGAGTGGCAGCTCTCTAGGTAACGGTGCATTGTTGATGCTGGTAGTCAGAGCCTATCGCCAAATGGAGCTGATAGAAAGGCAAAATGCATTCGCTGTAACCACTCATTACACCAGGGGTGGGCAACTCCAGGCCTGGTGTCCTGCAGGTTTTAGATGTTTCCTTGATCCAACACAGCTGATTCAAATGGCTAAATTACCTCCTTAACATGTGTTGTAGTTCTCCAGAGGCCTGGTAATGAACTAATCATTTGATTTAGGTGTGTTGACCAAAGGTGATATCTAAAACCTGCAGGACACCAGCCCTCGAGTCCTGGAGTTGCCCACTCCTGCATTACAACATCTCTGAAGGCACAAGATATTCAGCCTTTAAGCAAATGGGTAATAGTAGAAGGCCATACCAAGTGCCACTCCAGCTACGAACAGGAAGCTGAGGCTACACACAGGACACAGGCTCACCAAACTGGACAACAGTTCAAATCCATTTCATTTAAATTATGTAGTTTATACAATCCGTTTATGAATCAGTGGTTACAAGACCTAGAGGACTGCATGCATTAAACTGCACAGCTTTGAATTCACCATCAGTTTCTTCTTACAACAAGCCAAACATAACAAAAATAACCAAATAAATAAATAACATAACATATTTATTTGTCTCTGGTCACATGCATATTCATTAGCTCATAAGGCTACCGTGCTTTCACACACAGTTTCAGTTCCTCAGAAGCTATTTCCCTATAGTATCACGTTAGATCTTTGTTCTCACACATCTGCAGAAACCGAAAACATCAAGGGTACTTTATGCAAACCAGAAACAACAAACCAAAGTTTACATACTACACAATCTCGTCTGTTAGCAGTACAACTGCACAAATACATTTAAAATTTTTCTAAGGAAAAAAGAAGGCCCATTGAATCATTTATCTTTTAGTAAACATCCTCCATTGGGATTTATATTATTTGTTTATGCACAAGAAATGATCAATTGTTTTAAAAAAAAATATTTTCATTTTGACGTTATTAGTTTCGAGCAACAACAGAGTAAATTCAACAGTCCTTTAGTTATTGTAAATGCTGCCTTTTCAAAAAAAAAAACTTATTTTCATCTTGTTTTACTAAACAAGAAGTGAATATGTTAAAGTTTCAAAGCAGCTCTGTTTTTTTGTGTCTGACATTTGCAAACAGAGAGAACAAAAGGTTTGTCCACAAAAATCTCCAAATCATGTTTAATTAAAGCTAAGTGTATTTGCATTTGTATTTGATATTATAAAAAGTAAATAAGAAAGTAAAACAATGTATGAATAAATGTTGCTGTTAAAACCTGTAACACATTTGCTAAAGTAAAGTACATTTGTATGACACCACTATAGAAAACAGGTACAGAAAGTAAAACAATAGATGAATAATAAATGTTGCATTTAATATATTCTGCACACACACACACACACACACACACACACACACACACACACACACACACACACACACACACACACACACACACACACACACACACACACACACACACACACACACACCTGTATCTAAACAAGGATAAATAACTTATGTTTGAAAAAAAAAATCACATAATTTTCAAAACATCGTTTCAAAGTGCGGCTAAAAACAATATCATAATGTATTACAAAAAGCCCGTGAACATGGCACTCCTAGTTGTAATCTGTGTTAGCAACATTAAACACTATAGAAAAATCACCAATATTATTTGTTTTTCTATTATTATTAAAATGTGCAAAGCATCTTATCTGAAAAAATGTGACACTCTTTTTTCATTGCATCTCCAAGCAAGTTACTAAAACAATCAAAAAATAAACAGAAGGAACTCAGCAATAGTTTCTGTAAAACTGATTTCTACCCAAGTCTTTGCTTTTATGTTTGTAAATACCATCTTTCAGAGATCCTAATCAGCATTGCACAGCACAGAAGCCGGTAACCAGCGACTGTTTGGTAGGTGACAGAGGAGAGAGTGTGAGTTTAATTAATTTACATCCAAATGCAGCATTTTAAAAAGAGAGTCAATGTGTCATTATCTTCATTTTATACTAACTATAGTATACTGCATTATTAAATTTTAGGTTTTCTTTCATCATGCTTTCCCTACAATGAATTATGAGTGTCACAATGGCTCTTTTCTCTGCTATGTGAAAACAAAGTGCTGTACTTAAAAACAGCTTCTAACATAGTGAACCTAAAGAATCTTCTGTTTTAGACTGTGTCAGTGATGTTATCTGTTGGATGGCACATACTTTCTAAAACTAAATAACAACAACAACAAAAAAAAAAAATAGAAGTCACATTGTTCAGTCATAAAAATCTAATAGTTATTACAATCCTTTCCTTTCTGCTATGGATAAACAGTCACTCTCACATCCAACCGCAATCCTCCAGATTACTTTGCCACTTAAGTACCTGCTTCAATCATTGTGATGCCACCTAGTACCTGAATAAAAGCAATCATTTGCTCTCTTTAATTCTTTTTTGATGTCTGACAGCTGTGCCCTGTTGTCTCTTCTAAAAAACAAAAAATATTTTGCAATCATCTTTGCAATCAGATGCATCAGCTACTATGCATGTCTTTAGGTTCTGTCATAGTCTGGGTGAGTCATTATAAATTTACACAGTGCCTGTTCCTCCCCAGAGTGCCACCTGAGACTGATTAAGCCAGCTATATTTAAGACCAGCGTCCACAACCAGCCATCGCCAGATTGTCTGCTAACCCACATTAGTGTTTGGCCCCATGTCTCTTGCAGTGCTCATTGTTCTCTGTACTCACCTTAGTGTTCTTGTCTTCCCAATTGTTTCCTGACTCACAATACAAACTTGCAATAGCCTTGCTCACCTGGACGCTGGACTCCATTGTGCTCCAATCGGTTCTCCAGTCTCACTTACTTGCCTCCCTGCCTACTCTGCTTTGGAATCCTGGATCACTATTCCACTGGACTCACCCAGGCCTCATCCTGCTTCCTCCCTCTTGCATGACCCAACCTGCAACCAATGCCTCTCCACCACCCTCTCTCGTACCACTGTGTCCCTCGCCAAGTCCCGTCGACCACCGTTCATGTTCTGTGGCAATCTAGTTAAACAACGTGGTAAAGTCCTTGTACATAGTGCTCCATGCCACCTTCTGAATTCATAGGTCATAGCATGTCTCACTTAGCTCTTAGTTCACAGTTGTTGTATTTCACAGTTTCTATCTTCATCATCTTGTACCGTCACGTTGTTGTAAATAAAACCCTTGTTCATGTCAAAGTTCTGTTTCTCAGCTTGAATCTGTTTTTGGGTCCACTCCATATTTTGGCTTCCAGCCGTGACAGGTTCATTTTCTATTGCACTCATTGTTATCCTTCTTCTTCCAGTTATTTCACAAAGCCAGTAGGGTGTTTGCAGATTAAACCATCATTCTTTCAACAGCAGAACTGCAAGACTGATTTATCTCTCACATTATTCAAACCACAAAGATACATTTACATTGCTTTATAACCAGCTTCACTTCCAGCTGTTAACGTTTTTGGGTCAGTGTGTTATTGATGGTTGTGTTTTCTGAGTCAGAATTATAGTGGCTGAACAAGTTTATTTGGAGTGAAATTCAGATATGAGGTTAACCTGTCTGACAAAGTCACTTGAAAAATTGTGAAAACTCCTCAGTAAGTAAGGCGGAGTCTATGCAAAACAAACATATTCCACCACTACTTATCCATCTGTTGGAGAAGATAACAGACAACTCTGGGCACTTTGTAGTACTGTATCATGGATTACCAGACAAGACTGCTCCTTTCAGTTATTTTGTGGGCAGGTGAAGATTTCCCCTGTTCTTGATTTAACATTAATTATTTGGAGAATAGTTCATTATTTATTTATTTATTTATTTATTTGTCTATGTCTTACCAGGTGTTGATGGTCAGACTCTGACAGAATCTGAATCAGTGTTTACAAGACCTGGAGAATCTCACAGATTGACATGCACAGCCTCTGGATTCACATTCAGCAACTACTGGATGGTTTGGGTCAGACAGGCTCCTGGAAAAGGACTGGAGTGGACTGCTTTTATACACACTTCAAGTAATAGTTATGCTACATCTTACTCCCAGTCAGTCCAGGGTAGATTCACCATCTCCAGAGATGATTCCAGCAGTAAACTCTATCTACAGATGAACAGTTTGAAGACTCAGGACACAGCAGTTTATTACTGTGCCCGAGGGACACAGTGAGAGGGAGCAATAGAAATGCCATACAAAAACTACTTCCTCTATTTCCCAACACCAGGGAATATTTGCTAAACTCAGGGTCTTTGTCCAACATTTTTAAAGTTCATGGTAAAAAAAAATGCCATCATTATATAGTAACACAATATCTCTTGCCCAGTGTCACCTTGTTTGAATTTAGGTTTCAAATGTGTAGCAACAATTTTGTTGTATTGTTAAGTTAGCAAAAGTCAGTGAACAAATTAAATCAGATATGTTGACCGTTTTAGAGAAGCTCCTATTAAACTCACACTAGCTTCATCATCAAAACAGAGAGTTTGGCATGCCCATGAACAGACTTAAGCCCATTAAAGACAACATAAACACAATTTCCAACACACTAAAAAATAAGAACGTATATGCTTTTAAAAATCAATAAAACACACATTGTCATTATCACTTATAGTATAGATTACTGATAAGTATGTCACTATCTAATACTTCTAAACAACAAACCAATCAACAAATTATTACAGCATTTCATCATGTACAGTTGTGATGAAGACATTCACAAAGTTATGGTTGAAGATGTCATTGTCACGGATCATCCTACATTTGCAAAGTTATAGTGTGGTTGTGCTTGTCTGTAACTATTATTTGATTTCAGTGACTCAGCTGGTCAGTGTGGAGAATGAATAATGAATAATAATTTTCAAGGTGAACAAATAAAGTAGCTCCTAGGATAGACATCTGATTATGGGAGCATTTGATGCTGATTTTTTCTCTTACCTAACAGCCAGTATTCCAGTAGACATGTCTGTTTGAACATTAAACAATAATCTGCGGGATGAGCTACAGCCCAAGGAGTTGCAATATTGGCTGAATATGACAGAGACCAGGAAGAGCAGTGGAGTGGATTGGGTATATGAGCACAGGCAGTCTTAAAAAATTTCATTTTATAATTTGATTTAAAAGTATTAATATAATTTTTTTTACATTAATTAATATTAATATTTTGTTTACACACACTGCAAATATAAACAGGTCTTATGTGACACAACGTATGCTCACACTCACACATGTGCTTGAACCTGAAAACTATGAAAAAAAAGACCATAATATAAATGTCAAGCTTTTCTTACTGTCTGTATTGTGATTAAAATTTCTCATTTAAATTTTACAGAGAGAAACCGAAATGCAATTGAATGTAATGATAGTAAATAATCTCAATTATAAAGAGCAATTATAACATACAATAATAAAACCTTTACAGTGAGAAGCTACATTAAAAAAATAAGCCATTTGTAGCTGGTACCTGTAATCTAATAAAAGTTTGGGGTTTGTAGAACAAGAGCATTGTTTAAAAAACCCTGTGAGGAGGAGTCAATGCAAAACCTGGATGTCTTAAACCTACTTTAGCTGCAGAGGGGTTGACAGAGACAATTGTTCACACAGTTTAACATGATGGCCATACAAACAGGAATGCTTCTTTTTATTGCTTTATGGGCAGGTGAGACCTTTCACTGATGCTGAATCAAATTTGTCTTTCAAGGATAAACAATTTTACAGCATGTAACTATTGTCCTATTCTGACAGGTGTTGATGGTCAGACTCTGACAGAATCTGAACCAGTTACTAAAAGACCAGGAGAATCCCACAGACTGACCTGTGCAGCCTCTGGATTCACATTCAGCAGCTACCCTATGGTTTGGGTCAGACAGGCTCCGGGAAAAGGACTAGAGTGGGTTGCTTACATAGGCACTTTGGGTTATCCCACCTATTATTCCCTGTCAGTCCAGGGTAGATTCATCATCTCTAGAACCTATCTGCGGATGAACAGTTTGAAGACTGAAGACACAGCAGTTTATTACTGTGCCCGAGAGACACAGTGAGAGAAAGCAGTTGAAATGCCATACAAAAATTAGTTCCTCTTTTTACCATCAGCAGGGAATATTTGGACCTTTAAAACTATATATTTAATGCGGTGTAAAAAGACAATAAGTTCTTGTTTTCTGTTGTTGTTTTTTTTAAATCAATTAATTGTTTCGAAAGGATCTGATTGAGATTAGAAGGTGAAATAAACACTGAATTCCACTGAGAAAAGTGTGAGGAAAAGAGATTGACAGTTCTATAGATTTTATTTTAGAAGTATTATCATATGTACATATATAACTACTACTACAGCAGAAGACTCTGCTCTTTCATTCTGTGCCTGTAAAAACACCGAGGCAGAGAACAGAGGAACAGCTGCACAAAAACTTCAAGTATCCATTTGACTTCAATGATTTTACTCTTCACATGCAAAAGAGAAAAAAAAGTTATTATTTCAATATGAAGTAATAATGCTCAATTGAAATTAGTCTGGAAAGACTAAATACATAACTATGAGTAAGTGACTGGCTTAAAAACATTTGTTAATAGTAGAGATGGCACGATACCACTTTTTTATGTCCAATACCGAAATCATAAATTTGGATATCTGCCAATACGGATATAAATCCGATATAGGGTATTTCATTATCAATAAAATATTTTTTTTAATATCTTGCTGCATTTTGTATAAGTTCATAATCAAGTTTTTAAAAAAAACCCACCAATGCTATTCTGTTAAACCTGTATGCAAAAAATACACTGTTCAGCAACACTGATCAATCTGATAAACTTAAACCTACTCCATCCTCCCTATTCTGGTATTTTAGTACTTAGTAGAGTACTTAGTGGAAATATTATACAACCTAACTAATAAATGGTATAATAAATGCCAACTCCAAGCAAAAAACAAAAAAATAAGGAACAACCCCTCATAATGATTAATTGACGTAATCAACTTTAATTTAAAGCACGTGTAAAAAAAAAAAATGCACGGAAGTCAATAATTTTTCTACAATAATTAAATAGATTCAACATCTCTCTTCAACAGAATTGCAAATGAAAAAGTACTGTAGCTTTCTAGATTATACATTTGACTTAATAGTTACTACATACAATAATGGATTTCTGGCAAAACCATGCTAGACCCGCTCCTGCACAGTTACCAGCTGTCAGCTACTTAGAAAAGGATCCTGGTGTAGAAAGTAATATTAAATAAATTCTAACAACAGCTTATCAAACTTAAACGTGCTGCTGTTGTTCAGCCGCTGGTTTTCTCTTTCTGGCGCAAAGTGGGCCAAAAACAAAGAAGAGAGACGGACTCGCGACAGAAAAGCCGATTATTGATCAGTTTCATGATTGAAGTAGCAACAGGAGAGGGAGAGAGAGAAGAGGCAGTTGCTCCATATATTTCTATATATATTGTTAAGCTTAATGTGGGAATGCTTTACAAACATTCAGAGATGAACTTACACACTTGCTATACTTCTCTGGGATAGCTTTCCCCGAGATGAAATGCTGGTTTGGCAGCATTTAGCGAGGCTCCAAATGCTCAACCAGACCGCCGACAGGTCTCGCATGCCACAGCCGCTCTATCACAAGACGCACACTGCTCCGACATGCTAAGGTTATGAGCTGGGTTATATTGCTAGTTTTGTGAGGTGCTTTTGTGATATTTAATGGATCGGATTATATTTTTTATTTCTCTCCGATATCCAATCCAGTAATTTAGGTCAGTATCGGACCGATATTGATACATAATATCGGATCGGTCCATCTCTAGTTAATAGTTCTTACATTTTTTATAAGTATAAGACATAATGGCATCATTTGTTTTAAAAGAACTTGTGTTAGAAGAAAATGTGCAATAAATCCCAGTGAGAACACTTCGTCAGTACAAAAAGTGGGAGTGAGACTTTGAAATAGTGTTTATGTCTTATGTGCAGATTATTGGACGTAGAAAACAGAGACGACTCAGTATTGTATGGCATTGTCTAATTTTTTTTAATAAGAAATGGTTTATGTAGAGGGAGGTCTATGCAAAGTAGCTTCTTTATTTACATGTCACATCAAACTCTCAACCAACATCTTGGACACTTTTTAACTATACAAACACTCAGATAATTAAGTGTTCTGAATTATGGAATATATGATTCTTTGGAGTTTATTATTCATTTCTTTTTCTCCAAGGTAGGAAAAGTATTTATTCTTTAAAACATGAACATAAATCAGATTCATGATCATCACACTTTTTGATTTTTACTTACAGGAGTTTGGAGTGAGATCAAACTGGATCAGTCTCCCTCTGAGGTGAAAAAACCTGGAGAAAGAGAGTATGTTATGTATCATTTCTGGTTATAGCTTGACAAGCTACAATATTCACTGGATACGACAGAGGCCAGGCAGAGCTCTGGATTGGATTGGGTATATGAGCACAGGCAATAATTCTCCTAGCTATGCCAGTTCTTTTCAAACTCGTTTCATCATGACTGAAGAAGACTCCAGCAGCAGACAGTACCTTGAGATCAAGAGTCTGACAGCTGATGATTCAGCTGTTTACTTCTGTGCCCGTCACTGCACAGTGACAAAAAACAGAAGAACAGCTGTGCAAAAACACTGAAACAGCCATGTGACTTAGTTTACCGTAAGCAAATGATGAGCCTGGAAACACAGGTAAGCTGAAAATCATTAACAGTAACTTTGAGTATCTGAGTGACATTACAACAATGGTAAATTGTTTGAATGTGTGGAGATTCTAAGTGTTTTTTTTGTTTGGTTTTTTTTAGGTATTTTATAAAAGCAGAGAACTTTCAAGGTCTTCAGGATGATCATACACAGTGTGAATGGGGAGGAGTCGATTGCAGGCATTTAGAGGCAAGAGAGCTTTCACAAAAGATGAGCTGTTTGTTAGGCTGAAACCTACGTATAAAAGCCTGAACACAAAATACAAAAGAAACTAAATCTTCAAACTATGGGAACTAAACCAAGAAAATGATACAGGAGAATTTAATCGAATGAGTGGTTAAAGGAGCCACTCTTCCAGTTTGGGGTTAATGTTCCTATTGGACTCAGATTCTTTGGGATGAATAAATCCCTTCTTTGAGATTTATTCATCCCAAAGAAGAGCAGTTCCTCTGCACACACAAGCTACTCACACGATCAGACTCACACAACCTACAGTCCTGTAGGTTCAAAATAAATTATTAATAGTCAACAGTAAATTTCAGAAACCATTCTGATTAAATACTGTAAATGTAATTAAGAAGGCTGAAAAATCCATGTGTGTCTTTTAAAATATAGAAGGGTTGACGCAAACATGTTTGATCCACCAAAGAATGATTAAACAATGAATAATTACTTAATAACAAAGAAATAAATTATAATGATGAGAACATTTTTCGCAAGTTTATTCGAATTCTGTTTCTTCTGTGAGAAGTCAGCGCTAAAACGTGAAATAATACATAAAGCGTTTTACTGATTCTGATTTGAATTTGAAAGTAAAAACGGACCAGCTTACAGCAAGGGACTATTTTCAGTTTTTGACAGGTGTTGATGGTGAGACCCTGATAGAATCAGTGCTTAGTGCCTGCAGAATCTGAAAGATTAACATGTACAGGTTCTGGATTTACATTCAGCAGTTGCCAATGAGTGGCAATCTAATCTGGTCCTTTTGGACTTGCCATTTTACTGAAAGGTTACTAACACATGCTATTCTCAGTTGGCTCAAGGCTGTTTTTACATCTCCAGAGACAACAGCAAACAGCAGATGTATCTGCAGAGAAACAGTTTGAAAAAGTAATGTTCTATTTGGTACCATGCTCGAGAACCACAGTGACTGGACTCGATACGGTGACTCTGAAGAAAATGGGATTGGAGTCTCTTTTAAATGTTTCTTTCAGGCTATTGTTTATACTGTTTACAGCAAACTAAAGATTTAATTTTATTATTTCTGAAGTACAGCAAGTATCTGAGTGTATGTTTATGTGTGTGTGTAACAGCAGTCAAGTATAACATTAACAGAAATAATACTCATAGTGCTTTTTCACCTTTAATCCTTGGACTTAAACTTAAATACACAATAAAAATACTAAACACAAGTCCTCTTTTTAAATTTATGCCTTACATCTGAGTGAGTTATGAAATTAGAATCTCATATGTACATTTCCCAAACATGTTTTCATAATGTCCAAAAGAGGCAGTTTTTTCATCAGGCTTTATTTAGATCCTAATGAATGCTTTATGCCTTGGTATGCAAACTCATTGCCTTCCTCTGTTATTATAAACGCTTCAGACTGTGGCATGGAGTTCACGTCATGATATGTTCATCAAAAAACATGTTTTCTGTAGCTCTGTTATTGCTCTTAGCCATTTCATGTGAGTGTCTTTAACATTCAGCAGTATTTTTTTGTAACAAACTGTAATTTGTCACAAAACATTTTCTTTTTAAACAGGTATGAAGTGTGAACAGCTGACACAGACACCCTCTGTGATTGAGCAGCCAGGTCAGCATCTCACCATCACCTGTCAGGTCTCTTATTCTGTGGGGAGCTACTACACAGCCTGGATCAGACAGCCTGCAGGGAAAGGACTGGAGTGGATTGGAATGGCACATACTGGATCTGCAACACACTACAAAGATTCACTTAAAGACAGTTCAGTATTTCCACAGATTCTTCACTTCAGTTTTCCCACCCAGTTAAGCTCAATCCTGTTATGATTGTGGTCCACCTATTTTCTTCACTCCCTTATGCATGTCAAAGTGCCTTCAATTCCTGCAGTTGTAGTCGCTTGTCGTGTCCAAATTCATGGACTGCATCCTCCTGAGGCCGCATTTGTAGACCGATTACGTCACAGCGACGCGCTGAAGGCTGTCCAAATTCGTAGACTCCTCCGAATGCAGCCGACAAATGCGTCCTCCTTTTCCCCGAATTTGAAGGATGGGTCGGGTGTGTCCTTCGTGGCCTACCATATCCCAGAATTCATAGCGCGGCCCAGCCAAACTCCAGTTTCCAACAATGGCGGCCGCTACTAAGTTTTAAAATTACTCATACTAATCTTTCTGGGTCACAAAATAAACGTTTAACATATTTTCAGGCGAGAAAGTAGTTGTGTAAACATCAAATACCTGCTCGGTTTATCAAGATATCACATATTTGCAAAAGTGCTTCGACGTTTTCGGAGACGTCTGCTACCCACCAGCTCGACAGCTAGCCGGGAGCTCGAGGGTCACTGATGCGGCCGAGAACGGCACAACTCCCGGCACATCATTTTCAGATCACCGCAGACTTTCGCTGCTCGGGTTAAACGTAATATATAAGTCACTTAGACAACCTTAAAATGTTATTGTTGGGCTTTTTTCAGTGTTTTATTTGTTCATGAGTAAATCGGTTTGGCTGAGATTAAAGTTATTAGATTAGATTAGATAAAATAAAACTTTATTAATCCCCCGGGTGGGTTCCTCCTTGGTTTTTACACAGCTGACTAAACGTCAAACAGAAAACTGATTAAACAGAAGTGTGAGATGGTCGAGAATTTACGCCAGTGTCCTGTTATATTTTAGATAGCAAGGAGCAGACGGCTGAGTTTATTGAACTCCACTGAGACAGCGGTGATGCTAATCACAAGGCTAGACCGTCCAATTTCACAGCCGTTTACTTCCGGCCTACCCGACCTTCTGAGGACCTGGCCCACGTAGACCGCGAAGGCCGGGTCCTCAGGAGGATGCAGCCCATGAATTTGGACACAACCTCTATGTATTCTATCTTTGTGCCTTTTAGACTCTCATTTCTGTGACCCTTTGACCCCCCATTATAACCTCATCCTGAGCATTATTCAATTATTCATAATAAGCCACAGATTGTTTCAGGATCAGTTCATTGGTAAAGGAATACAATCCATTTGGCCATTAAAACACAAAATGTATTTATGTATAAATGATTCACTGTATACAATTATTAAATAAAGTTTTTTCTTTTATATAATTAATAAAAAATCAAACCAATCTGAGCTTAAATGGAAGGAAAAATAACACATAAATGCCAATCCTGTTGTGATAGCCATCACTGGGAAATACAAAGAAATAAAAGTAACAAGAACATGTCATTCGTGCATCATTTATAGTGCTGTATTCAGTGGTTGAAGTAGGTACTTCCTAAAAACCTGTGAGGAGGAGTCAATGCAAAACCTGGATGTCTTAAACTTACTTTAGCTGCAGAGAGGTTGACAGAGACAATGGCTCACGCAGTTTAACATAATGGCCATAAAAACAGGAATGCTTCTTTTTATCGCTTTATGGACAGGCAGTGTTGGGGAGTAATGGAATACATGTACCGGCATTACATATTTAAAATGCAAAATATGAGTAACTGTATTCCATTACAGTTACTGTTTAAAAAGGTGATAATCAGAACACAGATACTTTGTTGAAATAAATGGACTGGACGGTGGTCTTTTCCTGTTTCATATGTTAAGCTAAGCTCTCTCTACTTTTGATAATTCCACGCTGGTGGAAACCCAAACAAAACACACATTAAGAGGCTCTAATGCCTGGGTCTCGATCTTGTGGCCCATGTCACCTCTACTTGCGGCTCGCATAATGACGTGAAGAAATATTTTTAAAAAATGATTATTCAAAAAATGTTTTAATGTGAAGGCAATATGAGCAAAGTGTTACAGGCATAGCCCTAAAGAATGTAGCCTCATGGGCAGTGTAGTCTGTGCTGCAGGGAGAATGTGTGGGACTGCCCCTCTCTAGTCAAAAAGTACGAGTTGTCACCGACCAGAAACAGGAGATGGAAGCATGTAAATATAATAATAACCACTGCAGCCCAAAAGAGTGCCTGAGGAGCCCAGTTGTAAGTAAGCTATTAAGACTCAGCTGTACACTGTGTTCGTGTTTTCCTCCAAAGTAGGAGCAGCCTTTCAACGCCTCTCTCTGCCTCTTGCTAGCAAAATTGACAAAGACACTAAAGTTAGTTTTCGGCTACGAGCCGGACACGGAACCCAAAGTATTAGCCAGAGGTCCCTTTACTACGGTTTGGAGCCGTGGACATGGCCGAGGTAACAAGAGAGTGCAAACAAAAAGAAAACATTTTTCACTAGCAGTCAAAAACTAATGTGTACACTTATGTCTGCATTTTTATTTTGTTAAATATGATCAAAATGATAGCAGAAGTGCTGTCATGTGTCTGGCCAAAAGAGAGCAGCAATTTATTTAGTAGTTCAATGATAAGCTTCAGTTAAGAGTGAGAAAAACTTGCGTGCGCAGTTGCAGTTTTGCCTTGTTATACAATATTTGAAATTAAAAACAAACCAAATACTACATTAAGGAAATATTTGTGGGGTTTTTTTCCTTGTTTCTTTGGTCTTTTTCGTACTACTTGAACACTAAAGTGACCCTCCAATGAGATGACAGTGACAGTAGTGGTCCACAGTTTGAGACACCTGCTCTAATCTAAGCGTCCTGTTAATGTCCTGCTCTCAGCTGCATGTAAGTTATTTTTTAAAAACTAATGTTAGCCTACTGCACCTACCTTGTTTTAGTTGTGGTCACTACCCTGGTTATGTGCCACTTCAGTATCTTCAATGTACTATTGCTGTGCAATTTATTACTAAAGTCTACTGAAGGCTGCAATAACAACCTGCTAGCTGCAAATAATCATGTGCAGTTCTGAAAGTGTACAAAAAGGAAACTCATTACCAGTGTTGGTCAAGTTACTTGAAAAAAGTAATCAGTAACTAATTACTGATTACTTCCACAAAAAAGTAATCCCGTTACTTTACTGATTACTTATTTTCAAAAGTAATTAATTACTTAGTTACTTAGTTACTTTTTAAAAACACGATTTACAACCTGAAGAGGTGATAAAGCGATAGATCTTTCAGCCCAATTCTACTTTTTCTACATAATCCATCATACAAAATGTAATCAAATGGAAAAGTCTCTTTTTTTAACTTGTTTTATCAGTTTTAATCTTTTAACTTTATGCATCAAGCAAAAATTTAATTATATGCAACATTCTCTGACTTGAATAAATTAGTTTAACATTTAAACCTATTTTCTACACATTCCAGCACATAAAATAAAATGTTTTTTGTGTTTACACTCACTCTTTCAAATAGATGCAAGTAAAACACAGCAGAACATGAAGGAAATTTCCGTCCCCGGTTTCCTCCAAGGCGTGAGCGATAAGCAGAGTTTTGTCCTTTCCTTATAAGACTCCTAATTATTCAAAGTAACACTCAGGTATGCCGTTCAGCTGGGTTAGTTACGATATCGGGAGCAGTTAGGAGAACAAAGTGATACAGAGACTGTTCAGATTGCTTTCCCAGAATCAACTCAAAGGTTTATTTGGTACACAGCAGTTTATATAGAGAAAAAAAGGTTCGTGTTTCAGCTTTCCCAGTTCAAACCGGTACAGACTAAATAAGGAAACGTCTTCCTGCCTTCTGAGCAAAGTATCCCTTGTGTAGTTTATCAGTTCAGCTACAATTTATGATCATCCCAGCAAAATACACTCCTAGACATAGAATACAGAGTTCTTTCATTAGTGAATTCTGAAACAAACCACCTGGCCTTTAACGAGCCTTTTCCAGGAGATAAAGAAAAAGGGAGGATGGGAGTAAGGAAGTGGTCTCGTCTCTGTGGTGTTTTCGACCTTGGGGTACCAGCCTGTGAGTCTTACACATTAATTCTTGGGTCAGAGAGAAAGAGAAAAACAACTATTAAATGGGCCTTATTGAGTAACTCTTTTCTGTATAATATCACAATAAAACAATATCCTGTAAATGCTACCATGGTATCAAAATATCACAACAGAACATAAATAAAGTCAAAGACTCAGCGGTCCTGTTGCTCTATTTTCACCTGTAAAGCAGGACTTCGGTAGGCAGAGGTTTACCCTGGTGCAGGTGTGCCGCGGTCAGTTGAAGAATCCGCGAGTTTCTCTGTGAGTTTCCCATTACGTCGTTGCGCACTCAGTGCTTGCTTGGAAGTTTAGGGTTTTTTTTCGCTGTAAAAAGAAGTTTTCTTCCCATGCACTACGGACGCTAATGTTTTTGTCACTTTTTATGGAATCAAACTCAAAGTAAGGTCAGTACTTCCATGCTTTAAACGCTGCACGCTCAATCGATATGTGATCCATTGTTGATCTGCACACAGCTGTTGTCACTAACGGCGCACTCGCTTACGTCACTGTCGTGAGACATTCTCGCAAAAAATCACGGTTTTAGTAACGCAGTAACGCAGCATTCCTACGGGAAAGTAACTGTAATCTAATTACCGTTTTTGCAATAGTAATCCCTTACTTTACTCGTTACTTGAAAAAAGTAATCAGATTACAGTAACGCGTTACAAGTAACGCGTTACTGCCCATCTCTTCTCATTACTGATACAGAAATGGTTTTCGATACGAGATCACTGCAAAAAAGTGCAGCCTTACCTAATGTCCACCCTATTATTACTCATTTTATATTAAGATTTAAAAATCTAGTTTTGGTATGCAAGTACCCTTCAGTATTAGTAATAAATCACACAGCAATAGTACACTCAGGTAGTTGTACAATGCATGACAATATATTAAGTAATCCAAAGTATTCAGAATAGGTTACTCTCATTGAGCAACTTAATGGAATATGTTACAAAATTTCACTGATGTTGAATCAAATTTGTCATTCAAGAATAAACAATTTACAGCATGTAACTATTGTCTTCTTTCGACAGGTTTTATGGTCAGACTCTGACAGAATCTGAACCAGTGGTTAAAAGACCTGAAGAATCCCACACACTGACCTGTACAGGCTCTGGATTCACATTCAGACAAAGCCACAGTGTCTGGTGCTGGTTGAGCAGTTGTACAAAATCCTACTCCACTTATTTTTATTATTTTGATAAATCCCACGGAAGAAGTGTCTTTATGTTTAGTTCCTCTTGCTTTAATTAAACTTTGAAAAACAGTGAAACAGATCAACATTGTCCACCAACCCTAAAACACATAAATTAAACTGCTGTTTGCATTTAAAAGCAACATACCAGTGTGGTTATTGCCACGAATATGACCCACCTAAAGCGAAATAATATAAAAAGTTAAAAATTTTGTAAGACTGTAACAATTTTTATTTCTCAATAAGCAAAAGCAAAGTGAGTTCATTGTCATTGTTTCCTGTTAGGAGGAGTCTATGCAAAACTTAGGCACTGTCTCTCTTTTTAATGAGTGCAGAGGATGGTAGAGAACAGAAAACAACATGTTGGACTACAGGACAGGACTGATGCTTTTGTCTCTCTGCTGGGCAGGTGAAGATTTTCACTGATCTCAGTGTTGGTATACATTGTTTCTGTTTGTGACACAATTTAACTCAGGTGATTTTTTAAAAATATCTTACCAGGTGTTGATGGTCAGACTCTGACACAATCTGAACCAGACCTAATTAAAAGACCTGGAGAATCTCACAGATTAACCTGCACAGCCTCTGGATTCACATTCAGAGACTATGAGATGGTTTGGGTCAGACAGGCTACTGGAAAAGGACCGGAGTGGATTGCTTTTATAAGCACTTCAACTTATAGTTATGCTACGGATTATTCCCAGTCAGTCCAGGGCAGATTCACCATTTCCAGAGATGATTCCAGCAGTAAACTTTATCTACAGATGAACAGTTTGAAGACTGAGGACACAGCAGTTTATTACTGTGCCCGAGAGGGACACAGTGAGAGACAGCAATAGAAATGCCATACAAAAACTACTTCCTCTATTTCCCAACACCAGGGAATATTTGCTAAACTCAGGGTCTTTGTCGAACATTTTTAAACATTCATGGTAACAATGTCATCATTATTAGTAATAAGATATCTCTTGCCCAGTGTCACCTTGTTTGAATTTAGGGTCCAAATGTACAGCAACAATTTTGTTGTTAAGTTAGCAAAAGTCAGTGAACAAATTAAACCACATATTTCGACAAGTTTACAGACGGTACCATTAAACTCACACTAGCCTCATCATCAAAACAGAGAGAGTTTTGCCCATTAACAGACAATATAAACACAAATTCAAACACATTAAAAAAGAACGCATATACTCTTTTAAAAATCAATAAAGCATACAGTGTTATTATCACTTACAATAGAGATTACTGATAAGTATGTCACTATCTAAACATGTACAAACGACATCAACAAATTATTACAGCATTTCACCAATGGGTTGCCATTATTAGATATGATGGTGGAAGCACTTACTATTCTCAGTCAGTCCAAGGCCGGTTTACCATCTCCAGAGACAACAACAAGCAGCAGCTGTATCTGCAGATGAGTCTGAAAACTGAAGATTCTGCTGTTTATTATTGTGCTCGAAAGCTACAGTTACTGAAACTGTTCAACAGCTGTACAAAATCCTACCTTCCTCACTGTTAGGCCAGTAATATTGTCAAGGTTATGTCGTAACCCTTCTCTTCTTAATTCCCTTTTTCATTAGATATATTACAGTTTTTCTCGATTGCTAAAACACATTTCTTGAAACTACGCCTCATATCCTCACAACAGTAAACACAAATCCATAACCTCTCACTCAATTCCCCAAACATCCTATTTCCAGGTCAAAATGAAGCTCTACACCCAAAACTATTCACTCCTGCTGAAAAACCAAACTTTGCCCTCAGACATCAAACACAAGCCCTCAAAAACACACACACTACAACAGAGTTTTGCACACTGGTACAATTAATTCAAAACAATAGTTCCAAAACAATTAGGTTGCTTATGGTTCTCCCCTTCAAAACCCTTGTCACATGATAAACACAAAAGACGCAACCAATGTATGTACAGTGGCACATTGTCATTCATGTACTATACAGTACAACACACACCAGAAACATTATCCCACCTCAGCATCTTGTCTTTGGTCTGGGTCAGGCCAGAGAATCTCATCCACATCACAGGCTATATTGGCCCCAGCCAGGCAGCGGGGGTAAAATCCTCTTGCATGCCTGATCCACCCCTGGCATGCATCTACTGATATGTCTAGGCAGGCCTCTTCCATGGCCTGAAGGAGGTGAACACGGACATAAGGTTCTCGGTCATACACTTTCCACCGCCATGCCGAAAATAACTCCTCTATCGGGTTTAGAAAGGGAGAGTATGCAGGCAGAAAGATATTAGAAAACCTTGGGTTATTGGTAAACCAGTCACGAACCAGAGCAGCGCGATGGAAGCTGACGTTATCCCACACAACAACGTAGTGAGGCTGCTCTGGCTGTGCTGGTTCCCTGTAGTCCAGCTGGAACATATGTTGTCTTAAACCATCAAGAAAAGCAAGGAGAAGCATAGTGTTATAGGGTCCTAGTACGGCATGGTGGTGGAGTACCCCTCGTTGGCTGATGGCTGCGCACATAGTGACATTCCCCCCACGCTGACCAGGGACATTTACAATAGCCCGATGGCCAATTATGTTCCTCCCCCTTTTCCTTCTTTTGGTCAGGTTAAAACCTGCCTCATCCACAAAGATTATTTCATGGGGAACAGGCCGTCCTTCAATCTCAAAGTGTCATGATTCGGCCGTGTGGCAGGCAGGATGAGGACCCAAATTGCAAACTCACAGACACGGGGGATAAACTCAAAATGCAGCTTTATTGCTGACAGGTGATAAACAATAACGATGATACAAAAGCAATGCAAAACTACACTAAACTGGGAAAAGCTAAAGTAACATATACCGGAAGACACGGGGAGAACCACACACGGCATGAGGGAGAACGCGACGCCGAACAGAGGGAGACTCAGACAGAAATACACAGAGGGTAAACGAGGAAAGTGGGCACACACGGGGAACACAGGTGATACTGATAATCATAACGAGACAGGGCGGGGTGAACTGAACATGACATGTACAGGCACAGAGGTTCAGACAGGAGGAGAGAGAGCACGGGGAAAACAGACATAACGGGCTGGGGAAACATGGAATAAAACATAAGGAGAGACGAGGGCTCACAGATACACAGAGGGGCACACAGGGGGTAAAAGCCATGAAGGGAAAACACTTAGGGAACAACACAACAGGGCAACTCAGAAAACATGGCCTAAATAAGGAACGAAATACAAAAATACAAGGAACTAAGAATACTGGGCCCACATGGCCCAGGACCATGACATCACCCCCCCCTAAAGGGCTGGCTCCCGACAGCCCAAACCCGAGAAACAAAACTAAAACAGAAAACAACCCACCCAGGGCGGGAGGCGGGGGACCAGGACGGAGGGACCAGAACGGGAAACAAAACAAACAACAGAAAACACAGGAGCACATGACCGTAGTCCAAATAAGGTCCAGGGGGCCGACCCAGAGCCCACAGGCACAAGAGTTCACGGGTCACACGGTCGGGGGGCCGACCAGGCGGGTGGCACAGGTGGCAGAGCTGGTCCGGAGGCCGGCCGCGCGGAAGGCAGCGGCGGCGGCGAGGGAGACGACGGAGCAGTTCAGGAGGCCGGCCGCGCGGAAGGCAGCGGCGGCGGCGAGGGAGACGACGGAGCAGTTCAGGAGGCCGGCCGCGCGGAAGGCAGCGGCGGCGGCGAGGGAGACGACGGAGCAGTTCAGGGGGCCGGCCGCGCGGAAGGCAGCGGCGGCGACGAAGGAGACGACGGAGCAGTTCAGGGGGCCGGCCGCGCGGAAGGCAGCGGCGGCGACGAAGGAGACGACGGAGCAGTTCAGGGGGCCGGCCGCGCGGAAGGCAGCGGCGGCTCTCCAGTCTCAGGCGTGCTGGCCATGGCCTGGTGGGCACAGGACCAGTCGAGGCAGGACCAGACGATGGCGATGCGGGGGCCGGACCAGGCGTCGCTGCAGAGGCTGAGGCTGGGCCAGACGAGGACGAAGACTCTGAGGCTGGGCCAGACGAGGACGAAGGCTCTGAGGCTGGGCCAGACGAGGACGAAGGCTCTGAGGCTGCAGCTGACGAAGCACAGGCTGGAGCTGCAGCTGACGAAGCACAGGCTGGAGCTGCAGCTGACGAAGCACAGGCTGGAGCTGCAGCTGACGAAGCACAGGCTGGAGCTGCAGCTGACGAAGCACAGGCTGGAGCGGCAGCAGACGAAGCACAGGCTGGAGCTGGACCGGGAGGAGCAGAAGCCAAAGCTGGACCAGGCGTAGCAGAAGCAGAGGCTGGACCAGGCGTAGCAGAAGGTGGCTGGATGGGCTCCTCGGGCCCTCCAGCTGATGTGGCATGGTGCTGGACGGGCTCCTCGGGCCCTCCAGCAGACGAGGCGTGAGGCCGGACGGGCTCCTCGGGCCCTCCAGCTGAGACAGGAGGCTGAACGGGCCCCTCGGACCCTCCAGCTGACGTGGCATGAGGCTGGTGCGGTTCTCCTGAACCCCCAGCTGATGAGGAAGGTTGCTGAACGGGCCCCTCGGACCCTCCAGCGGAGACAGGAGGCTGAACGGGCCCCTCGGACCCTCCAGCGGAGACAGGAGGCTGAACGGGCCCCTCGGACCCTCCAGCTGACAAGGTAGATGGCGGCGTGGGAGCCGCGGAGTCCTGGATGAGCTCATCCGGGCTCCCAGCAGGAGCTGATGCAGAGCCAGGGAGATTTGGGACCCCTGGCTGAATGTTAAGCTGACCAGCGGACCATACTGCTATCGGGGACTGGGCTACAGGAGCTACTGGGGCCTGGGCTACAGGCGGCACTGGAGCTACTGGGGCCTGCGCTACAGGCGGCACTGGAGCTACTGGGGCCTGCGCTACAGGCGGCACTGGAGCTACTGGAGACTGAACTGGGGGTGACACTGGAGACTGAACTGAGGGTGGCTGCAAGGGAGCTAACTGAACTGAGGGTGGCTGCGAGGGAGCTAACTGAACTGAGGGTGGCTGCGAGGGAGCTAACTGAACTGAGGGTGGCTGCGAGGGAGCTAACTGAACTGAGGGTGGCTGCGAGGGAGCTAACTGAACTGACCTGGGAGGAGAAACACGAGCAGAAAAAGGAGCAGGCTCAGAAAAAACTGTCCGAGAAATGGCAGGCTCAGGGTCGACAAAAATGGCTCTATCAAAAATGAACCCGCCGTCCACTTCATGTTTTGTAGTTTTAGCGTTGTCCGGTTTATGGCGGCGGGCGCGCCGCCTCCTTCGAGCAGAGGAAGCTGGCGCGATGGGCGCTGATGGCGCCAACACAGAGGGTGACGTAGTGGTGAGTTCCCCGTCGTCCGCCCCCATCCTTGCCAGAAATGAGACAGGCGAAAAATAGCCTAAGCGGATCGGAGATGGCGAGCGGCTAGTAGGCTGTGCAGCAGGTGAGAGGTCCTCCTCCGGGATGAGCCAGGGTTTCCGCCGGAGCTCGTCCTCCCGATAAGCCCGTAACACCTGCTGCCGCTCTTCCTCGCCAAAGTCTATGGCTTCCGTTGTCTCCGTGCGCCACGCCGTGCGGCCAGACCGCGGTGAAGACGCGGAAGCCGGCGGGGTGCGGGCGGAAGGTGTGTCTGTGGCGAGCCTCACCGTTCCAACTCTGACCGCTACTGGCTCATGAAACAGCGGCGATGACACCCGTTCACGGGACGGAGGTGTGGGTGCTGAGGCGGCATTCAGGACCCTCTGGGCCAGCGCACGGGCACGAAGCTCCTCCTTAAGGGGGCCCAGGGAGTCAAACGCCTCGACGAGGTGGGGGAGCTGTCGCAACCGTGGCTCCCGCAACAAAACGGCGTCCACGGCCGCCAATCCTGTGGAAACCACACTTGGATCCGCGCATCCGATGATGCGATCCATAATGCGGCAGAGCCGGTTCAGCTCCTCCCCTACCTCCTCTGAAATGTCCGCTGAGTCCGACATGGTCGCGTTCTTCTGTCATGATTCGGCCGTGTGGCAGGCAGGATGAGGACCCAAATTGCAAACTCACAGACACGGGGGATAAACTCAAAATGCAGCTTTATTGCTGACAGGTGATAAACAATAACGATGATACAAAAGCAATGCAAAACTACACTAAACTGGGAAAAGCTAAAGTAACATATACCGGAAGACACGGGGAGAACCACACACGGCATGAGGGAGAACGCGACGCCGAACAGAGGGAGACTCAGACAGAAATACACAGAGGGTAAACGAGGAAAGTGGGCACACACGGGGAACACAGGTGATACTGATAATCATAACGAGACAGGGCGGGGTGAACTGAACATGACATGTACAGGCACAGAGGTTCAGACAGGAGGAGAGAGAGCACGGGGAAAACAGACATAACGGGCTGGGGAAACATGGAATAAAACATAAGGAGAGACGAGGGCTCACAGATACACAGAGGGGCACACAGGGGGTAAAAGCCATGAAGGGAAAACACTTAGGGAACAACACAACAGGGCAACTCAGAAAACATGGCCTAAATAAGGAACGAAATACAAAAATACAAGGAACTAAGAATACTGGGCCCACATGGCCCAGGACCATGACACAAAGATTCTCTGCAAAACACATAACACAGTAGAGTCAATCGGTACCCTGAACCACAGTTCAAGAGTGCTGAAATGGCAGCATAAACTGCCATGCTGTGATGGTACACAATACTTTATACAGTATCAAAACTCATACCTGAACATATTCCACACGTTGGTTCTTCACTCTGTCAGAGTTTCGTTCGAAAGGGACTCGGTATGCCTGTTTCATCCGGAATTGATTCTTTCGGAGGATGCGGTCAATTGTGGAGAGGCTGATGGCATTTATGCCTCGAAAAAGATGATCATCCTCAATCACTCTCCTTTGAATCTCTCGCAGGCGGATTACATTATTTGCAATTACCATGTTTACAAGTTCCCTCTCTTGCTCCTCCGACAAAAGCCTTAACCTGCCTCCACCAGGTGGTCGTCTCTGTGTCCTACAAAAATAGAAGCACTCATTACTGTAACTGTCACACATTCATTTTACAGGAAAATAATGGAAACATACTGAAACTCAAGACACATAAGTTCAGTAACTTACAAGTTACTGTACAAAGCAGTCTTACTGCAAGTACACCTACCTGTTTTCCTCCCTGAAGGTTCTGATGATGGAGGCAACAGTGAAGCGACTCAAATTTGGTTGTACTCGTTGCCCAGCCTCCCTCATAGTCATCCCATGGACAAGGACATGGTCAACTAAAGTGGCTCGAATTTCATCCGAGACTGACTGTCTTCGTGCCCTTGCTCTTCCCCTTCCTTGTCGCCGTCGTTCTCCACCTCCACCTCCTTCACCACGTCCTCCTCCTCCTCCACCTCTCCCTCCTCCTCCACCACCTTCCTGTTGTCCTAGACCACCTCCTCCTCCTCTTCCACCACGTCCTCCTCTTTCACCATGTCCTCTTCCTCCACCACGTCCTCCTCCTTCACCACCTTCCTGTTGTCCTAGACCACCTCCTCCTCCTCTTCCACCACGTCCTCCTCTTTCACCATGTCCTCTTCCTCCACCATGTCCTCCTCCTTCACCACGTCCTCCTCTTTCACCATGTCCTCTTCCTCCACCACGTCCTCCTCCTTCACCACGTCCTCTTTCTCCACCACGTCCTCTTCCTTTGCATCTCTTTGGATCCATTGTTTCAAACCTGAATGAGCTGACTTTGGCCCTTTTATCTATCCATCGCAGGTTCTGATTGGTGTGTGCTAAATTTTGACTCCTAGTGTTTCCACCTGGTTAATTGTGTGCTAATTGAGCTCAAGCTATGCTGACTTAAGTTAACATTATTGCATGCTAGTGCTTTCTAAATGACTACATGGTGTAAGCACTGTAAAATGTAGGGATTTGTGTGTAGAGTTTTGCAGTAACAGTTCACCAAATTTGAGTCATGTGTCAAAGCAGGGAATAGTGTTTATAGTTCAGGGAAATGGGTGTGCTTTTTGACCAATAGCGTTACGGTTTTGAAATTTTAGTTTAGAGGCCTGGTTATAGGAGGAGGACGTGGTGAAGGAGGTGGAGGTGGAGAACGACGGCGACAAGGAAGGGGAAGAGCAAGGGCACGAAGACAGTCAGTCTCGGATGAAATTCGAGCCACTTTAGTTGACCATGTCCTTGTCCATGGGATGACTATGAGGGAGGCTGGGCAACGAGTACAACCAAATTTGAGTCGCTTCACTGTTGCCTCCATCATCAGAACCTTCAGGGAGGAAAACAGGTAGGTGTACTTGCAGTAAGACTGCTTTGTACAGTAACTTGTAAGTTACTGAACTTATGTGTCTTGAGTTTCAGTATGTTTCCATTATTTTCCTGTAAAATGAATGTGTGACAGTTACAGTAATGAGTGCTTCTATTTTTGTAGGACACAGAGACGACCACCTGGTGGAGGCAGGTTAAGGCTTTTGTCGGAGGAGCAAGAGAGGGAACTTGTAAACATGGTAATTGCAAATAATGTAATCCGCCTGCGAGAGATTCAAAGGAGAGTGATTGAGGATGATCATCTTTTTCGAGGCATAAATGCCATCAGCCTCTCCACAATTGACCGCATCCTCCGAAAGAATCAATTCCGGATGAAACAGGCATACCGAGTCCCTTTCGAACGAAACTCTGACAGAGTGAAGAACCAACGTGTGGAATATGTTCAGGTATGAGTTTTGATACTGTATAAAGTATTGTGTACCATCACAGCATGGCAGTTTATGCTGCCATTTCAGCACTCTTGAACTGTGGTTCAGGGTACCGATTGACTCTACTGTGTTATGTGTTTTGCAGAGAATCTTTGTGTCATGGTCCTGGGCCATGTGGGCCCAGTATTCTTAGTTCCTTGTATTTTTGTATTTCGTTCCTTATTTAGGCCATGTTTTCTGAGTTGCCCTGTTGTGTTGTTCCCTAAGTGTTTTCCCTTCATGGCTTTTACCCCCTGTGTGCCCCTCTGTGTATCTGTGAGCCCTCGTCTCTCCTTATGTTTTATTCCATGTTTCCCCAGCCCGTTATGTCTGTTTTCCCCGTGCTCTCTCTCCTCCTGTCTGAACCTCTGTGCCTGTACATGTCATGTTCAGTTCACCCCGCCCTGTCTCGTTATGATTATCAGTATCACCTGTGTTCCCCGTGTGTGCCCACTTTCCTCGTTTACCCTCTGTGTATTTCTGTCTGAGTCTCCCTCTGTTCGGCGTCGCGTTCTCCCTCATGCCGTGTGTGGTTCTCCCCGTGTCTTCCGGTATATGTTACTTTAGCTTTTCCCAGTTTAGTGTAGTTTTGCATTGCTTTTGTATCATCGTTATTGTTTATCACCTGTCAGCAATAAAGCTGCATTTTGAGTTTATCCCCCGTGTCTGTGAGTTTGCAATTTGGGTCCTCATCCTGCCTGCCACACGGCCGAATCATGACAGAAGAACGCGACCATGTCGGACTCAGCGGACATTTCAGAGGAGGTAGGGGAGGAGCTGAACCGGCTCTGCCGCATTATGGATCGCATCATCGGATGCGCGGATCCAAGTGTGGTTTCCACAGGATTGGCGGCCGTGGACGCCGTTTTGTTGCGGGAGCCACGGTTGCGACAGCTCCCCCACCTCGTCGAGGCGTTTGACTCCCTGGGCCCCCTTAAGGAGGAGCTTCGTGCCCGTGCGCTGGCCCAGAGGGTCCTGAATGCCGCCTCAGCACCCACACCTCCGTCCCGTGAACGGGTGTCATCGCCGCTGTTTCATGAGCCAGTAGCGGTCAGAGTTGGAACGGTGAGGCTCGCCACAGACACACCTTCCGCCCGCACCCCGCCGGCTTCCGCGTC
Source organism: Rhamphochromis sp. 'chilingali' (assembly GCF_963969265.1). NCBI lineage: Eukaryota > Metazoa > Chordata > Actinopteri > Cichliformes > Cichlidae > Rhamphochromis > Rhamphochromis sp. 'chilingali'. The sequence goes on along the minus strand of NC_137942.1, from coordinate 19,822,169 downwards.
TTCACCGCGGTCTGGCCGCACGGCGTGGCGCACGGAGACAACGGAAGCCATAGACTTTGGCGAGGAAGAGCGGCAGCAGGTGTTACGGGCTTATCGGGAGGACGAGCTCCGGCGGAAACCCTGGCTCATCCCGGAGGAGGACCTCTCACCTGCTGCACAGCCTACTAGCCGCTCGCCATCTCCGATCCGCTTAGGCTATTTTTCGCCTGTCTCATTTCTGGCAAGGATGGGGGCGGACGACGGGGAACTCACCACTACGTCACCCTCTGTGTTGGCGCCATCAGCGCCCATCGCGCCAGCTTCCTCTGCTCGAAGGAGGCGGCGCGCCCGCCGCCATAAACCGGACAACGCTAAAACTACAAAACATGAAGTGGACGGCGGGTTCATTTTTGATAGAGCCATTTTTGTCGACCCTGAGCCTGCCATTTCTCGGACAGTTTTTTCTGAGCCTGCTCCTTTTTCTGCTCGTGTTTCTCCTCCCAGGTCAGTTCAGTTAGCTCCCTCGCAGCCACCCTCAGTTCAGTTAGCTCCCTCGCAGCCACCCTCAGTTCAGTTAGCTCCCTCGCAGCCACCCTCAGTTCAGTTAGCTCCCTCGCAGCCACCCTCAGTTCAGTTAGCTCCCTTGCAGCCACCCTCAGTTCAGTCTCCAGTGTCACCCCCAGTTCAGTCTCCAGTAGCTCCAGTGCCGCCTGTAGCGCAGGCCCCAGTAGCTCCAGTGCCGCCTGTAGCGCAGGCCCCAGTAGCTCCAGTGCCGCCTGTAGCGCAGGCCCCAGTAGCTCCAGTGCCGCCTGTAGCCCAGGCCCCAGTAGCTCCTGTAGCCCAGTCCCCGATAGCAGTATGGTCCGCTGGTCAGCTTAACATTCAGCCAGGGGTCCCAAATCTCCCTGGCTCTGCATCAGCTCCTGCTGGGAGCCCGGATGAGCTCATCCAGGACTCCGCGGCTCCCACGCCGCCATCTACCTTGTCAGCTGGAGGGTCCGAGGGGCCCGTTCAGCCTCCTGTCTCCGCTGGAGGGTCCGAGGGGCCCGTTCAGCCTCCTGTCTCCGCTGGAGGGTCCGAGGGGCCCGTTCAGCAACCTTCCTCATCAGCTGGGGGTTCAGGAGAACCGCACCAGCCTCATGCCACGTCAGCTGGAGGGTCCGAGGGGCCCGTTCAGCCTCCTGTCTCAGCTGGAGGGCCCGAGGAGCCCGTCCGGCCTCACGCCTCGTCTGCTGGAGGGCCCGAGGAGCCCGTCCAGCACCATGCCACATCAGCTGGAGGGCCCGAGGAGCCCATCCAGCCACCTTCTGCTACGCCTGGTCCAGCCTCTGCTTCTGCTACGCCTGGTCCAGCTTTGGCTTCTGCTCCTCCCGGTCCAGCTCCAGCCTGTGCTTCGTCTGCTGCCGCTCCAGCCTGTGCTTCGTCAGCTGCAGCTCCAGCCTGTGCTTCGTCAGCTGCAGCTCCAGCCTGTGCTTCGTCAGCTGCAGCTCCAGCCTGTGCTTCGTCAGCTGCAGCTCCAGCCTGTGCTTCGTCAGCTGCAGCCTCAGAGCCTTCGTCCTCGTCTGGCCCAGCCTCAGAGCCTTCGTCCTCGTCTGGCCCAGCCTCAGCCTCTGCAGCGACGCCTGGTCCGGCCCCCGCATCGCCATCGTCTGGTCCTGCCTCGACTGGTCCTGTGCCCACCAGGCCATGGCCAGCACGCCTGAGACTGGAGAGCCGCCGCTGCCTTCCGCGCGGCCGGCCCCCTGAACTGCTCCGTCGTCTCCTTCGTCGCCGCCGCTGCCTTCCGCGCGGCCGGCCCCCTGAACTGCTCCGTCGTCTCCTTCGTCGCCGCCGCTGCCTTCCGCGCGGCCGGCCCCCTGAACTGCTCCGTCGTCTCCTTCGTCGCCGCCGCTGCCTTCCGCGCGGCCGGCCCCCTGAACTGCTCCGTCGTCTCCTTCGTCGCCGCCGCTGCCTTCCGCGCGGCCGGCCCCCTGAACTGCTCCGTCGTCTCCCTCGCCGCCGCCGCTGCCTTCCGCGCGGCCGGCCTCCTGAACTGCTCCGTCGTCTCCCTCGCCGCCGCCGCTGCCTTCCGCGCGGCCGGCCTCCTGAACTGCTCCGTCGTCTCCCTCGCCGCCGCCGCTGCCTTCCGCGCGGCCGGCCTCCGGACCAGCTCTGCCACCTGTGCCACCCGCCTGGTCGGCCCCCCGACCGTGTGACCCGTGAACTCTTGTGCCTGTGGGCTCTGGGTCGGCCCCCTGGACCTTATTTGGACTACGGTCATGTGCTCCTGTGTTTTCTGTTGTTTGTTTTGTTTCCCGTTCTGGTCCCTCCGTCCTGGTCCCCCGCCTCCCGCCCTGGGTGGGTTGTTTTCTGTTTTAGTTTTGTTTCTCGGGTTTGGGCTGTCGGGAGCCAGCCCTTTAGGGGGGGGTGATGTCATGGTCCTGGGCCATGTGGGCCCAGTATTCTTAGTTCCTTGTATTTTTGTATTTCGTTCCTTATTTAGGCCATGTTTTCTGAGTTGCCCTGTTGTGTTGTTCCCTAAGTGTTTTCCCTTCATGGCTTTTACCCCCTGTGTGCCCCTCTGTGTATCTGTGAGCCCTCGTCTCTCCTTATGTTTTATTCCATGTTTCCCCAGCCCGTTATGTCTGTTTTCCCCGTGCTCTCTCTCCTCCTGTCTGAACCTCTGTGCCTGTACATGTCATGTTCAGTTCACCCCGCCCTGTCTCGTTATGATTATCAGTATCACCTGTGTTCCCCGTGTGTGCCCACTTTCCTCGTTTACCCTCTGTGTATTTCTGTCTGAGTCTCCCTCTGTTCGGCGTCGCGTTCTCCCTCATGCCGTGTGTGGTTCTCCCCGTGTCTTCCGGTATATGTTACTTTAGCTTTTCCCAGTTTAGTGTAGTTTTGCATTGCTTTTGTATCATCGTTATTGTTTATCACCTGTCAGCAATAAAGCTGCATTTTGAGTTTATCCCCCGTGTCTGTGAGTTTGCAATTTGGGTCCTCATCCTGCCTGCCACACGGCCGAATCATGACACTTTGAGATTGAAGGACGGCCTGTTCCCCATGAAATAATCTTTGTGGATGAGGCAGGTTTTAACCTGACCAAAAGAAGGAAAAGGGGGAGGAACATAATTGGCCATCGGGCTATTGTAAATGTCCCTGGTCAGCGTGGGGGGAATGTCACTATGTGCGCAGCCATCAGCCAACGAGGGGTACTCCACCACCATGCCGTACTAGGACCCTATAACACTATGCTTCTCCTTGCTTTTCTTGATGGTTTAAGACAACATATGTTCCAGCTGGACTACAGGGAACCAGCACAGCCAGAGCAGCCTCACTACGTTGTTGTGTGGGATAACGTCAGCTTCCATCGCGCTGCTCTGGTTCGTGACTGGTTTACCAATAACCCAAGGTTTTCTAATATCTTTCTGCCTGCATACTCTCCCTTTCTAAACCCGATAGAGGAGTTATTTTCGGCATGGCGGTGGAAAGTGTATGACCGAGAACCTTATGTCCGTGTTCACCTCCTTCAGGCCATGGAAGAGGCCTGCCTAGACATATCAGTAGATGCATGCCAGGGGTGGATCAGGCATGCAAGAGGATTTTACCCCCGCTGCCTGGCTGGGGCCAATATAGCCTGTGATGTGGATGAGATTCTCTGGCCTGACCCAGACCAAAGACAAGATGCTGAGGTGGGATAATGTTTCTGGTGTGTGTTGTACTGTATAGTACATGAATGACAATGTGCCACTGTACATACATTGGTTGCGTCTTTTGTGTTTATCATGTGACAAGGGTTTTGAAGGGGAGAACCATAAGCAACCTAATTGTTTTGGAACTATTGTTTTGAATTAATTGTACCAGTGTGCAAAACTCTGTTGTAGTGTGTGTGTTTTTGAGGGCTTGTGTTTGATGTCTGAGGGCAAAGTTTGGTTTTTCAGCAGGAGTGAATAGTTTTGGGTGTAGAGCTTCATTTTGACCTGGAAATAGGATGTTTGGGGAATTGAGTGAGAGGTTATGGATTTGTGTTTACTGTTGTGAGGATATGAGGCGTAGTTTCAAGAAATGTGTTTTAGCAATCGAGAAAAACTGTAATCCCCCGGGTGGGTTCCTCCTTGGTTTTTACACAGCTGACTAAACGTCAAAAAGAAAACTGATTAAACAGAAGTGTGAGATGGTCGAGAATTTACGCCAGTGTCCTGTTATATTTTAGATAGCAAGGAGCAGACGGCTGAGTTTATTGAACTCCACCGAGACAGCGGTGACGCTAATCACAAGGCTAGACCGTCCAATTTCACAGCCGTTTACTTCCGGCCTACCCGACCTTCTGAGGACCTGGCCCACGTAGACCGCGAAGGCCGGGTCCTCAGGAGGATGCAGCCCATGAATTTGGACACAACCTCTATGTATTCTATCTTTGTGCCTTTTAGACTCTCATTTCTGTGACCCTTTGACCCCCCCATTATAACCTCATCCTGAGCATTATTCAATTATTCATAATAAGCCACAGATTGTTTCAGGATCAGTTCATTGGTGAAGGAATACAATCCATTTGGCCATTAAAACACAAAATGTATTTATGTATAAATGATTCACTGTATACAATTATTAAATAAAGTTTTTTCTTTTATATAATTAATAAAAAATCAAACCAATCTGAGCTTAAATGGAAGGAAAAATAACACATAAATGCCAATCCTGTTGTGATAGCCATCACTGGGAAATACAAAGAAATAAAAGTAACAAGAACATGTCATTCGTGCATCATTTATAGTGCTGTATTCAGTGGTTGAAGTAGGTACTTCCTAAAAACCTGTGAGGAGGAGTCAATGCAAAACCTGGATGTCTTAAACTTACTTTAGCTGCAGAGAGGTTGACAGAGACAATGGCTCACGCAGTTTAACATAATGGCCATAAAAACAGGAATGCTTCTTTTTATCGCTTTATGGACAGGCAGTGTTGGGGAGTAATGGAATACATGTACCGGCATTACATATTTAAAATGCAAAATATGAGTAACTGTATTCCATTACAGTTACTGTTTAAAAGGGTGATAATCAGAACACAGTTACTTTGTTGAAATAAATGGACTGGACGGTGGTCTTTTCCTGTTTCATATGTTAAGCTAAGCTCTCTCTACTTTTGATAATTCCACGCTGGTGGAAACCCAAACAAAACACACATTAAGAGGCTCTAATGCCTGGGTCTCGATCTTGTGGCCCATGTCACCTCTACTTGCGGCTCGCATAATGACGTGAAGAAATATTTTTAAAAAATGATTATTCAAAAAATGTTTTAATGTGAAGGCAATATGAGCAAAGTGTTACAGGCATAGCCCTAAAGAATGTAGCCTCATGGGCAGTGTAGTCTGTGCTGCAGGGAGAATGTGTGGGACTGCCCCTCTCTAGTCAAAAAGTACGAGTTGTCACCGACCAGAAACAGGAGATGGAAGCATGTAAATATAATAATAACCACTGCAGCCCAAAAGAGTGCCTGAGGAGCCCAGTTGTAAGTAAGCTATTAAGACTCAGCTGTACACTGTGTTCGTGTTTTCCTCCAAAGTAGGAGCAGCCTTTCAACGCCTCTCTCTTCCTCTTGCTAGCAAAATTGACCCAGACACTAAAGTTAGTTTTCAACTACGAGCCGGACACGGAACCCAAAGTATTAGCCAGAGGTCCCTTTACTACGGTTTGGAGCCGTGGACATGGCCGAGGTAACAAGAGAGTGCAAACAAAAAGAAAACATTTTTCACTAGCAGTCAAAAACTAATGTGTACACTTATGTCTGCATTTTTATTTTGTTAAATATGAACAAAATGATAGCAGAAGTGCTGTCATGTGTCTGGCCAAAAGAGAGCAGCAATTTATTTAGTAGTTCAATGATAAGCTTCAGTTAAGAGTGAGAAAAACTTGCGTGCGCAGTTGCAGTTTTGCCTTGTTATACAATATTTGAAATTAAAAACAAACAAACAAACCAAATACTACATTTAGGAAATATTTGTGGGTTTTTTTTTCCTTGTTTCTTTGGTCTTTTTCGTACTACTTGAACACTAAAGTGACCCTCCAATGAGATGACAGTGACAGTAGTGGTCCACAGTTTGAGACACCTGCTCTAATCTAAGCGTCCTGTTAATGTCCTGCTCTCAGCTGCATGTAAGTTATTTTTTAAAAACTAATGTTAGCCTACTGCACCTACCTTGTTTTAGTTGTGGTCACTACCCTGGTTATGTGCCACTTCAGTATCTTCGATGTACTATTGCTGTGCAATTTATTACTAAAGGCTACTGAAGGCTGCAATAACAACCTGCTAGCTGCAAATAATCATGTGCAGTTCTGAAAGTGTACAAAAAGGAAACTCATTACTGATACAGAATTGGTTTTCGATACGAGATCACTGCAAAAAAGTGCAGCCTTACCAAATATCCACCCTATTGTTACTCATTTTATATTAAGATTTAAAAATCTAGTTGGTATTGGTATGCAAGTACCCTTCAGTATTAGTAATAAATCACACAGCAATAGTACACTCAGGTAGTTGTACAATGCATGACAATATATTAAGTAATCCAAAGTATTCTGAATAGGTTACTCTCATTGAGCAACTTAACGGAATATGTTACAAAATACATTTTGGGGCATGTATTCTGTAATCTGTAGTGGAATACATTTTAAAATTGACCTTCTCAACATTGTGGGCAGGTGAGACCTTTCACTGATGTTGAATCAAATTTGTCATTCAAGAATAAACAACTATGTAACTATTGTCTTCTTTCGACAGGTTTTATGGTCAGACTCTGACAGAATCTGAACCAGTGGTTAAAAGACCTGAAGAATCCCACACACTGACCTGTACAGGCTCTGGATTCACATTCAGACAAAGCCACAGTGTCTGGTGCTGGTTGAGCAGTTGTACAAAATCCTACTCCACTTATTTTTATTATTTTGATAAATCCCACGGAAGAAGTGTCTTTATGTTTAGTTCCTCTTGCTTTAATTAAACTTTGAAAAACAGTGAAACAGATCAACATTGTCCACCAACCCTAAAACACATAAATTAAATTGCTGTTTGCATTTAAAAGCAACATACCAGTGTGGTTATTGCCAAGAATATGACCCACCTAAAGCAAAATAAAATAAAAAGTTAAAAATTTTGTAAGACTGTAATAATTTTTATTTCTCAATAAGCAAAAGCAAAGTGAGTTCATTGTAGGGCTGAACGATATATCGCATTTGCGATAATATCGCGACATGATCAAGTGCAATTTTCTAACCGCAAAGGCTGCGATTATACTCTGGACATGTCCAAATTCATTGGCTGCATCCTCCTGAGGCCGCATTTGTAGACCGATTACGTCACAGCGACGCGCCGAAGGCTGTCCAAATTACTACCATATCCCAGAATTCATAGCGCGGCCCAGCCAAACTCCAGTTTCCAGCAATGGCGGCCGCTACTAAGTTTTAAAATTACTCATACTAATCTTTCAGGGTCACAAAATAAACTTTTAACATATTTTCAGGCGAGAAAGTAGTTGTGTAAACATCAAATATCTGCTCGGTTTATCAAGATATCCCATATTTGTAAAAGTGCTTCGACGTTTTCAGAGGCGTCTGCTACCCACCAGCTCGACAGCTAGCCGGGAGCTCGAGGGTTACTGATGCGGCCGAGAACGGCACAACTCCCGGCACATCATTTTCAGATCACCGCGGAGTTTCGCTGCTCGGGTTAAACGTAATATATAAGTCACTTAGACAACCTAAAAATGTTATTGTTGGGCTTTTTTCAGTGTTTTGTTTGTTCGTGAGTAAATCGGTTTGGCTGAGATTAAAGTTATTAGATTAGATAAAATAAAACTTTATTAATCCCCCGGGTGGGTTCCTCCTTGGTTTTCACACAGCTGACTAAACGTCAAACAGAAAACTTATTAAACAGAAGTATGAGACAGTCGAGAATTTACACCAGTGTCTGGTTATATTTTAGATAGCAAGAAGCAGACGGCCGAGTTTATTAAACTCCACCGAGACAGCGGTGACGCTAATCAGAACTAGACCGTCCAATTTCACGCCTTTAAATTTTAAAGGCGTGTTTGTATGTGTGTTTATACAATTGCTATTATGTTTGCACTTTATGTGTAATGTTACTGACTGCAGAGATCAGTAAGATGTGTGTATTTTTTATTTATTAGTTTTATTTATTTAATATTATTTTTTAATTTAATGACTGTCTAGTAGTTCACAGATGTCGAAAAACTGAGTGTGGTAAAGCCACTGATTTTTTTTATGTATATTTCTGCAATCTGCACATTGTACTGACTTTCATTTTAATGTTTACACCAGGGTTCCTTGTCAGCACTTTATGCTCAGATGTTTGTAAGCTAAAAATAAACTATTGTGTATGTTCAAATATACTGTTGTGATTGAAGAAGTTAAATAAAAATGTCAGTCATCAATTCATGCATCACCTCATGTCATCATAACAGAGGTCTGTCTTCCAGGAAAGAACAGTTTAAAATTAATGTAATATAGTATTGGCCATACTATATGATGTATTGCTTGTCTTTGTTTAATAATACAGAAGACAAAGACCTTAAAAAATAATCGCATATCGCATCGCAATCGCAATATTGGGGCAAAAAATCGCAATTAGATTATTTTCCATAATCGTTCAGCCCTAGTTCATTGTCATTGTTTCCTGTTAGGAGGAGTCTATGCAAAACTTAGGCACTGTCGCTCTTTTTAATGAGTGCAGAGGATGGTAGAGAACAGAAAACAACATGTTGGACTACAGGACAGGACTGATGCTTTTGTCTCTCTGCTGGGCAGGTGAAGATTTTCACTGATCTCAATGTTGATATACATTGTTTCTGTTTTTGACACAATTTAATTCAAGTGATTTTTTAAAAATATCTTACCAGGTGTTGAAGGTCAGACTCTGACACAATCTGAACCAGACCTAATTAAAAGACCTGGAGAATCTCACAGATTGACCTGTACAGCCTCTGGATTCACATTCAGAGACTACTGGATGGTTTGGGTCAGACAGGCTCCTGGAAAAGGACCGGAGTGGATTTCTTTTATAGAGACTTCAACTTATAGTTATGCTACATTTTATTCCCAGTCAGTCCAGGGTAGATTCACCATCTCCAGAGATGATTCCAGCAGTAAACTTTATCTACAAATGAACAGTTTGAAGACTGAGGACACAGCAGTTTATTACTGTGCCCGAGGGACACAGTGACAGAAAGCAATTGAAATGCCATACAAAAACTACTTCCTCTTTTTCCCAACACCAGGGAATATTTGATAAACTCAGGGCTTTTTTCCCCTACATCTACAAACAATATCTCTTGCCCAGTGTCACCGTGTTTGAATTTAGGGTCCGAATGTACAGCAAAAATTTTGTTGTATTGATAAGTTAAGAAAAGTCAGTGAACAAATTAAACCAGATATGTCGACCAGTTTACAGAAGTTTCCATCACAGGGAGTGCAGAATTATTAGGCAAGTTGTATTTTTGAGGAATAATTTTATTATTGAACAACAACCATGTTCTCAATGAACCCAAAAAACTCATTAATATCAAAGCTGAATGTTTTTGGAAGTAGTTTTTAGTTTGTTTTTAGTTTTAGTTATTTTAGGGGGACATCTGTGTGTGCAGGTGACTATTACTGTGCATAATTATTAGGCAACTTAACAAAAAACAAATATATACCCATTTCAATTATTTATTTTTACCAGTGAAACCAATATAACATCTCCACATTCACAAATATACATTTCTGACATTCAAAAACAAAACAAAAACAAATCAGCGACCAATATAGCCACCTTTCTTTGCAAGGACACTCAAAAGCCTGCCATCCATGGATTCTGTCAGTGTTTTGATCTGTTCACCATCAACATTGCGTGCAGCAGCAACCACAGCCTCCCAGACACTGTTCAGAGAGGTGTACTGTTTTCCCTCCTTGTAAATCTCACATTTGATGATGGACCACAGGTTCTCAATGGGGTTCAGATCAGGTGAACAAGGAGGCCATGTCATTAGTTTTTCTTCTTTTATACCCTTTCTTGCCAGCCACGCTGTGGAGTACTTGGACGCGTGTGATGGAGCATTGTCCTGCATGAAAATCATGTTTTTCTTGAAGGATGCAGACTTCTTCCTGTACCACTGCTTGAAGAAGGTGTCTTCCAGGAACTGGCAGTAGGACTGGGAGTTGAGCTTGACTCCATCCTCAACCCGAAAAGGCCCCACAAGCTCATCTTTGATGATACCAGCCCAAACCAGTACTCCACCTCCACCTTGCTGGCGTCTGGCGTCCACCTTGCTGGAGCTCTCTGCCCTTTACCAATCCAGCCACGGGCCCATCCATCTGGCCCATCACGACTCACTCTCATTGGATTGGAGCACGTGCTGGACAGACAACACACTACAAAGATTCACTCAGAAACAAGTTCAGTATTTCCACAGACTCTTCCAGCAACACAGTTACTTTAACTGGACAGAATGTGCAGATTGAAGACACAGCTGTGTATTACTGTGCCAGAGAGTCACAGTAACACAAAGCATCAGTAGACCTGAACAAGAACTCTTCAGTGGAAGAGGAAGCTTACAGACCATTGTTGCTTTAAAATGCCAGTTCACTTTTAAACAGATCAAATACAGTATACGATGAAATTATAATAATAATGAATGATACTAAAAAAAGATCAAAATGTTTTTTATCATAATTATTGTAAAGCTTTTTCTTGCTTTGTCATTTTGAAAAAGAAAACACTTTACATTTGGATAAAGATATTGAATGTTTTCTTTTTTTTAAAAAAACACAGCAATTTTTGGGTTTATCCAGGATTGCACAGTTTACACTGTATATATTACCAAATGGCATAACACTAATCAAGTTCACTTTCAAGACATCAAATACTTTTCTTCTAACAGATGCTGCATGTCATTCCAGTCTCAAGAATTCTGCAATATTGCTTCCCACTTGTTCAGTTTTAGGTAGATGTCTGTGTGGTGACAGTTTTTCACTTTTACTTGCTGGTTTTACGCAGCTAACCCCTTTTGGTTTGAAAAATATCAAACTTGTGCTCAAATGGAGTCCTTTAAAGTATTAACTCACGCACTGAAAAATGACATCTGTCATAAGGACCCAAATACATAACACCATCTAGTAGCATATAATCCACATTCCAAACATTTAGCCTAACGACAGGTCACAGCCATAAACAGACTATTGGAAAACCCAGAAGACACAACTCCCAAGACCAGTTAACTGACCAAGTCTCTGCTACTGAGCTGTTAGCAAGACTGTTTGAATACATCAGCTGACTGGAGCATTTCTGTGTTGAGTTTGCATGTTCTTGCTGTGCTTGTGTGAGCTCTCTCCAGGTATTTTGGCTTCCTGCCACAATCCAAAATAGGTACTCTATGGTGACTGTATCTATGTTTGCCATGTTATAGAGTCTGTTAATTTGTGCGTAGTGTCCAAATAGCTAGCAGTAAGAAGTTGTGTAACTCAGTTTTTGAATACCAAATTCCTCCTGTAGAGGGGGGTCTATGCAAAGTTTTGCTTCCTTATAAAAACGTTGTTGCCAATTCTCATTTAATTCATGAGAGAAAATCTTAAGAACATTTTTACCAATTACACATTTTGATTATAAAGTTTTAAAAATTATCGAATATATCATTTACTTGAATTTATTCTTTATTGTTTGTCTCAAAGGTAAGAAAGAGATTCATTCTTTAAAATGGTGAAAAAGTCTGATTCATGAAGCTCATGTTGTTTTTTTCTGTTTTTGTTTGTTTTGCTTACAGGAGTTTGGAGTGAGGTCAAACTGGAACAGTCTCCCTCTGAGGTGAAAGGATTTGGAGAGAGAGTGAAAATGTCATGTGCCCTTTCTGGTTATACCCTGACAGTAAATGATATTCACTGGATACGACAGAGACCAGGAAGAGCTCTGGAATGGATTGGGTATATGAGCACAGGCTATAATTCTCCTAGCTATGGCAGTTCTTTTCAACATCGTTTCATCATGACTGAAGAAGACTCCAGCAGAAGACAGTACCTTGACATCAACAGCTTGACAGCAGAAGATTCTGCTGTTTACTTTTGTGCTCGACAAAGCACAATGATGTAAGACACTGGAGCAGCTGCACAAAAACCTCACCATATACTAATATCATGTAGCAATATAATCCTGATGATTTCTGGATTCTCCTGCTGAAAGAGAACTTTCATACATATTGTAAAAAGGAAAATAAAGATACTGAAACCTGAGTTGTTCCTGGTGTGTTCATTGGAGTGTAAATATTAGGTACAAAGGTCTTATGCACTGAAAAAAGGAGAGTGCATGAGACAGGGTGTCTACAGTGCTTTGAGTGTTCAAGTAGAGTAGAAAAGTGCTAAATAAGAACCAGTCCATTTACCGCTGCTTGTAGACATAAACAGGTATGCACGCTATTTAAAACAACCATGCATTCAAAAACAAATAATGTTTGAATTCCAACCTGAGTACATAATAAATTAATCAATTAAAAGTCTCAAAAGAAATCAATTAGTATTTATTCTCTTCTGAGAGAGGCCCGTGCACAATTTGACACGTCACACTATCTCACACATCATCTAACTATATCATCATCTTACTAATACAATTAAAGATGTTACAGGAGTCTATTTCTAAAATGTTTCTCTATAGGTATGAAGTAGCAGAAACAAACGGCAGTTACAGCATTATCTATGTAAAATGTCAAATATGTCACACAGACTGTTTCATCCTTGTTTCTATTAAGTCACTATAATGACACTTAAAGATAAACACTGATCTTGATTAAATGGCACTGACCCTGGACTCATTTAAAAGTTGATTTTAAACATGCAATATTTACTTTTTACATCCTTACTTATACTTCCCACAAAGAATTGAGTCTTTATAAAAAAATGAAGCAGAGTATAAACTAATTGAGTCACAATTTTACATTTATTTGTGCAGCGATTAGATGTAGTACAGCAAGTATATTATAATAATAATTTAATAATCAGACAATTAGCTGAATACCATGTCTCTTTAATGCAATATAATATACCATTAACAGAAGTGACAGTAGCAGTCCTTTTTACCTCATTGTTTGACTTATAATTTAAATGTAACTCAATGTAACCAACAGTGAACAGAAGTCAGCTTTTTTTTTTTTATTCATGTCTTACATGTGAGTAAGGTTTTTTTTAAATTTGTACTTAGGTGGCAGTTTCTGAAACGGCCACCAGTTAGATCCTCTTGAACGCTTTATGCATTCATATGCAAACTTATTGACTTCTTCTGTTACTCAGCTATAAAAGCTGTGGCAGACTGTGGTGTGAGGTTCACAATATGCGACGTTCATCAAAAAACATGTTTTCTGTTGCTCTCTTACTGTTCTTAGCCACTTCATGTGAGTCTCTTTAGACGGGTAACGTTGAACATTGCTTTGTAATATAACCTGCAGTTTATCACAAAATATTGCCTTCATTAACAGGTTTGAAGTGTGAACAGTTGAACCAGCCAGCCTCTGTGATCGTGCAGCCAGGTCAACGTCTGACCATCACCTGTCAGGTCTCTTATTCTGGCTATTGGACAGCTTGGATCAGACAGCCTGCAGGGAAAGGACTGGAGTGGATTGGAATGGCACTTGGATCTTCCACAGAGTACAAAGATTCACTTAAAAGCAAGTTCAGTATTTCCACAGACTCTTCCAGCAAAACAGTGACATTAACTGGACAGAATGTGCAGCCTGATGACACAGCTGTGTATTACTGTGCCAGAGACTCACAGTAACACAAACAATCAGCCGACCTGTACATAAACCCCTGAGAGACCCAATCGTTAAATTCACCAGTAGAGGAGTCCTTAGACCACTTAAACTTGAAGGAAGAGGCAGTCTTATTATGACACATTTTACAAAGAAAGTTCATTTACAGAGCTTCAGTCAAATGTAAATTAGATCTTCTGGTCTGCATTCCTGATTGTTTAGGCTGCTTATTTATTTCACTTAAGGTTTCCCAGTCAGTCAAACTGAAACTCTGCTGTCATTTACTTTACTTTAAATCTCAGTATATTCTGTCATTCTCTCTTCACGGAGTCTAGTTTCTGTGACCCTTTCTCTCCCGATCTTAAACTCATCCTGGTCATTCAAAGAGCCTTATTCAAGTCTTCATACCTTCACTATCATTAGCATATAGACTTCGCAGATTCTGTTTTACTTTCTTTGACTCTTGGGCCTCAGCTCTGCTACATTAGCTCTTTGCTTCATTCCTTTCAAATAATCTCTCCTTAATTAATACAGTAATGCCAATGAGATACCACGACTTATCTACTTCACACTTTGTTGTTTCTAAAAAGAAGACATCAACATTAATGCTAAAAAGATAAATTCAATATGTTTTGATGGTGTTTTTACGGTTTTCACCCCTACATCAAAGATCCACAGACATCAATATTGTATTCAAGAGACATTATATTTGAAACAATAGATATGGAATACTGGCTGCCCAGTGAAGAAAAGCAAAAGGAAATAAAAGGCAAATTAAAGAGTTACTATGTAATGTTTATGCATTTATATGCAAACTCGCTGACTTCCTCTGTTACTCAGCTATAAAAGCTTTACATCAGAATGTGGTGTTGAGTTCACATCATGACACGTTCATCAAAAAACATGTTTTTTGCAGCTCTCTTACTGCTCTTAGCAACTTCATGTGAGTCTCTTTTGATAACATTCAACAGTATCTGTTTTATGATATAACCTGTAATTTCTCACAAAAATTTTTCTTTTTTAACAGGTGTGAAGTGTGAACAGCTGACACAGCCAGCCTCAGAGACTGTGCAGCCAGGTCAACGTCTGACCATCACCTGTCAGGTCTCTTATTCTGTTACTGGCTACTACACAGCTTGGATCAGAAAGCCTGCAGGAAAAGGGCTGGAATGGATTGGGATGGGAGTTGGATCTACAACATACTACAAAGATTCACTTAAAAGCAAGTTCAGTATTTCCACAGACTCTTCCAGTAAAACAGTGACTTTAACTGGACAGAATCTGCAGCCTGATGACACAGCTGTGTATTACTGTGCCAGAAACTCACAGTAACACAAACAACCAGCAGCTCTGTACAAAAACCTGTCAGAGCCTCAACGTGTAAATCCACCAGAGGAGGCGCCCTCAGACCACTTTTAAAGGAAGAGGCAGTCTGAATGGAAAAATGTGGGTTGAAATAATAATGTAGAAATAGTAATACTAATATTAAACATTTTGCATAAAAATAATGTTTCTATTCACCTCACAACAAAGATCTCTGTTTACTTTCTGGCCTGCATTCCCAGGTGTCTGGGCTAGTAGTCACTTCTTGCCATCACTGCAGGTTTGCCCTCTCAGTCAAACTCAATTATATTGCCATTACTCTGGTCCATTAATTTTCTTCATTGCCCTTTGCATGTCAATATGTCTTCATTAATTTTACTTTAAACTCAATGTATTCTGTCATTCTGCCTGTTTTGTGACTCTTTGCCTCCACATCTTAAACTCATACAAAGAGCCTTATTCAAGTCTCCATCTGCTTCATCTTTACCATGACTAGCAACAGGTTCTGTTTCACACCATTTCTGCTACATTAGATCTTTGCTTCAATCCTTTTAAAATAATCACCCCTTACTTAATATAGTAATGCCAATGAGATATTATAATTTTAGATACTTTGTACTTTGTTGTTGCTCCACATCAGTCCTGACATTGATAAGATAAACACAAGACACTAAATTTGGGAATATGTTTTGATAGTATGTTGTTCACCCCCCAGGAGAGTTACAGAGACATTCCTACTGTATTTAAGAGGAAACACAATTAAAACAGCATTAGGTATGGGAATACTGGCTGCACAAAGAGAAAAACAGGAATAGTAGAGAATAGAGAAGGAAAAAAGATAAATTAAAAGCAAACAAATAAATAATAAAAATTATTGAGATACAGTGGTTAAACAGTTATGTAGGCTGACATAGAAACAGAAATAATAACATAGAAATAATTAAATGGAGTCACAGGAAAACCTGCTTATAAAAATATGTCTTTAACAGGGATTCAAAAGATGAACGTGAGCTAACTGATCTCTTCGGGGAGAATATTCCAAAGAGTTGGTGTCCTGAGAGAAAAAGAAAAAAGAAAAAACAGATCACCCTTGGTTCTCAGTCATGATTGTGGGATGACCAGAAGAGCCTTGGGTGAGGACCTCAGGTCACAACTAGCGATGTAGGTATAAAGTGATCTAAAAGAAACCCTTAGATGCATAAACAGGTTAAAAATGACCCAGTGAGGTTGGTTTCTTGCAATATCTGATAAATATAAAGTTGTTATCATTTCATGTTCCAGCTATTTCTCAAAAAACATGTTTTTGATATCGTGTCCCTGACATTTTTAACTTACCTTTTATATATTTTACAAAATTGTGGTTTGGGGTAGTTCATCACCACTCAGAGCGTCCACATTCATTTCATGTGGAATTTCATGAGAACCTTTGATTATCATTAGTGTCACTGTCACAAATATATATTTATTTACCACAAAGAGTGCCACCCCTTATTTTCACCCACAAAATTATTTTTAAAGTCTGCCTGTACTTCTTTAATGCGTTCAGTTCATGTCACAGGGTGATCACCAAAAGCCTCGGAGTCCTATATTGTAGGGACCTAAAGGCAACACAGTATAACTCAGTGAATAGTGACAGAATAACTTTTTTTCTCATCAGACTGAATCCGCCCAACGAAGGTCTATGATTTTTGCTTCATGCAGAAGTACAAACAGTAATTTGTCCCAAATCTTAAACACTCTAACACAATCTTTTAAAAGACTCTGTTTTAGTGTGAACGTCTTTAACGACAACATTTTATGCCACATCAGTAATACATTTCAGAAAGATTTCAAATTCAAAATGTATTTGTATAGCACATTTAAAAACAACAGATACAACCAAAGTGCTTCACAATCGGCTAAAAACAAGAGAAAACAATAGAGAAACAAATATAGATAAATTTGAAACAAATACAGATAAATAAGAAGTAAGTGAATTAACAATAAAAAACATAAAACAGGCCTGATGGTACTCATACTGAACTCGAATTAAAAGTCAAAGTAAATAATGAGTTTTAAGATGAGAATTACAAGACTGAATAGACTGAAGTATGAATCTCCTCTGGCAGATTATTTCAGATCTCCTCTATACTTCAACTGAGACCTTGGCTGTGCTAAGAGCATCTGGCTATAGATGATCTCAGTGCTCTTTTGGGGTCATACATGTTGAGGAGTTTGTTTAAATAACTAGGCGCCGTATTATTTAAAACTTTAAAAGTAAGTAAAAGATTTATCAGTAGGAAAAAGGTCGGAAGAAAAGTCTTGTCAATATAAGAGTGAAGTTGAGTGGTGTTGCAAACAGTTCAGCATTTAATTCCAGTTTTGTTTCAATATTGTCTCATTATCCTCATTTCAATTTTGACTATTAAAGCTAATAATTGTGTCCCAAGCATAACTCATCTAATTCAACATTCAGTATTCAAAAAATTATATTTTTAATTTGCTACATATACAGCACATAGGGGAGAATTGAAACACTGTTTCTCTCTCACATTATTCTTAGGAAGAATTAAGAAAGATAAAGGACACTGCAGGGAAATATATGAAAGTCAAACCTATGTACATAGTGCAGTCGTGCAAGATAGAAATCCAATTAAATAAAAAGAGAGCATCTCGTGCGTTATACATTGACAGTAGTGCAGTGACCAACAGCAGCAAGTATGTGGTGCAAATGTTGCAGTTTCATAGACAATTAAAGATATGATTGTAACTTGTATGAGAGAGTGTATTACAGCAGCGGGCAGAGGGGGGAATGAAGTTGGTGGATGATGTTATTAAGCGGTCTAGCGGACCGAGCCCGGAGGCTCTGGTTCATCTTTCCCAAAGGCAGAAAATCAACCAAGTTTGTGAGGAGGAGTCAAAAATCAAATGCAAAACTCAAATCTTCCACCTCTACTTATGAGACTGAAAAGTGGATGAGAGTGAACAGATGACAAACAACTTACATAATGTATTACAGGACAGGGCTGCTGCTTTTAACTGTCTGCCTGGCAGGTGAAAACATCAACTGACATCTGTTTTATAAAACTTGGTTAAGATATGGTATATCATTTATTTTCTTTTGTGTTTTCACAGGTGTTGATGGTCAGACTCTGACTGAGTCCGATCCAGCAGTTAAAAGGCCTGGAGAATCTCACAGACTGACCTGTACAGCCTCTGGATTCACATTCAGCAGCTACTACATGGCCTGGGTCAGACAGGCTCCTGGAAAAGGACTGGAGTGGATCGCAAGAATTAGCAGCAGTGGGGGCAGCACTTGGTACTCTCAGTCAGTTCAAGGTCGGTTTATCATCTCCAGAGACAACAGCAGAGAGCAGCTGTATCTGCAGATGAACAGTCTGAAGACTGAAGATTCTGCTGTTTATTATTGTGCTCGAGAGGCACGCTGACTGGGGTTGTTCTTGCAGCTGTACAATATCATTCAGTAGTCCACCCTAGCTTGGTGCAGACCATACATACATGTTAAAATAAATTTTACCTTAACATTATTTTGACAGTGTTTTAGCCAATCCTGTTATATTTTATCTTATGCTTAATTTATTTTAATGTGCACCTTTTATTATTTTTGGTTCAAAATGTATTTAAAAATGGTTACAACTGAAAATATTTTTTGTCATATTTCAGGTCTTTGGTTTTTCTTTTTTTAATGGTTACAGTTTTTTTTTTAACTGTCTGTTCTTCTTTGAAAAAAAAATTGTATATACACAGCAAATTCAAAAGTGTTAAATTTTTTGGTGTTAATAGTCTTCTTGCAAAAGTAGAGTTAATTTTACTCTAAGTAGAGTCACATTCTTTTAATGTAACTCTGAGGTGTAAAATGATAGTAGTTAAAATCGAGTGTTAAAAATGAGTGT
Source organism: Rhamphochromis sp. 'chilingali' (assembly GCF_963969265.1). NCBI lineage: Eukaryota > Metazoa > Chordata > Actinopteri > Cichliformes > Cichlidae > Rhamphochromis > Rhamphochromis sp. 'chilingali'. The sequence goes on along the minus strand of NC_137942.1, from coordinate 19,803,212 downwards.
TTCTCTGTCAAATCTGGAGGTGTTACAATGGAAACATTAACTCTTGACCTCCTAACTCTGAACTCCTACAGGGGCTATGACACCAATAGAGTAAATTCACAGACTCCGCCCCCAGCACGGCTCCAATCGAAGCTGAAGTGAAGCCGTTTCAGAACATTTTGCTCTACATATTTGAGTTGTTTGCCATGCTTGGTAAGTCATTTTTTCAAAGATTGTTTCAATTATTATCATGAGCTTTTACTTCTGTGGCTCTTTGGAGTTGAGACAAAGCTGTGTGAAAGGCATTAGCCATGTTGCTCGGTGATAGCATAACATTCTGTTTTAGCTAGCTGAAAGGTATTGTTTGCGGGCAAATACCACAGCCTTGAAAAACAGCTTGCATGTGAATTTTCAGTCAAACTTTTGGTCAAATACACCTAAAACAATGTCTAGAATGTGAAATGTTGGTATAATGGTGCTACTTGAAGCCTGAAAACGATCGCCCATAAAAAAAAACGAGCAAACAGCAGTAGCAGGTGTCCTGACTGGATTCTACGTTAGCATAGATCCCTCCAGAGTTTTGTGCACACGGTTTAGGTAAAAATGAAAAAGGTTGAGGTTTTACATTTAGTTCAGTATTACCTGTTGCCTGTGTCCTTGTCTTTTGGGAAAATACTTTACACAAGTAATGGCTCAAAGAGGATTCCTTTTTTTTTTTTACTGTGCTGCAATTGATTACAGGATTATTTGTGCCATTAATTAGTGTCAACTAATTTTTATTCAATCTCCGCACAGGATATGCTTGTGAAGATGGAATATGGGGGAGAGCAGAAGTGCGTTGCAGTTCCACAAAGGGATGAATGAAGGACATGCATATTGTACTGAAGAAATAAGTGATGAGAATGCTGTTATTTGCATTTACCATGTCAGACCTTTTGATAAACACAATTCTAATGAAAGTGAGAACATGTACACTGTTACATCTTTCAGAAAATGTTTTGAAATTGTGGTGCACAGTTCAGAATAAATGTTTTTCAAAAACCATTGCATCTTTTTAGTAAATGTTTATTTCCAAAAGAAATTTCTAGAAGTTCAGAACAGTAAAATTCCCGCTTTTTAGAATGAATTAGAAAATAACTCTTAAGTAGTTAAACTAAAATACTCTTTGAGAGTTAATATATAAACTCTTAACACTAAGTGTTAAATTATCAACTCCAGACAGATTTGGTGTTTAACACTAAATCAGAGTTAATGTACCAACTCTCCAAAAAGAGTTAAATTAACACTCTCTGGTGTGGACCCATATAGACACTTTAATAGTGTTGAAATCAAATCTGACAGTGTTAATTTGGACATGCTGGATTTGCTGTGTACCATCCATGTCAATGCATTCTTTTCTATTCTTTTGAAGCTTTGTCCCGTTTGTGGTTTGTCTTCTTTCCATGTGCTTCACTTTCTTCCTCTTCATGCTTCTTCTCTACGCAAACTAAGTGCAACTCTGCTGCTGCTGATATTAGCAGCTTGATTCTTTTTAGTTACTTTGGATGTACCTGTAGTATCTCTGTCCATCTGTCACCTGAACAATTGTCACACAGGATGTTCATCTTTTTAAGATGTAACACATGAACTATGAGCTATTGCATAGTACACTCAAGTCACACTACACATGGTACATTCTTTGGTGTAATTAGCAGTGCCATCAAGTACTTGTGATACAAGACTGAGAACATTTGCTTCAAGTAAATCTCTTCTGAAGATGTATGTTTATATTTGCTTTTAAGAGAAGAACAACTTTCACAACTAACACAGAGAGTGTGTGACATGCCTTGTCACACACTAGCTGTGTATAATTTTTCAATTATACATTGAAAAATTATACATTTGAAAAAAAAATACCATGTTTTTATTGAAAACTCAAATGCAGTGCTTGACAGTATTGCATTTTTTTAATTGTGTTGATGCTGTTGTCACATCAGTAACACATTTCCCCATCAACATCATGTTTGTACACACATATACTTCACCACTAAAGGTAGTTGTAATACTCAACATAGTGACAATAAAGTATATTTTGATTATAACACAAAAACATTTTAGTAATCAAAAAAAATGCTATTTGTGAAACAAAGATCTAATAAAAATGCAGATATCATGCTGTCTGTATATCAGATGTGATAACAATAATGAATCAGGGGTTTTGATTGGTTATGCACTGGAGACCCCAGGGGTCGATCTTAAAAAAAGGTGTTACATGTCAAGGTGCAAAGTCAGTGCAAAACTTGGATGTGTTGTAACTATTTATATAGTATGACTGCAGTGAGGATGACAGAGTGGAATCGTCACACAGCTTGATGTAATGGATGCAAGAACAGGGCTGCTGCTTTCTATCATAATCTGGGCAGGTGAAGAGTTTCACTAATGTTTTGTCAAATTTGTAATCAAAATTTGATTAGAGATTATTTTCTTCATCTTCTTCTTTTTGTCCTTTTATTTGTTTGTTTTGTTTTGCTTTGACAGGAGTTAATGGTCAGACTCTGACACAATCTAAATCAGTGATTAAAAGGCCTGTAGAGTCACAGACTGACCTGTAGTTGTTCTGGATTCACATTCAGCAGCTACTGGATGGCCTGGGTCAGACAGGCTCCTGGAAAAGGACTTGAGATGGTTGCTTACATCGAAGTTACAAGCTACTCTCAGTCAGTTCAAGGAAGGTTTACCATCTCCAGAGACGAAGCAAACAGCAGGTGGAGCTGCAGATGGACAGACTGAAAACTGAAGATTCTGCTGCTTATTACTGTGCTCAAGAGACACAATAAGTGCACTGCTCAGTTTTCATTTTGTCAGCGATCCCAAGACAGAATTAGGTTGTTTATCCTTATTTGCTGTTTGTTGTTTTAATTATAGTTTGAAATACATTGAAAAATGTTCAACATTACCCAACAAGTCTAACCCCAAAACACAATGATTATGATATATCACACCAGTTATTTTGTGTGTGAAGTAGCAGAATAAAATAATACATGTGTTACAAATATTATTCAGTCAAAATTGGATCAAACATTCACGGATTAAAAAACTTAAATTCAAATTCAGCATATATGTTTCTTATTAGCTCTTTCTGGCTGTTCATTTTTAGCACTCTGAAATATCAGTCAGGTAAAATGCAAATTTAAATCCCCATTTAATTTGCCTGCACATTATTACTAGATGTCATTTAAAGATTGGCAGATTAATAATAAATGGTGATAAATAATCATGGCTGGTTAAAGGATGACCTTGCAGCGATTATACTGCAAAAATTAAAAGAAGTTAAAGGAAAAAAAATGAAGTCTCTGTCATGCTGGTTGAGATATTTTGCTGGCTTGATTTGAATCAGCTTATTCCACTAGGAAAATGGCTCACCAATCACTTGTTTATTCATTTTTTTCTTTAATTGTTGTTAATTATTTGAACGAGATTTACCTTTTTGGATGGATCATGGAGTCTGTAATAATTAATGAACAATTCAAATAAATTGTTAATTTGAAAACAAATCTGTTTGTATGTCTACATTTCTTTCACAGTACAGTACTAGTTACTAGTAGTATTTATTTGTTTGTATGTTGCTATAGATTTTTTATGCCTATATTAAAAGGCATGATATACATGCAAAAGTAGACTATTTATGAACTTGCAAGTTCTTACCTGCTATACCCAAAAAACTGAAAAGCTCCACTTAGATTTTGAATACCAAATTTCTCCTATGTTAAATCTGCAGAGGGAGGTCTATGCAAAGTTCCCTCCCTTATAAACACACCATCACCAGCCTTCCTTTACTGTGTTACATCTGTGTTACTGTGATTGTGAAAATATGGACTATATATTTTCCTGCACCTTTGTCCTTATAGTTTGGCTTCAGGGTAAAAAATAAAAATAAAAATTCTTTAAAACTACTGAATGAAAAAGTCTCATAGTAACTCTCTCTCTCTCCCCCCCCTTTTTTTTTTTTAACAGGAGTTTGGAGTGAGATCAAACTGGAGCAGTCTCCTTCTGAGGTGAAGAGACCTGGAGAGAGAGTGAAGATGTCATGTATCATATCTGGTTATAGCTTAACAAGCTACAATATTCACTGGATACAACAGAGGCCGGGCAGAGCTCTGGAGTGGATTGGGTGGATGAACACAGGAAGAAACTCTGCCTCCTATGGCAATTCTTTTCAAAGTCGTTTCATCATGACTGAAGAAGACTCCAGCAGCAGACAGTATCTCGAGATCAAGAGTCTGACAGCAGAAGATTCTGCTGTTTACTTCTGTGCCCGACAAAGCACAGTGACTGAGGACAGAGTAACACCTGCACAAAAACCTCAGTGACTGCTCAGTTTTCTCTTCACTTGTAAACAAACTTTATGTATCCATATTTGCTTTTATTCATTAATCACACATCAACATATTAATGTAATGTGCAAATATTTTTCTTTTTCTTTTTTAATGTTCCTACATTTTTTAATTTATTAATTAATATTTTGCTTGCAAAAGATAGCAGCTGAACCATAGCGCTTATTAAGATTTTTGTAAAATTGCTTGAGCAATGGTTGTTTAAGCAACAACTGCTTTTGATGCTATTGGTCTACCAGTGGTTCCAGTGGAAACAGTGCTGTTGGCCGAAGAGAAGAGAGAAGACGGGTGAAGCATTTTAGGAGGCAGCAAGAGAAAAAGAAAGGCAGGAGAGGAGGTATTTTAAATGTAGGGACTATGACTGGTAAAGGTAGGAAGCTGTCTGATGGAGAGAGTAGCATGGATGAAATGGTAGATAGTGTTCCTAGTGGAGAGAGAGAGAGAGTGGTGATTGGAGCAGACTTCAAGGTGATGAGTTGTTGGATAGGTATGTTGCTAAAGAGAAAAATGAAGAAAAATAGATGGTAGTGGATCTTGCCAAAAGCATGGAAATGGCTGTGGTGAACACTTTAAGAAGATGGAGCAACAAAGAGGGACCTATAAGACTGGATATGCACACAGGTGGATGCTATACATACGGTAGAGAGAGACGTGAGAAAATGTGGCTTATATTGTATGGTAGTCTTTGGTAATCAGGAAGAGGAAGCAAGTAAAGGTAAAGCTAAGGATTAAATGGAAGTTGAATACAGAAGAATGTTGCACAGAGTTCAGGGATGACCGCAAACCTGCTTTATATCTTTTCCTGCTTGAATTTCAAAATTACCAGATAATTTGGAAAATACAGCTGTAGTGCTGAGGTGAAAGGCCAATAAGATGTCTGATGTATACTCTGGACAGAGGAAAGATGACAAGTAGACTCGGTGATGGAATTGGGGAAGTACAGAAAACTATTTAAAGGACGAGATTAGCAAAAAAGATGCGGCACAGAAAGAGGCAAATGAAGAGGAAAATGCTGAAATTGAGTTGTATGTAAGGCTGGACACGCAAAGGAAATAATGTTATGATTTGTATGAGTTAGCGAGGAGGAGAGATCAAACAGGAAAAGGCACAGTTGCTTTTAATGGAGAGAATGTGTAGCATGAAGACACTGCTGTATATTACTGTGCCAGAGAGTCACATTAACACAAACCATCAGCAGACCTGAACAAACTCTCGGCAGCGTTTAAACATTTGTAGGATGATATCACCAGGGGACCACTCTCAGCTCATTTTTAGAGTAATAAGAAACCGACTTTAACAGAAATCCATGTGGTTATCTTAGTCTTCCAAAGAGTCTAAATCAAAAATGTTTGTTTCTCAGTTTGTTTTCAGGGAGGTTTTTATAGCATAATTTAATATATATAGTGCAATATTCATTTGTAGACTTAAAGTGGTTGAATATGTTTCTTTTATAATAATCAGTTCTAAATAGAAACAAGAGAAGTAAAAAACATTTAGTGATCTACATTTGGCTACATTCTTCAGACAGATGAAACCAAGATCAACTTCTACCAGAATGATGGCAAGAAAAAAAGTATGGCGAAGAGATGGGACAGCTCATTATCCAAAGCATAACACATCATCTCTAAAACACTTTGGAGGCAGTGTGATGGCTTAGACGTGCATGGCTGCCAGTGTCACTTGGACACTAGTGTTGTGTGATGTAGACACAGGACAGAAGAAGTTAATTGAATTTTGAGGTTTTCAGAGACATACTGTCTATACAAATCCAGCTAAATGCAGTCAAACTGATTGGGTGACGTTTCATAGTACAGACGGACAGTGACAAAAATTATAGAGAAAAGGAACCCAGGAGTCTTTGCCAGGAAAATGTTTTCAGAAAGTATTAGAAATGAAAGTTTTATTTTCAAGTAATTGTATTTGTCCAATTCCTTTTGAACCCCTGAAATGAAGGGATAGTGTTTAATATGCTTTAGTTCCTCACAATTTTATGCAGTCTTTTTGTTCAACCCAAAGAATTAAAGATTTCAGTCTGTACTTCAACCACATCTGAGCTGTTTTGTTTAAAATTGATTGTGTTAATGTGCAACCCAAAAACAAAACCTTTTTCTCTGTCCAAATATTTATGGACCTAACTGTATCTATTTAACATCATTAGCAAATGTATTCTTTACAATATGACATTTCATATCCTTTTATGCTTATCAAAGCAATCCTTGATTCTAAATTGTATGATGAAATTAAAAATATAAATAAATATGTTTGAAAAAGTTTTAAAGAGATAAATGAAAAGTATGGTGTTTCACTCCCATAAATGACTCTATTTATCCCTCTGCTGCAGTGAGAAAAAGATTAGTGGACAGAGAGAGACACAACTGAGGAAGATGAACTGTAGGACAGCAATGCTATTTCTAACTTTCTAGATTGGTTACTGAAAGAAACTCCGTCCCGGGTCTGGTCCGTGGATCGGGTTTCCCCGAGGCGTGGGCGTCTATAAGCAGAGTTTTGTCTTTACCCTATAAGATTCAAAATTATTCTTAAGTAACACTCAGCAATATATTCTCAAGTAGCACTCAGACATGCCGTCAGCGGGTTAGTTACGACGTCGGGAGCAGTTAGGAGAACAAAATGATACAGAGACTGTTCAGGTTGCTTTCCCAAAATCAACTCAAAGTTTTATTCTTTTGTGCAGCGGTATTTATAGGCAGAAAGTTCGTGTGTCAACAAGTTTCAAGTTAAAACCATATAAGGAAGGTCCCCCAGCTCTGAGAGAGGCCTTCTACAATCGTATCTCAACATACCTTTGACAGGTCCGTTAAACACTAAACAGTTAGAATCCTTTGTTCTACAATTGCAGTAAGATGCACTCTCAAGGCCTATAAATCTTATACAGAGGTCTCCTACATCTGTGAGTTCTGACACAACCCAGATGGTCTTCACATAAACATCTTCTGCAAGGGAGTGATAAGTAAAAGAGTGATTTGTTGGTGTTTTCCCTCCAACCTTAGTATCTACTTTCACACCATAAAATCTTGAGTTGACAAGGCAAGAGAAAATGATGGTTAACATAAAGAGCCTTGTTGAGTCACAGAATCTTCTGTCTAATATCATCAGAAAAGCAAAAAAAAAAATACCCAGTAAATGCTCCCATAATACTAAAATATCTAACAGTTACACTTATGTTGACATTTACTTTATTGAGTTGTACAGCCTCTGGATTGATTACATTAGCAGTGATGGGGGCATTGCTTGCTACTCTCAGTTATTTCAAGGTCTTTTGACAACAGCAGATAGCAGCTGTCTCTGCAGATGAACGGTTTGAAGACTGAATATTCTGTTGTTTATTATTGTGCTCAACACTCTGTGATCTCAACTGTGCAAAATCCTACAGTCCTCATCACTGCTACATGTATCTACTAGGATCATTTTTTTTTCTTTTGAGTGGCTAAAGAAAAGTATATAGTTAAGATTTACTCAACATGTGTGTGTTCAGATCCCATACTAATATGAATAATTGTTCAATCAAAAATATATATCAAATGTCTTCCATTATTCTTTCCAGAATAGCAGTTCCGCCATTTTTTTTATTGTTATTAATGCACTTTTTTAACTCTAAAATCCAAACCAAATGCTCTGAGATTCGCATTTTTCACAACTGCATTCATCTTTTCTGTACTCTCTTCTATGATGATGAGTATAATCACTAATCCAGCAGGGATTGAGTGCTGATGGACACAAACTATTAAGCTATTAAAAAGTCAAAGAACTAGTTGTTGATTCAAACCATTTACACAGGAAAGCTGAAAACTGCTGAATTCCTTATAAAGATGGAAGACTAAAGAGATTGCTTCTGGGTAGACATTTGTGATCAGACAGTAGGTCAGACAAATGCAGGGAGGGCTGTTATTGCAGCCATTATTCCAAATACATTGACAATTTGTCTGTCAGTGATTATGAAACAGATAAAATGTTTCTTTCACTGAAAATATCGAAAAATAAACAGAATCAATTAGCTGCAGGGTTTAACTCTGCTGAACAGGTGAAAATGCACACTTCTAAATGCAATAAAAGCCTGGACAGTCTTTAACACCTGATCACAGACCTGCTCAAATGCTCAGCATCCAGAAACACACAGCCCCAGAAAAGTAATATATGTAAATAAATTAGTACTACCAAAATTAACACGTTAACACAAAATCAATGCGATTCAAATATGTAACGCAATTAACGCATCTGGAGTGTAGAATGACTCCAAAGGGGTGTCCAAATTCATAGGCTGCATCCTCCTGAGGACTCAGCCTTTGTGGTATACGTGGGCTGGGTCCTCAGGAGGCTGGGTAAATTCTCGATCATATCACACTTTTGTTTAATCAGTTTTCTGTTTGACGTTTTTTCAGCTGTGTGAAAACTTTACAACTTTAATGTCAGCCAAACTGATTTACTCTAAACAAATAAAACACTGTAAAAACCCAAACAATAAAAATTTTAAGTTATCTAAGAAACTTACATATCATGTTTACCCTGAGTAGCGAAAGACTACGGGGGGTTTGAAAACAATGTGCCAGGAGTGCAACGGTGAAAACAGCCGGCTAGCTAATGAGCTAGCTGAGTGGGTAACAGACGGCTCCGAAAATGTCGGAGCACTTTTGCAAATATGTGATGTCTTGATAGCAGCAGCAGATATTTGAAGTTTACACAGCTACATTTTCCCCTGAAAATATCTTAAAAGTTTATTTTGTGACCCATATAGAGTACTTAGACTAATATTAAAACTAAGTAGTTGCTGCCATTGTTGGAAACTGGAATTGGTTGGGCCGCGCTATGAATTCTGGGATATGGTGGGCCACGAAGAATACACCCGACCCATCCTTCAAATCTGGGGAAAAAGAGGATGCATTTTTTGACTGCATTTTTGAGGAGTCTGAACAGCCTTCGTTGTGGCGTTGTGATGCGCAAATGTACCAGTTGATCTGGTAGTGATGGGCAGCTGAACTCAATATGGAAGATGATAAACGCACATTGGCCCTCTCGATGGGAAATTTGAGTATTAAAAAAGAACAAGATGGAACAGTCGACCGACATAAAGTGTTATGCACATTATGCAAGAAGGAATTTTCTTTTCACCGAAGCACTTCCTGTCATGATTCTGCTGTGTGGCAGGCAGGAGAGGACCCAAACGCACACTCACGGGGACACGGGGAATAAACTCAGAGAGCACAGCTTTATTGCTGGAAAGGCAGATCACGGGTAATACAAAACTAAACTGGGAAAAACTAAATATAAAGCTCACCAAGAAACACAGGGAGAATCACACACAGCATGAGGGAGAACGCAACACCGAACTGAGGGAGACGCAGACATAAATACACAGAGGGTTAACGAGGGAAGTGGGAACACACGGGGAACACAGCTGACACAGATAACCATAACGAGACAGGGCAGGAGCGAACACAACATGACGCATACTGACGAGAGACTGTCAAAGTAAAACAGGAAGTACACGGAGGTTCAGACAGGAGGAGAGAGAGCACGGGGAGAACACAGACATAACGGGCTGGGGAAAACATGGAATAAAACACAAGGAGAGACGAGGGCTCACAGATACACAGGGGCACACAGGAGGTAACCAAATAAGGAACATCTTAACTAAATAACCTAGGAACCAAGGCATAAATAGGGAACAAAATACAAAACACACAAAAACTAAGAATACTGGGCCAACATGGCCCAGGACCATGACACTTCCAGCTTAAAATATCACATTGACATGAAGCATACGTTAGTCGGGGATGCTGCTAGCACTTTGGCTAACGCGTCACCCAGCTTGCAACAAACCACTCACAGAGCATCAGGGACTCAGTAAGTCTACCTCTGAAATACTGACTCTCACAATTGCCAAGTGGATTGCAACAAACTGCAGACCTTTTATATTGTTGAGAACACACACTTTAGATAGCTTTGGTTCCTCATTTCAAGGACTTGAAGTGCCTCCCAAAGAGTGACAGAGAGAGAGTGGATAAATGTTTACAGAGTTTTTTGTTAACCTGAATGTTCAAGATGTTAAATAAACATGTTAAGTGCTTATATTTTCCCTTTTTTTTCCAAGTCTGTTTGCTCATGCAAAAGGAAACACGATTAATATAGAATAAAAATGAATGATATTTAATCATGATTAATCAAAATTAATCCACAGCACTAATATATATTATAGATTAGTGTATACTTACCTATTAGTAGGTTTATAGGTTTTTTAAAATGTAGTATTCCACAGGAGAGAACCTTTGCTAACATTGAAGAAAACTATTCAAATTCTCTTTGAATTTAAGCATACATTCATTCTGTTTATTCTGCGTTTATTTATTATATTGCATAAATGTCAGTTACAAGCTTAAATATAAAGTTTAAAAAATATAATTGTAACCAGGATATTGATCAAGTAATTGCGATTAATCGTGATTAACTACAGAAAATTGTAAGATTAATTAGTTATGTTTTATTATATTTGACAGCACTAAAATAAATATAACAAATACTTTCTCAAATTGTTCCAAATAAATGTATATGTAAAGGTCTATACATGCCAAGGCTCAATAATAATAACAATAATAATATTCTAAGGTGCATTATAAAAGATGAACTGAACTACAGTTTTCTTTTGGTATAAAACTACTAATTTCTCTTTCATGAAAATGTGTGGGAGCCCCAACTTCATTGGATTACAATGTATTCATAATCTGCATCTGTTTTCTGTATTTGTGTGTGTTTTTCAAAGCTGCAATGCACTGAACTACCTGTGCTATTATACCAAACAACTCTTAAATGTGCTGACGTACAGGGTATAGAATGTGACCAAATGCAGTTATTTGTTAACTGATCTGTTCTGAAATCAAAATGTCACACGCATATAGTCAGAGAATTATTTCACATGACAGCTTTTTTCCTGAGACCTGAGGATGTCCTAAAATGCACACCGTATCATAGTTTCCAATACCAGTGCTTTAAATGTTTGATTACATGCAAACTTTTTGACTTCCTGTTATTCATGTATAAAAACATGACATCTGACTGTGGAGTGGAGTTCGCAGCACATTGAGTGCACAAACAAAGATGTTTTCTGTAGTACTTTTACTGCTCTTGGCAGCTGAATGTGAGTCTGTTTAAATCGATCATAGTCAGCAGTTGTTCCTATTGTGAATTTATTACAAAACATTTTAATTTTTTTGCAGGTGTGAAGTGTGAACAACTGAATCAGCCAGCCTCTATGTTAGTGCAGCCAGGTCAGCATCTGACCATCACCTGTCAGGTCTCTTATTCTCTTGGCAGCTACTACACAGCTTGGATCAGACAGCCTGCAGGAAAAGCACTGGAGTGGATGAGTCAGGATACAGCTGTCAAAGATTCACTGAAGAACAAGTTCAGCGTTGAATTAGACTCTTCCAGCGACACAGTGACTTTAAAAGGACAGAATCTGCAGCCTGAAGACACAGCTGTGTATTACTGTGCCAGACAGCCACAGTAACACAAACCATCAGCAGACCTGCACAAAAACCTTTCAGAGTTTAAGCTGCTGTACCACAACACCACCACAGGAAGAGCCAGTTCACTCTTAAAAATGTCATTGTACAGTTTGCACTGATACAATAAATGCTAATAATATGTAATGAAACTTGTGAGAGTAGATTATCGCAGTACTAGGGATTTAGTTGTATTAATAGTAGTAAAACATTATATTCATTATTCATTTAAGTAGGTCATAGTTCAAGCTACTAAACATTCACACATAGAGCACACACACATAGAACTGGGAGAATAGGTCAGAGGTGTATGTGACAAGCAGAGGTGACAGAAAGCTGCCATTAGTGGGATAAGAAGTTGGTAATCCAAAGCAAGGAGAATATAGTGTGCGAAGAAGTGGGCAGCAAGCAAGGACACGAGATAGGGAGACAGGAGATAGAGAGGGATCCGCAGGCACCTAGTTTTGAGGGACAAGGGTTGTTGATGTCTATGTATAAATGTGTGCTGCTGGGACTGCCCCAGCAGATTTTGATGTTGGATGCTGGACTGTGAAAATCCCCAAGTACATGTAATAAAATTAAATGATTGTTTATTTTGAAGAAAAACAGGAATGGAATATTACACTGTTTTATGATGCATTATGCTGCTGATTTATAAGAAATGCTGTTTGTGTAGAATCATGGCCTTATTTCTGTGATTAGGGAGAACAAAACATAGTGCACAGGAAGCCAAGGTCGTAACTGAAGCTCACTGAGAGGGAGAGAAAGAATGTGAATGTTTAGGTTTTATGACTTTCGAGGGGGGTTGAGGCTATAAGAGTTGGGTCTGCACATCAGCAGGCCCACTAGTTCAGACTTATTCCCATAAAGAAAGCAAGACAGAACAGCGATCGATCGGTTTTCACGTGCTAGCAAGGAGAGGATCTCAGGGCAGCCCTTCTGCCCTCGATTTTAGATAACTGGGAAGAACCAGCACCCCACTGCACCCTTTTATTTTGTGACACACAGCTTCACAAACACCCATTGTAAAACCCTCCTATGGTCAAAAAAGGTTAAAACACTGTGTGTGTATGCCTGTGCACGTGAGTGAGTGTGTGTGTGGATGGGGGTGCGTTTGTGTGTTGAGGATGTGCCTACAGTTACACTATAGCCCCCCTTCACCATTCAACAGGCTGGGGAGGGGAATAGAAAAAGAAGAATGTCTTTGATCCTACAGTTTAAGGCAAGGCTTACAAATTTAAGTACAATAATTGCAAAATTTAACAATTTCAACCTAACAGTCAGAATGTGTGAAACTGTCAAACACTTCGAGATCTGCAGGTCCCCCTCCTGTGCACATTTCTCCTCCGGACGATTGAATTTTCCAAAGTGTTTGTATGGAATAAAGATTTGTATTGATTAAAGAGATTGTTGATTGAGCATTAAACACCGAGTGTTGTTCTTCCTTCAGCCCAAAGATCAAAGAATTGGGGCTTTGAACAAACTCAAAATATCCATCCATTCGCGTCCGCTTATCCTTTTCAGGGTCACGGGGGGCGCTGGAGCCTATCCCAGCTGTCATAGGGCGAGAGGCAGGGTACACCCTGGACAGGTCGCCAGTCTGTCGCAGGGCCAACACACAGGGACAGACAACCATTCGCACTCACATTCACTCGCACATTCACACCTATGGGTAATTTGGATTAACCAATTAACCTATCCCCACAAGCTGCATGTCTTTGGACGGTGGGAGGAAGCCGGAGTACCCGGAGAGAACCCACGCAAACACGGGGAGAACATGCAAACTCCACACAGAAAGACCCCGGCCTGATGTTGGAATTGAACTCAGGACCTTCTTGCTGTGCGGCAACAGTGCTAACCACCGTGCCACCGTGCTGCCCAAACTCAAAATAAAATAACAAAAATAGTCGGTTTGACTTATATTAAGTACTTACATAATTTAGCTGTTACAGCTGGCGTGGGTAGAAAACATCAAAGATACTTCAAGAACAAAAATGCAATATTCAAATGATTTAATGAAATGCAAATACAAAGTTCCCCTCAATTCCTCAAAATTGAGGGGAAACAAGAGCTCACTGCTCTTCAGTTCCAACATCAGCGGCGTTCTGCTGCTAACAGCTAGATCCTGTGAAAAACTGCTGGATCCACATAAACACAGTAGCAATGCTAGATAATCAAATAGGTAAAGACTAAAATGTTGATTTCTTTTTTCCACAGGTGCGTACAGTATTGATTTTACTCAACCAGACTCAAGCATTGTAGAGCCTGGACAATCTCTGGCTATCTAGTTATTCTGTAACTAGCTATGCAACAGCTTGGATTAGATGGCATGAAGCAAAACAAATAGACTAGATTCTCATGATACGGTCTGGTGGGAGCACTGACAAAAATGATGCTTTAAAAAACAAGTTCAGTGTTAGCAGAGACACTTCTGCTGAAACAGTGACAATAACAGGACAGACTCTGCAGCCTGAGGACACAGCTGTTTATTTATTTGATTGATTAATTGATAGATGAGAGATTAAAATAAAATTCTCTCAGAATTGTCAGGTACAAGTGTGGACTGAACATAAACTTTTAAGAAGTATTGCTCAACACCACTTTAAAAAATGACAAGAAACACTGACTACTTTGAAGCAAGATACGATACAAGATATGGTGACATAAGACCTTTGTAAAAAATAAAATAAAAAATAAATAAACCACAAACACACACAAAGAAAAAACTAATTAAATTTATAACTTGGGAATTTTCTCTGAAATGTATGAAATGCTATTTGCTGTTCTCACTGAAGATAAACCAGCATTGAACTGAGTGAGAATAGTAGCTGTAAGCAAAACAAATATCTGTACTTTTCTACTCCTTACATTTTCAAAACAGGCTTGTTGCTTTTGGTTTAACACATTTGAGGCGAGGTACTTGTTCCACTTCACTGCAAGCCTTTAAACATCAAGCCAATTTGAGCCTAAACAGTAACACATGAAAAACAATCATGTTCATGTGTTCATCACTTGAGATAAAAAGAGATAAAAGAGGCAAAATCGCATGCAATAGTCAGGGGTTAAAGTGATATGTTTTTTTTGTTGTTGCTAAAATGAGTGCAGATGTCGCTACAAACAAGAAGCAAGAGGAGCATAAAGGGAGTAATGGGTTTTTTTAGCAGACAATTTCAAATGCAGTTTGTTGCAGGTGTGTTGCTAGCTAAAGGTCCAGCTGTTGTATTTTACAGGGAGAGAAAAGAAAGAGAGCTAACCTTACTCAGAGATGGAGAACGATAAGAAAGACAGGGAAAGAAAAGAGCAGAAGTCACCCTCTACAATGTAGGCCACAGAAAACAGAACTATGTTTAAAAAGACTTTTCTTCTTTTTCTTTGATCATTTTCTACATAAGTGATTGAAGGGAGGGAGAGCCTTCAGTTTTCAGGCCCCTCTTCTGTGGAACCAGCTTCCAGTTTGGATTCGGGAGACAGACACTATCTCTACTTTTAAGATTAGGCTTAAAACTTTCCTTTTTGCTAAAGCATATAGTTAGGGCTGGACCAGGTGACCCTGAATCCGCCCTTAGTTATGCTGCAATAGACGTAGGCTGCCGGGGGATTCCCATGATGCATTGAGTTTTTCCTTTCCAGTCACCTTTCTCACTCACTATGTGTTAATAGACCTCTCTGCATTGAATCATATCTGCTATTAACCTCTGTCTCTCTTCCACTGCTATTTTTAACTCTCTGCTGGGCAGGTGAAGATTTTCACTCGTAATTAGTTGTTTTGCCTTGAAAAATAACAACTTGTGTTGTAACTATGTTATTTTTCTTTTTCATCTGACAGGTGTTGATGGTCAGACTCTGACTGAGTCTGAACCAGTGGTTAAAAGGCCTGGAGAATCCCACACACTGACCTGTACAGCCTCTGGATTCACATTCAGTCACTACTGGATGGCCTGGGTCAGACAGGCTCCTGGAAAAGCACTGGAGTGGGTTGCAAGCCATTATAACAGTGCTAACATCCACTACTCTCAGTCAGTCCAAGGACGATTCACCATCTCCAGAGACAACAGCAAACAGCAGCTGTATCTGCAGATGAACAGTCTGAAGACTGAAGATTCTGCTGTTTATTATTGTGCTCGAGATCCACAGTGACAGCTGCGGGCTGAGCAGTTGTACAAAATCCTGCCATTATTCTTTTTTCTTTTTTATTGTATTAATTGATCCCAAGGAAGTGCTACGTGCTTATGTTTATTTCAGAATCAGAATATCTTTATTGCCATTGTACTAATACTTAGTGCAATACTTTACAGTCGCTTCATTCACAATATTGCACTTTTCCCTTTAATTCTTATTCCCAGTAAAGTCTGCAAAGGACGTAGATCATCACTTAGTTACACATTGTTTAATCCTCAAAGATGACAATCAAGAAACTATAACCTTAAATACATCCATCATTAGTTATTATGAAAGTGTTAAAAAATACCCTAAAGGTCATTCTTTTAGCCTGAAATTGTATGATTTTTACTATAATGACTCAAAATGCACAAAAAAGAAAAACTGTGTTCCTGTCCAAGGTAAAATTTGACCAGTATCTATTGAAACAGAGGATAGAGCTATTGGTGTATGTTGGTTGTTTTAGGAAATCTGTGAAACTGTACATGCTGTTTTTGTGTCTGTATGGGGCAGTGGTGACAGTAATCACATTTGCTCAGCTCCTTTGAAGAATCTCAAAACAGTTAAATAGTAAAACAGCATGAAAACCTGTTCACAAACAATATGACTACACCACTGTGCTCTAAAGTCCATCACACATGAAAACACATGAACAGAGGGTTACCGACCATTTCTACAAATACAGCTAAATTATTCAGTTTGCTTCTGTAAACCAGTGATTCTACATGTTATGTATGTTAAAGCAGGAATAACATAATGTTTATTTGTTAAACTAGAGTTGAATTATAAAGAAAGAAAGAAAGAAAGAAAGAAAGAAAGAAAGAAAGAAAGAAAGAAAATAAATTAACCGTTTGAATTAGAAATCAACAAATTATTTTCTGTTATATTATTATTATGAATTTGATGCCAGGCTGAAATCAGTGACCAAGAAGGGCCATCAATGCCTGTGCTTTCACAAGTAAGGTGTAATAGGACCAAACACTTAGCTTGTCCCAGTCTAATAGTGTTCTTAAATTGATTCATGTGATACCTGTACTTGTATATTTTAGTAATTTTTACTGATTAATGTCTTGTGTTTTTGTATGTTTTGTGCATTTTTCTGTATCCTGTGTGTGAATAAAATTTTTGATCTAGATTTGTATTGTTTTGTTGTTTTTATGTTGTTTTTGTTCTTCTTCTTTTTGTGGATGACTTTTGTGTGCCTGTCTGTGAACCAGGTTTTTCAGTAGGAACAATACAATGACTGAAGTGAACTGAACTAAATTGATGAATGAATCAAATGTATTGAAAAATCTAAATGTGAACTGTAAGAGGATAATTGTCACATCTACATCAGCTCTTTCCTTTCTGTAAGGAGGAGTCAATGCAAAACCTGGCTGTCTTAAACCTACTTATGTGACTGCAGGGAAGACGAGAGTGTGGGGTCATAATTCAGTTTGACATTGTTGGGAGAAAACTCTGCAAAAAACCCAGGAGAAATAAAGACACAATGAGACAAAGTTACTTTCTTTGCAAACGTGTACACGGGTGAGCTGCTGAGAACAACTCACAACATGAACAGAGGCTTGGCAATTTTTATAGGCACAGATTCACAGAGACAGTGAGAACAGGATAAGAAAATAATAAACAGATAAAATAAACAACTCCATACATGGTGCTAGTCTCGTCAGCAGAGAGCTGGGAGAGATAAAGCAATCTAAAACAATATGTCCCAGAAACAATATGTCTTTGCTGGGAACGTCTAAGAGACACTTCTAAACTAATCTAAGCACAGACAAAGGGCATCTTGTACATTTAAAAGAAGGTAAAGAAACATAGAATCATTTTTCCTCTAACAGACATGATGGACATAACGAGAGGACTGCTGCTTTTTATCACTTGGGCAGTTTCACTGATACTGAGTTATATTTGCCTTCAAACAATTAACCAGTTTACAGCAAGTGACTGTTTTAGTTGTTCTGACAGGTGTTGATGGTCAGACTCTGACACAATCTGAACCAGTAGTTAAAAAACCTGGAGATTCTAATTCACTGACCTGTACAGGTTCTGGATTCACATTCAGTGACTACTGGATGCACTGGGTCAGACAGGCTCCTGGAAAAGGACCGGAGTGGGTTGCTGGGATCAGTGAGACTAGTGGTTATATTCACTACTCTCAGTCAGTTCAAGGCCGGTTTACTATCTCCAGAGACAACAGCAAACAGCAGGTGTATCTGCAGATGAACAGACTAAAGACTGAAGATTCTGCTGTTTATTATTGTGCCCGACAACCACAGTGACCAGGATGGAACCAAATCATTTATGGTTTAAACAGATATCAAACAAATAGTTTTCAAAGGTTTTCAGTCAAGGTCACATCATGACAGTTGAAGAAATTATCTTCCTGTCAGCTTTAATTTCAGTTGGGTGAAGTCAAGCTGAAGTCAAGAAGTCAAAAAGAAAAGCACCTTTGGTTATCTAAACTCTGCACCACCAGAGGAGAAGCCCTAAGACCACAGATTGTTTCAGGATCAGTTCACTGGTAAATGTAATGAGTTTCTTATAGCAAATAAAACACAACATGTATTTTATACATAATTGATTCATATTATGCACTCAACCCATTTTTATAAAGAATTCCGCAAAGTATACAAAGGCTAATCCATTAAAAAACACACACAAACAAACAAATGATCAAACAAACACATAATTCAACTGGCCATCTCCCTTTCAAAATCTTAGTTATGTCCAGTGTTTATGTTTAGAATCCTTCTAAACACTCCTTCAGACGTCTGTCTAAAGATGTGGTGATGAGACTGGAGTGTCCAACTATAAATAGACTGAATAATTTTAAGTGGAAAAGTCCACAGATTAAAGCCTAATGCCAGCATGTCAGGTGACAGGTGAGACCATGAGTATGCTGATCTTTTCTTTTCTTTCTTTCTTTTTTTTTTTTTTTGCAATTCACATGTTTTTGTTTCATGAATTTATAATTTTATTTAACAAATAAAAGTAAATTCTATTGCATAGTCATCACTAAGGCTTAATGAATACAAATAAATGTAAGAGACAAAAACATGTAATTTGTGCATCATTTATGGTGCTGTATTTAGCATTACAATTAGACTTCTGATGTAGTCTGTTAGTTGTGTGTGTGTATCTAGCTAATGTTACAGAACGGGTGAAAGTATAACCCAGGTACATCCCAGGGAGAGAAAAGGATGACAGAAATGTTTTGTTTAATAAAGGCATAGACTGCTTTGATAAACTGTCTGATATATGATCTAGGTAAGTTATATAAGTGCGAAGTTGTGTTTTTACATATTGTGAAAAACGATAAAAAAAACAACCTAACTCATTAATATATTATTGAGCATATCACATCTTCTCAATAAATTATTTAAATTAAGAATATACACTTCTTTTATACCCTTTCATCCCAATACAAACGGAATATTTGCTAATCACAGGATTCTGTTTCTCTCTGTGAAGTCAGGCAAACATTTTGGGAAATGCCAAAAATGTTAATTGAGATAAACATGATTTAAAAAGCCTTTATTATTCTTCACTCTTTAGATGTTGGACACAAATGTCTGAGAGGAGGAGTCAATGCAAAAACACAGAGAGCTTCTTCATATCTGAGCGCAGGGATGATGACAGAAATCAGACTCATCTCAACATGATGGACTGTAGGATAAGACTGCTGTTTTTAACTCTCTGCTTGGCAGGTCATGGGTTGTTTTTTGTTTTTTGTTTTTTCAATGGTCTAAAATATTTTGTTACATGCTTTAAAGTTATGCAAGTCACTCATTTTCTCATTATTTTTATAGGTGTTAATGGTCAGACTCTGACAGAATCTGAACCAGCAGTTAAACAACCTGGAGAGTCTCACAGATTGACCTGTACAACATCTGGAATCTCATTCAGCAGCTACGGTATGGTCTGGATCAGACAGGCTCCTGGAAAAGGACTGGAGTGGATTGCTTATATCAGCAGTGGCAGTGGTAGCATCTACTACTCTCAGTCAGTCAGAGGCCGGTTTACCATCTCCAGAGACAACAGCAGAGAGCAGCTGTATCTCCAGATGAACAGCCTGAAGACTGAAGATTCTGCTGTTTATTATTGTGCCCGAAGGTCACAGTGATAGAAGTTGGTTAAGCAGCTGTACAAAATCCTTCAGGTTTTATTTTATTGCCTCCCCACCTTCAATAAAACATAACAACTTTACGCCTAATGTAAATCAATAAATGACACGAAAACTGACGGACCTTTACTGACAGTTTGTTACATTACCTCGATACTTTAAAAAAAAAGTCTGACATTCAAGAGAGTTTCTCCAAGAAATGGCATTACATATTTAAAACTCTTTTTTTGTTCTTGCAGGAGTTTGGAGTGAGATCAAACTGGAGTAGTCTCCCTCTGAGGTGAAAAGACCTGGAGGGAGAGTGAAGATGTCATGCATCATATCTGGTTATGACCTGACAAGCTATTATTTGCACTGTATTCGACAGAGGCAGAGCTCTGGAGTGGATTGGTAGGATGAACACAGGCTCAAACTCTGCTGACTATTCCAGTTCTTTTCAAAGTCGTTTCATCATGACTGAAGAAGACTCCAGCAGCAGACAGTACCTTGAAGTAAAGAGCCTGACAGCCGAAGATTCTGCTGTTTACTTCTGTGAAAGACAAAAGGGCAGTGATTTTGATGAAATGAAAAAAAAAATTACTCATTTTGAGAAGAAAGAGAGAGTCCTTTCAATTATGAAGGGAAGAGTTACACAATGCAAAAAGTAACAAGGAAAAAGCAACGATAGAAATATAACAGTGAAAACCAGCTAGTTCATAACATCATATGCTTTTATCTCCTTCCTAAAATAAGAAGAAAATAAAGAATAGAGAATACGTTGTGTAAGTGAGTTTTGAATACCAAAAGGCTCCTGTAGACGGAAATCTTTAGTAGGTTGTATAAAACCATTACCATAAACTCTCATCTAATTACTTTCATTCATACAAATACTTAAATTTTAGTTGTCTCGGTTATATGTGTTATATTCTTGATTGTGTAATTAATTTCAAAGTTAAGGAAGGATATATTCATTATTCTATTCTTTTTATTCATGATCACATGATTTTTTTCTCACTGGAATTTGGAGTGAGGTCAAACTGGAGCAGGATCCCTCTGAGGTGAAAAGACCTGGAGAGAAAGTGAAGATGTCATCTATCATATCTGGTTATACCTTGACAGGTTAAAAATATTGGCTGGATATGACAGAGACCAGGGGGAGCTCTGGAGTGGATTGGGTGGATGAAAACAGGCTCAAACTCTGCTACCTATGCCAGTTCTTTTCAAAATCGTGCAATCATGACTGAAGAAGACTCCAGCAGAAAGTGCACCTGTTGTTTACTTATGTAGCCATAAGAACTGCTGCTCAAAAACCGCAGCATGTACTAATATCAAGTAACAATGTGATCTTATGACTTCTGTTTTTTCTCTGCAGATGAAAAAGAGTTTCGATAAAGTGATATTGTACACATCCACACATTTACCCATGACTTTAAACTGAACAGGCAAGCAAGTTGAAAATGGTTCAACCTAATTTTAACTGGCGAAAGCTGAAATGAGCATAATCCAAAATTTATTAAAATCCTGGTTAAGTCTACAATAAAGTTTTACTAAATGAAGTCAGATTACATCATATTTCAATCTGTTCCCTTCTGCTCATCCCAGAAGAATAGTATGTTTAGTTTGAAGAAGAAACCATAAGCATTAGCTACCTGAACCATCCCTTAGTCAGGTTGTTATCAGCTGCTGGGACTCTATGGCCACCAACTCTGTGTATGAACTAAAAAAATAAGATCACAGAAGCAAGTGATGGAAATAAGTTTCATCTGAAGGGAGTTTGTGCTCAGAGAGTGAGGAGCTTGGTCATTTGGGAGGAGCTCAAATGACTCTGGATGGATCCATACCTGATTTTACTCAAACATGACAGTTATCCATAGAAATGTATTCAGTTATTAACTTAGTTATTGCATTAGATAAATGTTTACTACCAGTACTGAGAATGTTTCCAATGAAAAGGGGTCTGTGTTTTTTCCCTAACAGATCTATGATCAAGACTCTCCTCCAGCAGTCACACATATCAACTTTTACATTCTCTCAATTCGAGTGAATGACCACATCAGACACTGAATCAAACAGGATCTCAGAAAAGGCCTGAAGTGTATTTTAAAAGTTCCTTTTAATATGAAGACACGTCCAGGCAGACCCAAGCTCACGAGCCATCTACCACAACCTGTTGTGGTAAAGAAAATACATTATACACTATGACTAATAATACCTTTTATGTACTGTAAAGGCAATATGACTTCATGATGTCCTTCCTGACGTCCAGAATTTGATTGCAGTAATACATAAAGTTTTTAAAGCAACATAGCAGTTTTTAATTTCTCACCAAGTAAGAACCCAGTCAGTTTTTTCAGTAATGTGTTTCATATGAGGAGGAGTCTAATTTAAACAATAGCTCTGTTCAGCTCAAAGGACAGCAAAAACCAAAAACTAACACTATGGACTAAAGAATCTGCTGGTTTTATCTTTCTACTGGACAGGTGAAGATTTTCTCTTACTATAGTTTTGATATACATTGTTAAACCATCACTTTCTGCTTAAAACTTCTTCTTTTTTTTAAACCCATGAATTAAGTAAGGTCAGAAACAAAAACAGAATATGAAATCATTAAAAAGCCCACAGATTGATCTGTACAGCCTCTGGATTTGCCTTCAGCAGCTACACTATGGTCTGGGTCAGACAGGCTCCAGGAAAAAGACTACAGTGGATTGCTTTTATAGACACTTTGGGTTTTCCTACTTAATACTGCCAGTCAGCTCAGGGTAGATTCACCGTCTCCAGAGATGATTCCAGCAAAAAAGTCTAGATACATATGAATAGTTTGAAGATGTAGTTTATTACTGCATCAAATAAGAAAGTGAGAGACTGTAACTGAAATACAAAAAGTGCTTTCTGTCATGGTCCTGGGTCGGTGACCCAGCGCTTTTAGTTATCATTTTCTAGTTTATGATGATGATGATTATTATTGTTTGAGTTCTGTGTGTTATATTTTCGATCTGCCTCTGAGTCTGCATCTGAATCTGTCTGTTTAGTTCAATGTCTTGTCTGGTTCCATGTATCTGAGTTTCCTGTTTTATTGTGAAGGTCCGCGTCGTATGTGAGTGTGATCAGTTTACGTTTCCCCTGTCCCGTCAGCCCAGATTCCTCCCAGCTGTGTTGCCCTCCTGTCTCTCATCCCCTGATTACTGGTGTGTGTATTTAAGCCCTGTGTGTTCTCCTGCCTGTTGCCGGTTCGTCTGTGTAACTCTGTGTCAGTCTGTGTAACTCTGTTCCACTGTGTTCCACTGTGTTCCACTGTGTTCCACTGTGTTCCACTGTGTTCCACTGTGTTCCACTGTGTTCCACTGTGTTCCACTGTGTTCCACTGTGTTCCACGGAGTCCTGTTCCTCATCTGCGTCTCTCTGCTATTCATCATCCGTTGTCATATGCTCCCAGGTCTGTTATTTTAGTTCTCCCAGTTTAGGTGTCTTTAGTTGTTTGTTATGCCCCACTGTTTGTTTGCCACTACACCTCTGTAAATAAAACCACCGGTATCTCATCCACTGCCTGCATCTGGGTCCTCCTTCTAAATCCACACGGCTCGCCTCGGCAGCCGTGACAGTACGAACCGGCCAACATGGACCCAGCAGCATTCGCACCTACCCAGGAGTTTCGGGAGGAGGTAACCGACACGGTCGCAAGGTTGGTAAACCTGTGGCTCGAGCAGGAGGAAGAAGAGTTCCACCGCGCTGTAGAAGCCAGGCTACAGCAGCTACTCTCTGCACACTCCTGGCTGCTAGACTCGCTTCACCCGCTGGCACGGGACTTCCTCCTTCATGAGCTGCACCTTCGCCCTCCAGCCGCTACCGCTTCCCAACCCAGCCTGGCGGTGAAGATTTTGCCCGGCCCGCCGGAGGTTTTGCTCGGCCCGCCGGAGGTTTTGCCCGGCCTGCCGGAGGTTTCGCCCGGGAGGAAGCGACGATCGCGCCGTCGGCGCGTCGCCCCACAGCCGGAGAGTAGGACTTCGGAACTGCCGGCTGTGGTGAGTGGAAAAGACACTCCGTCTGTTTCGCCAGCTCGAATGACTGTTTATTCCGGGGCTGTGTTTGTTGAGCCAGCTGCCCAGCAGGTAGCTCAGTTAGCCGCCCGGCCGGAAGCTCAGTTAGCCGCCCGGCCGGAAGCCCAGTCGCCACCTCCGCCACATTCAGCCTCACAATCCATAGCTCAATTACAGTCACAGCCAGACTTATTACAAACCCTGTTACAATCCATGGCCCAGTCAGTAGCCCGGTTAGCAGAAGAATCATTAGCTTTATCCTCAGTTCAGCCTCCTGTTCAGCAGTCACCAGCCCTGCATCCTGTGTCAGTTGCTCCACCACCTGTTCAGCCATCACCTTCACCTACTCCTCCTGTACAGCAAGCCTGACATGGCTTGCTGTACAGGAGTTGTTGAACCCATAACGGACAGTTGTTGAACTGTCCGTTATGGGTTGGACTGACATGTCCAACCCATAACGGACAGTTCAACAACTCCGTACTCTAAGCAGAGAGACAAACCCAAGAACAATGTCAACATTCCTCAAAGGCTGGCCAGTTCTGAGACTGAGATGCACTCCAGGGCCTCCCCAGAGGCTGGGTTTCAGCCCCCATCAGACTCTGGACCCCTGGAGTTTAAGAAGCCAGCTGAGGACTGCACAGAGCTGTCGCTGTCTGAGCAGGGTCAATGCTCTGCGCAGCTGCAGGCCGCTATGTGTTTGCCAGAGGCCCGTGTGCCTGCTGGTCCTGTTCTGTCCCTGCCAGAGGCCCGTGTGCCTGCTGGTCCTGTTCTGTCCCTGCCAGAGGCCCGTGTGCCTGCTGGTCCTGTTCTGTCCCTGCCAGAGGCCCGTGTGCCTGCTGGTCCTGTTCTGTCCCTGCCAGAGGTCTCCGCACCTGCTGGTCCTGTTGCGTTCCTGCCAGAGGTCTCCGCACCTGCTGGTCCTGTTGCGTTCCTGCCAGAGGTCTCCGCACCTGCTGGTTCTGTTGCGTTCCTGCCAGAAGTCTCCGCACCTGCTGGTTCTGTTCTGTGTGTGCCAGGGGCTCCAGTGCCCACTGGTTCTGAGACTGTTTTTGCTGGGGGGCCCGAGGAGCCCGTCCAGCCATCTGCCTCGTCAGCTGGGGGGCCCGAGGAGCCCGTCCAGCCTCCTTTCTCGTCAGCTGGGGGGCCCGAGGAGCCCATCCAGCCACCAGCTGCTCCACCAGCAGCCTCATCCACGCTTGCAGCAGCAGTTTCATCCATGCCGCCATCTGCTGCAGCGCCTCCGTCTGCATCCTCCACGCCCTGTAGCCTGGCCCGGCCTCTGCTGCATCCTCCACGCCGTCGCCTGGTCCGGATTCAGCATCCTCAGCGTCGCCTGGTCCAGCGCATGCTTCGGCTTCATCCGCTTCACCTGGTCCAGCCACTGCTTCATCCTCGCCTGGTCCAGCCTCCGTGTCTTCATCCTCGCCTGGTCCAGCCTCCGTGTCTTCATCCTCGCCTGGTCCAGCCTCCGCATCACCTGCAGTGGCCTCCTCTTCAGCATCCTCATCAGCTGCTTTGCCTGGTCCAGCTTCAGCATCCTCATCAGCTGCTTTGCCTGGTCCAGCTTCAGCATCCTCATCAGCTGCTTTGCCTGGTCCGGCCTCTGCATCCCCGTCGTCTGGTCCGGCCTCTGCATCCCCGTCGTCTGGTCCGGCCTCTGCATCCCCGTCGTCTGGTCCGGCCTCTGCATCCCCGTCGTCTGGTCCGGCCTCTGCGTCATCATCCTCGTCTGGTCCGGCCTCTGCGTCATCATCCTCGTCTGGTCCGGCCTCTGCGTCATCATCCTCGTCTGGTCCGGCCTCTGCGTCTTCATCCTCGTCTGGTCCAGCCTCCTCATCGGCTGCTTCGCCTGGCCCGGCTTCAGCCTCCTCATCAGCGTCCGCCTCGTCTGGTCCAGCCTCCGCTTCAGCGTCCGCCTCGTCTGGTCCAGCCTCCGCTTCAGCGTCCGCCTCGTCTGGTCCAGCCTCCGCTTCAGCGTCCGCCTCGTCTGGTCCAGCCTCCACTTCGCCTGGGGCTGCAGGGGCCACGCAGCCTTCAGGTCCCCTACTACCGCCTCCACATCGTCGGTCATCTGCCAGGCCGCTTGTTGGGCATCTCCGCCACCGTGGACGCCCTCCTGAACACCCTCCTGAACGCCGCCACTGCCTTCCGCGTGGCCGGCCCCCGGATCTGCTCTGTCGCCGCCACTGCCTTCCGCGTGGCCGGCCCCCGGAACTGTTTGCCCGTCGTCGCAGTTGCCGTCCACACGGTCGGCCCCCGGAACTGAACTGTTTTGGCCTCCTGCGCTGTCGGCCTCCGGGTCGGCCCCCTGAACTTGACCTTCTGGGTCTTTCTGGGCTCTGTCCCTCCTTCCTGGTCCCCCGCCGCCCACCCTGGTTGGGTTGTTTTCTGTTTTTGGCTGTTTTTTGTGCTTCTGTTGGGCGGTCTGGAGCCCGCCCTTGTGGGGGGGGTACTGTCATGGTCCTGGGTCGGTGACCCAGCGCTTTTAGTTATCATTTTCTAGTTTATGATGATGATGATTATTATTGTTTGAGTTCTGTGTGTTATATTTTCGATCTGCCTCTGAGTCTGCATCTGAATCTGTCTGTTTAGTTCAATGTCTTGTCTGGTTCCATGTATCTGAGTTTCCTGTTTTATTGTGAAGGTCCGCGTCGTATGTGAGTGTGATCAGTTTACGTTTCCCCTGTCCCGTCAGCCCAGATTCCTCCCAGCTGTGTTGCCCTCCTGTCTCTCATCCCCTGATTACTGGTGTGTGTATTTAAGCCCTGTGTGTTCTCCTGCCTGTTGCCGGTTCGTCTGTGTAACTCTGTGTCAGTCTGTGTAACTCTGTGTCAGTCTGTTACCCTGTGTTCCACGGAGTCCTGTTCCTCATCTGCGTCTCTCTGCTATTCATCATCCGTTGTCATATTCTCCCAGGTCTGTTATTTTAGTTCTCCCAGTTTAGGTGTCTTTAGTTGTTTGTTATGCCCCACTGTTTGTTTGCCACTACACCTCTGTAAATAAAACCACCGGTATCTCATCCACTGCCTGCATCTTGGGTCCTCCTTCTAAATCCACACGGCTCGCCTCGGCAGCCGTGACACTTTCTCTATTTACCATCACCAATTAATAATAAAGAAGGTTAAACAATATAACATACAGCTTCATTATCGCTCATAGTTACATCATGCTGTTAAATGTTTTATTTTCTGGATTCACACCTGAGTATTAACTCATTTTAAGACTCAGGTGGAGTGCAGGAGTTATCCAGAGAGGAACTTGGTTATTATAAATATTTCACCACATATAACTGAAATCTTTTGGTAACAGGTGACCAGTATGATTATGAACATTTTTTATTGTCAGATCATGAACCAACTGTGTAAAGGAAAGCAGCGGGTCCAGATAACATCCCTGGTAGTGTGCTGAAAGACTGCGCAGAGGAGCTGAAGAATGTCTTCACAGACATCTTTAACACCTCCCTGAGGCAAGCCACTGTTCCATCATGCTTCAAGACTGCCACCATCATACCTGTGCCAAAGAAACCATCCCCAGCCTGTTTCAATGACTACCGCCCCGTGGCACTGACACCCATTATTATGAAGTGCTTTGAACGACTAGTCATGTCACACATCAAATCCACCCTACCTCCCACCCTGGACCCACACCAGTTCGCATACAGAGCGAAACGATCCACAGAGGATGCAATCTGCTCTGCCCTCCACCCAGCCCTAACTCATCTGGACAAGAAAGACTCATATGTGAGAATGCTGTTCATAGACTTTAGCTCAGCATTCAACACCATAATACCACAACAACTCATCTGTAAACTGGACAGACTGGGCCTCAGCACCTCCCTCTGCAACTGGCTGCTGGATTTCCTCAGCCAGAGGCCTCAAGCGGTGCGTGTGGGCAACAAGGTCTCAAACAGCATCACCCTGAGCACGGGGGCTCCACAAGGCTGTGTGCTCAGTCCTCTGCTCTTCACCCTGTTGACACATGACTGCACACCAACCTACAGCTCCAACCACCTTGTGAAGTTTGCGGACGACACAACGCTGGTGGGGCTCATCACCAAGGGCGATGAGACCCACTACAGGAAAGAGGTTGAGCTCCTGACCACGTGGTGCAGAGACAACAACCTCCTGCTAAATGTCAGTAAGACCAAGGAGATTATTGTCAACTTCCAGAGAGGCCACACCTGTCACCCCCCATTGACCATCGACGGCGCTGCGGTGGAGAGGGTGAGCAGCACCAAGTTCCTGGGGGTGCACATCAGTGAGGACCTCTCTTGGACCACCAGCACAGCATCACTGGCCAAGAAAGCACAACAGCGCCTCTACTTCCTGCGCAAACTCAAGCGGGCAAGTGCTCCACCACCCATCCTGACTACATTCTACAGAGGCACTATTGAAAGTATCCTCTCCAGCTGCATCACTGTGTGGGGCGGTAGCTGCACTGACTATAACAGAAAAGCTCTACAACGCATTGTGAGAACAGCTGAGAGGATAGTTGGTGTACCACTCCCCTCCCTGCAAGACATTTACACCACTCGCCTCACCCGCAAAGCCATCACAATTGTCAACGATGCAACCCACCCCGCGCACTGTCTGTTCAGCCTCCTGCCCTCTGGAAAGAGATACAGAAGTCTCCACTCCCGCACTACCAGGCTCACCAACAGCTTCATCCACCAGGCTGTGAGACTGCTGAACTCTCTTCCCTCCCGACTCCCAGCCAGCAGAATCACCAGATTGGCAGAAGTATAGGAAGACAGATTGGACTCTACTCCCCCCCACCCACCCACCCACGCACACTCTCCAACAAGGAAACACTCTCTGAACCAAGAACTGAAAACATTCCTGACTTGCATTGCAATTGCACACACCTGCTACTATATATATATATTTTTAGTATTTCTTTTAGCACTATTTATATTATTATATTACTATTTATTACTTTATTGTTAGGGCTGTTTTTGTTGTGCATCTGCACCTTATTGTTGTCAATGTCTACGCATGGGACAGTGTGAAACGTAATTTCAGTTCCTTTGTATGGCAAGTACATTTGAAGAAATTGACAAATAAAAGTATTCTATTCTATTCTATTCTATTCTATTCTATTCTAAAGAGCTTTACGACAGAGCCAAAATTTAGGCCTTGCACTAACATCTACACAGAATGTCAGAATGTGTCAATTGAACATTCATTCTGAAATACAATTGATAAATACATAAACTTCACATTTCTAGAAGCAGCTATCACAACTATGTGTATAAGGTGTTTTTCAGTGCTGGATATATCACAATAAATTACAATTTTCCAAGATGGCAGCATGAGCAGTCGCAACTGCCCGGTGCTCTCCACAACTTAGCAGCTTTCTTTGTATATATATATATATATATATATATATATATATATATATATATATATATATATATATATAACTTGTACATATCTTCTTTTTTTGTGTAGATAAAAACAACTATGTAACTTTGTAGCTACTTACATTGTAAGAATCTGAATGTAAATCTATATGCTGCCAACAGAGAGATGCCAAACTGTGGTTCGTTGTTCTTGTAACAGTGACAAAAAAGTTCTATTCTATTCTACTCTTTATGGTGTGTAGTAATAGCAAATTAAATATTTAACTCTTAAACATATTCTGTTATTCTCTCGAAGGGGGAATACAAATACAAAAAGGTCATCTGCAAAAATTACCTGTTCAAAATTCTCAGTCACAAAACATACACCACATCTTTTTGGTAAACCCAGAAGCTGTTTAGTGTTAAAGAAGGCTTATTGCTGCCACAGGCTGTTAGTAAATCTGGCACTAAATGTTCTTTCTTGAGTGATAACCAGCTGTTCTCATTTATGTGACCCGCATAAAACAAATATGTGCCGAAGTGAGATATTGGTCTGTAGTCTACTGTTGTAGTTTCAACATGGTGATGTTGTTAAAGTGAATAGTGTAACATGGTTGCGATACTCAGCACACCAGCACACCACTAATTTTAATTTCATCAGGGAGAAGCTGCCCTTCACGAGGAGGCGGAGTCAATGCAAAGCACTGACAGCTTCTATCTCTTTATGTCTGACTGTAGTGATGATGACAGAGAACCGTGGACTCACAGCCTGACATGATGGACTGTAGGACAGGACTGCTGTTTTTAATTCTTTGCTTGGCAGGTGAAAAGCTTTGTTAATGATAATCTAAAAATATATATTGGTCCATGCTATTTAAGTTGTGCATTTGTTATTAATTTTCTCTTTACTGGGGCAGGTGTTAATGGTCAGACTCTGACAGAATCTGAACCAGCAGTTAAACAACCTGGTCAGTCTCACAGATTGACCTGTACAACCTCTGGATTCACACTCAGCAGCTACTGGATTCACTGGATCAGACAGGCTCCTGGAAAAGGGCTGGAGTGGATTGCTGCTGATACTAACAGTGCCACCAAATACTACTCTCAGTCAGTCCGAGGCAGGTTTACTGTCTCCAGAGACGACAGCAGACAGCAGCTGTATCTGCAGATGAACAGTCTGAAGACTGAAGATTCTGCTGTTTATTATTGTGCTCGACACCCACAGTGACAGAAGTTGCTCAGCAGCTGTACAAAACCCTGATGATTTCATTAGATTCACTCAAATAAAATATTCAATTCAATTTATAGAATATTTTTTCACCAACCCCAATAAAATAAAAAGTTATATTTTATAAATTTTGCATACTATATTATACCTTACAAGAACTTTAAAGTCTACCTCTGGATAATAGTTATCCACAGTACATGAGAAATGTATCATCAAAAATATACTGGTGATTCCTCCGGCACTACATGCAGAGCAATGAGGAATGTAGATCAGCATCGCATCAATCCTGCAGCATTCACAAAAACATCCCTTTGTAAATAATCTGGTCAGTTGAGAATGAGATTCTCATGGTGTTTATAAGCTTAAGTATTACGGCAAAACTATTCATGATATCGTATCACATCGTAAAATACTTGGAAGCTGTGAAACTAAGTTTTTGAATACCAAATTTCTCCTGTAGAGCTCCCTCTACAGGAGAAATTTGGTATTCAAAAACTTAGTTTCACACTTCCATTATTATGCTCCATTATTACAATTGTCATTTTATTGATCACAGAACTTCTTGCAGTTGTTTTCTTTTTTAACCAGAAAAACAATCTCTGACTATAAACAGCTTTAAACAGAAGCTTCTTCGTCTTCTTCTGTTTTACTGGCAGTTGGCAACCCATTTAATTAGAGCAGGTAGTTGTACTGCCTTCTAGTGGAGGGGAATGTAATTCCTCTGCCCGTTGCTCACGATGGTTGCTTAGCATACCAATCAGGTGAAACCAGATAATCTCCATGGCACACTTGATCATTTCTCACGGCACACCTATGTGCCACAGCACAGTGGTTGGGAAACACTGCCCTACAGGTCCTATTAGATCCCCCCCCCCCCCCCCCCCCCCCCCCCCCACTCAACTGATGCTATCAGTTTTTGTTTGCATTAATTACACCCATAATATATATTTTAAAAATGAAAAAAATATTTCTCCTTCCTCACTTGTTTCTGTAACATGTTTCTGAACCTGCAGTTTAACAGAACAATGTTACAACAGATTCATTAAATACATTACACATTAATACCCATTATCACCGTGTAGCAGTTATTAGTAGTTGTAGTGACAGTGTGTGCATGTGTTTCTTACATTGCCTTTTCTAAAACACAAAGAAAACTAAGTTTGAAACTTATTTTAAGTTCAGTAATAGAAAAATTGGGCAGAGTCCCATTAAAAGTTTTAGATTCAGGAGGTTTAATTTGAGTAATGGTGTCTGACAATTTTTTTTAAATGTATATAATTAAAATAAATACTTTGTTCATTAATAGATGCGCAGAGCTATGCAACCTGCATCATGTAAAATAATTATAAGAGTTTACTTTTTTTCAAAATTAAGCATTTGCTGTTAATATAATTTTAAGCACAGTGTGTGGGGGGTCAATTAGATGATAACATCTTCCTTAAAAAGAACAGTAGAAAGACTGAATGATCAGATACATGAGTATGACGATGGCAGTGTCACACTTCTGATTATTCTTTGACTTGAAACAGGCTCAATTTGAGTTTTGATTAATTTTATCAGTATTTTAAAAAATGTAGAACACACTAAAGTGTAATATGTTCTGATTTAATGAATGTTTAAGGGTGGGGACAAACCACCCTCATTTAAATAATATTTTAATTCTGGCTAAATTTAACAGTATTATTTCTTTTGGAAGCATTTGTTTGAGGAGATAAGGTGCAAAAAAGCTAGATGGAAATAGTTGCACAATATAAAAAGTGGGTCTGACTTTTTAAAAAATATTTAGTGATAGTGTTTGTCTCATGTGCAGAAAATTTGTTATAGTAAATATAAAAAAATAGACAGTTCATGATATTCTATTTCTTTATCTTTTTCTTGAAATACCAATTAGCTCCTGTTGTGGGAGGTCTATGCAAAGTTTTGCTCAGATATAAACACATCACCATCAGTTATCATTTAGTTTATTTACAGAACAGCTTTGGACACTTTTTAACTGCACAAACATTCTGATTATAAAGTGTTCTAAATTATGGATTATATTGCTTCCTGGAGTTTATTATTCATTATATGTTTCCATGGTAAGAAAAGGATTCATTCTTTATAAAAATGAAGACAATACTCTAATTATAATGATAACTTTCTTTTTCTTTTTTCTTTTATTCTTGCAGGAGTTTGGAGTGAGATCAAACTGGAGCAGTCTCCCTCTGAGGTGAAAAGGCCCGGAGAGAGACTGAAGATGTCATGCATCCTGTCTGGTTATAGCCCAACAAGTTATGATATAGGCTGGATACGACAGAGACCAGGGAGAGCTCTGGAGTGGATTGGCTGGATGAACACAGGCTCAAACTCTGCTCGCTATGCCAGTTCTTTTCAAAGTCGTTTCATCATAACTGAAGAAGACTCCAGCAGAAGTCAGTATCTTGAGATCAAGAGTTTGACAGCAGAAGATTCTGCTGTTTACTTCTGTGCTCGAATAAGCACAGTGACACAAAAAAGAAGAACAGCTGTACAAAAATATCAACTAGTAAAGTAACCTCGAAGACTTTTGGGTTTCTCTTCACTGGAAAACTAATTTCAATATTCTGAATGCGAAGTGTAAACAGAAAATATTTATTAATCATATAAATGATTTCCATATTAAGGTCTTGGAACAAACAACTGGCCCATAATGTACTTTTTCCAATTCAAAAGAGGACTGAGAGCTGAGATGCTTGGGTTGGAAGGAGCCTTCAGTGGATTCACACTCATAAACACAAAAGAAATACTGAATAGTTGAAGGTCTGTAAAGTCCAGCAGTATGACTCTATTGTATATTACTACGCCAAATACCCTTTCAAAGAAAGTAAATACTAAAAAACCTCCAGGTGGCAGTAAAACATGCAAAATGAGGAGAAAGGAAAGCATGACATGCATGTAAATATGCAGAAATGTTCATGTGTGCAGCTGCTCTTGTGTTTTTTCTTTCACTTCCTCTTCTTAAGGCTATAAATAAGTTGTTGCTTTTCATACAACTTTTTTTTATTACTAAAACTGGCCCTCTATCTTTAGAAGCAGAACTTTGATGTGTTATTTCTATGAAATATACCTTTTTGTTTTCAGGTGTAAAGTGTGAACAGTTGGCACAGTCAGCCTCTGAGACTCCAGAGCTTTGTTAACATCTGACCATCAACTGTCAGGTCACTTATTTTGTTAGCATCTACTGGACAGCTTGGATCAGACAGCTTGCAGGGAAAGAACTGGAGTGGATTGGAAGTGCAGGTGTTGGATGGACCACATACTACAAAGATTCATTAAAGAACAAGTTCAGTATCGGCTTAGACTCTTCCGGCAATACAGTCTTAATGTACAAAATGTGCAACCTGATGACACCTCTGTGTATTACTTTGCCAGAGAAACACAATAACACCAAACAGCTGTAGACCAACCAAAGAATGAGTTGTCAGACCCATAAGGATATTAAAGAGGTTTCTTGATATAATAACAAAGATAAGTACAAAGACAGCAGATTTATTCACTCTGAAAATATTTTTTCTAAATTTCATAATTACAATGACAAGAAATGTGTCTTTGTTGGCCAATAATACTCATTTACTGCTACAAGTATTTATCATTTTACAAAAAAGTGCTTCGAGATTTAAGATTAGTGCATACATTTTGGAAACTTGTAAAAGAGAGTAAAATAATTAAGAGATCATATCTTAAAACCATGTGTGAATAAATAAATCAGTTAAAAGCGTCTGAAACTGTCTTTTGTATCTTAAACAAAGTGAATCTCTTCAGTTAAAAAAAATAGCACAATAATAATAATTCTTGGGAGTTTCTGAAAACCAAATGGTTGATGAAGAAGGAGGTTTAAGGTTTAACTTTTGCTCCAAGATAAACCTATCATTAATAGTTCTCATTTTATTTGTCAAATAAATCCTGGTCTTGGACCAGACAGGTTACAATATTCGCTGGATACAATAAAGACCTATGGAGCAGACAGAACATAAACTCTCCCATCTATGGCAGTTGTTTTCAAAGTCATTTAATCATGATTAAAGAAAACTCCAGAGGACAGTAACTTAAAATTGATTGCAGGACAGCAGAAGATTCTGCTCTTTACTTCTGTCCCCGGCATGATATAACATTCATGATGTAAAATTACTATAAACTATGACTAGTGTTGTCTTCATTAACATTAAAGAATAAATATTTATACTTGTGTGTCAGTGAGATGATAGAAGGCTTCTTAATGGTTTAGCTTTAAAAATGTTGAATTCTGTGAGAAGATTAGCAGCTTCCTTTGAAAAAAAAAAATCAAAAATCTGATGTTGATTATAATGAGAGTGCCACATGTCTGGTTATTCTTTGTCTTGATATGTGAAATCAGAGGTTTAGAAAAACTATGCTCCAGAGAACATACTCAGCCACAATATACCCCATCAAGCTTGACTGCTATTTAAAGTTAAAGGCTCAGGACAAACCACCGTCACTTGAATGTGTTAATTCTGGTTAAAGTGCAACAGTATTTCTTCATTAGAAAACATTTGTTTGAGAAGAGAAGCTGCAATAAATCCCAGTGAAAACAGTTAAACAATACAAAAAGTGGACTGACTTTTTTTCTATTGATGATTTTGTAAACCATTGCCTTCTCCAAAAATACCAAATGGCTCCTGCAGAGGGAGGTCTATGCAAAGTTCTGCTCAGATATAAACACATCTTCATCAATTCTCATTTAGTTTCTTTACACAACAGCTTGGGACACTTTCTAACCACACATACGTGCTGATTATAAAGTGGTCTAAATTATGGAATGTATAAATTCCTGGAGTTTATTATTCATTATATGTTTCCACGGTAAGAAAACAGTGTATTATTTAAAACATAAAGACAATACTCTGATTTATGTTGGTTACTTTTTTTTCTTGTGTTTGCAGGAGTTTGGAGTGAGATCAAACTAGAGCAGTCTACCTCTGAGGTGAAGAGACCTGGAGAGAGAGTGAAGATGTCATGCATCATATCTGGCTATACCCTGACAGAGTACTATTTGCACTGGATACGACAGAGGCCGGGGAGAGCTCTGGAGTGGATCGGTAGAATGGATACAGGAGAAAACTCAGCTATCTATGGCAGTACTTTCCAAAGCCGTTTCGTCATGACTGAAGAAGACTCCAGCAGCAGACAGTATCTTGAGATCAAGAGTTTGACAGCAGAAGATTCTGCTGTTTACTTCTGTGCCCGTGAAAGCACAGTGACTGGAAACAGAGGAAGAGCTGTACAAAAACACCAACTACTAAAGGGATCTCACTGACTTATGGTTTTTCTCTTCACCTGAAAAATGACTTTGTTGTCTACATGTCACAGAAATTTTACTGTAAAACCGATGAGAAAATGTCTATTACTCATCATTTCAATATTATGTAATGATGCTAAACTGACATTGTAAAAAGCACACTTGAATTCACACTTGAATTCTGACTGTGTTACTCCTACATATTGTGACAAATCAGGACTGGACTGGAGATCCACTGTGGCTGTTGAATTGTTTGAGTTGGTCTACAAACTCAACTACAAACTGCTACAATAAAATTATACTCTACACTTCTTGTCAGACACTCTACAGTTCTTATTAGACCCCACTAAATAATTGATAGTATCAGTTTCAATGCCAGTTACACCCATTAATATGCAAAATAAAAGTAAAACTGATTTTTTTTAGCTTAGACATGGTGTTGTTATTTCTCCTACCTCACTTATGTTGGGTGGCATGGTTCTGAACATGCAGTTCAACAGAACAAGGAACAAGGTTACAAATGGATTCAGTTTATTCAATCAATCACATACAGCTCTATCAAACTTAATACTTAAAAGTAATAATTCCAAATTGGCATGCTTAAATTTAGTCTTGAATCTCTGAAAATGCAATGGATCAGGGAAGATCTTGGAAGTTTTAAGAACAAAATATAGTTTCTAAGTTCAGTACAAGACTGAAAACTCACAGTGACCATTGCTGACTTTTAGTTTCTGTACAGGCTCCACACCATAGTGAAACTAAATGATGCCCTTGCTTTGAGTAGTAAAAATGTGACACAATACAATTATACTAAACACCTTGGGGAAAAAACTTTTCCCAATCAAAAAGACAGCTTCCAAGGATTTGAGTGGATTAGTAGTGACTCAAACTTACTTAACTTAACTGAAGAACAAGTTCGGTGTCTCTACCAGCAAGACAGCGTCATTAAATGGGCAGATTGGTTCAATATCTTATCTTACAAGTCAGTTTTCAACAGAGGCTTTGTGTCAGCTGAGCAGAATATCAAAGAATACCAACATAATCTTTGTTCAGCACCTGCACTATTAACCTGATTTGTCCCTCTGTGACTTGAATCAGCTGTTTTTACACAATGGAGGAGATTTGGAAGCATTACAAAGGCTACAGGTACAATAAGACATAATGGAAGTTGTAACAAGACATTTAGAAATAGCACCTGGGCTGAAAATGCCACAGAAGAGCAAGAGAAGATGATCCTGATCAACCAAAGCTAATTTCAAAAGGTTTTGGATTATTAGGGGCTGGTTTCCAGTTTTTGATTATGCTTTGTTCAGACCAGGTTCAGAGTTTATCAGACAGAGAACTCTGTTGATCCTGTTTAAGCAAAAACCTGTTGCAGGTAATGAAGAAGAGGAAGAGATCTCCAGGCAGAACCAAACTCACCAGCTGTTTGCAGTGACAGAGGGCTGGTGAAGTGGAGGGAAAAATAACCACAAAAGGTGAACTGCAGTTTATAGTTCAGTCAGTTTATATTCAAATGGTCCTGGCAAAACATGTCCCAAATAGAGTGGATTAAAAAAGGTTCTGGTTACACAGAAACATTTTTGGATCATGTTGGATGTTCAATAATCTCTGAACAAACACAACCACATATGCTGAATATTTTAGTCAGGCTCTCAGTAAAATTCATCCGAACAGAAATTGTCCTGCTGCTGTGTCTTATATCCTATTAAAAGTGTATAAAGAAAGACAACACAATTCTCAAAAAAGAAAAAAAAGCTTTATACTTATTGCATAGAGTGCTGATAAGTATGTCACTATATAAACATTATTTACAAACAATATCAACAAATTATTTCAGCATTTCCACATGTACAGTTTTATTGATGGCATTCACAAATTTCTGTACTTGTACTTGAGATTCCATTTGTCAGTGTGTACAGTATTAAAGGAAGGTTTGCTAAAACTAATTTACCTAATCATCATTAATAACTGTAATACTTTTGAAAGGAAAGTAAAATAGGATTGACTTGAGTACTTTTTTAAAGTTAGTATTCATGGTAAGAAAAGAAAATCTGCAGCTATAAAGAAAAAAGGAAACAAAACAATAATAATAATTGCGTTACCTTATTAAGATGTGTGGAGTAAGATTAAAATTGACCAGCCTCCCTCAGTGATTTAAAATAAACTGCTGGAAGGTCTACTATACCACATCTAGTTATAATATGACAAGTTACAGCATTCAACATAAGCCAGAGAAAGAACCGGAGTAGAACTGGTAAATATCACTATCACTGTATTGTAGCTCATTACAAAATCATTTCAGGTTTTCTCTTAATGTGTCCTGAAGTCAAGTCAACAGGCATAAAATTAAAGATTCTGTTTATTATTATTATCACTGAAGATTCTATTTATTTCTTTGTTTATCTCTTTTGTTTGACGTGTGCATTTGCTGAAGCACAGAAACACCTGGCGTCATCATAATTATGTTGGAAAAGTTTTCTAATTAGCATTATGCGATATTTAATTTGTTTGTTTTTGGTTTCAGTTACAGCAATGGCCTGGCCTCCCTAAGACTGAATCTGCTTAGTCATCCCCCCCCCCCCCCCCCCCCCCCCTCCCTTGCCTCTGATTCATGAAAAGAAAAAAAAAACATGCAGTGCTACTCTACTCTTTTCCAGCTAATATAAAGCAACATTAGCTGTGCAAATCATTGTCTCTCTCCGAGAAGTCAAGCACACATTTTGGGAAATTAATTAAAGGAATTTTAGAGAAACATAAACAACTTATTTGTTTTTCCTTTTTTCACTTATTGTAAAACCATCAATCGATAGCATGTTAGTCATGATGACGTGTTTGGATTTCAGCGCTCGTCTGCTCACAGTTTCTCCGTGCCCACCTGCCTGCCTCCCTGCCCAGCGTTCAGTTCATCCTCGGATTACCGTCTCCTCTCACCCAGACCACCTCCCCTCTAAGCTTCGCCTCCGCCTGCGCATGATGACTACACCTTTACGTCTCTCCCCCTCCCCGGGAGTTCCTGCACTGGCTGATTACCAAGTGTCGGGTTCTCCATCCCGTCCACAACAGCCCCACGGCTTCCCCATGGACACTTCTAGTGCTCTTAATAGCTTTTTGTTTCATAGAAATGGCAAGTCGGCCATGTGTGTTTCAAAGTAAAGAGTTATGAATCACTGAGTTAAACAAGTGTGTCTTTAAGTGTAGGATTATGAATCATAGTGTGCCTCAAAGTTAATGTTAGTGCCAATCATGTTCTAAGTTCATGTTCCAGAGTAGAGTTTCTAGTGTGCTTTAAGATTATATTAGTTTGCTGGCAGCCTTCAGTTCCACAAGAGTGTTTTGAACTATTCCGTGATTACTTTGAGCTATTCTAGGTTATGGTACGCACTTTAAGCACCTCTCACCTTCATTCGCTTTTGCATCTATTGCACCACTGTAAATAAAGCTTTGTCACCCTCGGTCCCTGCGTCTCCAAGTGCTGTCTGCCTTAGAGTCTGTTTCCCACACTGGCCTCTGGCCGTGGCAGAAAGCACTACTTTTTAAAATGATATGCCAAACTAGGCAAATATATGTATGTATATTACTCCTGGCTGGTCACATTTTTAAAAATTATTCCAAGAAACCAGTATTGTCAGTATTAATCAGGTGCATAATTGTACAAATGAATATTTTCTTTCACTATGATTACTAGATTGCTGTATTTGTTGCTTACTTGTGTAACTGAGGAGTGAAAGGATAGTATTCATTGAGTCATTTTCTAATATTTGATGCCATTATAAACACACAGTATGGACATTTTTTTACCGGTTTCAGATTAGTTATGTCCTTCCTTCAAGGAGGAGCGAATGCAAAACAAAGGTGCCCTTCACCTTTACTTCTCTGACTGCAATGGGCCACAGAGAGCAGTGGACATTAAGTTTAACATGATGGACTGTAGAATAGGGCTGCTGTTTCTAACTCTATGTTGTGAAGGTGAAGGTCTTTGGATAATTGCTCTTAGTTTTTACTGATAGTGTAAATTGACTTATCCCTTTTTCATCTTTTTTTGTTTTCTTTTCACAGGTGTTTTTGGTCAGACTTTGACTGAGTCTGAACCAGCAGTAAAACAGCCTGGAGAATCTCACAGATTGACCTGTAAAGCCTCTGGATTCACATTCAGCAGCTATTGGATGGCCTGAGTCAGACAGGCTCCTGGAAAAGGGCTGGAGTGGGTCTCCACTGTCAGAAATGACGGTGGAAACAGTTACTATGCTCAGTCAGTTCAAGGCCGGTTCATTATCTCCAGAGACGACAGCAGGCAGCAGGTGTATCTGCAAATGAACAGTCTGAAGACTGAAGATTCTGCTGTTTATTATTGTGCTCGAGAGCCACAGTGATTAAAGTTGGCTTAGCAGCTGTACAAAATCTTACTGAATTCATCCTAACTGATATGCACATATGCATTTACAGACTTTACAGTGATGGTGTCAAGGTGCAGTGCAAACAACATACAATAGACCAATTCAAATTATTTTTTTAATAATGTCAAATCTATTAAGCATTATTACGGTATTAGTAAGTTATTAGCAAGTGTTTAAATTATTATTTATATAGAATTACTCCTCTATGAAACTTATAAATACAGATATGTTATTATGATTATTATTATTACTAGCAATAATTAAGTAGCAGTGTACAGCAGTGATAGCGATGGTGTAACAGTAATAGATGGATAAACATATATGTATTTATAAATGACAATTTTTAAATACAGATGCTAATAGTGTGACATTATTAGAAAGCGTTACCCAAATTCGTACTTCTATCTGATTTTGTCACAAAAACTGAAGTGGACTCAAGAGCAGGACAGAATAAACGCACAATGTGTTTAAAGTGATCACCAACTATGTGCTACATGCAAAGTGCAGGCGGGGATTGGCTCCAGGGGTCAGCGAGAACAGGCATCCAAAACTGCACTCCAGTAAGGGATTCCAGGGAAGGTCTGTACACAGGGAAACACACAGTGAGCAAAAACACAAGCAAAGGAGCCAGCAGCCATTTCTAGGACACATCTGATAAATTGATACTATCCATTGAGTGACAGTTCTCAAGGGAAAAATACCTTGATGATGCTGGATGTTAGAGCCCATCACCAAATGGAGCTGATAGAAGTGCAACATACACTCTAAAAAATGATTCATGGGGTTAGTAAGTAAAGCTTAAAATTAATAGCTTTTTCTGCATAAAAAATTAAGTTTGTTGCATGTACACATTGTAATCAGTTGATAACTTAATTTAATGAGTTGGTCGAAATGAAAATAAAGAAAACAGTCTTAGCTCAGTAATATATCGATTTTGAACAGACATTTCTGTGTTAACTTAACATGAAAGTGTATTCAGTTAATACAACTTAAAAATCTCGTAAGCGTCCTTTAAAAGCTGAGTACAAGGCTGACTTGCCCGGACATGTTGTGCTCTCAGACCACTGATCGAAAGAAACGGAGGCAAAGAGAGAAAGCAGAGAAGCGGCATTTTGTACGGAACATTATCAAACGTTAAAGCTTTGTGGTGAGTACAATTTTTTGCCTTGTTTTATTCACAGCAGCTAATAACTCTAACTTTAACTCTATCAACACGCACTGCAAGAAATCCTTTTTACACAACACTAAACTCTTCCTCGGCGAGTGGTGGTGATAAGCTAGTAACGTTACACTTCTGGCTAACTTGTGAAGTAATTCAACCGTAACATTAGTCTTTGTTAAGTTTTGTTTTACGGTGGCAGCCAAATGGTGTTAATTGACACTGAGCTTCTGTAGCAGTAGTTTTAACTCTGCAAAGACAGGGTAATACATGTTTTTCTTCTTTCTACTTTGAAATCGTTGCAGCGTTGATGAAGGTTTGACCAGCAAAAGGCTGGGCCATTTTACATTCATGACTAAACAAATGTAGGTTACTGAGTATACATTCGGTTTAACATCGATGCATTTTGATGTTTAAGTCCTAGAGTTATTTTTATGTGAGATTGAAGTTTGTTAATTGAGCCCTAGCTGAAGAACAGCCTGTGTCAAAGTTCAGTCAAAAAACGCGGGCGAGGAAGCGAACGCCATGTTGTAGAAACGCCACAGGAAAGATCTTAAGTAACATTCATAAACTAGTTGTTTTAATGACATTACATTGAGTGTGCATTAGCACATAAAATATAATTTTGCTCTTTTGGGTGTTAACTGCAGATACATAAGCGCAGTTGTATCACTTAAGAAAAAATATCTTTGATTTGGAAACATAACATAACATTCTCCATTCGCAGGCAGGAAGTTGTCAATCAAGCACCAAAAATCAATGACCTGAAAGAAAGATGGCCTGCTCTTTTTGATGCAGTTCAGGTAAATATTTTTCCATAAGATAATTTGCAGTATGTATTCTTTTAAAGTAAATTGTATACATTAACATGTTGTGCCTATTTGTGCCTTTTTTTATATACAGATAAACCAAGAATTCAGAAGGATCACCACTGTTAACCTGGAGACAACATTCATGGCAAAGCTGGACCAGTACTCTCAGAAAATAATGTCCTTGCTGTCCTCAAGAGGAGGGGCTGCAAAAATGCGCATTCGGCGCATCCAGAACATGCTGCTAGAGGTATGAATGAATGAAATGTAGTTTATTTCAAATAGGATAATCCACTTTTTTTTTCCAATAGGTGATATTGAGTCTTAAAAGGTAGCTGTTTACAACTCAACTATGTCAAATTATTGTTTAGAGCTTGAGGCACAAATATCAATTAAAACTATAAATACTTAATAATAAAACAAATTATAGGTGATGTGGATCATGATTGGCAGAGTAATTTGCAAGATTTTGCAGTTTTTCTATTTGTTACCTGGATTTTTCAAGTTCATGAATTGATCATTTCAGAGAAATGGCTCTGAAATGATCAATTCATTATTTTGATTATCACTGGAAATCTATAATTGGTACAGTTCAGGCCATATAAAGTCAATCCTTTTTTTTTTTTTTTTGGATGTAATTATCAAAAACCCATCCTCCTCGAAGAGCAGTTCGACATTCTTTTTCTTATTCACAGGACGATTCTGTGGAGAGAAGGCGAGAGGTCGCTATCCGTGGCTTAGTGGTGTATCTCAGGGAAAAGGAGGAGGATCTCTTCAAAGAGCAGGTAAATCAGACATGACTATACTTTGTATTAGAGCTACGATCTAATCTATTATTAATTGATTTCTAAATTAATCGGCAACTATTTTGATAATTGATTGATCGGTTTAAGTAATTATTTTAGAAAAAGAAGTCCAAATTCTCTGGTTTCAGCTTCATAAATGTGAATCGTTTCTGGTTTCTTTACTCCTCTATGACAGCAAACTGAATATGTTTGACATTTGAGGTCATCATATTGGGCTCTGAGAAACATTGACATTTTTCACCATTTTCTGACATTTTCTGGACCAAACAACTAATCAGATAATCGTCAAAGGAGCTTGCAAAGAGAACCTTCACAGACATAATCAGATAACTAAAATTGTTAGTTGCAGCCCTATTTTGTGTTACTCTCATGTATAAGTATGATTACTTAAAACATTTATATTGATTCTGATCTACCAGGATGGTGGCGGCGATATTACCAATGAAGTGATGAAGATTGTAACCAGAGGTGCCACAACGTCTGATCCAGCCAGCGCAAGGATCATACTTGAAGGAACAGAAGTCCTAGCAGACCTGGATGTACCCAGAGCCTGTGCCTTGCTAATGGGGCTGATATATGCACTCAACCTCAGCTACCCAAAAGAACTGAAAAACACTTTTGAAAAACACTTTTGAAGTGTTTCAAAAGATATTCCTCGAGCTGGATGATCTGAAAGCCAGTCCTAAGGTAATGTCACTAAAAAGTAAACTGTTGTACTAAAAAATGTGAAGAGTGAGGCTATCCTCAAATTAAACGGGAAATGTTCCACTGTTGTTTGCAATGTGTT
Source organism: Rhamphochromis sp. 'chilingali' (assembly GCF_963969265.1). Lineage (NCBI taxonomy): Eukaryota > Metazoa > Chordata > Actinopteri > Cichliformes > Cichlidae > Rhamphochromis > Rhamphochromis sp. 'chilingali'. The sequence goes on along the minus strand of NC_137942.1, from coordinate 19,759,247 downwards.
GTGTTACATACTGTACAGTAGGCAGTAGGTGTAAAGTTGAGCGTTGAGCATTAAGTACACCTAGTTAAAAATAATGCACTTTAAAAGGATAGCTCAGGTCTTTTGAAGTGAGGCTGTATATGAGGTACATATGTATTGTGAGTGTATTACACACAGTAGATGGCAGTCAGTAAGCTCCACCTACGGAGAAGCAGACGGGGCCACCGGCACGCAAGATGAGCCTCCATCCTAATAAAACTGATGTCAGTTTAAATGTACATTATATCAAGAATATGTTTACTGCTTTATTTTGCTATCAGACAGCCTTTTCTGTGAGGAAAGAGAAGTTCTACTGCTTGTTGTTTCAATCGCTCTGGCCCACCAGCGTCCATGGACAAAAACAGCAATTTTACCTGACAGCACACAGGAGTTGCTGGTCTCCTGCTGCCTTGATCAGTAAGTGTAATTGTGTTATTTGGTGACTTTGGTGTTAGTTTGGGTTAGTTCAGATTTACCAAAGTCACACAAACAAACTGAGCCTATCGTGCGTGTTGGTGGCAGGAATGTGCTGACTGCTGTCTACTGTGTGTAATACACTCACAATGTACTTCATACTTAAAAAAACCTAAACTATCACTTTAACACAAACAAACTTGAATCAGAGCATGACTGTCAAAATGTTCAGTCTTTTTGAGACAGATTTACAGGGGTGTTTTATGTCATTTATTTTATGGAGGCAACAATTTTGTCTGCTATTGAAATGTCAATGAGTCTGGAATGGTGGACTGGTGTTCTAATAAACAGTTTGATCATAAAACTGGAATTTCAATGTGTAATTTATTGTATAATTGTAAGTTATAAGTTATTGTAAGTTATTAGTACTCAAAAAAATTAAGGTAACAATTTGCATGGATATTTCTGAGTAGAATAAAAGTAAAAAAATAAGTTTTAATAACTAAATGGAGTAATTTTTTAAACAATTAAAATTAAGTTGGTTCAACTTAATTAAGCTTGTAGAGGACAAAGCAAATCATGTTGTTTGTACGTAAGGAATAGAGTTTGCCTAACTAGAGAACTCTTGTGGCATTTACGCTATAGTGGCTAAGCTGAAGTAACTTAAAAAGATCCATGCAAATTGTTACCTTAATTTTTTTTACGTTAAGCCAGCAGATCTTTTTTTAGAGTGTACTTTGGTTGTAATCACTCATCACAGCATCTCTGAAGGAACAAGATATCAACCTGTAAGCAGATGTGTAATAGTAGAAGGCCACACCAAGTGCCACTCCAGCTAAGAACAGGAAGCTGAGGCTACACACAGGACACAGGCTCACCAAACTGGACAACAGTTCAAATCAATGAAATGTTATTTATATACTTTATATAATCCGTTTATGAATCGGTGGTTACAAGACCTGGAGGGCTGCATGCATTGAACTGTACAGCTTTGAATTCACCATCAGTTGCTTCTTACAGTAAGTCAAACATAAAAAATAAACAAATAAATAAATAATATTACATATTTATTTGTCTCTGGTCACATGCATATTCATTAGCTCATAAGGCTACCGTGCTTTCACACACAGTTTCAGTTCCTCAGAAGCTATTTCCCTATAGTATCATGTTAGATCTTCGTTCTCACACATCTGCAGAAACTGAAAACATCAAGGGTACTTTATGCAAACCAGAAACGACAAACCAAAGTTTACATACTACAGAATCTTGTATGTTAGCAGTACAACTGCACAAATACATTTAAAAGTATCCCAAGCAAAAAATAATAATTTTTCCAGTATGTTGTTTTGATTTTTGAATTTTTATCATGCATTAAAGGAGGGCATATAGTGAGTTTATTATCTCCAGTAAAAACATTAAAATAAATGTAGACAATAACCTTAGTCTATATGGAGGCCCATTGAATTGTTTATCTTTTAATAAACATATTTCATTAGGATTTATATTATTTGTTAATGCACAAGAAAATATCAATTGTTTTAAAAATAAATCTTTTAATTTTGACGTTATTAGTTTCGAGCAAGAACAGAGTAAATTCAGTCGTTCAGTTATTGTAAATGCTGCCTTTTCAAAAAGAATACAGTTGGGTGAATGATGACAATAATGAAGCTGATGTGATTTCCAGGTACGTGATCCCTTTTCTAGACAGAATAATAGAATCTATCCAAACTCAATACCTCTCGAGTTACCAATCTTCTCGTGACAACATGTTGTCATCATCTGTCAAGTCTCTTATTTTTTGGCAGATTTCACATAGCCTGGATCAGCCAGCATGCATGGAAAGGACTATTAGTTATATAGGCTGTTGTATATTTGTTAGATTGGTTGAACTTATACCTAATTGCTTGAAAGTAATCCGATGGACTTGGAGTTGAGTCAGAGGGCATCCAGTGGTTTTCTTTTGGGCAGTGTTTTTTCCTACTCTCAGACTCATTTCTCCTTCAACATATTAATCACTTATACTTTTATTTATCTCTTTAATTAAATAAATAAAGATGATTTACTATTAGTAAATATGACTCTCTCAGATTTAGGGAGAGAAGCCAGGGGGACTTCAATCTCTCTCTGTTCCACCTATCTCGACAACATGAACAAAAACCTCACATCGCCTGAACACATTTAAATCAACCAGAGAAGGAGTCATCAGACCACTAATGGCCTTAAAGAGGGCTCAAACAAAGATCAATACAAAACAGCTGCAGATGATGTCTCTTATCTTATCACTTTAAGTAAAATGCTTTGCTAAATCAACACTTAGCTGTGGACACTTACTTGTTTGGTTTTACTTAACAAGAAGGGAATGTGTTGAATTTTCTGAGGAGCGCTACATGTTTTTCTGTGTCTGACATCTGCAAACAGAGAGAACAACAAACGTGTTTGTTAACAAAAATCTCCTAATTTTGTTTAGATAAAGCTAAAGTAAAGTGTATTTGCATTTGCATTTGATATCACAAAAAATAAATAAGAAAGTAAAACAATGTATGAATAAATATTGCAGGTAAAACCTTCTGCAGAAACAGCCTTTTGTATCTGAAATAAAGTGAATCACTTTAGGTGAAAAAATGAAAACAGCCATTTAGAGTCTAGTTAGATCAACACAGAATCTTATATAATTTATAATTTATTATGACATTTACTTTTCAATTCACAGGATTAAAATTTCAACATTCCCACATAGCCCCATCCATGATTATGCAGCCAGGGGAACACCTGACCATTAACTGTCAGGTTTCTTGGCAGGGGAGGAGCTCCCTGATGATTTTAAAGAGTCTCCTCACTCCAACAATATTTACATTTATATTTATGTGAATCATAATTTTGTAAATGCATAATTATTTAATGAAGAAATGGAAATAAAAAAGTATTATCATTCTGTTTCATATTTCAGCCAAATGAATGGATGCTCCATAGATGTGTATTTTCAACATAAATTATTATTAATACACACACGTAGGGGAAGTATCTTTTTCACAGTATAAGTAAACTGAACATCCACAAAATATTTTTGAATGAAATTATAAACTGTGTGTAAAGCAGGGACTCTGCTTTCAGTTTTATCTGACAGAGATTATGTCTCTCACCAGGCCTTGGAAAAACTGTGACCCTCAGAAAAACTGGAGGAGGTGTCTAGGGAGAGGGAGGTTCGGGTTTCCCTGCTGAGGCTCTTGCCCCTGTGACCCATTTCCAGATAAGTTGAGGCAAATGGATAGATGGAAAGAAGAGAGATTCAACATAAATATCAGAGAAAGCAACAAATAATTTGCATGCAAAAACCTGTAACACATTTGCTGAGGTAAAGTACATTTTTATGAACAAAGAACAAATAATTTTCAAAACATCATTTCAAAGTGTGGCGAAGGACAGTATCATAATGTACTAACGGCACTCCTATTTATCATCTATATTAACAATATTAACTATCTATAGAAAAAACACCAATATTTGTTATTTGTTTTCCTATTATTATTAAAATGTTTGCGCAGGAGTATGTTATCTGAAAAATGTGCATTTCCAAGCAAGTTACTAAAACAATCAAAAAAATGAATAGAAGGCGATTATCAAAGTTTTCAGTGAAACTGATTTGCACCCAAGCCTTAGCTTTTATGTTTTTAAATACCATCTTTCAAAGATCCTAATCAGCTTTACACAGCACAGAACCAGCGACCATTTGGCGGGCGACAGAGAAGGGAGTGTGAGTTTAATCAATTTAGATCCAAATGCAGCATTTCAAAAAGAGTGTCAGTGTGTCATTATCTTCGGTTCATATTTACTATAGTATGTTGCGGTTAGACTGTGATGTTATCTGTTGGATGGCACATACCTTTCTCAAACTAAATACCAAAAAAATAAAGTAAAATTGAACACATTGTCCAGTCATACAAATCTAATAGTTACTACAATCCTTTCCTTTCTGCTATAGATAAACAGTCATTGTCACATCCAACTGCAATCCTCCAGATTAGCTTGTCACTGCATTAATTTCATTTGTTGTGATGTTACCTGAAATAGTGCCTGAGTAAAAGGAATCATTTGCTTGCCTTAATTCTTGTTTGACGACAGCTGTGCCCTGTTGTCTCATCTAAAAAACAAAAAATATTTTCCAAGCATCTTTACAATGAGATGCATCAGCTACTATCCATGTCTTTCATTTTCTGTTGCACTCATTGTTATCCTTCTTCTTGCAGTTATTTCACAAGGCCAGTGGGGTGATTGCAGGTTAAACCATCATCCTTTCAACAGCAGAACTGCAATACTGAAGCATTATTCAAACCACAAAGATAAACTTACATCACTTTATACCCAACTTCACTTCCAGATGTTTTTAGGTCAGTGTGTTATTGATGGTTGAACAACATAGTGTTGAACAAGCTTATTTGGAGTGAGTTTCAGAGATGAGTTTAACCTTTTTGCCAAAGTAATCATTTGAAAAATTGTGAAAACTCCTCACTTAAGTAAGGCGGAGTCTATGCAAAACATCTTCCACCACTACTTATCCATCTGTTGGAAAAGATAACAGACAACTCACTTTGTAGTACTGTATCATGGATTACAAGACAAGATTGCTCCTTTCAGTTATTTGGTGGGCGGGTGAGGATTTCCCCTGATGTAACATTCTCTTATTTTTGGAGAATAATTCATTATTCATTTATTTATTTATTTGTCTTACCAGGTGTAATGGTCAGACTCTGACACAATCTGAACCAGTGGTTAAAAGACCTGGAGAATCTCACGGATTGACCTGCACAGCCTCTGGATTCACATTCAGAGACTACTGGATGGTTTGGTTTAGACAGGCTCCTGGAAAAGGACCAGAGTCGATTGCTTTTATCAGCACTTCAACTTATAGTTATGCTACCTCTTATCCCCAGTCAGTCCAGGGTAGATTCACCATCTCCAGAGATGACTCCAGCAGTAAACTCTATCTACAGAGGAACAGCATGAAGACTGAGGACTCAGCAGTTTATATAAGTTTTTTGAAAGTTGTATTTCACAGGAGAGAACCTGTGCTGTAAGATTGAACAAAAACTATTCAAATTCTCTTTGAATTTAAGCATACAGTCTTTGTGTTTATTCTACATTTACCTCATTATATTGCATATAATCAGTTAGAAGCTTAAACATAAAGTTGAAAAAATGTAATTGAAACCAGGCTATTGATCAAGTAATTGTGATTAATCACGATTAATTACAGAAAACTGTGCAAATAATTAGTTAATTTTTTTGATCTATTGACAGCACTATTTTTTTTTCTTAATTAACATGTGTTAATATGTAGACAGGTTAGATTAGGAAAAGACAAGGACTGAAATTGAGTAAATTACTAGCAAATACTATACTTTCTCAGTTCAGAACAGAAGTGAAAACTCACAGTGGACTTTCCCAAAAACAATAAAAATAAAACAAATCAGTTAACACATTAACAGTTTGTATATTTGCAGCAACATAACAATCTGGTTGTGAAGTAGCAGGAGACAAAACAAACAAACAAACACCCAAAAAATAAATAATGAAAAATCTCTTCATTGTGTCCTTTACTCATTCCAATGCTCAGAAAGACGGCAAACAAAAGAAAAAAATGTCTCATAATTCAACTGTTAAAAAAAGAGATGTGGGCATGAACACAGAACTGCACAGCCTCTGGATTCACATTCAGCAGATATGCTATTCTCTGAGGACAAAAAGACCTAGCAGGAGAGTCATGTATCCTATCTGGCTATAGTCCAGCGAGTTCCAATATTGGCCGAATATGACAGAGACCAGGAAGAGCTGTGGAGTGGATTGGGTATATGGGCACAGGCAGTCCTCAAATACTTGATTTTGTAATTTGAATTAAAAGTATTAATATTCATTTTTTAATATTAATTAATATTAATGTTTTGTTGAAAGATTCAAAAGCCCTTTACTGACAAAGCACTGATTCCAAGGACCAAATGACAACATACACACACACTGCAATATAAACAGGTCTGTGAGACACAACATACAGTATGTTCACACTCACACACGTGTTTGAACCTGAAAACTATACAAAAAATGCAAAAGACCATCATTTTAATACTAAGCTTTTCTTACTGTCTGTATTGTGATTAATATTTCTTTTTTAAATTTTACAGAGGAAAATGGAAATGCAATTTTATCTGAGTGTTATTATAGTAATTAATCTCAATTATAAAGAGCAATAATAGCATACAATAATGAAATGTTTACAGTGATCACCTGCATTAAAAAATAAACCATTTGTAGCTGGTACCTGTAACCTAGTAAAGCTGTTGTGTTTGTAGAACAAGAGCATGGCTTAAAAACCTGTGAGGAGGAGTCAATGCAAAACCTGGATGTCTTAAACCTACTTTAGCTGCAGAGGGCTTGACAGAGACAATTGTTCACACAGTTTAACATGATGGCCATAAAAACAGGAATGCTTCTTTTTATTGCTTTATGGGCAGGTGAGACCTTTCACTGATGCTGAATCAAATTTGTCTTTCAAGGATAAACAATTTACAACATGTAACTATTGTCTTGTTCTGACAGGTGTTGATGGTCAGACTCTGACAGAATCTGAACCCGTGGTTAAAAGACCAGGAGAATCCCACAGACTGACCTGTACAGGCTCTGGATTCACATTCAGCAGCCACTTAATGGGATGGGTCAGACAGGCTCCTGGAAAAGGCCTGGAGTGGGTTGCCACTATCGATGTTACTAGCAAATACTACGCACAGTCAGTTCAAGGCCGGTTCACCATCTCCAGAGACAACAACAGACAGCAGGTGTATCTGGACATGAACACTCTGAAGACTGAAGATTCTGCTGTTTATTATTGTGCTCGACACAGACAAAGCCACAGTGTCTGATGCTGGCTGAGCAGCTGTACAAAATCCTGTTCCACATATTTTTATTATTTTGATCAATCCCAAGGAAGAAGTGTGTCTTTATGTTTAGTTCCTCTTGCTTTACTTAAACCTTTAAAAGCAGTGAAACAGTTAAACATTGTGCACCAACCCTAAAACACATAAATTACTCACATTACCTTGCTGTTTGCAGTTAAAAGCAAGATGTCAGTGTGGTTATCGCAGTGGCATGACCTACCTACAGGAAAAAGAAAATCAACAGCACATCTCAAAATTACATACAATTGATAAACACAGAGTTCAATGAAGCAGTCATTTTAAGGTGCCCTTTAATGCAAGGTAAATAATGTAAGGAAAGAGTGAGAGACTCTTTTAATTCTCTCTGAGTAACCACTTGTTGCAGGTAAGGAGGAAGAACTCCATTTTAAGAAAACGAGACTTACAGACAGAACCAGACTCATCAACCATTTGCTTTGTCCAGCTGAACTAAGCAGCAGGAAAAAAAGAATCATTTTGTACGACTCAAAATATTTTTGTTTACTGTTAAGGCCGTATGATGGCATGATTTTAGCTAACAAAGAAAGGTCCCAACTCCATCTTACCTATGAGAGCAAATTTACTACAAAACATGTTTTGTTAAATGCAGTGTAACAATTTTAGGTTCTCACCAAGCGAAAGCAAAGTGAGTTCGTTGTTGTCAGTTTTTCCTGTTAGGAGTCTATGCAAAACTTAGACATTTCTCTCTTTTTAAATGAGCACAGAGGATAGTAAAGAACAAAAAACAACATGTTGGACTACAGGACAGGACTGTTGCTTCTAGCTCTCTGCTGGGCAGGTGAAGATTTTCACTGATCTCAGTATGTACATGCATTGTTTCTGTTTGTGACACAATTTAGGTGGTTTTTTAAAACATATCTTACCAGGTGTTGATGGTCAGACTCTGACACAATCTGAACCAGACCTACTTAAAAGACCTGGAGAATCTTTCGGTCTTTTTACGTGTCTCAACAAATCAGCTCTGGATCGCCTTCAGTCTGCAGAATGCAGCGGCAAGACTTTTAACTGGTACAAACAAGAGGTCACACATTACTCCAGTTTTGGCTTCTCTTCATTGGTTGCCTGTAAATTTTAGGGTTCAGATTAAAATTTTAGTTGTAACTTTTAGAGCTCTGCACGGTGAAGCTCCCCAGTATATCTCTGACCTGTTGAAACCTCATGCTTCATCCGAGCACTTAGGTCTTCAGGTCAGAGGCTACTGGTGGTCCCATGTACTAGGTTTAAAACACGTGGGGATCAGGCTTTTCAGGCACTGGCACCGAGGCTGTGGAACTCTCTGCCGTTGTCTTTACGCTGTCTAGACTCTACTGACTCCTTTAAAAAGCAGCTGAAGACATTTTTATACAAACGGGCTTTTAATTAATTTTAACTTGTATGTCTGATCTTATTGTGAAGCACTTTGTGATTTTTATCTGTGAAATGTGCTATATAAATACATTTTACTTACTTTTACTTACTAGAATCTGGATTCACATTCAGAAGCTCCTGTATGGTTTGGGTCAGACAGGCTACTGGAAAAGGACCGGAGTGGATTGCTTTCATACACACTTCAAGTTTTAAATATTCTACGTATTATTCCCAGTCAGTCCAAGGTAGATTCATTATCTTCAGAAATGATTCCAGCAGTAAACTTTATCTACAGATGAACAGTTAGAAGACTGAGGACACAGCACTTTATTACTGTGCCCGAGAGAGACACAGTGAGAGACAGCAATAGAAATGCCATACAAATATATGTTCCTCTTTTTACGATCAGCAGGGAATATTTGGTAAACTCGGGCCTTTTTCCTACATTTTAAACATTCATTGTAAAAATTTAATACAGTGTGTCTTGCCCAGTGTCACCTTGCTTTACTAGGTCACCTCACACTAGTTTCATCACCAAAACTAGGGAGAGTTTGGCATGCCCATTAAAAGACAATATAAACACAATTTCCAACACATTAAAAAAGAATAACATAAATGCTTTTAAAAATAAATTAAACATACACTGTCATTATAACATACAGTATAGATTACTGATAAACGCTTATAAGCAATCAATCAATCATTACAGCATTTCATCAGAAGTGTGCTGTTTAAATATTAAACAATAATCTGCAGGCTGAGGAGAAGCCATCACCTCTTGAGTAACAAAATCAAAAACATGACTCTAAATAAAATAAGCTACATTTTTCTTTTCGAAATAAAATATATCACTATTACTTGGTTTGCAAGAACTGGTTTGAGATTAAAAGGTTAAATAAACAGTAAATCCCACTGAGAACAGTTACACAATACAAAAAACATTGAGGAAAATAAATCAACAACTCCACAAACATTTTTTTAGAAATACTGCACATAAAAGACACAGTGAGAGAGAGCAATAAAAACATACTTCCTCTATTCATCCTCACCAGGGAATATTTCGTAAATTGAAGCATTCTTTCCCATAATAAGACATTTTATTTTTAAATGTTCTCTTCCAACACATCATCAAAGAAGAAATAGTATTTGTTAAACAATGGATAAAACATACAGATCCTGAGATTCGTGGTGAAGAGCTCTTGAACAATTATTTTTAATAATTAAACATGAAACAACTATAGAAACTAAAAAAAAAACTTTATGTACCAATCGATTTGGGACAGTTCCCACTTGGGAAAAGTGAACAGTCAAACCCTGCTCTGTAAAAAGTCAGACATAATGTAGGGTAAAAAGTCAGACATGTGACAATGTGAAAATTGTTTTTAAACTTTAGTAAGTGTATGAAACTATATTTATCAGTCTGAGAACTGAGTTTTTTTGAATAACAAATGGCTCCTGTAGAGGGAGGTCTATGCAAAGTGTAGCTTCTTTATCTACATGTTGCAACCAATTCTCATTTAGTTTGTTACAGAACATCTGCAGGACATTTTTTAACCATACAAATAATCAAGTGTTCTAAATTATGGAATATATGATTCTTTGGAGTTTATTATTCATTTATTTTCTCCGAGGTAGGAAAAATATTTATTCTTTATAATATGAAGACAAGTCTGATTCACAACAAGCAAACTTTCTCTTTTTGTTTGTTTGTTTGTTTGTTTGTTTGTTTGTTTGTTTGTTTGTTTGTTTGTTTGTTTTTTGATATTTACTTACAGGAGTTTGGAGTGAGATCAAACTGGAGCAGTCTGCCTCTGAGGTGAAACGACCTGGAGAGAAAGTGAAGATGTAATGTACCCTTTCTGGTTATAGACTGACAAGCTACAATATACACTGGATACAACAGAGGCCGGGCAGAGCTCTGGAGTGGATTGGGTATATGAGCACTGGCAATAATTCTCCTGGCTATGCCAGTTCTTTTCAAAGTCGTTTCATCATCACTGAAGAAGACTCCAGCAGCAGACAGTATCTTGAGATCACAAGTCTGACAGCTGAAGATTCTGCTGTTTACTTCTGTGCCCGTCGAAGCACAGTGACGGAAAACAGAAGAACAGCTGTACAAAAACACTTAAATAGCCATGTGACTTAGATGACTTTGAAGTTTCCCTTCATATGCAGTAAATAAATAAATAAAATAATAAATTAACAAATTAAAAAAAAACAACTCTTTACATATATCCTTTTACTGTAAGAAAATGAGATTGTATTAATTATGCAATTAATACTAAATTCCCAGGGTAAAAGGGACAGTTAAATTTAAGCAATAGCCTGAAGAAAGACAGGATAATTTTGAGAAGTAAAATGATTAACTGATGTATTATTGGAAGGTGTGTGGATGATCCTCTCTGTTTGATTAAGATGTATTCCTTATTTTATTTGCCTATATTTTCTCTTTTTGCATCTGTTAATGGGACCCAAATACTTTTGTAGACTGAT